>NC_139701.1:10929145-12413446 GCF_964188405.1 Protomyctophum parallelum | reverse complement strand
ACACACACACACACACACACACACACAGCTCCGCAACAAAAACAATTTAAATACTGCAGGAGCATTACCACACTAAACAAAGGTTTTTATCATGCAGCATGAGTCCTCCTGACAAATCATGACAATAAACACATTTCTTTGGGGGCCAAACAAATAATTGGAAAGAAGAAACAATGGGCAGGGTACAACACCTTTTGTTGTTTTTCTTCTTTCTAATTATTTGTTTGGCCTGAAACATTAGTTTAGTTTAGTTTAGTTTAGTTTATTTGCACATGTAAAATAATAACAATATGGTAAAATGTAAAAAATACAGAAAGCAAATATTTTAAATAGGAAACAAGATTCGTTACATGCATGATGTGCTGGAAGTGCCAAAAAAACCCAAAGGGGCTTATCGAGTGGCCTTCCCATATAGAAGCTACACAGTTGAGCTTAAATAACAGAAATTAAGATATGAATAATATTGGTAAACCTAAGGATTGTAAGTAATAATAATAATGAAAAAGAAAAATAATCTAATAATAAAATATCAAATAATAACATGACTAGGGCGTGTTGCCCAAGCTTGTTAATAAAAATTGCAGTAATTGTCTCTTAAAAGAGCAGAGACTAGTACAGATTCTGATATGAGACGGTAAGTTATTCCAAAAGTGTGGTCCTCTGAACTTGATGGAAAATTGGTCCTGAAGAAAGCGGAATGAAGATCAATGGATGCTCTGGTGTAATGATTGTGGATTTCGTTATTAAAATGGAATACATTTTGAAAACAGGCTGGGAGTAGTTTATGAATTGATTGGAATAAAAAAAATGCATATTTGAAGTTTGTTTATATCAAAAATGGGAAGAATGGGAAGAATTTTCAAAGACTGAAACAGAGGAGTGGAACTGGTGAATTTGCTAGAAAAAGTAATCATTTTGATAAAACGTTTTTGTAATAAAAAAATACAATTAAGATTAGTCGTGAAATTACTAGCCCAAACCATGTTACAGTATGAAATATATGGATAAATCATTGTATAATATAAATTAATGAGGATTGTTCTAGACACAAGGTGGCGTATTCTGCGAATGACTCCAATATTCTTACTTATCTTGTTAGAAATAAGGGCTATATGATTTTTCCAGCTGAGTTTCTCATCAATTAGGACTCCAAGAAATTTGGTAACGGTGACCCTTTCTAATATATTGTTATCAATCTGGATATTGGGACGGGTACATGTGATTGAATGATTATGAGGCATAACCATCATATATGAGCTTTTCTTTGCATTTAGGGATAACTTGTTTGCCTTGAACCAGGTGTCTATTTTGCACAGTTCCTGGTTCATTTCCAATTTTAGACTCTGTTCATCTTTACCTGATAAAAAAATATTGGAGTCATCTGCGAAAAAAAACAAAAAATGCTTTGGGAGAAGTCAAATATAGATCATTTATATAAATTAGGAACAGTAAGGGACCAAGTATTGATCCCTGGAGCACTCCACAGGAAATCAGTTTGTTATCCGAGGAGATGTTGTTCCATGTTACAAACTGATTTCTTGCCGATAAGTAACTCTGAAACCATGACAAGGATATTCCATTTAGACCATAAAGTGAAAGTTTCTGTAGTAAGATGCATTGATTGACCGTGTCAAATGCCTTCGATAAATCCACAAACACACCAAATGTAATTTCTTTATTGTCGCGAGCTAAGGAGATATTGGTAACTAATTGAGTGAGAGCCATCGAAGTGGAGTGTTTTTCTCTAAAGCCATACTGATGGGTATAGATTGTTATCGTTAAAGTATTTCATCAAGCGGTTGTAAACAAGCCTTTCCAGTACTTTGGAAAAGCAAGGGAGAATGGAAATGGGTCTATAATTGGAAAAGATGGCGGGGTCGTCTGCTTTATATAGTGGAATAACTTTAACCAATTTAAATTGTTCCGGGAATATACCTGTCGCAAGGGAGCTGTTTAAGATGTGAAGGAGTGGTTTGATATGGAAGGCATTTCTTCAGAATTTGTGATTTGAGATCATCATAACCAGATGCACATTCTTTAAGTTTATTTATAATATCGGTTAGTTCATTCTCTGTGATAGGATCAAGTACAAATGGATGAGGGGGACATTTTAGCCCAGAGGTAGATAACATCGTATTTATTGTCATGATTTGTCAGTATCCGAGTTGGCTTTGTCCGATGCTTACAGGTCTTTAAATAAATTATTTTTCAAACGTCTATGGGAATCAATGGGAAATTCTCTAACGGGCCGCTCGTCGTCATGAAAAGGGGCGGGACTGTGACCACTTTGTAAATTAGCATATCAACTTCTACAAGTTGTTTAAATGATCAAGGAAGTTATTGGTCTTGTTCAAGTTCCTGCCTACCATCTGCAACCAGATCTTATTTTAATGATGTTTGGGAGACAAGACAACACTTTCCTGGTTTTATGTGGGTAATAATGTGTTTTTAGATATTTTAGTATTTCAAAGTGTCCGTGATGTCATGGACACTGGTCTCATTTCCTTTCTGGACTATAATTCCCATAATGCTTTGGTGCACTGCTCCTCCTTGTGGAGAGGGGGAGGGCTGTCTTACTGAGACTATGGGTGCATTCGGAAATGTGCACCGGGAATGTGGTCAGTTTGTTGAGTGTGGTGGGCGGTGACGTCCCAGAGTGCGTTCAGTGTGCCTTATTTACGAACGACCACAGCTGTGACGCATTCACACGAATCACACCGGACAACCCCAGCTTCAGGGTAGGGTCGCTCAGTGCGGGCACTCGGCACACCCGGTGCGCAGCGCACTGGATTTTCGAACGACAACGCACCGAGCGCACTGAATAAACGAACGACAAGAGAGCACACCAGTGCGTTCAGGTCGCATTTCCGAACGCACCCAACATGTAGTCCTAGAAACATTAAAGAGGAATGTGCACTGAGGTGTGGCCCGTTCTCCTGCGGGAGGTTTGCACATGCTCAGTGTAAACAGGAACTACGATGATGTGTTCCAGCAGAGGTGGTAGAGGTGCATGAGAGTTGCTGACCCTGAACTGAAATAATAAAAAGGATATAAAAAAAAAGAGAATAGTACAATGTTGATTTTGTTTTTATTTTAATAGTAAATCAATTTCATAACTGTGGAAAAAAAATTGTGTATAACAGACTGAAAGACAAAGGACAAGTAAATTTACTGAATGTTAAAGATGGAGTGCCGTGATTTTTTTCCACACTTAAACATGATCATCAGGTGTATTTAGGTGTATATGAGGTATAATTTTTTCAAAAAAGTGTACAGTATTTGTTAAAATGATGGTTTTATGTGGACACACCCACCAGTTCATTAGGTATGCGTGAGTTTAACCATAGCACCACCCACCTAATCCAGTCCCTCCGCCTCCTCCTTTAAGACCACCCACTTGTCCTAGTCCCTCCCCCTCCTTATAAAAGGACAGCCCATGGCTCTGCCCTTTTGTTTACAAAATGGCAAATTGGTGTCTGTAATGTAACAAGAACTCATGTTTTTGTGAATGTTAGAAGTGAACACTTCCCAAATTTCTGAGATATCGTATAAGCACCATTATGCACTTATACTGCCACCATCCATGTATAGGCATATAATCCACACATCCATACCATATCAGATCTGTTTTTTCAGATTTTTTTATAATCATTTAGTTATTTCCTCCAATTATATTGACCCTATTGTCGCAATCAGCTCAGCTCATCATCCAATTCGATCATAGTGATCAACAGCAGAAACAATTAGTTTGATAGATAATTTAGCCTACAATATATTGTAGGCTATTGATTTCCTCCAGCTAAGCACCCTGGCATTAAAACTGTCCTTTATCTGACTGCATTGAGTTTCAGCAAAAGTCGCCAGATTTAAAGAAACAAGCGGCCAGGTCCACAAAAATAAGTCACAGAAATTGCCGTGAATATTTATGAAAACGTTTCAACAACACCAATCCTTTTAACAACATATTAATCTGAGGGTCCTTCACATGAACCATTGGTCAAGTCAACCACATCTCCCCTGAAAGTTACTTATATGAAAACAAGCCCAAGTCGCTTGTAATAGCCAGACATGGCAACATGACTTCCAGCGCGACACAACATACTTCTAATGACTTTACAGCCTCGTATAAGTATTAGGACCTACATATTGACTACAACAGCCAACAAGAATGCACACTGTGACACTACACTCTGTATCAAAGCCCGACCACTGTTATTATAAAAGAAACAACCTACTCCTTGAGAAGAGCATGAGCAACTATACAGCAGAGCAGGTAGGCTATAAGACTGGTTTGTTGATTAATCCTGAGGACCCGACGTGAACATTTACTTGCTTCCAATCTAACGAAAAACAGTCTGCTCTGCTGTGAAATGGTAATGTGTGAAATGACTGTTAGACACAGAGCAGCAAAAGCAAACTGGCTGCGCTGTTCAGTTCACACGTGTGTATGTGGCAGGCAGCTCCGCCCACAGAGGTTGTCATATTTAAAAAAATCACACCAGTGTGAACCAAGTGGTGCAACTCTGTATCGTTTGCGTCCAGCAGGTGGCAGCCATGTCACATACATTCCAATTTCACACATGCGCACACCACTCATGCTCATGGTTACAGGTACACACACAGGTACACAGCTACACACACAGGTACACAGCTACACGGACATTGCAAGCTGGATGTAGAAGTGGTTTGCACCACTTAAAAATATGTATAGAGGGGGAGGTGCGTGTGTGCGTGCAATATCTTTACGTCACACTATCCGTGTTTACTTCATTGGCCCGTTTGACCGTCAAGGGTTCAGCCTCCAGGAAGAAACCCTAAATACAAAGTTATTACACCATTGGACATAAAAACGACTCCAGGGTGTCTAATGAAGTACTGTCACCCCATAGACACATGAAAAGCTGGAAAAATACAAAGATTGTGGCACTCCATCTTTAATGTTTTTGTATATTTTCCTTTTGTGGATTTGTGTTAAACTTTTATTTTTGTGAAATGACAAAGGAACATGGATACTGTTCATTCAAGTGCTTTGGATGATATAAAACATTTGAAAAGGGAAGGGTTTAAATCACAAGTTATGAGCTTTCTATCTAGCACCTCTGCTGGAACACATCGCAGTTCCTGTTTACACTGAATATGTGCAATTGTGCATACCTCCCGTAGGAGACCAGGCCACACCTCCGTGCACATTCTTCTTTAATGTTTCTAGATGTAGTCCAGGAAGGAAGTGAGAGCAGTGTCCATGACACAGGTATCAAGTTGAATGGGTCACCGGAGGAGGTCAAGTGCTGGTAATCAGAGACATGGATCAGCATCCTTGCAGTTTGCAGTCCATGTTGATTGAAATTATTTATCCCTGCTTTCTCAAGCAGGGAATCTGGATTGAACGTGGTTTGTTGAACTCCCTCTGGTGTTGTGATCGTGGACTTCGTTGACATTAAGGAAGTATTTAGACATAGGTACATCTTAGTGGTGTAGCGAATCTTGTAGAGACTATGGAAGTTGCTGTACTCTGTGGTTAACCCTAAACCAATCCTAACCTATCAAAATGAGCAAGGGTTCTGGGAGTAAGGCCAAGTAGTAGCCTGGCCAGGTTGTTGTCTGTCTGTCTGTCTGTCTGGAGCCTTGTTTTAAGGGCCTTTGAGGTGCTGTGGTACCATGAGGTGCATGCATAAGTTGAAGAAAGGTGAGGCTTGTCAAAGGCAGGGTTTTCTCGGTTGAAAATCTAACTGGCCCAATGGGGATGGACCAATCCCAATCGCCAAAGATTCATCCATTTTAGTTTTTTTTTCTTGTCCACCGCTGCAGACCACCAGTCTACAGATCTCCTACATCAGCAGCTTAATCCACCAATCACTTCAAACAAACAAGTGCAATAACTACATTTTTGGACACACCAACCTATTTGTGTTTCCCAAAGGTCAAATTAGCCTTTGTGATTTTGGGGGATAAGCAATTACCTCAAGAACAGATTTAAAATGTGTGTAGGCCTAGGCTAATATCACGTATATATGACAATATCAGTTAAAACACGTTTAAAGGAGAAATCCACACCCTGAATCAGCCTGTTGTTTTCCTCCCCCCTCTCAGTGGCTCCACAGTAAAATGCAGCCAGAATGGTAAAAAGCTAGTTCACTTCATTCTAATTTGGGTATTTTAGTAGCTCCAAACTTTTTTTTTCTTTTTTTACTGCACTTTGTAGGGCAATGGCAGCGGGATCTTTTTTAGTTGCTATAGTAGCAACGTTGTTCAAGGGCACACCAATGACAGTTGTTCTGACAGGGCGGCATTAAACTTTGATTAAATAATTCATACCAGCATAATGTTTAGACATGGAAGATGGATACCTTACATAATGTAAAGGTGGCTGTCAAAAAAATGCAAAAACTTTAAATTCACAAAGAAATATCAAAACCGAGCTACAGTACAATGTCACAACCAAGCAATAGGGAAAATCTGTGAACTGTCATGAATATTCAGTGAAGAACGTCGACTCATATATTAAAGGAAAATCTATGAATATGAGGTTGACCTACATGAAGCTAGTGATTACCATAATAAGGGATCGAGGAACATTATTTTGAGACTAGAATCGCCTTGAACATACTAATGGCATAATGAAAGTCACAAAAATATATTATTTTCTTTCAGCTACAGTATAAGGGGCAAATGACATGGCTATGGGAAACCTTGAACACTCAAGTATCATGCTGCCTTTGTCTGCTTGCCAATTGAATGCATCCACCACACTAATTCCTCCCCTATCACGTCGGGCACCATGGAGACTAACTTTTTCTTTGGCAGATTCATGTTTGATTCGACCGCTCACAAAGTTCACAATGAATGGCGTCATTGATTCACGACATAGCCACGAGTTGAGATCATGAGATGATTGCATCTGACAAATGTGTTGCCTCGCCTCTCTCCTGACACCCCCCCCCCACACACACACACACACACTCCCCCCCCATCCCCACCCTATATCTCTTCAACTTGAGAAAGACCTCCATCCATCTCTCAATGACTGCAGGGGGACAGGCTTCCCTGATAGGCGTGAATACTTCTCTGACGGTATAACCGCGATTCAGGCAATTCTGAAACCGCCCCATAAACAACGGCGTAGCTAGGCCAGAAGATGCTTACAGAGGCAGTAAGTGTGGTCAAAGTAAGGCACAAGTGTTGGAGGAGGAGGCAGCAGTCCATTCAGGAGAGGCCCAGGCTTTATGTTGATTCATTACTCTATTAGGCCTCATGACAGAGATAAGGACCAGCATGTTTCAAAGTGATAGCTGACCTCTGCGTTTTACCCATCACACGACCAACACCAACACACAATGGCCTCGGTTTCTCAAACACGCACGCACGTGTGTGTACACACACGCGCACACGCACACACAAACAAACACACACACACACACACACACACACACACACACACACACACACACACACACACATTTGCTAGGTCTTTTGCTCATGCCCACCCACAGACACGGATGCACGCACACACTCATGAAGACACAGACACAGAGACACGTATAGGGACTATATAGAAGAGATCCAGTACAACTAAAAGACTGGTCATTTCATGTTTGGTTGCTCTTGGGTGTTGTGCTCTGAAAATATCTGATGATGCGACGCATTGTGAGCTTGTAGATCGACAATTTTCAAATGGCTGAAATGTATAGGGCGGAAGTGTTTAATGTAGGCCTACGGTATGTCTTGTAATAATTATCAAAGTAGCTAGTATAAAGTTTTCAAATAATTGTAGTGGAGTAAAAGTACAACATTTGGATCTGAGATGTAGTGGAGTAGAAGTAAAATATTGGCAATTGGAAATACTCAAGTAAAGTACAAATACCTCAAAATTGTACTTAAGTACATTACTTAATAAGTAAATGTACTTAGTTACTTTCCACCACTGCTAATTGCTTCTGACCGCATTCATGCTCTCCAGATAGAGTGACCCAGACATCCTGAAAAAAGGACAGACAGTCCCAAATTATGAGCAGTTCTATTAGCCTAATTTATAGAATTGAATTATGGTGACTGTTGTAGTTTTGTTTTTGGCCATTTGGTAGTTGACTAAATGATGCATCAAAACATTTATGCAGGGAAATTGTAGACCATTTATGGAGGGAAGATAAACCCTCCACAGCTGACAACGGGGACTGTCGTCTCGGGACCTGCATGTGAACATCCATCAGCCAAAAATCACACCCGTGTGAAGTGAGGGGCGCTATTGATCTTATACATCATCTCATTCCGGGAATCACAATTTGCGTATATGTGCTACTTTCGTCTTCAATGTTTGTGTTACACAATGTTTGTTTGTTTGGGCCCAGCTGGCCATTGGCTGGCCCAGACAACGAGGCGGGACTTCCCCCTTCTTCTTCGTTGGTTTTTATTTTGACTGAACGGGGGGTGGCTCCCGATCATAGACGGTAGCCATGCCCCTCAGAACATACGCGACTTTATGGTCATTTTTTTAATAAATGGGACCATAGTTTTCCAAAAAGAATATTATGACATGAGAAATGAGACTTTAAACTGGTGACTGGAAGCAGAAAGTATTCATGACCATGTTTAAGGTAATACAGTCTAGGTGAAGTTGGGCCCAAATACATGGGGTTTTTTGGGCCCAATGACAGCGCCACAACAGGCCATTATATGAACTTTCAGGAAGTCCCGATTTCCTTAGTGGTTTCACGAAATATCTGTCTGACTGCCCCCCTGGAATACACAAACACTCAAAGCTGGCCATTCATTGGCAATGGGATTCAATGTTTGTGTTAAGACATTGTTTGTGTGATCATGTCACATTTTTGTCATTATTGAAATGTCATGTGTAAATCACTCTGGAGTAAGAGTGTCTCTTAAATGCCTAAACGGTAGGCCTAATTGTAAATTGTAAGATTTATGTCCAAATTGGGGATAACAATTCAGCAACATCACGGTATACGTATAAATAATTCAACAATATTCTACAGATGGGAACAAATATGGATAGAATGTGAAAGCAAATAATGAAGTGATGAATAGTGAAGGCAAAATAATCATAATAAAAAACACAGCTTTTGCACTGGGCTGTATTTTGCGTGTCTTAAGTACCAGGTCTTATTCCCTAACTTGAGTAAACTAAAGACCTGGAGGCATGGTCAATACTCTTTGGCCACTCAGAATAGCCAAATGGCATTGATCACGCCTCCAGGACTTTAGTTTACTCAAGTTAGGGAATAAGACCTGGTACTTAAGACACACAAAATACAGCCCAAGGTGTGTTTATCAATAATCACGGTTTAGATTCCACCTAAAAGTAGGCATTGCATAATAGAGAAAGTAGAATAGCTTTGATAGTCACGATTCCGAATGCACTTGACTACGTTCTCCTTTTTACAGTGCGTGCACAGATAGACACTAGGGGTGCTAGAGCACCACCTGTCCTTGCCCTCTGGACAGCAATGTGCCCTTAAAGAAATAAACCCCCTTTTTTTGTACAGTATGTGGTTTTTTGTACAGTATGTGGACCATGGTGACATTGATCAATTCTTGATCAAAGCAAGCTTCTAATATATTATTTATGCCCCAAAATCTATAAATCTCACACTATTTAAGCAACGGGCCGGTTCCACCCGCTGCACAAGGTGCCCTTTTTTCACTTGAGCACCTGCCCCTCTAAATGTCTGTGCACGCCACTGCCTTTTTATAAGCATATACCGGTATTGCTTCAGGACTCTCTCAGGTAATTTTGACCCTACATTGATGTATTTGCATGACTTGATATCTTTTTGCACTTCCCTCAAAACAAACTTCCCTTTCATTTAATCTCTCCCGGCCCTATCTAATGGATTCTGTCAGTGGCTTGTGGCAAATGCCCGTGTGTAAAGAAAGTGTCGGCGGTGTTAATTAGCAACAATGACACCGCGTAGTGTCGTTGTTTCCCAAACATCCAGAGCAACTAATTTAATGCATTTCAAAAGTAGCACATATCTCTGATGCAGCTAGGGCCCTCTGCCTTCTGCTTGGGCTATACACCCAGGAGATAGCAGTAAAAATAAATCACTGTCTATTTTCTTATCCAGGTAACTCTGAGACTTATACAAGGCAAACTAACCCCTTTGGTTACATGTGTACGCACTCTTGAGTCATATAAATACTGAGGATTTTACTTTGTACTGTATAGCTTTGCTGAGTGAACCAGAGAACCAGGGAAAGACATTCACACAAACATCCCTGTCTCTCCACTTGAGGCTCCGCCACAGGATATTGCAACTCCGCTCTTAAGAAAAGCAATAACAACACACATTTCATCTGACACTGTCGTGGGAAGGTGTGGCAACGAGATAACCGCTTTCCGTCTTCAGGAGAGAGAAAAACAGTGTCATAACATATTTCTGCAGAAAATGTTCATTGGAACTTTAGAACAAGGAAAGCAAATTACTTCTCAAAATCTGTCGATTGAGAATGCAAAAATAAATAAATAATAATATAAATCAAACTGCATTATTTGCATTGTCATTGTGTGACCATGACTGAAAGCATAGAAATTTGAAATTATTCAAATACGAAGGGTTTCCAGATTACTATGCTAATGTGGGGCCATTTGTATTTGAGCATACAAAAAGAAAAAACGAAAAGAAAATCTGTTCATGTCTCTGTACACTATTTGTCTGCTCGTGGTGAAGTTTAATGAACTTTTTGTTGTGCGAAAAACACACATCTACACTTTTTTTCACTTCAAGGTTTAAATTGTGTAGATATTGACTTAAAAATGGAAATGGAAAAACAACATTAAAAATACAGAGCTATTTCACTAATAATAATATAATATACGATAATAAATCCATCAACAGAAAAGTTATATTGCGACTTACTATTTAAATCATAGTTAATGTGCTTGCTTACTACGAACATGATGACACTATAGGCAGTATCTGAAGTTTACAGTAATACACTAATACACCAGCTTAGTGGACTTGTGGTTAGATTGTCCACCCGGAGACTGGGAGGTTGTGGTTCGATCCCCGGCCGGGTCATAACAAAGACTCAAAAAAATGGGACCCAGTGCCTCCCTGCTTGGCACTCAGCATCAATGGGTTGCATTGGGAGTAAGTCCCTGCGACATACTAGCATCATGTCCAGGGGGTGTACTTGTAGGCTACATAAAGCATGCCTCACGCTGCAGAAACAGGAGATATACGGCTACATTTTCGTCTGATCTTTCTAAATACACTGTTTTGGGATTTAGCAGTGGGGAAAGGGTGTTCCCCCACTAAAGTTGGTATTTTGGTTACCTGTCTAAATCCCTAAAACACCTCCGTTACCCGTTATATTATGCATAGGTGTGGTTTGGGCGTTACAATAATTAAACCAATCACCAGTCCACGTGCCATTGCCTTTAAGAGATCCCTTATCCGTTGCCCGTTAGTGCTATATTGCTTTTTAGCCATGGAAGAGTGTTGCGTTGCTACGCGGACATCTCCATTGAGGCGCGGTGCACGCCGCTCTTTACCGAACTAATTTGGCATACGGTTTACGGGTGCTTTTAAAATGCACTATCGCTTTCCCAAATGTGTTTGACCAAAATAGCAATTTAGGGGAAAGTGTGGCCCATGACCACACCTCTAGGCACAAATACCGGTGTCGGCAAAAAAGATAGCAGGTGATGCTGGACGAAAATACCATTAAGGGACAGGGAAAGCTTCTATATTCGTAATTTTCGGGCAGCGGCTGAATTGCGGGCCGCGCTGCGGGTAAAGTCTGAGACAAAATTGGAGCCCATATAGGCTCCTGCCCCTATGGGCCTCATGGCTCGGCATGGCTCACTTACTTTACACATAGAGAATATTGGACACTTGTGCGTGAGGTGAATATATGAGACAAGGACAAGAACAGAATGATGTGGAAATAGAACATGCATCTCATATCATGGCGCACAGATGTTAGTAAAGTGTGTGTACTACTGGGTCAAGCAGATTCTCATAACACTCGCTCACATCTATCTGTAAATAGCTCCATTTGGAACCTCACTCTACGCTCTTAGCTCTTGGGCCCTTTGGCTTCTAATATCAAAGATTCTGGTAGAAACCTGGGTGTCTTCTTCGATAGCAGAACTTCGAGTTTCATGTAAAGAAGGTCACCCAGTCTGAAATAAAAAGCATGAATAAAATTATGCATGCTTTTATCTCTTCCCGACTCGACTACTGTAATGGACTACTATATACTTCCCTCACCGCGTCATCTATTCACCAATTTCAGTTAATACAGAACACAGCCGCCATGAGGATTCTTACAAACACTAACCGCAGATCACATATCACACCGGTAGCCTACTACTACTCGCTGCACTTCATTGGTTACCCATCAAATCCAGAATCAACTTCAAAATTATTTTAACCACATATAAGGCATTACATGGGCTGGCCCCACTCTACATCTCAGACCTTATGCTTCCAAAACCTAATTCAATATCACTCCGGTCTTCAGATAAGGGCCTTTTTAGAATTCCGGCGACTAAACTGGTAACTATAAGGGCGACCGGGCATTTGCAGTAGTTGCTCCCACACTGTGGAATGCCCTCCTTCTTTCTATAAAGAATGCAGAGTCTGTCGACATTTTTTGCTGAGAAATTGCTGAAAACATACTTATTTCGATTGCATTTTGACCTGTGAAATATCTACCTGACCTATTTGTGTATAGGTCAATGTTTTTTCTTCTTGTCGTGTTATTGATCTTGTGTTTTCATTTGATTGTTTTCATTACCTTGTTGACCACTGTACAGCACTTTGTAACTTTTATTTTGAAAAGTGCTTTATAAATAAAATGTACTTACTTACTTAGCTCCGAGGTTCCATATCTGAGGGATCCCTGCATCGGTAGAACGGAGGTTGAGCTGTCCAAAAACCCTTTTAACAGTATCGTTTCCAAAAAAGTTAAGATATTTCTGGCTAGCTGCAGATGATATATACTTATAGGACAGGCCTATAACATTTTTAGACGGGGGTGAAACAATTGCTTAAATCAGGCTTAAATTGCTATGCTTCCATAAGATTGTATTGGGAAAACATGGTATACAGGCTGACTTCATAAGCTTTGCAAGCAGTTGTTTCACCCTGGTTTCAAAATTGTACATGCCTATGTTCTAAGTTTATCATCTGTAGAGGTAGTCAGAAATATCTTCACTTTTGGGAAACGATACTGCGGAAAAACCACTGTTTTTGGACGGCTCAACCCCCGTTCTATATCGAGGAGGATCCCTCTATACCGTTCCAAACGGAGCTATCTGTAAAACTGCCCCTTTGTGGGGGTGGGGGGTGCATGTCCACACACCACACGTGTTATTGGCTGGTGTGGTTGCATGTGTCCTGGCCGAGGAGACACCGGCAATGTGTTAGAAGATACTCCCGCAGCACAAACAATTAATGATGACAATTTAAAATTTTGATACGGCTATCTTCACCCAGGCGGCCACGGGGGCCAGACGAGTTGAGGAAGTCACCCGTGCTAATAGATGCCACATGATATTAATGTGCAGAGGCACTGCCTCTAACCTGGCAGCCACAGGAAATCAATCACCGCCCCGGCATTACTTTCTTCTGACAAATATGCTCTCACCAGCCAGGTAGCGGAGCTAATGGCCTCCAAAGTATTTCTGTCAAAGCCGGAGCTCCTATTAATTATTCAGTCACCCGTGCTCCTATGCAGTGGTGATACCTTACAATATTTACTGTGCTTGCCTGAGTTGCTACTGGCATTACAAGTAGAGGCCACTTTCCATCTCGCTTGATGTTCCTGACGTGGTGACTTCCATTACAGCAGGGTTGGGCAACTTTGACGATGGAGAGGGTCACTATAGTTCCACACTCAGGGGGCCACATTGCATACGAAAATAGCAGATCTACAAGCTCAAAACACGTTGCACTGCGACGCGTTTTGAGCTTGTAGATCTGCAATTTATTTCTATAATTATTGTAATTGAAATCCAGATTATCTTTTTATTGGAATACTGAAAAGTATCATTTTTATTTAATATACTTATGTTAACTTTATGAACTTAAATGCAAATACATTGGACATAAATAAAGACAATAAATCTGTATTACTAGTCATTTAGCTACTAATACAGACTGAATTAAAGCGGGTCATGTTGATGTTTGCCTGTTTGGAATTGTTACAGCTGAAATCAACACTATGCCAGTATTCCGATATTAACCTGAGGGCCACATTAAGTGAAGGTGTGTGGACCCCCCGAGGCCGCCAGTCGCCCATGTATGCTTTACATCAGGGGTTCTCAACCCGTGGGTCGCAACCCCTCGGGTGGTGGCAAAATGATTTAGGGGGGTCCCCAAATTATATAAAAAGAAAATGCAACTGAATGGCTGGGAAATGGAAATGAAGAGTTTACATATAGTACACATTGTACATGCATAAACTTTCCTTAATGATTATATCTGGTTTCAGTATTAATTTATGATATATTCTCTCTTATTCTTGCAGTCAGTTTGTTTTGGGGTTGGGTAGTGGGGGCGGGGCGAGGCGGGGGTCGCGAGACATGGACAAAGCCTTTCCGGGGGTCCCCAGCCCAAAACGTTGAGAACCCCTGCTTTACATGAACTATGGTTTATTTTGCCACTCTCCATGTGGCACCATGATGAATGCACCACACATGGAGCTTCAGTATAAGCAGCAACGAGACGTTGTTATTTAATCCCGTATCAAGGAACACCCATGTGTGCAGAGGTGTGTGAAAGCCGATGCAGGATTTGTGTTGTGTTGTTGTGTCTGTAAATGAGTTGGGTAATGTGTCATCCATCCCTCCCTCCCTGTACAACTGACAGTGGGGCCAAGGTGGCTTTGGAAGTAGTCTCAAAGTCAATCAAATAAATTCAGATTGAATTGAAATAATTAAATTAAAGAATTGTATGAGAAAGTTCACCGGCTATACAGTATATACAATATTCTTTTTTTGAGGGACGCGAGCCCCTCCAACGTCTGGTTTTCGGAAATTACGTCATATCTGGCTTCCAAGTCTTTGGACTTTAAACAAACATATAACATAGAGGCACAAACATAGAGAGAGAACATAATAATGCTATGGCAATCATGCATAAATAACAGTGATGCAATTTTATTTATGTACAGGGCATATATATATATATATATATATAATATTTGGCGGAGTCAGCTTAGAATAATCCAGCTGCAATCAGACGACTGGCCAGTGGTTATAAGTATGGACTTAAATCCCTTCTGTTCTTTCCGTCCACATGGAGAGGGGTCTGGCTCGTGATAGGCTGCATGCACGGGGTTAGAGAACAGAGCATGCAGAAGGATAGGAGGGAGGGAGGGCCGAGGAGGGAGTGAGAATCTAACCGAGTCACGTGGGATATCCTGCTAAGTATGCAGTGACGTGGGAGCACTCCGTCAGTGTAGCGGTGCCTGACAGCCAGGCAGGCAGGCAGCCACCACAGCCCAGCAGCTGCTTCTAAGAACAACACAGAGCTGGGAACCAGAGAGAGAGAGAAATAGGAGATCAGAAGAGAGCGGGACATTGACACAAAGAGAGAGAGAGAGAGAGAGAGAGAGAGAGAGAGAGAGAGGAGGGGGGGGAGAAAGAGTGTGGTGTGGGTGTTTTTTTTCTCTCCATCCTGTCAGGACTCGGGGGACCATGCTTTCACACTGACCTGGAAACAGAGCCCTATGCTGCGAGGGAGTGGATTTTGTTTTTGCTCTCCTCCTCTATCTGGGTTCCCTCTCTGCCTGCACCTCGTCAGCCTGCCTATAGCAATGTGAGGGACTATAGCCGCACTCTTTCTCCTTCAGCTGCTGCCTCCCTTTCCTTTAGCGGGGCTGCATGGTGACTCTGGATAACTAACTGATGCACGGAGAAGAAGAGGAAACACGCTTGGACACTGATTCTTGTTTTCATTCTACGTTGAGTAACGCCTCCAGAAAGGAAGCAAAAAGGGAAAGCTATATTGAAGCAGAGAGAGAGAGAGAGAGAGAGAGAGAGAGGGAGGGAGAGAGAGTGCATATACTGAGAGGAGCTGCCCTGTGTAACGGAACCACGAAATCACGAGAGGTAGAAAAGGGAGTCATAGCAAGAGAGGAGTCAAAACATCCAAAGGTTTGTGCGGTGCAATAAGCAGGATCTGGATGACTGTATGTGTGGAGGAGCTGCTGCTGAGAGCAAACGGACAGCTGCTATGCCAACTGTAATACCTCCAGATATCCAGTGAGGGGGATGTGCATTGTGTGATCAGACGCCAGGGGTCTGGAAGAGGAGGACACACTACTATACCCCAGCTTCTGGAGCAGGCGGTGATGGCGTGCCGAGTGTGTCGGTCGACACAAGGCACACTCACGCTCACACCCTCTGCTGTCCGCCTGCAGCCGTATACCGTATACACCTACTGCACAGCGGCACGATGAGAAGGTATGCAATGCATCTCGTCAGATCCAAGAGCTCACATTACCCTTTATCCGTCTTCTCATCATTCATTCATCATCTCTTCTGCCACTCCTCTCCTCTACTATACCCCCTTTTGATCCAGAACTCCACCGTTCCATCCATCCATCAGTCCATCTATCTGTCTGCCCATCCCATCCCATCCCATCTGTCCCATTACTCTGCACCGCAGGGCTCGTCTTGCATTGCTCATGCACGCTCCCCTCGCTCCTCCGCCGTCGAGAAAAAACCTTAGACTGCTCACAAGACAAGATTACCTGTCAAGTCCTGTCTGTGATTCACAGTGCGTGCGTGTGAACCGGCGAGCTTTGATTGATTCAATTCCATTAACGCAGATTTTTATCCAATTTGAAACAGCTATCCATCTGTGCGCTTGTTGGCACTTAAGCCCGTACACATGCTTAGGGATAACTGCTGCTAACTGCTGAGGTGGACATTTAGAGAGCAGCGGTTTAGACTCACCATCTGGGTGTTCAGTCTGCCCACCAGACTATGAAACTTTAATAGGGTCTAATTTTTGAACCACCCCATAATTTATTGCTGTGGCTTCACCGGCGTACACACGTGCAATGCCCATTCAGTGTTTGCCAAGCTCAATGTAAAAAAAAGGGGGTGGGGGGGATCACACTTGTGTGAAGTGAGGGGTGCATCATCACACATCATCATACATGATACATCAGCCATCATTGGCTGATGATACAGCTAGCGCCCCTCAAAAAAAAAAAAAAAAAAAGAAGGAAAAGATTATATATATATCAAGTTGATTTCTAATTCTCAGGCAAAACTTATATCACTGTAATTAATACAATATTTACAATACACAAGGATCCCATGCCTGCTCCACCCTCTTCAATATTGAGGACAAATTGGTTCAACTTGCATGTTGGCTACAACGTCTTCACACTATACTAAATGAGAAAAAGAGGTTGCGCATCAGCAATGGTTTTCAGTGGAGTGCTAAACCCAAATCCAGTATACATTAAAAAAAGAATTAAAAAAGAATCCCGAAAAGGTAGCACATCCAAAAATTAAACAAATGGCTTCACACTGTAGGCCTACTATGTGGTTGTGAGTCATATTAAGGAGCAGGTGTGTGGGCTGTGGTGACCTACAGCATAGCCCTGGAGGATGGTGTGTGTGTCTAGATAAACCACAGACAGCCATATGCTGTGACACCATAACTGAATCTCTAATCTCTATAGCCTAGGCTATAGTTGATGCTTCAGTAAATCATACTTCCACCAAATGAGCTCATATGTTTGAAAAGAGATAAGGGAAAAATATCAGTGACACACCCTTTAAAGAAAGGCGTGTATAGAGGTGTGGTTACTTTGGGCTCTAAAGTATAAGCCCATATAATAATGGTGACACTGTGCCAGTGCCACAGTCACAGAGAGGCTCAACGTGATAGCCTCAGTCGTGCAAATGCTATGCTATATGTGTCAGCTGTATATCCATGGATACAATAACATCACGTCCTTCCTCAAAGTGCTGTGATGAAACCTGCAGTCACTGTCTGAGCGAGGAAGACAACAGCTTCGGACCGCTTGGCAACATATACTGTAAGGAATGTTTCAGCAAAAATATTTTATTTACTGGTCCTTTCCAGGAAAAAAAAAGTAATAGGTGTAGTATAAAACTTAACCCATTCTGGGCGGGAACCTCTTTTGGTGTTTTAAGCATATGCTTTAGTAGATCTACAAGCTCATAGCGTGACACCGAGTGCCGCGCTGTGAACTTGTAGGTCTGCTATTTTTGAAAAATCGTGAAAATGTGGCGCAAATCTTTGAATATATATTCTTTCAGAGTGAACATTTTTAACTCAAATCTTTGCTCCTGGTGAGGTTCCTGGAACAACATATTTTCAGATGGAGGGGCGGAGGCCAATTACATATCATTTTTGGGGGTCCTTGACATGAAATATTGAGAACCACTGATATTTTTCAGAAAGTTGTCATGATTGACATTTTTAAAATGTCGACGTCAGGCCCCTGAAGCAGTGACAAAATGTACCACAACCATGGAGTGCAGACGTGTCTTTGCATTATTATGTTGTGATTGCAAAGCTAGCTATGGCGTACACTGTCGTAGCCTACAGCGTGCACTGTCATATAGCATATAGGCTGTGCATATCTTTTCTTTTCTTTTTGCATTTGCAATCGCATTGTGGTTGCAAAGCTATAGCTATGGCATTATGCGCGTGTGGAACAATAATTAATTTACAGTAACTAATTGATAAAAATGTGAATGCGGGGGCAGTGCCATCTGTACGTCGTACGTCTCTGTCACTGCTTTCGGCTTCTTGCTGATTACTGACCGCTGTGGAACTGTTCGGCCTCAATCCGTGCTACAGTGTAACTGATTGGATTGCATAGAAGTGACAAAGATTGGAGGCGAGGAAATTAATTAATGAGGGAAAGCGTTAGCAAGTGCAAGAATATACAAGATAAACGGCCTGAACAACAACACGCACATGCATGCATATGCGTGTTGCCTGTGTGTGTGTTTTTGTGTGTGTGTGTGTGTGTGTGTGTGTGTGTGTGTGTGTGTGCATTACATGTGAACATGTACATGTTCACATCCATGTAATTAAATAGACAGTGGAAGTCTTTCAAGCTCTGATGTAAAGTATGTTAACCTTTACAACAAAGATGTCCTTCGCCTCTCTCGTCGGCCAGTAATTGCCTATATGCCCAGTAAACACATTTGGCTGAAAAGGTTAGCGTGTTCCCACCCAGCCACTTTCCTTGACGGATATGCAACCCACCACCAGGAAATGAAGACTGGGAGTTCAATATCAGGCCCACACATGCAGGGCTGCCATGGGATGTAGAATATGCAATTCTGTATTTTATGAATACTATAAAGGCCAAGAAAAAACGACACTGGCAACCAGTAAACAGATGCACACCGGAGAAGGTATTCAAACAATAATATTCAGTAGCGTATTGTGGTGTGTGTGTGTGTGTGTGTGTGTGTGTGTGTGTGTGTGTGTGTGTGTGTGTGTGTGTGTGTGTGTGCTTGGGTGCGTGCGTGCGTGCGTGCGTGCGTGCGTGTCTGTGTCTTTGTGTGTGTGTGTGTGTGTGTGTGTGTCTGTGTGCAGGCGCACGCGCACGCGCAGAAAACAAAATATTATTTATACAGAGAGCAAGGGGGTCAAGTGTGTGTGCATGGAATTGCAAGCACATAATGACTGTATGCACTATGCAGTGTCTGGTGTATATATAATTAGTGAATAGGCAGGATATATTTTGTGGTTGTTTGCATTTGTGAGTGACTGAATCAATGTGTGCACTCCTCATTGTAAATGTTACTCTGAGAAGACGTGTGTATATGTGCATATTTATGCAAGTTTATTTACTGCATGCGTGTGTACACATTTACCTCTGTGGTTATGTGTGCACATGCGTGTGTATATATGTGCGTGTATATGTGCGTGCGTGCGTGCGGTCAGTAATGGCAGCTGCCTAGGTGGTCTTTCTCCATGGGGGTAGCACACAGAGTCGAGGCAGCATTGATATAAGCTGCAGGTGGGAGGTGGATGCCGGGTGAATGAAGGCTCCATCGCCAGAGGCTGGCTGGCTGGTTGGGTGGCTTGGCTGGCTGGGTGTGAGTATAGAGGCTCCAGCACGTCTACTGCTTGCTGGACCCTGAAAATTCATTCTGACAGACGCATCTCCTCGCTGGCTGCCGGGCCACCGTGGGGGGCTGATGGCACACACTCGCCCAAGCGGCTCAGAGCAGCGTTAAGCCCAGCACCACATGTTGTGCAAAACCCGCAATTCATACTTCTGCCCCTAAGGCATTAAGCTGGCCGATAGACATGCAAGGGCAACGCCAGACTGCCATATAGTCTCTACTACACTGTATGTGTGTTCATTTGACTCAGTGTGTGCAGTATATACACACGAGTTACGTTTGTAAACTCTCTGAATTACAAGTGGATAAAGTAACACTCTGTATTAGTAGTATAGTGTTTGAAAGAAGACATTATTAGATGGTCATTGCTGTGTGGATGAAAAAAAGTGTGTGATATTTCACGGGAATATGCTTGACGTTTCGAACTTGCTGCAACATTAGATTCCTATACGGAAATAATATGTGTTACATTGTATTCTCCGCCGACTAAATCACACATCTGGACGCATCATGTCTTCATGGTCACACTAATGTACACAGTACTATATATACTGTATGCAGTGGTTCGTTCTTCATAGCAGCAATCCTTCCATCTTTTCACAGTCATGCTCACAACAGCATTTTCGCAAATCTCCCGTGTGTTCTCTACTCTACATATCTGCCCTGTTATATAAATCCCTATCTAATCAAAGCTCTACCACCACCAGCCTGGTGATTTATTGATTTGGTCTCCTTCATTAAAAATGTGAAGTCAGCTTGCATCATATAACAGAGGACACTGTGTGTGTGTGTGTGTGTGTGTGTGTGTGTGTGTGTGTGTGTGTGTGTGTGTGTGTGTGTGTGTGTGTGTGTGTGTGTGTGTGTGTGTGTGTGTGTGTGTGTGTGTGTGTGTGTGTGTGTGTGTGCATGCACGTGTGCGCATGCGTGTGTGTTGTTTTTTTGCAATGAGGAGATCGATACAGAATCATTACGAGCATGCCACTGCCGAACCAAAAATAGAACGGTGGCTGGAGGTTACGCCTGCAAATCGCAAACGGAAACACAAATTCAGCAACTCAAATGATTAACACGTGGCTCATCGCCAAACGTGTGGGAGCCACATATTGGACACTCGCCAAGCCTGTTTCTCTCTTTTTCTTCTTTTTCAGATGAGCGAAAACAGCCCCCTGAGGAGAGGGTGACCCTTATCCGCTTTGAAGGAGCCCGGGACAGAGAGCATGACCCCGTGTTTGTCTGCCGTGTCAGAGAAGAGCACGGGAACGGCCTCTATGGCAACCGACTCATCGCCCTCTTAGCTCCCTCTAGGAGCCCTATAATCACCCCTCTCTCTCTCTCCCGGCCGCCGGCAGGCAGGGGGGGGGGGGGACCACGCCACCCCGCTCCCCATCATCCTAGCGGGAGCGAGGCGCTCCACTCACGACTCGTCTGCCCGGCTCAGATAACCCTCTGGCTGTCGGCGAAACACATGTTTGACGGGATCGCATGCGATCGCCGCCACCGCCGCCGCCGCAGCAGCAGCCCGTTCCTGAGCCGCCTCCCCCGGCCCGCACCATGCAGTGGAGACGGCGCCACTGCTGCCCCCCCGTCAAGCGATCGCTCTTCCGGACGCACGTGGCGGGCCTCCTCTCGCTGGCCCTGCTCTTCACCCTCTTCCTGTTCTTCAGTCAGCAGGACTGGCTGCCGGGCGGGCACGGCGGCCAGCCCGGACGGGACAACCCGCTGGCGTACACCGTCAGGGGCTCCCGCGGCGGCGGTGGCGGCGGCGGCGGCCCCAAGGTAGAGGCAAACCAGAGCGCGTCCCTCCGGAGCGTCTGGAGGGAGACGGCGGGGGGGAACGCCATGATGGCGCCGAAGCCTCCGCTCAACCTCAGCTCCCAGCCGGCCGAGGGGGCCGGCGGCGGCGAGAGGGGAGGAGGAGGCACGGGAAGCAGGACAGGCGTGATGATGGGGCTGGAGGACTCCATGGGCGCCAACAACAGCCTGCAGAAGGAGATGGGCGTGGGCGGCCGGCTCAGCGCCCAGCCCTACCGCTACATCCTCAACGAGCCCCTCAAGTGCCGGGACGGCGCGCCCTTCCTGGTGCTGCTCGTGGCGGCCGAGCCGGGCCAGGCGGCCGCGCGCAACGCCATCCGCCAGACGTGGGGCAACGAGAGCGTGGCGGCGGGGCTGGTGTTCGCCCGCCTCTTCCTGCTGGGCACGCCCAAGAGCCTGGATGGCCACGTGCAGAGCGCCATCGAGGAGGAGAGCCGCGCGCACCGCGACATCATCCAGCAGGACTACCAGGACACGTACTACAACTTGACCATCAAGACCCTGATGGGCATGAACTGGGTGGCCACGCACTGCCCGCAGGCCCGCTACGTGATGAAGACGGACAGCGACATGTTCGTCAACACCGAGTATCTCATCCAGAAGCTGCTGAGGCCCGAGCTGCCGCCCCGGCAGAGGTTCTTCACGGGCTACCTCATGCGGGGGTACGCGCCGAACCGCCACAACGACAGCAAGTGGTACATGCCGCCGGAGCTGTACCCCAGCGAGCGCTACCCCACGTTCTGCTCGGGCACGGGGTACGTGTTCTCGGGGGACATGGCCGAGCTGATCTACCGGGCCTCGCTCGGCATACGCCGGCTGCACCTGGAGGACGTGTACGTGGGCATCTGCCTGGCGAAGCTGCGCATCGACCCGGTGCCGCCGCCCAACGAGTTCCTCTTCAACCACTGGCGGGTGTCGTACTCCAGCTGCAAGTACAGCCACCTGATAACGTCCCACCAGTTCCAGCCCAGCGAACTCGTCAAGTACTGGAACCACTTGCAGACCAACAAGCACAACGCATGTAACAATATGGCCAAGGAGAGGAACATGAGATACAGACACCGTAAGTTTCACGGAGAGAGGCCTCAATGACACATGCTGTATACTATACCACTAATGACAGCTATATAGCCAAATAATGGCTGTTGAGGGAGCTAAGCACCATATTATACTATAATTGGCAAAGAGCACAGTGTTTTTTGGTATTGTGTACAGTCAGCGATTAAAACTATTTTTTTAATTTGAGAGAGATGTTATGTATTGTAAAACCTGTAAAACTGTTTCTTAAAGGGGAGATCGAGGAGTCTCTGTGCAATGAGCATGCACACACAAAGTACTAAAGAGTGGTGATTGATGTGAGGTGCCCGCATTGGAAGGTGCTGCTGTAATGTTGGTAGAGGTTAAAATGTGAGGTCTCTGCTCTCTCTCTACACAAGTGTTATGTGACACTAATACTGGGTATCTTATACACTACTAGTGGGGCCAACTCTGACACTTTTTTTTTTAGAACACAAATTGTGTTTACACAGACAAAGGGAAATGTAAATGTATTATGTCGAAAGTTACACTACCTAAATATGAATGAAAACTATATTTGACGTGGACCAGTTATGCTGCCCAGCTGTTTCTCAATGTTTACTTTACAGAATTATAACAAAACAAAACAAAACAAAACAAACAAAAAAGACAATGAAGAGAAGCACAGGGTTTATTATCTGTCATATTCTGTATTTTATTTACAAATGATGTGAACGCACTCAGAATCCCATGTCAGAGATGACTGAGATTGTATTTTTTAAAGCTTTACATTGAGTGAGTCTGTGCACCTCTGCAAATGTGCAATGAATAATGAACAATTAAATGTATACTGAATTAATTTGGTTTGCATTTGTGTGTGTGTGTGTGTGTGTGTGTGTGTGTGTGTGTGTGTGTGTGTGTGTGTGTGTGTGTGTGTGTGTGATCCTGTATGAGTTGAATCTGTGAATCAGATTACATCATTTCTACCAGTGTTGAATAGCTTTAATTGGACACAGCTTTGGTGATTCCATATTTACGATGTATGATAGCGCCCCTCATAAGTTGTATGATACAGTAATTGGTGGTGGCATTGTTTTCCTACAATATAAGTCGGAAACAAATACCACAGAACGAAAAAAGGGGAAATAACATTTATTTTTTTGGTGTCATATATATAAATAACCCATGGCAGTCAGTAAAATGTAATTATTGTGTAAAATATACCCTTGAGCAACTCTTTATACTCTAAATAGAAACCACATTTCTTGGTTTTCAAAGATAAAAAAAAAGATGTGCAGCGACAAAAGGAAATCATATTGGTCTGAATATGAAATATTACAAACCAAAACACCCCAGATTAGATTTTAATTAAAAATGAACGCTCATGAATTTCAAAGGCTGTTAATGTTTACTCCAGATGGAATGCACAGCCACTGAGTGTGTGTGTGTCACTGTGCATGCGTGTGTGTGTGTGTGTGTGTGTGTGTGTGTGTGCGTGCGTGCGTGCGTGCGTGCGTGCGTGCGTGCGTGCGTGCGTGCGTGCGTGCGTGCGTGCGTGCGTGCGTGCGTGTACGTGCATGTATGTGTGTCTGTCTGGGTATGTGCAAATGAAAGTGAAAGTGGGTGCATACGTGTGTGCGTGTGTACGTGCATGTACAGTATGTGTGTCTGTCTGGGTATGTGCAAATTAAAGTGAAAGTGTGTTCGTGCGTGCGTGCATGCATGCATGTGTGTCTGTTCGTGCGTGCGTGCATGCATGCATGTGTGTCTGTCTGGATATGTGCAAATTAAAGTGAAAGTGTGCATGCATGCGTGCGTGCGTGCGTGCGTGCGTGCGTGCGTACGTGCGGGTGTGCGTGGGGGGCAAATGCTTATACACACTTCACTGCTCAGGGTCAGCAATAAAAAAAAGCCACATACGTAATTGGGCGATGACTTGAAATAGCCCATATCAGATTAAAGTAATCTAATTTAGTTAATGGAGAGCGGGGTTCATGTGCTTCATCCGCAGACACATCTGTCAGGCCCATTTTAATCACCTATTGCTGTGGGTAATTCTGTTTAGAGAGCTTTAAAGTGTAAAGTTCACATAATAACGCTATATGCTAAGCCGCTAATCACTTGGAAACAGGAATCTGAAAACCTGAAGACTGGTTTGGTTTGGTTGGCAGAATATGGATGTATACAGCATCTTAGACTAAACATCTACAGAATGGACGTACAGCATCTTAGACTAAACATCTACAGAATGGATGTACAGCATCTTAGACTAAACATCTACAGAATGGACGTACAGCATCTTAGACTAAACATCTACAGAATGGATGTACATCATCTTAGACTAAACATCTACAGAATGGATGTACATCATCTTAGACTAAACATCTACAGAATGGATGTACAGCATCTTAGACTAAACATCTACAGAATGGATGTACATCATCTTAGACTAAACATCTACAGAATGGATGTACAGCATCTTAGACTAAACATCTACAGAATGGATGTACATCATCTTAGACTAAACATCTACAGAATGGATGTACAGTACAACATCTTAGACTAAACATCTGCAGAATGGATGTACATCATCTTAGACTAAACATCTACAGAATGGATGTACAACATCTTAGACTAAACATCTACAGAATGGACGTACAGCATCTTAGACTAAACATCTACAGAATGGATGTACAGCATCTTAGACTAAACATCTACAGAATGGATGTACAGTACAGCATCTTAGACTAAACATCTACAGAATGGATGTACAGCATCTTAGACTAAACATCTACTGAATGGATGTACAGCATCTTAGACTAAACATCTACAGAATGGATGTACAGCATCTTAGACTAAACATCTATTCTACAGAATGGATGTACATCATCTTAGACTAAACATCTACAGAATGGATGTACAACATCTTAGACTAAACATCTACAGAATGGATGTACAGTACAACATCTTAGACTAAACATCTACAGAATGGATGTACAACATCTTAGACTAAACATCTACAGAATGGATGTACAGCATCTTAGACTAAACATCTACAGAATGGATGTACAACATCTTAGACTAAACATCTACAGAATGGATGTACATCATCTTAGACTAAACATCTACAGAATGGATGTACAGCATCTTAGACTAAACATCTACAGAATGGATGTACAACATCTTAGACTAAACATCTACAGAATGGATGTACAGTACAACATCTTAGACTAAACATCTACAGAATGGATGTACAACATCTTAGACTAAACATCTACAGAATGGATGTACAGCATCTTAGACTAAACATCTACAGAATGGATGTACAGCATCTTAGACTAAACATCTACAGAATGGATGTACATCATCTTAGACTAAACATCTACAGAATGGATGTACAGCATCTTAGACTAAACATCTACAGAATGGATGTACAGCATCTTAGACTAAACATCTACAGAATGGATGTACAGTACAGCATCTTAGACTAAACATTTACAGAATGGATGTACAGCATCTTAGACTAAACATCTACAGAATGGACGTACAGCATCTTAGACTAAACATCTATTCTACAGAATGGATGTACAACATCTTAGACTAAACATCTACAGAATGGATGTACAACATCTTAGACTAAATATCTACAGAATGGATGTACAGCATCTTAGACTAAACATCTATTCTACAGAATGGATGTACAGCATCTTAGACTAAACATCTACAGAATGGATGTACAGTACAACATCTTAGACTAAACATCTACAGAATGGATGTACAGCATCTTAGACTAAACATCTACAGAATGGATGTACAGCATCTTAGACTAAACATCTATTCTACAAAATGGATGTACAACATCTTAGACTAAACATCTACAGAATGGATGTACAGCATCTTAGACTAAACATCTACCGAATGGATGTACAGCATCTTAGACTAAACATCTACAGAATGGATGTACAGCATCTTAGACTAAACATCTACAGAATGGATGTACAGCATCTTAGACTAAACATCTACAGAATGGATGTACATCATCTTAGACTAAACATCTACAGAATGGATGTACAGCATCTTAGACTAAACATCTACAGAATGGATGTACATCATCTTAGACTAAACATCTACAGAATGGATGTACAGCATCTTAGACTAAACATCTACAGAATGGATGTACAGTACATCATCTTAGACTAAACATCTACAGAATGGATGTACAACATCTTAGACTAAACATCTACCGAATGGATGTACATCATCTTAGACTAAACATCTACAGAATGGATGTACAGCATCTTAGACTAAACATCTACAGAATGGATGTACATCATCTTAGACTAAACATCTACAGAATGGATGTACAGCATCTTAGACTAAACATCTACAGAATGGATGTACATCATCTTAGACTAAACATCTACAGAATGGATGTACAGCATCTTAGACTAAACATCTACAGAATGGATGTACAGCATCTTAGACTAAACATCTACAGAATGGATGTACATCATCTTAGACTAAACATCTACAGAATGGATGTACAACATCTTAGACTAAACATCTACAGAATGGATGTACAGTACAACATCTTAGACTAAACATCTACAGAATGGATGTACAGCATCTTAGACTAAACATCTACAGAATGGATGTACAGCATCTTAGACTAAACATCTACAGAATGGATGTACAGCATCTTAGACTAAACATCTACAGAATGGATGTACAACATCTTAGACTAAACATATACAGAATGGATGTACAGTACAGCATCTTAGACTAAACATCTACAGAATGGATGTACATCATCTTAGACTAAACATCTACCGAATGGATGTACAGTACAGCATCTTAGACTAAACATCTACAGAATGGATGTACAGCATCTTAGACTAAACATCTACCGAATGGATGTACAGCATCTTAGACTAAACATCTACAGAATGGATGTACAGCATCTTAGACTAAACATCTACAGAATGGATGTACAGCATCTTAGACTAAACATCTACAGAATGGATGTACATCATCTTAGACTAAACATCTACAGAATGGATGTACAGCATCTTAGACTAAACATCTACAGAATGGATGTACAGTACATCATCTTAGACTAAACATCTACAGAATGGATGTACAGCATCTTAGACTAAACATCTACCGAATGGATGTACAGCATCTTAGACTAAACATCTACAGAATGGATGTACAGTACATCATCTTAGACTAAACATCTACAGAATGGATGTACAGCATCTTAGACTAAACATCTACAGAATGGATGTACAGCATCTTAGACTAAACATCTACAGAATGGATGTACATCATCTTAGACTAAACATCTACAGAATGGATGTACAGCATCTTAGACTAAACATCTACAGAATGGATGTACAGTACATCATCTTAGACTAAACATCTACAGAATGGATGTACAGCATCTTAGACTAAACATCTACCGAATGGATGTACAGCATCTTAGACTAAACATCTACAGAATGGATGTACAGTACATCATCTTAGACTAAACATCTACAGAATGGATGTACAGCATCTTAGACTAAACATCTACCGAATGGATGTACAGCATCTTAGACTAAACATCTACAGAATGGATGTACAGTACATCATCTTAGACTAAACATCTACAGAATGGATGTACAGCATCTTAGACTAAACATCTACAGAATGGATGTACAGTACAACATCTTAGACTAAACATCTACAGAATGGATGTAGAGCATCTTAGACTAAACATCTACAGAATGGATGTACAGCATCTTAGACTAAACATCTACAGAATGGATGTACAACATCTTAGACTAAACATCTACAGAATGGATGTACAGCATCTTAGACTAAACATCTACAGAATGGATGTACATCATCTTAGACTAAACATCTACAGAATGGATGTACAGCATCTTAGACTAAACATCTACCGAATGGATGTACAGCATCTTAGACTAAACATCTACAGAATGGATGTACAACATCTTAGACTAAACATCTACAGAATGGATGTACAGCATCTTAGACTAAACATCTACAGAATGGATGTACAGCATCTTAGACTAAACATCTACAGAATGGATGTACAGTACAACATCTTAGACTAAACATCTACAAAATGGATGTACATCATCTTAGACTAAACATCTACAGAATGGATGTACAACATCTTAGACTAAACATCTACAGAATGGATGTACAGCATCTTAGACTAAACATCTACCGAATGGATGTACAGCATCTTAGACTAAACATCTACAGAATGGACGTACAACATCTTAGACTAAACATCTACAGAATGGATGTACAACATCTTAGACTAAACATCTACAGAATGGATGTACAGCATCTTAGACTAAACATCTACCGAATGGATGTACAGCATCTTAGACTAAACATCTACAGAATGGACGTACAACATCTTAGACTAAACATCTACAGAATGGATGTACAGTACAACATCTTAGACTAAACATCTACAGAATGGATGTACAGCATCTTAGACTAAACATCTACAGAATGGATGTACAGCATCTTAGACTAAATATCTACAGAATGGATGTACAACATCTTAGACTAAACATCTATTCTACAGAATGGATGTACAACATCTTAGACTAAACATCTACAGAATGGATGTATACAGCATCTTAGACTAAACATCTACAGAATGGATGTACAGCATCTTAGACTAAACATCTACAGAATGGATGTACAGTACAACATATTAGACTAAACATCTACAGAATGGATGTACAGCATCTTAGACCAAACATCTACAGAATGGATGTACAGCATCTTAGACTAAACATCTATTCTACAGAATGGATGTACAACATCTTAGACTAAACATCTACAGAATGGATGTACAGCATCTTAGACTAAACATCTACAGAATGGATGTACAACGTCAGATTTTTGTAACCCATTTTTTCCACCCAGTGTCAATTATTATCCAATGTAACCCTGGGTGCTACACTTCCTCTGCCACTGACTTTGCCACCGTGCCCCCTTATTAATTACCGTTTTCGTTAACATTCTTGAGATAATCACATAAAGGATCATCATTATCGTTTCATGAGGAGTTGTGTCATAGTACTGGACCTTGTTTCAGCATTAAAAAGCTTTTTTCATTCATCCAAACCTTTATTTTATTCCCGGAAGACGTCGAGGTTGCCCTCATTTGCGGCGGCGTTGAGATATACATCGTATAGTTAAAGTACCATTGCATTTTCACATCAGTACTCACGTCAATGATGAAACAAAACACAAACAAACAAAACTATAACGGGAACGTTTCCCTAGCGTGTGATACAATGTATATGTTTCAAAGCAGTGGCAGACACTTGTGAGGTGAGTAGGTCTGCAATCTAAGATTAAAATTGATCGCATTATGGGAGAACAGATCTTTAATTTAAAGATGGAGTGCCGTAATTTTTTCCCCAAAACATGATCAATAGGTATTATTATTATATAAGGAGCTATGTAACAATGATAAAAATGTAGACCTTATTAATCCTGTTCAGTTTCAGCTTCACCCAGCTGAGGTGGTCATAGTAGTATAAGCACCAGTGGCTTGCTCGAGGACATTTTGACACACAGCCAGGGCCGGGAATCAAACCTGGGACCTTGTGCCACCCATGGCTGCCTCTCTATACCCATTAAATTTTGGCAGCTCACAGCTGAAAGGTTTGGGAGTTTGTAGATCTGTTATTTTTGCTGTTATAAGTGCAACCCTCTTCCATTGTAGCTACCACAGAAGAGAGCAAGAGAAGCAATTTCCTGTTTCAGAACATGGTGCTATTCGGGGAACTGGTTCTGGCTATTTATCACCCGTAATTACAATGATGAAATATACTTGTATACACTAACAAGGCAAAGCAAAGGATTAATAATAGGAACAAGGCTGGTTCCGGTCATGTAGGTTAACAGATCATGAGATCAGTATACCAGCGTCAAGTTGCACTCAGCCCTTAATGAGAGCCAAGGATATAAGAGAGGTAAAACCAAGACAGAGATAGATATACCATCCTTTTCTAGGAGAGAGAGAGAGAGAGAGAGAGAGAGAGAGAGAGAGTGTGTGGAGGTAAGTGTCGTGAAGGAGGAGGAAGTGAAGGTATAGTATAGGCAACCATAGAGGAGACGGAGAGAAGGAAAAAAAGCGAGGGAAAGAGGTAGTGATGAATGAAGGGGAAAGGGGCTGTGACTGATCAGTATTGAAAACCTGTGCTGCTGTAAACGTGGTGTAAAAGGCGAGCGGGGGAAACGGATTGAGATGTCTGTCATGATGGAGTGCAGGCTGTGGCCTGGGCTTAACACTGTAGCTCACAGTTCCTCAGAAAAAGGCACGGACGTGAAAATGCACTTGAGGGGAAGACAAATATCGTGACCTTTCTGTTCCAGCCAGGCGGTGAACCTGCACTAATACGTCTCTGTGGGGCTCCGATGCAGTAAGATGAATTCTAATGAAAGTTATGTACAGAGAATAACAAAATTCGACAAAAAAATGATTGGCTTCAACAGAAAATGTGTTAGTTAATTTTCTCAGTAGGACAAATAGCCTTTGAAAGTGAGAAACAGAAAATAGAACCGTTCATTTTTCAGGAAATGAAAAATATAACATTTTCAGGAAATTAAGAAAACCTTATATATATATACAAAGCAATACAGCCTCATCAAAGTTGGTGTTGTAACTTTATATATTGCCAGTTACTTCCATGAGAGGGGGAGAGGTGGTGGAGTTAGTTGCTTTAGCTGAGGATCCAATGGAGTTAAGAGGTTTTGTCCAAAGCACTTTTTACTACTTTGCATTGGTTCAATATTTTCGAAACAACACACAGACGTAAAGGGTGTTCATAGCACTGATTTATGCCGACAGCAACAATATAAGGAAGTATAAGGCAAAAAACATATAAGGTAAGGGGGTAACTCAGACTTTACGGGGGCCAGTTTCGAATTGCAGTCGTCCGTAGGTGCCCTTTGAGAGCGGTTTTAAAGGAGTCAAGGGATTCACATGTCTTAATGGCCGTTGGTAGGGTGTTCCACATTCTGGTGGCATATAGGAATGAATGGCGTCAACAGAAGCCTTTCCGTAACGTCCGTAGTTTTTTGAAGTAACGCGTCCCGCGCTGTTCCGTGTCCCATCGGCCACAGCAGAACTCACTAACGCCTTCAGACAGATGGCATGATTTCAGCCAGGACTCAAGGACTCCACGGCGGGGGTGCATGCTGCCAGCGCTGGGCCAAAATCTATTTATAAATGTCATTTGACGGTGACAATCTACAATGCAAGGGGACGGTCGGCCTGCCAGGCCCGAGATATATAAAACAAGTCCAACCCTATCAGCATTTAGAGGTGCTTTCAGGGCCGTCTCCGGCCACAAATCAGCAGGGGGGCGTATACGTTTTTACAAAGGGGGCACTTCATTTTTCAAACCCTATAATGTATAACAAATACTCGCCTATTATGCGTTGAAAAAGGCTACGACACCGCAACAACAAACAAACAAAATATGTTGAGCATTATAATGTCTTCTGCATACTGTATATGACCTTGTATTTCTATTAACTATTCAATTAATTTTACATATATATTTATAATAATAATGAAGAACTTACAGATTTAACATTTGTAAAACATAGCAAAAATATTGGTAGGGTAGGGTACTACTGGACAATCTGGACTGGAGGGGCACAATGTCCAATTTGGGGGGGCAATGCCCCCCAATGCCCCATAGAGGCGGGTGCTTTAAAGACATTAGCTATATGGCTAATTTGTCATATCAGGACGAAGACTGTAGGTCTCATTATCAGGAATCAAAAATCTAATTAATTAAACAAATCAATGAGCTGGACTATAGCTTCGTTGATGGGAGGTGTATGAAGTTATACTTTATCCATTTACCGTATAAATAACTCAGTCTCAGCGTTAGATCAACACCGGGGCTGAAATCCCGCTAAGACGGCACTATTGGACAAAAATAGCGGAAATAGCAGATCTACAAGCTCACAACGTGTCGCGCTGCGATACGTTGAGAGCTTGTAGATCAGCTATTTCCGGGCGCAACCCAGCACTCTTTAGCTAGTGGAGATGCGGTGTACAACATGGATTTCTAAACCAATCTGTTCAGTGCAAAATACTGTGTTCACGTTCAGGAGACTTTGGGGGAAAAAAGCTATTCTCATGAATGCTGCCTTCCGGCATGGCATGGAGCTGAGGAGGGCATTTGCATTTCTTTCACCATGTATACAGTAAATGCTGCATTCGTGGTCTGGAGAGGGCAGTTGTTTTACAGACGGGTAAAAGGGCAGGGGCTGAAGCCCCCTTTGATGTCTATGTATGGATTTAACTGTGTGGACTGGACCAGAGCCATCTTTGGAAGAGTTACGACATGTGGACTGGACCAGAGCCATCTAATGGAAGAGTTACGAGTCACGACATAGAGGGGCGGAAACCTACTGGACCAGAGCCATCTAATGGAAGAGTTACGACATAGAGGGGGGCGGAAACCTCAATAGAAGAGTTACGACATGTGGACTGGACCAGAGCCATCTAATAGAAGAGTTACCATATAGAGGGGGCGAAACCTACTGGAGCCATGTAATAGAAGAGTTACGACATGTGGACTGGACCAGAGCCATCTAATAGAAGAGTTACCATATAGAGGGGGCGAAACCTACTGGAGCCATGTAATAGAAGAGTTACGACATGTGGACTGGACCAGAGCCATCTAATAGAAGAGTTACCATATAGAGGGGGCGAAACCTACTGGAGCCATGTAATAGAAGAGTTACGACATGTGGACTGGACCAGAGCCATCTAATAGAAGAGTTACCATATAGAGGGGGCAGAAACCCAACGGTCGAGTGCTGTTCATGCAGCCTGAAGGCCCTGAACTGAGCCAAGCTGGAGTTGGAAATACATTGTTTTCAATGAGGGCGGCGCAAACAAGAGCTATTTTAAGCATGTGTGCAACATGACAACTCTTTGAAAGTATTGTACAGTAACAACTAAAGTCTCTGTAATGTTTCTGTTGTACTACAAAACAATCTAAAATAAAGGGATTTAAGATCATTAAAGCTGGGCTGTTGCCTGAGTCCAATGCATTTCTGCCTACTACTACGGTCCAGGACTTGTCCCAGATGGTTGTCCCCATTCTCAAAAGTCTATGTAGGAGAGCCGCCATTGGACTGTCCCCATGAAGTGAACGCAGTTTGCGTAACTCTGTCTATATCTAAGGCTCTGGACTGGACGGCAGCAGCCCATGTAGCTTGTCGTTGATTCCGTCAACTAATACTATGACGAGAAATGTCTGTCGACTACCTTTTTTCACTGCAGTTTAACTAAATGGAAACTAAATGAAAACTAAAACAAAACTAAATATATTGACAATCTTGTCAACAAATAAAACTAGACTAAAAAGTTAGGAAGGGGCTAGTGAACAATAAGAGATCCAGTAGGCTATGTAATTTTACACTGGGTTGCATGCAAAAAAATAGCAGATCTACAAGCTCACAACACGTCGCACTGGGACACGTTGTGAGCTTGTAGATCGGCTATTTTGTACTGTAAAATCAGCCAGTACGACGGCATTAAAATACATTTTAGTCGACTAAATCAACTGTAGTATATAGTTGACTAAAATCTTATGATATTTATTCGACTAAAACTAGACTAACACTAAAACATTTCAGATGACAAAAATATGACTAGAGCTGAATGAAGTTTCATTCCAAAAAGACCATGACTAAACTAAAATAGAAATGCGCTGCCAAAAACAACACCGCTTATCCGTCCCACTCGGCACAGCCATAGCAAATCTCAAGCTAAAGATACATTACTAGTAGGCATTTTGTCAAGCACAATAATAAGCCTGACAAAATGCCCTATCCTAGTGAATCTCAGAGGTGTCTCAGAGCACCTGCTATGTTGCAATCTCTCATATTATTGCTTCAGGCAAATGTCTGTTGTTGAGCCTTGGGGACTTACTGTATGCAGTACGGTCTGGTAAAAAAAAGCTGTTGCAATGGTTCTTACATCTTTTCAGCAAGAGAAAAAAGTAATAAATCTCAACTTGGGATCCAGGCTTACAAAGCCACACTAGTACTGCTGTACTAGAGAAACGGTTGGATGGCACTTACACCCGCCTTCTAATGAGAGCGCAAAATCTGTCTTGGAAGAGCCACCCATCGACTAATCTAATATACGGCAACCTTCCCCGTGTTTCTTCACTAGTCCGATCCAGAAGAACACAGTTTGCCGGCCACTGCTATACAGAGCTGACAATGAGGTTATATCTTCCCTTCTTCTCTGGAGTCCTGCCTTAAAGCAGACCAGAGGTAGAAAACTGTCGTTCCTAGGGACACATGCATGTAAGCAGGAACTGGGGGTGGCAATGAAGAACCGGAAAGTCTGGCGTGGCATTGTGGAATCCATGATCTCGACCGCGGTCAAAAAATGATGATGATGATGATGACTGCTGTCCCGTCGCAGCGGGGGAAACCAGTTTTTTTGTACTTTATTCACAGTTTGCTAATAAACACAGTGGTGCGCTTTCAGTTCACAATGAACACATTAAAGCATTTGTTTCAACATTGCAGCATGATCAATGATCAACAGTAAAGAATTCAATTGTTTCAGCCATAAGCGGCGGGTGGATTTTACCTTTAGGTAGGCTATAGAATTGCGTGGGACGACAACAACGACGACGCAGATTTATTTATTTATTTACCCCAGATGGTCTAACAATGTCATGATTTGACCTATTGTGTCAGTGGGTGCTTAAGCCCTCAAGCACTCCCGGAGTTGACGCCGTTGCTGCTGTCGCACATATTTTATAAAACCAAACCACAATTGAAAATGTGAAACCTCTCGGTTTAAGTATAGGCCTATAATATACATATTATGTGTAATTGCCACTGGCACTTATAAGCACTCATTTCACTAAACATAACCACGCCTCAGCCAGAAGTCAGAGAAGTAATGATTGAAATGTAATTGTTGCACTGATTGTCTTAAAAAGGGGGGGGGGGGGATCTAAAGTAAATGGTAAATTTATATAGCGCCTTTATCCAAGGCGCTTTACATAGATTGTGCATAACATTCACACACACACACACACATTCATACACCGATGGCAGCAAAAACCATGCAAGGCACCAACCAGCACATCAGGAGCAATTATGGTTTCAGAGTCTTGCTCAAGGACACTTCGACACTAACTCTGGGGGAGCCCGTGTTTGAACTGGCAATCTTGCAGTTACCATTCAGTTACTCTACCCCTGAGCCACCGCCGCGTTATTTCGAAAGCAGTGCTTATCAGTTTGGAATGAGCAAACACTGTATAATGCCTATATCCTCATGCCCAGAAACATTGCTGACTGGACATTATACCTATCTATTATCCAGCTTTTATCTACCTTTTAGCAATCTATTCTAGTTCATTCCTCAACATGACATCACATCACATCATAAGTCCTCAGTGAATGCTGACTGGAAATTGAATGACCAAGCTAGTGGCCAAACAAAGATGCGTTCTTAAACAGAATGGTACTGCCCTACACTGTCAAATCCAGCCACGCTCATTTACAATATGGAGCATGCACACAAATGGAACCAAAATGCTGTAAGGCTCCATTTGGTTCCAATGTGTACACTCTCTCTGTCTCAGTGTTATAAATGGATAGATAAATTACCACATTCACTGTGTATAATGAACTCTGTATAAGGGTGGAGTACATTTTATAGGTTGGAATTTCAAGGGACAGACAGTACAGCGTTGCATCAGGCGATAAACACACATCTTTAATGGTGTTTCAACATGCATGTGTAATGGTGTTTCAACATGCATGTTTAATAAGGCATTAGAATGGCATATATAGTATAATATATACAGTAAGCTACTTCATTTATGTCAATGAACGTAATCATAGGCTAGTGATAAGAAGTGTTGGCAGCCGCCCTGCACTGCTATTAGCTGTCTTAATGCTGACATTCCTTTGGCGCCAATTATCTCTTCTCTGTCTCTGCACAAATCCTCAGAAAGTGTTAATTCATTCATTGAACTCCAAGAGCGTACGAATGTCACAAAATGAACTCTTAATAATAATAATAATTAATAACAATGATACAACAACACAAGAACAACAAAGAAAAACAATAAGTTAATAACAATCAGTTAAAACAGCATGTTGACAGCAATCAGTTAAAACTGTTGTAGACAGGTAATGCACGATTATTAGGTAAGTTCCTAAAATGGCTAATTTATAGGGTATAACAGTTTAAGTTCTTGTTGCAAGAGATTCCACCAGGAATCATGGTGCACCGATGCTGAAAGCAGCCTTTCCCAGTTCAGTAGTGACCCCTAGTCCCCGACGGTAGAATTCACATATTGCAATGATGGCTCCTTCACAAAGCCTTGGCTGGTGGAGACTGATTGCTTGATTGAACAGAGGAGAGGTCGATGTCATCTGCAGGGGTCCAGATCTATCGCTGAGAGAAGAGAATGTGACAAGACTCTGTGTCGACGCTGGCAGACAGGTGCGACAGTGTCACAATGTGTGCGAGTGAGGCCCTTCACTTCGGTTAACACCTGGTGGGAGAAAAGAGAAGGTGAGAAAAGAAGAAAGAGAGAAAGGAGTTGAGAGGCTCAAGTGACACATGACAACATCAGTCCAGACCGATGTATTAAGACTAACACTAGACAAATTGTGCTTTCTATCTAATAAATCACTTTTCTCTGTGACCACCGCGCTCTGACTCATGGTGCGTTACCCATTCAAATCATGCAATAGAAATAACGGTGATGCGTCGCACACACCAAGAACTGCTTTAGTTTGTATTCTTGCATAGTGAATGGTAGACAAACGTTCCGGCTATCCAGCCTTCATCCGTGTGAAGGCTGACAAACGTTTTGTCTACTATTCACTATACACAACAATAAAAACTAAAGCGGCTTCTTGGTACGTGTGTGAGATGCATCACCGTTATTTCTATTGCTTTCCATCTAATGAAATGGAACACTGCATAGTGCTGTTATGGAAAGACAACAGGCACAAAATACCAATTATTTTAAATTGAGAGGCATCACAATAGCATAACTATGAGCTCTATTCGCCCACGTATAAACACTACGGACTGCATGCACACGGGACGTTGACCCAGTGGCGCGGTGTAGTGTTTACACAAATATGCCGAAATAACAGTATCCTGTTAAGACTGGCTGTCACTACTATATAGTATAACGTCAGAATGAGTCTAACTGCTGAGCATGACAGCTGTGTATATAGCGATGGTACCGTATTCAACATTTGAGCCACGGACCACCATTTGATGACATTTAGCCTCTCAGACCCAAAACTAAAAAATATTTTGTTGTCGTTTCCATGCTGTATTGATGTTGCTATACCATAAGGACAGATGAAGGGAGGACAATGGAGGTGCAAACAAAGGATTTGGACAATGGAGGTGCAAACAAAGGATTTGGACAATGGATTTGGCTCCTTTTTGTGGCTTTGGAAAAATAATATATGGATTTATTTTTCACGTTTCGGGTCCCTGCACTATATGATACTTAACTATAATTTTGCGCTATATGACAGAAAAATCTATAATTCGTATACGATCCGTCTTACAAACTCAATGCTGATACTTGTTTGCCCCTAAAAGACAATGGCAGACCCAGCCATGCATGCACACCCCCAGGGCCCAGACACACAGTATGTGTAGAATTGTTTAACACAGATAAGATAACACAGCAGAGAGTATATTCTGCTGCCATCATCAATGCACAACAATAGCAACAAAAAAGATAAACAGTCGCATTCCAAATTCATGACCAGCTGTGATGGGCTGGGTCTGATTGTGTCACATGCACTTTGAACTGCACTCGTTGTCTGAAATGTGCTATATAAATAAAGATTGATTGATTGATTGATTGATTGATTGATTGACATGATTATCTTTGTAAAACATATGCATATGGAACAGACCCATGCATATTGTCTATTGAGGGAATTTGCACTATACTTTCATTAGTTCCACAAAAATGCTCTAATGAAATTGTACTCAGTTTTCTCACTTTCCTGGGATCTCAACTGAGATATCATGTCACCCCTTTTGGTATGCATGCAGCACACGCATGATTGACATAGGACTCACAGTCTCACACAATGAAAAGTGTGCCTGTGTGTGCGTGCTTGAGTGAGTGCGTGCGTGCGTGCGTGCGTGCACATGGGCACACACGCACACAGATGCAAAGCTCCCAGTCGGCTAATTGAGGTGATTGATGAAGTGGACTAACTCGTAACGTCCAAGTTTCATTAAAACAAAATGCAGGAATCAAGATAAAGGGAACGGAGGCCTAAATAAAAGTGACAGCCCTGAAATTGGAGCAGATATAAACCCACTTCTCACTTAATTCCTAAAGCAGACAATTTGAGACAAGCCACATTTTTGAGGCCCTCCTCGCTTTCCGCTATAATTAGTTTTGTATTATCGATGGCAGGGAAAGGAGTGGGCTCCTCGTCTTTGGCACAAGCTCCACGGCACATTTCATGTAGAATACATATGTCGTCACTTTCAGCAGTTCACTCGGCCAAAACCACGACTGCTATCATCCAAATTAAATAGTTTGACTAGAACAAACAAGGTGTTGTGAAAACCTATACATCTATTGAAACAGCTTTGCTTTAGCTGAAATTAGTAGGCCTACAGTAGCCAATGTTAATCAGAATGCTGTTGGCTTACATTAGCTGAACAAAAAGGTATTTACCAATAAAGCAAATTATGTATTAAATCACGGCATGCCACTAATGCTAGTGATATAAGCTTGTAGCTATTTTTGGGGTGCTTAAATTGGCAGTATATTATTTGGCCAGAAAACGAGTACTAATGAAGACAAATTCCAAGGGAGATAATCAAGCTTGATAGACTCAGACTAGGGCTGATTGAGGCCACACAATTTATTTTAAATAAATAAATATAGCAAATGAATCATGGCCTTTACAGTGCCCGGGGATTACAGCATGTAAATACATTCGTATTTTGATTTATTTTTGGTGTACAGTGAATAAACTAGTATGAACTATACACAAGCTGTCATATTAGTCTGCCCCTGAGACGTGTTTGGGGGACGGGGACAGGGACGACAGTGGGATTGGCTGATAAAAACACCTCTGTTTCAAAGCTGAGGCCATAGAATGGGGAAATAATGGGTCACGAACTGGATTGTGTTTGTTTTGTTAATAAAACATTGCTTCCCAGCCAGCAGCACTTAGTTGCTTGGTGAAAAACAAACGGCATCTTTAGACTTAGAAGAAGCCATTTCCATTATTCGTTTACTACATATCTTTCTGTTTTAACTTTTCACTTGGTCATTTGAGATTTTGTGCAATTAAACTCTGTTAAACTCTTCTTTGTGTCACTGTCTTTTTAGTCTCGCGTTGCCAGACTGTTGCCTCTCGCAATTTCCAAATGCTTTCATCATAAAGTCTGGAGCAACGGAAGAGCTGTCATTAGTAAAATATAAAGTGGAGCCTCCTCCCCACTTCTGTTTCGTCTTTACAGTCGCACACATTTATTCTAATATAAATAGAAAACATCTAAGCATATATAGCTTGTTGCTTAGCAGAAAAATAATAATAATAATAATAATAAAATGTAAAGATATGTTTTAATATATTTTCCTGAACGGAAATGGCAGCTTTCTTACTGGGATTTCGGGAGGTGTAGTTCCAGACTCTATATAGCATTCGGAGATTGTGGAATAGTTGTCTGGCTACGTGAGACTACTCTCTTTTGACATTTCAGATGTGGTTTTCTTTCCCCTATATCCAGTAATAGAAGCCAACACATTGTCATTTCCTTAAGGAAATGCATTATTCCTATCCTAGCAGCATGTGCAGCAGTGCACTGGAGCACACTCCTCAGTATGCGTTTCTAGTCCAATATACTGCAGAGCCAATCAAATGAAGCTATGGGAAAATGAAGGAAACCATGGGATGGTGGTTCCCAAAGTGGGGTCCGGGGACCCCCAGGGGTCCTTGAGGGAGTTCCAGGGTGTCCTCAGCTAAATGAGGAGTTAAATTAACATTGATTTTACAGAATAAATTGGGGTCTCAGAGATATATATGCCATTAAATGGGGATCCGTACACTAGTGCATGTCAAACTGGGGGCCCTTGAAATTAAACGCGTTGAGAATCACTGCTAGAGCCGTACAAATCTTCTCTTATGGGGGTCCCTGGCATATCTTTTCAAATGGGGGTCCGCGGGCCAATTAGTGTCAATTTGGGGGTCCTTGCCATGAAAAAGTTTGGGAACCACTGTATAAAGTTATGCACAGAACGTAGGTTACTGGGCAGGATGGAAATTTAACTAAGAGTTTTATGACAGCTTGGAAGCTACACTGAACAGATACTTTCTATGAATCATGCAATATATTACATAATGCTGCATCAGTAAGTACAAGATGATTGCATGTTTTATTATGAAACAATGGCATCATAGATGTTACCAAGGACTGGATGTTCTTGCCAGTACTGGCCTGTTTGTCAAAGAAACAATGAGTCAATGACTTTTGATTTGAATAGTTCTAAATCTGGTGTTAACTTGGTTTAGGAGAAAGACTTTAATTGGATTGGAAGATTAAAATGTCAAAAAAGAACAAAACACAACATTTTGTTAGAGATATAATTATGACAACTCACAAATTTAACAAATATAATTTGTATGCATGCTGACCATGCAGGCATGAGGATTGTCTTCCTTTTAAGTTGGCAGGCGATCGACCTCGAAAAATACAGATGGAGGGAGTGAAGGTCCCTGCAGAATGCAGCTTTTTTCGGATCTTTGTCTGCGTTTTTTTCCAGCAGTCTTTTGACCTTTACTGAGTCAAATCTTCAGTAAGTATTCACAACAAGCAAGACAACCTTATCAATGCCCACCAAACTCTGGTGTATCCAGGAATTATAAAGTAGGGTGCTATTACAGACATTGGGTTATCTGTTCATGTTTTCAGGATGATCACATTTGATATAACTCTTGAGCAAAAACTTCCCCAAGAATGGAGAACTAAGTTTTGTATAGCTATTGGAACTCATTGGGTTGCATGCTAGGTTGTGCAGTATAATGTTTGCCCATCTGCCCTCAGGCAAGATACCTATACCTGCACAGCATAACGGTGCAGAACTGCTTTGTTTGGCAAAAAGCTTCGTCCCTCAAGCCTAGCACGCACGCACGCACGCACGCACGCACGCACGCACGCACGCACGCACGCACGCACGCACGCACGCACACACACACACACACACACACACACACACACACACACACACACACACACACACGCAAACACACACACACACACACACACACACACACACACACACACACACACACACACACACACACACACACACTCTGTGCCGGTCTAGCGACTGCTTTTAACCTGTGATGTGCAGTTTAATTTTACTCACATTTTATTCAGTGTGTGCAATTTTTACATGGATTCAGGGAACAAAAGCTGTAGAAGCTTTACGCACGTGCCCCTCCATGTGAGAGGGATGAATCTACACTTTCTGGACATAAAGCTGAGATTTCCGAGAGATTTGTGACGGATATACTGTCTGTAGAACACCCATGTGCAACCTCCAAAGATTGAGTCCATCCTTCACTGAATATCCACCCACTGTAACGCTTTCATGAAGTGCTATACTGCTGCTGGTCCATACGCTACATCCAAAGGCACAACTTTAAGAAGTGATTCAGGGATTCAAGGTTGGCTGGTTCCTGGTCGAGCCAATATTACCCTCTGGAGGGTGGGGGCATCAATCAAGCTTCTCTGGCAGCACAAAAGCCTGGGCCTGTGTCTGCAGTGTAGTAGTTTAACTGTATAGGCCTAGAGTTTCTGTTTTTTGTTTGTTTTTCTTTTCTTTTTGGGCTTGTCCAGCAGTGTCACAGAAATCTGCCGGAACATTCAGAGAAAGAAATGAATAAATATTTTATCCAATTAAGTCACATATCGTCGCTGTCCAGCAGTAACCAGCTAACTCCATTTGTATTTATTTTTGGTATTTCATAAATAGATTCAATTGAACACCACACACTACCAGCTAACTCCATTGTACCCTCAAAGCACTCCACCCCCCCTCCCCCCACGCCCCCACACACAGCAATCCAAGTCCAAGTATCTGACAATATATATACTCCACAGACCCTGATATTGACATTCTTATCAAAGGTAACAGTATTCAGGTAGTATCAGAATTTAAATATCTTGGAATGACATTAGACTCAAACTTGACATTTAAAAAGCATGCTAAAAACTTAGCCAATAAAATCTAATTAAATTTATCTAACTTCAGACACATAAGACTATATATCTAACCACAGATGCAGCTAAACTCTTCATGCATGCTATGATTTTCCCCTCGCATAATATACTGTTTCACAACCTGGTGGTCACAGACAAATCAGCAGACAACTCTAAAACCCATAGAATCACTTTACAAACAGACACTAAAAACACTGGACCAAAAGCCCAACCGTTACCACCATTGCCACATAGTTCAAACATATAACTTATTTAATTTCGACAGCTTTAAACATTTTGCAGATGCTTGACTGCAGTCTTCTCTGTTAGAGCCTCCCATCACTGGAACAGTCTCCCCACAGAAGTAAGAGAGACCTCCAACTATCTGACCTTCAAATTCAACCTTAAGAGGTGGCTAAAAACTAATCAATTCTGTAATCATGAGTAATTATCAAGTCTATTTATCACTGGTATCACTATTCACATCACTCTGTGGTTGTTCTGTCCCCTGTACCAGGGGACAAAAAAAAGGAGAAGATGGAAATTAGTTAACTCTGGCACATTTACATGAATGTGAAAACTGACGTGTTGATTAATGAGCATTGTCCCTGTCAAATAAATAAATAAATAAAATACAATGCCAACTTTGATGAGGCAATATTGCTTTGTTTAAAAAATATAAATATATATATTTTAATTTCCTGAAAAATGAACATGTTGGACTTGCTCAGTCAATTGACAAACAGCTGGGACAGATTAAGAAGTCAGTTCAAGCTGCCAAGTTCAACATAATAAAAATGCTTACTTTTGGACAAAATGCTTTCCGCCTCTCAAAGCCCCATGGGTTGCTCTCGTCAGCTGCATCCTGTGTATTTGGGTGTATTCCTCCCATTGCAGGCTTTAGTCCTGCAGGATCCACTTCTTTCTGTCCTGAGGCGTGCTCCACCTCTCAGACACCCATCTCACAAGACGACCGTCCTAGACCTTCCTCCAGCAGCACTCTGCAATTACAAAACATGATTAATTTACCTGGAACTCATTGAGTGTAGCAGCACATGCGGGGGCCAGATGAATATGATGGGGTCTGTCTCTGCCAGATTCCCTCTGTAAACCCCCTCCCCACTCCTCTGTCCATTGTCCAGCAATTCTCATTATTATGCACATGGCAACCTTTCTTCCACAAGGTCAGCCTTTCGGACGTGATGTACTATTTACTGGAGCTACAGTTTTCCATTTCTACTTTGGTAGAGATAATAAAGTCCACTGTTTGCAAGAGGAACACCATCCTTCTTGCTTTATTGTAATTAGCTAATATGTCATCCATTAAATAAACCTGATCAATCCTCAGACTGTGGAGACTGAGGAAGGCAGTGGAACAGCGAAGGAGACAGAGAGAGAAAGATCGACAGAGTAAAAGGTGAGAAAAGACAAAGTGGGAGAGAATGGCGAAGCAGGCATAGTGTGTGTGTGGCTGTGCACGGCACGTGTGTGTGTGTGTGTGCAGTGTGAATGTGCGTGCGTGGGTGTGTATCTGCGTGCATATGTGCATACGTGCATGTTAGGGTGGCAAGTAAAGTGTGAAATCCAGACGAAGGTGCCATAAGAGAAACACTGAGAATCCTGTTAGTGAAAATGTGATGTCCCTGCAGGAAAACCTTACCCACTGTATACTGTACAATGTTCTACTGGATGCCAGTGAAAAACCGTATTTGCTAACTCTATAACAAATTTTCCTTTTATGTGTTTCTTTTGTGCGAAGCACTAGCTATATTGCCTTGTTGAAACATACGGTATACAAATAAAGAGACAGTGATTAGAGATACAGTATATTGCACAGCATGTCCTACCGGGGGGAACATTCTACCGGCTTCATGCTGCTTTTTCCCTCTTTTCTTTCCAGTTTACAAACAACACTTCATTCACAGCCAATGTTTTTAGCCTTTTCTCCTTTGTACAGTGCTTTGTATGTGTTGACATGTATTATTGATTGTGTTATTATTATGTTGATGAATTCAATACATAGGCCCACAATGGCAACACGACGGCAATACATTTACATTCACACTCAGTTATTGTCATTACATCTTTTGAGATATAACTCTCTCTTTTGCAAAAAAAAAAAAAAAGACCTGGCTGTCAAAGTATTCTTTGGTTTTCGTCATTGTGGTGAGAGGGAGCGATGTGTGGAGACAGCTGTCAAAACCATTCTGAACACATGGGCAGTCAGAGAAGACAGCCTCGCCACTGGAGACCATGCTGCAGCGACTGGCGAGAGACAGTGTGAAACATTTAAGAGAGAGACACAGGCAGGCAGCTAGACAGAAACACCTACAGACACATGCCAAAGTGTCTCAGGAAATCTGAAGGTTCCCAGTTCGATCCCAGCTCTCCTCGGCATTGTGTCAAAATGTCCTTGAGCAAGACACCAAACCCTTAACTGCTTCCCTGGAACTGTTCAATAGCTGCATGCCCATTGCTCCTAAAAGTTAGGATGGCTTAAGTGGCAGAGGACATATTCTATAGTTATGTGCAAATGTACTTTCGAAAGAAGAGAGAAAAGAAAACCATGCATGCGCACATACTGCATATGGCTGGCTACACACTGCTGGTACAGGCTGCTTCATTTCCATGGTAACCACTGATTGATTCCCACCGTGGAGTGAGAGGGAATATTAGTGGCAGCAAAGTGGAGCACGAGATAGACAGTGAAACCCAAGCACGAAATACAAAAAAAGATAATGTATGTAAAGAGGGAAGTAGGCTATACAGTCGCTGAACAAGCAGCTAAAACGTACAAGGGATGAGTTTGGGGTTCCTCAAATGAGATTAAATTCAGACGCATGGATTCAATGATTAAAAAAAATAAAATACAAATAGTACAAACATTGATAGAGAGATGCACGCATCGAGTTCCAATGTTCGAGATAGAAAAAGGCATATAGAAAGTGTGTGAGAGATTGAGAAGAAACAAAACAGCATGTAAGAAGATACATTCCTGTCTTTTTAGGAGACGTGATATTAGGGAAAGGCTAACAGTCATTGCAACAAGCTTTAAATATTACATATTGGAGCCTCAAGACATTAAAATCAATCGTCAATCTGTCAAGGAGTAGACGCAGTCAACTATTCAATCTGATCAAATACAGTATTCCCATAGCAGAAAATCAATCATCTCAGTGCCATGTAGTAAGAAAAGGAAAAAAAAGAATATTCCTGTCAGTCCTTATCTGTCTTTTCTTTTTCATCACTACCGACGACGGCTTTGAATCTGTTGCACTAGTTCATGGACTACTGATTCACAGATGTACTGATGAGAGACTTACTTAATATTCACTCATATATCCATTGTTGATAGGATGTGAATATTAATTCACAGATTCACTGTTACACCGTACAGGCTTTTTAACCTGTATTTAACCAGTATAGAACCACATTGAGAGTAAATTCTGTGTGTGTGTGTGTGTGTGTGTGTGTGTGTGTGTGTGTGTGTGTGTGTGTGTGTAAAGTGTGAACTGACCAAGAGGCATACATTTTACACAGCTTGGCCAGCAATAACAAATACAGGGCAATACCAATGACAGACATAAAACATACATACAACACATAGAACACCTAGAAAGTGCAAGAAAATGTAATTAAAATATAAAATAACAGATCGGCAGGGACACCACTATGAAGATAATTTTCTTTTCTTTCTTTAATTGGCTGCCTACACTACTGGTTACTGGTAAGTATATGTCCCATGGTAATCCTTTTCAAACTCATTAGAGGGATCAAGGAAACCAATTTGAGTCTGGCCTGCAGATCATTTCACAACCAGGCCCAAAATACGTAGTAGGCCTGCCTCATATTTTGAAGGCACGACAATGACGACATAGCACAGCTGTAGTCTTTACATACTGTATGCCAGTGGTTTCCAAACCTTTTAGACTGAGGCCCAAAAGAGAAATTTGATGGCTCCCCCGGGACCCAAACTAGTGAAAATAGCGGATCTATAAGTAATAAATAATTAAGAACAAAATGTAGAAAACCAAGAAATATAGGGACCCCAAAACAATTCTGTGTCCCACAAATTGGTCCCGAATCCCGACCCACTGTTTGGGAGACAGTGCTATGTATACTGTATTCACATGCTGTATTCGTTGCACGCAGGATGCTGCTAGCTGGCAGGTCATTGCCTGAGGCATCCCGAGCTCAGAGCCCATCAAGTTCTCCCGTGGGAACTAACTAATTGCAAGAAGAGGCGAGGGATCGAGGCGGAAGACCTCATTCTGTATGTCGGGGTACTGAAAAAGGACACTCGAGTGGAGAAGACCAGTGAGGGTCAGCCTTTTGAAAGTACCGCTGAGGACGACCAAGTAGAAGAAGTATGCATGGCTATATAGATGTATATTCATAGTCATTCATATATTCACTGACAGTATACGATTTATTGATAGACTGTACAGTGTATGTTAACTCAGTCATTCAGTGACCCATGCAGTGCAGAAGTCTTGTCTTTTCCGGTATTTCACTCTTACTGCTGTTGTGCTACTATGACTTATGACACCTGGATTTCCTCACAGGGATCACTAAAGGGGCATACTATCTTATCTTATCTTATCTTATCTTGTCTCGTCTCGTCTCAGCTTATCTAATCTTATTTTATCGTATGCTCTCTGTGAGGAAAGAATGATGGCCTTATCCTGTATACTCATCCTGTGCAGTTGGAGTTATTCTGTGTGGCTGCTGGTATAGTGGTACCTGGGTGTGTTGAGAGCCTGCCAGCCCTCTCAGCAGGCCTGTGGTACTGCACCCCCACAGACAACCTGAGATCTCGCTAGCCTGCTAGGCCTTTTCTCTCTCTCTCTCTCTCTCTTTCTCTCTCTTGCTGATGTGCTTTCCCGAGAAAAAAAGATTATTGTGCTTCTGATAAAGAGTTTAAGTTGCCGCAAGGTCAACATTATTCCCGCTTCAGATAAAGGAGAGGAGACAGACCTGCTGGTACTCTACTTGGGGGCTCTGAAGCCTGCTGATAAAATTGCATTTGGGGGAAGGATTCTTGAAAAAGATAAGCGAGAAGAAGCAGAGAGAGTGGGGGGGGGGGGGGCTGTATTGGGGGGTGATGTGTGTGTGTGTGGGGAGGGGGGGGGGGGGAGAGATGAAGCACCATGCGGCAACCCTGGCTAACAGGACATCATGTGTGATTGCTGCAGGCAACTCACCCGCAAACAAGGACAGGGACAAGCCATCTACGTATCTACCTTGGCCCACTGAGTCGTAAGGGCATGGTATGATTAGATGAATAGATTTGAAGGTAAGAATGATGCATTTTTACCATCTGTGGTAGCTACTAGGGATGCACCGATCCGATACTCGTATCGGAGATCGGCGCCGATCCAGGCTAAAATTCTAGATCGGGTATCGGATCGGTGGCCGATCCATTATCCGATCCGATAATTATGTGTAATTACAGTATGAAAACAACTCTACCTCCTCTGTGACACAGCAGTGTAGTATTGACAGTATAACATGTGGAATGCAGCCAGGCTAGCCTGCACACACATTAACCTGGTCTAATTGTTTCACAGTTATTAATAAATAATTCAGTGCATTTATATCTGTGTTTGTTACATTTTGTTTTACAAAGTTGGGAAAGTAATGTTTAAGTCAAGCCTTGATGTTGCCTTACACAAAATAATGATTCCAGACTCCACACAGTGAGGCATACAGCTTAATAGGTCATTACGTTTCTTTGTGGGGGGTATCGGATCGGTACTCTGTATCGGCAGATACTGGACCCCTATGTATCAAAATCGGTATCGAATGCCAAAAAGCCGGATCGGTGCATCCCTAGTAGCTACTATACCGTACAGTACGTAATACCTGTTCATGTTGCATTTTGTTGTTCCAAGAACAAGAAGCACAAGTGGAAACAAGTCTTTGATTTCACTGTGTTTTTATCCTTGATGCGTAATAAGCATACATGTACCTTTGGCATGTCTAAATGATCTCTATTTTCTCTCCGTCTCTCGTTCTCTTCAACACACACGCATGCATGCACGCACGCACAAACTTATAATGAATGAACATTATTGTAATTTGTACACACTCAGAGGTAAATGAACACTTGATTTTACAATGTAATGCACATAATTGTTATTTCCATAGCCATTAAGTTTCATCAAACCTCATTTTGAATGAGTCAGGGCCCGAACTAATAACAGAAAATTAGTTTAAAGCTAAATTCTTATTAACCTGTGCCTGAGTATAAGAAAATGCCAGGTATTTATTTAGAACATTTGCAGTTTGTGTAAAAGCAACTCTGCCCTCTTCAGATATAAACCATAAATTACATATAAATAACATGTACGTGTCAGACTTGGATCTGGGAAGTCGGAAAACATGCATGACGTTAACATTCAAACCACATCTAAAACTAAAGGCTCAAGTTAAAATAAATGAATTAATAAATAGGTAAAATAAAATAAATCTTAAAAATGTAGTTGGACGGTGGGTGGTGGTGCTCTCAGGTGCAAAGGGAGGGAATTCCACAGGCATGGGGCTATATGTAGCAGAAGGCCCGGTCGCACATGGTTCAGAGCATGGTGTTGGGGACAGGGAGAAGGTGGGTGTTGGAAGAGCAGAGGCTTCGAGTGGCGGGGTTTAGGGGCGATGAATTTAATAATTTTATAGGGGTGCTTTGCCGTAGATCGGTAGATATGCACTGATGTGTGAGAAAGGGAAATCTTGTATTCGGTCCCGAAGGAGATGGGGAGCCAGTGGAGAGAACGGAGGATGGGTGTAATATGGTCGTACCTTCGCACTCTCATCAGGATCCTAGCAGTGCTGTTTTGAATGTACTGGAGCCTCTGAAGTCTCTTGCTAGGGATCCTGATGAGTAGTGCGTTGCAGTAATCCAGCCTGGAGGTGATGAAGGCGCGTGGACGAGTTTCCCGGGTGGAGGTGAAAGAGAAGGTGGTGGCTGGACTGTGTGTGAAGGGGTTGGGGTGTCATCAGTCAGTGTAGCAGTGACAAGATATTCCATACTTGCTCATGATGTGGCCAAGGAAGAGCATTTAAGGGAGAACAGGGTGGGGCCAAGTACGGATCCCTAGGGGACACCGCAGGTAACAGAGTGTGTCCCTGACTGATTGTGGTTGTGATGCTATAAGATAACAAGGTAATGGTGATTCCGGATGTTTTTAATTGTAGCAATAAGAATGTAATCAATCAAATAGCATTTTTATAGAACATATAATATACAACGTTTTTAACTCAAATCAAATGACAGGAGGACATCTTTAAAACATGTATCAATGAATTATGAAAACAACGTAACCTTTTGTAGAGGCTCACGATGAGCATTTCTCATTCTGAAATGACACAGTCATAGTGTGTTGGTGTCTAGCTCTTTAATCTTTCGGGATCGTTTTATTGGCCATCTTGTATCAAGAGCTCCAGGATTACTGTGCTCAAGGAGCCGTGAAATCTTTTTTGTCACCTCAAACCACTGAAACAACTGGCATTCGCTTATCCTGTCCCAGAAACACATACTGCTCAGTGACCATTGTGACTATCGAAGCGGGTGCAGTAGCATCGAACGAGGCAACCCCTATAAACTGAGGTTGGCTCACACACACATGCATGCACGCATGGCTCACACACACACACACACACACACACACACACACACACACACACATGCATACTGTACATGCACGCATGTATACTAATACTTCCATCATGGCACATTCTTGGAACTACCACTATGGAGCATACTGACTGTAATGTGAATGTGGTTGCTTTTCTGTTGGGTGTACAATGCAATATATAGCAATAATAATCGCAATAAAAGCCAGATTATTTCCCCCCATTTATAGGCTGTAGCAATTGAAATTCACAGGATAAACCCAAAGGACATGCAGGAGGTTGGAAATCTCTATCTTGTGAAGTATACGTACGCTACACTGGTAACATGAACACACCCCAATGTGCAGTTAACCTTTATGTATTTTAATAACCTTCCAGCCTTCCAGTCAGGACTCAGTAGGCAGACGGGCCTGTTCAGTTCAACCTGCGGCATGAGTGCAATCAGGAATGGTGCTGAATCTGCCATAAGTCCGTGGTGAGGCATGCTTGTCCACTGGATGCAGTGAGGCTGGTGGGCAGTGGTGGCAGCTTACAATTTTCACAAGATCCTGCTGCATCTTGTGGGCTGATTACACTGCTATAGCACTGCTAGGCAAATGCATGCACCAAGCCCAATATTAAATCAACACAGCTTATTGCTATGCTGCTGCAGGACCAAGCCCGGGCGTGGGTGAAATGTGTCTGCAACTCACTCCTATAAGCACTTGAGGGGGTGGAGGGGGGGGGGATCACATTTCTATGGGCACTCTAGATGAATTAGGCAATCTTACAGCCTGTGGTAATGATTAATAGTGATGGCCCCATAAATTGTGCTGCCTGAGAAATATATTGCTCTATGGTATAGTATCTGTTGTTTTGCACTGTGAAGCCACTGTGTGCCTTTGAGGTCAGTACTTAGATAAGCAAACCAGCGATCGAATGAGACAGCAAAATAAGCACTCATCCACATCCAACCCACCAAATAGGATGATTATAGGTTGGATCCATCTTAGGTGTTCATGAATTATGAAGCGTTGAATTTGATACACCGTCTGATGTGAAACAGAGCCGGTGGAAACAACACTGTGAGATATTGATCACACTTAACGCTCATCTAAAGTTAATCCTGTTTGCTCTTTGCTAGTCGAGGGTGCAGAATGGTAACACATGCAAAAGCTAACGGTCAATTTAAACTTAATTTCATGATGGTGTGGCTATAGCCAAAAATAACAACTCATCACATAATGCCTTGTTAGCTTGCAGATCTGTTCTTTTTGGCCCGTGAAACCACTGTGGGCCAGAATATCCTGACCTACGTATATAGGCCTAAATTAGGCATAAGTAGTCTGGCTACAGCACAGCTCACGTTGTGACTGAAAGTTACAGAGTGAAAAATCACAGTGACACGCACTTTACTTATTCGCATGGTAAGTGCTATAGATTTTAGTGTTAGTTTATTGATGAACTGACTAAAAATGAATGATTATGCACTTTGCCAATTGCCCATTTAGCAGAATCTCCCCAGCACTCGATCAAGTCCTGACCGAGAGCTATACTTTGATCAATGCAGACCACAACTGAGATTTTTCTACACAGCCTAAAGCAACTGCGGCTTATGTCGAGAAAATGTAATGAAATATATGGGTCTGGGTGGAGAAATTGGGAAAACAAACCAATGAAACTCATCACGTTGTGTCCTAGAAAATGTTAACAGATACGGTGAATTTATTCAGCTAAATAACAACACTGTGACGATAAACAGCTATGGCATTTAACTCTGCCTGTTAAAATATGACATCTGGAGAGCATGCAACTAATAAAAATGGCATTGGTTCAATTTCAATGATTAAAACAAAAGGTTTTAGAAGGACAATTTATTAACTAATGGCACCATTGTAATGGGGGGGGTGGGGGTGTAAACTGGAATAACATTATTCTGTGATCATTGTGATAAAATGCAGCCATTATTCAGATTGGCAGAAGAAAAATCTAAATAAAGTCCAACACACTGATTAACTCATGCTAAAACGACATGATGCATCTCAAGGGACCATATCCTGTGAATTAAATTAAATTTCAATATATATGCTTAGACTGTAAAACATACTCATATAGGCTACTGGTTTAATCAGTTATCAGTAATCAGTTTAACCATAGTCATAGACAGTTATAATAAAACAGACTCAATTGATGAAAAACGTTGCCCAGTCAGACATGCTTATGCTTATTATGCCCCCATGTGTTCACATATCAGAATGCACCAGAGCAAAACTGGTATGGATTGACATTATGTCCTTCTCATCCCAGTCAGTTCTTTGTTATTCACCTGTTTTTAATTATGCATCCGGAGTGATCCGTGTGAATTATGGATGGGACCGTGACTTTGGAACATTTGAAACATAAGGAGAATTAGAAAATAGATGGGCACTGTCTATTATAGGCATTGAATAAAATACCGGTATTCAAACTATTTAATTTACATGTTTAGGTGTTTTTAATTTTGGAGCAAAATTGAAAAAGAAATCAAGCAAACAAACAAACAAACAAACAAACAAACAATTCAATCTATTTTTACGTTTGTTCACCTTTATTTTTGATTTTGGACTATTAGAAGCTCGGGTTACCCACAAGCAATTCAATTAAACCACGGATATCCCAAGCCGTGTATATCCACAATTACCTAAACATGAGAGAGATGTGCCATATATGCGCACGCACGATGATTCCTTTGATGATTTAGCCCTTGACCCAAAAGATAAATTAGCCTATAGGCTACATGTAATTCCCTGGGACCCAATTTAGTGAAAATAGCAGATCTACAACTTAAGCTTGTAGGCTATTTTCATTACCGGTACTTCAATGAGCATATATTTTTTTATTTCATTTGTCAAGGAATTACTCATTAATTTGGTATTAATTCATGAAAACTATAGCTATTTGTGGGAATATTTATTTTAACTTAAGGACAGCTAAACATGGGGCCAGCCGCCAGGCTGTTTTCTGCCCCCTCAATGTCGTAACTCTGTCTAATGGCTCAGGTTTAATGGTTATCCCCAATCTTACGGTAGCAGTACTGCGCATGCGGACGGGGGTTGAAGCGGTGTTGACTGTCACTGGACTACATTTTTATTTAAGCCTGATTTAAGCAGTTGTTTCACGCCTGATTTAAAATGTTACGTGCCTATCCTAAGTTTATCATCTGTAGCTCGGTTCTGATACCTTTACTTTATGGAAACGATACTGCGAAAATGGTTCTCGCCACTGTTTTTTTGGACGGCTCGACCCCCGTTCTACCGATACAGGGATATATTCTCCGTACGTAACCTCTTCTCTCTCGGAGCTAAAGGTAATTAATATGACATGCATCCCTCGCTGCAGGGGCTTCTCTCAAACATGAGGCAAACGGAGCTGAAGGACAGCCCCCTTCTTGTGGATCTTTACTCTCTCCATGTGCTCACGCCCAGAGAGCTTGCGTAAGTAAAGAAACTACTTCCGGGGGTATATATCCACGTAAGGTAGGCATTGTGCTGTTGCCTGTTAATTTGTAAACAGAGCAAAACGCCCTGGGCACTCACTGACGGGCAGTCAGGCAAACGTCGAGACAGACAGCAGGGAACATAACCGCATGTTTCTTTTAGATCGGCTGTGGCATTCTTTTTTATTCGCTTGTTATTGCTCCTTCTTCTTGACCATGATTACTCCAGGAGGATGTCTGACTAGACTGGCATGGAACGGTTGCCGAAGGTCATTCCCGCTTCTGCTTAAAAACAAGTTATTAACCACCTCTCTTTAGCTGTTTACACGAGTCGTTTAGAATAACACACCACTAAATCATGTTGCCAACGATCGTACTCAAATTAAAACACGAATTGTGTGCTAACATTGTCTGCAGTGGCTCGTTCACGGTGCTGTAAGTAAGGTTTCCACTGGCGCCTGTGCAACGCTGCCAGTGCTCCCACTCCTCCCACATCAACAGAATGCATGTCAAGACTGGTGTTGATCAAGAGCAGATTATTAATTGGATTGTCAAATCCTAGATTAACACTGAGGTTAATCCTGTGTGTGAGTGAGTGAGTTGTAGTGAGGTAAACGGCAGGTCAGACAGCACAACGACGAAGATATTGCATGATGGAGTTGATTTCTACTAGATGGCCTGGCATTTTCCAATGCATAGTTCTATGTGCTCTGATCGCAGACGTCAGATTTGTTTCTTCTTATGATGTCTTCACATTTATAAGGTCATTGTTTGAAGGACTTTGAAATTAAGTAGAGAGAGAGAGATAAATGGGAATGTAAAACACTGAAAGCTATCACTGGTGCTATATAACAGCAGGTCAGATACTAATGATTGTTTTTGTTGTTTAGAATGGGAAATTTCACATCATCTGGTCTGTCCAGTTCAGCGTGCACACAGTATGTTCAGGTACGGAGATGAGATATTAAATGAAAGTGTGTGTGTGTGTGTGTGTGTGTGTGTGTGTGTGTGTGTGTGTGTGTGTGTGTGTGTGTGTGTGTGTGTGTGTGTGTGTGTGTGTGTGTGTGTGTGTGTGTGTGTGTGTGTGTGTCAGTCAACAGGCATGTTTGTTGACTCTTAATTGCTCCTTTTTGCATCATTCTTTTCAAGGGCATGTGCATAAGATTGATTTGTGTTCTAATTTATTACTGCGTCTGCTTTTTATCTTTTATTTTCTTCTGACCTTACAGGAGGTGGTGTCGCATAACTGTGTTGTAATATTCTCCAAGACAACGTGCCCCTATTGTAAAATGGCAAAGAATGTTTTCAATGAAATTGGTGCAACTTACAAAGTGGTTGAACTGGACGAACACAACGATGGGAGGAGGATGCAAGAGGCTCTAGCTCAGATGACTGGTGCTAGAACGGTAATTTACTTTTTTTCATATTTCAGGATCTATATTCACTGACAAACTTATTAAGTCACTGAGAGGCTAAAGCCGGGAAATGTTTACCAGCCAGCTGCGCTGCTTGCCAAGAAATCACTTCACCTTTTTGTTCATTTACTAAGGTTGTTAAAACAGTTCATTTAGTGCAAATAGTGTTCAGGTAACCGCATGGTGTTGTCTTTACGTTTGCGTTCGTAAAGCGGTCAGCAAAGTTTGACTTCCCCCGTTCACCCCCTCTCCTTCGATTCATAAAACGCCACTGGTGAACAGCTGACTTTAGTACCTGACTGACCAACGTAGCACCCAACACCAGGTCAACCGTTTGTGAATGGTGTGAAGACCATTGATTCAATTAAAAACCATAACTATTTATTTTTTAATGTTTTTTTAGGTGCAGCGTTAACTGTGAAATTACGGCTTCTCAGCCATGAGCCATGCATTCTGAACTGTGGGCATTCCACCAGTGCTAAATACATCTATGGTAAATGTCTTTATGTATAACTAGATAAAGTGCCCCTCTGGTCACAGGTCTCCACCAGGGCAGGTCATGTTGTGGCCTCCTGGTGGTGCTATAATAGGCCAATGTGAAAAGGGTGCCATTTCTTCTTACGCCTTGGATGGCAATTGGATGATTTAAGGCATCTTGTTCCAAAAATATGTTTTGGAAAAATCCACCTGTTGGTGGCGCTATAACAGGCCAATGTGAAAAGGTTGGGATATATTCCTCAGCCTAGTAGGAAAGTCTGTGAAAGGTTTCACGTAAATTGCACGCTGCGTTCATGATTTGAGGCTTTTTGTTCAAAACGGGCCTGCAAACTTTGAAAGCCAATGTTAGCCAATTAGGATGGAATATGAAATATCGGACAGATCCGGCTTGAACACATGACTATAGAGAGAGAGTGTAATGATTTGCGGGATTTTTGGACAGAATCTGGAAGTTCATCGTTGGCATATTAAAGTGTGTGAGCAAAATTTGTCATCGACCGGGTGCCGGAGATTAGCTGTACACAGACGGACGGACACACACACACACACACACACACACACACACACACACACACACACACACACACACACACACACACACACACACACACACACACACACACACACACACACACAGTGCAAAACATGCTCTCTCCCCATGCCTTCGGCCTGGTGGAGACACTGGAGACAAACTATCACACTCTGCACCATTCTTTCAATGATTTGCTATTTCTTGCAGAATATTGGCCCCAAGCCAGAACAATTAGGCTAAAGTTCATGTTAAAAGTGATGTAACCCACTGTTGAGGAATTGGAGTCACTTCATATTTCTAACAGAAGTTTATTGACATGATAGTGAGAAGTACATTAAACAGTGGTTAGTGGTAAGAAAAAAGAAAATTATACTATTTGAGTATACCTGACGAAGGCCCCTGAGGCCAAACGTATTGTTTCCTGCTCTGTTGTCAATAAATTGTTTTGGGAGCTTTTAAAAACGGTGCGCGGATCTCCAAGGGAGAAGCTTGCGCCATCCAATCTGTACTCAAACTGTAATCCAACAAATTCCAGGCCTGTACAGCATGGTGTCTTGATTCTTTAATATTCAGAATGATAGGCTATATGAGAACATACTTTAAGGCAAAGAGTGAACAACATGAAAAACAACACCGTTGGCCATTACCTAAAAGTGAATATAAACTACGGTATTATGCCACACCAAAAATCCATCGGAACGGTTACAGAGACGAAATTGAAAACATCCCATATATGATCTGCTCCTATTTTTCATCTATTACAAACTTTGCTCGCAACTTTTCATTGCAATAATGTTGTGCGCATTAATCTTGTGTTGTGAGCTTGTGAATCTATTGTTTTTGGTGAATTTTTGCCAAATGTTTGCCTAATTTGACACGCCCAAAAGAGGGTCGCTAGGGTTCAAGTGGTTAATGTATCTACCAAACTATACAAGTAATTTAATAACTTTACTATACTATTACTATTATTAGAACTGATTGTTGCAGCACATCACAGATTTACAAAGTAAAAGAGTGGGTGAAATTTGTACAATAATGAAATTATTGTCTCCACCAGGCCGAAGGCATGTGGGGAGAGTATGTTTTGCACTTCGTCCGTCCGTGTGTCCGTCCGTCCGTGTGTGTGTGTGTCCGTCCGTCCGTCCGTGAACAGCTAATCTCGGCCACCGTTAACCCGGTCGATGCCAAATTTTGCACACACACTCCCTGGATGCCAACGATGAACCTCTGCCCCAAACTTTCCAGAACGGCCTGTTATAGCGCCACCAGGAGGCCGCTTTGTGCAAAACAAGTTTTTTCACAGTACACCTACAGATTTTGTCCAAACATCACGCAAATTAGTACACAGTCTCTCTAGAGCCATTCAACGAAACGGGTCTTTCACATTTCTCAGACTCCATCCTGATTGGTTAAGATTGGCTTCCAAAGTTCACAGGAGTGCTCAGTTTCAAACAAAATGCTGCAAATCATGAACACATTGCGTGATTTCCGTGAAATTGTGCACGCACATTCCCACTAGGCCGAGGACGAAATGCCACATGAACAATTTCAACTCAGCCTCAAGGTGGCGCTATAACTGGCCGAAAAGTGTTTTACCTCTAACTGCACAGATCTGTGGATAACCTGGTGGAGACCTGTGCCCAGAAGGGCACTTTTTCTAGTTATAAATATTTTGTATCTGGTCTGACTGAGACAGACCATTTTTGTTCAAGACAATCTCAAAAGCAGCAAGTTGTAGTTAATGCGTGTTAAAAATAATCACCCGTGGCTTCCTGTGAGGTTAGGGTTTAGGGTTTGGGATAGTGTTAGTGGTGGTCTGACTAACGGGAGGTCGGACCAATGACATGTTACCGGTTTTGAAGGAGTCATGGGATGACATATGAAACCGCTCTCAAAGGGCACCTACGGACGGCTGCAATTCGAAACTGTCCCCCGTAAAATCTGAATCCCTCCACCACCCCTTTTCCCCTCACTGTATATGTTTTTTCCCCCCTTTTTACCTCCGTTATGATGATTTCCTGTTTTTAGCTATATAGAAGTGTATATTTGTACGTCTCTAAATGTTATGATGAATTGAAAACAGTGGACCCTCTTGTAAACAAGTGTAATGCTTTATGGTGTCGTCCACTCACAGTTAACAGTTTTTGTATTGAGTTGTGCTTGAAAAGTACTGTAATTCTGCAAACTGTTAATACATACTTCAATCAATCAATCAATCAAAACCACATGAATGTGATAATGTGACGTGTCCCTGGTTCACTGCAGGTGCCAAGAGTCTTCATCAATGGCAACTGCATCGGGGGTGGCTCAGACACCAAGCAGCTTCACCAGCAGGGGAAGCTATTGCCCCTGATCGAGCAGTGTGCTCCTTGCTGTGCGGCCACGTCCAACTCCGAGGGCTCGGGCAGTGGCCAATTTGAGTCGTCGACTAAATGACTAACCGTTCTTGTATTTCTTTATGGTCAACCTGTATTTATTGAAAGTGTGCTTGATTGTGTTCTTTTAATTGTACATTTCTTGAGAACTGTTCTGTTGTCTATTTATCAAAATGCGTTGAATATTGTATTCGGTGCTACAGTACCTCTTTATGGGTTTCTTTTTCATTAAAGGGAAACGTCACCCTTTTTGCAAAATAATGTGTTAATGACGTTTAGAAGATTTAGAACACTTTCGTGGGGGTCTTTATATGTGTAATATGTGGTTTTAGATATTTTAGATTTTAGCAGTGAGCCCAGTGTCTCTGATGTCATCGACACTGGGCTCACTTCCTTCCTGGACTACAATTCCCATAATGCTTTGGTGCACTGCCTCTCCTTGTGGATAGGGGGAGGGCAGTCTTACTGCCTGGGCACACTTGAACTTCCATGTGCGGCCAAAGCTGTCTTTTGCGTAATTTCCGGGTTTTTAGACAGCTGGTGGATGGAAATAAAGCTCCACCCACGCGGCAGAATGCCGCTGGAGCAATCTTTTCCGGGAATCTGCCGCGTGGGTGGAGCTTCTTTTCCATCCACCAGCAGGAAATGATGCAAAAGACAGCCTCTTTTTAATCTTAAGTGTAGACACAGCCTTACTGAGACAACATGGAGTCCAAGGACTATTAAAAGAGGATAGGAAGCGAAGACCGTACGGTGGACTCCATGTTGCTCCCTGGAAGGAAAGAAAAATGCGCAATGGGCTATATGCAGCTAACACTTCCGCGTTCAGCTTCCTTGGTCTCAATTGCGTATGTTTCTTTCCTTCCAGGGAGCAACATGGAGTCCACCGTACGGTCTTCGCTTCCTAACCTTATGTAATTAACCTTGATGTAGTCCAGGAAGTAAGTGAGCCCAGTGTCGATGACATCAGAGACACTGGGCTCACTGCTAAAACCACATATTGCACACAAAGACCCCAGGAAAGTGTTCTAAATCTTCTAAACGTCATTAACATTTTTATTTATTTTTACAAAAAGGGTGAAATGTCCCTTTAAAGCTGCCATATTTTAAATAAGACTCTTGAATTTGAATTAGTGCTGACATTTCTGCATGGTTGATTTATTGTACATATGAATCTGATGTAATATTGCAAGATATCTCAACACTCCTGGAATTCCATAAATATTTGGAAAGCAACACGTGTCTTTTGGGATTTTATTGTATTTGAGTAGACTCGATTTTATTTAAAAATAAATGATGTTGCTTTTTTTTATACACAACCATTAAAGTGGTCAGTGATTTTGCATTTTAACGCAGGTTTATCTGAATTGAGGATTCCACATTTTTCAGCATGTGCAGGGTTTTCTTGGCCAAATTAATAGAAATAAACATCACAATACCATAGGCCTACAAGGCATACATGATTAAACTTCAAACCCATTTTCATAACATCAGATACTAGTAATAAAGTATTATTACTACGATTTGTATTAGTAATACTTTAGTATTTGTTACTCAATTGGTTCTTATCTTAAGGTGTTATAAGGTGGCTTCTATCTATCAGATTATCGTGGCCACATATTAGGGTGATACAATAAATCAAGTAAATTAGTCACTCTCATTTAGTTTCTTGCTTTTGAGTGCCATCTGCTGGCAAAACAAGATACTGTAAAGTCAATTCAAGCTTCATTGGCATGAGAAAACATACTGTTTACATTGTCAAAACAATTATCCACGGATATCCCAAGCCGTGCATATCCACGGCCTATTCCCACTACAGGCTGAGGAAGAATGGCCACTTGACAGTTGCCTCACACGCAACTTGGCCTGTTGTAGCGCCACCATGGTACACACACGCACACACACACACACACACACACACACACACACACACACACACACACACACACACACACACACACACACACACACACACACAAACAAACACAAACAAACATTTTGCCAAACATCACACACTCCTATCCTATCCTCCTGGTGGAGACCTGTGCCCAGAAGGGCACTGCATCTCTTAGGGCCCATTTAACCATATAATGCATTTGGATGGCAAAAATGGCAGATCTGCTTAAATTCAGTGTCTTGAATGAGATGTGCTGTGAGTTTGCATCTGCTATTTTCCAGCATAGGACCGTTGCACAGTGAAGTATAAACAAGGCTTTATGATTTATAAGTCGTTTTTAGAATCCTCCTCCTGTTTCAAAATAACTAAGACAGTTTAAAATGGGTAAAGTTATATAGGCTACAGTTGGAGCGCCAGGAGCGGGTATAAAGCTTTTTGAAACAATTAAATAGCAATGTTTTTTGCAGTCACATTGGGGCAAATAGCAGCATTATTTAAATAGACTTTTTAAATAGCATATAAGTAAAATATAGTCAGTGTGTGGCTGCTGTGGCATAGCTTTCCCAGATCCAGCGCCGGCGGTTACACGACACCGTTGTACCACGAAGTAAATATCGCTAACCTCGCATCACCAGGCTTTCCACCGCAAAATATCGCAGTCACAGACAGTTTTGCCATGTTGGCTTATTATAAGCGACTGTGGTGGTCTTCTTTTTCTGTAAAGTTCTTTGTAAAGCAAGTGGGCTTGTTTCCCCAATCTCGTTTAAACCAGTGATTCTCACACAGTCAACGATCCACTAAGGATCCTACATCTGTTGTGTCAGGCAGGAACACCCATACAACATTTGTGTTAGGTAGATATTATTCCACATTTTGTCACATTTTCTTTTCTCCCATGATTGTTTAGCTCACAAACAATGGTTTTGTTCATTATTTTGTTGATAATTATATATTTTTTGCTTCTAGATTTGGGCTTGTTTTCATGGATCTTGTTGCTTGTTATTCTCACACAATCTGGCAACCCTGGTCCCAGAGGCACACACACACAGTCACACACATCAACATTGAACATTGCCTGCCAAGTCTCAACAACCACTGGTTTGCAGAGAAGGTGTTTGTTCTGTTGGTTTTGATCATCGACAGTAAACATGTCTGGAAGTGCAGGAGAATGGTGTCTGATGGAGAGCGACCCCGGTGTGTTCACAGAACTGATCAAAGGTTTCGGTGAGTGGAGTGGGAGGGAGGATGGGTGCAACCACGGGTTAGCATGAAGGCTCGTTTATGCTTGGTCTGGACCACCCTTAGCAGCGAAATGTCTTATTTGATCTGCACAAACAAACAAACGTGTATTTCCAACTGAAACAAAAGCGTGTAGTACACATTTTCAGTTGAATAGTGTCCAGTGCAATGCTCGTTCTGCGACGGCATGGATGCTTATTCAATGTAACGTGGCTTGTTGTGTTTGGCTAGCTTGTGTAACTATCTTGCAGGCTGTCTTTAGTTTAAATGGTCAGATAAATCATACAAAAGAATAATTCCATGGTGATATAATAAGGCGTTATTCCAGAGCCATGCACTTCGTAAATGTGGCCTGGAGTCAAACGCCAACCTATCGTTGCATGATGTGTTGAATTGCATATGCGTGATATTGACAGACATGCTAGCTATAGCCTAGCATTACTCAGCGTCCATGGGCGGGTGAAACAAATCCTGGACCTCATTCGTGAATAGTGGTTTGCTTTTCAACCCGTTTCATATCATCAAGGCCAATCATTTATTCAGAATTTGAGCCAATGTTTTGTTGTCGGATAAGATTTTGTCCACAATTCCATGCTGGTATTGATGTTTGGTTCATTCAGAATCATTAGGAGATAACGGCAAACGTTGATCAAAATAACTATTCTTCTACATTCTCTAATTGTGTAGACTTCTTGTAAATTAAATGATGCCAGATGTTTAAGAATAATGTAACTGTTGATTGAGAGTGTAAAATGAAACCAAATGGACCCTTATGTTATGGGTCACTCTTAGCCCCTCTCGGAACCCTCCATAAATCTTTTCTGAAATTTGGTTGTCGATTTGTGTAGGGTCCCTGTCCATAACTATATTTTCGTATGGGAATTTTGGAACGCGGACATAAATATGCTCCGTAACATCGTATCTGTGGCGTTTGACGGCCTTCTTTTGTTTAAGTTATTCTGAATTCGTGAACTATAAGTACCTATATATACCCCTGCGAATATCTCCTGTGGTGCGAAAGCCGTTAAGTATTTTTAATCTTTGTTTGACCGATTTGGTTGCTTTATTTCTTCTTGTTTGTTTACCGTTTATTGTACCGCCTCCCGGTGTGCGGTTGGCTTGTGCGGCTACGTCCCTGCCTCTGATCTGCTCTGTCATAGCTATAGCGCCACTAGCTAGCCAGATAGGCGGTACAATGAGGTGTCAATAAACAAGGAAGGAAGAGAAGAATCAAAGCGACCAAATCGGTCAAACAAATACTTAACGGCTTGCGCGCCACAGGAGATATTCGCAGCGGCATGTATAGGTACTTATAGTTCACAGATTCAGAAGCCCTCAAAGGAAAAAAAGTCGTCAAAGAGCGCAGACAGGCCGTAAACACGGTGTTTATGTTTTATATATGTCCGCGTACCAGGTGGCATGGTACTGCTGGAACAGGACCCCATGGTCTGTGTCGTCAAAAATGTCAGAAACTTCAGTACCATTGGGTTCTGCTTGGAGGGCTAGGTCACTCTCAAAAGTTAAAGATCTATTTAGTATTTACCAACTTTCCATAATTTAGCTGGGGACCACTGATTTAAAACCACTGCTGTAATGTGTTAATTTCTCTGCAGGGATTATAAAGTACATCTCATGTCAGCTTCCCTTTCCAATAAATTGTGCTATAAACTGCCCTTTTGTTTGTGTGGTTTTCAGGTTGCAAGGGAGCCCAGGTTGAGGAGATATGGAGTATGGAGCCAGAGAATTTTGACAACTTGAAGTAGGTTTAACTTTCACATGCTTGCACGTCCCATTTAATTTGGCCTCATAAATAAAACATTTTTTGTTTGTTTTAAATGTTATTTTCCCAGACCAGTTCATGGGTTGATTTTCCTGTTTAAGTGGCAGCCAGGCGAGCAACCGGCAGGATCGATTGTCCAGGATTCAAGACTTGACAATATATTTTTTGCTAAACAGGTATGTGTCCAACTTCAAGTCCAAAACGATGCATTGCATTCTACTGTGTGGGGCGTTATCCGCTCACATCACAAGTGATGTTGAACTTTGCAACACAGCTAATATTTTTCATGTCATGATTATGAATTGAATACCTAGCACCTGAATGGAATCAAGACCACAATAACCTTTTTCAGTGCTATCCTTTTAGACTAAGTGTTTGACTGTACTCTGTGCTGTTTACATTTCTGCCTAATAAAATATTCAATCAATCTAATCTTGCTGAGCTCAGTAGCTGCAGCTCTGGTTAAACCAGATATCGCTCACAGAATCAATTCTGCCTACCTTTTGTACTACAGCTGTGCTGAATGGTCAACCGCCATGCAATTTGGGCTTATATGGCAGATGAGCTGCAGCACACAACTATCACACTCTCAGTCTTGATTACTCCTAAAGGCTGGAATATGTGGAAATGTGATATCATGCATTGCGGTCAGTCATTAGTTGCAAGTTTGCAAGCAACTCTTGGATCCTATTTTTGATACCTGGCATCTAGAATTGCATTCCAACCCTTGACGGCACCAAACGAAAATGTCTCATCTGATTGTGTTTAAGGCTGTTAAACTCAAACTTAAAATAAATTAAATTAACATGTCTCCTGTTTATTTCCAGGTCATAAACAATGCTTGTGCTACCCAGGCAATAGTCAGTGTGCTGCTCAACTGTACCCATTCCGATATGTTGCTTGGTGACACCTTGACAGAGTTCAGGGAGTTCTCGCACAGTTTTGATGCTGCTGTAAGTTTGTTTTTCTTTGGCGACAATAGTATTTTAAATTTTGTGTCAATAGTATTTTTAATGTTTTTGTCTAGATAGCCTTGACATTTGATTTTGTCTTAACATTTGGTATTGTCTTTAGGACTTAACATTTGGTATTTTCTTCAGATAGTGTTTGTGAATATGACACATGTAGTAGCCTGTTGCCTTGATCAAGCTAAGCCCCCTGACATCATTACGTGCAATAAGGATTATGGATCATGTCTCTCTCCTTAGATGAAAGGTTTGGCTCTCAGCAACTCTGAGGTCATCCGACAAGTCCACAACGGTTTTGCCAGGTAACTTGATCCTCATATCGAGCTCCATTTAATTGCCTGGCTGCTAGTTGTTCCTGGTAAACATGTATAGAGATTTGTTAGGCACAACTTTGATTTAACAAATTAGGTCAATGTGAGCTTGCAATGTATTGGTTACCAACCATGCAGTGTTTTATTGCTTTCCACCAGATGGTGGCACTCTAACACTTAATATTTCAGAATCTTTTTTTAACATTTCAATTACAAGTCTCAAGTCATGTCTCTCTAATGGATATACTAATGGTACTCAACACAATGTACTTGAAAAAGGGGAGAAATTTATCTGTTTCTTGCGAATACACATTTTGAAGCATTCAAAAGTGAGTTGACAGCCTCAGCTTTGTTTTTCATGATTCTGCTTTTGCAATTTCACTCGGTACGAAGAAATGGAGGATTTGCTTTATTTTTGCTTTGAATCAACAGATTTAACATAATGCGATCTAATGTGGTCCCTGTAAAACAAAAACAAATAATATGGTGCTAAATCACAAAAAGTTGTCTCAAAACAGTTTGCATAGAGCAGAAAGCCAACATCACAAAACATGAGGTCAGTCCGCTGCCCCCCAGGTTGGCAGAGGAAGTGCAGTGCCCAGGATTACATTAGATAATTTACACTGGGTGAACAAATGGGTTGCAAAATCGTGGGATAAAAACCCCTTTAACGGGAAGAAACCTCAAGCAGATCCAAAGCTCTAGGGTCGTAGGCCATCTGCTAAATCTCCACTGCTAACAGGTGTAATGCATCATAATTCAGTGTGTGTTTGCTTCCATTCCCAGACAGCAGATGTTTGAGTTTGATGCAAAGTCTTCAGCGAAGGATGAGGACGCCTTCCACTTTGTGAGCTATGTGCCCGTAAACGGTAGACTATATGAGCTGGATGGACTCCGAGAGGGACCAATTGACCTAGGTAAGAATATGTTATCTATTATTGGATTACTCATGCATGCATTCGTTTATTTTTATTTTTTTTAATAATCAGGTTCCCTGCATATATATATATAGGATGGCTGTTTTCCAAGTGAGAGAACAGGGAAATGGAGCACAATATTAGCATATGTTTTAGCTCTTTAGTACAGGGGTTTGTACATATGTGTATATCTGTCCCGTCAAAAGTAATCATATCCCGAGTCTTGTAATGGATGCTTCACAGGGCTGAAATTGCACCTGAAATTTTATCTGCAACCTAAACGTATATTTAGGAGCACCAAGCAATTTCAAAAACCGGTACTTGCTGTAATGAGACCAAAATGAGTGCTCCCTGCCATTCAAGCGTGCAGTACCTTCTACTCTGAGCTGCATTGGCTGTAGATGCAAATTTAAAAGCGTGTAATTTACTCATTGATGCAACGGACCAGGGCTGAGCGCTGCATCGCTGACATTTCACCGCTTTCAGTATCTGCATTGTCACTGCGTGTCAGAAAGTACATTTTCAAGTATTTAAGTTCAGAAATGACCCGAGATGTCTTCTGAGGGAAAGACAAAGTGTGTGTGTGGATCAAGTCATAGGAAGAGACGGTTGGTTGACAGCATATTGACAAATGTACATGAACATGACAAAACTTACAATTGATAGCTAAAGATTGGACAGGGAGGACGCTATTATTAGAATGTATTTCATGTTTGTAATAGGTTATCCTATTTAAATAGCTGTTCAGAAACCTTTCTCATGAAGTAGGATTCATGAAAACCTGCCTATTGTCGTTCCACAAAAGGCTTAATTGCAGGTGGCTGTATCTGTCAGATGTTGCTTATACATGGTAGTGAAATGTATAATTATTGCCAAAACAACCATTTAGAATAGATCATACTGTGATAATGAAGCTAATTTGAGTTCAACTTTTGTCATCATGGCCCATTTAATCGAAAACTTTCCCTTTTCATAGTGACAAATACTGACCATTATACATGGACACCTGGAATGTAAAAAATGTTTTTAATATTATTTTTCAAACTCTTATTTGTCTTTTACTCCAGGCACATGCAACCAGGATGATTGGATCAATGCAGTACGTCCAGTGATTGAGAAGAGAATACAGAAGTGAATATCCCATTGATTTTATTTGGCTTAATTTGATGTTTCCAATACCTTTTGAATGACTCAATTTGTTTGTTTTCTTTTGTATTTCTTATACCTTTTACCTCTTACTCGCCTGATTTTAAAACCTGTATTATATTAGCCTAGGATTATATAACTATCCAGAATAATTCTACGTCCACAAAGTATGTAATTCCATTTGGATTGGACATGGCCAGTTTTATTAACTACTGTGTGCACCTGAAGTATTTAAGGCACAACCTAACACAACAACCTGACTGTGATAATACTTTATCTGGCCCTCCGGGAGTGTGTTTACACTTACCTTTTTTGGCGACGGACCTAGAATAGATTCTTTGCTCTTTTAGATATTGTTGTTAAGAGATACCTAGGAGATGACTTTAAAACAGCTGGAAAAACCTTAGCCCTCCTCTAATTTTCTTTTTATTTAACCTTTTACTTTCAGTTAAAACATTTTTATTGGGTGTTTTCCTCACTATGTTTTAAATCCAGGTAACAGACTCTTAGATGTGAGCGATGTTTGGTAGACTTCCAAGTTTATGTTTATTTAATTTATTTTCCCCCCTTTTTTCTCCAGACAGTCTTTGACACCAAATGTGGTTAGAGGAGGCTTAATGTTGTGATTAGAGTGATTTAGAGTTGTTTCTGTGCTTAATATTTTCCATGCAGCATTTTCTTTTTTCCTATTTCTGTATTGGATTTAGTTTTCCTGCTAATCAAACATAAAAATGGCTTCTCTGGTTTGACCATATAGGATATATCACTCCAAAGTTGAAGTATGTTTTTCTCTCTACCCTTTTTATCAGGTACAGTGAAGGAGAGATTCGGTTTAACCTGATGGCCATTGTGTCAGACAGAAAGATGATCTACGAGAGGAAAATCGCAGAGCTGCAGACCCAGCTCACCGAGGTGAGTGGAGGCAACCGAGTGATCATATTCCAAAGAAGGAAATGTTAGTTTTGTGATTGCTTACGTTTGTGGCCACAGTATTCGCCCCATAAATGAATTAACGCAAAGCCAGTAGGAATTTCGACAGAAAAAAAATGTTTTGAACATAAAATGCATTGAATGCTGAGTAGCTTCTACTTAATTATTAATATTAATACAAGTATTTTGAGCATATCTTAGCCAGTTGTGATGCGGTCATTGCTAAAATTTAAGTTGTATGAAAACGACGGAATTAAGGACGGGTAACTGAGTAAAATCTAATTTAAATGTTGTACTGTCCTTGTGAATACTCGACCTCAGTTCCCTCTTCAGAGGAAAGGAGTAAAACAAAAACAAATGTTAATCGGTTTACTGACAGTGTTAAAATGACAGCGTACAGCACAAAAATGGAACTGCAGAATAATCCTTCAAAATGGTAATTTTGCTAGTTGGCCAGCAATGAAACAAAAACATACTCTCTCATCAGATTTAGCCGTGACTCATGAATGCCATTCATGCATCTGTGGTTAGAGCCAGCTAAGTGGCTCAAATTGAGATCCTTCAATTTGAGTGGTAAATGGTATTACGGGACGGGGGTGTTTATTCAGTCCTTCCGTCTTTGTGATTAACGCCATAGTCTCAAATGCACACTTGTCAACATGACGATCATCGAGGCCTACCTTCACAACCCAGGCCTACCTGAGCTGACCGAGGAACACCCCCCCTCCCCCACACCCCCAGTCAACCCAGGGCTACTGAGCCTTCCCCATTCCCACCTCAGCCGCGGATCCAGGTGTCCCTACAGACAACCATTGAGATGGGTCTGTCTGCAGGCATTACCAGGTCCAACGGCGCCACCCCCCTCATTCCACCACCCTCCCCCATTCGCACCTCAGCCTACTTCAACACCGACGACATTATCTCTATTGTCGCCTCCAACGGTCTTCACCGGTTTCATTTGAATGTGAACAGCCGTGGTCCCAAACTGGCTGAAATCAGACAAAACGGTAAGGCAAAGACAACAAGGACCCAGAGATTGAAATAGAATAGAGAATAGAGTTTCTGTCATTAGAAATGACAAACAAACACGGTGGTGGTGTGGTGTGTGCATGTATATTCACCAAGATACTGAATACATTGCTCGTACTGACTTGCAGCATGATCCGTGGTCCGTCCATGTGACACCTAGTGCCATTCGTGTAGACTCCATCCAGGGAGCAGTAGGAGGCAATTAGCGGGCAAAACGGCATTAGCAAACCTTAATGAAAACAATGTAAACTGCAAGCTGTGCGACGTGATGCTAAATTGGCTTTGAAGATGAGGCGTCCATCACCGTCCATCACTAGTTCACCCCGGGATCGCGTCGTCATGTTGACAAGCGTGCATTTGAGACTATGGCGTTAATCACAAAGACGGAAGGACTGAATAAACACCCCCGTCCTGTGAAACGATTTACCACTCAAATTGAAGGTTCTCTGTAAAAATTATAACTTGGCTGGCTCTAACCACAGATGCATGAATGACATTCATGAGTCACGGCTAAATCTGATGCGAGTATGTTTTTATTTCATTGCTGGCCAACTGGCAATATTACCATTTATTCTGCAGTTCCATGTTTGTGCTGTACCCTGTCATTTTAACACTATTTCAGTAAACTGATCAACATTTAACTTTATTTTACTCCTTTCCTCTGAAAAGGGAACTGAGGTTGAGTATTCACAAGGACAGTGCAACATTTAAATTCAATTTTACTCAGTTACTTGTCCTTTATTCCCGTCCTTTTCATTCATCTTACATTTTAGCAATGACCACATCACAACTGGCTAAGATATGCTCAAAATACTTGTATTAATATGAATAATTAAGTTGAAGCTACTCAGCATCTAATGCATTTTATGTTCAAAACAAAACTCCTATTCATTTTGTTTCTCTTTCCAGGATGAACCAATGGACACAGACCAGAGCAGCACCCTTCTCAGCTCCATCCAATCAGAAATAGCCAAGTACCAGCTGCTTATTGAGGAGGAAAACCAGAAACTCAAAAGATACAAGGTGGGGTCCTTTTTCACTCAATGACTAAAAGCATTTTAGTCCCCTTTGCAAAGACATGGGTACTGGTTTTGCTGCTCATAAATCATATATTAGCAAGAATTATGTTAAATATATTTAACGGAGCCGTCTTGTGTGAACGAGCGGATCCATTTGGTTACACTGCCAAAGTAGTTTGATTAAAGGTGATATAGACAAGTTTCCAGTGTTTGTACACAGAAGTGAGTGAGTGTTTCCAAACAAATGCATATCTAGCTCCACCCCCCTCCCCCCTCATTCTATTGGCTGAGCCAGGTCACTTCAGGCTATGGGATTGTTGTTGCTGCTGGGACGGATGCTATGGATATTGCGCTCGTATGGCTAAATATGACATTACAAAATTATGAATTTCTATCGATATCTTAGTTACAACAATGACATTGAGTTGACATGTTTTTTTAAGGGTAACTGTAGCATAATCGCAATATCACACCGAGTCCCGCAAATGATGAAGTAGGAAGTAGAGGAGACTCACTGGCTCTCAATTCAATTCTCTTTTATTTGTAATCGTGCATATAAAACATATTGCCCCTCAAATGCCCCATGCCACTACAGCATCGTTCATTCATGTGAACTACTCTGTCCACGGTTATTCATTGCAATGAAGAAAAATCGCTATGATGATCCGCGGCGGCCTGTCACCGTTGGCAAGCACGGGTTGAATGCATGCTTCAAGCCGGCCGGCCGGCAGGCAGTCGCCGCGGCGGTGCAGGGTGAAATACTATTACTCACTTCCACTTCCACCATTTCAACAAAAGCACATACAACCCACTCCACATGAACGAGAACGATATTGATGTAGGCCTAAACAGGAGTTTTTATTGGGGTCTGAGTTGTTCTGTGACTAAGGATCCTGAGTTCTGTGGGGTGCTTATTGCTGCTGGTGTTGTTCAGTTTCACACCACCCAACCATGCACTATACATAGCGATTCTCATAATTTCAATAGGCTTACATATTAAATCATAAACATACTATTTCACATGAACAATGTTAGTGAAACTAAGATATGGGGATAATATTATACATTGCAATTGAAATCGCATCGCATTTTCATTATAATACTGCAGTGCTGGGTTGAACACACCGTCACTGCCTCGCGCTGCAATTAGCTAAAAGTTTAAATCCCCTCTGACATCCCGAGTAGTAAACTGTAGTGGATATAAACAGCGCATTCAGCCACAGGGGGGGAAAGGGGGAGTGTGCTGTTGCAGGAGAACACCTCAGCATCATAATATAGGGAAAGATACAGGGGGAAAAGGCCAAAAGAATACATTTATATATATTTTAAATTTTGGCTGAAAACTTGTCTATATCACCTTTAATGTCTGACGACCGAAACGTTGCTCAATAAATCTAAACTCAAGTGAAGACAGTGTGCGGGATTATCTTTTCTCTACTACACTGCCAAAGTAAAATTATGTGTCTACACTACAGCCAGTTGGCGAGCGAAACGAGCAAATGGATATTTTTTTTACGACCAAAGTGAAGCGACTGGAAACAAATGCATATCTTCAGGTTTGAACGCACCTTAACGCAGCACTTTGACTCTTCTTCTAGGTTGAAAACATTAGACGAAAGCACAACTACCTACCTTTTATCATGGAACTACTGAAGACGCTAGCAGAGTACCAGCAGTTAATACCACTGGTGGAGAAGGTAAATATTTGTCTGTTTCTTCTCAAACATTTTCAGACATGCGAGAGTGTAGATTTTCGGTGAAAATCGCCGTTTATTTAGTCCAAATATGACACCTGTGTGATTTATGCAAATGGAGGGTGTGAGGGGGTCTGTGGGTGGGGGTGGAGCCCGCTGCCCGGAGCATTTTCTGACGGACTCACGGACCATAATGAACGATAGGCCTATGCTGCTTGCATCTGCCATAGAGGCATCATGTGTCGCCACCGTGCGCTCCACGGAAAAAAAACATTCTGTTTGTGCGGGCTCGGCGGGAGTCGGGACAGACGGTCCAATTTCGACACACTGGGACTCGCCAGTCAATCCCATAGAGTTTAGCTGCAAGTTCTACTAGTTAGCAACGTTAAATAAATAAAGCGTGCATGCGCGTAAATAAATGAAACGCTTGATACATAAAACTAGTAGGCCTACATCCCCTCCCCTGTTGACTGTAAACCATTCCAAAACATTTTATTTTTATTATAATTATTTTGCCAGTGAATATTATTTCTATTTTACATGATGTGAAGGATTTTGAGATGTCAGTGTTGGACCTGTTGCTTGCAGAAACAAGCTGATCTGTTTTTTAAAATCACAACCATGTGAAGTGAGCGGCACTCTTATCATCGTACATCATCCATTCATTGTCATTGCTTTCATGGGAATTTTGTGTAGGACAAAAATAGCCGATATATGACATTAATTCTCCATTCATTCTCAATGGCATTTAGGAGAAAAATCTACACTATAGCTGAATATAGGAGGGGCTAGCGCTCCTCAAACTGTTTCTATCTTTATCAGGAAACATCTTGCTCAATACTGACTAGATTTGTACTGATTTAGTAAATAATCATCTGTCATTTTTGAGTGGTGCAACCACTCCTATAGACAGCTATGTGTGTGTGGCTGTGTCCCTGGGTCTGTCCCTGTGTCCCTGGGTCTGTCCCTGTATCCCTGGGTGTGTCCCTGGCTGTGTCCGAGCACGGAAATAGCGTTGTAGCCTTTTTTCACCACCAAGTGTCACTGTTGCACAGCCTAACACACAGACACACACAGGCCCGGTACAGCACCACTCACTTCAGACGGGTCTGATTTATTCTATGATCTGATCAGGGAATTAATTTGAACATCTTTCTACATACTGAGAGTAATAGATTTGTACTGATGACTCTTAAGTGTAGTATAACCCTACTGTCCCCCACGACCCCCCCCCCCCCCCAAAGTGGCTTTAGTAGCGATAAAAACGTGTCGAGCCTTTTTCACCCTGGGCCTGTTTGCATGCCTGCATTTTATAATGTCCAGTGGTCGACGTGGTTCTCAAAGTGGGGTCTGGGGGACCCCCAGGGGTCCTTCAGGGAGTTCCAGTGGGTCTCCAAATGGACCCTTATGGAAGTTATGGGTCAAATGGGTTAGAAATGTCCCAGAGATAGAAATGCCTTTAAATGGGGGTGGGTCTGTAGCCTAATGCATGTCATATCTTTTCAAATGGGGCTCCCCGGAATACTAAGTGTCAATTTAGGGCCGGGGTGAGGGGTCCTTGACAGGAAAAAGTTTGAGAACCACTGACATAGACTAGAGATAGCCTGGAAACCAGATGAAAGGTGAAAAGGGTGACCAATCAGAGCCCACTAGTCAAAGTGGGACACCTTTTGCTGTGACGTTTGTAACCGGCCCTTGGAAATGAATCTTCCATGCCGAAGTTCCAGACTAATGTCTGCACATACTTCCTAATGGGGTCCGCACGTAATTCCGACGGGGCATTAGTCCGACATGCGCTGCTCCCGGTTATGGTTAGGTTAGGGTTTGTTATCGTTTGTCGGACCAATGACTAGAATGAACTAAGTACTGCACACCTTCCTAATTATACATTTATTTTGTTTGTTTTGGTTTCAAAATTCATAAAATTCTCTCTCTCTTTATATATACAGTGTATATATATATATATATATATATATATATATTAAAAGGATAAAAGAAAACATCTTTTGAATATATTTTTTTAATGTAGGAAAAGAAAATAGATTTTTACTCGAGTCGTGACCCATAAAAATGTGTCCCTGATCAACAAATGGGTCCTTCCTGACCCACTGTTTGGGAAACGGTGTTGGTGTGCGCCCGGCATCCTTTTCTTCTCTCAACCTTAACCGTAATGTCTCATTGAGTTGATGAATGACACGTTTAGCCATGTTTGGCATGCTCATTTTAAACTAAACCCTCTCTGACACATGTCAATATTTGTAGAATTATGGAGAATCAATATGTTTCATTGCTCTGACATGAATGCGTTAATGGATTTTTCCTTCTTTCCTTTTCTGTGTCCCAAGGCTAAGGAGAAACAGAGTGCCAAAAAAGCCCAAGAGGCAAAGTGACAACACGACCTCACACACGCAAAGTTACATCAATTGTCATATTCACGTAATGGGGCCCTGGATTGTCTTCAGTTCCACTTCCAACCCGCCTTGGTATCCAGTGTGCATCAGTGGTTCTCAAACATTTTCATGTCAAGGACCCCCAAATTGATTTGTATTAGGCCGCAGACCCCGACTTGTAAAGATGCTGTGCCAGAGACCCCAATAAGATTTATATAAAAAGTATTACCTGTATAGCCGATCTACAAGCTCACTGCTGCGTTGTGAGCTTGTAGATTGGCTAAAAATAGCCAAGTATAAAATAAATAGGGTTACAGTAGTTATTATTTTAATGCTATATTAGCTGATTTTCCTGGGGCCCCCTGGAACCTCCTCAGGGACCCCAAGGAGTCCACGGACCACACTTTGAGAGCCACTGCAGTAAACCGCCCAGATACGCATAAGGGCTACTGGTGCAGCAGAAACAACTGAAAGACCCCTCCTCCATATGCATATATATTCATATATATGTCCGTCATCTGTACTGCATGATTGAAGGAACAACGTGATCAAAATATGTTCTGTCTTATTTTCATAATAAAGTATCTAGATGTTTGAAGGCGGTTGGCTCCATATTGTTTTCATCATCAAGTTATTTTGGCAGGCCTAGTTTTCAGTAGCCTGGGGTCCACCTATGCTTTCTGAGGCATAGGCAGCTCCTGGGAGAATCTAGACGCAGCTGCGTGACATGAGACTAATTGATTAGAGCGACAGAGAGAGAGGAGTGTGCGTGTACGTGTGCGTCAATTTAACAAAGGTGCAGACGATCAGAAATCAGCAGAGTCATTGACGTTTGCGCAGTTGCACTACTGTATGCTGTATTGAAGTGGACTCTGACTTCTGGGTTGAGGCCTAGTTTTCAGTAGTCACCCAGCACATGGACAGGTCTGTTCACACATAAATGGGAGGATCCCAACCGGTTCATATCCATATGTTGCTCTTGGTTTTGTTAACTACATATCCCTATTCTGGGAACGCCGTAATAGGCAAAGCTTTGACAAAAAACAAGTTCAATGCGCTGGCGCACTGTGATCTGTTGTGGGTGGGCTTGTAGATCGGCTATTTTCGCTCTTTGAAACATCAAAGTATATGGGGTTTAACTGCAAAGAGCCCATGCGGTTGAAAACGGCTGGCTAGGTCGTCCTCGACATGCCAAAGAATGTTAGAATTCACAAACATTAAGGTTAGAATTCACTAACATTAAGAAGGTTAGAATTCACTAACATTAGGGTTAGAATTAACTAACATTAAGGTTAGAATTCACTTGCCACATAGACCAAAACTGGTTGGGGTTTCTGTTCACGAAAATGTATTTAAAATTATCTTTATTTTTTTATTTCCTTTTCTGCTAAGCAGCAAGCTATATAGGCTATGCTTAGATGATTTATATTTATATTAGGATAAATGTGTGTGACGAAGACGAAACGGAAGTGGGGAGGAGGCTACACTTCTGCTTTATATTTTACTCATGACAGCTCTTCCGTTGCTCCAGACTGTATGATGGAAGCATTTGTAATTAAGTACTGTACCTACTAGTACAATTTTTCTGTGTTTGTCTTTTTTTTATATAACTTTGTTTATTGTTTTTTTTCACAGAAGCATCATTGAAATATTGAGTTTGAAAAAGAATAATTAACATTAACAGCTTCTCTTAAATAAACCCCACAAGTATGACATAAAGGACAACAGAAAACAAGACAAACAAACCTTAAATACAAGATCAGTAAAAGTAGAAAAATAAAAGGCAGACAAAAACAGACAAAACAACAGTACACAACTTCATATATATATGTAAAAAAAAAAACATAGGTACATGATACATCCATAATCCAATACAATACAATCCAATCACAGTATAAGCTACTTTTAAAACAAAAGTCCAGCAGACCTCACTCATCCCCAAGCAGAGACGGATTCAAATTCTGAATTAATTGAAAGAATGGACCCCATATCCTCCCAAACCTATCGGAAGAACCATTCAAAGAGTGTCTAATCTTCTCCAGTTTTACACAGTACAAGGTGTCCCTAACCCAATGAGTGTGAGAAGGGGAAGTGGGCGATTTCCAGTTGGTCAGAATTAGTCTCCTCGCTAACAAAGTGACAAAGGCCAAAACATCCCTCTCTTGTTTAAAGAGCGACGGTATTGAGGGAAAAACACCAAACAGGGCCCCCAAAGGTGTGGGCTCCACTCTTTGCCCGACTATCTTTGATAAGGAATTGAAGATATCGGTCCAATATCTGTGTTTGTCTTTTACTTGAGTATGTCAAATATTCAGTACTTTTACTCTACATTTTAGAGGGAAATATTATACTTTAATTACTTTGTAGATTGTGATTATTAGTTACAAAACCTACATTAACCACTTCAGCCCTATACACATTTCGGCCATTTGAAAATAGCAGATCTACAAGCACACAATGCATTTTCAAAAGATTTTTGCACTTTTGGTACTTTATATACATTTTGATGCCTATACTTTTGTACTTTTACTCAAGTACATTTTAAATTCCGGACTTATTTCTATATTGCAGAATTGATACTTTCACTTAAGTAAAACATTTGAGTACTTTTCCCACCACTGGTTATGCCCAAAGTGGCTTGCTTTTACATTGAGCTTCACTAAGAAGTTTGGAAAACACAAACTAATATTTTTCATCGTGACAAAATATACTGTACTTGGTCAATGTGACATTATTCAACAACCAGTAATTGTATTATACAGATTTCACTTGTAGAAAATATGAATCTTGTTATAGTTTAAACCTTTGAAGCTCATAGTGCTGTGCTTATTTCAGGAAACATTTTGCGAAAGCCCATTAATGGCCAGTTTCTGTGTGTTAATTAAACTAGGGTACTAGGAACAAATGCAGTTGAATAATGTTTAAGTAGAGTATTTTTGCGTAGTTTGACTTAAAGGGTAAGACCACTTTTTTGAGGTTTGGGTTGTGTAGTTACTTTGCCATGATGCAACTCCAAATGTGGACAAGAAATAAAAAAATACTGCTCCAGTGATTAGAAATTGATAATTCAAAATATGCTCCTCATTGACTTACATTGTAGCTAAAACAGCTCTCAAAGTCACTCTTTTGGTACGTAAACAAACACAAACAAAGTTGATTCAGACAATATAGAGCATCACCAAAACTCATGTGGTTTTATTTTTTCATAAAAATGTTAGATTCCTGTTGATTTTACTATTTGAAGATCTGGATCCGGATCCACGGATCCAGTCCGGGTTTTCTTCCCAATAAAATGGACAAATCAACAGGAAGATAACATTTTTATGAAAAAATAAAACCACATGAGTTTTGGTGATGCTCTATATTGTCTGAATCAACATTGTTTGTGTTTGTTTACGTACTAAAAGAGTGACTTTGAGAGCTGTTTTAGCTCCAATGTAAGTCAATGAGGAGCATATTTTGAATTATCAATTTCTAATCACTGGAGCAGTTATTTTTTATTTCTTGTCCACATTTGGAGTTGCATCATGGCAAAGTAACTACACAACCCAAACCTCAAAAAAAGTGGTCTTACCCTTTAACATGTTATAACATGATCTATATAAGTAGGCCTATACCTTTAAAGGGTATTGTTGTGATTTTCATTTTGTTCATAATCGTCATATACAAATTTAGACTCCACGCCACTTTGTTTAGAAAGTAAATTAGTTGGCTTGCGTAGTGGGACGTATTTCTGTCGCCTGGCTGTGTATTGTGTAACATGGCCTTCTCTATTTTTGACCGTCACTGTTTACATAACACACTTGTAAGTACTGCTTGGATCTGATTCCACTATTCTCATGCCAAGTTCCATCATGGTAACAAATTAAACTCCCAGCTCTTACTATTACTATCCTGGGAACAATTTGTATTTAAAATCAGGCCATACGCATTATGCAAATCAAGGGAGCACTTATGTCAAAACCAAGCGCTCCCTTATTTTGCATTCTTCTGCTTAATCCATAAATATCTTTATTATTTATTTTACTTTTGGTTAAACAAAATTATACTTTATTAACAGTTATTTTGGGTTTCGTTGGTTTTAAATGCTTACACACAACGCAAAAGTCAAGGTGATGATAGCAGAGACCGTTGTCATCCTTTTCTGGCCTGTAGTGTTGCGTTGTTTAAAAATATGACGGCAGTGACTTGTATTATATTTACATGCGTACCATTTTGACACTACGGCTATTAGCGTTCATCTGTCCTGACACTAGTTTAAATAGTTTGAAGGGTAGGCGAGCCGCCAGATGAGACTGTGCAGCTTTAACCTATTAAGACCTATTCTGTGACACCTTGGCTTTTTAACCACTTTATCCATTTATTTTAAACTTTAGCTATTGAAAAATAACAGATCTACAATCTCATAGCGTGGCAGCAACTTCCGCGCAACAATCTTGTAGATTGCTGCTTTTGAAAAAAAAAAAACGTGTGCAAATCTTTGAATGATGTATTCTTTAACAGCAAAGGTTTTTTCTTTTTTAAGGCATGAATCACTGATATAAAAACCCAGGTTTTTCAGAAAACTGTCGTGACTTTTGAAGACATTTTTGTAGAATCTTGTCTGGGGGTCTCAATGGGCTAAAGTCTGGCCATGTGGTACAGGACCCAGTGTTGTTAGAGACGGTGTCGTTAGACTCGTTACACCTGTGAAATGTCACAACAGAAGGCCAGCGGTCCAACCTTCTGATGTTGGGGGAGGGGGGTGTCTGCGTTCTGTCAGTGCTGTACAATGAGCTCATGGCTGGGAGCGAACACTGTTTTAAGACATTCTGACCTGAGATCAGATTCTAAAAATGTCTGTTTGAAAATGACAGTTTTCCGAAAAAGCTATGTTTCTATGTCAGTCGTTCTTCGATTTAAAAAAATAGCAGACCTACAAGGCCACCGAGTGGCGCGCTATGAGCTTGTAGATCTGCTATTTTTCAATAGCTAAAGCATAACATAATGCTAACACCAAAAGGGGTCCCCGCCCAAAATGGGTTAAGACACAGATCTGAACATAGGCTGTTGTCCGTCACGGCGTTCCCCTTTTCTACGTTTACAGTGCAGTCGGTACGTAAAAGAGCATTTTTACTGGAACTCGATGACGCAGAGCCACCGGCTGCACAAAAAGGAGAGGAATGTTCATCAAAATGTGGGTTTTTTGTTTTGGTTAACTGCCGAAGGAACGCCAGCAACGCTGTATATATTACGGGAAGCTGTGTGCATGCGCGTGTGTGTGAAAATGTGTTAAACTGTCTATAGTGTCTAAACAATGTATGACGTTTTATATGAAATGTATAATTTTTGCATTGTTGTGCATTAGACGGACAGTAACAAAAGTTGTCAGTTGAATCATAGCTGCACAAACATTAACTTTATTCTTGGAGCAATCCAGCTGCCCCCACATTCAACATCGCATTATTATTTACAAATACAAAAACATTCCATTATTATATAAACGACACACAAGTCAAGTCCTCCTGCTGCTTGCTGCCATTTGTGTAAACTTTCAAGAATTCAGACTACCTCGGAAATGTATTCTGATTCTGAATGTGATAACTGTATAAACAAGAGGGCATTTAATATAGAAAATGAACATTCACACGTGCAGCACTCTGTGGAGAATAAATATAAGCTGTGGTAAAGTGCCAGCTCGCGCAGTAACAATCTATGCATATTTACAGTACATTCTTTGCTGTTGTCTAGTAGTGCAAAACTAGTGATAACTTTCTTTGGACTGAATCCCAACTCGGCATTTTAAATCCAATACGGTAACACTGAATCCAGCCTAATGGGGACCAGTTTCATTAATTGGGCTTCACTTTCCCGGACGGAAAGGATGGAAAGGTCACCTCTAATTTCAGCAGTGGTTTTCTGGTTTTGCTTTTTTTTCCCTCCATCCATTGTTCCAGATAATGTTATATGCAAGTCTTTGCATCTGGGTGTGTGTGTGTGTTACTGTGTGTGTACACACTTCCACCCCAGTGCACGGCATGCAGCTCCATCATCAGGTCTCTAGTTGTCACAGTGGTAAACAAATTAGTCCGTGGTGGCGTGTTGCTGTTTGCCCTTGGCCTCAGCGGCGGCGGCGGCGCACAGTTCTTTGTAGAGATCAGAGTAGATGAAGCGAGGATAGCAGTTGTTCTCCATCAGACTGTAGATCCTCCTCTGTGCCGACAGGAAGCTGCTCTCGCTGGGCCTGCCGAGGCTCTGCGTGATGGCGTTCTTGGTGCGGAAATCCAAATTGATCTGTGACGACGAAAAGAGAGAAACGATCGACGTAAGCCTGAGAGCAAACAGTCTTAAACACGCGAGAGCTGCAGTGTTAGCCAAGAGCTTTAATGATTACCAGATAAGATTTATTTCCCCCTGTTTTCCTGTTTTAACAAACAATTTGTGTGTGTGTGTGTGTGTGTGTGTGTGAGAGAGATAACTGTGTGTGTGTGTGTGTGTGTGTGTCGGCTCACATATACTGTACTACACATACACAGTACCAAACTATATACATTGTACACACAATCCAAAAAGCAGTGGTTCTCAAAATGGGGTCCAGGGACCCTCAGGGGTCCTTGAGGGGGTTCCAAATGGATCCGTATAAGTCTGTAAACTCTTGAGAGTGGAACCAAATGGAACCTTATGGGTTCATTTGGTTCCATGTTGTACATTCTCAGTGTTATGGGAGTCCTTGAAGTGAAAAGGTTTGAGAACCACTGCTAATAGTTATTTCACTATAGAGCGTCGCAGTCCCGCCCCCTTTCATCACGACGCCAGGCCCAGGAAATAGTTTCCAATGCATTTTTCCCATGGACAAAATGTATTTATTTAAAGACCTTATAACTAAACTAAGCGACAGAGCCAACTCTTGTCGTGACAAATCATGACAACAAACACAATATTTTGGACCAAACAAATAATTACAAAGAAGAAAAACAACAAAAAAAGTGTTGTAACCTGCCGTTTTCTGCGACGCTCTATACAGATGTGTAATTGGAATTTGATTGTTTGTAGCACATTTCCTGTTCGATCCTACGTTCGTATAGTTACCTCTTTGGGAGCTTCGCTCCTGATGAACTCTTCGTAAATGCGTTTGGCCTTCAACGCAAGCTCCGTCTGTGACGTGGTGCTCCTGTAATCCTCGCAGGCCAGCCAAAATTCTATGTTTTCCTCGCAGAACTCGGACTTCAGGAAGACACAAAATGCAGCTTTTCCATCTATTGGGACAAGACAGGCAGGAAAGAAACCGTTAAGAGAAACCCGCGTAGCAATAACAGGCTCTGCAGGGACATATTTGCTTACAGTATACAGTAGCCTACACTGTCACTCTCAGCCCATTACAGCCCTCATTTTATTGTTGGTCATAAAACTCATTCTATGACCATTTACTATGTAACCTTTGAGACCATTTATATACCCCCACACACCCATCAAGATATGGCACAGAGTAACTCTTACATTTGTGAGCGAGTAGTTTGTCAAGTGACTGTGCCCATTGTCTCACATCATCAGCACTTGGCCTGAGGGAGAAAAAAAGAAGAAGAATAAATTCACATTAGAGTCGCTTCTACACAGAGGTAATTAGGTCTTCATGCCACACGTATCCGAAGAAATGAAAAACAATGCAATGATTACATTTCGTAATGAATAGTCTTAATTGTAGGTAAATGCAGGTTTCCTTCGTAATTTGATTATGAGTTGAGCATACAATCAATGGTGTAAATAAATTCACAGCTCATGATGACATATGAATGTGATACCTTTGCAGTTTTAGTCACTTATTCCTCAGTGAATATGGGTTATCTTACCTGTATGCTCTGTGTTTCCTCGCTTTGGACTTTGAGGGCGAAGACTTCACCTTAAATAAAACCTGTATTCTCATCTTCCAGGTTTTCCTCCTGGAAAGAACGAAAGAAATCAAACAAACGTCATTTAAATATTCTATCCGACGTGATGCTTTCCCCAAGGTCATCACAACCACAGTCAGTTACATTTCTAACTCACTTAATTTCCTTTTTCTCTGCTGTTAGATCCAAGCTTTCCATGCAGTTGGTGAATGCCATGCTTCTTCTGCGTGATACACTGACCAGGCTATCTCTCATGGTTTAATCTCTCAGGTCAATATACGCAAGTCTCCTATACTCCCTTGTGACCTGTCAGCCAACTTTATAGTTTCCCACTGAGCGCCGTTCCACTGTTTGACAGACAGTAGGCGGGACTGGAATGAAAGATCTTGAAAGCGATTGGCCTTGCTGTGTAAACACAACTTGCCCTGGTATGACTCTCGGGCTCGAGGCAGTGATAGGCTGTCATTGCATAAACATTCCCCTCCCCGAGTCTTCTGTGTACTTCCATTTTTACATCTTAAGGTCGAGAGAATGACGTAGTAGGGGCCGGCTGAGTGCCCAGTGCCTACTTAAGAAAAGAAAAAAAGTTCCATTCAGGGATTTGTTTTTGTGTCTAATTTGACCAATATTTGCTTAGTATGTCTTTGAACTGAATGTAGCTGTAACTATTTCCCAGCATTTCTGCAGTTGCCATAATATATTTATATTAGGGCCGGGACTAATTGCGATTAATTTAGATTAATTAACTACAGAAAAATTAATCGCGATTAACTACAGATAAATTAATCGCACTTTTTTTTCACCGCGGAACGTTTCTCACTGGGCGCTTTTCTATAGTACTGAAAACTGGAAATAATAAAAAGTCACCCCATTTTGTGTTGCCTAGAACTGGAGGTCTGACAAAAAACAGTAACAATATGAAGTAAGTACAGCTTTGTGATGTCACTGAGATGTACTTGTTACTGTTACTAATTTCTTTTCAGACCTCCGGTTCTGGGCAACACAGAATGGGGTGACTTTTTATTATTATTTCCACAACAGGTATATTAATGACAGTAAAATGGGATACCAAAAAACATTAAAAAAAAAAGGTTTCTTGCTGTTCTCGGGTTGAATATTGATATGCGATTAAAATGCGATTAATCTAGATTAATTAATCGCAAAGCCTCTGATTAATTCGATTTTTTTTTTAATCGAGTCCCAGCTCTAATTTATATAAAGAAGAACAACTGGTTATGCTAACGAGAGCTCATCACCTGTCTTCCATAGTCTAATACAGGGGTGCCCAAAAGGTAGATTGTGATCTACCAGTAGATCACACAGGCTGTGCAGACATTGCCCTAAAAATATGCAATTTAAATTAAAAAAAAAAAAAAAAAAAATTGGCATCTGCCACTTGAATTAAGGTGACTACACTTGATTGATTGACACCAACAAGGGCAGCTCAAACACACAATGCAATAGGCCTACCAATGTTTTCAAAAGTGTTTCGCACAAACATCAGTATTACAAAAAATGAAAAATAAGTGCATTTGTCTAATATAACTATTTTCAGCAATGGGATAATAATATATATATATATATATATATATATATATTTTGGTGGGTAGATCTGGTTGAGCTGGTAGTAGTAGCTCTCAAGTCTAAAATGTTTGGACATGTGCCACACGTAGCAGTGTCATACTCATCAGAACAGTAACAATCGTCTCTTGTTAAGGTGGTATGAGGAATCGATGTGTAACGAGGGAATTGTGCTTCTATGTATTTGCTGTAGCCTATTATGCAGTATGTTCTAGTTCCCAGTGAGTGATGCCATTGTTGGTTTAATTAATCACCCAGGGTGTGTTGTCGGTGTGGTATTTATTTAGTTACGATGAGCTGTGCGGATAACATGATGAGTGTGTGTGTGTGTGTGTGTGTGTGTGTGTGTGTGACTGTGTGTGTGACTGTGTGTGACTGTGTGTGTGTGTGTGTGTGTGTGTGTGTGTGTGTGTGTGTGTGTGTGTGTGTGTGTGTGTGTGTGTGTGTGTGTGTGTGTGTGTGTGTGTGTGTGTGTGCGTGCGTGCGTGCGTGCGTGCGTGCGTGCGTGCGTGCGAGTGATGTAACATCCTCTGAGCTATGAAATGAAACACTTGCAAATGCAAGAATGTTGGCAGCAATGAATGCATTCATCTGAAATTCCTTTTGCCATCAATTTGCAAAAGCTCTATAAATAGAATAAGTCTGGTCCCAAATAGAATTGTACGACACTGTACGTACTGTACTGTAGTACAGTATGTCAAAGTGTCTATTCGATTGATGCACACCTGTGAGGCAATACAGTGCATATGAGCACAAGCATTCACCTTATTGTGCAATGTCTCTGCCATCTTGACATATTTGACTATTATTTTTAGTCGGACGGGTCAATGTTATCAATGTGTCAATGTTGTCAAGTAAATATTATGATTTACATTTAATTCAAATGTTATGAAAATGAAGTGGAGGGATGGTAGTCCTGCAGAACACAGTCAGGCAGTTGCACGTTCATTGCATAAGATCAATGTGATTGTCTGTCTGTCTCTCACGCACGCACGCACGCACACACACACACACACACACACACAAGATGTGTGCACAGAACACAGAGGCCCTTTATGTCCCTGCACTCAGGTGGGATAGGACAGCAAATGGCTTGAACATGTATGTGTGCTTTGGTCAAACCTGTAGGACCACTTCTTGCAAGGTAGATTAACCTCTTAAACCCTCCGTGCGTACTTGCTTACGCACGTCCGATAGCAAAATTAGACGATCTACAAGCTCGTCACGTGACACATTGTGAGCTTGTAGATCTGCAACTTGAACTGTTCGCTGAATGCTCACCTACTTTCACTGAATGTTCATCCGTTTTTTGTCCGAAAATGTTCAACTATTATTACGACGTGCTCGGAATAGGGATGCTAGATTTCATGTTGTTTTTTTATATGCCTCGTTGTGTTCGGCATCAATCCTGCTGTATTTCCATTTTTAGTCTTTGTTTGGCATGCAAATTGTCTCTAGTTTTGAATATGTAGCTACAGTACATAAAGCTACTGGGTACAGTTGTCAGCGATGACATATAATGGGGTACGGTGTAAATAATGGCCAACTTTCTAATGCTAGCTTTATAAACGGTTTATATAGGCTGTATTGTCTGATCATTTTATTTAATAATAATGTATATTATTATTGTGATGCTGATGCTGATTAGAATAGCTATTCATTTATTATTCAAACTGCAATAGCTATGCAGAACATCAATTGCAAAACAATTGATGAAAATGTTCCAAATATTTGACAAGACACTACGAGTTTGAAGAATGTTCAATCGTCTGGTGAGTGCAACATACTGTGCACGACTGTGGCTCAGGAGGTAGAGCAGGTCGTCCAATGATCCATGGGTCGGCGGTTCGAATCCTGGCTCCTCCTGTCTACATGTCAAAGTGTCCTTGGGCAAGACACTGAACCCCAAATTGCTCCTGATGTGCTGGTTGGTACCTTGCATGGCTTCTGCCGCCATTGGTGTATGAATGTGTGTGTGAATGGGTGAATAATGCACAATCTATGTAAAGTGCCTTGGATAAAGGTGCTATATATAAAAAATGCACCATTTACATAGTGCACGTAATGCAGTTGATAACATTCCTTAATCTAGTTGATATCTTTCAGCAATTTTGGTATCGGTCATCGTTGCATGGATGCTGATGAGTGCCGTCATCATATCCCAGAAACACCAGCAGGACATTGTGTGTCCTAGTGGAGAATTGGGTCGACACTGTAAACACAATACAGAGTACATGAAGACTAATCGCGATTGGCAAATTGTTTAAGACTATCAGCGGTACATATGCGTCACCGCCGGGTGCGTGTTGTTTTGATCCCACTTGGATCCTTCTCTCCGCCAGACCCAGCTTTACTTCTCTCTCTGCCGGGTGAAAACATGGTGTCCGGCTCGCGTGTTTATTATGATGTGCGGCCTGTGTGTAAGCAGCTGTCTGTTTGGAAGTGGACGAGGATCCGCGCCAAGTTTCCACTAGAAGGCCCCGGCGTCGGTTCCGTCCCACACGCCTCGCACATAGATATACAGTAAGGTGATTCCCGGCACTGCTTATGAAAGTTTGTCCTTGTTGGATGCCTGCCTTGCCTGGTGTACAGTTTGTACCTTTTGAGATCTTAGTGGTTTACAGTATATTAGTAAAGGCCACGTGGCTCAGGCACGTGGCCCGGTGTTGTTTTCTCACAGCGAGAACAGAGGGACGCCCCGCAGGTTTTGAATCCGACCGGTGCCTTTTCCGTGTGTTCTCCCCGACCCCGTGGTCAGTCACGTGGGTTTTCTTCCACGTGGCACAGTTTTCATCTCACACCAAAAGTTAGGTAGCAATACGAGTCGTCGCTGTCTGGCAGAAACCTCCTATCTCCACATTTCAACTTTTTTCAGTTTTTCCTTAAATGAATGCTCTTAATGTCAGGTAAGAGTGTCGCACAAAAGTAGTGAAAATAGCCGATATACAAGCTCACAACATGTCGCATTGCGACGTGTTGTGAGCTTGTAGATCGTCAGTTTTCACTATTTGAAACTTTGAAAATAGTAATAATACAAGAGGCTTGGTTTTGGACAACCATAGAAGTCCATGCTAATTATCCATAATGTATAAACCATTATTTGTCTCAACCGCTCAATTATCAAAGTGAGTTTTCATTGCCTTTCAGAGCACAATTTCCAAGTTCAGAGCAAATCATTCATACAAGCGCTATACTCCACAACAAACCTCGCAGGTGTGCACAATTAAACGGATACAGACTTATTAGCTTGCAGATGAGATGATTCCCAACTATGAACTCTGGTTCCCAGTTGTCTTCATCCTATACTGCGAGGCTGATAAAGCCACAGGAGTCATACTTTAAGGATGTATCTGTTTCTGTCTTATCTGTATCTGTATCTGTCTTATCTCTTGATGAGACATCAAGAGATAAGAGAGAGAGGGAGACAGATAGGGAAAATACACAGTGTTCTCTAGTGGAGAACAAAAACAAGACCCTTCTCAAGTGCCGAGAACTATAAAACTCAATGTTATGACTTACCCAACCCGTCCTGCGTACGTCTGTCTGATAATATACCAAAGTACCGTATTCCCATTCCAAACGAGTTAGAGAGCACAGTGGTCTGTACCAGTAACTGTATTGGTCTGACATCATAGCAAGGGCTCAAAATGTACACTATTGCTCTACACTATATTGTCAATATTTCCAAAGCCCAAATATCGATTGTACGTGAAATACAAATGGATATAATACATATTATTACGGAAGGCAATCATTTGATCTGAAACTCGACTGCACTGGTATAATGGTAGGACGATTGTGATGATGATGAGAATCCAAACTCTCATTATATAACCTGTCAAAGACGAATATGTCATACCTACAGTATAACCTTCTGAAGTTCTTTATTTAGGAATGACCCCTAGATAGCGTCTCGTTTTCAAGAACCTGTGTTTCAGAACTTAATCTGTGCTTCCTAGATATTAGGACAGTGCTTCATTTTGGCAGAATTCTAAGGCTGTAATTGATTGTTCGTGCTTCATGGAGCACATCCCACAAATCATGGCCACTTCCTAAAAAGGGGTTATTTTAACTTGTATTTACTAAGGGAAGTTGCTGAGCGCTAGTGCTCTTTTACAGCAACACCCTGCGAGCGCACACGCACGCACACGCACACACACACACACACACACACACACACACACACACACACACACACACACACACACACACACACACACACACACACACGCATTTCCCAGTATACCACACAGTCTTATTCTGTTGACCACTGAGCAGCTCCACTGGAGCATTTTGGGCTTCAGTTCCTTGCTTAAGGGCACTTCCTCGGTGCCATACAGTACAGACAATTACATAATTACATAATTACACAATATTAAAGGCTTTGGCTGAAAACAGCAGATCGAGGTCTGCTGTCGCGCTGCAACGCGCTGTGAGCTCGTCGATCGGCTACTTTCAGCGAAAGTCTTCCCCACGATAGCAGAGAACAGAAAATCCACTAGTATCGAGCCCTGAGGGACTCCAGTCAACTATAAGGGTTGATTTGGTGGTTAGATTGGTTAAAGACGCCACGGTTCATCTTCAGTTGTGCACTGCAGCATGCAGGGGTCAGCAACCTTTTTGACATGACATGTTTTAATGTTCTTGATAGCCAGTGTGCCAGATCAACACTTTAAGTTTAATTACTACACCACATCAAAATGCATTATTTCCAACTGATGTTGATTGTCCATAATACATATCAATATATTTCACGTCAGGATGTAATGATCATTAGAGCGACCACCTATCTCTCATACTCTCTCCCCAGTTAGAGTTGGGAGTTTGAATGAATGTATACGTATAGAACTATATGCAGGATGTCATTTACCCCTTTTTTTATATCTAATTATAATTTTAAAAGAAAGATCCTCTATCTCACACTTATGCCAGCGTGCCAGTGATCACCCTCCCCCCTGTGCCAATACCACTGCACTGCAGGGCAGCTCTGTGAAGGACACAGCTAGGGAGCCGGCTGCTCTCTGAGAAGTGGGACACACTGGCGCTGCAGGGCCGATGTGCACAGACATATTATATATGTAGTCTTCGTGTTTGAGCACAAAATGCATTTGGGGAACCCACAAATGTTCGCGTTTCGGGCGCACACTGTGCGACACCCCCCACACACAAGACACGATCATTCTACAGTTGTGGCCCCCAGCCTAATCTAGTCGATCGAATACCCCTGTGCTACACTATATTGAAAGAGGGGCGCCTGTTTATCCGTCCGCCTTCTCCTACCAAACCACTCTGTTTGCATAAAACTCTCCATGCTCAACACCTACTGCATGCCATAGGACAGTGGTCTTCAACCAGTGGTCCGGGGACCACCAGTGGTCCTTGAGGTGGTCCCCAGCTAAATGATGGAGAGTTGGTAACCAAATGGACCCAGAGCGTAAAATGGAATTTGGTTTCATGTTACGCTCTGAAGAGTTTGAATATTGTTAAACATCTGCATTACTTAATTTACAAGAAGTCCACACAATTAGAGAATGTAGGAGAATTGACAAAATCCTATCCAATGATGCAAGAACATATATTCAACGTTTTGGATCTGAGAGGCTAAATGTCATCAAACGGTGGTCCGTGGCTCAAATGCTGAAATAAATGAATACATAAAATAATGGGCCTTGATACGAAAAGGGTTGGAAACCACTGCCATGGGAAACGCACTACCTTGCGTTGCAACTGTCATATAAACCGTACAGTTTTCATTTGAATGAAATACTATGTTATTGCGCAACATATTACTGTGACGCAAATTACATCACATTTTCGGTAACTACGCAATTCCTTCTTGCGAAAGTCGTTGATGTCGTCGGGCAGAAAACTCTCATCTCCCTGTTTGAACTTTTCAAGCTCGAAAAGCGTCACAGAGGGACGCGTTTTGAGCTTGTAGATCTGCTACTTTTTTAGCTATTTTGGAATTTGAATCCTGAAAAGTAACTGATTTGGACATAATGAGGTTTCCACCCAACAGAGACAAAATGCACAAAAAGGTTTTGGCAGTGGCAGTGACATCTGAAATGTATACCGTTGAAATATATTGGAGAGAAACAAAATCATAGCAATAGCTCAGAGGTTCTCAAACTATGGAATAGGACCCCAAGTGCAGGTTAAGTGATGGTGGGGTCGCACATTGACAACTGCAAGAATAAAAATGTAATCCTTTTATTTTCGTCAGTCTGTTTTTTGAAAAGCATAGCATGTGAATGCAGTTCTCTTTTAATTTTATTTATTAATTTATAAATGCGTACAGAAACCCTTTTCCGTGGCCTCTAAACTATGTTGATAGGACATAATCAGCAGGAATCACTGTGTTCATTGTGCTTTTTGAGGTCAAGTGAGGTCGCCAAAAAAGTCTGTAAGAGCCAATACGTCTAGCCTACAACTTGTTCTGTTTGTCTGGACCAATCAGCACCACATTTCTTGTGCAGCTGAAATTGTATATATATATTTTAAATATGTTACCCCTAATTTTATAATGGGGGTCAATGGCATTTGGATTGGACTGAACCAGATAGATAGGTAGATATTGATTGATTGATTGATTGATTGATTGATTGATTGACATATGACATATGGTGCAACTTTTCACATTTGTGGCTCCCACTATATGGGCACTTCTGGAGGTGCGCTCTATTATCCTCTATAGAGGTCACTTTACATGCAGCGGCCTTATATATGTTTCAATCGTTTCAATTGAAACGGGCCTCGAGCCTCCAGGGGCCTCCCCCCCCCCCCCAAAAAAAAAAAGAAAAGAAGAAATAGTAGTAGTAGTAGTAGTAGTAATATTGCATTGCATCGCAGCCTTCCAATCAGCCTAGTCAATTATTCAGCCTCATCCTGTACGTCCACTTACCACTAGTTGGCAGCAGCTAATAATCACTGCAGGTACTTGACCTGTCATGTCACGTTGACCTGTGTTGTTTGGTTGTAATTGTTCCCACTTGTGCCCAGTGTGTGCGCTCACTGCACTAGCAGCCTGAGAGTTGCGATTGCATCATTGTATATAGCCTATGCTGCCTTCCAGTTATACCTTAAAGTAAAAAATTGTTTAATCAAGCAAGCTGCTTTTGTGTATTTTCTACTTGGCTGTGTATGCTGTTCATGCTTTGAAGTCTGATAATACACACTGAAAAAAAAAGATAAAAACGTTTTTCTTTTTTATAATTATTAATTATTAAAATTATGACGTCATGAACGGGGCCTCCCGATCCTTAAGGCCGCCCCTGTCCACATGATATAAATTGTCTTCGGTCTGGCGAAGACAATTACTGGAATTGAGTTATGTTATATTTGATACATTTCACACACAAATCACTGCTTCATCATAATCATTGTATATTTTGTTCTGCTCTGAATTTCTCTGCCAAAGCACTACTTTTCACAATGGCTAATTTCACAAACAAATGGAACTTCCAGGTCTTCCTGTTTGTGCAATACGTCACATACAATGTACGTAAATTGCCGTAAGATGTCTTTTGCTATTGAAATGCCAGGATAACCCAATCTATTTTGTCAGATGTGCACATGAAGGCCAGGTTTTATTTTGAGGCAGTTGCCCATAAAAAGTATCAAGCTTATAAGGTCAACTAACTAAATCTCTTAAGACATGAGTTCACATACTTCTGTTTGGGAACAGCTGACCTGAGCGCTTGTAAGCCTGTATAATCCACCTTGTGGATGATTCACTATTATAAGGGGGCTTATTTGTAGAATCAAAAGATCTGTTCATATAAACCTTTTTTTTAAATGGGTACTATTATTAAGTACATTAATTAAGTACTCAACTACTGTACTTGAGTACCGGTATTATTATTATTATTATTATTATTATTATTATTATTTCCAAATTCCAATACTTTTACTTTATACTCTACTACATCTCAGAGGCAAATATTGTACTTTTACTCAATTTACAATTTGGAAACTTTAGTTACTTTGTAGATTTCAGCCCTATATATTGTTTTTTTTTGGCCATTTGAAACCAGCATCTTGTAGATCGGCTATTTTCAAACGATTGTTTTCTACATTTTAAACTTGTGAAATGGGTCATTCTGCACAATGAGTACTTTTACTTTTGTAGTCAATTTTGACACCAATACTTCTGTACTTTTAAGTACATTTTGAATTCCGGAGCTTTACTTGTAACAGAGTATTTCTGCATTGCAGTATTTTTTTTTTTTTTTTAAGATATTTTTTTGCGGCTTACGCCTTTTATTTATTTTTGAAGGGACAGACAGTAGGCTGACAGGAAACGGGAGAGAGATGGGGGGATGACATGCAGTAAAGGCCGTGTCGGGTCCGGGAGTCGAACCCGCGGCACACTGCGACTGGATTACCAGTTCTGGTGCCCAGACCGTTACACTACGGCCTGGGCCTGCATTGCAGTATTGATACTTTTTCCACCGCTGTGTTTATCAGATGCGTATTTGCTGCCATTTACAGTACTGTGTATATGCGTAACAGCATTAGTTTCACCAAGTGGACTGAGAGACATTGACTAAAACAAAAATACATCGCATGGATGCACCTGGGACGTATCCTCAGTGATGTATCCCAAGGTCATCAGGGTTTCGGGTCTCCCAACATCATACCCCTCACTCAGGTGACCCAGCCGCCGGCCGGAGTGATCAAGTCCCGACTTACGTCCCAGTAGCTACCCTCGATCAGTCCCATTACATAAAGACCAGGGCCACACAATCCGTTCCTCCTGAACTACTCTGCCGGGACTGGGTATGCGGGAGGATATCAATCTGGCGCATGGAAGGACTAGGCTCTGTGGGTTGACTCCTGTCCGGGACCCTCCTACATCTCACCAGGTCCACTCCTGCTCTCACCAGGTCCAGCACCTGTGTGTTGCACCAGACTCCCAGCACCAGGCACTTCATTCAAGAGTGGTGGATTCTCAAGCCGCAATGGTTCTGCAGGTTCCACCTGGCCCATGGTGGTGCCGCGGCTTGAATGGCCCTCCTAAAGGCCTCACCGTGGGTTTGTTGGGCTTCTTCCTCACGGAAGACACAGGCTGGGGCGCCAACCCATACTGCTCCCGGGGTGCCGTCTACATTCCGGCTGCCACTCCGGTGGTCACCAGACTATTCCTGGTTGTCACGTAGTCTATTCCTATGAGTCACTATAAAATACATGAAACAAAAATACATCGCATGGATGCACCTGGGACGTATCCTCAGTGATGTATCCCAAGGGACATTGACCAGTAATCATGACTGACACATGAATAAATAAATAAAAACAACTCAACTTTATTGGCTTAAGTGCACAACAAAACAGTGTGTCGTTGGGTCACAGTAGCAATTATCCTCACAGAAGTGCTACTATAAAATGGGCATCAACTTAAAAGATAATCAAACATGGTTTTAAAAATTGTCCTTGTGCACACAATCTAATTGTATTCATAATAATAAGATCATTCTATAAGCTAGAAACTGCATGGGACTCATCAAATTGATTATATTAGTTACTAATTGAGGAGACACTTTCTCATTAACCCATTTTGGGCGGGAACCCGTTTTGGTGTTAGCATTATGTTGTGCTTTAGCTATTTAAAAATAGCAGATCTACAAGCTACGAGCTTGTAGGTCTGCTATTTTTGAAAAATCGAAGACACTTTTAGAATCTGATCTCAGGTCAGAATGGGTTAATAATGAAACTGTCGGGATATAATGGACATTTTTAGAATCTGATCCCAGGTCAGAATAAAAGCACTCTGACCTAGAGGAGACGTGGCCAGGGAATGTGTTCCTTAGGCAGATTGACTGGTCCGTGATGCACGCGTAACAGTTGATGGTCCTTTTAAAACTCGGCGTATATATGATATACACACAAATAGCACTTTTGAGTGTCAGAGCATGCTCTGTCGACCAAATGGATAACTTGTAAATAAATATTGCTGATTTCATTCAGAATGCTATCATTGGCCCAGGTTCTCTCTCTGGCCATGGGATCGGTCGGTGCAGACTGCACAGTATTCATAATGGCGGTTGCCTGGTCGCTAATAGAGGGTATGCGCATACATAAAGTGAATGGCAGATCGAGTGGCAAAGTGAGTGACAAAGTGAATTTAATGTTGTTTAAAGTAATTTCATGCAATCAAATAGGACTTTTCTGTTTGGATGTATATGGGCTGTCAAGGCCAGAAAGTAGTTTTTTTGCCACTCGGTAGGCTTTCCCGCATAACTTCCTGGTATGATGATGATGATGTCACGCGCATACCCTCTATTATATAACTTATATTTCACAAAATCTGAAAATAAGTTTAAATCAGACGGCAGCTCACCACAACCTTTGCATGATGGTGAACTATAGCAACTGACACTAATACAGTACACTGTTATCTCAATAGCTTATTTAAGACTATATTTTGTGCTACTTCACGCTAAATGTAATTCTCTATTAAGTCAGATTGCATTTACAACCACATGCTTAGTGAAATACCTATTTTTATCTTAATTCGTCGTGGGAATCTAGAGAAAATACTATGTTGTTCCACGTATTTTGATAATTCAATGGCATCCTATTTAATAATATATATTTACAAGCACTGTAAAAGTCTACAACAAACTTTGTACTCAAACCGCAAAATAAATAATACATTGTTTGACTCTTAAGTTAACTTAAGTATTAATCTAATAATACATTAGAACCATTATGCTTTGGAAGCAATAAAAATACATTTTCAGGATCCAAAAAATGGACTCTTTAAATAAGTCAAATAATTTATCACTGAAAATCTTCAGTACAAAAGCTTGCAATCTCTTTTTTGAGTGTCTCAGAAGAGCGAACGCTCACTGTAGAACTAAAGTGACCTTTTGCACTCCAGCGCTAAAGAGGTCACGTCCATATTATTGAGTCCCCAATCCTAATTGCTCCCAGTGGTGATACTTCCGGTGGCAGTTGAAGGATCCAAATTAGAAACAATTCTGCCACACACACACACACACACACACACACACACACACACACACACACACACACACGCACACGCACGCACAACCATGCCACCCATCTAACATCCTCCATCGCTATCTGCACAACAGGAAACACCTCCGCATGCAGAGAGGGGAGGGAGGGAGGTCTGCTGTGCACTTTGCTGACGCAGCTCAATGGTCAGATCGAGGAGACATCAGTCGGTCACCCAGTGATTCATTCATTGTCTAATAGATTTCAGCTCAACTATGTACACAAACTTATCATCTGGTGCAAACACAACACATGCACACTATATAATCTTTGTAAATTATTGTCAGTCTTTTTTGTCTTTTTTTTTTTGTTGCTTGTCATCTTCTCTCGGCTGACAGTCAAGTGCCCTATAGTGGTCAGTGCCATGTCCTGTATCCCGTGTCGGTGGTGATGTCTATCCCTGTGCCGTGTGAGTTGGCTACCCAGGGGTAGAGTGTCCGGTAGAACAGCTGGATTGGGAACGTGAGGTTCCCAGTTCGATCCCAGGCTCCCCCAGAGTTAGTGTCAAAGTGTCCTTGAGCAAGACTCCGAACCCCTAATTGCTCCCGATGTGCAGGTTGGTGCCTTGCATGGTTTCCCCCGCCATCGGTGTATATGAATGTGTGTGTGAATGGGTGGAGGTAATGCACAATCAAACAAATGTGAAGCGCCTTGGATAATTTTCCATTTACCACTTTATGTTTTGTTGTTATTGTCAGGGGGTGGGAGGGGGGCATGTGCCCTCCTCTCTCTCCTGAAGGACCCCAAACATTCCAGTTAGGTTTTATCCATGCTCTGTTTCCTCGACGCTCCGTTGCGTTTTTTTCATCCCTTGTTGTTGGCTTCGGCCGCCATGTTTTCCATGAGGGTTCTATAAATGTCTGACCGGAGAAAGCGCGGATACGAGTCCCTCTCCATCAGCCCGTAAACGATCTTCTGCGCATCGTCAAAACAATGTAGCGTGGGAGTCTTGATGCTCCTCGCGATCTCCTCTCGGGTTGGATGGTCAATGTTGATCTGAGACGAGATTGACAGAGAGGAAGTAAAGTTGCAAAACATTTTAAGATTGTATATACGGCTACCACACCAACATGTGCTTGAACAGTACAGAACACTCTTCATTACATTATCGCCTAATCATAATATTTTATGTGAAATAGTCGCAGTTATTTTTGCATAATCGTCAATCGTGTCCAAGTTGAAAATTTTCCATATGTTTTCAAACATTTCAAACAATAGCAGAAATAGCACATCTACAAGCTTACACGTCACATATTGTAAGCTTGTAGATCAACTATTTCCGATATTTTGTAATTTTTTTGGAAGATAAAAATGATTAAATGTGTCAGTGATTTCTTTATCTGTGCAATTTGTCATTTCCGAAGCCTATAAGGCAAACAAAAATACAAATTGTAACGTTCCAATGTTCAATGAAAAAAACACAATAGAATTGTTAATCACACTTATTTTGTGACAATTAATCATCAACTTAAATTTGCAATCACGCAATTAGTATATGGTACAGTACGTCGCAGAACAATAAGTAATAAAAAAGCACGTATGTGTGAGAGAGGGGGCAAAAGCAGTGCCCTGCATATTTGTGATCTGTGATTTTATCACGATGAGATGCGGTAATATCAATGTTACCTCTCTTGGAGATTCTGGCTTGACGAATTGCTCATATATCTTCTTGGCCCTTGAAGACATTCTGTATGAAGACTTGATTTTCTTGTATTCTTCACAGGTGAGCCAGAATTCAATATTCTCATCACTGAATTCCGATTTCAGGAAGGTGCGGAAAGTGGCCAGTCCATCTGAAGTTATTGTGGGGGAAAAACTGTTAGAATTGTATAACAAGTCACATTATATTACAAGGCACATTGACATTTCTTATATTAGAGAACGCATATTTGAAAACAATTATCCTCGTTAATTTTGAGTGTTTCCATTCCCTGGGAAAAGCAACCTACATTTAGACTCGAGAAGCCTTTCCAGTGACTGTGACCATTGTTGCATATCTTCTAAACTTAGCCTGCTGGGAGAGAATGCAAAAGTAATTACTTAACCAGAATCAAATTTGGGTAGAATAAAACCAACAATCTATATGATGCCAGGATGCAGAAACTGCCTAACTATTATGGATGTACTTATCAAATTCCTTAAAAAGAAAAAAGTCAAGTCTTTGGGTATGGTCTGCAAGTGCATGCTCGGTGCCAAAGCAAACATGGTGTCCCTAGTTCTTTTGAATCCTCTCAAAATGCCATAGATGGAAATGATAGGCGCAGGCTATTTTAACACTGAAATGTATGCAAAACACTCAATAAGTCTCCTTACCTCTCAGAGCCTGAAGAGTGCGAGAACATGCACTGCAGTCGGCACATAAAGTTCTTCCCACTGTGTAGAGATAAGAATTACAGTATATGAGTATTTTGATATGAGTGTATTCAGTGTCAAGTGAAGATGTCAAAAGTATGTCAGGACTCTAGCAATTAGAAAAAATGATTATGCGGCAGAATAAAAGTTAGATTCCAATTGCGTTCATGCTCTTTTCAGAGGATATTAATGTGAAGCATCCATAGCCAGTCACTTTATAGGAGTATAGGACATGCATGGTAATGAATGATGAATTGACTTTTGCGCATGTCTGTATGTGTCAGATCATGTGTTTGCATGGGCTTGTTTCTTAAGGACATCGGATGAACCAATTGAGCCTGAACGTTTTCAACAGCATGCAAAGAGACAGTTAACTAGAACACAACACGGCGTCGCAAAGAACCACGAGTTCAGCGACGCATCGTTTTATCTGTGCCGTCGCTGGCATATACGTCTCTTGTGTTTAAATGTTTAAACTTTCACTCACATGTTCTTGTTTCTGTTCCTGTCATCTCTATCCATGATGAAGTGCTGTGTGTTGCTGCTGAGTGGCGCGGCGATTAGGCTGTGCATTGTTTTATTAAGTCCACACTCTCAGGCTCCTGGTCCTGATCATGCTGCAGCTGAGAGACACTGGGGAGGGTTCCCCCTGTGACAGGGCTTTTTATACCCGGTCCTCGTGTTGCTAAGAGAGGCCAGTGCATACATCACCAGCGCAGCCCAGCCCAGCCCAAACAGAGTGCTGCAGTTTAGAGAGGGAGGAAGCCCCCCTTCCTAAACCTCCTCCTTGTACTTTTCCTCTCCCTCCTGCTTTCCTGTTAAGAAACAACAACTCATACACAGTATAACCCCCCCCCCCCCTCTCTCTCTCTCCCCCCCTGCTCTTTCACTCCCTATTATGTCTCTAGATCCCTCTCTTGCCCTGCTTCCCTCATTCCTTCCCTGCCCTCCCTCATGTCAACTGGACGAGCCAAACACACAGTGCTGGTAAGTTACGTTTGGCAGATTCATGCTGTATTCAAATTATGTTCAATTTGGGAGCGCGGATGCAAATGCCAGTAACGTTGACTGTGATAACGCAAATTGTGACATTTTCTGTGACTTGTGGGTTGGCCTCTCGGACATTATTGAGATGTTGCAGGCTCACAAAGAGCACTCTTACTGTACACTGTGTCCCTCCACGATTCCTTTGAATTCTCGCTCTATGAGAAAAAGGGAAACAACAATTGCAACACTTCATTGCGGCTGCAGGAACTTAGCTAAGATTGCCAGGATATAACATCGTGACCATTCTTGTTTCAGCCATTACTTTATTGCCCAATGACACCCACATATACTGTGTGTGTGTGTGTGTGTGTGTGTGTGTGTGTGTGTGTGTGTGTGTGTGTGTGTGTGTGTGTGTGTGTGTGTGTGTGTGTGTGTGTGCGTGTGCGTGTGCGTGCGTGCGCGCGCGTGCGTGCGCGTGCGTGCTCCTGCCCCATGGGCCCCATTGGGCTCCTGCCCAAACATTGATTGTGTTCCTATAGTGGCATGTCTTAAGTAACCGAACAGACAATAATTGTCAAGGAAACTTGTCGGCGTGTGATAACCCATAGAAGTTGTATCAAATGAGCACTAATATTCACGCTTCCTCCCCCGGAAGCTGACCTGTGATCTGTTTTGCATAGTTTCCAGACTGAATCAAGCTTAGGTTTGAGGAATATGAGACATGAGATCAGTCAGCAACTATTTTCTGGTACTTTAACCTCCCTTAGTGCCCCTGAAGAGCAATCATATCAATACTATCTTCCGGTTTTTCTTTGGTTATACATTTTTCATGTCAAGGACCCCCAAATTAATATTTGTATTAGGATATATTTGTGTCAACAAGATTTGTGTTAAACTGTTATTCCAAATTTGTCATATTTTTTGTGGTTAAACTGATGCTATATGTTAATTAATTTAGCTGGGGACCCCCTGGGAACCTCTCTAAGGGACCCCTGGGGTTCCCCGGACCCCACTTTGAGGACCACAGTTCTAAGCAACCATGAGCTCATGCTGAGGCCCATGAGCTGGCCCGTCACCCACACAGCCATGGGATTGGCTCCATTCATGTAGCTCTCCACGCTTTGACCAAAGACGGAGATGAGCAGTGAAGCGTTTTTTTTTTTTTCGAGAGTCACCACCAGTCAGTCACACACAGCGTGAACTCAACCCCATGAACCCTACCGGCCAGTGTTGTTTTCGTCGACTATAATACTATGACGAAATATGTTCCTCGACTACCTTTTTTCACTGACAAAAACTACATAAAAACTAAGCCATCAATAAATAAAAACTAGACTAAAATGCTACGAAGGGGACTAGTGGACAAGAGATCCAGTATAAGTCATTTTACACTTGGTTGCATGCTGAAAATAGCCGATCTACAAGCTACGCGTTGTGAGCGACGCGTTGTGAGCTTGTAGATCAGCTATTTTCAGCAAGTGTAAAAACAGTCATTACGACGATGGCATCAACGCCCACCAAACTACATTTTTGGCGACTAAATCAACTGTAGATTTAGTCGACTAAAATCTTATGATATTACACCAAAACATTCTGGCTGACTAAAATGTGACTGAAACGAATTGAAAACTATTGAAGAGACTATGACTAAAACTAAAATCAAAATTTGCTGCCAAAAACAACACTGCTACCGTCCCTACCCAGGGGAGTTGTGAGCTTGTTGATCGGCTATTTTCCTTGGAGATTTAGTGCAGTGGGATAAAGGGAGCGGGCCAGAGGGGGAACCTTGTATAGAATAGGATTTTGGACATAGCTGGTTTTGGACATAGCTGGTTTCTGCCCAATAGCAGAGTCTGATGTGGCAAGTCTAAATATTGTGAATAATTGTTATCTGATGCCTCAATCTGCACTCTGTGACTGATGGAGGATGTGGTTCGTGTTGTAGTCGAGTCCACCTAAAGCCAGTCAAGGCCAAGTACGAGGCGGGGCGAGTCAGAGTCCGGACCAGATTATTATTTCTCATTTGATTGGTCCATAAAACCCTGGGAAAACAGGCAGGAGCGTCAGCTGCGCTCAGTTACTGTAATTTCCGGACTATAAACCGCACCTGAATATAAGCCGCACCAGCCAAATTTAGGGAAAATCCCATATACAAGCCGCACCGGACTATAAGCCGCAGCTACGTTAGCTCAGAGCCTGAGATGGCTCTGCGTTAGCTGTAAAAATCCATAGATTAGCCGCAGCGTTGTATAAGCCGCAGGGTTCAAATCATGGGTAAAACGCCGCGGCTTATAGTCCGGAAATTACGGTACTTAACAAGATAAGATGTCTATAAGCGCCAGACAGCTCTCGTATTATGTTAATGTGAATTGGCTCTTCATAATCTGGGTATAATACATTTATTTCATTGCATTGCAGTGACTCGTGACTCGAGCGGACTCAGTGGGGGAAGAGTACCGAGTGAAGGCCGCGTCAAATTCTGGGCGAGATTGAAATGAAAATGTGGACTTGAAACCGGACCCGGGTAGTACAACACTAGATGTGGTAGTAGCAATTACATTCATTTTCATGGCATGGCAATTTCTGTTTAATCAAAATTAGTACACTTTTAGCAGATAAACAAATGCTATGTTCTTTCATGTGTCTATTTTGAAACCTGTTTCAACATACAGTAAGTAAAGGGTCAATGGAATCGCTACTTCCGGTCCCTTACCGTGCTTCAGTGAAGCAACACAACACGATTGACAATATTTGCATTTACGTCACAAATTACAAAGTGTTCTCACTGCAGCCTCACGTCTCTCATTACCAGTGATGGACAAAGTATATACTCTACTAAATACCCAAGTATTCAAAAGTACAAATTACCATACAAAATATATTATGCTTTTAATATTAATACTTTGCTGAACTACAATTTTGAACATTAAATAAGTTAAAAAAAAAGGTGCAGATTTACAATGCGTTGCAATATGTTCACTATATTTGAAGTGGTTTAATAATTCACATTTTTGTAAGTTTGCGTCCCAAGAGTCCCTGCCTAGAAATGTAGTGGAGTCAAAAGTAAAGTATTTCTATTTGAAAGAGTGAAAGTTGTAAACTCCACTGTCACTATCAGCGTGTGAATGAGACACATAGATTACAATCACCCACAGAGATTTTGAAAACATGACTAATGACAAAAACCTCCCACACCTGCTGGGTGAAGTACAATCATTTGCAAAAACAGAAGCAAGATTTGTGAGCTGCTGTGATAGGAGAAGGATGTCAAATGGAACACAACCACCCTAAAGACTAATCATTGTGTGTATTCCTTCACTATCTGCATCGAGTGATCTTGGAGATTTGTTCCACTTTTTGCTTTGGCAATGTAAACGTATGTTTTTGTAATGCCAATAAAGCCCTTTGAATTGAATTGGATTGTGTGAATGGGTTAAAATAGCCTATACATTGTAAAGCACTTTGGAGAAAGGCGCTACCCTATATAATACAGTATATGATACCCTATATGATACATATCTGTATATGATACAGATATGGTACAGTTACAGTTACTTTTTTTTAGACCACCATATATTGTTCCTCGCGGTTCAGGCCACAGTGTATCAGCTTTCAAAAGGTGATGCCAGAGCCATGGCGCAGATAGACAGATACTGTACAAAGCAGAAATGCACCATATTACTCACTTCCTCTTTGCTGCCATGGTAACTTCTTCTGGTTATGGAAAAACAGTGACAGACTGTGAGTGACGTGTATTGCACCATGTGACACGTACGGGCTGTGACCTGTGTTCATCATGTCCCAATGTACGTTCCTTATAAGGGTTTCACATATGTGAGATCAGATACTGCTGTGCCAGGAATGGAGTGACGGTTGCAACATGATCCAATTCCATTGAATCAGTCATTTCAGTGAAATCTCCAAATCAATTCGATTATGATTCATGAATTGTAATCCAATCAAAATCAAGTCAAACCATATCAGTGTGGGGTCAGTCACACCCCTAGTGATGCTTAGATACAACGGAACTTCTCATACTGTGAAAAACATTACATTCACCCATTCACACACCGATGACAGAGGAAACCATGCAAGGTACCAACCTGCACATCGGGAGCAAATTAGGATTTAGCATCTTGCTCAAGGACACTTCGACACTAACTCTGGGGGAGCCCGATGGAACTGGGAACCTTGTGGTTCCCCTCTGGCCACTCTACCCGTAAGCCCCTGACGCCCCGTGTAATACAATACTTTATTACATGGCTTGGTTGAATGCTTTATTCTGATTGGTCAATCGCTGAGTTCAGCAGTCTGTTATTTCTGGATAATGACCGATCAAACCCTCGGAGCACCATCTGCGTGGCTGCGCCCGCTGATTTACTGCTGTTTCCAACATGACAGCCATGTAAACGCACACACAGTGTCATTTGCAGCTTAACATTGCTCTCAAAAATGTTTTTGAGAACATTTGAGCGAGAAATGGACGAAGCAGTACCTGAAAATGGATTATATTTGATCAACTCACTTTCTTGTTTTCCGACAGTGCTCCAGCCCTGCAGCTGGGCAGATGCAGCCAGCGCGAAACTAAATGAATACTTTTTGTTGTTGTTCAATTTATCCATTTATGTTAGGTAGCCATGTAATAAGCGGGATAATATCTGGCTAGGACCTAGCCAGATATTATCCCGCTTATAGCCGCTAGTTGGTCATTGTCGGGAGATAATTCACCTTTAGGATGATTAACCACCTCGGCTTCGCCGATCTTCGGTGAATTATCCCCTGACAATGTCCACCTAGCCAGATAGTATCCCTTACTTATTTGACTGATGAAATACTGCTGCTTAACAACTTCCACAATCCATCATCAATTCAATTCAACATCACTTTAACCATTTAAACCCCATATACTTGACTGGGGTCCCCTAAGGTTCTGTATTTGGTCCCTTCCTTTTTACATCAAATCTCTTCTCTGCACAAGCTTGCAGATTGGCTATTTTTTTGGGCCAGTTGTTTGCCTTATGATTATGCCCAAAATAAGGACGATAGGATTCATGTTGTTAAAATTTTATTATGTGTTACAAGGTTGAAATTCAACCATACAACATGCAGTGCATTTGGTCATGTTGCTTTGCTGTTGGGTTTTCCAGTTAGTGTAGTTAGTGAACGAATGAACATATGAAGTAGCCATTTCATTTCAACAGAGAGCTCATGCTTATACAGTAGTATGTAAACTTAAATACTGTCTTTGCATCTTCTCTGTTCATCTTCATTACTTGATGGATGTACTGTACGTACTGTACTGTATTTCTTGCTTCTTTTGAAGTTAAGATGAACAAACTAAGCTATGCAGCAAAATAATAAGGCAGTAGATGATACACTGACTAATCTTATCTTTTATGCTGTTCTTATTAGGTTATTTTCGACTTCTATTTTATGTTTAAGTTTGATACTTTCTACAGCATTGTATGCGGGTGATGAGATTCTTCTTCTAAGAAGGGAACACATTCGAGCTGATTTGTCACACATCAGGTTGTCTGCATGATGACTCCAATTCACCGACATGTGTTCTTCTAGGTCAGACTCTAGTGTTATTCTTAGATTCTTGGAAAGCCTTTTAAGGCACAACGTGCAGGAATAAGGCCATTTACAGAATGAGGTCAAGGGTGGCAGTATATTTTTTTCCGACTCAGTGACACCCTCACTGGCTTAGGGAATCATCTCAGTACCTAATTAGTGGAAGACAAGCAGATATGAGACCAAAACAGTTACTGTGCTGTTGGCCGAGCCATGGAAACTCCTTCTCTGAATGATGCCAGTCCTCTGCTTGCCAACATTAGTCAGTGTCATAGAGATAAATATAAACGGTCGTCATGGCATTCTGAAATAAATATATGAATTCAAATAAACGTTTTTGAATTGACAGGATTTATCCATCCATCCAATTAGGTGTAAAATGAATGTGATTAAGTCATAAAGTTATATATCTAAAGGGTGCACATTGTTATACTTATTTTTTTTTATGTTGTGAAGAATGTAGTGAAAACGCTTTTTTTCCCAGATTAACTTTTAATGAACATTTCCAAGGTCCTTTCATTTTACATTCCTGTAGCCATTTCTATTTCAAGCACACTGCGCCTCATAGTACATAGTATGTTTTTAAATCAGTTGCATCCATCCATGCATGGATTAAAGCAATAATAAAATCTCACGAATATCTCACGAAAATGTTTGCATGACCAAGTCCTAATTTTGTTTGTGAGACAGTGTGAAAGGAGCCGCCCACACACTCAGCGCTGATTCCTAAACAATCAACACAATGTGCAAAATGAGTATGTTTTAGTAATCCGCGCTGTCAACACGATGAAAGATATACAGATTGAGGCTTTAACCCTTGCTTTCATTTATAGATAAGATATCCGAGCGAGACTATTACAGAATTTATGGAAGATTCTTCAGAACATGTTGCTTGTTTGACCACGTCAGATGCTCATTGAGAACATTGTTTTCGCTGTGCAACATGCCTCCAAAGAAGACATGATGATGATGATGATGATGGCTTCTATGGAATCAAAAAGACTGAAGTCAGTCGTGGCGACTGAGAACTTTAATCCATGCATCGTGTATCACACTTGTCGTGTGGGATATAACGATATTAAAAACTGCTCCATCTGCTCCACATTCCTGTTCACATACTACATCTTCATCTTCTCATAACGTCTTCACTTCTTCAACATTCTTATTGGTCCATTGTAGATCCTATTACTTAACTTATCAGCTATCAGCTCAGTCAACCCACAGTTCAAATCCTTTTAATTTAGCTTGACAAACTTTCATGAATAAAACTTAAAACATGACGTGAAATAGTCATTTTATGACACAGTAGCAATGGCACAATGTTCAGAGGTTTTCACCCTGTTGGACCAAAAGGACTGAAACTAGGTACTGTGATCATGAAGAAAATACCAAAAGAAAGTAAATAATAAATAAATAAACAAAAGTCAATGGTATAGTATAGAACAGTGGTTTTCAACCAGTGGTCCGGGGACCACCAGTGGTCCTTGAAGGGGTTCCAGGTGGTCCCCAGCTAAATTATGGCGAGTTGGTAACCAAATAGACCCATCTTTAACTCTTGAGAGTGTAAAATCAAATGTATTCGGTTCCATTTGGTTTCCTTTTACACTCTCAAGAGTTTAAATTATTGTAATTAATTTACAAGAAGTCTACACAGTTAGAGAATGTAGTAGACGTGTGGAATTGTGGACAAAATCAACTAAATATTCTTTTGGTTTTGGGCTAAATCTCATCAAACGGTGGTTCCGTGGCTAAAATGCAAAAATAAATAATGGGCCTTGATATGAAAATGGCAGAAAACCACTGGTATATATAGAAAAGGAGGATGGCTAAATGTACCACAGGGTCCTGTTCCTGCGCCTCATACTCAGATAGGCGTCAGAGCGGAGGAACCTGCTGCAGGAGTCTCTCTCCATCAGCTGGTACACGTGTCTCTGGGCATCGTCAAAGCAGGAGAGGCTGGGTTCCATCAAGGACTTCTGAATCTTCTCTCGGATATAATGGTCAACATTGATCTGTGGGGGAGGGGGCGGACGGACGGACGGACGACGACACAGAACTTGAAGCATACTAGCCAGTCGCAAACATTCTTATATTCGTCTGCCAGTGTAACACTTATGAAATAAGCATAACTATCTGGTCTTGTGCGTATAATAGAACCTTTCTGGTTTCAAACCCCAAAGAACGAAAAGCATCACTATGTTGTCCCCAACCAAAGCAACTATTTCCCATTCCCCACTGATTCAGGGGTGGTTGTACTTAGCCTTGCTGATAAGCCAGACTCAAATCACACTTATCCGCCGGCAGGCTTTTTTTTTTGTTATTATACACTGTAAGTTTGTCCACAAATCATGAAATGTGGTTCTGGAACTGACCTCTCGTTGGGCGCTAGGGTGGAGGAACTCTTGGTAGATCTGGTCTGCTTTAGAGGAAAGCCTGTCCGCTGAGGGGGACCTTCTGAAGTCTTCACATGCTAGCCAGAACTCAACGTTCTCTTCGCTGAACTCTGACTGCAGAAAGGAGCGGAACGCTGACAAACACTCTGTATGGAGAGAGGATTTAGAATGAGGAATTATATTATATTATTATATTATATATTATTATTCGTGTACTGTAGTGCCAAATCACAAAATGTTCTAAAGGCGATTTAGGTCTTACAGGCCTGCTCTGTACAGGAATTTGTAGAGCAGGTTAAGTAAGGTAAAAAAGAAAAAAAATAGTAGGCTAAGTGCTTTGAATGTGTCATGGAAAAAACTACCCTTCGACCAGAAGAAGCCGTGATTAATGACCATACAATCGACACAAAGAGTAGAATACAGTTTTAGAGCTAAGATCCCAAAGTTTCAAATAAGCACTTTTCTGTCATCTAAAGGCTGGTTGAGATGTAACTTTTTACTTTTCTGATTGCTGCCTTGATGTCCAGCACCTGGCCTACATGCGGGTACAAGACGTGCACACAATCTCCTCTTTGAACATGGTTGAGACACTTGACCATATGGCATGCATTGCGTAGTGGTGCAACAAGTAGCCTATAGCTTCTCTTACTTTTATCCCTTAATAATCTTTCCAGATTCGGGCGTTGTTTGGTGTTATCCCGAAAGCTGTAATGAGGACAGAAATAACATTTATTGACTATGGTTAAACAAGCATCAATCTGTGATTTCTTTAACTGGCATTGGCTGTGTGTAGAGCAGCAGTGCTAGCTTAGGTTTAGAACAGTGGTTTTCAACCTTTTTCATATCAAGGCTCATTAGTTATTCTGCATTTGAGCCACGGACCACCATTTGATGAGATTTAGCCTCTCAGACCCAAAACTAAAGAATATGTTGTTGTCGATTTTGTCCACAATTCCATGCTGTATTGATGTTGGTACCATTAGGAGAGAGAACAGGCAAACGTTGATCAAAATAACAATTCTTCTTCTACATTGTGTAGACATCTTGTACATTAAATAATGCAGATGTTAAATAATAATTTCACCCCTGAGGGCGGGAAATTAAACCAAATGGACCCTTACACTCTCAATAGTTAAAGATCTATAACAAGGGTCCATTTGGTTACCACTGGTGGTCCCCAGCCCACTGGTTGAAAACCAGTGGTTTAGAATGACAATATCTAAAGAGCATCATTTTACATACTGTGTTTAGTAAACACCCTGTTTCACAAATCACAGATTGGAACTTAGCGTAGCAAAATGGTTGAGTCATGAGATTTTATTTTTGCTTTATTCCATGCACATAATTTATACTGTGTACAATACCTGATCTTTGAGGGGTATGTGTCATCCTTTGTTTTATTGTTCAAAATACTCTGAATGTCCCTCTTCTGTGCTTTACGGCTCACAACAATATCAAGCCTGTAAGACAAGATCAGGGCTCTTCATAACATACAGACATATACATGAACAGACGCAAGTAACATACATAGTTAACAGCTGGCGCAACAGTTTATTCATTGCAACTTTATCAAATGAGATAAACAAGGCAAACCTATACTGTAAAGATAACCCTATACAATAAAGTGTTTATTGACCCTTTGTAACAAATACATAGATCTAGACAAAATGCATAAAATGGGCCCAGGCCGTAGCGTAACGGTCTGGGCACCGGACTGGTGATCCAGTCGCGGTGTGCCGCGGGTTCGACTCCCGGACCCGATACGGCCTTTACCGCATGTCATCCCCCCATCTCTCTCCCGTTTCCTGTCAGCCTACTTTCTATCCCTTAAAAAAATCAATAAAAGGCGTAAGCCGCAAAAAAAAAAATCTTAAAAATGCATAAAATGCTAACTTGTTATTATTATAACCATTATTGCCATTGTCATCATTGGTATACATTATCGAGATAATACTACGTTGGCTCACCTTAGACCCATGGACTGTCTCCCATTCTTAATCAGATCCTTAAATGCACAGATCCGAATTTTTGAAAACAAAAGCTTGGGCATTTTGACATCGCTGCTATGGTGCCATCCACAGAGTTATACTGACAGCTATAGGGCGTCTCTGAATACCGTATTGCAACAGAGCCCTTTTGTACATCTGAGCTGGCAGGCAAGGTGTGCTTGGTGACGCCGGCCGAGGACCTGCATGCCGCTGCAGGTTGATGGAATACCACAGCTGTAAGCAGTGACTCATTCACAGTAAAATTCCAACAGTAACTTCTTCTTTGACATTCTGTTGATGGCCACGCAGCCAATATGGTTGCGGGGAATCATATTTATTGCTTTTCTTTCATTGATTTATTGTTGTGTGAATGAATTGCATTTTTTTTCTATGATTTTTATCCCACGATTTTGTAAACCATTTTTCACCCGTGTCAATTATCTAATGTGATCCTGGGCTCTACACACACCCTCCGCCAACCTAGTCCCCATATATGAATTGCATTTTTGATGAATTGCATTTTTATAGTGCTTTTCCAAGTGCTCAAAGCGCTTTACAATGGTTCATTCATTCATTGGGAGGTGAAGCAGCGAACAGTCGACGCCAGCGTCCTCACTATCCCACATTCACACACCAATGGTGGCGAGCTCACACCGACCGACTCATTGGAGGCAATGTGGGTAGGGTTCAGTGTCTTGCCCAACGACACTTCCACATGTGGACAGGAGGAGCCGGGATTCGAACCGCCAACCCAGGGATCATTGGGAAGTGCTCTCTCAGCTATATCCTGCGCCACCCCTCCCCCCCTTATCCTTAAACGTAGGCCTATTTGTCATTTTCTTTTACTATTTTGAAAAACATTTTAAAATAGCCGATCTACAAGCTCACAACATGTCGATCGGCTAGTTGAACTATTTCATAATATTTTTCAAGATAGTAAAATATGGCAAATAGGTTTAGGGATAAAGTGTAAGGCGCACCCAAGATAGGGCCCCCTCTCTGTGTGTAAATTATACTGTGGTAAACTGTGGCATATACCATATTTATGATGCTGTGATATCCTTCTGATACCCTTATTTAAAAGGTGGGTACAAGTACAGGTAATTTACTGTTGGAATGTAAATTAAATGTAAACATTTGTGGGCGCCCGCGGGCCTAGTGGTCCAGGTGCATGCCACATATAGGCTATGGACTGACAGCGTGTGGCGTTTTTGAGTCCCGTTCATGACAACCTTTGCTGCATGTCTCTCCCCTTCTCTCTCTCCCTCTTTCCTGTCCATCTTCACTTGACAATAAAATATCGATTTGTTCATTTGCTTTCCCTTTCACCGCTTAAGAACAATATTTATTTGACCATATTCCCAATCTACGATCTACAAAGCTGACAGCACACATTGCATTGTGTAGATTAGCTAATTTCACATAATGTTGGATTGAAACTGCAGCCAAATGAGGGCATTAAGTGAGACAGGAGCACGTGAAGTTCTGCATCTATTCATATAACATGCCACCTGGTGTCACACATTAATTAATGGCTAATTATAATTCGTCAAACAACCATGTCACTCGACAGAAATACCAGATTCCCGGCCGAAAAATGTGTCACGTCACGACTTACTGCCCTCATTTGCCTTCGTGTCCAGTACAGCATTAAAATGTGTGCGTGCGCGTCAGTTTTTTATCAGACTTTGAGTTTCACTTAAAAAAAAAACGCCTTATCCAGCAATAAAAAGGCAGACGGCACAAGGTAAAAAAAAAAACATTCCACCTGGTGTCACGGAGAGTCCACTGGTGTCACAGTGTCATCTGGTGTCGCACAGGAAGAACTCATGTTGTGTACTGTTGGAGGACCATGTTGACAGTAGCCACAAATAAACACATTTTCAGGTTGCTACGCCTACTAAACAAGTTTAGAGAGTTTACTGTACGTTAGGAGGACGGTTTGTTGTTATCAGAACATCTGTGCTTTATTTAGAACTATACTGTCTGGATATAGCAGGGGTCCTCAAAGTTTTAATTCAAGTCAAGGACCCCCAAATTAATATGTGACGCAGACTCCCAATAATTTGAAAATATGTTGTGCCATGGACATACAAGTTATTTTTATTTATTTATTTTTAATTAAATTGTTTTACATCTTTCCTTATTTGTTTGATAATAGCAGACCTACAAGTCCTCAACACGTTGCCACGTGACGCGTTGTGAGCTTGTAAATATTAGCTATATGTTCAAAAGCTGATTCATATTTAGGGTTAAGGTGGTGAAACTGATTTTGGGGCTATATTCACAAAGTGTGCCCCCGGACCCCACTTTGAGAACTATTGATGTATATATATCACAATTGAAGATGTGCACACGTGCTCTCACACACACACTTGCGTGCACAGGCGCGAGCACGTGCGCACACACACACACACACACACACACACACACGCACAAACACACACACACACACACACACACACACACACACACACACACACACACACGCACACGCACACGCACACACCTCCAACAACACATGCTCTTATTTTTAATTGACTTGGATCTTTTCAGAGGTGCCATACCTAGCTCCAAACATCGACTGAGTGAAATAGCAATGGAAATTTTATGAAAAGCAAAAGATAATGTTTATCTGCTCGTGGAACCTCTGAAGATAACCTCAGGGCTACACTGCTGTGTATAGTATAGCGGCGTGTTTGTGTATGGGGTGACTGCAGAAAACAACCGCTTGAACAGAGGGTCTATGTGAAACTTTCCACACTGAATGCTATGCGTGCACTGCAGAAAGTATAGTTATTAGCTAAATACTTATTACTTATTAGCAAAATACTTCTCAGGTCGATACCCAAAAGAGAGATTAGACGTTTTCCCCCCCGGACGCAAACTAGTGAAAATGTGTAGATCTGCTATTTCTGCTATATTTCTTCTTAATTCATCTTTTTTTTCTTATTGTTTTTTTTCCGTATTTCCTTTGAAATTAATATATATATATATATGTATATATATATATATATATCCACACCTGGTCCTACTTTTTAATAGTAGCTTAATTGCATAACATAATGTGAATGCAATCTCTGCATTCAATTTAGCAAAATATGGCAGTGGGTGTATTATTATTATTATTATTAATTTTCCTATTTGGATCCTAGCCACTGGCACTGCCTAGTTTGTCCATCTGTACCTGCATAGATTGATTGGTCATGCCTGCCTGATGCCTGTCATCATGTGCTTGTTTCTAGAATGTGGCAGATTAGTTTGTCTACTCTTCACCCCAGAAACTTGCGTCTTTGTTTATGATTAAATATCAATGAGAAGCCTCTCTGAGAGTATCCTAAATGTTAGCCTCACAATGCCAAACATCTATTGCAAAGTTTTTGGAAAGAAAGGAAGTCAGCATGCAGTCCCTAGAGTAGCTAGCCTACTGTAGGCCTACAACAGTTGTATCCTGAGGACTTCAGCTTTACTGGGCAACTCTACAACAGCGTCTGCCCTTGATTATGGATTACTACGTGTTTGAAGACATCAAAGGTCAGAATTGAATTGTAATTTTTGCTGAATGGATTTTCATTGATTGTGCCCATGTTGTCTGCTGCTATGCTATGGGTGCCCATGTTGTCTGCTGCTATGCTATGGGTGCCCATGTTGTCTGCTGCTATGCTATGGGTGCCCATGTTGTCTGCTGCTATGCTATGGGTGCCCATGTTGTCTGCTGCTATGGGGTGCTGGTGCTATCTTGCTAATTTGTAATTTGGAAGTGAGTTGTAAGAAACTAGCTGTTGTTACACTCTCTGCAGTCTTCAATACTCAACACTAATACTTCAATACTAGTAGGCTGCCTGGGAGAGTGTGCATGTTGTTGTTTTATGGTTGTTGAGGAATGAGGAGTGCTCCTATGTCCAGCTTTGAGGGTTTGTGTAAACACAAACATTGTGTTAACTTAACACAAACATTGAATGCCATTGACAATGGATGGCCAGCTTTGAATGTTTGTGTAAACACAAACATTGTGTAAACACAAACATTGAAGACGAAGGTGCGATTTTTAGTTTACATTCGTCTTGTAGCAGCCTGACATTACACGGGTCAATCTCTAAGACACCTGACTAAATATTTGTAGGAAATTGAAGGCAAACATGAGTATTAATTAATAAAAAATGAGGGGAATTAATTAATTAATTCAACATTTCTGTGTGCCCAGGCAAATTTTCCCAGGCCAAGGTAATAATTAATTCCTGCATACGCCACTGGTCAATGCGCCGCAAAACATTCATAAGGCATCCGTAATATACAGCAGGATCACATGCATTGTGATTTATTTACGCACTCAGGCCGTCACTGTCGCCTAACTATCACTCATCAAAACTATATCGTATCACGGCATCAATTTCTTTATAGCAAAGGTGCTTAATGTCCTGTAAGCTGGCATCCATGTGTTGTTGTTGTTGTTGTTGTTGTTGTGCAGGTGCTAATTGGAAATGCACTCCACTGCTAAAACTGAATGGCCATGGCTGGATAGTGGTTTCCATCTACAGTACACTCTGTGTATTCACGTTGCAGTGATAAACTTGGACAATTGTACATTTCTACATTTCCTGGGGTTGAACGTTAGCCAATCTACAACCTCCCAGCTGCAACTCGTTGAGAGCTTAATTGTTGATGGGATATTTTCAGCAAAGGTGTATTTGGTGTAGAGGGAATTAGTAGAGATATAGTAGGGAGGTCTGAGGGACCCCATGCAGACAACTAAGTTTCAAGTGGTTAAATTAAAATCGAATGAAGAGTTTACTGTGCACAGTAGGCTATGAGAACAGGACAGATGCATGGGCAGAGGTGGGACATCTAGAATTGTAGGACACATGCATGTTAGATGCTGTTTTTTTTTTTTTTTTGATTATCTTTATTTTGAAACCTTCAGGTAAAACAGTCAAATAAGATAATAATGGCCCAGGCCGTAGCGTAACGGTCTGGGCACCGGACTGGTAATCCAGTCGCAGTGTGCCGCGGGTTCGACTCCCGGACCCGACACGGCCTTTACTGCATGTCATCCCCCCATCTCTCTCCCGTTTCCTGTCAGCCTACTGTCTGTCCCTTCAAAAATCAATAAAAGGCGTAAGCCGCAAAAAAAAAAAAAAAAAAAAAAAAAAAAAAAAGATAATAATAAAAAACAATATATATATATAACCACAATGCATGTATATTTCTTTTTTGAATGAAATAAGAAAATTATAATGACAACAATGTGATCATTGATCCTGTACCTGAAGTTTAAAAAGGAGTAGGAAGAAGTAAAAACGTATTTACTCCTACCCCCATCTTAAACATTCACCAATAAGTAATTACAATAAACATATAATCCAAGTGTTACTGCATCCATACATACATACACATATACACACGTACATGTGTATGTAAGAATAGTAATTAAGCAATCAAGTATAGCCCGAGACAATCAATGTGCCTCATCCTCCACTCTGTAATAGTTAAGTAAGTCATTTTTATACATCCTCTTAAATTGTACAATGTTGGTGCTTTGTTTGAGTTCTACAGCCAGACCATTCCACAAATTGACCCCACAGATTGTTATACATTGACTTTTCATGGTAGTGTGGACAAGAAGTTTCTTCAAATGTAGCTCCCCTCTTAAATTATAACCCCCCTCTCTGTCAAAAAACATGTTCTGTATGTTCACTGGTAGTAATCTATTTCTTGCTTTAAACATGACTTGTGCTGTTTTGAAGTTGACCATATCAATGAATTTCAATGCCTTTAACTGTAAAAAAGAGCGTTTGTGTGTTCCTGATATGCGACATTTTTCACAATCCTTATTGCTCTCTTTTGAATTATGACCAATGGATTTAAGTTGCTTTTATATGTATTACCCCAGATCTCCACACAATAATTAAGATAAGGTAAAACCAGTGAACAATACAGAATGTACAGAGCCCCTTGATTTAGAATTAGTTTTGATTTCCCCAGTATAGAGACACTTCTTGCCATCTTGGCACGTACATATGGAATATGGGGTTTCCAGCTGATTTTGTGGTCTAATATCACTCCAAGAAATTTTATTTGATAAACTCTTTCTATATTTACATTATCAATTGTCACAGTTGCTTGTGTATCTATTTTACGATTTCCAAAGAACATGATCTTTGTTTTACTAAAATTGAATGACAGTTTGTTTTTGTCAAACCACCGTTTCAATTTATTCATTTCTGATGTGATCACCTCCAAAAGCAGCTGCAGATTGTCCCCCGAACAGAAGATATTAGTGTCGTCAGCAAATAAAACAAACTTTAAAATATGTGATACTTTGCAGATATCATTTATATAAAGAATGAATAGTTTAGGACCCAAAATTGAACCCTGAGGGACACCACACGCTACATCCAAAAGTGTTGACTTGTACTCACCCAACTTTACAAATTGTTGCCTGTCCTTTAAATAGCTTCTCAACCACTTCAACCCCACACCTCTAATACCATACCTTTCCAATTTATCTAATAATAAATCATGATTAATAGTGTCAAAGGCTTTTTTTTAATCTATAAATATTCCTATAGCATATTTCTTTTTATCTATACAATTTGTGATCTCTTCAGTTACAGTGGACTTCAACTCACCTAGTGTCCCTACAGTACAGTAAGTAGGCGGACATTCTGCAAAAAATAGCAGAGGTGTATAGGGAAAGAAGGAGGGGGCCAAGTACAGACCCCTGGCGAACCCCAGTCAATAGGATTTAGGTGTCTAAAGATGGAATGCTGTGATCGCCTAGCCTGGCTATAATAAGCCAGGTGCAAATCTGCCTTGGCAGTGTGATATGAGTCTGACTTATTAGCCAGGCTAGTGACCCCCCCCCCCCCTAAATCATGATCATCAGGTAGAATAAAGATTATTTTTCAAACAAAGTTTACATAAAGTGTTAAAATGACACGCCCACCAGTTCATTAAGTATGCCTGGTTTTCCTGGTGGGTGGTGTGGTGGTGATGTACCTGAACTGAAGTTTTGTTGTATGATAAAGGGGGAGGGTTTAAGGGATGATATTGTCACTATCACTGTCATTTCGATTGGGCCTTTTGACTCAAAGGCTCTCAGCTTTCAGGAAGAAACCAAAAATACACAGGGAAGACATATTTCAATATTCTAACCACACCTGGGGGTCTATTAGATTAGAGTAATGTTAACTCCATAGACGCATACAAAACAGAAAGGTACAAAAAGCAATAATCTTAACCCTAACGCAATTCATTATTACTTAATTTGTAAATGTTTCCATCCAACTTAAGGATGAGTATCTTCAATAGAGGTGTGTCTTGTTGAATTGGATCTGAGGAAGAAGTGAGTGATGAGTTATTTGTATCTTTTAGCAGTGGGAAAATAGATGCTGATTGTAGTGCAACCACTGATACTAACAAGCTTTTATTATTTACATTTAGATAAACACTATTGTTACCCACCGTCACAAATAAAATCAGGCAAATGTAAGAATGGTAGTTGGAGATTACGAAACAAAATGCTCTCTATTTGAAGAATTATGTACAATTGTATAAAACAAAATTACAGCTGCATACTTTTAGCTATAGGGATGTCCTGATACACTTTTTTCGTTCCCGATATGACCCGATATGACCAAAAAGAGCCGATACCGATACTGTATCGGGACATCTCTACTTTTTGCTGATGAACTCGTATGTAAGTTCCACCTGTTTCTCATCGCATAAAGGGATGTGCGTTAATGACGACTGTAGATTGAGAGATTGTAGAGGAGAGGCAGCGCTCTATACTGCATACTGTATTTATGAATGGTATCGTGTACGGGTGACAGGCAGGCTCTGTTCTCTGCTGGCAGGAAGACAAAGCATTGATGTCATCGCAGGGGGATTGGAAAATGTCTTCCTACTGACACAGTTGTTGAACAATGAACTCAATGAGATACAGATCTCTGATATGATTTGCAGAAACCGTAGGCTACTGTATTTCCATAGTTTGGATTATTTTACCAAGTAATCTGTTGCCGTTTTTAGATCATTAGGATCAGCATTGATTACATTTTGATATGAATCAACATCTGGAGATTTATTTTTAAATATATTTTTTAGGGGCGCTATAGACCCTTCCTATGACCAGCTTTGTGTGTTTGTGTGTACCACATTTGTGATGATTTGATTGGCTGAGCAGCACGGAACGTCATGTATGATGATGTGTGTGTGTGAGATGATAAGAGCGCCCCTCACTTCACCTGAGTGTGATTTTATTTTATTTGTTTCATTATTCAATTTAGCTTTTTTTTAAAGCACCACATTAAAGGCAGGGCTGTTGCTTGGCTATCTCACAACAGGCTACATTTCCTGTCATGCCAGAGATACTGACACAGTTGTGCCTACACAGTATGGCACTTACAGGAACTAAACAGGTGGAACTTACATACATACGAGTTCATCAGCGAAAAGTACAGATGTCCCGATACAGTATCGGTATCATCCCTTTTTGGTCATATCGTCGGGTCATATCGGAAACGAAAAACATACACACAGTACACACAGTACACACACACAGACACACACACACACAGACACACACACAGACACACACACACACACACACGCACGCACGCACGCACACACACACACACACACCCCTACACACAATACTCACCTATATCTGGACACATGATGGTTGGTGTTTTTGTGTAAAATCAGCAACTGCACTCATACCAGAGTGTGATACAGAAAATCAGTTTTCCCATTGCTTTTGTTCTTGTTTTTGTTTGTTTTTTCTGTTCTTTCTTTCCCTTATCCTTAAGGGATAATTATTTTAATCATTAACAAAAGGTGCATGGGCATAATAAGCTTCGGCTTCAGCCCAAACCTTTTCAGTCAAACTGTAACTTTGTAACCCTCATTCTGAATGTTCAACTGTATTGTTTAAACATGACATGTTATAAATAAACTAACTAACTAACTACGTTACTAGTTACTCTTAAGCCTGATGTACACATGATGCACACATCCTTGTGTGCCATACAGCCATACAGTATAGAGATAGACTATACAGTATACTGTAGCTGTAAATATTGCAGCATGCATGTGCGTGCGCACGCACGCACGCACGCACGCACGCACGCACGCACGCACGCACACACACACACACACACACACACACACACACACATGCTTGTAGCTTGTAGATCAGCTATTGTAGATCAGATATTGGGATTTACTAGTCTAAGTACTGCTCCACAGCATCCCATAGGCCAGGGGTCTTCAATGTTTATCAGGCCAGGGACCTGAGAGAGAGAGATGAAGCAGGGACCCCTTATCTGAGAGAGAGATGAAGCAGGTACCCCTTAGCTGAGAGAGAGATGAAGCAGGTACCCCTTAGCTGAGAGAGAGAGAGATGAAGCAGGGACCCCTTAGCTGAGAGAGATGAGAGATCTATCTATCTATAAATTGTGTTGCAGATCAAACTTTTTTCCACATATTTCATAGATAGCTTCATAGTCTTGTGTAGCATTGTGTTAGATTCATGCTAATATGCATTTTCAGACGGTTTATATACAGTAACCAAATCAATCCTCAATACTTAGAAAACGTGTACTTAGTCTGCTCCTTTTCCCTCTGGCCTACACTAAACCTCTTCAGCTTGTACGTACTTGTACTGTAGATCTGTTATTTTCTGCTAAAATGTTCCCCTTGGAATAGGGATTCTAGGTTTCAGTCGGTGGTTAAAACATATATATAAATCACACCTGTGTGAAGTGAGGGACACTCTTATCATCATATACGTCATCGTACATCATTTGCGGCCTCACCTTTGTCTTCAATGTTTGTGTTTACGCAATGTTTGCACAAACACTCAAACCTCTGAGGACCCCCTGTAGTAACTCTGAGGACCCCCCAGGGGTCCCCCCCTGTAGTAACTCTGAGGACCCCCCAGGGGTCCCCCCCCCTGTAGTAACTCTGAGGACCCCCCAGGGGTCCCCCCCCCTGTAGTAACTCTGAGGACCCCCATAGGGGTCCCCCCCTGTAGTAACTCTGAGGACCCCCCCTGTAGTAACTCTGAGGACCCCCCCCCCCTGTAGTAACTCTGAGGACCCCCCCCTGTAGTAACTCTGAGGACCCCCCCCCCCTGTAGTAACTCTGAGGACCCCCCCTGTAGTAACTCTGAGGACCCCCTGTAGTAACTCTGAGGACCCCCCAGCCCCCCCCCCCCCCCCCCCGTAGTAACTGAGGACCCCCTGTAGTAACTCTGAGGACCCCCATAGTAACTCTGAGGACCCCCTGCCATAGACCTGCCATAGACTGACACTGCACCGGACCCTGGCCATAAGGCCGAGCATGGCAAATTCTGTAGAATCCAATTATCTCACGCCCAGAGTTTCTCTACATGTCATCTGATTAGTCTGTGCTGCTGAAGCCCAGGTTACACAAAGGGCTAATACCAGGAGAATAATGCTCTTTATGGGAGAGCAATTATAATTCTAATTTGGTGGGGGGGAGATGGAAAGACAGACGTGCGGCGCAGACAGACTGACAGCTAGAGGAGAGAAGGGAAGAGATTGGGAAACGGCAGAGGCAGAGAAGATAGAGGCCAGTGACAGACAGCCATACAGTATAGAGATAGACAATTTATAGTAGGCCTATAGCTGGAAATATTGCAGCACGCACGCACATGTTGATTGATTGATGGACTGACTGAACAAACTGAAGTAGTCTATGTGATGCATTCCACTGCTTAGTAGCATGGATTTCTTGTTAGAAATTAATGAATGAGGGGCACCCGCTGGCCTAGTGGTCCAGGCGCATGCCACATAGCTCTGGCCTGAGAGCGCATTGCGTGTTCGAGTCCCGTTCATGACGACCTTTGCTTCTCTCTCTCTTTCCTGTCAGTCTTCACTTGATACTATCAATTAAGGCAGAAAAGCAAAAAACAAATCTTAAAAAAATAAAAATGTATGTCCGGGCACAAAAGTCACTTGTCCGGAGCAAACACAAATACATTTTAAATCAATCAACTGTAAGTTGGATTTGGTGAATAGTGATCACATGTTTGAATATTAGATGTTCAGTTTACAAGTTAATAGCCCTAGAATGTCTGTGATCTTCCATAAATGTAATGTATTCCAAATACACAGCCATAAGTCGGTCCTATCTGTTAGCAGACTGACCTCGCATTTAACAGACTGACAATTTACAATTTACAATTTAGGCATTTAGCAGACGCTCTTAATCCAGAGCGACTTACAATAATCAAGAACAAAAGCATGGGAATACATCACAAAAGCATTTATCATAAAACATGCGTAAGCTAAGAAAGTAACAGTGGAATATCTATATTATGAGACTATACATATAAACTATATATATATACTACTATGCTATACATATGTACTATGGCGTGCTATGACTATATACAATGCAATTATAGTGCCGTCTACATAACATGCTATAAGTCTGTATCAGATGCTATCTAAGTCTACAGAAATGCTATCTAAGGGGGTAGGGTAAGTGCTATGGGCCATGATGGAGTCTAAAAAGGTGGGTTTTCAGACTACGGCGGAAGATTGGGAGTGATGCTGCAGTTCTGACTGCAATGGCAAGTGCATTCCACAGTTTTGGAGCCAGAAGGGAGAAGAGTTTGGGACGTGTGGAGCGTTGTCCCGGCGTTTTTAGTGAGGGTACTTCCAGCTTCCCTGCGTTGGCTGATCTGAGTGCGCGGGAGGGTTTGTAGGGTTCAATCATACTTGCAAGATATGGGGGAGCCATACCTTTGGTTGCCTTGAATGCCAGCATCAGAGTTTTGTATTCTGTGCGGGCAGCGACCGGGAGCCAGTGGAGGGAGCGGAGCAGGGGGGAGACATGTGAGAATTTTGGCTGGTTGAAGACCAAGCAAGCTGCGGCATTTTGGATCAGCTGGAGAGGCTTAAGTGCACATGCTGGTAGGCCAGTAAGGAGGGAGTTACAATAGTCGAGTTTGGACAGACGTTACCAGGGCGTTGTCTACGGAGATAGTTAGCTCCCGCATAGGGCAGGACTTAGCTGGGAAGAAGAGAAGCTCAGTCTTGTCTGGGTTCAGCTTGAGGTGATTGGAGGACATCCACTGTGAGATGTCAGCCAGGCATGCAGTGATGCGCTCTTCCACCTGAGTGGCAGAGGGGGGGAAGGATAGAAACAGTTGTGTGTCATCGGCGTAGCAGTGATAAGATATATTGTGAGCAGAGATGATAGTGCCAAGGGATTTAGTGTACAGTGAGAAAAGGAGAGGACCAAGTACAGATCCCTGTGGGACCCCAGTTTGGAGGGTTCGGGGGGATGATAACAGACCTTTCCAGGAAACCTGGTAGGTCCGGTCGGTGAGGTAGGAGGAGAACCACTTTAGTGCCGTTCCACCGATGCCTAGGTCCGCTAGGGTGTCTAGGAGCAGCTGGTGGTTCACTGTGTCAAATGCTGCTGATAGGTCTAGGAGAATCAGTACTGCAGAGTGGGAAGCAGCTTGGGCAGCATGCATGCAGTGCTTCTGTGACTGCCAGCAGGGCAGTTTCTGTGGAGTGGGCCTTCTTGAATCCGGACTGGTTGGGATCCAGCAGATTGTTCTGTGAGAGATGGAGAGAGAGCTGGTTGTAGACAACACGTTCAATGGTTTTAGAAATAAATGAAAGGAGTGATACCGGTCTGTAGTTCTTGACATCTGAGCGGTCAAGGGTTGGTTTCTTGAGGAGTGGTGTTACTCTGGCTGACTTGAGGGCAGATGGGACGCAGCCTGAGGTTACTGAGGTGTTGATGATGGAGGTGATGAAGGGGAGCAGATCAGGTGCGATGGTCTGGAAGATTGGAGACGGGACAGGGTCAAGAGGACAAGTGGTAGGTCTAGAGGATGTTACTAGTTGTAGTAGAACCTCGTCTGGGGAAAGAGGAGAGAAGGAGGACATGCATGGTATGATGGGGTTAGTGTTGGTTGAGTCAGATGCCACTTTATGTGGGAGGGGAGGAAAGGAGCTGCTGATGTCATCAACCTTCTTCTCAAAGTAGTTGACAAAAACATCAGCAGTGAGGGATGAAGGTTGAGTGGGGGGAGGGGGTTTAAGGAGGGAGGAGAAAGTGGAGAAGACCTTGTCTGCATTTAAACTTGTAGCATTGCGTTTGTACTCACCCAATAATTGTCCTCTAAAGTTTCATATCAATTTTAAAGTTCTGGCAGAAAATGTGTGTTCAGTAAAATAGCGCCACTTTTCCACGAGGAAAGCTGACTGAAAATATGAAAACTTCCTTTGGGAACAGCATGATTTTTGGTGTGGCGATCATAACACCCGTGTGCCCCATACAGTTTTGATATGTTCATTCCTGCTCTCATTCCGGGCCCCTCGTCGGAGAGAGTTTTCGGCCAGAACCTTTAAATGGATATGAAACTAGTCTCCAAGTCTTAGGAATTAATTATCGTGTGTTTGCACAGTGCAGACGAGGTCAGTCTGCTAACCATGCGTGGATCGGACGTGGTCTATGGATGTGTATTTGGAATTCATGAAATGTATGTAAGTTCTAGGGCTAACAAGTTAAGTCCATTGATCGGCATGCATACTTTCTCATAGACCAGCGTATGGTTTTTTATATTCATATTCTTGATTTGATATTGATCTAGCCATAACATCGATCGCTCATTTAGCATAAAGAAAGATGTGATTATGACATGTAGCCGTTTAAAATAAATAAATGGGACAAAGGGTTGTTGTTTTTTTTCTTTCATTGAAAGTAAAGAAACAAGCCCTGTGGCTTGTTTCTTAACACATAATAACACAAGGTGGCAAGGTGATAATTAGGAAAGCCAAACCATAATGTCAGACAGTATTGTTGGCTGCCAGGAGCGTCACAGTAGCATTGAAAACAAGAGTCACTTACATTTTGTGTGTGCGTGCGTGCGTGCGCGCGTGCGTGCGTGCGCGTTTCAGTCACCAATATCTGCAGGGTGCAGGGTTGGTATACAGTACAGTATGTGTCGCAAATTGTGAAGTAGAGAAGTGAAACAGCTTTAGGAAGCCATGGAGAGAGCCAGATGCAGAGGCAGACTGACAGGTTCCATTGTGTCATCGACAACAGGGGTGGGCAACTTTGGCGATGGCGAGGCGGGCCACTATAGTTCCACTCAGGGCCACTATAGTTCCACACTCACTCCAGAGGGCCACTATAGTTCCACACTCACTCCAGAGGGCCACTATAGTTCCACACTCACTCCAGAGGGCCACTATAGTTCCACACTCACTCCAGAGGGCCTATAGTTCCACACTCACTACAGAGGGCCACTATAGTTCCACACTCACTCCAGAGGGCCACTATAGTTCCACACTCACTCCAGAGGGCCACTATAGTTCCACACTCACTCCAGAGGGCCTATAGTTCCACACTCACTACAGAGGGCCAATATAGTTACACACTCACTCCAGAGGGCCACTATAGTTCCACACTCACTACAGAGGGCCAATATAGTTACACACTCACTCCAGAGGGCCAATATAGTTCCACACTCATTCCAGAGGGCCACTATAGTTCCACACTCGTTTTGAGCCTATAGATCAGCTATTTTTGCTATATTTGAATTGAAATCCTGAATATTTCTTTTGCTATTTTTGAATTGAAATCCTGAAAAGCAATTAACCTTTTTATTTAATTTAAAATGCATTTAGTTATAGTTATGTTAGCTTTATGAACTAAATATATATATATATATAGACTGAAGTAATTAAGGCGGGTCATGTTTGTAACAGCTGCAATCAATAATATATCAGTATTCTGATAACCTGCAGGTCGCATTGAGTGATGGTGGGGGCCACAGGTGGTCCCCGGGCCACCATGTTGCCCATGTATGATCTACAATGCCCCAAAGAAAGAAACCCAAGCTTTAGGCAACACCGCTCAATAGAGGGTGAATGACGAATCGAGTGGCAAAGTGAGTTTAACATTGTTTAATGTTGTTTAATGCAATCAGATATTAAGACATTTCTGTTTGGATGTATGGGCTGTCACTGCCAGGAAGTCATTTTTTGACACTCAGTTGCGTTCCCACATAACTTCCTGGTTTGATGCAAGGAAGCTCTGAGAAGGAAGTGAAGTGGTCACGTGACTGGGCTGCGCCATGACACTTTCATGGACACTTTCATGGGAGCCAAATTACCCGGAAGTTTGGCAGAATGCATTGGAGTCAATGAGAGCTCAGTGACCAGCTCATGAACAAACATTATTTATGAACAATTGAGACCTTTTGTAAAGTAATCACTTCTAGAAAATAACAGAAGACATTTAACAGACTATTGTCTGCTGTGTTGTTATTCGATGTGTACACTGTGTAATTTTTTATAGAGGTATGGTATCTCTATAAAAATAGAGATACCATAAAGTACAAGGCAGAGGTGGGACAAAGTCCCTATGTTGCAAGTCCAAGTCGAGTCTCAAGTCTTTGCTCTCAAGTCCCGAGTCAAGTCCAAGTCAACACAGGCAAGTCCCAAGTCAAGTCCAAGTCCTGGACTTTTTGTTTCGAATCCCAACCAAGTCCTAAGCATTTTGTTTCAAGTCCCAACCAAGTCCTAAGCATTTTGTTTCAAGTCCCAACCAAGTCCTAAGCATTTTGTTTCAAGTACCAACCAAGTCCTTACTTTTTGTTTCGAGTCCCAAACAAGTCCCACCAAGACATAATACTAATTAATGATATGTAAAGATTTACATAAATTATTAAACAAGGGTTCTGGAGTCCACCAACAAAATGCAGATACTGTACTTTTAAATTTCCTCCGTGAGGACAGGGTTTAAAGCACCACTCTGTACAATGGGGTGGTTGTAGTTTGTCTCTCTGCTCTTCTATTGAGCCATTTAGATCATGTCAAAGGTCATGTCTCACCGAGACACAGGATCTGACACAAATTCAATGTTTCCCCTGAGCAAGCAGGCTATTATTATTACAATGGTAAAATGTCATTACTTGCACTGAAACCGTGTTCAAATCCAGGGTAGAAGAGGAATGTTACATTATATACCAATACCAAACCATTTTACATGTCATACAAAAGATAATCAGATAAACTTAAATAATAAGAAACTTAAACTGTGCACAAAAATAAGGAAGACTCTAATACAATCAAACATTAAACTGATGCTCTAATTCACTGTTCCAAAACAGCAACGACGGCAGGAGTGAAGCCGGTATGTGTTTGTTTGTGCAACACGTGGAACACAACTAGTACACGATACTACATGATTAAGGTTACCAGTTTAAATTAACAGAAATTAAAAGATGTGTCCTGTTTTGAACTGATACTGATACTTTAATGTCGGGGAATCAATACGAATTACAAGGCGATTTATGTGCTGTCCTCCTGTCTCGTTGTTGTTGTGTTACCGTCAATGGAGACAAAAACAAGCATTTTTTTTCTCCAGAACGTTACACTTTTTAAACATTTTAATATTATTTGGTCTTGCTGTAAGGCAGGGGTCCTCAACTAGAAATGCTGAAGGTCCACAAATATTTTTTGAACAAGACCATGGTCCAGTCTCATGCACACGAAAATAAAATTGCTGCGCCCCTCACCTAGAAACAACCAATTACCAAGATATACAAACCGGGTTTGTATAGCTCTTTCACTTTGACAAAATATTCATTATTCACACCTCCAGCACTGAGAAAACTGTTGCGCCTTTCTTCGTCCTTTTTTTCTTCAAACTTAACTACGGTAGCAGTGGTCTCAAAAACATAAGGAAAACTTATTCACACCTCCAAAAATCCAATTTTGTTTCATTCAACTGAATGTGTGAATGTGAGCCAGTCAGCTTATGACATGCCGGCCCATAATACACACATTAAGAGTGTTAATTGCGTTTCTGGGCATTGATCGAATACAACGGAGAATTCAACTCGCGGTTGCGGTGACTTTTTTTCTTCTCTTTATTCTGTTTTTTTTTATGTTTTGTTGCGGCTTTCACCTTTATTTTATATTCTTTATGGAGGAGATAGACAGTATAGGCTGACAGGAAATGGGGAGAGAGATGGGGGGTCACTCCCCCATCTCTCTCCCCATTTCTTCAAGTCCCAAGCAAGTCCAAGTCTATTTTTGATTTGATCAAGCAAGTCTAAAGTCATCAAAATCGGGACTCGAGTCCAAGTCGAGTCTCGAGTCCAAGTCCCCACCTCTGGTACAAAGTACATTTCTGAACGCACCAAGTATCGCGAGACTTCCCACCGTTTCCTGTCTGGCAGCCAAATATTGCGATACTTCGGAGCCAGAAACGATACCTGCTGCTGTTTAGATCCTCAGATAAAATTAAATACTGTGCACTAGGTGCACATCGAAAAGTAAGTGATTAGAAAACAACCTGTGATATGTCTTCTGTTATTTTCCAGAAGTGATTACTTTACAAAAAAGTCTCAATTGTTCATGAATAATGTTTGTTATGAGCTGGTCCAGCCGGCTCCATTCACTGCCATGTATTCATTGCACTTCCTGTGTGAGTTTGGCTCCCATGAAAGTGTCCATGAAAGTGTCATGGCGCAGCCCAGTCATGTGACCACTTCACTTCCTTCTCAGAGCTTCCTTGGTTTGATGGTGATGTCACGCGCATACCCTCCATTATGAAACTCGAAACTGCAATTCGAAACTGGCCTCCGTAAAATCTGAATCCCCCCCACTGCACACCCCTTTTCCCCCTCACTGTATATGTTTCTTTTCCCTTTTTACCTCCCTTTAATATGATGAATTTCCGTTCTGTTCTTTGACTATATAGAAGTGTCTATTTGTACGTCTCTAAATGTTTTGATGAATTGAACAAGGTGGACCCTCTTGTAAACAAGTGTAATGCTTAATTGGGTCGTCCACTCACAGTTAACAGTCTTTGTATTGAGTTTGTGCTTAAAATGTACTGTAATTGTGCAAACTGTTAATAAATATTTCAATCAATCAATCAATCAATGAGTTTTACTTTACTTCACTCAGCTTGACTGAATATTAGTTTTCTATAAAGGCGTTAAGAAAGGTCATAGCCCCCGTATAGACTTTACATCTTCATTTTTAAACGAGTCATACATGTCTCTATAATTACTCGAATGATGTGTCCTTGCAGATGATGTTTCCTCATATCATTATAATTGATATAATTGTCTTCCAATGTATGGTAGACTATGCAGCATAATAAAAACAGACATTTGCCTCCACCTAGTGGCCATAATTAGGCTTGGCTTAGATTTGATACGTTGAAGATAGTACAGTATTCATGTATGTGTGTGTGTGTAAGATTTACTTCTACCATGCTAGAAAAAAAGGCCTATATAACTTTATTTTAGACAGACGTCCATTGAACATAAAGGTATAACATAAGAGACATACAACATGGGGAAAATATATATAATTATGCATAGAGAAATGCCTAGAAAAACAGGTTATGTATATATAATGTGTGTATTCTTGTGTGAGCGTAAGGTAGCCTACTGTAGTGGGTGAGGCAGTGTGGTTTGCTGTAGCGACGGAAACATTAAGAACAAATAATGTTAGCCTCGTCACATTCATTTAAATGTTCTCATGATGTGTTCTGACATACAATATGAATCAGTGCCACAGCTGATTCACCGTGGTCGTCATTTTAATGATAATCACTTGCCATTTGATTTCGGGCCAATTTGTCAGAAAAAGCGTTGGCTCTCATGCCTCACTTTATATCCCTTTCCCTTTGTTCCGCTTGCCCAGAGCCTCACACCGGGATACATCCACACGTGCGGACACACACAGCATACTGAGTGAGGCTTGGGTAGTACGTTTCACACAGAAACAGTTGTCGACATAGAGGAAAAGTATCCTAAATCTTTAACGCATTCAGGGTGGGAACCCCTTTTGGTGTTTTAAGAATTTTGTTATACTTTAGCTATTGAAAGATAGCAGATCTACAACCTTATTTTTGAAAAATCATGAAAATGTGTCGCAAATCTTTTAATATATATTCTTTCAGAGCGAACGTTTTTAACTCAAATCTTTGCTTCTGGGGGTGTCCCTGGCCTGGGACAACATATTGTCAGATGTCGGCGGCCAAATACATATCGTTTTTGGGGTCCTTGACATGGAATAGTTTGAGCACCACTGACATAGAAACATTGTTTTTTCCAGAAAACTGTCCGATTTAGAAGCCTTTTTCCCCCGTCTCTGCAGGTCTAAATGGGTTAAAGCCGGGAATTACAGCAACAGAAGTCTTCCTGTGGGAGTTAAATATTCCCTGGGTCGTGCATCAGACAGAGTAAACTTTCCACCTCGCCCCGCGGGGACAGAGACAGAATAGTTTGTGGCAGTCAGCAGAGTCTACACCAGGCTACCTTATCTCACACCCGCTGTGAGCACTGCCTATTGGTGGGACTCCAGACTCAAAGTCCTGGGCCATTATCTCTGCCTCCGCTGCTCACAGTAGGCCTGTCGAAAATACACCAAACTCTCATCCCTCCCTCTCTCCCCGCCTCTCCTGCATTCTCTATCCATCCATTCTACCTTTCTCTCCTTTTAGTATTCTGCCTAAGTCCCTTCTTCCTCCCTTCCAACCTCCCGGCCTTCCTCCGTCTATCTCTATCACTCTCCTCCTCCATCCAGACTGGCCTGCAGGCCTCGATGTCCGTCCATCACATTTACCTTCTGCTTCCTGTGTCTGTTCACTCCGTCTCTGAAAACTATACAGCCATTCCCATGATCCTGGCTGTTCCACCTTCCTATAATCTTTTCAAAATAGTAAAACAAAAAAGTCAAAGAAATTTAGGGAAAAAAAAAATCTTTGTCGAAAATAGGGCCATCCCTACCCTTTTACCTGCGGCAGGCAAAACTACAAAAAAACAACTACAAATCACGGGTCCTTTGACGCGGCTCTTCAACCGGAAGTATTAGCCGCATCATGGTCCGTCGCTTTAGTTTAAACAGTCCTAAACTAGCATGAAACACGCTAATCTGCTTTTATTGACGTCCTAAAATCATGCTTCATCTCATATCAGCTCATCTGAGCTTCAAGTCCGCTTCAATTCCGGACCCCACTTTGAGAACCAATGCTATACAGAGTTTAAGGGTTACTCCAGGAGAACAAAAATAATATCAGTTCAGTGAGATAACTCACAAATAGATTTAACCAATATTTATTATAGAATGAGAATACAATATTTTATCTTGGTGTTCGGCTTCTGCTACATTTGTCTCCCTGCTCGGCACAATTAAACACCATCATTAAACATTAAGAGCAGGGAGATGGATATACAATAACAACCCCCTGTGGGGAACAGAAATAACAGAGCCCACCGGTGGTGCTGGGGTGGTGGTGCCACCGTGGGAGCAAACATCACATAACAACAACCAGGAACCATATGCAGAAGACCATACGATGGACTCCATGTTGCTCCCTGGAGGTAAAGAAACATGCGCAAATGAGACCAAGGAAGCTGAACACAGAAGTGTTGGCTGCATATAGCCTATTGCGCATGTTTCTTTCCTTCCAGGGAGCAACACTTTTACGCCCTTCAAAGCATTCACACACTACCCCACCCACATTATGACAGTAAAACAAATGTACACAAACATAAATTACACAAAATCATAAATGTGAATAGCCTACACAGATGTAGCCTACACAGATGTCAAGCCCCCCCACCTCACGCACGCGCGCACACACACACACACACACACACACACACACACACACACACACACACACACACACACACACACGAGCGTAATGTAGTATACTTGGGAAATGTTTCTTATAAAGTGACTTCTGTTTGTGGATTCTTCAGAACTTTTGTACAAGACCAAGTTTTCCTTCTCTGTATCTTTCCTGCTTTGCAACATAATCCCCCTTTTCTCTCAGAGCAGGGGACTCTGTTCCCAGGAGACTATATGGAAAAGTGTTTGCTTTTTTATTTTCTTTGCGGGGTGGGTGGGGGGGGGGGGGGGAGGCACATTTGCATTATCTCCACCTGGAAAGAGCAATGTATTAATAGATGTTTCGTAAGGGGAAATTGCTGTAGAAGTCTTAATCTCTACACCACCCCTCTCAGGGGGTATTATGCAAATATCACAGTTTGATACAAGTCTTTCTGTTGGTGTCGTAGGATGTATCCTATTCCTCAAAACATTGCTAGGTAGATCCTGGCCTGGTCTCTGAGTCGCAGATATATTATTATTCACCTTGTGGATGACTTTCATGTACAATACAAAGAGAGATGTAATGTGATTTATTTGACATGAACGAAACCAGGAAATAAATTGCCTGTGAATTGAGCATAGGTAGTTTCAGTGACGCCGAACGAGAGGAAGCTGAGTTCACAGCTTTAACCCTCACTTAACTGTAAACATGCAGAGCAGCTCTTAATGTCTACAGAAATTTGAAACTGAATATAAGGGATTTCCAACAGTGGGTGTTGGTTCTTCTGGCTACTTTCTATACAAATGGCACTTTACATTTACATTTCCTGAAATTGTTGGAGTTTGGAAGTGCTCGTTGGATATCACTCCACCTGTTTTGACAGCAGGAGGTTGCTTTACTGAAAGCGAGCGCTTCCAAACTCCAACAGGAAGTAGCTCATGACATATCTACGGTGGATTTTTATGAAACAAACACTTTGATAATTCAAGATAATACGTTTTTTTGTTGGTGACTTTGACGTAGTTTAATACAATCAGATAAGGACTTTTCTGCTTGGATGTATGAGCTGTTAATGGCAAATTGTGGCTTGTTGCCGTGCACCTTGCCACTAACTTAATGGCAAGATGGCCGCCGTCTGCATATGGTCTATATTGTGATCTGATTAACCTGTTGCCGTTGTACGGTTGTACCCATTGTCATGACTTCCATATCGTATTTTGGCTCATGCCGCTGCTTTCGTTTGCTTCCTTCACCTTTGACCACATACAACTCTCGTTATTTCAGTTTCTTTTTATTCATAGGGTTTTACGCATTACCGCGCCCCTTCTCTTCATCTTAGTGCCGCTTGCTTACCATATCGCCCACCGACCTTTCATTTTTGTTTTATAAATCTAAAGAGCATACTTCTATAATATTTTATATCGTTGAAGGTTATTCATCCTGTATGCTGTATGAGTTTTCTCCATCACATAATGTGTCCTCCAACCAAATGCATTTTATGTTTACTAAAGAGCTGGATAGATAGGGAGAGCCCGGGCGTTGCTGAACAAACACTCTGTTGCAATGATCACTATCAGAATGTAGAGCGATCCGGAGAGGAGCCCCGTAGAACAGCTCTCCTTCTCAACACGCTGAGCAAACAATGCCAAGGACGTGCAGGGAGTGTCAGAGAGGCAGGGGCTGGCCCACAACGCGTCGCACTGCGACACGTTGAGAGCTTGTAGATCAGCTATTTCCGGGGCGCAACCCAGCACTCTTTAGCTAGTGGAGATGCGGTGTATAGGCCTATGACATGAATTTCGGAAAACAAAAGGTTGTTTAACGCAAAATGCTGCGTTCAAGTTCAGGAGACTAAGGGCATGGAAAAGAGTGGCATTTTGCATTTCTTTCACCATGTAATAAATGCTGCATTCGTGGTCTGGAGTGGGTAGTTGTTTTACAAACGGGTAAAGGGCAGGGGCTGAAGCCCCCATGTGTGCACGTCACTGGACAATGCTGCTGTCAAACCACATCGCGGCTAAACACTCAAATGCCAAGAAAGATCGTGGAAATCAAGGATCGGAGTGGCCACGCATGTGTGTTGCTTATATACCCACATGGTGTTGCTACTCAGCACAGCAGTGGTGGAAAGTAACTATTGAAGTACATTTAGCCTACTTAAGCACTATACTTAATTGTACTGTACTGTAACATTTTTAGGTATTCCTACTTTACTCCTTGCCAATACTTTTACTTCTCTACATCTCGATCCAAATATTATAACTTGACTACAATTATTTTAAACCTTTAGTTACTTTGAACGTAGATTTTGATTACCCTAGTATACATACTGTATTTCGTATTTAAAAATACAAGCTCACAATGCGCACTGTGAGCTTGTAGATGTGCTGTTTTCAAAAGATGTTTTTTATACATTTGAAAACTTGAAACGAGTACATTTTGAATCCCAGACTTTTACTTGTAACAGAGTATTTCTACAGTGCAGTATTGGTATAGACATACTTTTAAGTAGAAAATATGAGTACAGGGGTCCCCATGGGGGTCAGTCCCCGTACAAATGGGCATGAGATAGTCATGATAGCTTGCATGCAGGAGTGTGCATGTGCCAAATCAATAATATATAATAATTTAAGGCAGTGGTTTTCAACCAGTGGTCCGTGGTGGTCCTTGAGGGGGTTTCAGGTGGTCCCCAGCTAAATGATGGAGAGTTGGTAACCAAATGGACCCTTATACTGTAATCTTTAACTCTTGAGAGCGTAAAATTAAACCAAATGGACCCTCCCATTTGATCCATTTGGTTTCATTTCACGCTCTCAAGAGTTAAATTGTTGTTAAACATCTGCATTACTTAATTTACAAGAAGTCTACACAATTAGAAGAAAGAATATATAATAATTGTTAAAGAGAGAGAAAGAGAAGGATCCGGGCACAGAAAGTACAAAACATTAGGACTTGGCAGTTACCTTTTTAATTTAATAAAGGCGTTCCACATGTTTTTACTTTGTGTGCCCGGATTCTTCTCTTTTTATCTATGTCTTGATCCGTGTGAGCACCTTTTCATCATTATCATATTTTGCTATCTCCATTGCATGAGCACCTGCAGTTTAGTTCCTATTTTTTCTCTTTTTTTCCCCTATATAATAATTGTTATTTTGATCGTCTGCCTGTTATCTCTCCTATGATACAACATACAATACAGCATAGGATTGTGGACAAAATATTCTAAGTATTGGGTCTGGGAGGCTAAATCTCATCAAACGGTGGTCCGTGGCTCAAATGCCCAATAAATTATGGACCATGATATGAAAAGGGTGAAAAGCACTGCTTTAAGGATTTAGGTGGACTTTATACCTCATATGACTTTATTGCTGTTCAGATATTCCTGGAAGAGCTTGGTAGATTTCAGATTTTAAGAATCGAGGATAGCAGTCATTTTCCATCAGACCGTATATTAGTTTCTGTGCTCTGTCAAAGAAGTTTAAGCTAGGCTGAGAGATGTTCTCGCTGATGTCTTCCCTGGTACCCCAGTCGATGTTAATCTGCATTTGGAGGGGGAAAAAAACAATAAATATTATTGAAATTAGATGTTTCATAACTTTTACGACCACGATCAAGAATTGCTGAACTGATAAAGAAATTAGGATGAGAAAACGAGTGAAAATTAAGAGAAAAGTTACTGTTATAGGAAAGACAAATAAACTATAGGCATGCACCGAATGGGAAATTCTTGGCCAAAACCAAATACCGAATAACAGGAAACAGTTTACCCGGAAAACCGAATACCCGGATATGATTATTATTATTATATATATTTTCCTTTTCTTTCTTTTTTATACCAGTTTTTGTACCATTGTGCTGTCATGGCCGTACCTTTGTTAAGCTACCTGATAATGGCAAAAGACATGAATACGCAACAAAACAGTAGTTACGAAAGGTAACCCCGGTTCTTTGACTATTCAGTTTCGGCTCTAAAATCAACCGAACCGAATATACCAATTATTCATTTTTGCCACTAATCGGCCGAATCCCTGTAAAATAAACACGGGTCGAGCTTGATATGAACATACAGCTCTTCCAAATACCTGTCTGGGAGCATCGACTTGGACAAACTCAGCATAGATTCTGTTGGCAGCAGACGTCCTCTCTGGTTCACTGGCTATTTTCTTGTAGTCCTCACAGGCCAGCCAAAAGAGAATGTTTTCCTCACTGTACTGTGTCCTCAAGAAGTCTTCAAACACCAGCCTGCCTGCTGGATGGAGAACAGGGCACTTTGAAGTACTGTACTGTACTGTACTGTACTGTACTGTACTGTACTGTACTGTACTGTACTGTACTGTACTGTACTGTACTGTACTGTACTGTACTGTACTGTACTGTACTGTACTGTACTGTACTGATGTGCGTGCACCTCCTGACCACTTTAGGCTTTGCAACAGTGACAAAAAAACGATGAACAAAACATTTTAGTTAACTGAAATAAAAAGGAAAACAAGGCTTTACAAAATATGAAAGACTAACTGAAACGGTATTGTTTGCACAGACATTTTAAGCCTTTTATTTAGGTGCTAGTATACAAACGACTAACGTTTCGACCTAGAAGGTCTTCATCAGTCATGCTGGAATTGCTCTAGCAGTCTAGCGCACCCATAAAATAACTTTCACTTCTGCCCCCCTCACACACATGCACGCACGCATGCACACGCGCACACACACACACACACACACACACACACACACACACACACACACACACACACACACACACACACACACACACACACACACACACACACACACATGCACTGTAAACTATCTGCACTCAAACTCAGCCTATTTACCAGTCTATTCATGCAACAGTAATTCTTACGCAGGTGTGAAATACTCTGGAAGTCTTTTGGGAGCACATACAAACAGCTCTCCTGTAATTGCAATGTCCAGCTTTATTCACACAAATTGCTTTAAATAAATTACAGCAGCTGAGCTGACAGTAATTGACAGGAAACAGATTGTGTCCACTGGCAGCATTTTCTTCTCCAAATGAGTGTTGACCCATGACTGTATCTCCACCACTTACACAATTCTGTTTAGAGAATGAAAACCCATGATAGCAATGGTATGGTGCAGTGGTTTTCAACCTTTTTCATATCAAGGCCCGTTATTGTCTCCACCAGGCCGAAGGTATGTTTTGCACTCCGTGTGTGTGTGTGTGTTTGTGTGTCAAACTGTGCACACACACTCCCTGGATGCCAACGATGAACCTCTGCCCCAAATATTCCACAACAATCTGTTATAGCGCCACCATGAGGCAGATTTTGGCAAAACACATTTCTGTAGATTACTCGTACACATTTTATCCATACTGTACATCACACAATTCGGTATACACTATCTCCATGGTCATGTGATCTGCACATTTCCCATATTCCATCCTGATTGGCTAAGATTGGCTTCCAGAGCCACATGATTGGTCCATTTCGAACAAAATTCCACAAATCACAAACACAGTGTGCAATTTCCGTGAAATTGTACACTAGGCCGAGGACGACATCCACATCTGCCGGTTATAGCGCCACCATGAGGCCGATTTCTGCGAAACACATTGTTTATATTAGTCGCACAGATTTCATCCAAATCTCACGCAAATCGGTGCACATGATCTCTGTAGTCATGTGATCAAGACAAGTCTGTTGGATTTCCCATGATTCTACACTGATTGTCTAAGATTGCCTTCCAAAGTTTTCAGGAGTGGCCCGTTTTGTACAAAATGCTGCAAATCATGAATGCAATGCACGAGTGCAGTGAAACTGCACGCATATTCCCACTAGGCCGAGGAAGCAAGGCCACTTGACATTTTTCAAATCAGCCTCAAGTCACATCTTTACATCTGCATCTGCATAAAGCTTTGTCTGCCAAACATCACACACACTCCTATCCTCCTGGTGAGACCTGTGCCCAGAAGGGAACTTTTTCTAGTTTATTCTGCATTTAAGCCATGGGCCACCATGATGAGATTTAGCCTTGCAGACCCAAAACTGAAGAATATTTTGTAATTGTTGGCCAAGATTTTGTTCAAAATTCATTGCTGTTGGCAAACGTTGATCAAAATATCAATAATTCTACATTCTCTGATTGTGTAGACTTCTTGTAAATTAAGTAATGCACGTATTTAACAATAATGTAACTCTTGAGAGTGTAGAATGAAACCAAATGGACCCGTACAGGTCCATTTGTTTTAATTTCACGCTCTAGAGAGTTAAGGATCTATAAGGGTTCATTTGGTTACCGACTCTTCATCATTTAGCTGAGGACCACCTGGAATCCCCTCAAGGACCACTTGAAAACCACTGGCATAGTGTATATCTGCAGTCTAAAGATGTGAAGGTATACCGACCGGTATGTTTTTCTTTCACCTCCATACATTTGCTATTTGTCACACGTAATGTTTCTGTAATGGGAAACGTTATACTGGATGTAATGCAAAACAATATTCAGCTTCCATGAGACTTCGTGAGGAACGGGAGACAAAGGGCAGTATTACTGCTCAGCTGAACCCATTTCCATGAAGTAATGAGATGAAAGGCATGAGTGAGCAGAGAGATAGAGAGAGGGAGGGAGAGAGAGAGGGAGGGGGGGAGAGAGAGAGAGAGAGAGAGAGAGAGAGAGAGAGAGAGAGAGAGAGAGAGAGAGAGAGAGAGAGAGAGAGAGAGAGAGAGAGAGAGAGAGAGAGAGAGAGAGAGAGAGAGAGAGAGAGAGAGAGAGATTCAGGTAGAGTACAGTATGTGGAACCTGTTTAGATAAAATGGTAAATGGTGCATTTATATACAGTAGCGCCTTTTATCCAAGGCTCTTTACAGAGATTGTGCATTACATTCACCCATTCACACACATTCATACATTCATACACCGATGGCGGAGGAAACCATGCATGCATTCAAGGCACCGACCTGCTAGAGCAATTAGGGCCGGGGTACAGAAGTTTCTTGCTCAAGGACACTTTACACAATAGAGGGTATGCGCATGCATAAAGTGAATAATGGGAAATTGAGTGAGCAAAGTGACTTGGCAAAGTGAGTTTAATGTTGTTTAACATCGTTTAATGCAATCAGATAGGACTTTTCTGTTTGGAAGTATCATGTATGGCCTTTCAAGGCCAGAAAAGTAGTTTTTTTGCCACTCAGTAGGCGTTCCTGCAAAACTTCCAGGTATGATGATGATGACACGCGCATACCCTCTATAACTGAGGGGGAGCCTGGGATGGAACTGGCCACTCTACCCCTGAGCCACTGCCGCCCCATCTATTTTTAGATGGAAGTCATTAGAAAGTGTTAGTTAGCACATGCATTCGGGTGGTGCAGTGGTAAAGTCCCTGCCCACCAGCATGGAGGTTGTGGGTTCGAATCCACGTTGTGCATCTGGCTTTGTCAGGCATACACAATTGGCCCGTGTCCGGGGGAAGAAAGACGGACGGGGAGGGCGATAATTAATACTGCACATACTGCCGGGTGGCGGCACCTGTCAACAGGGAGTGTTGGGCGGGAGGTTGTAGGACAACATCCTCACGGTAGGGGCTCCTCACTGGCAGGTGAGTCAGTAGGATACAACGGCAGTGACAACAATGTAATGTGTGATGGGAGGAATTAATTGGCATAACGACTAAATTGGGTAGAAAAATGGGGGTTTTGCTACTCAAAATAAAAATAAATTGTTATGGGTAGTGTTGGGATAAAGTAGACCTTTTAAGCAGTTACCATTACTTATAAGAGTGTGCACCCTAGCTGTGCTCAAGCAAGGTCAGAGAGACAGAAAGATTTCTATATAGTGTCTGAAAAAGTAGAGAGACGTCGGAATTCTCCAGGATAGACGAGCCTTCTGTCCAGCTTCCAGGGGCGCCCCGAACAACGGACTGATATGATCGAATATGATTCGTGATGTAACAGGTCGTATTTGCTTCCATCTATGTCTTTGCTGTTCATATGCATATCACATGACCATTCATTTTGGGATAAGTATCCCGGGCAATCATTAAAATATGCCAGATCTATGATTTCATGACTTATGTTTACAGCCTGTTTATATGATAACTCTCGCACGGTGGAATAAGTCTGAAGTTATCCTATCAACTCTGGCAGCTTAGTTTAGACAACAACATCAACAGTACTTTGTCCTCCTATCTCTGAAATGAATTGATAAACTTGAGGGAAGGATATATGTGCTCTAAACATTTGTCTCTTGCAGCCCCGAGCCGTGTAGTGGGGCTAGAGAGACACGCCGACTAATCACCTTGCTAGAGTGCCCAGGTGATGGAGCTTGTAAACAGTGACTTTTCCGTGCTATAGTACATTGACTTTATTGACTTATACAAAGGTGCAGACTTGCTCATAACAGAAGGACGCCTCAAGTTGCGCTAGATAAAGTTAGGTTTTTCTGCATTCCATCATGGAGGAAACAGGAGGAAACAATTGGGCCTCAAATTAACAAGCTATAGTACTAAGAGGCATCACATGACATATGGACATACTCATAGGCAGCTTTAACGGCGCAAATAAATAACGTTCAACAAATGTTGTTATTACCAAACACATGAAACTGCTATTTTGTCTCTGCTCACTAAAAGTAACTTGGTAATGCCAACTATAGCTCTGACACCAGCCTGAAGGCAGTCCGACTGTAGCTGTAGTGCATGGAGACGACCGTTGACTGAAAGGGCCAGGAAAGAAGACAGAGAATGGAGCGCCAACGTTATAACAATTGCCTTACTTTCACACTCCAGAAGGTTGTCAAGTGACTCTCCCCACGCCACAAGTTGATCAGTGGAAGTCCTGCAAAAGAACCAACATTAAGCTGATATTTAGTACCAGTCTAGTCGGTGGTCTACTCCTGTACTGTGACTATAAATGCAGCATGGTGTTACTGTAAATTCAGGGGCATGTAAAAATCACATCTGTCCGTGTGTTACTCTCTCTCCACATATTCTGATACCATGAGGGTGCTCTCTCATTGGTTGCTTTGTTACTTGAAGGTGCCAATGTTAAGCGAAGATACATTAGATTGGGATTTACAACGTAAATGTATTGCTCCTCCTAATAGTAGCCTAGAGTTCCTCACTAACACAACTGCATTTCTGCAGTGAAAAGTACGCTCATTAAAAGAAACTCTGTGAAAAGATTGTACTAAAACCTTCTAAGAAAGTTCTGATAACTAAGTGCACTATTACATTTAAGGGGTATGACAAAAAAAAAGGAAGAAAGTCGATTAGAAGTTATACAACTCAATAGAGCAAAGGGCTGGTGCCTGCATACGTGCTTTTTGTATCGCGGCATATAAAGTAGGAATAAATGAAGCTCCAACAATTCTAACTCAAACTCATCATCAGACTTTTTGCTCTCAAGGGTGGGTGAGTGGGACAGAGGGCAACGGAGAGACACAGCGAGTGGGCAGAAAACATAGACACACACAGGGAACAATTTACAATACAAACAAGGACGCTACTGCAGATAGCCATGCAGAAACAAGAGTTATACAGGCAAGAGAATCGTCCCAGAAACAAGCATTTTATATTTTTACATATATCCATATGCATTCTGGTTGAACAAGCCCTGGGAAATGAAAAAAAAAAGTCCAACACATAATCACACGTCTCAGACAGAAATGTAAAAGAACGTAACTTAGGAGATACTTACATCGGTTTTATTTTGCCAAAAAGAAAAAAGACTTGTATTCCCAAATGCTAGACTTCAACAGTGACAAACCAGTTCAACGGCACCCTTAGCTGGATCATATTATATCCTGAAAAGGCTTCCCCTTTTTATGTTGTACCTGACATACCCTAGAGGCTGTACAAGCCCACACACGTTGGGCTGTGCTGCAGGAAGCCCACGGTTGACAGAGATGTGTTCTCTCAGTGTGTTGTTGTGTGGGACAATTAAGTGACAGTCTCCAAAGTGCAGTGGTGGAAAGAGTGTATACTATCTTGCGTCACGATGTGACGCACTGTGAGCTTGTAGATCGGCTATTTTTTAATTGCCGAAATGGAGGGCTGATTTGTAATAATAATCCAAATCTACAAAGTAGTAGTAATAATAATAATAATTGCAATGGAATTAAAATTAACTATGGAATCGGGCATTTCCTGTCAGTTGGTGTGTCGGGCACCATATATTGAGAGAGCTTGTGGCATCAAGTGACATCATCAGGGATGGAGCACGTGACATCACGTGACATCAACAGGGATAGCCCATATATGGAGATCCCTGATGTCATCCATGTTGGCCAGTAACTCTACATCTGACCTCAAACCCTTAGATCTCCATATAACAGGGGGCTGACCTGTTCTGACATTCCATATGTTGACCCTTCCCCAATCCCCGTCCATCCTTCCTCTTCGATGTCTCACTTTTGACCTGTCCATTTAAACTCTAGACTATACTTCTTAACATGCCCGGAAATTAAGATCTTACCCCCCATTCCAAAGCGCCAGCGCTCGCCCAGCAGTCTGCTGTCACCCAGGCAGATATGTTGATCTGAACCCCCATTCCAAAGCGCCAGCGCTCGCCCAGCAGTCTGCTGTCACCCAGACGGATGTGTGCACGCGACCTCGCCCTTTAGGGCCCTCAGGCGTCTTACTGGTAATAATCATAATAAGACTGTGGCTAATAACGCCGTGGATCTCTGACATCATATTGATAATGTCGACGTCAATACGGAGAGACGTGTTTCTGCCATGCAAGCCTTTTGTTTTACTTTCTGTGCTTTGCTTGCATGATCAGATTTGTAGCGAGGCATTGTGCTGTAGGCACAATGACAATAAAAAGGTACATGCACTTATAGGATGATGATGATGGCTGTATCATTATATCAATGACATACAACGATAATGGCAGTCATCGCGACTCTTTTCCCCACATAATGTGGGGGTGATCTCAGTGTGGAGGTCCTAAGTTCGCCTATAGAGGGTATATGCACATGGCAGATCGAGTGGTAAAGTGAGTTTAATCTCGTTTAATGCAATCAAATAGGACTTTTCTGTTTGGATGTATGGGCTGTCAAGGCCAGAAAGCAGTTTTTTGACACTCCCGCATAACTTCCGGGTATGATGATGATGTCACGCGTATACCCTCTATTGGCAGATAGCATAATTTGGCACTTAACACACGCATGCACGCACGCACGCACACAGACAGACACACACGCACACACGCACACACACACACACACACACACACACACACACACACACACACACACACACACACACACACAGACCAACAACAACAAGTTTCAGTCATTGTTTGCATACGATTCTTGGATTTCCACGTCTGGAATGATGACCCCCATGTGATCCTATCTATCGCTGGCCCACAAGCAGTCTCTAAATCTCTAAGTCTTCATCATTGCATTCAAAAGAAAAGCAATGAAACAGGCACAGCTGTGTGTGTGTGTATCCCTGCTCTGCAATGATCTCCTGTTAAGTACATTTTGGTTGGCATTGTGAGTGGTGAGGATAATCATACCTTTGGAAATGGACTGTTGGCAGACAAGCTCACACATTTCAGTGGAAGAGCTCACTGGAAGAGCTCTTTAAAATGTGTGTATTGACATACAATCTCTAACATAATAGTTTACCTTGTATAATTAACCTTGTACAAAAGTTCTGTCAACTATTTAAATATTCAATTTAAAAAGAGAACATTAGATGGCACATTCCATTAAATGGTCCAATTAGCTGCCTACAGTAGCCTATATTAATTAAAATAAACACACAATGTAATAATAATTAAAAAAAAAAACTAGATAAGAACACACTTATTATGAAAATCCTATATTTCTGCACTGTTCTGACAGCAATACTGTATGACTGTATAGCCTACTTACTGTAGGTTTTTCTATTCCCTGTGCATTAACCTGGAGACGTTAATGGGGAAGCTCTTTGACCCAATTCACACTCCACTCCTCCAATCGCACTCTTTGGATTGACAAGAAACAGAGGGAGGCAGACACGGAATTAACAGATTGGGGCGGGATTGAGTGTCCTTATCTCACAGAGAGAGAGAGAGAGAGAGAGAGAGAGAGAGATGAAGAGATAAGGAGACGGAGGGGGCGTATGGAAACAGGGAGTGAAGAATAAGGAAGTGATAGATGGAGATGGGAGAGAGAGAGGGATGGCGCTATGAAAATGACTGATGACAGAACAAATGGCGGAGCTGTGATGGAGGCAGGAGGGGAGAGGGAGGCGACGGGGGGGGGGGGAGGGGGACCGCGTTGACGGCTGAGTGGGTCTACCTGTCCACCCCTCTCTCGCTTTACGCCTGATTTGTGAGCCCTCGACGGGGGCACCCGCCGGGGAGCGGCCTGGAAAACAAGAACAGGTGTCGTAAAACACCGCTGCGTCTGGGATTTGCATTTGTAATGACCCCAAGCCGGAGAGGCTGTGGAGTGTGATTTTCCAAAACAAAAACCTGTCAGATTATACGAGCTCCGAGCGGCATTCATCACTAACTGGTGTGCCGTCCTCGCGGGCCTAGCTGCTGCTTTTCAGCCGACAGCCAAGTCTACCATGAGAGAGCTGCCTCACATCTGCACATCAGTGTCTGATTACATAGCAAGATAGCAAGGAAGAAAGAAAGCAACTTACATTTTTTGGGGGTACGTACAGGCTTAGTGGCCTTGTTGCGAACGCAGTGAGCACTAACTATGAGACCCTGCAGATCATGTCTGTCTGTGTGTGTGTCTGTCCCGCTGTGACACCACCCGCCCGCCACCAGAGGGCGCAGCTGTAGCACACACACACACACACACACACACACACACACACACACACACACAGTAGAAAACTTAAAAAGAATTACTGACTAAAAAGAAAAAAAAAGTACGTAATTTATTATAATTGTTGTTATTGCAATTTACGAGCTGCATTCGCTTCCCGTGTTTGCGCGTCTTACTTGTGGTTAAAGTGTCTGACCTGAGACTGGGAGGTCGGGGTTCAATCCCCGGCCGGGTCATACCAAAGACTCTAAAAATGGGACCCAGCGCCTCCCTGCTTGACACTCAGCATCAACGGTTGGATTGGGGGTAAGTCCCTGCGACATACTAGCGTCATATCCAGGGGGTGTACTTGTACATCAAGCTGCCTCACGGCGCTACAGAAACAGGAGATAGGCTCCTGGCCTATGGGCCTCATGGCTCGGCAAGGCTACTTTCTTACTTAGTCGGTCCGTTGGTGTGTCTAATCTGCGTGGCCATTCCTTTTTTGGCAGTGATGCGACTAAGCGAGACCCTTAATATTTTCCTTATTGCTCACGGCCCCTTGGTCCCCCCAGCAATCCAAACCTGTGAGACGCTGCTGCAGATGCATTTGTTTTATCAGTGACATTATCGGAATTGCCAAAGACTTTGTATGTTTGAGGACTTTGACGTGATGTGCACAGACTTGCACATTATTCAGGTTTCATGCACTTGCCAAGTGGCTACCCCTGACCCACTGGAATGGGGCATGGGAATCATGCATTTGCGGAGCATGGGAAAAGCTTTCAGTTTTTTAGCTTTCAAGTTTATCAGGTTTTCAAAATGTATAGTGATAAAAAGACATAGCTAAGAGGGTATGCGTGTGACATCATCATCATCATCATACCCTTTAGTATATGTGGGACTGGGGACGCCTACTAACTCGCAAAACACTACTTTCTGGCATTGATAGCCCATACATCCAAGCAGAAAACTCCTCTCTGATTACATTAAACGACGTTAAACGACATTAACCTCACTTTGTCACTCGATTTATTGCCACTCACTTTATGCATGCGCATACGCTCTATTAGGAGACCAATTAGCCTGGCCCAGCCAGTTTGCTTTCTGGTCTAGAGGGGTGTGGGCGCACATGGACCAAGCGCTGGAGAATATTGGTTCAACGATCGCCTGCCCCTGCCCGCCTCCGCCCCTCCCCTGCCTGGTAGAAAACAGCAGAGAAAACTGACGTCGCCATTATTTTGAGCGATGCCTCCTCTGCACTGTATAGTCCACTCCAACTCCTAGACCAGGAAATGAATCTTGTTCCCCCCAGGCTTTCATTTTTTTGAGCCGATGCGAACGAAAACAAAAGCCTGGGTACTACCGACTAGGCTAGGAGACCACCGACGTCCTTCTGGTCTCCAGTTTGGTGTAGCAATAACGACAGTGATGATAAACTACTGTTACATCGGGCGCCCTCCTCATTCAATGATGATAGGTGTTGCAAAGGACAATGCCTCACACATGACAGAGTTCATTTCTGCCAACATCACTCCGGTGTGTGTCGATCATTGGAACGAGGTGAAAACACAAGGCCATACATACTCCGATATGACTGCAGCATTTCCCCAGGGTAAAAAATGGGCATACTGTACAGCCGTGGTGTCTGTAAGGTTGGACGCTACAATGTAGATCAGTGGTTTTCAACCAGTGGTCTGGGGACCACCAGTGGTCCTTAATTGAGGAGGTTCCAGGTGGTCCTCAGCTAAATGAAAGTTGGTATAACCAAATTGACCTTTTATAGATCTTGAACTCTTGAGAGCGTGAAATGAAACCAAATGGACCCGTATGGGTCCATTTGACGCTCTCAAGAGTAAAGATTTGTTGTTAAACATCTGTATTCAGTGCATTGTTTAATAATTAAGCAACTTTATTGTAAATTATTTACAAAAATAGAGAATGTAGAAGAATCGTCTTTTCTTTTCTTTTTTTGTTTTACATTTCTTCACATGACACTACATGTACGCAAGAAAACACACCTAGGCTAAAACTAAAAACAAAACAAAAAAAACTAAGTGGTGGGACAAAGCAGCGGACAATCATAGATCAAAAAGAGAGTCAAGACAGGGACATAGTCGGACACAGTCCGGATTACAGTTCACTGAAATGAAAAGTCCTCAACAAACTCCACAAAGGCACTCCAAGCCAGGACAAAGGTTTTTTTGGGCTCTGTCCACTCTATACCTGAGTTTTTCAAGAGGCAGGAATGATAGAACTTATTTTAGCCATTGTTGAAAGGAAGGTGCCTTATCCGACTTCCAATTAAGGAGGATTAGTCTACGGCAGGGGTGCCCAGAAGGTAGATCGCGATCTACCAGTAGATCACAAAGGCTTTGCAGGTAGACCATATATAAAGTTATTTTATTTATTTATTTATTTTTTGCCATCTGCAACTTGAATTAAGGTGACTTGATTGACATCAAAAAGAGCCTGTCAGCTCAAACACACAATGCAATAATTTGCTTTCAATAGTGTTGCAGACAAACATCAATAGTCATGTACAAATAACTACAAATTATATTTCTACGGGCTAATAGGGATGCAAATGCCAAAGCATTTGCTTGTGGAGATGTGAGAAGAATTGTCATTTTGATCACGTTTGCCTGTTACGTCTCCTACTGGTACCAACATCAATACAGCATGGAATGAAATTGTAGACAAAATCTTATCCAACGACAATAATATATTAGAAGTTTTGGGTTTGAGAGGCTAAATCTCATCAAATGGTGGTCCGTGGCTCAAATGCAGGATCATGGACTTTAATTGAAAAGGGTTGAAAACCACTGGTGTGGATCAACCCCTCACCGATCGCACATTTATTTTAAGTACCCGTATAATAATTTAAAAGCTAAATTAGGGCTTAAGTGATGAAAGAGTCAACAGGAGGCACACTTACAAAATGGTGTTGGCAACATAAAATCAGGATAATTTGCTACAGTTTCACCACAGGCAATTCTTATTTGCATTAAGTCAATAGCACTCAAAATGTGTTGGTAATCGATCATCAGCTAAATAAATTGCATTGATTTATTTTCATGTCATGCCTTCGCTGATATTAAACATGCAGTCTTCCACAGCAGTGTGAGGAATAGGATCATGTGTTTATGAATCATCACTATGAGTTTATTTCTAACCACGTTCCTTTATAAGTAAGTAGAGGGTTTAAGTGCAAATGTATGAGGATGTAATTATAAGGGTCGGACGAGATACCATGGCCACTCAGGTGCTCCGTTAGGATTCTATTGTCAAATCTGTCATAGAAGAAATATTTTAAGACAAATATTATAATCCAATAATTGTATATATCAACTATAACTGTAACCTGTTGCGAATGCATGCCCCTCGGCCCCCTCCGGTTATACCTGTTGTACCCGTTGTCGGAGAACCTATTACTCCTTGTCAGTGTGCTTATAGTGCAGTGTCCTTTACACTTCTATGATGTCAGTACGTACTATGACATAGTACCACACAGACAGACAGACAGGATTTATAGATCGGCTTCATCACTCCCTTGTCCTTATCGATACACATGCCAAGTCTGAAGTAAATTGGTTGCACTGCTATATATAATTTTAGATCGATTTTATAGTCATCAGAGATTGTGCTATCATAATATGTGCTAATTCATACAAACAAATAAATACAAATTGATAGCTGGAAACACCATACCACAGTTCCATACAAAAAAAACAGTGCTGGTAACGTTTCGTTTTTAAGGATAGCACCATGCCACTTTATTTATTTATAGTTGTGCGTGGTGTTGGTAACTTTTAACTTGTCCATATGAATTGCACGTCATCATACATACTGGGGCTCTTTTTAAATGTTTGTCCATGTTTGGTTTTAGTTTTTAGCTTGTGTTTTTAAATAGGCTCTATGTTTTATGTTGCACTGCCAATAACTGAGGGGAAACGATATTTCATGTTCTTTTGTATGCAAGTACATAGGAAAATGACAAATAAAATGATTTTGATTCTGATTCTGATTTGTTTACAAAGCATGTGATTTAAGTGTAATGAGCAATAATTATGCAAAACATATAATTATGCTTAAAATACATGTATTTTGAGCAAATTGTTGAGTTGAAGTAGCAAAATCAAGATAAGAGAGAGGAAAACTGTCTGTCTGTCTGTCTGTCTGTCACCAAATCATAATTATTGGTGGTCTGGATGTTCCGGGGACCCCCACACGGAGTTGCACCACTCACTTCACACAGGTGTGATTTTTTTAACATACTGGGTGATATAAATGGAATATATTTGGTTGAATATTTAAACCTGAAATGTAGTATACGGAAAATATGTTGTTTTGTGTAGTTGTATATATATGGTCATTCACTTTCTGTTGACAAGGTTTGCTCATAGGGGGAGCTGTGTGGAAAAGCATGTTAGCAATTCCAGTTCCAGGAAGTGAGGTAACAGGAACAGCTATAAAAGTACAGGACGTGATGCATTTTAGGTATCAAGAAGAGGTGGTGGTTTGTCAAAGAGACTCTTTTAAGGCCAATAATAAACCAGAATCAGACATAGATAAACCACAGAGTAGTGGGGCCGGAAAACCTTTGAGATCTGAAAGAAGCAAAGTTTGGTCAGGGAACATTTCTGAGGGGTTTAGCTACAGTATTAGCTCTTAATCTGGACAACGGGCAACTGCTGTGGCCTCCTGCACTTGAAGGTTGGGTGAGGTAAATCCTTTTTCCCCCCTTTTTTTGAGCAATGCATTGCCTTTTTATTTGATGATTTTTCTGGAGGTTTATGCTCAATGATCTTTTGACATACATCATCATGTCTGTGTAAGCCAAGGACAGACTAGATCGACCATCTCCAGCTGAAGTGCTGCTGGTCACTCATCATCGACCATGGTTGTCTTTTCTGCATCCAAATGCTGGGCTCTGAAGTGGAATATTTCACATGATGCATTTGCAGTGGCTCAATGTTGTGGTGGAAAGCATACAGTATATCTGAGGCTTCGGCTATAGTTCCTCTGGTAAGTCTTTGGCATGGTCTGTGGGTTCTAAATTTGACTGATCAGAAACTGGTTGATGTGGAGCCTTTGTGTGTCCGTCGTCCTCACTGTTAACAGTCAGCGATGGTACCATCTTCACTCAGTCTGTGTCTACAGCATAGCTTGCTGTGATGGGCAGAGCCCTGGCCTTTTCTTCACCAGAGCATGTTGAGCCCTGTAGTTTCTGTGTACACTAATTTGAGAATTTCTTTCAAGCCCCAATCCAACCCTTGGTGATGAGTGCCAAGTAGGGAGGAATTGGGTGCCATTTTATAGTCGTTTGTGAGGCTCGGCCAGTCTCAGGGTAACCACTCTAAACACACACGGCCACTGAGCTGGTTTCAATCATTCAAGTAGATCAGAGAACAAGGTATTATGCTAGGCTGAGTTGGCACGTGCCCTGAACTGAACCTAGGAACTGGTGGTGCTTTAATGACTGAACTATACGCAGACATCACACAATACACGGTAGCCAAATTACACATGGGACGGGTTAAGCACTGACTTTTGGTCATTTTATCGTCTACTCAGGCTTTTGTGAACACCCCAGACAGTTAGTTTATATATAAACTGTCTGGGGGGGTAGCTGCGGTGCAGCTAGAATGAATATCAAATATCTACTGAATCAAGCAACTTTTTTTGAAAGTGAAATATTACTCATCATGACTGATCATCCAAAACAAATCCCACCATATCAAGTGTATTATGTTTTTTTCTATCATTAAATATATTTAAAACTAGAACTGCACTCTGTCGAGTGCATACTTGCTTGTTGCACACTAGTAGGCCATAAATGGCCAACTAGTGCGCAAGCAGAGCGCGCAAGTCCTTTCGACCGCTGTAAACTGTCAAATCTCAGTATCTCTGTGAAGGAACGTTTGAAATGTATAATTTTTAGATGTAACTATTTGCTACCTACCTACTTTATGCATATAAACACCTAGTATTATTAAGTATGATTCAAGTTTCTATCTATATAAGTTTGGGTGAAGAGCTAGTCATACATATACACACCACGTACTCTGGTCCCAGCAGATCAGGCACAACTTGCTATTTTATTTTTTACTGATTATGTATATACAGTAGTATACGTATGACTAGCTCTAAATGATGACGTAAGAGATATGGTCATTTGTGGTCGTTTGGTCCCAGCAAAGCAGGCATATACTATATAGGCATATACTATATATAGTATATAGGCATATACTATATACGTATACATATATACTATATAGAGTGTGTAGTTGTAAGTTGATTAGTGGTATACTGTGGTTACTTTGCGCCAAAAACTGTGACAGCTGTCCCGCCATTTGATGTTTATGCAAGAAAACAGCAAATCTGTGCCTGGTTTGCTGGGACCAAACGACCACAAATGACCAATCTTTCTTACGTCATCATTAAGAGCTAGTCATACATATACACACCACGTACTCTGGTCCCAGCAGATCAGGCACAATTTGCTATTTAATTTTTACTGATTATGTATATAGTATACGTATGACTACACGTAGCTCTAAATGATGACGTAAGAAATATATATTGTATATATATATTATATAGGCATATACTATATACGTATACATATATACTCTATACTCTATACTGTATAAAGTGTGTAGTTGTAAGTTGATTAGCGGTATACTGTGGTTACTTTGTGCCAAAAACCCGTGACAGCTGTCCCGCCATTTGATGTTTATGCAAGAAAACAGCAAATCTGTGCCTGGTTTGCTGGGACCAAATGACCACAAATGACCATATTTCTTACGTCATCATTAAGAGCTAGTCATACATATACACACCACGTACTCTGGTCCCAGCAGATCAGGCACAATTTGCTATTTTATTTTTTACTGATTATGTATATAGTATACGTATGACTAGCTCTAAATGATGACGTAAGAAATATGGTCATTTGTGGTCATTTGGTCCCAGCAAAACAGGCACAGATTTGATGTTTTTCTGCATAAACATCGAATGGCGGGACAACTGTCACGGCGGAAGAGACCGGGCGAAAACATTACTTGCGCGCTCTGCTTGCGCAAGTAATAAGGGGAAGCGAGCTGGGTCAGTGGCAGGCAGCCATTAATTCGTTTAAATGTTTCAAATAGATATAGCAAATTTCATAACTTGGCCTTTTAGGCGGATACATTTCCGATACAGTGCTTTTTACACCCATAGCAGCAATGTGGCACAAAGCTGTAAGTGCCAAATCTGTCAAAAATAATTATCTATAATATCCTTTATAGCGTTTTCTTTGAAAGACTGATACCCAAAACACCATGTATGTTGGATAGGTCTATATAATATACTTTTAATGTAGGCCTAGTATGTAGCGTAGGAGACCCTCTAACACCCGCATTAATTTCTACTTGCAAAAAATTGATTTCAACCAGACATTTTTTATTTGTGTGAATTTCAGCCTCTGTGGGGGGTATTTATATGCAAATATCATGACCAATGGCATTGAAATGGCATTGCAATGAACATCACTGATGACGTTTAGGTGAAAAAAGAACAGAAAAAAAAAATCCATGCCCTCTCTGCCTCTCTCTCTCTCTGCCTCTCTCTCTCTCTGCCTCTCTCTCTCTCTCTCTCTCTCTCTCTCTTTTTAGTAATTAAATTAAATAAAATTGTTGCTAAAAAGTAACGCTGGGTCTTAGAGGGTTAAGACCATATGAAGGAGGAAAGCAAAACAAAGAATATAAAACAGAATGGGTATAATGTAATAAAAACCAGTTATTTTCCAGACTAAATAAAGGCATCTCAGGGGCCACGCGCTACGCAAACCAAAGCTCTGTTTTTTATTTTTCATTCACTGTAATCCAATCAGCAGTTCTGTTGCAATGCAATACACCGTATGTACTGTATACAGACCATTGAAAGACAAACAATACTGAACAGTACCAGCCCTATACGAGGATCAAATATTAATACATAAATGGTAAAGTAAATCAAGCTTTCTGTTACTTTGTTAGTTTGTTTTTACTGTCTGTTACAACGAGCACGCAAGCAGACAGCCTGTGGACACACACAGCACAACTTATATATCTATAGATTGGACATTGAGATCAAGCTCTTATTAGATGCTGAGTTGTGTAACATTTATTTTATCCTTTTGATATCTGCTTATTCATATTGGGAGATCCCTCCATTCTGAAAGATATAACTCTTAGTCTTAAGTTTCTACATTAAGTGGATTGGGTCCAAACAGCATTATAATTCTGTGTAGGAGACTGCTAGTCCAACTGTCTAAGTCAGCAGATGTACATGCCATCAATCATAGATTGGCATAACTTACTTATTAGGACAGCATTATATGAACGTGTATCCTTCTCTATATGAAGGGAATGATATATATAATTTCTTCACTATATGAATGGCTTGTAATGACAGACTACTGGCTTGGCTTGCTTGTACAAGAATTAATCATTTTCTTCACCTGCACCATGTGTTGGTGTTAGTCTAGTTTTAGTCGACTAAATATAAGATTTTAGTAGACTAAATCTCCAGTTGATTTAGTCGAATAAAATGTATTTTGGCGGGCCTTGATGCCGTCGTAATGACTGTTTTTTTCACTTGCTGAAAATAGCCGATCTACAAGCTCACAATGCATTGCGCTGCGACACATTGTGGGCTTGTAGATCTGCTATTTTCAGCATGCAACCAATTGTAAAATGACTTATACTGGATCTCTTGTCCACTAGTCCCTTCCTAACATTTTAGTCTTGTTTTTATTTGTTGACAAAATTGTCAGTATATTTAGTCTTAGACATCATAGCTTAGTTTTCATGTAGTTTCCATTTAGTTTTCGTAGGTAGTCGACAAAAAATGTTCGTCTTAATTTAGGGCCGATTCATACTCCTATTTTAGAGCCGAATAAAAGTCGGTTCGGCGCTGTAAAGCCTACAATTTGACGTCATTTGAGGTTCGGGCGGGCGGGTACCGTTCTAAAGTCGGCTCTTCGGTGCTACTGAAAATGTCTGACGAGCCGAAATCATTTCGGCACTACAGCGCCGAAACAGCGGTAAAATAGGAGTATGAATCGGCCCTAAGTCGACAAAAAATGAAAAACAACACTGGTGCTGCACGATTCTCGCCCAAATGTGAATCTCGATTTCCTCCACAAGAATTGAGATCACGATTCTCATTTTTTCCCCCATGGAAATATTTATTGTCTTTATTAGTTTATACTTACTTGCTGAACATTACTATACATTCAAAATGTGGTACCAAGTACTGTGGCTTTAAACAGACAACATCAAAGTGCTAGTGATGGAGAGATGTCTGTCTCTCTACCAATTGTGCATCACTAGTATACTGTACTGTATATCTTGCTTGTTCACAGGTGGTTCTATTGCATGTGTAGCATAGCCTCCCTCCTTTCCCCCCTCTCGTATCGTTTGTGTTTACTGTATTGACTGTGTGTTTGCGTAGGTAATACCTGCTATTGTTTGGTTATTTGTTTATCTTGTTTGGTTTGGGCAAAAGTGTCAAACTACTTTCTGGCCTTGACAGCCCATACATTCAAAGTTACAGAAAAGTCTGGTCTGATTGCATTAAACGACGCTAAACACACTTTGCCACTCACTTTATGCATGCGCATACAAAAAAAAAAAGAAAAAAAGAAAAGAACATTCATGACAAAGAAAAGTGAGCGCTGGCCCACAGGTGGAGATTGAAAATCACTGGTTTGATCATTATAGTGCTACTGTATTTGTATAGGCAGTTCTACATGTGTCCACTAAGGGGAGCTGTGTCCCTGTCTCCACAATTTCACTCCCACAGTGTCTGTCTGTGTCTCTCTACCTGTTCCATGCTCTGTCTGTCTGTCTCTCTACCTGCTCCATGCCCTCTCTCTGTCTCTCTACCTGCCCCATGCCCTCTCTGCCCCCCCCCTCTCTCTCTACCTGCTCCATGCTCGCTCTCTCTCTCTCTCTACCTGCTCCATGCTCGCTCTCTCTCTCTCTCTCTCTCTCTCTCTCTCTCTCTCTCTCTCTCTCTCTCTCTCTCTCTCTCTCTCTCTCTCTCTCTCTCTCTCTCTCTCTCTCTCTCTCTCTCTCTCTCTCTCTCTCTCTCTCTCTCTCTCTCTCTCTCTCTCTCTCTCTCTCCTCATGTTAAAAGCTCAGCTGGGAGGTCTTAGTCTCCTGGACCAGTGCTCTGTGGCCTTAGTGTTTGGCTCCATAGTAGTTGTAGCTTGGACAGACCATCTGGATTATGCTGGGATGGCAGGAGGTGCAGTGTGTGCGTGATTTATGACTGTACATATTGTTTTTATCTACATAACGTGGGGGCAGTGTGTGAATAATTTGAAGGGTGTTAAAGTGACGAAGCATTTTACAACCCTGACTTCCTTTTTTATTGAGGTGTGTGTGGGAGGTAATCTCTCTCAGTGAGTTCATTATATGCTTCTATCATAAATTATGATACAAATAACATTTGTTATTATCATTATTATTATTACAACATAATGCACAAATGTGCACATACAGTACATACTGTATGCACTCCCATTCCAACGCTCTCTTCATTACTTGGTCTCATACAACGTTTCTGATCTTAACCCATTTCTGGACGGGAACCCCTTTTGGTGTTTGAAGCATTAGGTTATGCTTTAGCCATTGAACAATAGCAGATCGACAAGCTCAAGTGCTACGAGCTTGTAGGTCTGCTATTTTTGAAAAAACGTGAAAATGTGGCGCAAATCTTTGAATATATATTCTTTCAGAGCGAACGTTTTTAACTCAAATATTTGCTTGGGGGGGGGGGGGGGTCCCCCCTGTGGGTCTTTGACACGAAATAGTTTGAGAACGACTGATATATAGAAACATAGGGTTTTCAGAAAACTGTCAGGATTTAGAAGACATTTGTAGAACCGTTCCCAGGTCAAAATGGATTAAGCTTCTACACACCAACAGAGAGGCTCCCAGGGGTGCCCAAAAGGTCTATCTACCAGTAGATCACACAGGCTGTGCAAGTAGATCACCACATGGCCCTAAAAATACAATTAAAAAAAAAAGAAAGAAAAAAGGCATCTGCCATTTGAATTAAGGTGACTGCATTGAATGACATCAAATGGGGCCTTTCAGCTCAAACCCACAATGCAATAGGCCTAGTTTGTTTTCAAGAATGTTGCGCACAAACGTCAGTAAGTAGCATTACAAAGTTATATAAAACAGTGTGTGAGAGTGTGTTTGTCTTATGTATGTAACACCAGCACCCCTTCAGGTGCATTTTCAGAAATGGGATAATGTTTTTTTTGGTGGGTTACTTCCCCCCCCCCCCCCCCCCCGGGTGTGTAGACCTTGTTTGGTCATTTTGAAAGTAGCTCTCGTGTCACAAAAGTGCAGGGCACCCCTGGGGCTATGCCATGTTGCACACCAAGTCACACAGACTATGACGACGACTTGTTTCTCTGTATACTTTCCTATCCAAACGATGCCACACGCATCAAACTAAAAAAGGCTTCTAAATCCTAACATATTTCTGAAAACCATGTTTCTATGTCAGTGGTGCTCAGGGACCCCTCAGAAGCCAATATTTTAGTTAAAAATGTTCGCTCTGAAATATATATTCAAAGATTTGTGCCACATTTTCACGACTTTTCAAAAATAGCAGACCTACAAGCTCGTAGCGCGCCACTCGGTGGCGCGCTATGAGCTTGTAGATCTGCTATTTTTCAATGGCTAAATTATTATATGTTTAAAACACCAAAAGGGGTTCCCGCCCAAAATGGGTTAAGCCTAGTTGCAGACCATAGACTCTGCCCGCGGTGAGACAAAACTGTCTCTACAGACTCAGACAGAGAGAGAGAGAGAGAGAGAGACACTAATCCCTCCATTTCATTTTCCCTTAGTCTTTTCTAGCCTAAAGATGCAGTAATTATCCACTGATTAAGTATTCATAAATGATGATGCCATTGTTGTTGTTTGTTTTTTTTCCTTTAATGATGCAAATTACGATTAATGACCTTACATTAATTCCCGCTGTGCGTCCTCATGAGGTGTGGAATAATTGAAATGAGTTGGGTGTTTATCTAGCGGTGCCCCATGTAAATATTAGTCAGAGATGTCTAAGTACAATTTACAATTTAGGCATTTAGCAGACGCTCTTAATCCAGAGCGACTTACATTTAACAAAAGCATGGGAATACATCACATAAAAGCATTTATCATGAAACATGCGTAAACTAAGAAAGTAACAGTGGAATATCTATATAATGAAACTATACATACACTATACATATAAACTATACATATTTACTACTATGCTATACATATGTACTATGGCGTGCTATGACTATATACAATACAATTATAGTGCTGTCTACATAACATGCTATAAGTCTGTGTCAAATGCTATCTAAGCCAACAGAAATGCTATCTAAGGGGTTAGGGTAAGTGCTATGGGCCATGATGGAGTCTGAAAAGGTGGGTTTTCAGGCTACGGCGGAAGATTGGGAGTGATGCTGCAGTTCTGACTGCAATGGGAAGTGCATTCCACAGTTTTGGACCCAGAAGGGAGAAGAGTTTGGGACGTGTGGAGCGTTGTCCCGGCGTTTTTAGTGAGGGTACTTCCAGCTTCCCTGCGTTGGCTGATCTGAGTGCGCGGGAGGGTTTGTAGGGTTCAATCATACTTGCAAGATATGGGGGAGCCATACCTTTGGTTGCTTTGAATGCCAGCATCAGAGTTTTGTATTCTGTGCGGGCAGCGACCGGGAGCCAGTGGAGGGAGTGGAGCAGGGGGGAGACATGTGAGAATTTTGGCTGGTTGAAGACAAAGCGAGCTGCGGCATTTTGGATCAGCTGGATCCAGTAGAGCTAATGAGAGTGTGTTCGATGGTTCCTCCTCGCAGAGAGAGAGTGGCCACGTTCAACCAAGTCCATGCAGCAGCAGCAGCACCGTGTTTGATGGATGCCTTTGAGAAAAGGCTCAACTCTGCATTTAAAGAGATTAATTTCATTAGCAAGCGAATGAGAAATATGCAGTGCATATTGTAAGTGCTATGACAAACCCCTCTCTTTGTTGATCATTGTTGCGTGGAGAGAGAGAGACAATATTTCAAATAGTACGTTCAATCGTGAATTTTATTTTTAAACATGTCTGAATGACCGAAACGTTGCTCAATAAATTGCTGTAAGTGCAAGACGGTGTCATCGTTGTGCAGGATGACATTTTCAGGTGAAACCTGACTAATGAAAGCTCCTGAAATGTAGACGACCTAGTCATCAGAGTAGCGGCGACCTCGTGATTGGTTGCCCATCATAGTAGCGACGTCCTGATTGGCTGGCTCTGGCCAATGATGAGACGGCAAGCAACGGCAAGTATCCCTGCCGGGCCACTCAGGCTGCAGAGAGTGCAGACGCGGGTGAAACGGCTCAGCGCAGCCCGCAAGGTGGGGGGTGCATGGCAGACAGACAGCTCACAGCTAATGTTATGAGCTAACTGCATGGACAGCAGCAGCAAAGCCACAACAAAACAATGATTGAACCACGAAAAGAACGTCAGAAACGAACGCAAACAACGGCGAGAAACATACACGTTACGGGGGACACACCTGTCCTCCGTAGGTGTGCATAAGGAGGTTTTTCTTCCTGGTACATTTAGATTTTTCTAAATATAACAATGCAACGACTTGCAACAACAATGCATACATTTACAAAAATGAATGTAGTAAAAATAGCAGATCTACTTTTGGTATTTGACAAATCATACATACAATATAAATAATTACAAAACCTTGTCCTGAAGTTAGTTAAGGGCTAAGTGATGATTTATGTTAATCTGCAGTTTAGACAGTTTAATCATTTGACATCATCTACCTCCCCATTTCGTTCCCAATGGCAATCAGTTGGCTTTTAATCAGGCTTGATCACTTTTTTTTCTTTGTCTCTTCTGAATCAAGCATGGTTGTCTCATCTGTCAAAAAGCCTCTCATGTACTCCAGTGAATCATGTTGTAATTTGCTACTGGCATTTTCATTTCATTAAAACTTTTTTGTCTTGCCCTGAGAGTGTAGGCCTACAACTTTTACTGCTTGTTTTATCGGAATATAGCAAATTAACTTGGAAACAACTGAACATGAACAGAAGCCTCAAGGCAATATAAAGTAATACTAGTAAAGACTATAATCACTAACTTGCTGTTACAGTAGAATACATACCGTAAGACATGGGATGGGACAAAGGGAGTAGATTAAGTCATTTTAGTTGTCTTTATCTATCTATGAATGAATGTCTCTGTACGTCTGTCTGTGTACGGCTGATATCCACATAACTCGAGAACCGTTCAAATTCGACACACACGTTCCACACCCCCACAGAGAGTGCAGTGTCGGGTGTCGAGTCGGTCGGACACATGGTTGTCCAGAACCGCCACAAAAGGCCTCTGCCCGGGCTCTGGACAAGGCCCCTGCCCAGGGTCCATATATGGAGCTGTCCGCCTGTTCTGACATAACAACACTCCATATTTGGGCATGCCTGACACAGAACTCCATATACTGTATTGTATAGGACTAAAGGGACACAGATAAATGGATCCAGAAATCGGGCATAAAAGGGACACAGACAGATGGGTGGAACGGGTACTCATGACACAGGTACAACGGGTATTGCATTGCCGGGTGGGTCATGGATCTCCAACTTCCATCGTTACATTTTTTAAATAATACCTACGCTTTGCCCCCCATGATATCTATTTTTTTTTTTTTTTTTATTTTTTAAGTCATGGTGAAATCTTAAAGAAGAGTACGTGACGTTGCAAGGGATTGCTGTACTCCCTGGGGGGGGGGGGGGGAAACAATGTTTCTAATTATAAACAACACCCAGGTCCTGGCAGATTGATTCTACACAAGCAATCCCTCGTCAATTCACATCAAAAGTGATAAGTCCTCTTATCATCCACACTTTCAAGTAAGCAGCTTGATCACGTTCCTGCAGGGGTAACCATGATTGCGGTATGTCAATATCATCAATTCATCTCACACACGATGAGAAGCAGAGCCAACATCCATTTCTGAAACTGTTTGCTCAAACTGAGGCTTTCCCTTGCCTGACACTCAGTCTGAATTTTCATTTAGTTTCACTTCATTATTCATCTGAATAATGATAATATGATAATAATCTGAATCGCCAGAACATATTTTCTTAATGGGCGTGGCTAGCGATCCAGGACTGGAGCCAGGCTAGGCTTTTCCATATGAATACGTTTCAAGCCAGAGGTATCTTCATCGCGTAGGGGGAAAAATAATTAGCTAAAGTAAACCGAGAGGGTGAAAATGTGATTTCCCCACCCATGCCTTTCTCCGTTGTCTGCCTTACTGTAGATTTTATTGCAGCTCAATTTCATCAGCACAATTTGTTTTGTTTCATCCATGTTTGACTTGTTTATTCGTCACAGCGGTGCGTCCTATACAGCTCTGGGCCAACGTGGCATGAATATTTCAGCTGTATATCAGTCACTGTCAATGTTTCTCAAGGCATATGAGGGATAAGAAGCTCTGTTTCAGTCCCTCGTATGGCCCGGGTCCCTCTCTTTCAAGGGTAAAGCATGCACATGCAACTATTTATAGCTATGAAGTGAGCTGCACCAGAGGAGGAAGTACTGTAAATGTGAGCTTCCCTTGCAGGGGCGATGGGGAGAAGACTGGTAGACGCTGAAGGCTGGTGGGTTTCAGACCATAAGAACCATGATAATGAGCAGAAGAAGTTTGCCCTTCAAGGAAGATATGTCGGGCCGTACGATTGATGAATCATTCAGTGGAGGGTAGCCTTGGAATAAAGATAGGTGCAAAGGCCATATGTCAGGGCTATGCATATAATACCCCCCTACGGTATATAGTTCAACGTTGAAAGGTGTACGTACCAATGGTACCGTATACAGCACTGGTTTTCAACCCTTTTCATATCAAGGCCTATTATTTATTCAGCATTTGAGCCATATGGACCACCGGATGAGATTTAGCCTCCATTTAGGCTCATATTTTTGCGAACGCAGTGAGCCACTTACTATGACAGCAGGGGCTGAGTGTCTGTGTGTGTGTGTGTCACGCTGTGTGGTGTCACGCTGTTACACCACCGGCCCGCCACCAGAGGGCGCAGCTGTGGCACGCACGCACGCACACACACACACACACACACACACAGGGCGCAGCTGTAGCACACACACACACAACCACACACACACGAGCTGCGTTCGCTTCACGCGTTTGCGCGTCTTACTTGTGTTATCGTTGGATAAGATGTTGTCCACAATTCCATGCTGTATTGATGTGGTATACCAACAGGCTAACGTTGATCAAAATATCCCCTCCTATATACAGGTTTAATGTTTTATTTTAGTTTGATGTTTGTTTTAAAAACGCCATTGACAATGAAGAGAAATTAATGTTTGTGTGGTCGCTAACACAAACATTAATTCCCATTAACAATAAAGATAATTTAATGTTTGTTTTGACACCATTTGTTTTACATCATCATCACATCACCTATAGGCCTCACTCACACTGTTGCAACATGCATACAACATTTGTAATTGTGTCTTGTCCGTGTTTAATGGCTGCCCCAATGCATTTCCAATGGAAGTCACATGGTTTGACAAAACATTTTTGTTTGATGGCTGTGTCCCGCTCCCCCGCATCAAACAAATGTTTTGTCAAACCATGTGACTTCCATTGGAAATGCATTGGGGCGGCCATTAAACACGGACAAGACACAAGACAAATTTTGTATGCATGTTTGCAACAGTGTGAGTGAGGCCATAGCAACATGAGTTAGTCATTAATATATTAGCGCCCCTCACTTCTTATTGTCTAAATGTGTAGACTTGTAAACTTGTAAATTAAGTAATGTTTAACAATAATGCAACTCCTGAGAGTGTGAAATATCAAACCAAATGGACCCATTTGTTTCATTTAACACTTTCAGGAGTTAAAGATCTAAAAAGGGTCCATTTGGCTACCAACTGTCCTTCTGGGGACCACCTGGAACCCCCTCAAGGACCACTGGTGGTCCCCTGACTCTCCTCCCCGGACCACTGGTGGTCCCCTGACTCTCCTCCCCGGACCACTGGTGGTCCCCTGACTCCCCTCCCCTCCCCGGACCACTGGTTGAAAACCACTGGCATAGCAGGCTAATGTTTTTATGAGGAGTTTGAGCTGCTATTGGATTATTGGATGATCCATCCATCATACACAAAGACCTGTGTAGAATACCAGAGCCGTATTATAATGGTCAACTCCTCATTCATTTCATATAATACTCTACTCTACTCTAACTCAGTGTGTACCGTGGTGTCGCCATGTATGCCACCCTGCTCATTGTGTCAGGTTTGCTCATTCCCTTTGAAAAAAGGCAGCCATAAGCCATTGTACTGCATGTTTTTGGACAACACGACACGACACGTAACTCATAATGGGAGTGCATCAAAGAAGCCTGCAGTGCAATGTACCGGACCAGAAAGGCTTTCTTCCAGCCTTAAAGCCCAGCTTTGCTACGAAGTGAGCATCTCGCCCAAATTTACAGACTAGAATAAGCCCTGAGAAAGGGTACGAGAGCATACCAAGACAGGGAAAACAAACAAACACAAAAAACAAGTTCTGTTGAATTTGATGTGACATGCAAGCGCACCGACAAAAAAAAACATATGTATGCAAGAGCACAATCTATAAGCACGCACGCACACACGCATGCATGCACACACGCTCACACTCACAAGCACAAACTATAATTTGCAAACTCTGCTCACATATGTGTTTGCTGATGAACTCGCTGAAGCTGAAACTCATGTATATTTATATAGGCTTTATGTATTTTCCATTGTTTGTTTGAAAATTTGGTAAATTGGCCAACCTTTAGAGCCAGTCTGGGGGATTTATAGACTAGTTAAAAAAAAGAGGTGGGGAGGATGGGGCACCTGACATTTCCCCACCTTTTACATTATTGTTGCAGGAAAAAACAGTCCATGCTTGAATGATGGAGCTCATTAGTGTGCCCTTATTTTTCCAATCAGCAAAGTAATTATAGAGGCATTGCATGCAGCCTCGTGGGCTCTCGTCACAGTGGCTAGATCACCCACCGACACACCAATACCAAAGAGATTGCTGAATTAAGTCTCTTGGATGTTTTATGTAGAAATATAAACTAGCTGCAACCTATACAGTGGTAAGATGCTAGAAATTGTTCAAGGCAGGGGAAAGTAGTTGTTGATTAGTGGAAGGGCGAAAACATTGTCAAACTGAAAATGTAAGTGCGTGTTTTTTCTTACATCACTATACTGTACATGGGCATTGCTGGGGAGCTTTAAACTACAACTACAGTATTTAGTTGAACTACTGTATGCGGTTGATGACTACATTTTGCTGTAACTTTCTGGTAGTTAAACGTAATGTTTTTGTCTAGCATGCCAAGTAGTTGACAAAGTAACTACTTTTTCTTAAATCTGTTCGTAGTTTAACTACTAAAGCTACAAACTACAGTTTTGGGCAATGACATAACAATTGGAAAAAAGAATATATATATATATACAGGGATGTCAGGTCGACAGGCCCTGTCATAGACCCCTCTCACAGCACTGTGTGACAATGATGTGAGTGACAGGCAGGCCAATATGCCACAGGGCTGGAAACATGTTGCCATGGTGGTGGTGGGGGAGGGGGGGGGGGCAGGCAGTATATGAGTCTTCTTGAAAGAGGAGTGCTCATTTTCAGCTGGTAATGTAACGGAATACCCCTGAACAGTGTTTGTGCCAGGTTTTGGTGCGGATTGGTGCACCTTTAGCACCCAAGGGTGCATTTGGCACCCAGTGGCCCCTCAGCAGGCCTCATACATACATATAGAACAAATGTTCTGTGTTCGGCCTGTGCTGTGTTTGACGGCCGCCTCAATGCTTTTCCAATGGGAGTCTCACGACCAAACATTTGTGTTTGATTGCTGAGCAATCAGCAATCAAAAGGGTAATGCCAGCTTGTGTATTGACTTGTGAGGCGGTAGTACTGTCGTCGCATTGTCATGCTTTCAAGTTTGTTGTGGTTCGGATTGATCCCAGAGGCGTGGAACACTGAGACTGAACTCCCATCGTGGTCGTGTTGTTGCAGAAAACATAATATACACAAATGAGGCAAGACAAGAATTCAGACTTGAGTGAGTTTACTCGAGTAGGGAGACAACATTTACATGACCTTTCCAATGTAATGGAAACCCAGTCTGGCTCCTAGAGCACTCAGCACACCATTGATGTCTCCTAAAATACTCCCCCAAATGCCCCACAGCGGAGGCAAGAATCGACAAGAAATAAGTCAGAGCCCATGAGTACAGCCCATCGCCTATACAACAGTGTAACACAGCTGATGGGGTAGAGTTTCTTAAAGATACTTAAAATATATTTTTTACAAGGGACGTTTACTTCTCAAAAATCCTCGACAGTCGTGTCCTAAGTGCTGAGCGCATTCTAGGACAGCAGGTTGACAGCTCACAGGCGGTCTACTCACAGCAACGAGGGCCGAGGGGAGCAGAGTGGGACAGCAGAATTTTCAAATAAATTGCCCGTCATTCATATTTATTCCCTGACCGTAAAACACGGAATAAAAGTGTATATGATACAAGATGCTTTCTGGGCTACAATATCCAGTTTTCCTCATTGATGGAGCATCATTGATTGTTAGTCCGTCCATGAGCTGTGTGGAGTTTGGAACCCCATAAGCTGCAATGATTGCATCTATCACCAGACTCACAAAATACATGAGATTATACTCATGATCCAAAGCACAGTCGCCAGCCTTTCGTGACATAGTTCACTTAGCAATCGGTCCATTGTAGAAGCTAGCCTATAAGATCTCCACTTTGCAAATGAATAAACCATTGATTTCCCAAACAGTATATCAAAACGGACCAAATCCCCATCTATCACGTAACCCTCGCATACAATTCACTCGCTATTTTCTGTTGACCCAGGAAATAGACAGGGCAGGAAAAATGAGCCTATACGGTTATCCATTCCAAGTTCGGCGGCAAAAAAAAACAACGGCAAGGCCTTATGATATTAATGCATGTGTCAGTGTGAGAAAACACAACAATAAAACATTGAAATTCTCCTGCATGCATCAAAGCCTGTTCATAATAAACTCCTGTAACCAGAGGGCATATAGAAACGCATACTGTACGCTTCTAATGTGATATTTCCCCCATTTCGGTGTGTGTGAGCATTCAAATCGTACTTCATGCTATGACACCTCCAGCGTTCCGTCCATGCCCAGGAGACCCCCACGGTGCTCAGGTCTACAGCGCTGCAGCAGCGAGGAGGGCCATGCAGGGACAAACGGGGCCATACGGCACAGGTTGTTCTGCTCTTGAACAGCGGTTACCCACACGCAAACGGGTGCATGTGTTTGGTCCGCCCTATACACTCATGGGTCCGACACCCTACCCAAAACCCAAACGCCCAAACCTAACCTCACAGGAAGCCACGGGGGGGGGGGGGGGGTTAACCTGCCACTGGATAGTTTTAACCTGCCACGCATGTCGGGAGCCACGGGTTAGTTTTAACCTGCCACGGGGTAGTTTTAACCTGCCGCTCATGTCGGGAGCCACAAGTTAGTTTTAACCTGCCACGGGGTAGTTTTAACCTGCCGCTCATGTCAGGAGCCACAGGTTAGTTTTAACCTGCCATGGGGTAGTTTTAACCTGCCGCTCATGTCGGGAGCCACAGGTTAGTTTTAACCTGCCACTGGATAGTTTCAACCTGCCGCTCATGTCGGGAGCCACAGGTTAGTTTTAACCTGCCACTGGATAGTTTCAACCTGCCGCTCATGTTGGGAGCCACGGTTTAGTTTAAACCGGCAGCACAGCCTGTAAGTCCGGCAGCCAAAGACACGTGACCTATGACCTCTATTCTTTAGATCTCCCACCATTTTGAATTATGGAAAAGTTTGTACGTGAAAATGAAGCCAGGGGTCATTGAGTATTGCAGTTTTATGAAAATGATTATTCTTCTCTAGATTAGAGGGACATTGTTGAGAAATGAACCTTGACAGCTGCATTGGATACAGCACAAAACCAAGCAGCAGGTGCTTGACACCAGGGCTGTTATTAAGCTCAGCTGTTAATATACTGAAATAACATACTTCACCATTGACCAAGCAGAATCACAATCAGAAGAATTTCCAGAAGCATTCAACCAATACAGTAGGTGTTCCATCATGCTCGTTCGAAGCACAACTGGATGCCTACTTGAACTAATTACTTCCCTGAAACTACCTGTTAATAATGACTCACTCCCGCTGTAATGGGTTCAAAAATGGATACATAATTACAATACTTAAACCTATTCATCATCAGTCACTCAGCTTAAGCTTTTCTTTTCTACCTTTCTATAAGATAGCTCGAACCAGTGCTGGTTGTCTTGTTAGAGCCCACTGCAGTGGTGTACGATCCGAACTTAACCGGGATGCAGAAACTTCTAAGTCAACAATATCCGGTTTGTAAAGCCAGATATCGCTGAGGTCATTCGGGTTGGAAATCCAAATATCCTGTCTCGTACGGAAGACAATGGAGTCTCTCACGACGAGCATATTTCCTACTGTAGCTTCCTAAACCTCTTGGGATTCTTCTTACATATGGTTCACTATAGATGCGTGTCATGATGACGATGCCAGCCAGCTGAGTACGTATCACCATGACGATGCCACGTGTGGCGTTAATACCCATATATGAGGTTTCTACACTATAGTCTGATGTCAGCACTGGATATCGCTGTTGTCTGTCTCTATACATGGAGCTATAGGTTCCACTTCCATTACACAGTATTGTGACATTTTCTATGTATGAAACCTACAGTATAAGCTAAATGTACTATGTGTATGTTTCATTGTGCTGGGTGCCAACCACTTAAATTGAAGCATTTTCTTTAAAGGACCTATAACATAAAATTCAGCTTTTGTGTTTTTGGGCCTCCCATATGCGTTTTCTATCCCCACAAATAACCAATTTTGAACAATCAGGCTTCCATATCATATAGGTGCTTTAATGGAAATTGCTCTCAGGAACAGCTCAACTGATTTTGTCCTCATCGTGATGTCATCAATGTCACCCTACTTTGTATAATTCCTCCTCTTCTTCAGTTCCAAATTTGCATTTCCACTTTGTTTACACCATTGTTGATTTTACAAGCAGGCATGGAATGGAAACAAGCCTGGTTTTTATCTAGCATCAGTATTATAATAACTAAAATATTAAATAATCTGCATATCAGCAGCCCCACCACCTCAGGACATTGTGGTACTGCAGCTAAACTGCTTTCAAAATCGAGAAAGAAATGACAAGGCCTGGTTATATCAGAGTGGTGATTGAGGCTCAAACCATTAGAAATAACTTTGAGGGACATAGACAATATGATATTAAATATTAAAAGCAGATTTAAATTGCATGTTATTTGCGCTTATTTCAAGATCTAAATTCACATATGAGTAAACTGAGGCTACCAATACAATCAGATGTTAGGTATGTACAGTATTTATGACATTTGAGAAAGAAGCAGCAGAACAAGATTTTTTTTTTGTTATACACTTTTGTATACATTTCTGGCAAAGTCCAGAAGGGTATTGTCTATGCATTGAATGTGCCCCTGGTATGAGAACAAAACTGAACGAAAAGGGACCTGACATTACGGCCTATAATGTTGCTCTGGACCTCGACCCAACTACGGATAAGCGGTTGAAGTTAGATGGATGTACATATCTACATTCATGGATAAACACGCTATAAAGCAAAGTTGATTTAGATGAAGGGAAAATGATCACACCCGTGTGAAGTGAGGGGCGCTCTTATCATCGTACATCATCATCATCTCATACTGGCCAGAATGCCTATTGCCACAAATTTGACATTTGACCTAATTTCTCCTTTCATTGGCAAATATTGAGATGTGTGGGGTCAAAAGCTAGCTTTTTCATATTATCATACATCATTCCGTCTTCACTGTCTTCAATGTTACACAGAAAGCTGCGGCCCCTCAAAAGGGCCCCTCAAAATATATGTTATGGGATTTGGGGGTTTTCAGGCATGAAGGGGTTAATATGCATTAATCATGAAATAGTACATTGTGCATATCCATTCATAAACACTGTATAAAGCAAATGTGATGCATTTAGAACAAGTATTTTTTTCATTAAATATTACATTAAGCTTTATTTTCTGGGATTTGTTTGTTTCGGGCATTAAGGGGTTAATAATAAAAAATGCCCAAGGGATATCACTGGGCACCCTCTTGAATTCTTAAGAAGCTACAAGAATCAGTTGAGAAAAAAAACTTTATCTGACGAAACCACGTTCACCCCCACGGCTCCCGGACTGTGGCGGACTCTTTAGTATGCCTAACCAACGTACTGTATGCACCCCCACGCAAACAAACCCCGAGAGCTGATACTGTACTTATAGGCCTATGGCAATCACTTGATCCCTCCGCGTTGTATGAGAATTAGAGAGGTCCATAGGTTGCTGTACCAATTATGCCCGTCTCAGAACCTAAAGTGGCTTGCGCAGCGGCTTGTGAGCAGGAAAATGGATTCTAAACACGCCGTGCCTTTTCGTATACTCACTGGGCTGTACATTATGACCAGAGGAAGTGTTTTAATAACCTTTCTTTTTTGCAGAGTTTACACCACGCTACATAAGAACCACTGATATGAATAAGTACCCCACCACCTGGGTTCTGGGTCATTTCGTTTGACACTAGGGTACAGTGCTATGGCTATATTATTACAAGAGTAAAAGGATTAGCTGACTCATTTCATGTAAAAAAAGAAAAAAGTAATTGTGTTGCCTTTCTGCTCCTATAGTTTGAGCCCTTTTTTGTTGCACAAAAAGCCTTAAAGAGCCACTTCACCCCTGCAACCAGATCTTATTTTAATGGTGTTTAGGACACAAGAAACCCATTCCTGGGGTTTGTATGTGTGCAATGTGTGTTTTTAGATATTTTAGTCATGACGCCATGTTCATGACTAAAGGTTGTCATGAAAATGTGGTCTCGTGCACGGCCTTCCTATCCTGGACTACAAGTCACACCTCCACGCAGCCTCCCCTCTCCACAAGGAGGGGCAGTACACCAAAGCATTATGGTCATTGTAGGAATTCAGCAATGCAGTCAAACCGTGGTCAAACACACAGACTTCATTATTTTTCTGGACATAGGGTGCAAATTTCAAAATGTGTTATCTACCATCTATACTGTTATCTACTACAAATACTATTAACATTGAGTGACTGTTAATTCCAGCAGTGAAATGTCTCTTTAACTTGAGTAAAAAACATTGTTGTACTGTACCTAATTTACACTCTGTAAAATAAATGTTCAAGATAGAAGAGGGTTTATTTGTCACTCACTTTGCCTGCCTGTCAATTATATATATATATATATATATATATATATATATATCATAATTTGAGCGGCCCCCTACGGTCGCGGCCCACTCTGCCTCTCAATGCATATTGCCCCATGCCCAGGCAGATTAAGTCTGGCCCCTCTCAATGCATATTGCCCCATGCCCAGGCAGATTAAGTCTGGCCCCTCTCAATGCATATTGCCCCATGCCCAGGCAGATTAAGTCTGGCCCCTCTCAATGCATATTGCCCCTGGCCCAGGCAGATTAAGTCTGGCCCCTCTCAATGCATATTGCCCCTGGCCCAGGCAGATTAAGTCTGGCCCCTCTGCCTCTCAATGCATATTGCCCCTGGCCCAGGCAGATTAAGTCTGGCCCCTCTCAATGCATATTGCCCCTGGCCCAGGCAGATTAAGTCTGGCCCCTCTGCCTCTCAATGCATATTGCCCCTGGCCCAGGCAGATAAAGTCTGGCCCCTCTGCCTCTCAATGCATATTGCCCCTGGCCCAGGCAGATTAAGTCTGGCCCCTCTCAATGCATATTGCCCCTGGCCCAGGCAGATTAAGTCTGGCCCCTCTCAATTGTGGGAGGACTTCACGGCCGAAGTGGTGACGAGCCAAGCCTCCAATGGGTTAATAAGAATTTCCTCACATGTAGTGCATTGAGATGGAGGTATAATCCACTGAGCATTCGTTTTTTGTCTTGTTCCAAGACTTTCATCTGTAAGGGGGAGTTGTGCAAAAAAGTAAAAGAAGAACTATATCTTAGTCTGCAATTTTCTTCTTATTTTTCTTCTTTGAAACCACCCCCTGCCATGCTGTCTCTTCTGCGGGAGCGAGAGGTCTACAGTATATAGCATGGGCTGAATTGTAACTGGATGTATACGTAGACTACCACTCAGGATGATAACCATCAACCATCCTACTATGATGCATTTACTCCCCGGTGCTCCACCGGCTACATTTTGTTTTATAGCATTATATCATAAGGGACTGACTGCCAACAGCCAAGAATAATAAAATCAATTTGTCTCACTCACTGGGGAGAACAGACGGCGTTCTCTTTCTTACTTGCCTAACGCCCCCTTTTGCGCTCTCTATCATCTCTCTCTCTCTCTATTGCTTTTGTGCATCACAAGCTCTGCACTTGCACAGTTTGCGGTTATGATTACTAAAAAATAATGTATCGCCAATCAATTGACGGCCATATCATTGCCCGACCGTGAATCGTCAGAGCGTCTCGGCAACATCTGTGGGATTTTACGAGTGAATGTATCAAAACATATTACCTGCAAATTCCATATCCAAAATAATGAGAAAATAATTGCTTGTTTGTTATGAATCCTCATCAAGTTTCCACTGTTGCCTCTGTTTATTTAGCCATATAAAAGCACTGCAGTACTGCATGCTACATCCAATAATTACACCAGTGTTGGAGTAAAATGAACAATAAGTTTCAGTTTTAATAACTTGATAACATAATTTTACTTTTAATATGAACGATCTTGGACTATATGCTGACATTGTTTATCAAAATACCTCTGAAACAAATCTCTATCCTCTTATCCCATTCAGTACGGGAACACCTTTTGGTGTTTTAAGCATTATGTTATACATTTTTAGCAAAAGGCCGATGCACACCTCAGAAGGCTAGTGACAGATGCGTAGGGCAATGGAGCATATCGTTGCTCCATTTTTTTGTTTCTTTTTTTTTGGTCATAAATCAGTGCTATTGAACACAATTTACAATTTACAATTTAGGCATTTAGCAGACGCTCTTAATCCAGAGCGATTTACATTAAGCAAGAACAAAAAAGCATGGGAATACATCACATAAAAACATTTATCAAGAAACATGCCTAAGCTAAGAAAGTAACAGTGGAATATCTATATAATGAAGCTATACATATAAACTATACATCTATACTACTATGCTATACATATTATGTACTATGACGTGCTATGACTACATACAATGCAATTATAGTGCTGTCTACATAATATGCTATAAGTCTGTATCAAATGCTATCTAAGTCTACAGAAATGCTATCTAAGGGGGTGGGGTAAGTGCTATGGGCCATGATGGAGTCTGAAAAGGTGGGTTTTCAGACTACGGCGGAAGATTGGGAGTGATGCTGCAGTTCTGACTGCAATGGGAAGTGCATTCCACAGTTTTGGAGCCAGAAGGGAGAAGAGTTTGGGACGTGTGGAGCGTTGTCCCGGCGTTTTTAGTGAGGGTACTTCCAGCTTCCCTGCGTTGGCTGATCTGAGTGCACGGGAGGGTTTGTAGGGTTCGATCATACTTGCAAGATATGGGGAGCCATACCTTTGGTTGCTTTGAATGCCAGCATCAGTGTTTTGTATTCTGTGCGGGCAGCGACCGGGAGCCAGTGGAGGGAGCGGAGCAGGGGGGAGACATGTGAGAATTTTGGCTGGTTGAAGACTAAGCGAGCGAACACCCTTTACGTCTGTGTGTTGTTTCGAAAATATTGAACCAATGGTTTGGACGAAACGTTAACTCCATTGGACCCTCAAAATGTCTGCTAAAGCAACCAATTCTACCACCTCTCCCCCTTTCATGGAAGTAATTGACAATATATAAAGTCACAACGCCAACTTTGATGAGGCTGTATTGCTTTGTTTTAAAAAGTTTTTGCTTCTGGGAGGTCCCTGGAACAACATATTTTCAGATGGGGGTCGGTGGCCAATTACATATATTTTTGGGGTCCTTGACATGAAAATGTTTGAGAACCACTGACATAGAAACATGGGTTTTACAGAAAACTGTCAGGATATTAGAAGGCATTTGTAGAATCGTCCTCAAGTCTAAATGTTTTAATGTAATTTACAACATTCTTCTCCTATAAGGACATCTCGAGGTGTCCTTATGCAGTAGAACCCACTGTGTTAATTCTAGAAGAAACTTTCACTCGCAATTTGTTTTCAAATTAATATACTTTATTTTTTAACTACCCTCACTATCTAAAACATTGTGTACGTTCCTACAGCTCACCACACAACCTAAGGCATACAGAGTATCCTTACATCACTATCCACACCAGAATCAGTAAAGACGTTGGTCGACGAATTGGAACAGCCTTCCAAGTTCCCTTAGATCTAACTCCTCTAATTGCCTAAAAGTCTTTCCTCTATAACAACTGTCATCTATCCCGTGAATCATACGGAATACGCTGTAATTAAATTTCCAAGGTGCAAGCAAATGTTTGTATTCTGTGTATTCGACAGTGGTGTAAATGCATTTTCACAAGTACTGTACTTGACAATTTTCTGGTGTTTGTACTTTACTTGAGTATTTCCAATTTCCAATACTTTAACTTGTACTCCACTACATCTCAGAGCAAAAAGCTGTACTTTTACTCCACTACAATTATTTGAAAACGTTACTTTAGAAAACATACCACTTCAGGTCTTCAGCCTTACAGTATACAGTACATCTCGGCCGTTTGGAAATGAAATGGGACATTCTGCAATATGAGTACTTTTACTTTAGTACTTTAAGTACATTTTGATGCTAATACTTTTGTACTTTTACTTGAATACATTTTTTATACGAGACTTCTACTTTTAACAGAGTACATGTAGGCCTACATTGCAGTATTTATACTTTTACTTAATTATTTCTTTCCCATGTCCGTATATATATGGACCCCAACGCTAGGGGACGTCATATCCCAGGTCTGTATATATACGGACCCAAATGTATACCAATGTATAGTTGAGTCCCACGGCAGCTTTTAAGTAAATACATTTGAGTACATTTTCCGCTACTGGTATTCGATATGGTCATGGTGTGGCATGTGCATGTATGTAATGGTCTGTAGTCGGAACGTGTTAATCCTGCCTGGCCCCCTCAAACCGACTGCCTACTTTTAGTATCGGGGGGGGGGGGGGGATCAACTGCTACAGCACGGGCTACAATGTATTTTTTTCGGGGGCAGCTCGTCGGGGCCTCTACAGTACCTCTCGGTGCTGTACGCAGTTGCGTAGTTTGCATTCGTGTAGTTTGCATAGTTTGCCACTGTGCAGCTGCACATGTGCAGATGCCTATGACTAATCCGGCCATGTCTGTAGTTTTTGTTCATTTAGCTTTACATGGGTATATTAATGCATGACGTTTTTCATGTTGTGGGTGATCAGGTGGGTTGGTTTTAATGAATTGCATTTTTATAGTGCTTTTCCAAGTGCTCAAAGCGCTTTACAATGGTTCATTCCCATACATTGGGAGGTGAAACTAGTGATGCACCGAATATTCGTCCGGAGAAAATATTCGGCAGAAAATGGCTAAAAATGCATTTTCGGCCTATTCGGTTTCGGCCCGAATAGGCAGAAAATATATCACAGAATAGTGTATGCAATGAATGCATTCAAAAGAGCTGAATAAATGTTTTATGGAGCCATAATAGTGATTATTAGTTTAGTTAGGTTTTGCCATAACCATTTATTTTTCCATAAATCAGGTAGCTTTAATGTACGGCCATGACAGCAATGGTAGGAAAAAAGATATATAATATTAATCATATTCGGTATTCGGTTTTCGGCCAACTGTTTCCTATAATCCTCTGAATATTGTGGAAGATAACAAAGCTGTTTTGTTAGATTTCACTCACATTCTCCCCAAACAGTCGGTGTTAACGAAGCCACTGGAGGCTCACAGATGTCAACGCAGAGGTGCCAATTTTTATTTATTAGAAGAAAAACAAAAAAACAATTGACAGACACATTGGAGACACATGGAGACATTAGCGGCTGGTGAAACAAACGCTGTATTCACATTTCACATGCAGACTGCCTCCAACCAGAAAACAAACAGCAGGGTGCCAATAGTTTTTTTTCAATGATGCAAAAATAATTATGCATAGAAACAAAACGGATTTGAGCATTAAAGGGTGGAGATGAGAGAGAGAAGTTTACAATTTACGATTCAGGCATTTAGCAGACATTATTAATCCAGAGCGACTTAAATTAAGCAAGAACAAAAAGCATGGCAATACATCATATACATATACAAAGTATACGTAAGCTAAGAACGTAACATATCTATACAAATTAAACTATACATATATTTATACACTATATAGTGCTATGTTTACATTAAATGCTACATAAATGCTAAGTCTACATAAACTGCCATCTAAGTCTACATAAAATGCTGTCCAAGTTACAAAAGTTGAGCCTTTGCATACGCCTGTAGGTCGAGGCTAGGCAAGTAGGCCTACTATGGAAAGTGCTATGGGCTAAGATGGTGTCTGAAGAGGTGTGTTTTTAGACTGCGGCGTGAATCTGTATTCTGATTGTAATTGGGAAGTGCATTCCATAGTTTTGGAGCCAGAAGGGAGAAGAGAGTTTGGGACGTGTGGAGTGTTGTCCAGGTGTTTTTAACGAGGGTACTTGCAGTTTCCCTGCGTCGGCTGATCTGAACGCTCGGGAGGGTTCTAAGGTGCGATCAGACTTGCAAGATATGGCATGAGAGTGAAGATTCAAGAGAGTATATTCAACAAACACGCACTCACGCACGCACGCTAGCAGGCACGCACGCACGCACGCACGCACGCACGCACGCACGCACGCACGCACGCACACACACACACACACACACACACACACACACACACACACTTTCAGAGAACAGTACGTTAAGTCCACACCTTCCAGCTCTGGGAGTCACGACTCGATATCTGTTCTGCAGAGATGGGCGGTGGAAGTAATGCACATACGTACAGTACAGTGAAGACTGCTGAGGGATTCTAACCGTGGAGTTAAAGCTTAATGGACTCCCTCTCACAGCCACAGACAGCTCTGTGATTAAGCCATTCAGGACCAGGACGGGAACCCCTTTTGGTGTTTTAGGCATTGTTATTCTTTAGCTATTGAAAAATAGCTTGAGCTTGTAGATCTGCTATTTTTTTTAATCATGAAAATGTGTCACAAATCTTTGAATATATATATTTCAGAGTGAACGCTTTTAACTCAAGTCGTTGCTTCTAGGGGGGGCTTTTTCATGTCCTTGACATGAAAAACGTTGAGCACCACTGACTTGAAACATATAGGGTTTTCAGAAAACTGTCAGGAAGACGCGTTTTTAGAATCTGTTCCCAGGTCTAAATGGGTTAAGATAAAAGCTAGCTCTGTACACAGTATGAGAACTGAAAGAAGCGGCAGAGGACACTTACTGTATCTGGAAATGTGACCGCAGTGACCACAGTAAACCGCTGGTTCCCAAACACTGGGTCGGGACCCATTTGTGGGTCGCGGGCGTATTTTTGTGGGTCCCCTTATTTTTTTTGTTTCCTAAAATTATGTTTTTTTGGGAATGTTTTTGAGATAATATTATTATCTCAAAACATAAAAAAAAACATTCCCAAAAAAGAAGCTAAACATTTCACGAAATAAACCAAAATTCTATGTTTCTTTTTCAGTAACTTCATTGAAGAAATAAAAGAAAAATCGAAGAAATTCCATGAATTAGAAGAAAATAAGTATAGTGAAAATAGCCGAACTACAAGCTCACAGCGTGGCGCTAAGCGACCCATTGTGAGCTTGTTGATCTGCTATTTTCACTAGTTTGGGTCCCGGGAGAATTAATTTCAGTTTTAAAAAGTTTGGGAACCACTGCTGCAAAACTATCTATGGACACTCTGTTACATTATGAGGAACGGTGGCCTTCATACAGTATTCATATCATATTTAAAATGAAAAATACATCGTCAATTATAGTTCTAATCTAATAAAACACCTGCCAATAAGAAAGCACTTTGACACTTTGACGTTGAAATTGCGCTTTACAAATGATGACAAACCACAAACCAGTGATTCATCATCATCTGGTGTGACACCTCGGATGCCTTCTCTTGTTTTCCAGAGGAGGCTCAGCCATGGGTCCTGCGGTGTGTGTGCAACAAGGTGCCGCTGATTTTCTTCTTGCTTTTTGTGATTGCCTGCTGGAGGGGTCGTCGTACACAGCAGCACTGGGGACACAGAATCTGAACAGGCTGCTTATAGGAAGGCTTGTCTCTGTATAGTTGCTGGGGCTGCACTGGATACTGATATAATACCGTTACCAATGGAACAATATCAGTCTATTTCTCAGTGACGTCGTACAACAACGACCCTGTGTATATGTATTTACTTACGTTTTGCCAAAGCATATATAGGGCGTCTGTCTGTCGGTCGGTCTGTCTACCAGCGTTTATAAAGACTGTGGAATGCCCATTATACCAAACCGTCCACATATTTACAGGCAATGTAATGGAACTGGCCTGCCGTCCTGTGACATGATTTCAGGTAGGGAGTGTTGTGGACAAAGTCTCCTGGCCTGCCAGCACAAAGACATGATGCTGCTGATGCAGAATGACTCTCATGACTCATGACAGATTTTGAGTGTACTGCAATGTGCAGTATTTAGTTGCCTTTGTTCTTCAGGCCTTACTGTATTTCTTTATGAAAGGGCTGACATTCAATACTGTATTACTTACAGTTATTACAGTATATATTTTTCCATTTCTGATTGAAAAAATAAATAAATAAATTAAACCAAAGTGGACCCTTACGGCCGGGTCCATTTGGTTTCATTTTACACAAGAGTTACATTATTGTTAAACATCTGAATTACTTAATTTACGTACAAGAAGTCTACTGTAGTACACAATTAGAGAATGTAGAAGAATTGATATTTTGATCAATGTTTGGCCTGTTATCTCTCCTAATGGTACCAACATCAAAGTCTTATCTGTTATCTCTCCTCTCATTCAAAACCTCACTCAAAACCCACCTTCAGGATAGTTTTCCCCAGCTGAGGTCTGGTTAGGATGTCTCCCCCCCCATCCCTCGTTTATCCTTTTATCTCTTTAACCTTGTACTGTTGTTGTATCTGTTATGTCTTGCTTTGTTTTTTTGCTAATAAAGTCTGTTCCTAGTGTTCTTATGTAAAGCGCTTTGGGTATTTAGAAAAGCGCTATATAAATTTGAGCTATTATCATTATTATTATAATTATTATTAGGTATAGAACTTTTAAAGAATGTGTGTGCTGTATTATTGAAACCCTCTCTAAAGAGCACCTGCCTGCAGTCTTCTACATGAAGGACCCACAAATCGCTTCTTTTCTTTTTTCCGACACTTACACATTTTACTTAAGTAAAAGTATACAACACATTGGCATCAACATGTACTTACAGATAAAAACAGAGTTAAAATAAATAAAATGTACTTACAGTACCAAATGTAAAAGGTATCATAATCATATAAACGTAATATTGCAGAATCATAATTCTGATGCTGATTTAAATACATGCTGCTGGACTGTTTAACCTATAATGCATGGATCATAATGTATAGGTTAATGTTTTGTTTATTAATCATCTAAATCTGAAAAATAAGTAATTAATGCTATCAAATCATATTGCCTCAGGATGTACAGTATAGTGGAGCAGACGAAATAAACCTCATGTTCATCTTTTCAAATGATACCAGGAAACCAAGGTGTTTTGCCCATGGTTTCCAGGTCGGGGACAGGGTGCATTGGTAGAGCAGATGTTAAAGGACCTATATGTCATCAGTATCACCCTACTTTGTATAATTCCTCTTTTTCTGCAGTCTTCAGTTCCAAATTTGCATTTCCACTTTGTTTACAATGTCCGCCATTGTTGATTTTCCAAGCTGGCATGGAATGGAAACAAGCCTTAGTTTTATAATGACTCAAATGTTAAATAAGTTGCTTATCAGTGCCCCCACCACCTTGTGGTACTGCAGCTAAAACAGCTTCAGAAGCAAAAAAGACAATATGGTATTAAAGGTTTTATGATGGTTTCATTTTCATTTATTTTTGTTTTTGTTTTTTGTTTTAGGTTTTATGAACTTTGAACATTCAGTGGATTTTCTGTTGTCTGAAGTTGTCTTTGGGGTTTGGAAGCCTTTTGAGCTACAATGAAAACAGGCAACACAGTGAAAACAGTGACATCTGCTGGCAAATCCCATTGACATATATGGGATTTGCAGGCTCTTACTGTACATCACAAACTGCCGGCAAATCAGAGCACCTGTTTGAGCCAGAAAACCCCAGATCACAGAAAATCTACTGAATGTTAAAAGTTCATGTTTTTTGGGTGCAATTGAGATTAGAAAACCTAAAAAAAATAAGAACAATTCCACAACCTTTTTTTTTATGTCACAATCCCTATATATATCCCAATATTAAAACACGTTTTAAAAACTAAGGTAACGTTTTAGTCATGGATTTTCTTCAGGCATTATGAGATGCCTGAGGAAGGTCCATGACCGAAGCGTTGCCTTTTTTAATACTATTATTTATTATACTATAAGTACAGTACTCTCCTCTGAGATGTAGCCATCCATCCATCTTCAACCGCTTATCTGTAGTCGGGTCGCGGGGGCAACAGCTCCACCAGAGAGCTCCAGACTTCCCTCTCCAGAGCAACATTAGTGACTTCCTCCTTGGGGCTCCCGAGACGTTCCAAGGCCAGTGAGTCGATGTAATCCCTCCATCTGCGCCTTGGTCTGCCCCGGGGTCTCCTCCCAGTGGGACGTGCATCGAGTAACTCCCTAGGGAGACGCCCAAGAGGCATCCTAACCTGAACCACCTAAGCTGGCTCCTTTCCAGGCGAAGAAGTAGCGACTCTACTCCGAGTCACCCTTGTGCGACTGAACTTCTCACCCTATAAGGGAGAGATGTAGTGGAACCCGAAGTATCAAAGAATAGACTTATTCAGAAGTCCCTCAAATGTGTTTTAAGCTATAGTACTTGAGCAGTTGTACTTAGTGACTGCTGGTATACCCTGTCAGGTAAAGCCAATAGCCTTGCCTCTTTTTGGCATCTCTGTAGAAGTGCTATATAGTTTCAAGAGAAATCCCTTTTTTAGCAAAGAGAAACCAAGGTCCTCGCTAGAGGTTACAAAGCAATCAGAGAGCTGGGCGGATCGAGGCCAACATCTTCCTTGAATGTTGGGCCTTCAGCCTCCAGACACTGCACTTCTCTATTTTCTATTTTTATATCTCTCCATTGTGCATTGGAACAGTGTGGACTGCTCCAACAGTATTCTGTATAACTCATTACACTCTGGTTCCAATAATAAAATCATACAGATTAGATTACAGTTCAGTACATCATATCATAATCTAGTTCCACCAGATTTACATGTCTGAAAGAATACAATAATAATTACGGTGTGACAGAACGGTCAGTAGTAGTAGTGTTTTCACCTATACTGGATGTATTGCTTGGCTTAGTCGTGTGTGTGTGTGTGTGTGTGTGTGTGTGTGTGTGTGTGCTCAGCTGCCCCTCGGCTGTGGAACGCCCTCCCCGACCACCTGAGAGCACCACAGTCCGTGGACGCTTTTAAAAAGGGACTAAAGACCTTCCTCTTTAGTAAGGCATTTGCCCAGTCAGACTTTTAAGCTGCCCTGTGTGCTGTTTTTAACTGTTTTATTCTTATTTTTATTCATATCTTAATTCTTTCTGCCTGTAGCACTTTGAGATTTGTTTCAAATGTAAAGTGCGTTATAAATAAAATTTATTATTATTATTTTATTATTATTGTGTGTGTGTGTGTGTGTGTGTGTGTGTGTGTGTGTGTGTGTGTGTGTGTGTGTGTGTGTGTGTGTGTGTGTGTGTGTGTGTGTGTGTGTGTGTGTGTGAGATTCTGAGAAGAGGAAATGTGTGTGCGTGCGTCCTCTCACTCAACTGTATACTAGTGTAAAGCATTGCTCAGAGCATAGAGTGCTCTCCCATCATCACATGATGGGAGATACATTGAAAGAGAGAGTTAAAGGAGAATTCCATGCTAGAAGGCTTTCTTACATTTCCTACCTTTCTTTGTAGTCGTTACGTCCCCACCAAAGAGGTCCAGGTGTTTTTTTTGTGCAAAAACTCCTTATTGGCTATTTCCCCTACCATAAGCCCTCAATGAATTGCATTGAATTGAATGGGGCTATGGGGTGTTGTGCTAATTTGCTTATTTCCATCGAAATAAGTAGTAAAGTGTGCCGCTTGGGTTATTTACATTATGAAGAGAGGATATATACGAAACAATTATAATTTTGAGCGATGGAAATAACCGAATTAGCACAACACCCCATAGCCCCATTAAATTCCCATTTAATGCAATTCATTTAAGGCTTATTGTAGGGGAAATAGCCAAAAAGGAGCTTTTGCACAAAATAACACCTGGACCTCTTTGATTGGGACGTAACAACTACAAAGAAAGGTAAGAAAGCCTTTTAGTATGGAATTCTCCTTTAAGACACTCTGAGCCTGAAAATGAAGGCCCGGCCCTACCTGGGCCCTCATCAAACACACACAAGACACTGCCACCCTTAGATCCTCATATATGGAGCTGACCTGTTCTGACATTACATATGTTGATCTGACCTCATCAAACCCTGTACACTTAAGACACGCTCCATATATGGCCAGTGCACGCTTCTCGCCCTCAGGCGTCTTACTGTTTTTGTCCTAGAATAATATGCAATCCTAGGGCAAAAAATATGAAGAATAAATCCCTATACAAATAGGGATTTTTATTATTATTTTCAATTTATAATTTATAACTCCTATACTTTTATACATCTTGCCTATAGCGGAGAACTCACCGTCGGACGCATTAATTCTGATCACGTCCTCCCGAACTGGACACAGATAAATTGCTACCCCTGGTGTGTGTGTGCTGTCGTCCTTCTCCACAACGCTCTGTTACTATCCCTATAGCCTCCTCTGAGCTCTGCGCTTCTTCACATTCAATTCCTAAATCTCCCGTAACATTCCCTCCGTCATTACTTATTCTCTACTCTACAGCACCACTGCATATTTCTTGTTCAGCTGTTACCCGTCTCTCTGTGTGAGAGACACGCACGCACGCACGCACGCACACACTTCCTCTTTCTCTTTCTTCTTTTTCTCCCCCCTCTGTGATTCCATTTTCGCTGGCCCCCCCTTTTCATATACGAAAAGTTCCCACCACAGCCCTGACTATCAATTCTGCATGGCCCATTCTCTCCGTCTCCGCTGAGGTCTGCAGCCTCTCATAACTGTGTGTGTGTGTGTGTGTGTGTGTGTGTGTGTGTGTGTGTGTGTGTGTGTTGATAAAGATATAATGCACACTCTAGAAAACATCAGATAATCAGAAGCTTATAAAGGGGAGGATTTTGCATATTTTGTGGCGGTAGCTGTTAGACAGCTGATTCTGTCCCTATTATTATTGAAACCGCTTAATGGGTGAATCTTTTTTTTTTGGTCCGCAAATCAGATGGAATATTTTAAAGCTCTTGCAGAGACGTGAGTGGAATAATTACCTACGCCACACATCATGGCCATCTACTTTTTTTTATCCTTCTTATAATAATGACCCACAGTATTGTCTAAAGTTCCTGGTATAATCGTGTCGGGGGGGGGGGGGGGGGGGGGGGGGGGGGGGAAGAAGCCACTTCTGAGAGCTGTTAAAGTGTCAGGCTGCATCCCAGAGATCTCATTCTGATTCCTTTAACCCATTTAGACCTGAGGACGCATCTTTCCGTGTCTCCTTATAACTTTTAACCACTTTAACCATCATTTGAAACTTTAGCTGTTGAAAAATAGCAGATCTACAGGCTCGTACAAGTTTGTAGCTACAAACTTGTAGATCTGCCATTATTGAAAAATCGTGAAAATGAGAAAATTTGTCTTTGAAGAATATATATTCTTTCACAGTGAACGTTTTTAACTCAAATATTTCCTATAATTCTGTGGGTCCTTGACATGAAAATGTTTTGAGCACCACTGATACGTTTTCCAGAAAACTGTCAGGATTTGGAAGACATTTTGTAGAATCTTGATCTGCGGATGGTCTCCGGTCTTAACGGATTAATTAAGCTGTCTGGTGTCTAATGATGGACTGTCCGGCTGACTGTCTTATCGTAGGCGGTGTGTGGCGTGCGTTCGCAGCAGTCGGTCTTTCATCCTTGAGAGGCGGTACACGGCCATGTACCTCTATACTTGACGGCATCATTTCCACATGGGCGAATGTGTTTGGTCTCAACATAGTGCATGTGTAACCATGGCAACGCTGATGTGGAGAACGGCTCTGGTGGAGTGTTTGTTGGACAGCCTCCTTTAACATTTAATTAAAGGGTCGGAGGGAATTCTCGCATGTTCTAAAAAAAGGGGGGGGGGCGGGGAACTGTATTGTATTCACAGCAGTGGTGGAAAAAGTACTCAATTATTTTACTTAAGTAAAAGTACCAATACTGCAATTTAGAACTACTTGAGTACAAAAGTATCAGCATCAAAATGTACTTAAAATACTAAAAGTAAAAGTACTCATATTGCAGAATGTCCCATTTCACAAGTTCAAAATGTGTACAAAATCTATTGAAAATAGCCATTTTACAAGCTTGTAGATCGGCTATTTTCAAATTGCCAGCATTGAAGTGGTTAATGTATGTTTTCTAATGGAGTAAAAGTACAAATTTTGGCCCTGAGATGTAGTGCAGTAGAAGTAAAAGTACTGGAAATTGGAAATACTCAAGTAAAGTACAAATACCTCAAAATTGTAAGTACTGTACTTAAGTAAACGTACTTAGTTACTTTCCACCACTGATTCAGTTTGTAGAATGGGTACAGTTCAGTTCAACGGAAGTAAAGGTCAATACAAAATGTGCTACGAGGATGGAACCAGAAATACTGTACATCAGGGTCCTCCATTTTCAATTGATCAGAACAAAGATGTCGAAATAAACACTTAAAAATTAAAATAAATCATCATATATATGTACAGTTAAATGAAAGTTAAAAACACCCTGTACTGTACTGTACTGTACTGTACTGTCCAAGCCCCCCTCCGTGGTGTGTGTGTGCGTGCGTGCGTGCGTGCACGAATGTAATCACAGAGGGTGAAGAAAAAGAAGAAATTCTGAGAAGAGGAAATGTGTGTGCGTGCATGCATGCGTCCTCCCAATCAACTGTATACTAGTGTAAAGCATTGCTCAGAGCATAGAGTGCTCTCATGTGATGATGGGAGATACATTGAAAGAGAGAGTTAAGACACTCTGGGCCCTCATCAAACGCACTCAAGACACTGCCACCATTAGATCCTCATATATGGAGCTGACCTGTTCTGACATTCCATATAGTCTAGTAGCCAGCCCATAGAGCCCCATTGTGAACATTGTGAACGGGCTAAAAACGGCCAATGCCGTCATCACAAATTGATGATGTCAGCGCATTTGGACAAGTTGGCATGGCCGTTTTAAGCCCAATTAGTGTTTTTTTTTTGTTGCAAAACTAATGCTTGGAATGGATTCAGCATCATGAAAACCCCCTAGTTTGACATGTCACATGACATGTCGAAATTTTTAATATTTTGCCTATAGGTTGTTAATGGTATGGTCACATATTTTGCCAATTATGAAAATTTCCCAACATAATGATTATGCAAGTTAGCATCCGGCAGTTTCTACATGCTGGGGACTAGGCATGCCACGGTTTACCGAATTTCGGTAATACCGCGACAGGAACAGCCACGGTGTTGATGTACAAAACGGCCATTAGGGGGAGCCATAGTATAGTGAAATACAGTGGGGAATAGCTATTGATTCATTGATTGAATACTTTATTGTCAGAAATGTAATCAGTATAGGGTACAGTCAAACACATGTCCAAAGGGATCACTGATAAAAGTCCTTGCTGTCTTGTTTCCATTCGGTCCTGGGTAATCAATTCATAATCATGACAAGTCACACATCATTATGATATATATGATGATATATATATATATATATATATATATATGTATGTATGTAGGCCTGCATGTTGGGGAACAAAGAAGGGCTTATAAGGAGGTGGAGGTAGTCACTAGACATAGGTGGGGGGGGGGAATCTTTTTTTTTTTTTTTTTACTTTAAAAAAAAATATATAAATACCGTGGAATACCGAGGTATAGGTTATCAATACCGGCACCGTACCATACTGTAAAATCTCATACCGTGGCATGCCTACTGGGGACCCATACTCAACATTTCTAACATAAAACGTTGGTGTACTCAACATGTCCGGTGTGTGTGTGTGTGTGTGTGTGTGTGTGTGTGTGTGTGTGTGTGTGTGTGTGGTTTTGAAGGAGTCTAGGGATTCACATTTCTTAACGGCTGTTGGTAGGGCGTTCCACATTTTAGTGGCATTCTGTAGGAGCTGATAATATTGTCACCCACTTTAACTGAGAAGTCGTCTGCCTTGCTGAGATTCCTATTCGATCCAAAGAGAATGGATTCAGTTTTTCCCAGGTGTAATGGAAGTAGAGAGAGAACAGAGAGAGAAAAAAATAAAAAAATAATCTAGCTCAAAAAAGAAAAGCTATACATTTTACCACATGAGACATTATTAAGCAATAAGCATAAATAAGATAAGACCAATATTGGAGCTATTTTGATAATGAATGAGATGGCCCTATATAATGTTGCTTTTAACTTAAAAGTTATGTTATGCTAAGCGGATGACCGAACCCAAAATGCAAGCCACAAACAGGAAGTTCAAAATCAAAGTCTTTATTAAAGTCCAGGGCAGAACAAAAATGGTAAACAGAGAAAATGAGTAGTAGCTGTAATCTCAGGAAACTCAGGAGAGCCCAAAACATTTCCAATATACAAAAATAACTACTAAGTCCAAAAGGCAAAACATACCAGGGTACAAGGCAGTAGTTTAAAGAGTCCAAAAAGCAAACCTTAAGTCGAAACAAAACCGAGAACCAGGAACTCCGGGGTACCGCTCAGGGAACAATGACAATGTACTGACAGTGAGTGTTTGTAAAGAGTCCAGTCTTATAGTGGGAAGGTTGATTGATGAATTGTTCACAGGTGGAATGAATGTGACTGTAGAGTGGAAGGGGGAAGTGAGTGTTGCCAGGTCTGACAGTCTGTGGAGAGGTTGCCAGGTCTGGCAAGGTAAGCGGAGGGACAGATCCTAACAAGTTAGCTCTTATGGTAATCATCGCTGTATAGTGTGTTTGTTCAGTATAGTGTTTCTCCAGCTCTACAATAAGCAGAAACTTCATTTTCAGATGAAGTACCCATTCATCAGCTTATCTCCCTGCAGCATGAATTAATATAGAGCAAATTGTTGATAAACAGCAATAAAACTAAAGCTATGTTGTTCACTCCACGAGCTATTTCAGCTCCAGTGACCGGAACTCGCATTGAGCGCTACAAATACCTTGGTATTTGGTTGGATAAAAACCTACATTTATAATTTCATATTGATTCCTTGTGCAAAACTGGTCACATGGTCTCTTTCTGTCCCAATTGGATTATGGTGATACTATTTTATAGGTTTGCTTGCTCCACCTTGGCCAAACTTTGTCGGTTGGTTCTCATTGACATCTCGCAGGCTGCAACATTGGTATATATTCATTTATAAAGCCATTCTTGGTCACCTGCGGTCTTACATTTCAAATTTCATTACAAATTCGATTAGGTCAAAAATGGTCTAAACCTCAGATCAAATGCTTGGCCCCTGAGGGGGGTAAAACATGTCTGGCCTTCTTTGGCCAGACATCCAGACTAAAATTGGCATTGAAAGTTCCTTTGAGAAGTTTCAAAGGGATCTTTGATGTACAGTCCAACACCTGCACATGTTTGGATATGTACTAGCCTTTGTCCATGCCTATATATTTATTATCTCTGTTTATATGTTGTACATTGTGTATTTGCCCTGCCACTAAATGATCAGCACTTTGCTGATTTGTTGTATTTTGGATTTATCATGGATTTTATTTGCTGCTGTAATGTGACATGTTCGATGTAGCGTTGAAGTGTAATTTGTTTTTCTGCCACTTGACCAGTTCCCACTTGTAAAAGAGACGCAGTCTCAGCGTGTTTTTACTGGTTAAATAAAGGTAACACAATATATGCATTCTCCGTTTCATAAAGAGCTGAATAGACATGGAATCTGGCTGAGTTGCAGGCACTCTATTTTAATCTCTGAGAGAGTCGGGGAGTCTATCAGCATTGATGTCAACATTTTTGCCACCGTCACTTAAAACGGAGATCGTAGTTTAGCCTTGACAGGATAATGCGACATCCGTAGCATGGTCATTAGCATATATACTGTAGTATCTTTTTGAAATTTTAAAGTTGGCAAAAGATAAAATAACTGCACCATCTGCTACCTCTCCTCACATTATGACACTGATTTCGAGAACAGACTGGTCCAGATGTATTGAAAGCCGCTGGAACACATCAACTCTACAGGAACCAGATACACGTCCAAAAACAATCGCTATGGTCTGTGTACCACTGGCAGTGGAACAGTTCATTTCTAAACCTCACATATGGTAGCAGCACTGCCAGCACAGAACAGTGTTTGGGCTCACTTGTTTGAAATTCTAAGCTGTATAGAAATGTGCCCTGCATGAATCTTGAATAAGCTATAGGAATAACAAAATATGCTGAATACAATCATGACATGCCATAATAAATGCTATTCTTGGGTGGGTAGTTGTTACAAGAATCTCCAAATAAAATAATATCTCCTCATTTTGATAATATGGATAATGTGATATCAATACGCGATACAAAGAACCGGTAAAACAAACTGAATAAATACATGAAGAATGAACATGTGTCTGAAAACAGAAAACAGCTGACTGTTGCTTAAAGCCAAACATAAGGACAACACAATCTGGACAATCTTTTCAAATACAAAAATCCATTAAGATGATGACTTGATTTGAGACTTTTGAGTTGTATTGATGTGAATGTTTACCCCATTGTACATTTCCATCGAATGCTCAATTTGGTTATTCCCTGTAATTAATTGCTGAAGTAGCTTTTCTGAGGACATTATATAGGCATATACCTGCCGCGCCGCGGGACTGACCTTATAATTGCACTGACAACAGTGAATACTGGATAGCCACAGAGCACAAAGCTAATTGCTTTTTGCCTCACCATTATCTCTTAAATACCAATCCAGATTGCACTCCTGTTAAGCTTGCATCCAATAACGGCACTCCTTCAACGCTTTTAACCTTCGGAAAATTGGGTGTCGAACCAATCAAGATCTCTACAATGCAAGTAGTACAATAGGGCAGATTATTTTCCAATGTTATTGTACTTTCTGCTTATTAATATGAGGGCAGATTAGTGGGCGTGGCACGTGGGCGTGGCGACCAATTTGTTTTTTTTCCCCCCTGTTGGTGGGAGTTTGAAGGAACATGTGCTGTCAAAACAGGTGTGGGGGTGTGTCTGGGACCCCCGGGGTGTGAGAAGGGGAAACTGTGACTAAAGATTAGTGTCGATGTCAGCTTCCTGACATCCTGGCATCCTGACATCCTGACATCCTGGCATCCTGGCATTTACCTTTTAAAATTAGAACCTAATTTAAATGTCATGGGAGTATGGCTGTCTTCGTCATCCTGGGCGTGAAATAGGTTAGGGATAAAGGCCTAATGAGGGTGTGTGGTTATTCAGAAAGAGTGGGTCATTGTGAGTGTGATACTCCTCAGATCAATGTGATTTTTTTTTTCTCGTCATGGAGGATGCTATAGAGACTATGTGTGAATCTGTCCTGCATTGTGACAGTGTCCTGTGTCTGACATACTAAATGATAGTATGATTATTTCATGGTTAAAAGTTGTTGGTATGCTAATAGATGTGTTTGACAAACAGGGGTGTGAGATCCTAAGGGGGTTATGGAAGTTCCCGGCAGTGGGAGAGTGTGAAAGCTTAGGTGTTGAAACCTCAGATGTTAATAACTATAGATTAGCATTGATGTCAACTTCAGACAGAACAAACCACAAGCACCTTTTAAAATTATAACTAAAATTTAAATCTCAGGGGGTGTGACTGTCTACGTCGTCCTGGGCTGGGGGATATGGATGTTCCCGTCAGTGGGAGAGTGTGTGTGTGTGTGTGTGTGTGTGTGTGTGTGTGTGTGTGTGTGTGTGTGTGTGTGTGTGTGTGTGTGTGTGTGTGTGTGTGTGTGTGTGTGTGTGTGTGTGTGTGTGTGTGTGTGTGTGTGTGTGTGTGTGTGTGTGTGTGTGTGTGTGTGTTTCTTTCATGAGTTCGGTGGGCGGTAAGTAGTAGCATAGTTATGATTATAGGTTGGTAGGTAGGTAAAATGAGAACCAAATGTCACACAAAAGTTAAAATATTGTAAGATTTGCACATTGGTTGGATAGATAGTAACTTTATAGTTTGAGGTAATGAGATTGTCACGCAATATGTTGCGTCAGTGGGAGAGTGTGAAAGCTTAGGTGTTGAAACCTCAGATGTCATCCATGGCGTGGGTTAGGGTTAGGGATATAGGCCTAAGGAGGCTGTGTGGTTATTCAAATTTCGTGTGTGTGTGTGTGTGTGTGTGTGTGTGTGTGTGTGTGTGTGTGTGTGTGTGTGTGTGTGTGTGTGTGTGTGTGTGTGTGTGTGTGTGTGTGTGTGTGTGTGTGTGTGTGTGTGTGTGTCTATGTGAGGGGAATCTTATTTACTAATATAGATTCACCCTCATTTCCTCCCAGACTACAACATCTGTGTTTGAAGGCCTGAATAGAAATTCTATTGACCACTGGACCAGAGCTAAACGTTACCGAAAATATTTAGCAACGTTTCATAACATTACGGGCACATTTTAAGAAGTTTGTAGCCTACTTAGTTATTATTAATCTCACATATCCCATTTACCTCTGCAATCAGTGAGTGCTGTGTGACAAGGTGGATCATGCGGCTTTTCACTTCAGAGTTCAGACAGTGAGTGTAGGCCTACAACTGAGAATGAGATGAGCTGATGTGTCGCAGGCAGCTGCATTCAATTTGAGTTGATGTGGGGAGGGGAGGGGAGACGAGAGGCAGGCGCTCTTTCGCTAACACTCAGCCTATATTAACTCGAGTAGCATATTTTTATGGTTTAATTGTTATACCGTGCCCAATTCCCGAAATTGCGTAGTTGTCATAGGGAATTTCGTACGTGCGTACTGAGACCTAGAATTGCGTAGTTTGTACGCAAAATGCGTACAGGTTGGCAGGTCTGTTGATAGTTAGCGGCGAGGACAGGGTGCCATTCATGTCTACCATCTGTATCCTTCCCATCAAGTAGGGCAGTAGGCCCTCACCAGTGAAGTGATACACTGTCAAAACCCAAAGCCTTAAGTTTATTCAAAAGAATGTTTCTCAAGGCACAATATTCAGGACATGTGTTTGTGTTATAGTTTTTTAATATTAACAGCTGTAAATGTATACATCTGATTGTATCTGCGAACAGGTATAGACTTAAACCATATCATGAGGTCTATTTAACAAAAACTACAAAGTACAAAATTATGTACAAAGTACAAATAGTACAAATTATGAAAAAACACATGAAATTACCTACAGAAATTACTTACATTTACAGAAAAACAACAAAAACGTGACGACAAAAACACGAACCGTAAAAATACAAGACACCAAAACAAAAAAAAACTTGACACACAACAAAATATTATAAGACACAAAGATACACAGATATAAAAAATAATAATCAGGTTAGAATTCTCTTAAAACAGGTTTAAAATGTATGTTCAGGTAAGAAATAGCTTAAAAACACACTATAGTGTCCTATAGTGTATGAGGGGGTGATGTTGTAGCTGCAATTGTTGGTCCATCGGTTTCTAGATCAGAGTGGGGAGTGGGTGCATCGTTTTCTAGGTCGTTGTACGAATTATGATTCACAGGACGGTTATTCATTGAGAATAATGAAGAGCCAGCGGGCTTTGTGAGATCGATAGGCCTACTCATTGATATACTGGGATCAGCGAACGATAACCCCGTAGGTCTGGAATCGCATGTCTGGTAATCCACAAGCCTCAGTTTCTTTTCATTGAAGTAGTCCATTGAACGTGAATCCACACGTTTGACGCCTCTAAGGTAGCCTTCCAGCAGGTCCAAATTTCGATTTTCTATAGTTGTGAAGAAATCCAAGGCTTCACACATCACATGCTTTAGAATCCCTAAATCATCCACGCCAACGGCTAGTTGGATTGGAAAGCATTTCTCCTTCTCCATGATACTCTTAGGTCTTTCATGTAGGGCAGTGCCTTGAGATTTGTATCTTAATAGCAACCATAAATTTGACCTAGAGCAGTCAACGATGAAGCCCTCAGCGTCACTACGCGAGGGTATTTCAGAGCTCACCCGTACAAATCGCGATGGCTTGATATAGCCAGGGTTTATCTTTGTATCCAATTGCAAATACTTACAGAACTCTAGAATAGGACGGACCAATCTCTCAAATTCAGATGCATAGATGCGTATGTACGGCAGCCGGTCTTCAAAAATACTGTCGCCTGTTTCCAATGTATAGAGTTCAATAAATCGATGATTCTTGAACGGAAAAAAAGACAAACGGATTTTCCGGCCGTCAGATAAGGCCCAAACTCTCCGATTCTCATCTTGGTAACAGGCAGAGTACATATTGTCTTTCTTTATTTCTTTGGGGGATAGCTGGTGTCTCTATTGTAGGATTACTCGCTTATGCAGGGTTGTTCTCCGTATTTAAGAACACCCCAGAGAGGTGGAGCCTAAAGAATAACTGCCATGCTAATCATGGCCGACCTTTGAGGTCAAACTGGTTTTTTATACACTAACAGATACATTACACCCCCAGCAAAAGAAGGAAGGATCATCAGCATTGCATAATCCTAATTAGTTACAATAGTCACAAAGTTTAGTATACTAACCCTGTAAGAACCTAACTAGAATCTAACACCGGTAATAATGTAAATATATATGAAATAAATCTGAAATAAAAACAACGGTGAAAATAGGTTTGATATTTTTTATTTAGTGAGAAACATAATATGTATTTACATAGATATGTTACACATTACATTTAATAGTTCAGTTCATTCCAGATAGTTTTGGGATTTCAACCAGTTAGAGTCGGGTTTCAACCAACTAGTTTTGACTGTAGGTGAAACAACCGCTGAGATCGCCGACATGCCGTGGGTTCAGTCAGAGGGGGCCTTCCATCCTCATCACCAGAATCTGTAGGGGTTGACTGTGGATTGGAGTAGTTCTCTGGTTCAGAGATCGGTGCTGGGGACGATGGGGTTATGATGGAGAGTTGTACAAATTGTCCATTTTCGGAAAGTCCAGGAGTTTTCTTGCTCGTAGTCAAGTCTAATGATTCGTTCGTATCAAAATATTCGTCATCCGTATCGATTATTAAACCGTCCGACTCCAGGTCCTCCTCATCAATTCTCGACATATGGTTACTTAACAGTTCCGCGGCCATGGTCTCGTCCTCTGCTCTCTCTTTGTATAATTCGAAATCAGGGGTATAGACAAATCTACCCGGTGTTGAATTATATTCCTGTAGTATGAGAGGGTTGATATATCGGCTATACGGCTGGTGTTCCACAGGTTCAATGGGGTTACGTGGTTTAGCCATAGGCTCCATGACTAATATTGAGAGGAGATAGTTGACGATAATGGGTGTTTCTTGAGAAATTATCTCCTAGCCTTATCCTCTGCCGTGAATAAGCCTAACTGTCTTTGCTCTATACATACATGTAGAACTGTGACCTCCCTTTAAATAGTTTGTTCCTTATCTATATACCCCGCCCTCTCATTGAATATGCAGGGCAATGTCTCAGTTGTAGGCGTACACACTTATGCAGGTCCCCTTGGTATTTTGTTTGAGACTTAGGTACAAGAAAATTGAGGAGAATTGTAGTAGTCCTATTAAAACCCATGCCTACATTAGTAGACAGTCTAACATATACAGTAATATTGATTTGCAAAACAAAAGAAGGAACCTCTCTTAACCCAAAGTAGACTTGAATTCCATCACTGACCTTTGCTATGCTGATTTCACCACCTTTCCCTATGATACAATTACCATATTTGAAGTCATCAACCTCGTGAATGTTTGCAAGTTTCTCTAGCTGTTGGCTCCATCTTTGACTGATTCTGTGTCATTCTCGTGGTTGTTTTAACTCTGTGTTGGTCACTTCACTTACCAAGGCTGGTTTGATGAGATGTGAGTGTAGTGGTCTAGGCCTTTCCATCTCAACTTCAATGCTCCACATTTGTGCATATGTGTACTATATTTCATATTGGATATGTAGTTCTAACACTTTTAAAGCATAATAACATTTTACTTTTACTAATAGGATGTGTACTAAACCTTTGACTAAATGGTTAGGTATATAGTTATTTAAGAACATACAGCATAATTAAGCAATCAAATAAACTGCACATATTACAAAGACTACTGTACTTTATTATTACTGAATGTCCCTTGGGGAACATTTTTGTGGCCTTTGCAACAATTTCACATGAGAAATGTACCATACGATGTTATTTATATTATTAACTTCCCTCAAGGCATACAATGTAGTTGTACTGCAGCAACACTGACTGAATTGAATTGAAATTGACTGTGGCTGGCCTGGCCTGAGCTTAGGAGAGATTATTATTATTTTATTTATTATTTTATTTTAATTATTGCCTAGGGTGCGCAGAGAGGTGGGCCGCGGTCCATGCGTGGACCGTGGTCCACCAGTTGAGTACCCTGGACTATAGTCTATCTAACTTTCAAATGTCAATAATACCTAATAGTATCTATTGTAAACTCGGGATGTTTTTCAATATTTAGGGTGTAGTACTACATTTATAGTACAGTATATCAGATAAATAATTTATCATTATACACAGTTTGTTTGTTTTTCTTTATGGTCACAATATTGATCATAATATATTACCATTACATGGAAATTGACTAAATATCATTCTTGAAACTAGGAATTGATATATGCTGTATTGAAAGTCAATGATTGGCAAACTAATAGTACTGATCAGTCTAAGCATTTAAAAATGTTTTCCAGACATACAATGATTGGTCATGAATGAACTATCAGTTATTGCATAAACCGAGTTAGAAAGCTCAGCCTCTCAGGAGCTGTACTGATCATTTCCTCTCCCTTGGGGGGTGACCCTAAAGGCCTGTCATAGAGACACTATTTAGAGACTGATCTAAAAGAGAGGTGCAAGCTCCAACGAGTAATTTTTGTGTACACAGCTCTGACCCTGTTTATTGTGTGTGACAGTGTATGACTGTGTATGTGAGTATCGTCAAATGGGGATGGAACTCTCCTATCACACCTAATGTATCGAATGACCCTCCTAAGACCCCTGAATTTGAAATGAGTTTGAGTAACATTTATTTGCTTGAGGCTCTTCGCAAATCTCCATACGCATTCAATGATACGGTGTGGTTTGAACTGATCATGGACAATATGATTTTGAAAACATGAAGATGTCGTTTGATGACCCCGTTAGCGAAGATGTCCGACTCTACTCACTAGCCCCAGAGCGAAGCAAAACTTCTCTGAGACAATATCAAATCTCTCGCGTACCCCCCTCGCCAACGGAAGCATGACTGAACCTGTAGCCAGACCGTCCGGAAACACAACAACTTGTGAGCGCCAAGCTGTCTGGCCGCTGTACACCGCCATACTCTAAACTCTAAAGTGTGACCATCCCACTACAGCCAAGGATTACGTGTATGAGAGGGGCTTCATGGCTGAATATACATAATATAAATAACAGCTGTAAATACATCATCTGTATCTGTGAACAGGTCCATATTTACAGAACATCTGGTAACACGTACATGTCTCCCCCCCTGCTCCGCTCCCTCCACTGACTCCCGGTTGCTGCCCCACACAGAATACAAAACTCTGATGCTGGCTTTCAAAGCAACCAAAGGTATGGTCCCCCCATATCTTACATGTATGATTGAACCCTACAAACCCTCCCGCGCACTCAGATCAGCCAACGCAGGGAAGCTGGAAGTACCCTCACTAAAAAAAAAATATAAATAAAACGCCGGGACAACGCTCCACACGCCCCAAACTCTTCTCCCTTCTGGCTCCAAAACTGTGGAATGCACTTCCCATTGCAGTCAGAACTGCAGCATCACTCCCAATCTTCCGCCGTAGCCTGAAAACCCACCTTTTCAGACTCCATCATGGCCCATAGCACTTACCCTAAACCCTTAGATAGCATTTCTGTTGGATTATATAGCATTTGATACAGACTTATAGCCTGTTATGTAGACAGCACTATATTTGTATTGTATATAGTCATAGCACGCCATAGTACATATGTATAGCATAGTAGTAAAGATGTATAGTTTATATGTATAGTGTATGTATAGTTTCATTATATAGATATTCCACTGTTACTTTCTTAGCTTACGCATGTATCATGATAAATAATTTTATGTGATGTATTCCCATGCTTTTGTTCTTGCTTAAATGTAAGTCGCTCTGGATTAAGAGCGTCTGCTAAATGCCTAAATTTGTAAATTGTAAATACTGTAAATGGCTAAACTGTAAATTGTAAACCATAGCGATGCTATTACAACACCACAAGAATTACACAAAATCAAAGGCTATATGGTATATCCAGAGTTGGGTGTAACGAGTAACGGAAAATCTCGTTACTGTAACGACACTACTTTGATCGGTAGCGAGTAATATAACGACACTACTCCTCCAAAATTGATAATCACACTACAGTTAGCTGGTCGCTTTAGTGCTGCAGTTACTCATTACTTAATTGCGTCATGTGGCTGCTTTCATCAGTGTTGCTTTGGACTAATGCACACAATGGAGATGAGTTGAACATGAACAGTAATGGTGCGCTGGAGTCGCGGACTAGAACATGTCAAATGCTCCGTCTCTGTGTCTGTGACAGTGGGAGACTGACTCCCACTGTCACAGACACAGAGACGGAGCATTTGGGCTGTTGCCATGTCCGCTTATTATAAGCGACTTTGGGATTGTTTTATAATAGCCTAGCCATGCTTCTTTTGAGCTTGTTTTCATAGACATGGCTGCTTGTTTCTCTTCCAAAACCTTGCAACAATGCCAGCTGGGAGGGTCTTGTTTGTTGTAGAACGTATGTACTCTCAGAGTCACAATCACTAGTTAGTTAATGCAGAGATGAATAAACCCAAATATGTCGACATGAAAAACTACATTTAATGAGCATGGAGCAGAGAACTCCACATCATAAAGAAAGGGATCCTAAAGCACTGTGAACATATAGGCTACTGATTTCTCTCAGTCTCATTATTTCTATTTTAATATATTTGATTTGATTGATTGAAGAATTGATTAGAAGTTTGCATAGAAAAAGTTTTACAAGGTCAAGAGAACCACTGCACTAGACCGTTTTGGAAAGGCCCATTTTGTTTTATTCCTCCACAACCTGGTAAAGAGCATAAAGAAAGATGTTGTGTATGTCCTCCTTATTAGGATTATAAAGATTTGTTAATTGGTATATTATGTGACAATGCGACATGCGATTTTATGGAGTAACGCAAAAGTAATGTAACGAGTAATGTAACTACTTTCCCCAGGGAGTAATAAAGTAATGTAAGGCATTACTTTTTCAAAAGTAATATGTAATATGTAGTGCCTTACTTTTATGAGTAACGGACCCCAACTCTGGGTATATCTATAGTCATCTATAGTCAACCTATACAGTATATCATATTCCATCCTAATTGTCTAACAAGTTTACAGAATTGTCCCTGTTTTGAATAAATAAATAAAAACCCTCAAATAATGAACGCAGTGTGTAATTTATGTGAATTCATACATAGTTCAGACATCTCTACATTTCTTCTTAAGAAAATCATGTAATGGCCCATAGTAAAACTATTTTCTTGGATTCCTTTCAATGGAATTAGCTCTTTCAAGGTTATTTATCTCTTGAATTGTATGATTGTTCGTACATTCCTACAGATACACTTAAAACTAGCATGAGTCTATACTAACACCATTACAAAAATAAAACAAAAACAACACCACAATTTCTTTTTTTCTTTTTTTTTATGGTTAAAGATTTATTTACAATGTCATCAACGTTGGAAAGAAAAAATACATGCTAGAGTCTTACATCATTCGTATCCCAAAGTAGTGTCTATAGGCATAGATGTATGTATACTCAATAACATACAATAACATCCAAAATATTTACATCAGAACGTTGTCAATGTGAATGATAAATTCAAGGTCCTCCTGTTTTTCTATTAGAGCAGCGGAAATGTCTATAGTTTCCTGGTGTTTAGTCTGCAGCAAGTAATTCATCTGTGCGATATCTGCAGTCAATGTCGTCACGTCGAATCGAAGAGCCCTCGGTGGAGAAACCATTGTATAGAAAGCCTCAGCTTCTATAGGGATAATAATAGAACGTTCACATTATTTACAAACACATATATAAAATAGGGAATAGCTTTGATAATGTTTTCGTTATATTAACGTTAGCCGACAATTTGTCATCAAAACCAGTAGCATTAACATATGAAATATTGATATTCATTACCTGCATCCTGGCTGGCACAGATTCTGTCCCAATAATCAATTAACCAACGCTGGTAATCTTCCTCACAGAAATCGTCATATGGACCAGGTGTCGGAGGATTTCGTATTTGATATTCAATCAACAATTCCGCATAATTGTATAGCAACTCATCCGGAGGATCATCAAATTCTAGTTCCGGTTCGTCCTTATCGGGATCTATATAATATATGTAACGAAAATATTCTGATTCAGTGATGACGGAATTGTCTTCATAAGTCAAATGACAGTCCATCTCACAGGATACCTCATCAGGATCATTTTCTGGTGCAGAATCTCGGAAAAATGCATTGCGTTCCCTTGACTCCATAACCATCTGACCACTTGAAACATCTAAACCAAATTGAATAGCCATGTGAACAAAATAGGGTGAAAAAGGTAAAGAGAGAAATAAAAAGAGAAATATACTAATATTCACTAACGGTCTGTAGGCATAAAGAGTTCACGAACGCAGCAATGGCGGCCTTTGTAGACGACGGCGACGTGCAGAAAAGAGTTTCACTTAAGTCCGTGGTGGAACTCCACTCTGTAGCATAGCATTCGCTGTTTTGATACAAATTATCTAAAAAAAGGAGCCCCTTATATATCCTATATCGACATAATCTCCGCCTCCAGTTACCAAATGGTACCTAGGGTGTGATGCATAATCATTAAACACCTCTGATGGACCAACAATTGCAGCTACAACATCACCCCCTCATACACTATAGGACACTATAGTGTGTTTTTAAGCTATTTCTTACCTGAACATACATTTTAAACCTGTTTTAAGAGAATTCTAACCTGATTATTATTTTTTATATCTGTGTATCTTTGTGTCTTATAATATTTTGTTGTGTGTCAAGTTTCTTTTGTTTTGGTGTCTTGTATTTTTACGGTTCGTGTTTTTGTCGTCACGTTTTTGTTGTTTTTCTGTAAATGTAAGTAATTTCTGTAGGTAATTTCATGTGTTTTTTCATAATTTGTACTATTTGTACTTTGTACATAATTTTGTACTTTGTAGTTTTTGTTAAATAGACCTCATGATATGGTTTAAGTCTATACCTGTTCGCAGATACAATCAGATGTATACATTTACAGCTGTTAATATTAAAAAACTATAACACAAACACATGTCCTGAATATTGTGCCTTGAGAAACATTCTTTTGAATAAACTTAAGGCTTTGGGTTTTGACAGTGTATCACTTCACTGGTGAGGGCCTACTGCCCTACTTGATGGGAAGGATACAGATGGTAGACATGAATGGCACCCTGTCCTCGCCGCTAACTATCAACAGACCTGCCAACCTGTACGCATTTTGCGTACAAACTACGCAATTCTAGGTCTCAGTACGCACGTACGAAATTCCCTATGACAACTACGCAATTTCGGGAATTGGGCACGGTATAACAATTAAACCATAAAAATATGCTACTCGAGTTAATATAGGCTGAGTGTTAGCGAAAGAGCGCCTGCCTCTCCCCTCCCCTCCCCTCCCCACATCAACTCAAATTGAATGCAGCTGCCTGCGACACATCAGCTCATCTCATTCTCAGTTGTAGGCCTACACTCACTGTCTGAACTCTGAAGTGAAAAGCCGCATGATCCACCTTGTCACACAGCACTCACTGATTGCAGAGGTAAATGGGATATGTGAGATTAATAATAACTAAGTAGGCTACAAACTTCTTAAAATGTGCCCGTAATGTTATGAAACGTTGCTAAATATTTTCGGTAACGTTTAGCTCTGGTCCAGTGGTCAATAGAATTTCTATTCAGGCCTTCAAACACAGATGTTGTAGTCTGGGAGGAAATGAGGGTGAATCTATATTAGTAAATAAGATTCCCCTCACATAGACACACACACACACACACACACACACACACACACACACACACACACACACACACACACACACACACACACACGAAATTTGAATAACCACACAGCCTCCTTAGGCCTATATCCCTAACCCTAACCCACGCCATGGATGACATCTGAGGTTTCAACACCTAAGCTTTCACACTCTCCCACTGACGCAACATATTGCGTGACAATCTCATTACCTCAAACTATAAAGTTACTATCTATCCAACCAATGTGCAAATCTTACAATATTTTAACTTTTGTGTGACATTTGGTTCTCATTTTACCTACCTACCAACCTATAATCATAACTATGCTACTACTTACCGCCCACCGAACTCATGAAAGAAACACACACACACACACACACACACACACACACACACACACACACACACACACACACACACACACACACACACACACACACACACACACACACACACACACTCTCCCACTGACGGGAACATCCATATCCCCCAGCCCAGGACGACGTAGACAGTCACACCCCCTGAGATTTAAATTAGTTATAATTTTAAAAGGTGCTTGTGGTTTGTTCTGTCTGAAGTTGACATCAATGCTAATCTATAGTTATTAACATCTGAGGTTTCAACACCTAAGCTTTCACACTCTCCCACTGCCGGGAACTTCCATAACCCCCTTAGGATCTCACACCCCTGTTTGTCAAACACATCTATTAGCATACCAACAACTTTTAACCATGAAATAATCATACTATCATTTAGTATGTCAGACACAGGACACTGTCACAATGCAGGACAGATTCACACATAGTCTCTATAGCATCCTCCATGACGAGAAAAAAAAAATCACATTGATCTGAGGAGTATCACACTCACAATGACCCACTCTTTCTGAATAACCACACACCCTCATTAGGCCTTTATCCCTAACCTATTTCACGCCCAGGATGACGAAGACAGCCATACTCCCATGACATTTAAATTAGGTTCTAATTTTAAAAGGTAAATGCCAGGATGCCAGGATGTCAGGATGTCAGGATGCCAGGATGTCAGGAAGCTGACATCGACACTAATCTTTAGTCACAGTTTCCCCTTCTCACACCCCGGGGGTCCCAGACACACCCCCACACCTGTTTTGACAGCACATGTTCCTTCAAACTCCCACCAACAGGGGGGAAAAAAAACAAATTGGTCGCCACGCCCACGTGCCACGCCCACTAATCTGCCCTCATATTAATAAGCAGAAAGTACAATAACATTGGAAAATAATCTGCCCTATTGTACTACTAATGCAACGTCGCCCTCTTTACGACAGAATTGAAATAATTCACAGTCTCGAGCTGTGTAAACAAGACAATCTGGTTGACCTCATCCTGGTGTTATATCTCTGTATCGCACGTTCAATCTCTTCCTCAGGCCACACCTGATGGATCATTAGCCATCTAATGTGTCCTTCTATCTTAGAGTATATATGAATAGAGACGCCACCGGATTTCTCCTCTCATCCACTTGCATTAAGTTGCTCAAAAGCGCATGAGGCGATTTCACTCCTCCTTCCGATTAGGGACAGAGTGCATTCTGGGAAGAATTGGGCCAAATCGTGAACGCGTTCACGTATGAAACAGCGTTCACGTGTCATCATGAACGTGCGCAACGATAGTCAACGGACCAGAATTGGCCCGGCTCTGCAATACCAAATTCGGCCACTATGTCCATTTCGCCACAGGGTTTCCTCCGGGTGCCGGCTCTATTCATATATTCTAAGGCTTCTATACGTAATAAACTAAATAGGCTACCAGCTTGCCTACTAAGTCATAACGATGGAAGTCGGGAACAATGCAAGTTGCAAATTCATGTCCCGCCCAGATATGTAATCCCTGTTGTATCTGTTGTCAGAGTACTCGCTGTATTTAAGGAGTTGAGTTATGTGTCAGACATGCCCAAATATGGAGTCTAGGCCAGTCCACAGCGTTGGTATTATGAAGTCATATCGATGACATTTGCTGTTTTATATGTTTTTTGGAGATTAATATACATTTTGGCTAGTGAAATTGTGCAGTTGTTATACAGCATAATATTGTGAAACTATAACAATGGGCAATGGCTGCATCCCCATAGATAAGTCAACCTCTAAGAGATAATAAGGCATAAGTTATGGTAAGTGCATATGGACGCTAGAATTCAATACGTGTAGCCTAATCCATATCTTCATTGAAGGTTAAGTGATGTTGGCTTCTGAATTCATAAAGCGACTACACGGTATTCACAGATGACTTATTGCCGTGGCCCTGCAATGCCCTGCATGCCGCCCACCTGAACACATTGGCTGAAAAACGAATGAGAAATCAAAGCTTAGTTAAAGCAGCTCAATACTCAATAAAGTTTGGTTGAATGATGTGATGTGTGGCCCATGTAAAGTGCTTCAGCATCGCTCACGGCCAGCCAACTTCATGACGCGCTAAAGCAGAAAACATTGTCCCCGGGTATAATTGAAACCTCATCAATAACACAAAGCAGCGCAGCGGGCACGTTGCCTAAAAGCCAATAGTATAGCTCCCGGGAAAACCGTATAGCTCTGTGTATTAAATGGATGGTCATGCGGTGTGGCCCTCGCCGCGATGCCTCTGGTTTCTAGGTCAGGTGCTGCGGGGAGTGATGACATGCAAGGCTAATGGATGCACTGTTCACAGCACACTGACTGGAGATGGAGAAGCCTAGGCGGAGCTTGGCGTGATTCGATTGCCTATTAGGGAGGACACATAGCTGTCCTGGTGGAAATGTTTTGCGGCAAAAATGAAGAGGAATTGCAGGTGTCATGTTGTTTTACAATGATGATCAAAGCTATGTGCTTAGCGTTGAATATTTTACAATGAGGAAGGAGGGGAGGGTATAAGCACTGCAGAGTGGGATGCACCACCCATAATAAGGGAAATAATCAGTGCACACACACACACACACACACACACACACACACACACACACACACACACACACACACACACACACACACACACACACACAGAGAGAGGGAGAGCCTTATCTAGTGAATTTGCTGCTCTTGTTCATTGGTTTGGAAAATTCTCCCTTTTTAAAAAGGCATTAATTTTGCCCAGACGAAAACTGTGATGCCAGCCCTACAAATGTGAAGTCAGTCAAGTAAGTGACAAAATGACTACACTGGTCAGCAGGGTGGCCTAACAACAGACTAGCTCATCACAAAGCAATGTGTTTCAGAGTGGGGCTATTCTCCATATGCAGGCCGTGGCCATCTTACCATATAAGTTAATGGCAAGGTGCTACTGTACCTACAGTAGGTGCAATTCATCCAAACAGAAAAGCCCTATCTGATTGTATTAAACAACGTCAAACATTGCAGCTGTACGGAAAGCTTGAATTATTCTTAGTCTTTTGAATAACACACCTTTAGTCTTAGTCCTATTTAGTCTTGTGAAGTACCTTAGTCGACTTAGGTCACATTCTCACCTAATACTTCGGTAGACTCATGCGTATGGGTGGAGATTTTGGGATTCTTGCATATTTAATTTGCTGCGGTTTGCCTTCACACTGTCATCCGTAGCAATTGGAAACGCAGCAGGGGGGACCTTTATGTTTATCAATGTGTTCCATTCATAAACCTAGCCTACAACACAGCCTACAACACAGTGAAATCTATTGTGATAAAATTATAATCATAACGTGCATGTGTCGTGCCGTCTGGGACTGGACCCCCCCCCCCTCTCTCTCTCTCACTATACGCACGCAGCCACAGTGCCACACACTGTTCTTTTGGGCATGCAGGCACAGCGCTGAGCGCACTGATATAACAGACAGCAGCGCAAAATGTTTACACGTTTATTGAGATGAAAGTTCCAGTCCCCACTAGTCCCCACACAGTGACAGCACTCTCAGCTATAATACTATTACACTGCACTGCAGTGTTCTTCTTTCTTAAGCAATGGATTAATGTACTCGTCCTCATTTTGATCAGGGCTTCAGTCTCCTCATTCGACCACGTCTATCCACGGTAACGGGACATCTTTGAGCTGCGTAAAATATGCTTTCTCCGTCTCCAACTGTGTTCAGCTCCTCACCCGCCACATTGTTTGCTTCATTTCCTTTATTTACTGCGGATTGCATTCACACCTGCACCGAATCGTAATCAAGTGCGATTGGAAGCGAAGCGAAACCCCCGTTTTTGCTCGGAGTATAATGCGGTTCTTTGATACGCATTACGATTCGAATGAGCCTTCACACCTGCCAAACGAAGTGCACTTTCTGAAAATGCGCAGCAGAATTCGTTTTAATCGCAGCAAAGCTCTCTGGTATGAATGTGACCTTAGTCTTATAGTCTTAGTCGAAAGATTAACACTGGGATTTACTGCAAGATTGCGCCCACACCTGGACCTCCCACGGGGCAAAACCTAACCTTAACCCTCTCCCAACACTTAACGCACCCCTCACTAACCTTAATCCGGTCGTTTTAACACACCCCTTACCAACCTTAATCCGGTCGTTTTAACACACCCCTAACCAATTAACCTTAATCCGGTCGTTTTAACGCACCCCTCATTTAACTTAATCCGGTCGTTTTAACGCACCCCTCACCAACCTTAATCCGGTCGTTTTAACACACCCCTAACCAATTAACCTTAATCCGGTCGTTTTAACGCACCCCTCATTTAACTTAATCCGGTCGTTTTAACGCACCCCTCACCAACCTTAATCCGGTCGTTTTAACGCACCCCTAACCAATTAACCTTAATCCGGTCGTTTTAACGCACCCCTCACCAAACTTAATCCGGTCGTTTTAACGCACCCCTCACCAACCTTAATCCGGTCGTTTTAACGCACCCCTAACCAATTAACCTTAATCCGGTCGTTTTAATGCACTCCTCGCCAACCTTAATCCGGTCGTTTTAACGCACCCCTCACCAACCTTAATCCGGTCGTTTTAACGCACCTCGGCCCTTACCAACCTTAATCTGGTCGTTTTAACGCACCCCGGCCCTTACCAACCTTAATCTGGTCGTTTTAACGCACCCCGGCCCTTACCAACCTTAATCTGGTCGTTTTAACGCACCCCGGCCCTCACCAACCTTAATCCATTCGGACCAATGCTATGCCTAACCAATGCTATACTGTATGTCTAACCGAAGTATGCCTCCCAAAGTTCGCCTCACAGGCTTGCTCATTGAGGTCACTCATTTGTGATGTAGGACGCATAAAGGGCACTAATGCACATGCTCTATAAGGAGAAAGAGAATTCATCAACAGGCATGTAAATATGTTTTCTAAAATAGCAGATCTACAAACGCGTAGCTATGAGCTTCAAGTTTTATTTATTCTCGACTTAGTACACTAGTACACACTTGATTACACTTAGTAATCAAACTCATTTTCAGTGTCGTCGAGTAGTACAATACAATACAATACAATATCACATAGAAAAACTTCACAATACATCAGAAGATCAGGAAAATAAAAACAAAATGTATACATGTGAAATTACATAGGTTTACAAATACAAATGATCCAAAAACAGTTACACATTGTGGGGGTCTGTATGCTCACCAAGGTTTTAAAGCGATGCAAGGGTACCAAAGTGGTCAATTGTAATGTCTATGGTAGGTCGTTCCATGTATTAGGGCCACAGAAGCTAAATTCACAGTAAGCTCAGGTCAGTTGAGGCGTCATAGAGCTGCATGCCCCTCTGTTCAGACAGAGATGATGGTCTGTGATATTAACAGGCGCTCAAAACAGCGCTGCTACATGTAGGATCCTGATGAGAGTGCATGCGAAAATATGACCATATCACACCCATCGTCCGTTCTCTCCACTGACTTCCCATCTCCTTCGAGACTGAGTACAAGTGTTCCCTCTTCAGTTCTCACACATCAGTGCATTCCCTCCCCTCCTCCCCTACCTGAATGAATTCCTCGCCCCCAAATCCAGCCATTTTTCTTGGGACTTTTTCCGGTTTTTGTCTTTGCCCTGTTTTTACCTAGTGTGTATGTGTGTATATATCAAATACACACAGTATAATCTATCTATCTTTAATATTAATTAATGAGTCTGACACATTTTAGTAATTGTGTCCTAAAAATGTGTGCGTGCGTGTGAAGTTATGTCATATAAAGTCATGTCATATCCCCGAACGGGTATGGGCTTATAGTAACAATAATTTATTCATACTCTCTTTTTGGGGGGAGGGTCATCTAGAATGGCCTCTGCAACATTGCCAAGTGCCGAACGTGGTGACAATGCATAAAAAGTGCTCACAACTCAAATGAAAAGGGCCAACAGAGACCACAAAAAAACATTTAGCCAGCCATTATGTTCAGCATGCTTCACATGGCAGGAATCCGAACAGACTGAAATACCAAGTATGAATACTGATACCATAGCGGGAGGAAAAAACACTGTCCTTTTCACAGAAGAATGATGAAGGTTGCTTTCTTTAATGTTAACAGCTCTGGGACAACGCACCAGACAGACGGTCAGAGCGCGGTCGAATACCAACAAATAGACTGTAAAATATTTAAATGTGAAACACTGTAATGAATACTAAACTCCAAAATCTGAAATATTGTATATTGAGCCACACTGAATGCTGCTTTAATCTTGCATACTGAGTAACAGTGAATGGGAGTCAGAGTTCAACTGAATACTGAGTTAAAGGTATATTCAGTGATTTCACTTAATTCAAATATCACTTATTTTTTTGTTTTGTTGTGATAATCCTCCCTACTATAGAGTGTGCTGACCATATAAGGAGTTCCTCCCTGTCCCCAGTTAACCCCTGGGGGTCAAAAAACCGTAGGTTTCGTTTTTGACTCTCTATCCTGATTGGACGAAAGGCTGGGTCCCACAGCCAAAAACGAAACCTAAGGTTTTTTGAGTGAAATCACTGAATATACCTTTAAGCTGGGCATATACTGTACACCAGGGGTGCCCGCACTTTTTTTTACTTGAAAATGACCAGCTCAACAAGAGCTACCCCACCCAAAAGATTATTATCCCATTGCTGAAAATAGTTTAAAAATGTACCTCAAAGTCAAAGTCGTACGATTAGTCACACGCGTTACCGCAGTGAAATTTGACCCATCTCTTGGAGCGGTGAGCCACAGCGTGCGCCGTGCTCGATTTGACCTCATGCGTACTAGCGGTGCTGGTGTTACATATAAGACAACAGACGCACTCGGAATGGGAGGGAAATGGAATTGGTATAGGCTACTGTTTTGCTTTGTATAACTTTGTAATCATACTGAGCAAAGCAGTGCATTGTGGGTTTTGAGCTGACAGGCCCTTTTCGATGTCATTCAATCAAGTCACCTTAAATCAAGTGGCAGATGATTCAATGAAGTCACCTTAATTCAAGTGGCAGATGCTTTTTTTTTTTAATTAGGCCTATACATGTTTTAGGGCCATGCGACAACGACTGACAACAACAACAACAACAACGTATCCGCTCCAGTAGAGCCTACTGGCTCCTTTACATGGTCTTGATAAGTAACCTACTGGTGATATGGGTGGATAACACTCGAATCCGTTCAGTCAGAACACTTCCAGATCAGAGCACTAAAAACTTTGTTGGCAGGGAACGTCCCAGACTACCCTGGTGTCTGTGAGGGTGAGGTGTGGGTGCCACAAGTCAATGGCCTTCCTCCAACCAACCTGTTCCACCGCGAGTGGAGGGCTCATATATTGTGGAAAGTGGCAGAACAAGCTCCACGTGACAAATCGGCTGATGTCACAACAATTGGATGGGAGAGCCACATTAACCTGACGCTGCCAGATCCAAGAAGCTTGCTACACAAATTTGTTTCACAGCTTATTGGGATCTGGGATCGCGGAAGCAAATTCGATGACGGGGCTGTTCCTTTTTTTCAAGATACTTGGTAGATGATTGGATGGGACCGTCTGTCTATCACCGTGTGGGCGTGCAAACACAACCAATCATATTGACGTGTCTATATAGCTTCACAAGTTCACATCCGGTTTCGCACATATCCCGCCCTTAGCTCACGCTGATTGGTTCGGTACGGAACGGATTTGTGTCAGCTCAACTCCCTGAGAGATCCCAGATGAGTGCTGTGTTGGGGAACATGGTTACCCAATACCGCCCCCATCTGGCAGCGTCAGGTTAGAGCCACATGTTGCTGACAGTTACCTGGCACTGCCAGAGCTTTGTGAGGGCAATGAGTAAAGAAGTGCATCACTGAGGTAGCCTATAGCCTAAGATTTAGACTCGATTTAGACTCTGAATCTTTCCGCCATCTTGCATCTTTCCTCGATTGCAACTGTGCAAATGCGCCCCCTGGCGGTCTCGGTTGAGCAGCCAGTCGCACTCATTTGGGGATACGCGGAAAGATTCTGAGACAGAGTGGATTACAACACTTTTATACTACAGACCTCCGGGTTTCAAAACCTTCCAATGTAACAGGTGCAGGGGCAGCAGGGTAAGCTCCTTAGATTTTGCATTTGTACATGTTCAGAGCTATTCTGAGGCAGGGGGTTTCACTCTCACTGCATGCATAATGAAGCCTTAGCCTCTCGTAGATTGAACATGTCAGAATCGATAAAATACATCTACGAGAGTCTAAATCTTAGGCTAGAGGTATCGTAACTGCCCTGGTGAAGATGGTTGGTTTGTGTTTACTGATGAGATGTTCACGCTACAGACGTGGAGAGATGTCGATACGGCGGATACTTTTGAGGTTATAAATGGAGCGATAACACACAGAAAGCTACAGTACCACCATCACTATGGGAATTGCCCCCCCCCCCCCCCTACTTATTGGTGGTGCTCGAACCCACGCGGATGTTTGAACTGGGATGCCCAGACATTTGGTCCCCAAAAAATGTTTTGTTAATGATGTTTAGAAGAAGTGTCTCTGATGTCATGGACACTGGGCTCAGTAAGAGAGCCCTCCTCCTATCCACAAGGAGGAGCACTGCACCAAAGCATTATGGGAATTGTAGTCCAGGAAGTAAGTGAGCCCAGTGTCCGATGACATCAGAGACACTGGGCTCACTGCTAAAATCTAAAATATCTAAAACCACATATTACACACATAAAGACCCCCAGGAAAGTGTTCTAAATCTTCTAAATGACATTAACATATATTTCTTGCTAAAAGGGTGAAGTGTCCCTTTAATAATGTTCGGTATATGCAATAAACAAACGGGGGGAAAAACAAACATTTTGTACATTTATCGCAAGTAACATTGATTTAACGTCAGGCTGTAATTTCTGCGTGTCATTTGTACTATTACTTTGTACTATTACTTTTTTTTGTATATGTCACTAATGTTGGGCTGTATTAGTGTATTATTTATTGTACTGTATAGCCACAGTGACTACATAAAAACAATTAAGCATTTATTTTCCTCTTACAGAAAAAAAGAGAGTAGGCAGGGCAAAATGGTATATAGACACTCTTATGAAAGACACGGTAGGGGGTCTCAACCTTACAGCAGTATAGCTCTTGACACTTATGTGTTGACAGTAATGGTAATTGCATTAACACTTTAAAAGTTTTCTAAGTAATTTGAAGAAGTCACAAGAACATTATGGTCCTTGAGAACATCTTATGAATTTTAATTCATTCTAAAGGGAACTAAATTGACTTCTATTTCCCAGCTATGTATCTAATATTATTAGTGCGATATTTCAGGTCAATCAGCGCTCTTGCCTCTCACAGGATGACAAGATTCATCTTTCTTGCATGACTGGGTTTCAGCATTAAATTGCCGGGCTACCCAGTAGGGAATAAGCCCCTCAAATACCTAGCAGGAGCCGACTTTTAGCAATTATAAAAAAGACGAGAATACCAAGTCACTGGCTGCTTCAGATGTCAAAAAACTGCTCTGTTGTACGCTATTTGGTATTGTCTCTGTTCTAGGTAGTATTGCGTGGGTATATTGTACCTTGAAAAAGATGGTTATGGTTATATTTTGTACAGGGAGGATAAAGTATGTGGCAGAGACCATGCAATTGTATTCTATAGTCTGTGTAATGGGTCCCATTAGGCGTGGACAGACGTCTGTGTTTTCTTGCTGAAGGAAATGTGACATTCTTTCAAGGAAAGAATGTCAAGGAAACAACTCTTTTTTTTTTCTTGCTGAAGGAAATGTGACATTCTATCAAGGAAAGAATGTCAAGGAAACAACATTGTTTGAAGTGTGGAATATAAATCTTGCCACTCTTTAACTCTTTAACCTTCAGCAATCAGCACAAATCTGTCTTTTACATTTCCAAATCTTCTTTTAAAAGTGTGTAATGTCTCGGTCTAGAGCCTAACCAACCAATGGTCAAATCTACTCTGACCGACAGCTTGACAACCAATCAGTATAGATTAAAAACCATCTTGTTTCTAACACTAGTGTATTCTGTGAGTATTATACAGTGTAATGAGGATGCATGCAGCAGAGTTTGACAGGATAATGTGTATAATTATGCACACACACACACACACACACACACACACACACAGACACACACACACACACACACACACACACACACACACACACACACACACACAGAGTCCTGACCATCTGGCAGGACACCTTGCAGAGGAACACTCTACGGAGAGCCTGACACAAGTGGATCCATTCCGTGTGACACCGTGAGTGATGCAGCTTTAAAAAGGCTCAGACAGCCTGCTTACAATACATCCATAAAGCCGCCTCACTTCCTCAGGCCATCAACACCACATGCCAATCATAATCTACATAATGTGGGGCTGGCAGTGGCTCTGGGGGTAGAGTGGCCGCCGGTAGAGCGGCCGGATGGGAATCGCGAGGTTCCCTGCAGTTCGATCCCGGGCTCTTGTCCAAGTGTCCTTGAGCAAGACTCTGTCTGTCTGGACCACTAATTGCTCCCGATGTGTAGGTCGGTGCCTTGCATGGTTTCCTCTGCCGTCAATGTACATGAATGTGTGTGAATGGGTGAATGTAATGCACCCATTAAATGGTAAGTGGTAAATGGTGCATTTATATAGCGCCTTTATTCAAGGCGCTTTACGTAGATTGTGCATTACATTCACCCATTCACACACACATTCGTACACTGATGGCGGCGGAAACCATGCAAGGCACCAACCTTTTTGGGGCGGCTGTGGCTCAGGAGGTAGAGCAGGTCGTCCAATGATCCCTGGGTCGGCGGTTCGAATCCCGGCTCCTCCTGTCCACATGTCGAAGTGTCCTTGGGCAAGACACTGAACCCTACATTGCCTCCGATGAGTCGGTCGGTGTAAGCTTGTGTAACCATTGGTGTGTGAATGTGGGAAGTGAGGACGCTGGCGTCGACTGTTCGCCGCTTCACCTCCCAATGTATGAATGAATGAACCATTGTAAAGCACTTTGAGCACTTGGAAAAGCGCTATAAAATGCAATTCATTAACCTGCACATCGGAAGCAATTATGGGTTCAGTGTCTTGCTCAAGGACACTTTGACACTAACTCTGGAGGAGCCCGAGTTCGAACTGGCAACCTTGCAGTTACCATCTGGCCACTCTACCCCTGAGCCACCGCTGCCCAATTCACCAATCAATGTAAATCGCTTTGGATAAAACAGCTATAGAGGGTATGTGGGTATGATGATCATGTCACGAGCATAACCTCTATATAAATGCACCATTTATAATGGATACCCTTTTTTCATGTCAAGGACCCCCAAATTGACACTAATTGGCCCGCGGACCCCCATTTGAAAAGATATGCCAGGGACCCCCTTAATATAAGATTTGTACGGCTCTAGCATAAAGGACCCCCAGTTTGACATGCATTACTTTACGGACCCCCATTGAATGGCATTCCTATCTGTGGGACCCCCAATTCATATTGTAAAATCAATGTTTTTTTTAACAATATATTTATTGGCATTCTTTTTCAATTATACAAAACATTACAGTTATAGCTCTCTTGTTAATAAAATGTCCAGAAAAAACAAACATAACAGATAAACAAATACAATACAAATACAATGACAAAAAATAAATCAATGTTAAAGGAGAATTCCATGCTAGAATGCTTTCTTACCTTTATTTGTAGTTATGTCCCCAACAAAGAGGTCCAGGTGTTATTTTGTGCAAAAGTGGCTATTTCCCCTAATATAAGCCCTCAATGGGGGTTGAGTTTTTGTGCTAATTTCCATCGAAATAAGTAGTAAAGTGTGCCGCTTGGGATACTATTTACATTATGAAGAGAGGATATATACACAAAAAAGATTTTTGAGCGATGGAAATAAGCGAATTAGCCCAACACCCCATAGTACTGTACTGTACTGTACTGTACTGTACTGTACACTACTGTAAAGTAGTATCCTACTGTATGTGTAGTCCTGCATTTAACGCAGCGAGCGGAATCAATTAAAATGTCTCTTTACAATTTAATAGCTGATGCATGCGGGATATTTTGAAGCTGTGTGTTAATTGAATTTTACACCAATTTCACACGCTTGGGCGCATGTCCCGTAAACATTTCTTAAATAAAGAAAAGTGGAAGTTTATTTTTTTTGTCCTAGCCAGCAGGATTCTTTCCTTTTATCTGCCCTGTGCAGATGATAATAGCTATACTCATTCATATCTCTTGGTCAAATAACTGAGGATGGAATTGCCAACTGTAAATTGCATTTATGTGGAAAAGGACCCTTACTTGTTACCATGGCATTAATACCTATATGTTGGATCAGAAATAGCCTGAAGTAGAGGATAAAATGAGCGCAGCGCCTCCTCTGCACGAGCGGGAGTATAATATAGTTGGGCTTCCATTACCTGCATCTGTCTTTAAACCCATTGATACCTGAGAAAAGCTTTTACAAATGTCTTCTAAAATCATGACAGTTTTCTGAAAATATTTCATTGGTTCTCAAACTCTTTCATGTCAAGGACCCCCCTAGAATGATATGTATTCGACCGCCGACTCCCATCTCAAAATATGTTGTACCACCCCCCAGAAGCAAATATTTAAGTTTAAAAAACGTTTGCTGGGAAAGAATATATATATTCAAAGATTTGCACACATTTTCACGATTATTTTCAAAAATAGCAGTTCTACAAGTTCATAGATCTTGTAGATCTGCTGTTTTTCAACAGCTAAAGTTTAAAATGATGGTTGAAGTGGTTAAACGCGTTCCCGCTCTAAATGGGTTAGATTCTATATGATGGGCAGAAAGCTGTTTTGAGTGTTGTCGCAAACCATTCATCATCCTGGGATAGATTTTGCCACCTCTGTGGCTAGTTAAAATGTTATGCTGAGTTTACAGATCTTGAATGGTATAGTAACTCACACCTATATCCCACACATTTCCAACGTTATGAATAAATTGCCGGTTTGCAACTTAATCAATCACGGCCGGCATCGCTGGCCCTCGGCTTGTTTGACACCGTAGTTAATTAACAGAATGTGCATTTGATTTTTATTTGATTGTATTTGGTTTAAACCTAGTTTAAAATCCAGCTGCACCACATGCTGGGTTTCTCCAATTTGTAATTCAAGAGAGGTACCAGACGAGTAGTTTGTGAGGAAACGTGCAAAAAAAAAAAATCTTTAAAGATAGTAACTCTTGGCAGCACCCTAGAATTTAAAAGCATGTGTCCTTGCTGAACAATGGGAGTGTAATGTTGAGTTTGGCCCCATTACAAAGTTTTTTGTATTTTTGTATTTTTTTTACTGCTGTAGGTAATGCTCATTGATCTGTGAAATGATGAGCTATACCATTAGAAAGACCTACCACATAACTCAAACTGCCTGAACTCTCCCTCATTCAGCTGAAAACTTAAAGCCCACAAGGTAATTTACATCACAATGTGCCATATTGATTTAGACAGAGAGGCGTGTAAGGGGTTCTTAACGGATGTGGACGCACTCGCACGTTTGATAGGCAGGATTATGATTAACGACGTCAAATAAATTAGATCTCATTGGACTGGTAATCATGCCAGTCATATTTATAAGGCCAGTCAGTACTCGCAGCTTTCACGATTCCTTAACACCTTTATTGATTGACACAACTACAAACTGTTCCGAGTTGGACCGTTTCTAATGCAAGGCAAATGAAATACAATGAATGCGGCCTGTGTACTGTGCCAAAATAAGTCAAACGTTTTGTCAATTTGTCAAGACGATTTTGAAAACAGCTTGCAGCACTCCAGTTGTACCTGCTATAGCCCACGTGTTTCACAGATTTTGCCACCCTATGCTATCTATTTTCCGTTTGGGTAAACTATACTCAGATTTGGTGATGGTTTGACAAAAGTTAAGGTCTGAACCGTGTTGTCCCCTCCTATAGTTGCAGATGCACTGCGTAAAGGTGTGAAACTGATTCCTGTAAAAGTGTACAGTCTCCTTGACCCTCTGACATGCCCAGTCACTCACTTTATAACCTGATAAGTGCTTAAATTGATCCTGGGTTCATTTCAACGCGGTCGCTACATCCCAGCCAATGATCCCTATAATTGCTGCAAGGGTACATTGCAGTGTTATTATTATTTGGACACGATCCAGTCACTGAACGCATTGGCATCTATCTACCATGCCCTGCATTTTTAATGTAACCCCTTCATAATTTTTGTCACTCGCCTTAAGCCATGTTGACTTTATTGACACCCAAATTGAAATCATTTATTAGTATGAGAGAGGTCAAAGGGATATGGCAGATTGCTTTTCCCTATAGAGCCAACTCTGTCCATAACCACAATTATGTTATATTTGACTATAATAAATAGTTGTTGTAAATAGTTGTAACCCAGACAACAACAAAAAAGAAAATAAACTAGATAAAGAGCACCTCGAGGCACAGGTCTCCACCAGGGCAGGTCAGGTTGTGGCCTCATGGTGGCGCTATAATAGGCCAATGTGAAAAGGGTGCCATTTCTTCTTACGCCTTAGATGGCAATTGGATGATTTGAGGCATTTTGTTCCAAAAATGTGTTTTGCAAAAATCTACCTGTTAGTGGCGCTATAACAGGCCAATGTGAAAAGGGTGGGATATATTCCTCAGCCTAGTAGGAAAGTCTGTGAAAGACTCGTAAATTGCATGCTGCGTTCATGATTTATGATTTATGGCTTATTGTTCAAAACGGGCCAATCCTGCAAGCCATCGTTGGCCAATTAGGATGGAATATGAAATATCGGACAGATCCGTCTTGAACACATGACTATAGAGATAGTGTGTAACGATTTGCGGGATTTTTGGACAGAATCTGGAGGAGTAATATAAAAAAGTGTGTTTTTCAAATGTCGGCCTCCTGGTGGCACTATAACAGGGTGTGTGCAAAATGTTGCATCGACCGGGTTAATGGTGCCAGAGATTAGCTGGTAACAGACGGACACACACACACACACACACACACACACACACACACTCCCCTGCATGCCTTCAACCTGGTGGAGAATAAAATAGTCTAGAGTTGATAACACATTGATTGCGAGAGTTTTCTATTTGCAGACTAACCTTTCTCACCAACGTCCCGGAACCGTCCCAAAATACAAAGTACAAAGTTTGTCATGGTCACGTCCTGAGCCCCTCCGTTTATCCATGATTTTCCTCTGTCTCTCCCAAGTCCTGCTCCTCTGACTCTGATTGCCCTGAGTGCCATCACCTGTGGGGACCAGCTGAGCCAGGTTGGGTGATGAGCTCCAGTGACTATTTAAACTCTGCCTTGTGTTTGTTCAGTGCTGGATCTTAAGTTAGTGTCAGGTTTTATGTTCAGTTATATACTTCTGTTATCCTATGTCATTTCCCAAGTAAAGTCAAGTTTATGTGATCTTGTCCTGCCTTTGTTTGAGTTTCCTGCACCACTCGGATTACAAAATTAATACATTTTTTCAGCTATAAGTATAGATTTGTCCTAACAGAAACATTACATTCCATTGACAATGAATGGATGATTTACGTCCTATGTGTCTGAGCAAATGATGTACGATGATATGAGCGATATGTAGCCTACATTTGAAATATGTTTTACCACTCAGTTTTTCGCGCCGATTCCAACGGTGGTGGTTCCGCGTCACTCTACGACCCCGGGAAGTGGGTCAACTAGCTCCCCGGACACTTTAGCGCGAAACTGAATCAGTGGGACGAGCCGAACCCGCCGATATGCGTTTCCCCGCCCAAGGACTTACGGTTTGATTAATTGTCTAGGGTTAGGGTTACTTTTCCACACCGGCAACGAGGGCCGGCCCTCCCTTCAGGCAGAACAGGCAGTTATGTGACCAAGTACAGTGCTTAGACCTTCATCAGGACAGACAAAAGATTGTCTGTCCTGATGAAGGTCTAAGCGACCGAAACGTCGACCTAAAAAAAGAGCAACATTTCGTCGTGTCTGACAGACAGTGTGTGGGACCTTTTCTTTGTTTTTCAAAGATACCCTTTTTTAATATATGCTCTATTGCCCTACGCACCTGTCACTATAGCCTTCTGAGGTGTGCATCGGCCTTTTGCAAAAAAAAAGTATCAATACTGCAATATAGGACTGATGTTGTTTAGTGTAAGTTTTATAATAATAATCAACTGGACAAAAAACAGGACAAAATTCCCAAAGAGAAGAATAAGGTAATCTAGAACTCTTATAAGAAGAATGAATAGAGGTGAGAATTAGACTAGTTTGTTTATTTCCACATACTTGAAATTTGCATAGTGTTTTGGACATACTAGCCTATAATCATTAGCCTACTAGCCTGCATGTTGGCTTCAACCAGTCCAGTATGCTCTTAAAATAAGTCACAGAGACAGACTCATTCACCGGCGTATCACGGAGTATCATCATACAGCTAGAAATAAGAGAAAATATGTATGCAAATCATTTTAATACCATTTAAGAATGATTGCACTGTGTAGAGGTTGGAGGAGCGGAGCGAGGATGTCCGCGCTACTTGTCACGTCTCTTAAATTGTCAGTGACTCGTCAAACATTACGTTTGCATTAACGCGTGTGTCAAATTTGAAGTCGGTGGGGCAAATGGTTCTCGAGTTACATGGATTACAGACTGAATGTGTTGAATATGAAATAGTAGACATGGTCTTTATAATAAGTTGTCACATTTTTTTAGCATCTACAATGACTTGCTACTAAGTTGATTAAAATGAGTACTTACCATCTGCACATGTCTCCCCTGGTTTTGGTCCTATTACACTGGCAGCATTATCAATTCCTTCCTTGTTGAGACAAACATCTTAAAGATATGTTCATGTTTTTGCCTCTGACTCTGTTCCACTGTAATAAAGTGTTGAGAAGAAGCTGTGATATGTGGGCCACAATAAGGACCGGACTGACCGGCACGCGTCCGAAACGGTTGAGCAATGACCATGTGGGGTCCCCAGGGGGTCCCTCTACTGTACTGTACTGTACTGTCACTGCACTGTAATGGCATACCCAAAATCACGTAATGGCTGCTAAAACCTCAGCTTCCCATCATGCAGCTGTGCACAGTGTGAAGCTCAACAGTGCCACTGTGTCACCTGTTGGTACTCTTAACCTACATACATACACATACATACAGACATACAAAGGGACACACATTGCTGTTCATTGGAGTGGCTGCACCACTCAAAGACGGCTTTGCATCAAGGATTCTGTCTGGCTATTTTTTTTGACCTGTGCCTTTTGGCAAACACTACCCACGCTAGGTCAAGTGTGAAAGTTTGTAGTAATCCATGTATGTGTACAGCAGGGTTCCCCAATAGGCAGCCCGCGGGCCATTTGCGGCCCACAGAGCGCCCCCTTGTGGCCCATTTTTTTAAAATATTCTTTTAAGGGTCCAAGATATAAATGGCATTAAATGGGGGTCAGTAGCCTATGCATGTCAAACTGGGCATCCTTTTCAAATGGGGTCTTGCCCTGAAAATGAATTTTCAGGGCAAGACCTCGACCTTGCGTGTGCAGACTCGGCCCCCAGCCTGGTACGCTAGTCAAAATATGGCCCTTGAGGAAAATTTATTGGGGAACCCTGGTGTACAGCCTCGCAACAAGCCAGACCTTGTTGAGTGTGTGTGTGTGTGACTGTGCACTCTGTTCATAATGTTTCTCACTAAGTTTCACCCAACTGCTATGCTGAAAGCTCCCCTCGATTGTGAGAGAGAGAGAGGGAGAGGGAGAGGGGGAGAGGGGTCTTGACTTTCTAACAGTATAGTGGTCCTTTAATCTTTCACTTCAGTTGAGTTTACTGGGGGTCATGCCAATATGTTCCCGAAGTCCTATGTTGCCGTGCTTAATGCAGATAAGAGGAAGGAGCAATGGATGTTCATTTCTTTATGTGCTGCACTGTCTGTCAATGACATGCGGGTATCACCTGTCCTTTTCCTCACAGAGATTGGAGGGTCGGCCAGTGGTCAAAGGATTATGGGTTCATTTCCAAGCTGACAGTGGCTGATCCCTTTGGAGGGCCTCCGACCAAGCACAGTCCACCATGCTGTAAGTGCCACTTAACTCTTTTTTTTCCCTTTTTTGTTTTTCCAAGACAAAACTCCTTCACCGTACATGTGCTGTGTTTATACGCTCACACCCTGCATTCTAAAACTGGGAGCGTGGCCAAAGTCTAGTTTAAATTATGTTCAAGAGCAAAGTAGTGTGTGAACCATGCAGTCAAATAGATAGACAGATGGAAATGTTTGCAACCATTACAAGTTGGTAACTGCCACTTTAAGCACAGGTGAGGCGTTATGATATACCATTAAGGGCCTCTGTTAGCTCTACTGCAATAGCACACCCAGCCCAGACACCTGCTTATAATAAACATTGGGGTTGTTAGACAAACCTACCTGACGAGATATACATTTCTATATAATATAGCTTTCATTGCTTCAGTCAGTGTTGTGTCCACTGTGCAGTGCACTTCATGTGTATGTAAATACAATAAGTGCACATATTTCAGTCAGCCATATTACAAGCTGCTTGTGGAATATAACATTACAGTCCTTGCTGAATGCCTACCCTTGATGAGGTCACTGCAAAGCCTTTAGGCTTCACATTAATTTTCATTCATCCACATACAGTAGTAAAGGATGACTTTGGAATCAAAGCTACATGTTGGACGTCAAAGCATTCCTCGTTCAGTTAGGTTTTCAGTCAGACACTTTTACATATCCCCGCGGGACAGAGGACATCCTACTTAAAGCTTTCCAGACAAAAGAAATGTGTTTCTGCCACCATGTCTATATCACCACCACCACCACTACTGTTGTGGAAATAATAAAACAATTGATAAGGTCATTTGAGAGTGTTTAGTCACTGTTGAACACCTTTTGGAGATACGAGAAATAGAACTGTCTAGTGGAGGCGTGACAGCGTGTCGGAGTGCACCAGCAGTCAAGGGGAGCTCAGGCGAGACGGGCTGTAAGTGGATCCTCCACCTGATGTCCGCATCAGTTTCGTCTGAGTGATTTCTGTCTCTGCTGGTCCCGCGCGAGAATCTGTGGAGAGGGGAAGAGGCCACTCGCTCATCGCCACCAGATGGGCACAATCCATTCATACTCATTGAGCTCCTTTCCTGATGTTTCACTTAACTGACGGTTCCACCGTTCCACCAATTATGCGTGGCATCGTTTACCGCTGTTAAATTGTCATTGAAGCTGTGTGGCTATTTGGATTTAACTTTCAGTAAAGCATGCAGGGAACCTAATAACCCGTGTGACAAACTGTGTACGTGGCTCTCTCTTGGGTCTTTGGGACTCAACAACAGAATGTCTTGGGGGGAAAAAACATCTTATATTATATTCTAACTGATACGTCTTAAATTAATTATGCATTTCGTATACTGTCTTTCTTTTTATGGAAGGTTTCTTGTTAAAATTTGCAAAACAAAAACAAGACCTCTAGGGTCCCCTGGTTACCGTCTGCTTCCTACAAGCTTGACATTGATAACATTATTAATTTCCCATGAATTTTTAAACACCGTGTTCCCCATGAGGATGGGACATAATCCATGACAAACCTCTCGGATCCAGTAGGCTACTAGGCTATAGTAAAGCACGCGCAAAACAAAAACAGCAAAGCAATAACCATGTCTCTCCACTGCGTTCAATGATTGTTGTGCTGGGAGAGTAGTTGCTGTTGCATCTCTCCTCCCCTGCCTGCTTTTGGTGACAGGTTTGTATTGATCAATTTTACATGGCACGTCAGCTAGAAAAATGGGAAGCTAGGGGTAGGCTACAGTTTGGATTTCCACAACAGGGGAGATTGAATATAAACTAGAAAAAGTGCCCTTCCGGGCACAGGTCTCCACCAGGTTATCCACAGATCCGTGCAGTTAGAGGTAAAAACACTTTTCGGCCAGTTATAGCGCCACCTTGAGGCTGAGTTGAAATTGTTCATGTGGCATTTCGTCCTCGGCCTAGTGGGAATGTGGGTGCACAATTTCACGGAAATCACGCGATGTGTTCATGATTTGCAGCATTTTGTTTGAAACTGAGCACTCCTGTGAACTTTGGAAGCCAATCTTAACCAATCAGGATGGAGTCTGATAAATCTGAAAGACCCTTTTCGTTGAATGGCTCTAGAGAGACTGTGTACCAATTTGCGTGATGTTTGGACAAAATCTGTATGTGTACTGTGCAAAAACTTGTTTTGCACAAAGTGGCCTCCTGGTGGCGCTATAACAGGCTGTTCTGGAAAGTTTGGGGCAGAGGTTCATCGTTGGCATCCAGGGAGTGTGTGTGCAAAATATGGCATCGACCGGGTTAACGGTGGCCGAGATTAGCTGTTCACGGACACACGGACACACGGACACACACACGGACACACGGACACACACACGGACGGACACGCGGACGGACGGAGTGCAAAACATACTCTCCCCACATGCCTTCGGCCTGGTGGAGACAATAACGCCTTGTGTGCTTTGCTTTTCAACTGTGTCCTGTCACTCATCTCCCACTCACCAACATTTTTGCCTCAGAAAATCCAACTTTCTTTGTCCTCTCACGGGCAAGAATACTTGTATTTTCCAATTCCATTTTGCTGTATATATTGTATATATCTATATATATAAAAGAGATTCTAGCTGGCAAAATGAAGGAATGAATGAAAAAGAGAAGAGGGGAGGGTTGATGGTGGTGTTTGGGGGGGTGGTACATTATGTTCTCAGGCAGAATGCAAGCTGCCACAAGGACCTGCCACAGTTGTCACAGGCCAGGAGAGATCTTTTGCCACGGTAAGGCAAATATCTTCTCAGTCAGCCCTAATAGGGCTGTCAGGGCTTCAGAACAGCCGTGAGTGTACTGTAGCGTTACCAACAAGTCTAATCCAGGAGCCTGAGATCTCTTTCCTGAAGACTTCTTGGCTGGCTACTTCATATGGCACGGACGACAAAGGGGCCTCAGTGCGACAGATGGTGTACCCGTCCTTGACACATGGGGGTCGATTTAGGACTTCTATGTTACTTACTTCTATATTACTAATCTAATTACAGTATTATGATCTGGGGGCGTGTAGTATGTCATATTGCAATTTTGGGCATGTTAAGAAGCGCTTTTGACACCCCGCGGAGTGCGCAAAACGGCCTTGAATTAGTCATGGGTGTGTTTAAGGCGTGTTTGAGACGTACCCAATCAACATGTCCGTACTATTCTCTTTACCAGTCAGCTGATGTCACATACGGAATGCGCACTTTGGGGGTCGTGGTATGACATTTCTTCAGGCTGGCACCATAGAAGACATGACATGCCTTTGTCACATTTGGGTTAATTATTCCTATTGCACTGCATGCTGTCACCTTTATGCCTCAAAAGAACAGACCCACCTTTCAGATCGGAATGGAATTGCGAGTAGATAGCAGCATATTGGCAAATTGCCAATCCATGCGTAATTAATTAATTCGATAACGATAGAACCATGTACCATACAGCGAATGAAAGCAAGATTCATAAGGAATATGGAGATTTTTACATTTAATAAAACGGTTGAGAAATGAGAGAACCATGAGTGTTTATAGGCTAATATCAACGTTTTTTTATGAAAGACCAAACGGGCTGTGAACTTGAAGAGCTCAATCACCATCCCGACACGGAAGAAATATAGCCTAGTGCATGCATGTATATGTACTGTTGCACTTGCACACAGTAGCCTACACACGCTCTTTATTTGTTTCTATTGAAAAACACCAGTAAAATAAGTTTATTATATTTTATTTCATTCAAGTCACGACGAAGGAATGAGTTGAATGCGTGCTGCGTAATGCTGTGGCCCAGATGGTATGGTCTTCGCTGAGTTCGCTCGTAGCATTTTATTGAAGAAGACTTGAATCGGGTGTGATACAGCATATGAAAGCACATTTCCCACGGATTATGGAGATGTTTTTATTTATTTTTAAGGTTGAGAAATGAAAGAATTATGGCCGTTTCTAATCTCAACATTTTTTTTAAAATGACGCAAAACTGCCATGTCTCATAGAAACAAGTAAATAGGTCTATAAAAATAAGCGCATATAACAGGGGTCTGTAACCTATTTTAAATGAAGTGCCATGTTTTTATTTTCTAAATAGTGAGTCTGCCATATCCAGATTAATTTGAATGACACCACATTAAAATAAAAAAACATATTTTGATTGTCCACAAATATAAAGTTCTTCCTTCTTTTTAAATATGTTCTTGCACATTGTTATAATGATCATTATATATCCCCCTGCAGTCAGAGTTCATAGTTTTAATGAATGAATGTGATGCATTGTGAGCTGGTATAGATCTGCTATTTTCAAAAGTAATCTTTTTATTTAATTTTTGGATTAGCTGTCCTTAGTTGGGCAAATGCATTCATCTGGGGATCCTTGACATGGGAATGTGCTGTGTGACGATCACTGGTTTAAACAACATTAGGAGAAAAGCCCAAATAACCACTTTAGAAACAAGAAAAGCAACCACACAAAGCAACTTTACAGAAAAATAAGCCGCTTATAATAAACAGACATGGCAACACTCTACCAGCCTTCCAGAGCCGCTCAAGTGTCAAATCAAACAGTGCTTTTTGCGTTTATGAGGTGGTCAGACCCACGTCTAATCGTTATGCGCTGAGTGTCTTTAGGTCAAGGGGCTTAATAGCAAATTGCGCAAAGCGAGAATAATTAACATATGGACACTCCCACAATGCTAAAATATTCAGGGACGCGGTATGCCAAATGTGTGTGCGTTCAACACGGGCCGAGTGCGTTCAACACGGGCCGATATGCCTTTCATAATACGAATGTGCGCAGAGCGAGGCCAATTTATGTATCACGACCTGGTAAACTGCACCTTCAAAATCGACCTGCAATGATGTCCTAACTCTGGTCCATAGCTCTAATGCCTTCATTAGAGCTCCCTGCGCTCGCATGAAATGCAGACCAGCCTCTCCTCTGTAGTGGGAATATAAAGAACGTTTTACCTAAACTTAACTCACCAATACAAAGGCGGCTTGTGTGATTAGAAAGCCTACTTTCCTTAGTGGACACACTCTCCCCACACGTATAACATGCACTTTTTGGCCAGAAAGGGATTTATTTTCACCGGAAGGAAACATCTTGTCTATGAGATTTTCTCTTGGCAATATCGGTAGAGTGGAGTAACTAAAAGTATTTGTTTTCCGGCTTTCTAATCACACAAGACGCCTTTGTATTGGTGAATAGGTGAAGCGTTATTTATATTCCCAATTTCCTGCTACAGAGGAGAGGCTGGTCTGCATTTGCATTTCATGCGAGGGCTAGAAGCAAAGAGTGGCAGAGCCTTAATGCAACGGCAGCAAAGGGCATTAGGGCTATGGACCAGAGCTAACGATGTTCATGACGGGGCTCAAAGTCAAGCATTGACTTTGAGTCAGAGATGGCTTGACTTGTGTTGAACTGGAATATGTCTCCCATGCAGTGCAGGACAAATATGCACATGTAATTAGCTCTAGTGTATCTATAGCCAATGTTTTACTCAGTTTTTGTGCGTCAGCGTTGCTGATCTTCATAAACGTGTGTCTGTCTCCAGGAGGAATAGATATTGTACATGAGTTCATTGTTTCTGTGATGATAAAAAAAAGAGAAGAAAAATGCCACCACAATGCATTTAAGTTGATTAGTCTACTGCAGCTATGCTGTATTATTGTAGATCATAGTCTGGCAAGGACCAAAGTGTTGCATTCGACCCCGACCACAGGAAGTGGCCATTCAATTTTGTGTGCTTACTCTTGTATGTAATTGTCACGAGTCGGCCTCACACATACACAGAGTTAAATTAGCTCAGCAGCAATACGTTTTATTTCACATCCATGGCTGTGCTGCCACTGGGATGGATGCTGGTACGGCCGGTGTACCCAACTGACATTAGATTGCAAGCTTATTCTGCTGTTCAGGCTGAGTGAATTTTCATTTTTGGGACCGGGTGTACATTATTGATCCAAAGGGGCCCACAGTTACCCCAAAGGCCACCTCTTCACCAGTTATTACATCTATCACGCTGTTCGCACTACTTGGGCGGCTGTGGCTCAGGAGGTAGAGCAGGTCGTCCAATGATCCCTGGGTCGGCGGTTCGAATCCCGGCTCCTCCTGTCCACATGTCGAAAGGGCAAGACACTGAACCCTACATTGCCTCCAATGAGTTGGTCGGTGTGAGCTCGCCACTATTGATCCATGTGTTACAGTATGTCTACGTTATGTGTACTGTTGTTTTGTTGCAGTTGTTTTGTTTTCTTGTCTTGTCTTGTCTTATTTGTCTGGTTTAATTGTCTGTAAAAAATGTATGAAGTGTATTTCATGAATTGCGGACCCCCTTGAAAACGAGATTGTTCATCTCAAGGGATTGTTCCTATAACTAGCCCGTTGTGGCCGTGGGGGTACTGCTCCCTGGGTGCGTTTCCATATTTTTAATTCACTAATAAATTCATTATTAATTTATAATTTGTTAAATTGGAAAAAGGGCTTCGTTAAGACCTCCATATTATTATGGTCAATGCCTGTGTGAAAAGTGGGAGCGATTGGTGCAGGCGGTGAGGAGATAGGAGGAGACAGACAGACAGACACACATTCAGACAGACATTGACTGAATTATAGTATGATACTGTATGATGATAAAGTAATGTCAGACCATTGGTGTGTGAATGTGGGAAGTGAGGACACTGGCGTCGACTGTTCACCGCTTCACCTCCCAATGTACGAATGAATGAACTTGGAAAAGCACTAAAATGCAATTCATTATGACTTATGGGCAGTGGTGAAAAAGTACTTGTTTTACTTAGGCTAAAGTAAAAGTATCAATACTGCAATACAAGTATTAGTCCAGAATTCAAAATGTACTAAAGTATTGGCTTTAAAATGTACTTAACGTACCAAAAGTAAAAAATACTCTTTTCTCATACCAAGTTTTCAAAATTTTAATAGTCTTTTGAAAATAACAGATCTACAAGCTCACATGCATGTCACACCGCAACGCACTGTGTGCTTGTAGCTCGGCTATTTTCAAATGCCCGAAATGTATATATGGCGGTAGTGGTCAATGTATGTTTTGTTAAGTATTCGTTCACGAAATACTTCACTCTATGGGATGTTTCCCTTTGCGGAGCAAAAGGGCAGAAACTTCATTCATGAACTCCCACAGAGCATATGCTCCTCAAATATGCTCTGTGGGTTTAAGAGCGATGACGTAGATGCCCTGCTTCTCGAAGCATCTAGGCTGCGTCTACGTCACAGCGCGCTCATTCGCTTTTCCTCTGCCGAGCTGAAAGGACAGACTTCTGTTACTGAGTCAAGTGTTTAGGGCAATTTATACCTTAAAAATCGGACAAGAGTGCAACTCGAGTACCGTGAGGTTCCCTGATACTTGGACTTTTCTTCCGACAGAATCTTTTTCAAAAACTCTGCAGAAACAAAGCTCCTAGACGGTTCGTAAGTTCTATTACCAGAACATTTCGAAAAGACCGCCATTTCAGATATAGAGGGGTAACAACTAGCTTACAGCTGGCGCCGCTTAGCGGTTAGCTTAGCAAGGCGCTACCTTCTATTTTGCTATCTTTCTCGTTCGAGGCTAAGAAGCCCGCTACGGTTAACATAGTTTCAGTCTCACGAAGGTGCTACCTTTTCTAGCGAGCTAGCTCGCTCTCGTAGTGTTACTCACTAGCTTAGCGCTAGCATAGCACCTTCAACGTTAAACTAGCCGGTGTTTTACTGGGCCTGTAAGCCAGTTTTCGCTAGTCTAGTTTTTCACCTAGAGACTATACGATAAGCTACCTGGTGCTTTACGAGGCCGGTAAGCCCGTTTTTCGCTAGCCTAGCTTTCACCTAAGCTACACGGCCTGGAAGCCCGTAGCAAATTAGCTTTCTTCACGTTCGTGGCCACGAAGCCCTTTCACAAAGTTAGCTAATTCCTGGTCCCCCTCTCGACGGAAAACTACGAGCTACAAGCATGTATTCCCCGGTGAGAGAGACCCCCGCCGCAGCTAGACGCTGCCGAAGAGGCATCACTCCCGAGCCACAGAAGAGGTGCACTGTGGCGGGATGCGGCAACAAGATGTCCGGCACCGACAGACACGAAGTATGTCTGTACTGCCTCGGCGTGGATCATGCACGCAACGCCCTTCTCGATCTCGACGACCTATTTGGTTGCGAAAAATGCAGAAGGATGGACTTCACCCACCTACGAGGTAGGCTGAGGCGCGTCGATGAGTTCTACAAAAAGTACACACGCGACGAGCACGAGCACTATGGACCGAGGCAGAAGTTGGACTATACCCCAGCTTCGCCTCGCACAGCCAGAGGCTCCACTCAAGAGCGAGAGCGGCCTATACCGGCCCCTCGTAGCCGTGCTACAGCTACGGTCTCCTCCCAGGCAGCGGCAGACAGGGCCACCGCAGCCCGCTACGAAGCTGACGGAGCTAGACCTAAGAGCGGCTCTCGCCCTCTGATACCTCGTCAAGTGAGTACACCAGCAACCGGGCCTCGCGGCCGCGAGATCCCGGCTACCATGGAGGAGCGCTCCGCCAGACCGATAGCAAAGCCTCGTCTTCGCACTGCGGTCTCTACTACCATGGCAGCCCGCCTAGAAGCCTCTCCACCACGCAGCAAGGCCCCCACTAAGGACTGGGCTGACGCTGAAGAGGGGGAAATCGACTACGACGAACTCCCCTCCTTCCAGGAGAGAGACTGCGAGCGCTATGAAGTCGTAGACGAGGGCAACTACCAGAACGACTCGTCAGAGGCAGACGAGTACACTCGCCTCCCTTTCCAGGACAGTGAAGACGACGAGGTAGAGGAATTTCCTCCCCCCGTCGACAGACAGGTAACACCCCCACCTCAGCCTCGCGCTGCTCTCCCCAAGGATAATTCAACCTTGATGGAGATCTACAAAAGGGCTGCTATCCGCTGTGACCACGCCTGGGAGGAGATCCCCAGCGAGAAGGTGAAGTGGGATGGACGCAGCGATGAGTACGTCCCCCCTCCTGTACCAAAGAAGCAGGCCATTCCTCAGGCCTCAGGCCTTGCTCAGCAACAGGGGCGTACTGGACCAACCCTATAGTCAAGGTAGAGGCCATCCACCGCCGTGGCAAAAGGGCGGCCACTGAAATGAAGGACATGGAGAAGCTGAACCTTCTCAAGATGCCCTCCATGGACAGAGCCATGGCCTCGTACCTGGCTAACCCCCAAGCCCCAACTGTGATCCCACAGGACAAAGAACCAGTCTTCTCCAGTGTGGCCGACAAAGAAGGGTCTAAGATCAACAGGTGGCTGTATGACCACATGACCTTCGTCGCCAGGGGACTCAACGCAGGAAGCCTCCTGCATGGATCCATGAAGGCTCTCCTGCTGAAAATGGGCAACATATCCACCCCAGAAAACCTGGCTGAGATGCGCCGCCTGGTACACGAGCTGGCCCAGCTCCAATATGATGTCACCAAGCACACTGGAGCAGCTCTGGTGTCCTCCATCCTCCAGGAGCGGATGAGGTGGGTGAACCTCGCCCCTCTCCCCGATTCTGTGAAGAGGGACATGGTGGGGAGGGACATATCACACGAGAGCCTCTTCCATGGGGTTCTCGAAGACATGTCGGTCTCCATCCAGCAGGCAGAGACCTCCACCAAGACGATGAAGGCTCTCCAGCCACTGGCTGCCAAGGCTCCACCGGGCCGCGGCAGGGGCAAGCGTGCCCCATGGAAGCCCAGGACGTCCAGCAAGGACCCACCCGGGCCCCCGAGGGACTACTCCGGAGACAGACAGCGTCAACCGCAGGGTCCACGCACCGACCGTCGCCGCTCCCCCCCGCCCTACAAGCCCAGAGGAGGAGCGTCCAGGGGCCGAGGCGCTGGGAAGCGGAAGTGACCCGCATGGCAGGTCCCAGAGGGGGGTCCTAGCCTCACCCCCCCGATTTCTCCCACAGAGTTTGAGGCCGGAGGCAGTGGTCACGGACCTCGCCTCCGAGCCGGCGTCAAAGCGCTTGAGGACGAGTGTGCAGACTGCCACGGGCAGCAGTGTACACACGTACCAAAATGTTGTTATGTGCAATTCACAAAGTGTCAATGTTTTTGCTTTAATAAAGTGTCAAAAAACAAAAAAAACACAAAAAACAACACAACGAACTCTGAAGGGCACAAGCCCAGCCATGGGAGAGATAACCCATACTGTAACAGCACAAGCTGTTACAGGCAGGGACCACCACGCCAAAATTTTTCTTCACTACCCGAAGAATCCACTAGAGGGAGACACTCCACACAAGGTGAGTTTTCCCCTAGGCAAACCGTCTCAAGGTACCCACAGGCCACAGAGAGACACCACTATACAGGCGGGTTTCCCCCCACACACGGGGAACCCCCTGTCACGTCATCTGTCAAAGTGGCGAGAGTGCGGAGCATCATCATGGATCATGCGCACTATAGCGACCGGATACAGGCTCCAGTTCGTGTCGAAACCGCCCACCTTCGAGAGGATCTTATTCTCTCAAGCGAGGGGACAGGAAGCAGGCATTTTACAAGAGGAAATCAGATCCCTCCTGCAAAAAGGTGCCATCACGGAGGTTTCTCACAACCAGGCAATGAACGGGTTTTACTCCCGTTACTTCCTGGTGAAAAAGAAGGGGGGGGGGCTCCGACCCATATTGGATCTCAGAGCTCTCAACCGCTATCTGAAAACCTTCCGCTTCAAAATGTTGACGCCACCAGTCCTACTGCGATCAATCCGCAGAGGGGACTGGTTCACGTCAATAGACTTACAGGACGCATACTTTCACGTTCCAATATACCCACCGCACAGAAAATTTCTGCGCTTCGGGTTCGAGGGGAAAGTATACGAATACACGGTACTTCCCTTCGGAATGTCCCTGAGTCCGAGAGTCTTTGTGAAATGTACAGCAGCGGCGATAGCCCCACTGCGACAACAGGGTCTTCGTCTAGCAACCTACATAGACGATTGGATCCTATCCGCAGACTCTCAACAAGAGGCGCTGTCACACACACACACAGTGCTCAGCCACCTCCGCTCTCTCGGATTTCAAATCAATTACGAGAAGAGCATGTTAACGCCGACACAGTCAATAGACTTCATCGGTATAGCGCTAGACTCAGTCTCTTACAGAGCTCGCCTGAGTCGAGAGAGATTAGACGCGATGATACAATCGGCAACGTCTTTCAAGAAAGGACGCTCGATTCCTTTCCACATATGTCTCAGGATGGCGGGGCTAATGGCTTCCTCAATCCATTTAATCCGCCTGGCCAGGCTACACATGAGACCATTCCAGCTATGGATGAACTCTCTGCGTGTACCTATGTACCGTCGCCACCAACGGGTAGAAGTGACGTCACACTGCATACTAGCCCTACAATGGTGGATAAACAGACGGATCCTTTCAGAAGGAGTCCCCATGGGGAGACCTCTGATCAGGAAAGTGGTCACCACAGACGCAAGCATGACAGGCTGGGGAGCCACGCTGGAGGGTGCCACAACCAGGGGGGTGTGGTCAGAGCACCTACGCTCCTCCCACATCAACTATTTGGAACTGATGGCGGTTTTCCTCGCTCTGAGGCAATTCGAACCGCTCATACAGGGTTGTCACGTGCTGGTGAGAACAGACAACACAACGACGATGTGTTACATAAACAAACAAGGCGGTCTCAGGTCCCCCCGTCTTCATCAGTTAGCTCGAGAGCTCATTCTATGGAGCGACTCTCGGCTTCTGTCCATCACAGCATGTCACGTCCCCGGTATTCTGAACACAGGAGCAGACCTGCTGTCCAGAGGACCTCTCCGCTACTCAGACTGGTCTCTACACCCACAGGTGGTCACACAGATCTGGAGCAAGTACGGGACACCCGAAGTGGACCTATTCGCCACAGAAGGGAACACGACGTGCCCCCTCTTCTTCTCGATAGAGGGGCCATCGACGCTGGGACTAGACGCCCTGTCACACCGATGGCCCAAAGGCCTACTCTACGCATTTCCCCCACTGACCCTCATTCCCCCCACTCTGGACAGAGTGAGGACTCAGGGTCTGACAATGCTACTAGTAGCCCCAGCCTGGGGGGTCTGGAGGTCGGAGATAACTCACCTCCTCTACGACCAACCTTGGCAACTCCCTCTACGAGTGGATCTCCTCACTCAAGCAGGTCGGGAGATTTTTCACCCTCGCCCCCAGGACCTAGACCTATGGGTTTGGCCCGTGAGAGGGTGATGTTGTCCGACGTAGGCCTCCCTCCGAATGTCATAGCCACAATTCAGAGGGCAAGGGCTCCATCAACAAGGGCCCGCTATGATACGGCATGGCACGTCTTTGAGCAGTGGTGCTCAACACGGCCTACTCAAGTGGTCCCCTACCGAGCGTCAGTAGTGGACATTTTGACTTTCCTACAAGAGTTCCTAGACAGGGGACTAGGTCTCTCCTCGGTCAAAAACAACTTGGCAGCAATCTCAGTCTGCCATGTGGGGTTTGAAAACGAGACGGTATGGAAACACCCCCTAGTTAGGCAGTTCGTTAAGGGCGTACGAAGGGAACACAGGATCAACAGATCCCTGGTCCCCTCCTGGGATCTAACCCTAGTCCTGGAGGCCTTAACCAAGGATCCCTTCGAACCACTGACGACAGTTAGTTTGAAGAACCTGACACTGAAGGTAGCCCTCCTAGTTGCCTTGACAACTGCTAAAAGGGTCAGCGACCTACACGCCCTCTCGACCTCGCCAGAGTGCATGAGGTTCGATGACAGGTCAACCAAGGTCACTATCAAGCCCAACCCAGCCTTCATCCCCAAGAACGCTCTCTCCGTGTGCGTTCCAGTGGACCTACAGGCTTTCCACCCCCCTCCTTTTGCTTCTAATGAAGACAGGAGGTTAAACTGTCTCTGTCCAGTGAGAGCTTTACGAGCATACGTGGACAGGACGGCCCCCTTCAGGATAGGGAATCAACTATTCGTATCCTGGGGTACCAGGACCAAAGGAAAGCCTGTCACAACGGTCAGCATCTCCAATTGGATAGTGCAGACCATCCGCCTGGCTTATACTAGTCAGGGAGTGGAGCCCCCACAGGCGCTGAGGGCTCACTCCACAAGAGGCATGGCAGCATCCTGGGCACTCTGTAAGGGTGTCCCAATCCAAGAGGTCTGTACCGCAGCGAGCTGGTCCTCTCCCTCAACATTTGCCACATACTATAACCTAGACGTGGCAGCGCCCTCTGTGGCGCACGCAGTGTTGGGGGCTGCCGCACCATAATGGACCTGTTAGGCCATTAAACCATGTGTAATCACATAAGTCTAGATGCCCTGGATATACCAGGCCTACATGAAGCATCTACACTGAGAATGTATATCAGCCCGAGGCTACTACCATTCTCCACCGGGACCGGGCTATCAACCAGAGGTTGCCCAGCCCTCATTAGGTTACTTTATATAGCCCTGAACACACTTGACTATTTCAAGACACGGGAGTTCATAAGGTCCCATAGAGTGAAGTATTTCGTGAACGAATACTTAACAAAACGAAGAGGTTTCTTTAGAAACCAAGGTTTTGTAAGTAGAGTGAGCGAAATACTTCACTCGAAACACCCTTCTGTCTTGGCCCGGCAGAAGGAAAAGTGTTCGAATGAGCGCGCTGTGACGTAGACGCAGCCTAGATGCTTCGAGAAGCAGGGCATCTACGTCATCGCTCTTAAACCCACAGAGCATATTTGAGGAGCATATGCTCTGTGGGAGTTCATGAATGAAGTTTCTGCCCTTTTGCTCCGCAAAGGGAAACATCCCATAGAGTGAAGTATTTCGCTCACTCTACTTACAAAACCTTGGTTTCTAAAGAAACCTCTTCGTTTTGTAATAATAATAATACAAATCTACAAAGTAACTAGTAACTAAAGTTTTCAAATACATGTAGTGGAGTAAAAGTACGATATTTGGATCCAAGAGGCAGTGGAATAGAAGTGCATTTGTCACTACATAAATTATGGAACATCATGACAGTATGAAACACATAGAAATTATACTGTATGAGACAAATGTTTTAAAGGCAAGCAAGAGTGAAATTGAGGAATTAAATGAGTTTACTTCCAAAACATAAATTTCCACAAGTTTGCATGCAGCCCAACGTTCCAGAAAATGATTTTACACAAACCATTAATGGAGGACCAGTGCTATGCTGACAATGGAATTGGGTGAAGTGCATACTGTCCAATGCAATCAGTTACAGCATAAGTCATGCTCATTCTCAGGTCGGTAACAGTAACTCCAGTGACTATATACTTCAACCACAAGTAACCATAACTCAACACGCCAGAGAATATTGTACCTCCGCCTGGGTCCAAAGAGACAAAACAGACTCGGGTTATACCCAAGCATCAATCCAGGTTATTTTAAAAAGTTGTTGTTTTTTCTATATCTAGGTCTAATTCATATTTCTAAACCTAGAATTGAATCTAGAATAGTGTTTTTCTCCATGTTTATAAATGAGCTGTTGCACAGAACTACAGTGCTAAGCCGTTATCCATTCTCCTGCTAGGGAGGAATTGCAAAAGAATATAATTAAAGAATCGGTGACATGCTGTGCATTTCTGGGTTTCTTTTCTTTTACTGTGTATAATCAAACAACATCATAAAGTTGTGTCTAACATGTAACTGTGAGTTTAAGTCTGTCTTCATGAAATAACCTCAACCATGAGGGGTTGTGGATGACTACAGTTTTAAATCGTCCACTAGCTGTGGATGGCATATGCAATAGAACTGTCCAATTAACAGCAAGTTCAACCGCAAATTCTGCGATGTAACGTCAAAGATGTCTTCAAACAACCATAACACGTCTTGTTCGAAAGCTATAGACATTTAGCCTGACACTCAGTCTGAATTTTCATTTTGTTTCACTTCATTATTCAGACTGTCGAGTGACGAGGCTGATGGCCAATCAGCTGCTGCGATCGGATTTTCAAAGGACACTGACGAGTCACCAGACCTGAATCGCCAGAACATTATTGTCTTAATGGGCGTGGCTAGCGATTCATTACCCAAATGCAATTTGCAGTGTTTGATTTTGCAGTCTCCCTATAATTGCAATGTCTTGATGACTGTTGTTGGGTGATATTAGTTTGGCATCCAGCATGGCCGATCATTAAACTCTGTGTGAAGCTGTTCAATAAGACAAACTAAACTTAAAGCAAATGTATGCACAAAACACTAGCCTTCTGAAGCTCATTGGAAATGTACAGTATGTCTTCAGCATTCTCAGACATCATTTCTACAGATGGAATGAGGCCTGGATGGATCCTTACCAACATGCCATAATGATGAGACAATTCCATTCTGTTGGCAAGGGAATTGCTGTATTTTTGGCCACATTAAGAAGCTGACAACAGTCTAAGCCAAGCGTGCATGTGCGTAAACCTGCATTTTGAATGGCAGAGTTCTGCAACTTGATGGAAGAGGAATGAAAGGCCATTACATAGAGTGAATTTCTCTTACACTGCCAAGTACGGTGTTTAGCATAATGTCAGACTTTCAACTGACTATCAAACAAAGGGGGGGGGGATAAAAAAACTCATGTTTACATTAGCTTTACTGTAACAAAGGACAACAGTGTTCTGACATCCCACCAAGTAGGCAAAACCAAAAGTTGTAAAATGTTCCATGTTGATGCAAAGTTAGGAAATGACAGAGAGAGCACTCACTCATCTCTCGTTGACTCTGATGATCTTTAGAATAACACTGCATTAATGGTGTTTTCTAATAGCCATAATCTTTCCGCATTACATATTCATTATGTTAAATACTACCAATAATCTAGTTCCTGCAGTTCAACCATGTGTGCAGCTGGCACTCGCCGGGGAGAGTGCTCGACAGACCGTTCGGCTGAAAGGGAAAATGCCGCACAAGACAGCCATGTCTGCAAGTAGTTAGACTGTGCCCATTGTCTTGTGCATGGGTGTGAATCTGCTGTTCTCTGCAGCTGCCTCATTTGTATTGGGCAGAGAGCATGTAGTGCATAAAGCAGTGACAAACCCCCCAGAGTACCACCAGCTGTACGAGGCATATGTCTGCTGCCTCCTGCACTACATGGATTTGAATAACGACACTTTCCTTTGGAACATAAAACTCATCTCCAAGTGTGAATTTGCATCTACTAGCCTGTCAATCATTTCAATATCCCTCATGATTATTTATTTTTTCGATGGTTTTAATATGCGTAGCCTACTCTTTGTTTATTCATAATGTATAAAAATGTTTTATTCTATTTGAGTATTTGCAATTTGAGGAAGCTGTGGCTGTTTTTTGTGTTGATGTTTCAGTTGATTCGTGTTTAGTAGTTATGATGAGGTTATAAACTCATGTAGCAGGATCAGTTTCTTTATGAAATGTTGGCAGTGGCACCAATTGAAAATATTATGTCTCCATAAAAAGGAGCACAAAATGTTGACATGAGGGGGCGACTTCAGTACACTGTATTAATTCATTCAAGACGGGAACCCCTTTAGCGCTTTAAGCAATATGTTATACTTTAGCTATTGAAAAATAGAAGATCTACAAGCTACGAGCTTGTAGATCTGCTATTTTTGAAAAATCGTGAAAATGTGGTGCAATATATATTCTTTCAGAGCGAACGTTTTTAACTCTAAATGGGTTAATTATTATTATAATATAATAGTAGTAGTAGTTGTCTCATAAATCTGTTAAGCCGAGGGCAAAACTTTGTATCATAGCTAGACTGAGATGTGTGGACTAAAGCCTGGCTCCAAATATGTAGCCCGGTATTTGGAGCCTTTATTGTCGTTCACCAGCTGGCAAATGCAATTAAAATGTAAAGAAATCTGTTCATGGCTTAACATTCCGCGGTCTGTCAGAAACATAAACATGCCCATATCCAAGCTGTCAGCAACACTGGGGGTAGGAAGGGAATTCAACTTGTGTGTTTGATAAGAATGATGTTGGGGGTTTTTGTAAAGTCGACATGAGAGCATTGTTTTGGCTTTTGCTGCTGCATGTTTTGCATTTTTATTCATTTATTTATTCATCCAGATCAAATAAGTATGAATAAGAAAGCGGCTAGATTATCCCGTAGGAAATTGTTTTTGTCAAACTGTTTTTAATACAAATCACATGCAAATTTCACTAGTTTGAAATAAGTTTCATATATGGAAATTATCATGCCCTACAGGGGAAATCCTAATGTAAATTATTTTGTCGGCATTGTAGCCTTTTTTGGCATTCAAAAACAAGAGAGTAGTATTGTTGTTGTTATTTTATAGAAATAAATTCCATATACAACTAGAACTGCACTCTGTCGAGTGCCTACTTGCTTGTTGCACACAAGTAGGCCATAAATAAAGATGTGGATTAAAGGACCCAATGCCAGGGTGTAATTGGTTTTCGATGGTGACGTAATGACGATATGTTTTAGTGTCAGGAGGATTAAAGGTAATGCCCCTATGTATACATGTATGTAATCTGACACCACTGCCATATCAAGCACAAGTAGTCATTACGTCATACGCTGGCACGGCGCATACACATCAAACAGCGACATACGCATCGAAGCACTGGACTATTACTTGCGCGCTCTGCTTGCGCAAGTAATATGGTCAGACTAAAAAGGTCCTTTGTCCACCAGTCGACCTTGAGGCTTAATCAGGAGTTGTAGTAGCCACGGGGTAATCTAAGCGGTGGATATTGCTCTTTATTTGTCTTCATGTCTTGTATGTAAATTGTCTTGTCTTTTAAATGTACAGTATGAAAATTGTCTTGTTCTTCTTGTTATGTCAAATGTGTGTATATGTGTTCTGCATACTTGGCTGCTGGGTCGCAAGACAAATTTCAGTGTGAACTGACAATAAAGTAGGCTACTATATCATATATCATATATCAGAATTGCAATTTTTTTTCTTCTTTGTTCCAGTTTGGACACCCAAAGGCCAAGCTATAAGCTAGTTAAGCCTTTTGACTCAGGTACAATCTCAGTCTAAATGTCATGTGAGAATCCATGGATCAGGTTTGAATACCAAATACCCCCAAAGTAAGTAAACTTGTTTTAGACCTCCCAGTCATCATTAGACAGTAGAAGTAGACAGGGATGCACTCAATAACACAAAGAAAAATACTTAGCAAATGCGTTAAGATAACAAGATAAAATGCACACTCCGGAATAGTAGCCTACTGAGGAAAGGAAGGTATAAGGTCATAGGAAGGTGATGCATGGAGCACTTCTTTTAACTCTCAACGTTTCTAATGTTTTTCTTTCTGTAATATTTTATCAAACTAGACCGTTGCCCGGTTGTACCAAGTCGGTAACAATGGAATTAAGTTGGAGATCCATACCCCACCCGGCTATGCCATACCCGTTGTACCCGTGTCAGAGTACCCGTTCCACCCACCTGTCTGTGTCCCTTTTATGCCCATATGTGGAGATTTAGTTATCTGTCTCTCTGTGTCCCTTTCCTATATATGGAGTTCTGTGTCAGGCATGCCCAAATATGAAGTTGTGACGTCAGAACAGGCCAGCTCCATATATGGAGATATACAGTAGGGGTGATCAGGTCCAGAGCCCGGGCAGCGGCCTTTTGTGGCGGTTCTGGACAACCGTGGGTCCGACCGACTCGACACCGGGCACTGCAGTCCCTGTGGGGGTGTAGAACGCATGTGTCGAATTTTAACAGAGACTTGGTGCATTTATAGATAGATAGGCCTATCATATAGTGAGTGCACTTTGGGATACTCATGCAGGACTGCTCGTCTGCTTTCTTTATCTTATGATATACATGTTTGTATTGTATTTATATATTCATAGTTGTGCATAGTGGAAAGAGTTCAAAGACAAAGTAAAAATGTCATTGTGCATTATGACATTTTGTAGAATCCTTTGGTGTCATTTGTAGTTTTTGAAACATGTGTGGAAGCTCCACAACACCAGACAATGAGGATCTAATAAGCCCTTATTAAGCACTTATTCACTGCAGAAATCACATTTTGAATGCCAGAGCTGGAGACCAGAAAAAGGTTGCGAGAGGAGACAGGCGAGCAGCAGATGATGCTAGGCTTGAGGGTTGTTCTTTAGATTAGGCCCTATACTGATGATTTATATCTGGGAAGTTAAACAGGTCTGAGCTCCATTCGATGTAGTTTCGGGATCAAATCTGATGATGAGGTTATCCCTACTAGCGCATTTGCAAGCCAGTATTATGTGTGAGGTACTGACATACTGTATCCTCTGGTTCTCATTCTTCTCTATCAATTTAATTTGAGACTCATGTGTTAGCATCACTGCACTCTATTATTTCCCGAGCACTGAACCTCTTGTAAAACAAGATGTGATTCTCAGATCACTTTTTTGTTTTTTTGTTTAAATAAGTATACAAGTAAGTATGCATTAAAAATAGAAAGAAAACAATTTCCCACACCAGCTACAGCTCTAAAACATGTATGCATGTTCTTGCTTAATATGCAAATTCTTTGCATTGCTCCAGGTTGCAATTAAAGCCTGAGGGCATTTTTAGTAGCCTAGTGACAGCAGCAGTGCAATGCATACCAGGAGACGTCTCCCTATCTGCGTTGACAAACCAACAATGGCCTTCTGGCATGGGTGAATCAGACAACAAACAAACAACATGCTTACTTACTGAACACAAACACGTACAAGCAGCGTCTGGAAAATAAATAGTATAGGCTAATAATAATTTATCTGGGGAGGGATGCAAAGCCTTTCTATGTCACTGCTGTTTTGTTTTGTTGTGTTTGTGTATATTTAAAGGTATATTCAGTGATTTCACTTAATTCAAATATCACTTATTTTTTTGTTTTGTTGTGATAATCCTCCCTACTATAGAGTGTGCTGGCCATATAAGGAGTTCCTCCCTGTCCCCAGTTAACCCCTGGGGGTCAAAAAACCTTAGGTTTCGTTTTTGACTCTCTATCCTGATTGGACGAAAGGCTGGGTCCCACAGCCAAAAACGTTTTTTGAGTGAAATCACTGAATATACCTTTAAACTATCTATTGATGATTAATTATATTTCATCATACTTACATATTCATATTTATTCACCATAATGGTCATCACATTCCTATTATGGACTGATACGAGGAGGAACTAGAAAAAGTGCCCCTCGGGGCTATTATCCACCAGGATAATAGCGTTTAAGTTTTGCAAAAAATTGGCCTCATGCAGGAATAGGTGAAAACAAGAATTGGCCTGTTAGCCACCATGAGGCTGATGTGGGTTTTTTAAGTGGCATTTCTTCCTCAGCCTAGTGGGAATTTGTGTGCATAATTTCACGGAAATTGCAGGCCGTCTTCGTGATTTTTTATTTTTATTTTTTATCCCACGATTTTGTAACCCATTTTTCACCCCTGTGTCAATAATTTAATGTGATCCTGGGCTCTACACACCCTCCACCAACCTAGTCCCCATGGGACATGGGGAGAGCAACGGACTTGAACTCATGCTTCCTTCGTCTTCGTGATTTGAGGCATTTTGTTCAAAACGGACCAATCCTGCAAACTTTGGAAGGCAATCTTAGCCAATGGGGATGGAATATGGTGAAGCGGACAGGTCTGTGTTGATCACATGGGACGATGGAGATAGTGTATATCGTTTTGCGAGATGTATGGATGAAATAATAATAATAATAATAATGTGCAGAAATGTTTTTTGCCAAAATCGAGGTTGGTCGTTGGCATCCAGGGAGTACGTGTGTGAGCAGAGTTTGTCATCGGCCGGGCCAACGGTGTCAGAGATTAGCTGTACACAGTCACAGACGGCCGGCCGGACAGACAGACAGACGGACGGACACACGGATGGAGTGCAAAACGTACTCTCCCCCCATGCCTTCGGCCTGGTGGAGACACTAATGTCGAAATACCAGATCGACAAGCTCACAACCACAGCACGACGCGTTGCGTCGCATCGTGAGGTCGTCGATCGGCTATTGTCAGCCAAAGCCTCCCCACAATTGGAATAAGAGAACAGAAAACACACTAGTATTGAGCCCAGAGGGACTCCGGTGGCCATATGGCAGGTTAAGTGGTTTAAAAAAAAAGAAAAGGATTGTCGCTAATGGCTAACTGTGCCTTTATCTAAAAGCTGACAGCCAGTGAATCACTTGACATAATTACTCTCATTACATCTTCTTCTCATTTACTTCCTACCAGGGGCATATAGCATAGCCACAGAAACATAACTTCTGTGCGAATCGATACGTTTCGCTGCAGTTCTGGACCTCAATCTCACGGGGTGTGTGTGTGTGTGTGTGTGTTCTCTGAACCCCGCATTCCGGTGTGTGTGGAATGGATGGATGGAGTCATTTATGTGCATTTGCATGGATACAGAAATGTTGATTGCAGGTTTGCAGCTATGGTGAAGCCCCTGATGGGGAAATGCCGGGGGAGGCAGCCAGAGCGCTGAAGGGTTCACAAGCACATCTGTATTAGATCATCAATCTCTTCCGCCTCAACAGGCAGCCTTTTTTAGCACATTTACCTATCTGTTTCTATTGCTCTCTCTCTCTCTCTCTCTCTCTCTCTCTCTCTCTCTCTCTCTCTCTCTCTCTCTCTCTCTCTCTCTCTCTCTCTCTCTCTCTCTCTCTCTCTCTCTCTCTCTCTCTGTCTCTCTCTCTCTCTCTCTCTCTCTCTCTCTCTCTCTCTCTCTGTCTCTCTCTGTCTCTCTCTCTCTCTGTCTCTCTCTCTCTCTGTCTCTCTCTCTACCCTGTCTGTCTTTCTCTCTATCTATCTCTCTCTCTCTCTCTCTCTCTCTCTCTCTCTCTCTCTCTCTCTCTCGCTCTCTCTGTCTCTCTCTCTACCCTGTCTGTCTTTCTCTCTATCTATCTCTCTCTCTCTCTCTCTCTCTCTCTCTCTCTCTCTCTCTCTCTCTCTCTCTCTCTCTCTCTCTTCTCTCTTTCCAACATAAATGGTGCATTTATATAGCACCTTCATCCAAGGCGCTTTACAGAGATTTCAGTACATTCATCCATTCACACATTGATGGCAGCGGAAACCATGCAAGGCACCAACCAGCATGTCAGGAGCAATTAGGGGTTCAGTGTCTTGCTCAAGGACACTTCGACACTAACTCTGGTCTCTCTCTCCCCCGTGTATGTCTCTGTCTCTCTCTCTCTCATCTCTTTCCAACATGGTTGTGGTGACAGTAAATGAGTTTCGTCGCCACCATCCATCCCGTTATATTCAACGAGGGAGTGTTATTGGACAGTCTTTGTTTCCAGTCTCAGTTATGGTGCTATTAAACGTGGAAGACAACAGGAAACTACAGCCGTATAAGCCTCGTTATTTTTCAGCGGCATGCAGCCACGTTGCCAGTTTGCAACCGCGCCCTGTCGTGCATGTCAAAATTAATGTCTGGCTGTTCACCGGCATTTGGAAGGCTTCCTTTGTTATGGCACTTTGGAAATATTTCATTAGTTTCATTATACTTTGTGTTATCTTGGGCGAGTTATAGAATTCTAAACATTTCCTATCTAAATCAATCATTGAGTCATTGAATCAATCAATTAATCAATGAGTCAATCAATCAATCAATTGGCCCTTTTCCTCCTTGCTTTTATATCACTATATTGAGTGAAATCTTGCCTCATTTTTTATGTTAAATAAATAGAATTACAAACCCGACTGAGATACATCACCATCAACATGAGTTATTTGCCATTCAATAGAACACAAAGTGGCCGCAGATTAAATTAGTTTTGGATCACTTTCTTGCACAGTCAGACGCGTTGAATACAAATATTATTTCTGAACGACGACACAATTATCTTAAGTAGCTGAGAGGTTAACTAATTCAATGCAACATGGAATACATCATGTTCCGCCAAAGCAAGCCCATCATCAACAATAGAAATTGGCCTTCTGTTTAATTCCGTAATGTCTGTAAATGGCTTGCCATCCCACATCCATACGATGACATACAGTCCAGTCGACGGGAGTGGGGTGACAAATGGCGGTCTTCCATCAGACCGCCTCTAATCAAACAGGTCGATGCTGAAAAGATCACCGCGGCCTCGGGATGGCTCACAATGGAGCGGAAGTGTCAACAAAACCAGGGAGCAGAAAGGAATATCACAAAAAAAGGAAAAAGAAAACTGTCACCACACGTGTCAAAGCCACGGGAATCGATACGCTGACCCCGAGAGGCCGCCGCCCACTGCACTGCCGTGTTTGTAAAATACCAAAATAACAATCACCTCTACAAGGCTGCCAGAGGCTCATGATGCTGCTATTTGAGCAGAAACAACAGATCTGTCGGTCGGGGAAAAACCTCTTATCTCCTTCATTTTTTTCATGAATTAATGAATTAATTAAACGACGTGATCATTCAAGATTGCTTTATTTGTCATTTGTTATTCCAACTGCAAGCAGCCTCAGGAACAAAAAATTATAATAATAATAATAATAATAATAATCAAAAACACAAATATAGCTGCAAGCAGTGATGACATGGGGCCAAGCAATAAGAAAAATCACACCCGTGTGAACTGAGCGGTGCGGGCTGCTCAACAACACCGCTGGCTGGCTGCAATACGTCTATAGATTGTTTGTGGAACATTTCAAGCAAATTGCAAAAAAATCCTGGCAGAAAATCAGGTTCAAAGCGTTTTTTGCTCTGCTCAAAATGGTGCAAAGTGTGAAGGCGGAGCTTACTGGTCAATGTGACAGATGTGTTCCGCATGAGTCAAGGCACAGCCATGGCTTTTGGCCAAATGAGGCATGAGTTATGCCTGTTCAAAGGTTTAATTGGATTGTTAATAGCCCCCCCCCCCCCCCCCCCCCTTGGCCAACTGGAGTAGATAGTTATATAGATAGATACATACTTTATTGATCCCCAAGGGGAAATTCAGATGGTCCCACAGCACATACAGGCATACAATAAGGTTAAAAATACTGCACAGGGGGGGGGCACGGGTTAAAAAGAGACAAATATATTAAATATATATATTATATATATATATTATGAAACAAGCATTAAAAAGAATTTAAAAGGTGTTACTAGATATTGCACATAGACCCATAAATAACAAAAAGCTAGAAAGCCAATAGTCCAATAGTTCAGTTCATAAGCCTAGCGGCTGGCCGTGGACTTAAAGAGACCGATTGCTGTTGGTACAAAAGTAAATTATTTGTTCTTACATGTCACAGAACGAAACAGGTTCTTGCGATTAAGCATTGCACTTGTTTACAAGAGGTTCCACCTTGTTCAATTCATCCTTGTCCATCACACTGCCTCCCCAGCAGACTGCAGCGTAGAACAGGACACTTGCCACTGCTGACTGGTAGAACATGTACAGCATTCTGCTGCACACAGGCTGGAGAGGAGCCAGCTTGTCCACCACCATCTCCTTAGTCTTGGCGGTGTTTAGGAGGAGGCAGTTCCTGTCGCTCCATTCCCGAAGGTCTTCGTCAGGTCCGTATGTATTCCTCCTCCTGCCCATTCTTGACACACGCCACAATGGCTGTGTCTTCAGAGTATTTCTGAATGAGTAAGACTGGTTTCAGTGTTATTTGGCATGACCGTCTATCATTCTGTAAATGTGACTCTGCATGTATGTACAGTATTAGGGGCAGAAGAAGAATTTTCATAAAACTGCAATTTGTATTGGATCATAAAAGCTAAATGTTTTCACTTACAAACTTCTCTTATATTGGGTTTTTAGATATCGGTCCAAAGTTTGAGGGCAGAAAGTTTTGAGCAAATTGTGCAAAAATCCCATTGGCCAATGGTCGTGGGCTTCGCCATAGGCCTCTACCATATTGCCAAGTTTTGCGAAAACCATGAACTGCACAGTTCTGCCAGGAGAAGGAGAAGAAAGAACGGGCAAATACAATACAAAGCGATATAAGCGGCATTCATTGATTCATTTGGGCTTTGTTGTCTGACTGACGGAGCTGTAGAGTGGAGTGCTGCTGTGCAGGCGTGCAGCAGCCTATTCAGTACTTGTGAAACATTCCCAGTGAGAAACGTTCCACGGTTAAAACAAAGGTGCGATTAAATGCGTTAATTATAATTTTTATTTTATATATTTATTTTATGGAGGGACAGACAGTAGGCTGACAGGAAATGGGGAGAGAGATGGGGGGGAGGACATGCAGTAAAGGCCGTCGGGATCGGGAGTCTCTGGCACACTGCCAGACTGGGTTACCAGCCAAGGTGCCTGGACCGCTGAGCCACGGCCCAGGCCTAAATGTGTTCATGTGTTTGGCCCAATGCTGCTCGAAACTGTGTGTGTGTGTGTGTGTGTGTGTGTGTGTGTGTGTGTGTGTGTGTGTGTGAGGGTGTGTGTGTGTGTGTGTGTGTGTGTGTGTCATCTTTATGCACAGGAATGCATACCTCCCCAAGTTCATACTACCGTGTTAAGTATCAACTAGGGTTGTCCCGATCACGTCATTTTCAAATGATCGGAATCGGACCGGTAGCCAAAAAACGTGATCGGGACATCCCTAATATCAATATTATATATATATCCATATCATGATATTAGACTGGATATTGTCTGTGATTTGGGATATTGTACTATAGAGGGTATGCGCATGCTTAAAGTGAATGGCAAATCGAGTGACAAAGCAACGGCAAAGTGAGTTTAACATTGTTTAATGCAATCAGATATGACTTTTCTGTTTGGATGTATGGGCTGTCAAGGCCAGAAAGTAGTTTTTTGCCACTCGGTAGGCATTCCTGCATAACTTCCGGGTCAATTGATCGGAATCGGATCAGTAGCCATAAAATGGGATCGGGACAGTATCAACATAGCGGAACTACAAGCTCAAAGCGACGTGTTCTGAGCTTGTTGATCGGCCGCTTTTGCTATTTTTGAATTTGAATCCTGAAAGGCAACAGATTTGCGCATGTGAGGTTTCCACCCGACAGACTATATCATGGAATCCTACTCCTATTCTCTGCTTCTTCCGTGGTCAGTTTACAGGACAAATAGTGTTTGCAGTTCAATACTCACGGAAATGAAAGAGCATCATTTGATGTTATGAAAGAACATAAATTGATGTTTGTCCGTCAATCCATATGGGGCACTCAGCCCCTTGCAGCTTAGTTACAATCGTTAATGGAGCGGTCGCCTTAAGTGGGTTCTGGGGACCCCCGGGGGTCCTCGAGGGGGTTCCAGGGGGTCCCCAGAAAAATTCGGAACAGTTTAACCACTCTTAACGCTATTTGTATGCCGATGTACAAGCTCTCAACGTGTTGACATTGTAGATCCGCTGTTTCAGAATTATTTTGAAATATTTTGAAAACTTTGGAATAACACCATGCCATAATATCGGGGTGCATGCTCGTGCAGTGAGAAACATACATTCCTTTATAGTACACTTCCATTTCCTTTTGTATACATTTCCTTTGTCTGTCATGTTTTTGTGCTACAAAAGGGAGTTGGCTAGTGTTTCGATATATAGCTTCCAGCTGGCATTGGAATGCTTCTTAAACTAACCTTGTCAATCTTCCGCACACACTTGCAGCTCCCTTGCTGTATGTTTTCTATTACCAAACCATGTTGCTTTTCTTTTCTTCTTTTTACTGTATGTATGCTGAGGTAAACACTGATAGTAACCTATAGCTCTGTGAAAATGTCATGGCAGAAATGGCATTGAAAGAGAAGCAGATGTCAAGATGACGCTACAGGAAATGTTTGGCACCCGCTCATGTAGAGAACAACACAGTCACAAAGAAGAAGATAAACTGATAACTAAGATACTCTCATAGTTACCAAGAGACCCAAATGTATTACATTTGTTAGGTATTATATTAACTAAAAACCCAAATGTAAAAATACCTCAGAAAGTAATCAGAGTACAGAAAGTACTCCAGGCATAGAGCCTTTAACATGCTATAATATTAAACCTTTTTAGAGAAGTTTAGAAGGTGCCCAAATTAAAGGAAAATTATTATAATTTAGAAGAATTATTATTATTAACAGATTATCTGTTCATGGACAGAAAGTGGGAATAACCCTTTTTATGACCTAAGGTTAAGAGAAAGTAAAAATACAAGTAATATGTGTGTGTGTGTGTGTGTGTGTGTGTGTATATACAGTATATATATATATATATATATATATAAATTTAGGAAGTGGAAATATGAAACCAAGTGAGAAGTTATCTCTTATGAGATCAAAATGTATCCCTACGTACACTCCTTAAGATTCATCAAGTCAACATGATACCAGAGGCAACCAGATGTGTAATGAAGAGTATACCAGAATAATGAATAAGCTAAAGTTAATAAAAAGTTATCCCTTAAGTTATAAATGATATATAAAATAGTCAACATGAAATTTGTCGAATTACCTGAAATCAGTGAGTCAAAGGATTTGAGAAAGGTTGGAAATTAGTCAAAAAGGTCATAACCTCAGATACAATACATGCAGTTTTCCAGTGTGTCCAATATGGCGGAGGTCCTGCCTAATACATTTTTTTGACTGATGATTGATGACGCGATCGTGGCATGGCTGGTTGTCACACTCAGATTGGTTGACAGCATGGAAGAGTCCAACAAGAGTATATAGGCACGACCGTGGTCATTTTCCACAAGATATTGTTTTTTTCCATAAGTCACAACCGAGACACTCAGACCGGCAAATAAATGTAAATGTAAGAAGCCGGCCTTGGAGGCTACAGAAAGGACAGTTTAGTTCAAGGGAGAATATCGTTGAATTACCTGTCAATCTTTATTGTCACGTCACATTACAAGTAACATGGGTGACATTTTTGGTTGTGCAGGGCAGGCTCATCATCATTGCAGTTAAAAGATAGAGAGAAAAACAAAGTGCGTAGTACATGACTAATCTACAATAGATTAGTCATGTACTACACACTGTTTTGTAGATTCTACATGATACAGTATGTATGCATAACACTAAATAAGATGTAGCCTACGTGTATAATATAGTCTATTAAAACAAGAGACAAATTCAGTCAGTCTCACACGAGTCTCACAAATAGAATAGAATAGATCTTTATTGTCATTGTAACAGGTACAAGTACAACGACATTGTGATGTGCTGGGGAGTGCACTGGGCCGCTGCGACTGTGCCCGCTGCCACTATTCTCTCCACTTGCATCAGAAAAGAAACGACCGCCTCCGTTGGGAGCAAGAAGAGAAGAGCGCCTCATGCAGGGGCGTTTAACAATGTTTTTTTTTTTAACACTTTATTTTGATTTTTATTGATGAATAAATGAAAAAACATATGTGTACATTTTGTTGTATCCGACATGTAAATGACAAATAAAACAAAGACGGACAGTACAAGACAGTAAAAGTAATTAGTAAACTAGTTTTGAAAGTACTAGTGAACATAGTAAGAAGAAAAATAATAATAATAATAAAATAAAATAAACAGAATTTTCCATCAGGGTATGGTATCTAGCGTTTAACAATATTCTGCACCAAGTTTAACAGGTGTAAGTCCTCATGTCCTATTATGGCCTCTGATGTCAGTCCAAGATATAGGCCTAAATTACGTTGTTCACGGATGATGTTATATCCCATAATCTTCTCCAGATTCTGGTGAACACCGTCTTAACACATTGAGTACGCCGACTGCCTTCAAAATATAGGCTATAGAATACCGGAGGTGTCTGATCGCTTTTACTTTGAAAGCCATGAACCGGAAACACTTTCCTAAAAAAGTTGACTTTACAAAGTGACCTCAACATCCCCGATCATCTTAATATATTGTTTTACGCTCCAAAAAGCGTTCATATTTTGCGGGAGAGACGGATGAGGAGCAGAAAATAAGCGCCAGCATATCGCTCTATTCATCACCACGGAGAGCGCCCTGGATTAGGAGCTACGAGTCATTCTTTCCGTCTCGCTAACGTGGGAGTCAATAACAAGCTAATAGTTGCACTGAGCGTTAGCATACGGCAAGCGAAAAGCGAAATGCCAAAAAAATAAATAGGAAAAATTCTGAATATTAATATCTCGCCCCGCATCGCTGGGATGTCGCTAGGACGTCCTCAGACGTCCTTAGAACTCTACTCTACTCTATCCTATGACGTTCTCAGGCGTCCTACGTGCTGTAAGTGTTAAAATGCCTGCACCTTCTCACACAACCAAATATGAGGAGTATGGGAGTGATTGGTACTTGAACACCCACACTGTCTCCAGCAATATTGCTGCTCTCCCATTTGTTTGCTTTTGATTTTGTGTAATGACAAATATATCAAATTCTTCCTTAATCCGTGCAGCCTTTAGTCAGCTTTATAGGGCTCAGATTGAGGTATAAAGGACGATGTTAGGAGCTTAATAAAACATTAATCCAAACTCCCGGTTAGCAGATTATAGCGTCCCAAGTCTGACTAGAAAATGGCCCTTTACTACTTCCGGTTCACAGGGGGCAAATCGTGGGGTCTTCTTCACAGCCTTTTCCGTGCATTCTGTTGGCACTGGTGCCAGATTCCAGGCACTGGTGCCAGATTCCAGGCACTGGTTTGCCTGGTGGTTGGTGATCCAATTGAACTGAAGCCGCATTTGAAGCCACATTTTTTGTTTGGCCCAAAAAATTGTGTTTGTTGTCATGATTTGTCACAACTAGAGTTGGCTTTGTACGAGGCTTAAATGGTCTTTAAATAAATACTTTTTGAAAAGTCTATGAGGAAAATTAACGGGGAATAATTTCCTGGGCCCTGGTAGGGGGTGGGACTGCGACACTCTATCACTGATTATTTTTTTTCATTGGCACGTTTGACTGTCAAGGTTTCAGCCTCCAGGAAGTAGCCCTAAATGCAAAGGGAAGACATCATTGCACATAACAACCATACCAAGGGGACTAATGAAGTACTTACTGTCACCTCATAAGCACATGGAAAACTGGAAAAAGTACAGAAATCATGGCATTCCATCTTTAAGTTAGAACAATTATGAAGATAAGAGGTGTCTGCCCGACAGCAACATTTTGCAAAACAAACGTGTTCAGAATATTTTTGAGAGAGCGGGCCGGGGCACAGAGACTTGAGTCTGCTTATCTATATCTCATGGGAGATCAAGTCGGGTTACAAAATGCAATCAAGCTGATTAAGGCCTCTGTCTACTACAGCATGTTTTCAATGGTATTGCTCTAAACAGATCATCGCTGTAATTTTCCTCAGCCTTGTTTTGTACTGAGACTTTAACCCCGTTCCGTTCAATTTGCATAAATTTAAAATGCGTGTCGCATCCTGTTTTGTCAACGTGGGCACTCTGGTAGTTGCCAAAGTACAGTTCTAGTTGTGTTTGATTAGTTTTTATGCCTCCGTTCTTAATTTGAGAGAGCGTGAAGAGCTACTGATTACTGATCCTCTGCAATGAATTCCACAATAAATAAATGGATTCAAATAATTTAAACGTTTCAGATGCAGAGATATAGGCACACAAACGGACACATGCACAGACACGAAAACATGAATACAGCAGATGCGTGCATCAAGCCTTGGAACACATATTAGTATTTTGGGCCCCAGTTGTGTTCATTGAAGCGTCATATATGAGCTGATCTGAGCTGAAACTATTTCTGACTGAGGCTGAAAAGGTTCTTGACCCTTGACTCAGTTCATTTAAACCCTGAGTGATCTCCAAAGGGAAAGGCTGGACCCCAAAGACACTTAAATGCTGAGTTGAGAGCCAGAGGGAGAGACTTGACCTGAAATACCTTCAGACAATGGACCTCATTCACTTTCCGTACAATACAGATACATGGATCTCAGTGGACTCCTTTCAACTTCGACGATTTGAAATTGCACTATAGAAAAGCAGAAACTGTGTCTGTGTGAAATGGTCAATGTATTTCAGTCTCACTACTGTACCTGTCCTCTTTTTGAGGGGCGCTAGACCCTCCTGTGCCCAGCTTTCCGGGTTTGTGTGAACAGAAACATTGGCTTGTGATTGTCAAATGCGGAGAACAGATTTCATGTGTGTGACAAATCGTACGACTTTGACTTTGATCACCCCATAGCGATGATTTGTTTGGCTGAACAAAGTACATATTGAACGTAAACGTGGGGGAAGAAAAGTGAAGGCGCCAAAAGTGATTGTTCTGAATGATATTTGTGATGATTTGACTGGCTGAGCACGGATGTATGACGATGTATAATAAGAGCGCCCCTCACTTCACACAAGTGTGATTTATATACAGTGTACTAGAGTAGTGCCCGTTGGGCAATGGCCTACTTGGAACGATGCAAGTTGGAAATGGATGCCCCACACAGTTATTACTTGTGCAAGCAGAGCGCGCACGTACTGTGGTTGGCTGGATCAAAAGTGGTATGCGTGGTTATAATTGGCTGTTGATGGTGACGTAATTAAGATCTGTTTCACTGTTGGGTGGTTAAAAGGTAACGTATGTATGTATGTACATGTATGAATGTATGTCCGTAAGAATGGTGGTCCTTTATTGGCTGTTGACGGTGACGTAACTAACAGGTACGCGTCAAGGTAGATATTTTATAGAGGGGCTGATCGTAAGTTCGTAGAGGTCAGCAGTACTTGCACGCTCTGGTTGCACACAAATTGGCCATGTATGGCCTACTTGTGTGCAACGCACAAGTTGGCACCTCGACAGAGTCCATTTCTAGTTACTTGCGCAAGCAGAGCCAGCAAGTAAGGTGGTCCTGCCGGCTTTTTTATGCGTATGCTCGTGGGAATGATTTGTGACGTAATGAAGATATGTATCAATGCCAGGGTATAACTGTATTTCGATGGTGACGTAATAAAGATATGTTTCAGTGTCAGATGGATTAAAGGTAATGTCTGTATACATGTAATCTGAAACCTGTCTTCATTACGTCACCACCAAAAGCCTTTAATCCACCCGACACTGAAACCTATCTTTATTACGTCACCGTCGAAAGCCAGTTATACCCCGGTATTGATACATATCTTCACACTCAAAATCAGTATATACTATATACCATGAGCATACGCATAAAAAACCCAGCCGACCACAGTATAGTACTTACAACTTACATATAAATACATACGTTACCTGTCAGCTAACCAATATTGAAACATATTGTAATTACGTCAACATTGACGGCCAGTTATAACCCAACTTTAGTATTTAATTGCAATGTTTTACAGAGAGGCGTACAGAAAACCTATGATAGAGTCATGGAGAGGTTTTACTGGCCAAGCACAAAACGCGCTATTGAAGAGTTTTGTAGAGGTTTCCCAGAATGCCAACTCACCGCCTGGCCCAGTGCAACCCATTGATTCCGCTCCCTATAATTGAAGTGCCATTTTCACGTATAGCGATGGACATAGTGGGGCCGCTGCCCAAGTCAGCGCGAGGGCACACAAGTATATACTGGTGATTGTCGATTATTTTTTTATTATGTTTAGGAGACAAGAAACACTTTCCTGGGGTTTTTATGTGGGTCATATGTGTTTGTAGATATTTTAGTATTTGATAGTGTCCATGATGTCATGGAAACTGGTCTCACTTTCTTCCTGGACTAAAACTACCATAATGCTTGGTGCACTCACACTCTCCGTCTTGTGCCGAGGGAGAGGGTTGTCTTGTAGTGCACTGTGCCTGTGCCTTTATAGTGCACAGGCTTTGATTTTGAGTAAATGGGTATAATACAATTATGCATTTCAATGTGTACAGGTCCCTGGTATGAAAGTGTCTTTGTGAGTAGTTGAGGCAGGCTGACATGCATGGTGACCTGTTTGTATGAATGAAAGGTTTTTGTGTTTTTGTTTATATTTGAGTACCTGGCTGATAAAGGGTACACTATTATGACGTGTTTCATGAACCTTTCATGAACCAACCATTAGTTGAGAGTTAGTTAGGGCATCATGACATTCAAACACTATTGAGTGGTTGGATGAAAGAGAGATGAGACGGAGAATTCTTTCTTTGGTGTGATGGACAGAATCCACTTAAAACCCAGAAATAGTTACTACAAAAGGGACGAACTGCACTCAAAACTCAACTTGTGTTATTTTATGTTGAATTGTGCTCTGTGAAAATGTAGCAATGCAGTTTTGGTTCAGGATAAACGGTAAATCTTTATATTTTTTTACTTGTGCAAGCAGAGCGCGCAAGTATTGTGGTCGTGCTGGATCTTTTTATGCGTATGCTCGGAGGTATATATACTAGATGTTGATGGTGACCTAATTAAGATGTTTCAATGTCGGTGTAATGACGATTTCCTATATCGGCAGGCAGCTGTCAAAGGGCTGGTGTAAGTTTGTGAGAGGGAGTCGAATGCTTGAGCCCAAGTATATTAGTTTGGGTACCTTATTGCTTGAAAGTATATTATTATATTATAATATCTTCTTTCTATTGCTTCTGACTTGGCACTAATTCGGTCTCACTCTTACTGGCGCACTCTGGCATATCACTGACTGGTGGATCTGTGTCGCACTTTATAGGGTGACATGACGTCGTGGCCTGACGTCACACCACTGACCGTTTCCGTGACAACAGTCTATCACGAGGACGAGCGCACCCACGGCGATGTTCTCCTTCTCTGTAATCCATTTTGAGCGTATAGTTAGAGATGGCAAAAAAATCTCGTATATATCTTCGCCAGAACTGATCAGCTAGGACTTGTGAATGTCGCCATCTCTTGCGGCTAAGCAATTCGGTCTCCGGGTAAATGGCCTGTGGTGACGAGGGATTCGCTCTGGTTGCACACAAGTTGGCCATGTATGGCCTACTTGTGTGCAACGCGCAAGTTGGCACCTCGACAGAGTGCATTTCTAGTTACTTGCGCAAGCAGAGCGAGCAAGTAAGGTGGTCGTGCTGGCTTGCGCAAGTAATAGTTTCCCAGTGCTTCGATGCGTATGTTGCCGTATGTATGATGCGTATGAAGCCGTGCCAGCGCATGACGTAATGACTACTTGTGCTTGATATGGCAGTGGTGTCAGATTACATACATGTATACATAGGGGCATTACCTTTAATCCTCCTGACACTAAAACATATCGTCATTACGTCACCATCGAAAACCAATGTGTGATGTCAGAACAGGCCAGCTCCATATATGGAGATATAGGGGTGATCAGGTCCAGATTCAGGGCAGACGCTTTAGTGCTGGTTCTGGACAACCGGCTATCCGGCGGACTCGATACCGGGCACTGCACTCCCTGTGGGGCTGTGGAATGTGTGTGTGTCGAATTTGAAGTCGGTTCTCGAGTTATGTGGATTACAGACGTACGTACAGTACGCACGCACACACAGAGACAGAGACTTGGTGCATTTATATATATATATATATCTCAATATCAGTACAGACAGGCTTCAATAGCACAACGGGAATCTAAACTAATTGGAATTTAGACTACTGTTTTTTTAATGATGGGACAGGGTCAAAAGGGCTGAAGAAGTTGAAGAACATTGAGCATAAGATGAATGAATGATGAATGAATCAATTAATCAATCAATCAATCAATCATGCAATTGACTTTCCTTGTACTGCGCCATGAGAACAATTAGTTTGTCTTGCAGGTGAAGGTATGTATGTGTCTTTCCAAGGTCTCTTGACAGCTACACATTATTTGCATGTCTGACAGATAGGTGTAGGCAGGAAGAGAAGAGAGGAGGATATTGTGATACACAGTTACACACAACTGTGTTTTCCGCTGCATCGTATCTCAGTCACCCTGATTGAAATGGGGATTGCATGACACGGGGGTATTGATTCTCAGCATATCTGCATTTTCCAAAAAGACAGGTCTAGGTGTATTGATTGACCCTGCCCCCCAGGGATAATGTTAAGCACTGTGCAGCTGTGAAGACCAAGCCCATCTCACAACATAAAATCTTGACAATAAAGAGATAACAATTACTGAGTAAGCAATATTCAAATCAGAACATTTAGCCTAGGATGTTGTTGAAGATTATTTCAGCCAGAGAAATGTGCTGATGGAAATGTGACATTTTGTTACATTTTGCACATTTAGAGAATGGGGTCTCACCTGTGTCGGATCTATATGTGATGAACTGGGAACTGCATAGCCTGGCTAATAAGCCAGACTCAAATCACACTGTCGTGTGTTTTTGAGTGGTGCAACCACTCCAAGGAACAGCAATGTCCCTATAGGACTATGTGACTATGTTACTATGTTTACAGTACCAGTAGGGGCAAAAGTGGCGCTGTTGTGCCAGAAACAGAGAGAGAGAGATAGTGTTGCACTGTTGTCTGCTAATTACAGAGAGATGCCGCTGTGGTGCTGACATGCGTTGCACCGTGCTTGCGGTTAGGGGTTAGGGTAAGGGTTAGGTTATGCGGTTAGGTTAAGGGTTTGGGTTAAGTTAGGCCAAGCAGGCTTTCCCAAACTGTGGTGCGCGCACCACAAGGGGTGCGACAGTGGCCACCAGGGGGTGCGTGACATGAAAAGTGTAATGGCGGATGGTTTATAGTGTTGTTTAACACAAACGTCAAAATCCGGTAAAACACCGTTTTTGTATAGAGCTTCTCTCTCTCTCTATCTCTCTGTAGTGACATTCCTCCCCACAGCCCCCCCCTTTCCAAGTTCCCTCACACATCCAGCTTCACAGTTTCAACTCAACACAAGACATGAAGCCAACTCACATTGTCTATGCATTATTTGTCCACGCTTTGCAAAGTAAAATCCATTACAATGAAGAACTGCGCAGTGCAAGCCAGGTCATTAACAACACCAGCCAGCTGCAAATGCTTCGGTCGAGTGTGTGTGTGTGTCGCTCTCAACCTAAAATGAAACTGAAAGGAATGCAGGCCTAATTATTAATGCATTTTGGCTATGTGCAATAATGCACAAAAATAAACGTTTTAATAACTAAATAACTGATCTGAAATGGAGCCATTATATATAGTGATTTTGCCATAACCCTCATACTCATTTTCGGCCAAATACAACAAGACTGGGCATTGGGGCAGGGGGTGCGTCAGCTTGGTCAGGAGGTACCAGGGGGTGCACAGGGGTAAGGGTAAGGGTTTGACGCCTGCCAAACGCCCGTGTTCCGCGGGTCGTGCCGTTTACGACATGAGTTGCGCCGTGCTTGCGGTTATGGTTAGGGTGGCGGTTTGGAGGCAGCATGGCGTACTTATGCCCCAGCTTGCCATGCAGAGTGTACATTGTTCCGCCCTCCCGTCGACACACATGGCTCCAACGAACTGCAGCGGCCAATGAGGCATCTATTTTTTTATTATATGGCACGGTGCTGATTATGGTTGCGAACGCAGTGAGCCACTTACTATGACAGCAAGGGCTGAATGTCTGTGTGTGTGTGTGTGTGTCTGTGTGTCTGTGTGTCTGTCCCGCTGTTACACCACCCGCCCGCCACCAGAGGGCGCAGCTGTAGCACACACACACACACACACACACACACACACACACACACAGGGCGCAGCTGTAGCACACACACACACACACAGGGCGCAGCTGTAGCACACACACACACACACACACACACACACACACACACACACACACAACCACACACACACGAGCTGCGTTCGCTTCCCGCGTTTGCGCGTCTTACTTGTGATATTGTAACTATATTGACTATGGTGCTGACTACCACCTCTAAGTGTATAACCTAATAGGTCTAGTCATAGTTATTATCTTGCATGGAATGAGTTATGTGTCATTCTCTTGTCTATTCATCACTACTGGTCAAAAACGCCATCTAGTAAAAGATCAACATGTACTAAATTTGAGTAAGACAGTGGTATTATCACACGTTAAAATCTAATATCTATTGTTGTTCTTAATGTGAAGTGCCAGCCCAGAATGGCTCAATAATTGTGTGTTGGAGTTAAGACTTCATTAGCTGAGCCACTCATGCTCATGCATGGGCGACTGTGGCTCAAGAGGTAGAGCAGGTCGTCCAATGATCCATGGGTCGGCGGTTCGAATCCCGGCTCCTCCTGTCTACATGTCGAAGTGTCCTTGGGCAAAGACACTGAACCCCAACTTGCTCCCGATGTGCTGGTTGGTACATTGCATGGCTTCCGCCGCAATCGGTGTGTGAATGGGTGAATGTAATGCACAATCTATGTAAAGCGCCTTGGATAAAGGCGCTATATAAATGCACCATTTACCATTTTTACTATGCTGAACGGCTGAGTGACAGCATGCACACCGAAGCATGTATACCCACTAACGTAGAATTAAAAGCTGTCAAAGTCTGTGACAGCAAACTCCTCATCCATGTGCACTACAGTATAATGCAATACACTGCATTTATTTTTAAGCATGCATAAAACATATTTGATATTGTCCCATTATCTCTATTCTTGTTACTATATTTTGTAACTGCAAAACATTTTGGGAGCTTGTTTGGCAAACAATATCAACCACTCCATTACACCTGTAAACCTGTGATGTGACAATAAACTTAAAGTTGAAGAAGTTGATATCTGTTACGACAAACCCAAAAGAGCCTTCTTAAAATGTATATTCTGCCTCAATACAAGTTTTCTTTTTTTTATGGCAGATCAATATTGGATGATGCTTGTGTGCATTACTCCCTTTGACATTTCCATTGTAGGCACCCTCCATTCATTTGAACTGTGTTTTGCATAACTGCAACAGCCTCAAGTACGTAAATCACTCCATCTGTGAAACCCACGCAGTGTGAAAAGAAGCTAGAAGACAGCTAGAGACAAGAAATAGGGAAGAAATAATGAAAAAGTACGTTGGGGAGAGAGAGTGTGGAATGGAGCAATAGTGGGGAGAGACAAAGAGATTAATATAGATAATAAAAAATAATATATATATATATATATAAAAGAGACAAATTGTGTATTTGTTTAGCAAATAATATTATATAGCAAGTCATGATGACTTCTACAGGAAGGAAAATAATAAAGATCTGCACACCAAAGGGTCGAGATGGGATGAGATGGTTTTAGCGTTCGTCCCCTTGCGGTGTGATATGTCGTGTTGCATGTCGACCCAGGTCGACCCAAGTGATTCAACTGGTTCAATATAATCGCCCAAACCACAACAATACGTCGCCATGCATCTACTCACAACCGTTTTGTTGCAAGGAGTTGCACGGTGACCCAGGGGTAATTTCCATGTTGGCTTGGGGTGGACATTTTTGTCAACATTCCATTTTTGCCACGGACATACACAATGAGTGGACAAAGATATGACCAGAAACACATAAAAGGATAACCCTGAATGACCATAACAGGTCTGTAACTCTGAGTGTTCAAATTTGAACACGCTCAGAGTTAAGGGGGGCCTTGCAAATAAAACATTTGAGAACAACCGAGTACTAGTTGGACTCCTATAGCCATAGAGTCATAGTAAGAGTAAATATTTGTCACACATATTCTGAAGAAAACCTGTCGTAGAGACTTGTCTTATGATCAAAATAAGAACACTATAATACTGTGTAAAACAGAAAATATAAAAATTTGCCACGGACATGACCAAGTCTTTGCCACGGACAATGTACAGACTTGTTGTTTTGGGCTTTATTCCTCCCATTGTGAAATGTATTTGGTGGTGACGTTTGGAGCTGTAAGGCTCTTCCTCAGAAGACCTTTTACTGTCACCCAGCAGCAGCTTATGCGTATAGTGCGTGTCCTTCGTCACCCTTTTGCCCCCCTTTTTCATTGACTTTCTGCAGGAATGCACTTTTATTTACACTTTCACTGGTTTGTCACCAAACACTAACTCAAAATGGAGCTTGAAGGAAGGGGCCGGGGGTTGCTCCCTGACTGTAACCATCCCCATCTCTCATTGTTAAACGCATGAGGGAGACCAGCAACACAATAAGTGGTAATAAAACTATAACAAAAATGCCATTTTGTTTTACTGTTTTGAAATTATTTTTTTAAATACACGGATATAAAACGACTCTGATTATAAGACGACCCCCATTTTTCAAGACTCATTTTTGTGGAAAAAGAACATTGAATGTCAAATAGTCTAGTCCCCGAATATACGACCCCTGTTTTTTAGGATATTTCCATTGGAAAAATGATTATATTCAGGCCAATAGAGCGTCGCAGTCCCGCCTTCTTTACAGACCCGTAAAATAATTCCCCGTTCATTTTTCTCATAGGCTTTTCAAAAAGTATTTCTTTAAAGACGTTTACGCCGCGGACAAAAGCCAACTGGAGTTTTGACAAATCATGACAATAAACCAAAATATTGTGTTTATTGTCATGATTTGTCACAACACGAGTTGGCTTTGTACGACGCTTAAAAGGTCTTTAAATAAATACTTTGAAATGTCTATGGGGAAAATGGGAATTATTTCCTGGGCCTGGCATCGTCATGAAAGGGGGCGGGACTGCGACGCTATAGAAGTGTCTATTTGTACATCTCTAAATGTTTTGATGAATTGAACAAGGTGGACCCTCTTGTAAAAAAGTGTAATGCTTTATTGGGTCGTCCACTCACAGTTAATAGTCTTTGTATTGAGTTGTGCTTGAAATGTACTGTAATTCTGAAAACTGTTAATACATATTTCAATCAATCAAACTCTATAGGGTAGTTAAAATAGCTGATCTACAAGCTCACAGCAAGTTCATGTAGATCTCCTAGTTGGCCTATTAAAAAAAAGATAATAGAATATTATGGCTAATATAGGTTTAGGCATAAGGAGTAAGGCAGGGCCCGACATGTCTCCCGTGACTAAGTGCACACCGTGGGAGGTTACGGTACATGCATGTGTGTGCATGCTTGTTGTGCCAGTAGTATGTTTGAATTCTGTCTTGTCTGCGGATGTTTACATGCTCCAGCACACATGCGTGGGGTTGTGCAATCCTGTATACAGTATGGCACTCGTCTTCACCACCTTCACATCACTAACGACTGACAGTGCACCGGCGCTTTACTGTATACAGTATGCTCCTATAAGTGATGCTGTGAAGCGACGACGGTGATCGTGGCTGTTACAGAAATGCACACCGCAGCCCAACTACTGTAATAGCAGATTACTGATGGTGCAGGTACAGAGGTGGGTCACGCCTTTTAATCATCTCTTAACGAGACCACGGGTGACATGTTCTCTGTCCCGCGTGCCGTCGCTTTTCCCCTGCATTATTCAGCTGGCAGAGAATTAAAGGGAGACATGAAGGTAGACTACTACTCACCACATTATCACTTAATTAATAAACTTTAGGTGCTTTCAATATTTCAGCAGGCCTACATCATTCAAATTAAATATCTGTCCTAATTACTTCCCCTTCGGCTGATCTACGACTTTGTTTTTTCCCCCTCGAGGGGGGGGGGGGGGGGGGGGAGAGAGAGAGAGAGAGAGAGAGAGAGAGAGAGAGAGAGAGAGAGAGAGAGAGAGAGAGAGAGAGAGAGAGATGCCTCTGGACCAGGACTGCTAAAAATAGAGCCTTTGTGTAGACTGTTTCCCTAGCGTTACCTTTCTCCTATACTAATGATCATTAGACTGGACCTGTCCAGGAGCACGCGTGCACGAGTGTGCGCTGTGCCAGTGCATTGTGTTGGAAGCAGGTGTCTTGCAGGTGTGTAAGCCGGGGGCAGAGCTGGGGATAGGAAAGCAGCAGAAGGAAAGGCAGGGAGAAATCAATGAGAGGCCAGGACAGGAGGGTAACAAGGAGGTTACTGAAGGCATCACAGAAATAAATTAACATGGAAGGGAGTACGAAGCCACAGTCATGCAGCAAAAGTCCATTTACAGTCCATTTCTAGGTTTTGCCACATTAAATGGCAAGTGACACTAAATCAACAAGTGTAACTGATGTGGACATATTGGCCCTGTAACAGTAATTCATTCAATGATGATGTTGTTTGAATATAAAACAGTACAGTGACGGCCAACATGCGCTGCCTCAGACCTCATCTGCAATTCAGATTGAAAGTCAGAATGTGCAATAAGCACATCAGCATTTGCATCAATCACTGTGCATTTAGTTCACTAAGCTATGAGAGAGAGCAGGTTGGTTCAATGTTCTCCTCTCTAATGAGAAAATGGTTCCATCTGATTTTTCCCCATAAATCACTCACTACCAAGCACTCTGGTTTTAAGCCAGGTGTGTGTGTGTGTGTGTGTGTGTGTGTGTGTGTGTGTGTGTGTGTGTGTGTGTGTGTGTGTTTCAGCATCTTTTCTACAGTATATTATTTCGGTTTATTTAATTGAGAAAGAAAATGATAAGCTTTTGGCCCTTGGCTTATTATCTGCACTGTAGCATAATATACTGCAGTGGTGTATTTTGACTGTAACTTTTGTAGCAGTTCTCACTATTTCAGTTAGTTATTTACTTACCGTATACTTTAATTTAACCTAAGCTAGCCGTTGAAATGTGTTTTAGAACTTAATAATTATATGTACAGGATTTGAGAGGTTTTGCTATGCATTAATAATACGGTTCTGATAATAGGGGTCTCCGCTCCATCATAATCAGTGGAGGATGACATTGGTTTTCCTTCAGGTATAGGCTTCCTCACAGACTCATTTTCTTGTCACTTGTCATAACCCCCAGGTATCATTTTCTAATCAAACTTTCATTTAGTCACCTTCCTCCTTCACACAGCCGGGCAAAATGTATTTTCTCCGTTGCCAACTTGCCAAGACCATCTGCTATTGTGGGAATCATTTCAAGGTTGTGTATGCAATTTCACACCACAGTAGGTTAGAGCTGGGACCACATTGCACCCATAGGTCTGCTTATGTGGAATCAGAAGCCACCAGAAAAGGCAAAAGCTAAGAAGCTAAAGGCAATGGAGTGGTCACTCAGATGCAATTTCAAGTACATTGTGGTTAGACAAGCTGACAGCTTGTTGTTTACTACTTGCGCCCTTCATGCGTGTCCAATGTCTCGAGAGTCCAGTTGTATGTTTGGAACTTAATTGCTACTGTACCTGTCGCCCGTGCTCTTTGTAAAAAATTTATGCCACTCTAAGCATTTGGTGGATGAAGACTTGAAGAGTAGTGATGGGAGATTAATCGGCAAACACATCGGTATCGGCCGATTTTAGTTGATTTTAGAATAATCGGCATCGGTTCAATTAATCAATCATACTGATTAATTCATCGGTCTGATTAATCGTTCTGTCTTTACAGATAAGCAAGCCCAAAGTAACAGCTTGAACAGATCTACAAGCTCACAATATTAGATATAAAGGTATTAAAGTTCAATCTGACATGTGTTGCATGCATATTTCAGAATGGACAAAATAATTAGGCTATATGTTTTTAATACAGAATGAGATCATATCGACATTGGTAATATTGGTTATCGGCCATAACGGCAATTCATTATATCGGATATATCGATACCGGCCAAAATGTCTCATCGGCACATCCCTAATGAAGAGTATTTCTTTTTTATGCTATTCTAATTTGAGAGAGAGAGAAAAACAATGGTAACTGCGTCGCACTTTGTCATCGATTTGCACCGTATGAGATAAGGCCCCTTAGTCTTTCTGCATGGGGTGCCACAGGTTCAGCTTCTCAGCGTTTGTATGATGACCGGTTTCACGACGATATGTCCAAAATGTATTCTGATATGTCCAAAATGTATTCTGATATGTCCAAAATGTATTCTGATATGTCCAAAAGACCCCTCCACAAAAAGGCCTAGTTGTCCTGAACCCTTATCCATCATTTATACATTATGGATAGTGTGAACTTAGACTGTTACTCTATAGTACTCAATTGGTCTTTAGATTGTGTGTTGCATTGGTTGGACTGAGTCACGCAATCCTCAGCATACTGTTAGTTATTTAGGCTTGTAGCCTCTACACATGGTGCAAATACGGTGAATACCAAATAACCTTTGGTTGTGTCGAGAATCAATGGTTCCTGGCCACAAGAAAAATGTCGACTGTATAGTCACCCGCTGTAGTCAATGAATACTAAATACATACTCAATAATAGTCAATAAAGAATAAAGCTTGCCACTGTAAAGGTCACAAGTTTGAATACCTGGACGTGCAAGGAAAATCTCATTAGTAGAGTAAGTAACGTCCTGCCTGAGTATTGCAAGGTGCCCTTGATCTTAACATTTACTGCATACTGCATCAGTGAAGCTGTTCATTGGCAGCAGGGTGCTGGGAGCAGTGGCTGTACTGGGCAGTTCCCAGGTGTGAATGTGTATTGTGTAGCTGCCAAAGTGCTTGCACCTGCTGAGCAAACCTTTTTAATTTAATGCAATGCAATCTACCAAAAGCCTGGAAAATATAGTAACGTTATCTCAACTGTGAAGATATATTACCAGATACTTCTTTTGCTTATTTAAATAATAGCACTAACCTCACCTTCTTTACCTTTTTCCACACAAGCCAACAATGCATTCATTGTAGCCTAGCACATCAGATCAGTAATCTGTTTCTTTCTTTGTCCAACATATAGTAATACATGTTGGATAAAGAAAGAAACCACTCAAACGACACATCTCTGAACACAACTCAGCCTTTGGAACAGCGATCAGAGAATATGCCTCAGCCAAACATTACCATGAAGCCAACCGTGGGTCTCCACTGCATGCTGTTGGTCCCACGCATGCATGCACGACTGCACGTCTTCCAGGGGGCAATATGACAAAACTATACGAGGCCCGTTTTCCACCAAAAGAACGTTGGTTCCAGAACTAGTTCCATTCTTGGAATCTTATTGGTGCTTTCACGGAAACGGCAGACATGCACCCTGCCCAAGTATGCCAAACCGACTCACACACAAACGATTGATTGATTGAAATATGTATTAACAGTTTGCAGAATTACAGTACATTTCACGCACAATTCAATACAAAGACTGTTAACTGTGAGTGGACGACCGAATAAAGCATTACACTTGTTTACTTCATCAAAACATTTAGAGACGTACAAATAGACTCTTCTATATAGCCAAAGAACAGAACAGGAATTCATCATAAAGGAGGTGTCAAAGTGAAAAAAACACAATCTAGGCTACATCTATCCCAGCCTAGTGGGATAACTCTGTCTGCAGCAGATGAGAAAACCATATTGTATATCAGGATAAGAACTAAAGAAGGCACTTGCAGTTGATAACTGATTACTGTAATGTTAGTGCAAAGATTAATCACAAGGACAAAGGTATTCAGGGGACCGGCATCTTTACTTGTCTCTCACATGAATATATCTACAATATTACTTCACCACTCTACATCGCCTCTAGCGGCTCAGCAGCTGGATGCCATGACCAATGTTAGTACAATATGAACACAACCACCTCCAATTGGTCTATGAGTGACCCAAGATATAATGTAGTTAATAAGGGCCTTTCTCTGCCCCACGCCCCCACCCCATCTCCAATTGTTTATATTATGTTTAGTTTCCAAGATGGCCGCAGCACCAGGAGGGGGTGGGGCGGAGGTGAGCGGGTGGGGTTGACATATGCCCTTACTGGGCTGCGTTCACACATTCAAGACACCTGTCTTGTGTCTGTGATTAATGGCCGCTCCAGTGCATTTCCAAAGGAAGCCCATATGGTTTGACCAAACATTTTGTTTGGTGGGGGGAGGGGGGCAGAACGCATCCATCAAAGCTGTGTTCTGACACAAGTCAGGTGTCAGACACAAGGCAAGTGTCTTGAATGCAGGTGTCTAGGAGGGCTATGGGCAGTTCAGAAACCCGTCCACCAGTGACATCGTTAGGCAGAGTTTTTTCAAAAATTCCATTTTCGCATTGCAACTTTTCAGGACTAGAAAGCCTGCAGTTTCTATTAGCTTGGATTCCCAATCGATGATATCACTGGTGGACGGGTTTCTGAACTGCCCACAGCCCTCCTAATTGACACAGACTGAGTTGGAAAAAATTGCGCCAATTTATCAGGATTATTAGGAGGATATGAAGATGGGTTGAAAAGTGGTGACCACCGCTCCGGTGGTGAGCTGACCACCGGAGCTGAAATAACGTTGAGCTGTGGTAAGTAAAAACGGAGAGAAGGACGTGGCGGTGGTTTGCTCTTCACCGCGGCTTGTGACGTCATGTTGTAGTTCAGTGGTCACCTCACCACCGAAAATCCAGACTATGAATGAGCCTTTACACTGTGCAAAAAGCATGGAATACGAATGTGTATATTACAGGAAACTCCCATTAAACTTTCCAACAAACTCCGGTAAACTCCCGAATTGTATACCATCACACCTGTATATTACGGTATATTACTGTATTTGCCTGCTAAACTTGAGGTTTACGGGAAAATCTAGTGCCCATAATGCTTTAAAAAGTTAAACCTTGACATCTGAAGAGCATGCACTTACAAAATGTCTGCATTAATGTTTGCCTGGGCATACCGTGTGCAATCAGAGATATAATAATGCAATTTAGGCCTACTTAATGTCACTGCTCACAAGAAGAATGTTACTACTAATACAAAATGACTGAGGTCAAAGGTACTCGATCAAGGTGCCAAAAAAAGGCCCACCTGTACCTAGTGCCCATGTTGTCCAGGTCTCCAGTTATCCTACCCGTCGTTGTCCCACTGACTGCTGACTAAAGTGGCCAGTATAGAGCACGCGCTGCGCATGCACACACACACACACACACACACACACACACACACCTGCCTGCAGTCGAGGCGTTCAGATTTTTCGGATGCTTTTGTCCAGAACCGCCGATCCAATTGATATGCCAATATATGTGCACATGCCAATATATCAGGGATCTCCATACATATGGACATGACTGACAGATATAGATATCCATACAGTATGGGCATAATAGGGACACAGACAGATGAGTCCAACGAGTACTTTGACAAAAGGCCTCGACATATGAATCACACATGGCATTCTGACATGCTTACTAACATATATATATATATATATGCACACGCACGCACACGTGCGCGCACACACACACCCACACACGTACAGTACAGTACAGTACTACTCACTTCAGGACAGACCAATCTTTTCAAAGGTGTGAAGGTCAAACCACTCTCCACTGCTTTAAGAACAGTGTTATTGGAGTGTAGATGGAGCAATTTGTAATCCACACAATTACTTTGAACACGTATTATTGTTACTATTTCCACGCATGGCCATCTCTGTCCTTTTGTCTACTTTCTACTTCACTTTCTATATCGAAGTTATTGCTTTGAACTTTTCAAAGCATTAAAGACAATGATAGACAGTCGCAAGAATTGCCCTATTGACGCCATCCACCGACCACCGATCATTATATCTAAAACTAGAAAAAGTGCCCTTCCGGGCACAGGTCTCCACCAGGTTATCCACAGATCCGTGCAGTTAGAGGTAAAAACACTTTTGGGCCAGTTATAGCGCCACCTTGAGGCTGAGTTGAAATTGTTCATGTGGCATTTCGTCCTGGGCCTAGTGGGAATGTGGGTGCACAATTTCACGGAAATCACGCGATGTGTTCATGATTTGCAGCATTTTGTTTGAAACTGAGCACTCCTGTGAACTTTGGAAGCCAATCTTAACCAATCAGGATGGAGTCTGATAAATCTGAAAGACCCGTTTCGTTGAATGGCTCTAGAGAGACTGTGTACCAATTTGCGTGATGTTTGGACAAAATCTGTAGGTGTACTGTGCAAAAACTTGTTTTGCACAAAGCGGCCTCCTGGTGGCGCTATAACAGGCCGTTCTGGAAAGTTTGGGGCAGAGGTTCATGGTTGGCATCCAGGGAGTGTGTGTGCAAAATTTGGCATCGACCGGGTTAACGGTGGCTGAGATTAGCTGTTCACGGACGGACGGACGGACGGACGGACACACGGACGGACGGACGGAGTGCAAAACATACTCTCCCCATGCCTTCGGCTGGTGGAGACAATAAACAACTGCAGGGAGAGTTTTACAGGTGCTGTCATATAGGCATGTTCTGTATCCTCCACTGTTACTGTAGGTATCCAAACCTTGTTAAAACAGGTACCAGTCAGGCAGTGTCGTTAGCACTACTACTACGTGTAGTGCTCAACATCAGCAAGAGTACACATTTTAACAACGAGAATCTGTATGCTGTAATATTCAGGGTGAGCAACAAAATAGCAGCCAGGAGAATGAGACTTGCAGGACACTGCCAAAGACACCAGCCAAAGGGACATTCTGCATAATGATTACTTTTACTTTGGGTACTTTCAGTACGGGCGACTGTGGCTCAGGAGGTAGAGCAGGTCGTCCAATGATCCATGGGTCGGCGGTTCGAATCCCACCTCCTCCTGTCTACATGTCGAAGTGTCCTTGGGCAAGACACTGAACCCCAAATTGCTCCCGATGTGCTGGTTGGTACCTTGCATGGCTTCTGCCGCAATCGGTGTATGAATGTGTGTGTGAACGGGTGAATGCAATGCACAATCTATGTAAAGCGCCTTGGATAAAAGCGCTGTATAAATGCACCATTTACCATTTACTATTTACCAAGTTAAACTCAAATTAAATTAGCTGCATGGGTTTTTTTTGGTGTTTGATTGCTCTGGGTTTTATTGCTAATGGCTGAATAGGTCAAGACACTCATTAACATACCGTTCATGAAATACACCCTTGGGAAAAGCAGCTTGAAATACACATTTAAATGCACAATTAAATGTGCATTTAAATGTGCATTTAAAGGTACATTTAAATGTACTTTTAAATGCATATTTAAATGTTGAAATACACATTTAAATGCATATTTAAATGTACATTTAAATTTAAATAAAAATAACAAATACCGGTAGTCACAAATACATTTCATTATTGATTTGTATATTTATTTATTTTTGCATTTATTTATTTATTATTTCAGTTATTCATTAATTCATTTTTAGCCCTCCATATCCACTATGTTTAGTTATTTGTCTAAGTGATAGTATGCTGCTTTATTTGACATGCAAATACCTTTTCATATAGTCTTTTATAGTCCACCTAGAACAATGGGACAGGGAGACAAACTAGTAGTGTATTTGTGTGAAGCTCTCCTCGCCCAGTGAGATCAAGTTGTAGTGCCATCCATGAACACAGGATGTACCTGCCCAAATACGGACACAGATGTGGCACAATGAAGCCAATGTGATCGTGAGGGAAAGAAGGGATATAGACTTAGATTGTGTGTGTGTGTGTGTGTGTGTGTGTGTGTGTGTGTGTGTGTGTGTGTGTGGGGGGGGGGGGGGGGGGGGGGGTGTGTGCGGCAGGGGGTTCAAAGGGTAACTGGCTACGGTCAAGCACTGCTGTTCAGGGGACAATGGAACATGCAAATGAGCGCAATCTGTTTTCCAACATTTCTGACCACCCAAGCACCATGACCTCAACGGGGCAGCCCGGGTCCCCACACACCAGCTCTACTGCCCCCCCCCCCCCACACACACACACACACACACACCAACACCAGATCGTACTGCAGCCTTTCAGATGTACAGTAAGCATGACCGGCAGCGGTGTATAACGAGACGTCATTATAGGCCCCGACGCGGGGGGGTCACCACGGGTCCTCGAAACCCCCCTTTCCTGTTCACCCTCTACTACACCTCTGACGTCCGCTACAACTCGGGTACATGCCATGTAAGGGATAATATCTGGCTAGGTGGTCATTGTCGGGAGATATTTCACCCACAGGGAGTTTAACTGCCAAGGTGGTTAAACTCCCTGAAGGTGAATTATATCCCGACAATGACCTAGCCAGATATTATCCCGCTTATTACATGGCTACCTAACATAAATTAATACATTGACCCAAAACACAACAAAAAAAGTATTCCATAAGTTTGCGCTATGGCTGTGTCTGGCTGCAGATCAAATATAATCTATTTTCGGGTACTGCTTCGTCTATTTCTCGCTCAAATGTTTTCAAAAACATTTTTGAGAGCAATGTTTAGCTGTAAATGACATTGTGTGTCACTAGTGTGTGTGTGTGTGTGTGTTTACATGACTGTCATGTTGGAAACAGCAGTAAATCAAGCGGGGCGCAGCCACGCTGCTGGTGCTCGGAGGGTTTGATTAGGCAGAGGTCTGTTATAGACCGATTCAGAAACGGGTCTCATGGTCACAGGCAACGTATTTCCTATAGGCGGAGACGGCATATCTGCGGTTTCCCTCACCTCCTTGTGAATGGAAAAGTGACTGGTGTTAGTCTGCCTCAAACGTTACTCTTTTACCTGCTTTTTACTAACACTAACATTACAAAGATGTTAAAGTATTCGATTAATCAATAAATAGCCTATAGTCTTTTCCAAGTGTCTGTTTTCACAGCTGAATGACTAATGAATGAGATGAGTACACAAATTAAATGTCGAAAAATGTAAAGTTTATTTTTACTTAAGATTTTACATTTGATTTGGCTGTAGACTAGAAGTATTGTTAATGTATATTTAAATTTAACTCATTGATGACTTTTTTATTTTTAATTTATTTATTTATTTTGCTGGTGAAAACCGATTGAATAATATATTAAAACCAGGATAATGACCCATTTTCAATTTACTGTACAACCTACAACAAAAGTATAACAAGCAGTCACAGCATGATTAAACACCGCCTAAATTATGCTGTAATTACAAACGGCATATAATTCCCTATTAGACCCCAAAATCTAATACAATGCCATATCATATCCAAGTTATGCCACAATTATACTCTAGTGTGCCAAATCATGCTGTAATGTGACAACACAGGCCTAATCAGACAACATGCCGTTATTAGACCATTTTAATACCATATAATGCCTTTATAATCAGACAAAATACTGAGTGCTTGTTATCTCTCTATATGTGTGATTGGTTATTATCCTTTCTTTTCCATTTACCTAGATCGGAGCACAATTGAAAAACAACTATAGATATCCTTTTTTGGATATTTATTTTTTGAGGGGTGCTAGCCCCTCCTATGTCCAGCTTTGAGGGTTTGTGTACAAGCAAACGCACAAGCACATGATACAGTAGATGAGTGGGACCTAACCGCTCTCAAAGCTCATTGTATTATTTCATGCAGCACAGACAGGGAAAACACACATGTCACAGGCTAGCAGTGACGTTTACAAAATTACATTTTCACAGCATCCACGGTGGATTTAAAAGATATCAAATGCGATGCCTGGTGAGCCAACAGATGAGTGCCCTGACCACATACTGCTTTGGGGGGTTGTGAGGACCTGCAGGCAGAACATATCAAATATGCATACGATGTAGCACATGGTCTAATGCACTCTTGCCTTGTATAGAGACAATTTATTATGATAACCTGAGAGATGAAACAGGGTTGGCGATCAAAGCCGAGTCCTCAGACACGCAAGGCTCTTCGTAAAGCTCACCGTCATTACACTGAGAGGAGGCTCAAAGCAGACTTCAAGGGAGGCACTCGCATGGAGGGCACTAGTAAATGGCATGGCCAATGTGCGTCAGTATACAACCTCCCCTGACTTACCACGCTCAGCTTCTTCTATCCGCCTGGCAGTGAATGCTGGACCGTGACGCAGCCTGTGTCATACGGAATGTCCCTGAATGGATGCTACACCAGAATGCTGTGAGTGAGTGCACGAGCACGAACACATGCTCAACTGGTCCAGAATGCCACAGCATGAGCATCAAGAAGTTACTGCCCACATCCAATTCAAAACACACTGATGCAATCGAGGGCATGGCACCGCCTGGAGGTCCCTGGTACGATTCCATCTCTCAGCAAAGTGTCCCTGAGCAAAACACTTAACTACTAACTGCCCCCCCCCTCCTGCGCGCTCCTCTGTGGGCAGCACTCAGCGGGGGGAAGCTGAGAACCAAAGTTCCCCCGTGGGATGTGATAGCTAAATGGGCAGCAGCAGCTAAATGTGCAGAAACGGGTGTAGGGTGTATCCTGTCCGGAATTGTTCAACTTTTTATATTTTTTACACCTTCCACTTCATCGGCGTGGTGAGGGGTGCTGCAGACGCATTTCAGCATCGATTTAGAGCTATTTCTGCAGCCCACAGACGGCAGTTTGGTTACTTGGAATACTTCGACCCCCAGATTGGAGTGGCCTGGGCTGCAGCCCCCGTATATACAAGCCTGGCCTTGCATCATTCAGTTGCTGTGAAACTTTGCACACCACACTCCAAGTAGGCCTACAGTAGGCCTACCTTACATTTTTTGGGTACTGGAAGTATTATCAGAAGATCTTCCATGACTACACTGAGTGTTTTCTTTCTCTCTTTAACCCATTTAGACCGTACGACATGTGGGAACGTCATCCAACCGACGGGTTGCTAGGATGTGTACACAGTGCATCTTCATTGATGTCAAACGAGAGGAAAATATTCAGATTAAATTTGATTTATTTTAGTTGGCCTCTCCTTCTGCACCATACTCCTTGCTCTTTGCGCATGCGCGTTGTCGTTCACTTCCCTGTATCTGGATCAGAAAGAATGCCTCGTATCTGCTAATCTAGGGAGCTCTCCGTGGATTTGACCAGATGGATATACGAAGCGCTTCATTTCTGACTTCCAACATGCCTCTCGTTCAAAATATGAACACGAGGGATTATTCAGCGACTATCGAATTATCGTAACGATAGCGAGGTAAGCAAGCACAAGTATTTCTCCTGGTTTTTGTGCGGAACGGAAGGAGGGGAGGGGGGGGGGACTTAGAGCCGATTCATACTCCTATTTTAGAGCCGAATAAAAGTCGGTTCGGCGCTGTAGAGCCTACAATGTGACATCATTTGAGGTTCGGGGGGGTGGGTACCGTCCTAAAGTCGGCTCTTCGGTGCTACTGAAAATGTCTGACGAGCCAAAATCATTTCGGCACTACAGCGCCGAAACAGCGGTAAAATAGGAGTATGAATCAGCCCTTACAGAGTTAAAGCGGCCATATCTGCGCGGCACCCCGAGATTTTGTTAAAACAAAGTAAAAGGAAAAAAGAAAAACGGACCTCCCATCTAGACCAATTCTACTACACCAAATGTGAGAAAGCAGCCTCCATCCATAAGTCCACTTTAAAATGTGTTCCACTATTTGAGAGTAGCTCTATACTTCCAGCCTCTTTGCCCCCTGGCTTGACAGTAGTAGGGAGTTGGTCTCAAACTAATCACAGTAGAGTACAGAACATCGACTGCTGTGTCTGCAAACTTGGCTTTTCCCTCTGGATTTGGTACAATCAAGCCTCTACACGATATGCACTATGTAGCTATAGTGCAGACTGCAGAGTGGAATATAAAAGAGAGAGAGAGGTGTGTGTGTGTGTGTGTGTGTGTGTGTGTGTGTGTGTGTGTGTGTGTGTGTGTGTGTGTGTGTGTGTGTGTGTGTGTGTGTGTGTGTGTGTGTGTGTGTGTGTGTGTGTGTGTGTGTGTGTGTGTGTGTGTGTGTGTGTGTGTGTGTGTGTGTGTGTGTGTGTGGGTGTATAAAGCCAGAGAGAGATAGAAGGAGAGTTGGAGAGAGAAACTGAGAGGGAGTTTGGTGACCTTGGGCAGCAATAGCTAAGGTGCAGTGTGTGTGTGTGTGTGTGTGTGTGTGTGTGTGTGTGTGTGAGAAAGAGAGAGAGAGAGAGAGAGAGAGAGAGAGAAGCAGAGAAAGACAGAAAAGAAAATGCATCAGGTCGGTGTTGATTCCTTTTACGTGCTCTTAACACTGGCGAACCAACCAAAGAGTGCTCCTCAATAGGCTGCCATTACAGGTTCTATTCATGTATCCCAGGCAGCTCGGCTCGGCAGCAGACACCGCAGTGCTCAGCCATGGGTACAAACACATGGATACAAACACTCTGCAGCCCGTCTGCCCATGTTAATATCCTATCAAACCAAAGCAAACAGGCTTTTCATATTTCACACACCCTGAGGGTTTATGTATGGTCTCGCCACAATCCACATGGCAGAGCTGCACTGTATGGCCTTTATACTTTATACCTTTATACTGCTTAATATCACATCCTGCAACCCCATAGCCGTTATATACGTAGCTTAGCACTGAGCCATCTCGACTTCACCAAGACATAAAAATGTGTTTGCAGACAGACAAGAGCATAGCTATATCCTCACAAATAGATTAACCCATTAACCCAAGACTTTGTGTAAAAGCCAGACGGCCCTGCCGGAGCCCTATAACTGAAATACAGTATGTGTCACTTGCGTCTGCCAGGATTTACACCTCACCAGGATGAGGTGTATACTCTCAAGTACTGAGCCTGAGACTCGCACAAATGACCATCTTCACACTCTCACATTTATTTCTCGGCTCCCCTGGAGCCTCCCTGCTCATTTGCATGTCACTTGGGTCAATTCATATTTTTGCAGCGTGCACCCAGATTCTAAGTTTGTCAGCTATGCAGACTGTACTGCCTGGGTGGTCTCAAAATTACTAAATGGGGGGCCTGGGGATACTGTATAGGTAGATGTCATGACAAATCATCATGACATTTATGTCTAGTGAAGAAACTTGATTCGTTCAATGGTTTATTTGTATTTTACGGCCTGTAAAAGATCACTCACATGAACCTGCAGCATTATTTATAAAGGCTAACTGCTTCCTTCAGTTTGGGCACATATTGGAACATTTGCTAACAGGGAGCCTTGTGCTATTCACACTGCATGTGCATGGAATGGATACATGGCACACTTCATGTAATCCATCGGGGTTTCATTAAGTCTGTTCTGCAAAAAGAGGATCATGTTAATTTGCCCCAACGGTGCAACCTCACTGTTCATTAAAGTAGCGTCAGAGAGACCAATTAATCAAAGCATGTCAAACAGGGGGGAGTTTGAAGGTGAGCTTCTCCACATAGATATAGTTTTAAGAACTTCCTTTTCTCGTATTCCTTTGAATTCATTTCTCCCTCGTGTTATCCCTGATCAATGGTGTTTGCGTTTGCAGTTCATTTATTGCAAAGCAAAACAAAATTGCCCGTTGTTCGGACTAACGAGACTTCAGATTTATGGGCAGTCCCCGAAAGAAATGTGGACATGAATGACACTTCTGATGTGTGGCAGTTGATGGTCCTGTAATATTGCTTGGCTAATAACACTGTTTTTGGCGGTTTTCCTGCTCGATTGCGAGCAGAGCTGCAACTTCAATATAAAGTAATAAAATCTCAGGCCAATCTTTCATTATTATAGCCTCGACATAAAGTACTGGAATCGCAGACAAAGCTTTATTATTGTGGAACTGTGGTACTGTGATGGAAGCCTTTATCTGACTATATTCAACAAGAAATGAACAGATGGCTGTGGGTGGATAAACAGATATAATTAGCATTCCATTAACATGACTGTCACTTTGTTATTGTTGTTGTTCTGCTAACCTGGCCGGGCCTGTGCTATAGTAAAGTATGTATAGCTAGCTGTAACAACAAAGTTACAGCTAACTTATACATACTATTCATTCATAACAAAGTGTTTTATTTTTTCCAAAACAAAACAACATCACCAATGATAAACTGCAAAACAAACCAAAGAATACACAACATATACATACATCAAGGACAAAACAACAATACATGAATTGAAAATACATATGCATCTTATTGTGATTTGACTAATTCCATCTGATCACACTTAATTCCCTGGTTCGAAAGGCAGAGCAGGGCAGTAATTCATATGCAGTCAATTTGACGATGTCAATAAATAACCCTACACTAAAATAAGTGAGGGTCATGAACGAAATAATAAGGACATAATTCGTTTTCCGAGACGCGTGGCTGGCATCCCCGTTATAGAGATGAGGTGAGAAGTTCAGTCACACGAGATTGACTCAGAGTAGAGCCGCTGCTTCTTTGCTTGGACAGGAGCCAGCTTTTAGGTGTTTCAGGCATATAGTAAGTGTCTCCCTAGGGTGGTCCTCATTGCATGTCCCACTGGGAGGAGACCACGGGGCAGACCAATGATCATGTCCCACTGGGGCAGACCAAGGATGAGATGGAGGGATTATATCTCCAAAGTGGTCTTGGATCACCTCACGATACCCCAGAATGAAGTTACTAATGTTGCTCTGGAGAGGGAAGTCTGGAGCTCTCTGGTGGAGCTGTTGCCCCGGTGACCCGACTACGGATAATGAAGTGCCCATAGGCCTATTTTTTTTTCTGCATGTGCATGCGTGTGGACTGTGGAGTTCTCTCCAGATTGAGTCACAACCAGGACTTTTCAGCAAACAAAACACGAGTGGCACTATTTGCCTGCCATTCAGTACACTGTGATGCTCCACTCTACTACTGTAGCAGGAAAAACAGTGACCCAGCTTGTGAAAAGTACCCTTTGACCATTAAGAGTGTCTTGTCCTCCCTAAAGGCATGTGTGCCCTCTGCGTTTGAACGGATGTCTTACATTTACCGCTGGCTAATGCAGACAGTGACATGCATTGATTCACTCTATTGATCCGGGCCATGCGTACCAGACCTCAATATATTGCCGAGTTATGTTGGAAGTTTTTATAATGACTTTTTGGCTGGAGCCGAAAAGGATCTTCAATAAACATCACCATTAATTTAGAAGAGAGAGAGAGAGAGAGAGAGAGAGAGGAAGAGAAATGGCCTGTATTGTCTTTTTGAAAAACACTGACCCAATGGTATGATGGTAAAAAACTGCAAGTCTTCACATTAACTTAGAATAATGTAGAATGGTCTGTAAAGTAATCATTTAACTGTTGCAAAGCAATTTGTTGCGCACGAGAAGAAAGAAACACTGCAGCATCAGGTAGGCAAAGGTGGCAGACTTGTTTACTTTCCATTATTTGTGTTGGCTCCCAGAATACTGTGTGTTAGTCACAGTGCACACTCCAAGGAGCTGCACTGTTCCCTGCAGCAGCCAGAAGCCACAAATATGTTTTCCTCAGACTATCTGTGCTGCCTGTGGATGCCTAAAAATGGGGACAGATGTAGAGCACTTAACTCCTAATCATAGCTTTGAGAATTGCTTCCCACATTAACATTTTGCCAGGAATCGCCTTGAACGTGCATTGCTTCACAATCTGTTAGGTTGTAACCTTCCTGTGATAAGAGTTCCCTTTTGAATAAAGGTGAGCTCAGTATGTTATAATGCCAGCAGTTCTGCCAACTGGTGAACATTTTGGTTATTTTATGCCTGAAACTATTTTGCGGTCAGTGAACCAACACAGAAACACCTTAATTTCAATGAGACAATATGGGCCAATACTCCGGGTCCGCGTCAATATGCCGACGGTCCATTGGTCCGATCGACAACCTACCTCAAACCCTCACCCTAACCCTAACCTCCCCCGGGGCAGACACCTAAACCTAACCCCAACCCTCTCCCGACCCCCAGCGCACTGTGCGGTTTTCCTATGGAAATTATAGATGTTGGCTATGTGTGGACCAGTGATGCACTCTAGCCTCTAGGGGTGAGAAAGGGCATCACAACAACGTCATTTTGGTACTTTGGTGCGCATGCACGAAGACCCGTGGTTCTATTTTATTCGATTTGTGTCGCTGTGAGCCTCGACGGTCTGTCGGTATGTATAGAAATGTGCCTGTAAATGTTGTTATTGTGATATTATGATCCTTATTTGTACTCATTATATAGTGTGTTTATTTGCTTGTATGTTCTGCGGTTGAAGTTGTGTTTTGTGTATTTCTTTCTATTGCAGTAAAATTACCTACTACTACTGGCTACTACACTGCTATTACCAAACCAATGCTAGTAGAGGATCACGCATCGTGCGGACTGGCCTAGTCTATATATCAAAGTTTAGATTAGTGTATGTGTGTTCGTGTATGAGTGTGTAATGTGTGTTATTATTATTTTCTATATAAAAAGAACAAAATCCATCTTCGGTGTGGTTTGAGTGTTATTATAAAGTGGAGTAATTGCACAGTAATGTCGGGTTCCAGCGAGCCTTTTCAGAGGGAAATCACTTGTCAAATTTCTAGATAAAGTGATATCTGAACAGTAATTTTACGCTACCTACCAGTAGGCTAATCTTACAATCTTGTAACCCTGTGATCAAGTGATCACAGTGAAGTAAGTGAGGGTATTTAGCATTTGGCCAGTCCGTACTCGTGAAGCCGAGTGTGAATAGCCATTGTTATACCAGTGGGCTAGCCTTTTGGGAGAGGAAGAGGAGCGGGACTGGCGACGTCGCCTTAAAGTACCGTGTCAACCCCGTGCCAAGCCGAAGAAGAGTCGGGACTTGGATCGGGACGTTAGAGGGACTTCCCAACTCTCCAGACCAGAGACAAGAGGCTACCAATCTAAGGAAGGACGTCGATGCTAACCCCGCAGCCTCGAGTGAAGGACCTCGTCGCACAGTGGAGCATCGCGTACAAGCGCACCACACAATAGTGTTACAAAGGGTCGGACGTTCTCATGAGCCGTTCCCTGAAGTGAAGTGTGTTGTGTTCATTGACTAAGTGCTTGCATTGCTGAGATACCATCGTTGTTCATGTCTGCTAACTGGATAACATCAGGGGGATCTAAAGCTAAGTGCTAACATTGGTATTTGCCACCAGCTAAAGTGCATTTATTTGCTGTTGGAAAGTGACATTTTCTCCCTAACGTAAACCAGAAGACCTGACGACGTGAAGGAAAGGAACGGTGAGTCGGCAGGGGTGTGTTGGCAGAGAATGGCCACTTGGCGGCGGTATTGACTTTTTTATTGACGTTGCATTTTCTAAGTGACATTTGTGAGTGTACTGACGGGGGTTGACCACAGTGGGTCGCCATGGCACCACTTGATGACTTGAAAAAGGAACGCACCAATGCACAAAGGGTTTTTTACCAGGAGAGTCAATAAAATAAATGACAGTTTGGACCTGTTAAGTGGAGAAGAGCTACTTAACGAGCAGAAGGGACTTCAGATGGTTTATGATGTGTTCTGGGGCATTAATGATGATTACCTAGATGCACTGGAGGAGAATGCAGACTCCGACCAAAATGAAGTCACTGATGTGAAAGATAAAGGAGAGAGCTGTCGGCAAAAATACAGAAACGCAATGTTGCAGCTAAAAAGCACAGTATGGAGAGACATTGTGTCGGACCAGTTCCAGAAGGCCAAAATAAGACTTGATGGTGAATTTGAGAATGCCAAAGGTCTTAAGGGTGAGATCACATCAGATCAGTGTGAAGAGATGTGTGATCGGTTGAATACCACTGCCACAGACCTTGAGTTGATAGGTGACAAGTGGGCTCCTTTTGTCCCCAAGGAGGAGGGTGCTACTTTACGGGAGAGCATGAAGGACTACGACCGTACTTTGAAAGTGCATATCCGAACATTGAGACGCCAAGTGCGCAAGACAGGAAGTGAAGGAAGTGACATTTTTGAGGATACACTAGACCTTACTTCACCTGCTAATGTAGAGCAGGGTAGGGACATGAACCTGAACGCCGAACAAAGCGAGGCGCCAGTCACAGGCGGGGCTTCAGGTGAGCAAGACGACCAGCAGAACGGTGTGCTGGGCGGGGGTGCTGCACTGCTAAATCCCCCAGGCCTGTCACAGATGCCATCACTGCAGGACGTGAACATCAAGAGAGAAGCAAGGTATACGTCGAGCAGCGGTGGAGTGAGGTGGGCGGGCGCTGGGCCTGGTGTCGTGCCAGGCGCGTCAGTCCCAACAGTAGGAGTGGTGGCGCCAAAGCTGACGCTGGCTCCTCTGTGTCTTCCAAAGTTTTACGGGGATAGGAGGAACTACATGCGCTGGAGAGAGAACTGGGTAAAACTGCAACGCCTAGCTGAGCCATCGGGCTTACCGGAATTGCAGCTTTTCCACCTGCTAGACAGTCTTGACAAAGCGGTAAAAAACGAACTCAGACTGGAGTATTATCGCGATGTGACTGACGTTTTCAATGCGTTAGACGATCGGTATGGGGACGTCTCCTTGATCGCTGATGACATCGTCATGGAGTTGCAGGAGATGCCGGCAGTGCGTGGGGACCAGCCAAGAGAGACTTTACAGTTAATTCAGAAAGTGGAACGCGCTCTGGATGACCTGACTGACTTGAAGTGTGCTGGGGTTATTAATAACCCGTTGGTGGTCCGTGCGCTTGAAAGCAAATTACCGCATGACCTGCAGACACGGTGGCTTGTGTTTCAGTCCGATCCATTGAACCGGATCTCTACATTGAACCGGTTTAGTGGACTGTTGCACTTTCTTCGGTGTCAAAAGACAGTCCTTTCACGGCAGGAGCAACTGCAGGCTAAGCGGCCGGACAACGCCAGGGCAAGTGAGCCACAGCCTCGCAGTAAGAAGACGGGAGACAAAGCACAAGAACGGCGGGCATTCACCAAGGCAACAGTGAGTGGGGAGAAGGACAGCTCGTCGCGGGGCGCCTGTGTAGCTTGTGGAGAGGAAGGACATTCGACGCAGTTGTATCGGTGCAAAACATTTCGTAACGCCAGTGCTCCTGACAGAAGAGCTTATGCAAAGAAGGTGAAGGCATGTCTGAAGTGTTTGCATCCCCATGAGGGGACGTGTCGGAGGAACTTTTTATGCAGGAACGACGAGTGCAAAAAGGGGGATAATCCTTCGGATCACCACTTCCTTTTGTGCTTTAAACCACGGCCCGTCAAAGACACTATTTCCAGTGACAATGTGAGGGATGGTGCAAGAGGGGGGCCCAGAGTGGATCAAGACAGAGAGCCTCGGAGCTCAGTTGCACAGCGGGAGAGTGTCTCCGAGAAGATCAGCTCACTGGAGAAACAGTTGGCTGAACTCAGGCAGGCTCACACACATCAGGTGAAGACAACTGTCTGTGTGGGGACAAGGGGGCCAAAAGTACACCCGGTCCTCATGATGTTAATCAACGTCGAAACCATGCGAGGAGACTGGATCGGAACGTTGATTGATTTAGCGTCCGATACCAACTATATAACCCACCAGGCTGCAGAGAGGCTGGGGTTATATGGGGAACCTGTCACACTAGCTGTACATGGTGTGGCTGGGATGAAGACTACAGTGAAAACGAGGAAGTACACTGTGGAGTTGAATGTGGCAACAAGAAAAGGGTCTCGCCCAGTTCACAAGATGGACTGCTATGGACTAGATGAGATTGCCAGGATCGGTTATGCAGTGGATGTGAGGCGTTTGGAGAAGCTCTTTCCACGAGCTGGAGATCTCACGCGTCCACATAAAGTGGAACTGCTCATCAGTGCCAGGGAGGGTCGCCTCGCTCCTCAGCGTTTGAGGAGGCGTGGTGATTTAGTCCTGTGGGACGGCCCTTTGGGGAGAACGGTTACAGGCGTGCATCCTGACCTGACGGAGGACGTGGAGGTGACGGCACAGGTGGCTACACATTGTGCTCTGACTATGAGAGCGGAGGCTGTGCGGGTGGAAAGACCTGTTAGCTGTCCAAAGCAGAGCTGTGGAGAAGGCTCGATCTGTGGGGAAGGCTCGACTGCTGCCTGCAACGCTGATGTCATGGAGTGGCTGCGGTGGGACAGTATTGGAGCTGCCTGCAATCCTGTTTGCGGAGGTTGTCGGTGTGGAAAGTGTGCTCCAGGGGGAAAGGAAATGACTCTTGCTGAAGAGAGAGAGCTCGAGATAATCAGGAGAGGCCTGACCTTCAGATTGAGCGACGCGCACAGTGACAAGCCACATTGGGATGCCAGCTACCCATGGAAGGAAGACCCGTCTACCCTGCCAAACAATCGCAGTGCAGTCAAAGCTACATTCCTGAATTCCGAGAGGCGTCTCGGTCGCAATCCGGAGTGGAAGGAGACTTATGCTAGGCAGGTGCATGAAATGGTCGAGAGAGGAGCTGCTGTCAAGCTGTCAAAGGTTGTGATGGAGGAGTGGGGCGGAGCTGTGTGGTACATCAACCACCTCATGGCGCGTAATCCGCATTCAACTTCCACACCGATGAGGATCGTGTGGGACAGCAGCCAGGAGTTCCAGGGGGTGAGCATGAATAGCATTCTGCTAAAGGGCCCGGACGTTCTGAACCCCATCCGCGCTGTATTGCTGCGGTTTCGTGAGGGGGAGTATGCTGCCATTGGCGATATTTCCAAAATGTACAATTCTGTCTGGTTGGAGGAACAGGAGGTGCACGTGCATCGATTTTTGTGGAGAGACTCCCCAGAAGAAGAGATTGAGGATTACGCCGTGGTGCGTGTGAATATGGGAGATAAACCTGCCGGGTGCATCGCACAGGTTTGCATGCGTGAAACTGCTTGTTTGCCACAGTTCAGCAGCATGATTGAGGAGAAGAGCGTCATAACGGACGGCTCGTACGTGGATGACCTGCTCCTTTCCCACAATGACCCAGAGAGACTGAATGACATTTTGGCGGGGGTCAAGACCATTCTGGCCACTGGGGGGTTTCACCTGAAGCCTTGGGTGCGGTCTGGCCAAAGTGGGAGGCAGGGAGTCGGCGAGAGCAAGCGAGAGACTGTCCTATTGCCAAACCAGATGCGTGAGGAGGACAACAAGGCACTTGGGGTTGGTTACCACGTGGGGGAGGACAACCTCTACCTCATGGTGGCAATCAATTTCTCTGCTCGGAAGAGGAAACTGCGCACAGGGCTTGACCTCACCGTGGACGAAGTGGAAAGGGAGACACCAGACCCTCTTACTCGTCGTGAGCTACTGAGTCAGGTGGCTGGGTTGTATGACCCTCTTGGTCTTGTAACGCCTCTCAAGCAGAAGGGTGTCATTCTGGTGAGAAGAGCGTTTCAAGAAGCTGGAACATTGACGAAGGACACCTGGGATAAGCCTCTTTCCGACGAGCTTCGAGGAAGAGCGATTGAACTTTTTAAAGAGTACGCTCGGTTGAGCTCTGTCAGGTTTCCCAGGTCCATTACTCCACCTGGCTGGGTGGGTAAGCCCTGGGGAATCACCTTCTCTGACGGAAGTTCAGAGTCGTATGGAGCAGTGCTTTACTTGCGCTGGGAGACAGCGAGTGGAGTCGAGATCCGCCTAGTGGAGTCCAAGGCTAAGCTGGCTCCCCTGGATCAGAAAGGTGACCCAGTGAAGGCGGAGATCTGCGGGGCTGTCTTTGCCTCCAGGTTGAAGGGGCACATGTTGAAACATGGCCGGTTGGAGGTGGAGAAATGGTTCCACTTCGTGGATAGCCAGACAGCGTTGGGCGCTATACAGAGGGACAGTTATGGGTTCCAGACCTTTTTTGCCAATCGGGTTGGTGAGATTCAAAAGGCCGGGCCTGTAACGGACTGGTGGTGGATTCCCGGCGAGGAGAACATAGCTGACCTTGTCACGAGAGGGAGCACTCTTGAACAGCTGAGCAGTGGTTCTTTGTGGCAGCAAGGTCCCAGGTTCCTTACAGCACCAGTGGAGGAGTGGCCAATGAAGTCCGCTGCGGAGGTGGCTGCTGGGTCAAGGGAGGCTGTTGGAGCACTGCAAAGGAAGGCGTTTACTGCTGTCACTACGAGGGCTCAGGCTAAGCGCCAGGGTCCTACGTCAGGTAGTGATGGTGGCTCTGACTCGTCTCCAGGCGGTGATGGGAGGCCTTCGCCGATCAACGACGGTGGTGTACCAGCTGCTGCTGATGTGGAGTCTGGGTCGGACTTAGATGAAGAACCTGCGGTGACGTCTATTGACTGGACGAAGAAGCTGTGGGGGTCGGCTCTCATTGACCATGTGGACTTGATGCGTAGTAGCACGCTAACCAAGCTCTGCGGGGCGGTGGGCTACTGGCGCCGACTAATAAAGAATTTGCTGGATCGTGTGGCCAGACAAAGAGAGCAGGAGGTTGTACTCTCAGTCAAAGAGCGCGAGGCGGCGTTCCTTGACTTATGTCTTGCAGCCCAGGCAGGAGCGTCCTTTGCCACGACGACTCTCAATCGTCTGGTAGTGAGCGAGGATAAGGAGACAGGCCTGTTGCTGTGTCATGGTCGCGTTCAGGCTGTGAATGGAAGAAGGAATGGGGTTCCATTGATTCCCTACGGAGAACACGTCGGTTATCTTCTGGGCGAGGAGGCTCATCGTGCGAATCACGAGGGGATCGCTGGGACACTCCTTCGAATGAGGAAGAGAGCCTGGGTGGTGCAGGGGTCGAGAGTCGCTCGCAAAGTTTGTGACTCGTGCCTGCTATGCCGTAAGAGGAGGGCTAAGTTGGGCTCTCAAGTGATGGGCAATCTCCCTACGGAACGAACAACACCAGCGGCTCCTTTCGAGTTCACTACCCTGGATTTGTTCGGCCCCTACATGATCAGAGATCTGGTGAAGAGACGGACAAAGAAGAAGGTCTGGGGTGTCGTTTTCAGCTGCATGGCCTCACGCGCTATTCACGCAGACCTGGTTGAAGATCTATCTACTGAGGGATTTCTGAAAACGTACCTGCGCTTCACAGCTCTGAGGGGTCACCCTAGGAAGCTCTGGTCTGACATGGGGACTAATTTTGTGGGGGCTAGACCAGCCTTAGAAGCCCTCTATAGTTTCCTGGCAGAGGTCGACAAGGATGATGTCCAGAGGAAGGCGGCAGTGGCTGGAACTGACTGGGTGTGGGTGTTTAGCCCAGCAGATTCGCCACATCGGAACGGAGCAGCAGAAGCAGCTGTCCGAGTTCTGAAGAAAGCCATGAGCAGCGTTGGGAAGGACGAAGATTTGACTTCCCTGGAGTTTCAAACACTTCTTTACCTCGCTGCTAATCTATCTAATGAGAGGCCCATCGGCGCCAGAGCTCAGGTCCAGGAGGAGTCGGTGGAAGTGATAACTCCCAACTCTCTGCTGTTGGGGCGGGTGAGACCTGAGGGAGATGTCTTGGGGTTTGATTTCCCCTCGTATCCCTTCAGTCGACTTCGGGCGGTCCAGATCGAGGTGGACAAGTTTTGGAGGCGGTGGAGTCAGCTGGCGGGGCCTCAACTGTTTGTGCGGCAGAAGTGGCATGTTCCAGTCCGGAACATTGCTGTCGGCGACCTGGTGTGGATGGCGGATCAAAACGCTCTTCGTGGACGGTTCCGGTTGGGTCGAGTCGTGGAGGTGTTTCCGGATGGCCAGGGCGTCGTGCGGGATGTCGTGGTGCGGACGTGTCCGTGTCAACCAATCAGCTGGTCGCAGGTGCGGAAAGACGGAGCGTCGGGGCCATCGACCTTGCTCCGGAGAGATGTGAGGCGGCTGGTGGTCCTAATTCCAGTGGAGGACCAACAACAAAGTCCTCACTGAGAAATACCCAAACAAAAGACTATTTGACTTTGTGTGTGTTTCCTGTCAGTAAGTGGGTGTTTCTCTGTGAGGTGGCTGAGAGTGGGTATATCTGCTCTCAGTTAAGGAGTTAGGTCGTCGTACTGAACTCCTTTAGTTAGTTTTATACTTAGTGATGATTGCATGTTGGATAACATTTGTTTCTTTAACTATTTTCTCTTTTTTCTGTGGGTGAACTGTTTAAGACTTGCTTATTTTTTACGTGTGCCAATTTAGGTAAATATTCGGAAGTAGGATTGTGTGACCTACTTCGTTCGTGTCACTCGTAGGTCAAGTGGGAGGTGTGCGGTTTTCCTATGGAAATTATAGATGTTGGCTATGTGTGGACCAGTGATGCACTCTAGGGGTGAGAAAGGGCATCACATCAACGTCATTTTGGTACTTTGGTGCGCATGCACGAAGACCCGTGGTTCTATTTTATTCGATTTGTGTCGCTGTGAGCCTCGACGGTCTGTCGGTATGTATAGAAATGTGCCTGTAAATGTTGTTATTGTGATATTATGATCCTTATTTGTACTCATTATATAGTGTGTTTATTTGCTTGTATGTTCTGCGGTTGAAGTTGTGTTTTGTGTATTTCTTTCTATTGCAGTAAAATTACCTACTACTACTGGCTACTACACTGCTATTACCAAACCAATGCTAGTAGAGGATCACGCATCGTGCGGACTGGCCTAGTCTATATATCAAAGTTTAGATTAGTGTATGTGTGTTCGTGTATGAGTGTGTAATGTGTGTTATTATTATTTTCTATATAAAAAGAACAAAATCCATCTTCGGTGTGGTTTGAGTGTTATTATAAAGTGGAGTAATTGCACAGTAATGTCGGGTTCCAGCGAGCCTTTTCAGAGGGAAATCACTTGTCAAATTTCTAGATAAAGTGATATCTGAACACGCACCTCGGACCAATGCTCCTTCGGAGCAATGGTCCGTCGGATCATAGGGTGCTTCCCCAATACTCCTCTGTGTGATTTTAGTCTAGTAGTAGGTCCGAGAGGCTTATTGTCTGTATCAGCCATGTGCGGGAGTCTATCCCCGTTTCGCTATAGAAACCTCTGGGAGACGGTGGATTGCTATGGTGGAGCGGAACACCTATCAGCTCCCAGTATTTACCGCATAACTTAAACTTACCACACCCACACCGTGCTACTCATAGGCCGAGTTGGTGCTGCCCTGGATTGGACCCATGACCCTGTGGTCGAGTTTGTTATACGTAAGCTTTGCCAAAGAACTGAGAACGTTAGTCTGTTGCAACATTTTTGACAGACAGTCCTATCTGACGGCATGTTAATCTGTTCAATCTGGGTGAAGGAGCCATTCTGCCTGTGTGTGCCTTTAACCCCTTAGATGGGCGGGTTCACCATGGGGGGTGTGAGTCACAATGATTGACACACGGTGACATAGGGAACACAGGTGCAACAAGCCAGGTTGATGGTTTGGAAGGTATGGGCACAGGCTAGAGATCACATGGTTTATACCGTCTCATTTTATTTGCATAAGGAAAACTGCTGTAATACCATAATATGTTGAATAAATGGGAACCTCACCCTACAGCAGTTAATGCCTGGACATTATAATTTGAACGCGTCTATATACTGTACATGCATGTGCCCAGCCGAGTGGCAAAGTTTGTTTGAGCTTGCCACTACACAGATACAACAGAGCAACACCTAGTGATGCATCATTGGCTTTTAAAAGCTGTCTTCTTTAGAAAATGCTACATCAAATCCAGTTTTGGCCTTTTTTTTCAATTGATTATTTTGAGACTTTCTTTCCCCCGAAGAAACATAACACCATAACATGAGACAAATGCAATATATACTGTACATACCTAATTGTCATAAAGTAATCCTAAAAGGAGTAAATATACATGCAGAGTTGCAGACACATAGGGTACTTACTATGAAAATGAAAGGTTTTAAATAAAAGACCAGCTGAGCTGACCCCAAGCACAGTTCCCACCGCCCCAATGAAAGGAGAACAACGTACACTGTGATAAGGAGATTGAACCCACCCCTCTGCAATGGTGACACCAAAAGCCACGGCTCACAGGGCCTAATAATAATAATACTAATAATAATAATGATGGATGGACTTTACATCTGTTAGAATCTCAAAGTGCTACAATAACAAATAAAAACAGAAGAAACATCACTCCATTAAAAACATCTACAGTACGTCAAGATTCTTTTTTTGTTAATGAGTCAACCGACTGTGGTGCTCTCAGGTGGGCGGGGAGGGCGTTCCACAGTTCGGGGGAACGTGCGTAGGTTGGCCTTGGTAATAACTGGTACAAGTATTTTCACCTGGGTCAATAATACACACATGAACATTAGCATAATTCATATTAAGCTACACATGTTACGTTTGCACATTCCAACCACTCACTATAGACATTATTGAATGATGTGAATCAACCCCCTGACAGGTTCGGTTCTCACAGCTCAGCTAATGTACACAGATATACGCATGCAATAAACAGGAGCTAATATACTGTGCCATGTTCTTGCAGAAGTGCTCACTTCCTGCCATATGATAGATCAACCCAGTTAATTTGTTCCTATGTGCAATTTATAATATTCATCCTTGCGGATGACTAATTTCGCAAGAGCTCTTCCATTTTTCTAAAGAAGCAATTACCTGATGTCCTAGTATCTGTCATGTCTCAGGCAGTAACAGATTAAACCAATTTCTGAACTGACCTTGATTGTAGAGGCTTATGCATTTAAGAGCTACAGCCGCACTGTACATTTGTGTTAATGAGGTACCAACAGCTAATTTAGCAAATTAGTTGTCACAGTAGGATGTTGATATACACATTGTGCCGTAATTTAATCCGCTAATATGGTGTTTCATGGCGGGTCATTTGGAATAACTGTGTGCTCATCAAATTATTGAGTTTTGTCCTTATAGTCATTCATTATAATGGTAATTCATAATCAATCACCACCTATTAAAAGAAATAAAAGTAAATGTAGCATAAGTGATGCCTTAGAAACATTAATAACTGAAGTGTTTAATGAAGTGCATTCAAACAGAATGACTGTGATAGATTGACTATGAGAATAGCCTACAGTATGCACATGCCAACAAACATACTGTATAGAGAAATGCTGTATAGTGATACTGACAATACACAGACCAAGTTTGTCTTTCTGGCAGAAGAGTGCAAATCCAAACGAGGTGTTATTTGGTGCAAGGGTGAGCCGGTGACAAAATTAACTTTGAATATCCATGCTGGTAAAGTGACAGTAATCTATAAATGCACAATGAGGGTTGATTAATCAGCTGCTGTATCAGCCCTAGGCCTATCACCCTCTCATCTCCCCTCAGCCAAAGCCAATGAAGGCTGGCTATGAGATAAAAGACGATCGATAAGAAAGAAAAGATATAAGCCATTGCTCATTACATGTCAAAATAGGTGGGCTTGAACAGGAATGTAGTAAAATATCCTTCAGTAGCTGGGTACAGTAATTCATTCAGTGCAGCAAACAGACATTCAAATTTCTAGTACCATCTTCTGTATATCACAAGAAGAAAAAAAATGATAATTATGCTTTCGTGCAGGCAGCTCAAGAATGAGCCACTGACATGCTCACATGTTTAACTTCACAATTAAGGCCATCTTAGTGACCCACTTTGACAAAGCGCAAAGGAGGATTCAATTTTTCCAAGCCCTTTTTTCTCTTATTTTCTCTTTTCTCCAGAGCTCTTCTCAAAAAAGTCGGGCAATTGTGTAAGATCTAAACACGTGTGATACATTAGACATGTGACCGAGCTGCATAATCTTGTGGCGTAAATATAAATCTGCGATATACCCCACACACCACTTATCTGAAACAATTCATTAAAAGCGCCATCATCAGACTCTGTGAGATTACTGAACCATTGCAAAAAAAAGGGGGGGGGGGGAAATGGAACTAACATTCTATCCAAAGTTTGAGAATGAGGTAAGGTGCAATGGAAGCAGTCGGGTGTCGAGGTCAGCAATTAGTGTCAAGAAGAGAGGATGTTAATCTAACCCCCTTACTGCCCCGGGCACTATAGGAGGGTATTTTCTCAAAGAGACCTCACATTCCCCCTCTCTGGGCATGCCTGCCTTATCCAAGGGAATACAACAGGAGTCGATCAGTCTGCTATTGAGTGCACTCCATGAAAGATCAGACAACAGATCAATACTCAACATCCTTAAGGATGAGTCCGCTAACTCAAACAGAAAGAACAGGAGCACTTTGATCTATACAGAGAGAAGGTAGCGCCTCATGCCATGCAGGCAACAGGAGCAGAAACTGCAACCACTCTGCGTTTGAAGCACAATCGATGAGGAATACATTTTGTCGAAGATATTCCGAATCAGAATTGTCATTTCTCAGCAGTTTTGTTACAATGAATTCCTTGCAAGGCCAAGGCATCATGCAAAAGCTCACGTATTGTACATGGATGTTGGCATGGCCTTGCACATGCACAGTACCAAACACACATAGAGAAATAGCCATTATCAAAGAAGCTATTGTACATTTCTGACATTGCTGCTTTATAGTGTTAGCTTTAACGTGATTCTCAGTGGCGTGCACAGATAGACACTAGGGGGTGCTCACCCCCTGCCCTTTTTTTTTTTTTTTCTTAATTTGTAGTGTGTGGACCATGCGGTGATAAAAAAACGCTTCTACTATATTATTTAGGCCCCCACAATCTAAAGCTATGTTTCTATGTCAGTGGTTCTTCGATTAAAGAAAAATAGCAGACCTACAAGCTATGAGCTTGTAGATCTGTTATTTTTCAATAGCTAAAGCACCAAAATGGGTTCCCGCTCCCAAAATGCGCAGCACAAGGTGCCCTTTTTTCACTTGAGCACCTGCCCCTCTAAATGTCTGTGCACGCCACTGGTGATTCTGACCTTGTTTATAGACTAGAGTCACTGAAGCCTGCAAACATGCCACCTCTTCAACATTTTCATTTCCCTTCTCTGAACAGACCCAACTACTCAAATGCTTTGCTTAAAGATGGAGGAACTTCTTCCTCCTTATAGAAAAATAATAACTGATGATCCTGTTTTTAGTCACGGCACTCCATCTGTTAAAGTATCAATACAGTTGAAATATAAACTGTTACAAGAAAAGTCCGGAATTCAAAATGTACTTGAGTAAAAGTAGCCTACAAAAGTATTGGCTTCAAAATGTAGTTAATGTACCAAAAGTAAAAGTACTCTTCTTTTGAAAATGTATTTATTAAATATATTTTCAAATGGCCGAAATAGGGCTGAAGTGGTTAATGTATGTTTTGTAACAGTTAATAATCAAAATCTACAAAGTAACTATTAACTAAACTTGTCAAATAATTGTAGTGGAGTATAGAAGATTTGTCTCTAAAATGTAAAAGTAAGTAAAAGTACTGAAAATGTGACATACTCAAGTAAAGTACAAATAACCTTGAAACTTTACTTGAATACAGTAGGCCTACTTAACCCATTTTGGTGTTAGCATTATGTTATGCTTTAGCTATTGAACAAGGAAAAAACAACCGCACACTGTCTTCAAATGCAGTGACCACCAATTTATTTAAAGGGAAATGTAGCAACGTTTCAGCCTATGCGGCCTTCATCAGGCTATCTTTATGCTTTAGCTATTGAAAAATAGATCTACAAGCTCATAGCGTGCCACCGAGTGGCGCGCTACGAGCTTGTAGGTCTGCTATTTTTGAAAAATCGAAGAACGACTGACATATAGAAACATAGCTTTTTCAGACAGACATTTTTATGATCTCAGGTCAAAATTGGTTAAGTAAATGTACTTAGTTACTTCAGTTACCACCACTGGTGGATCCCCATGGGAACGCTGTGGCTTCTCCTGGACCTCAGATTTCATGTGGCCATCCTGTGATGTCAGTCATCCTGTGATGTCAGTCATCTATGACATATCATGTGACACATGACACCACGTTTGGGCAAGGTCTCAGTCCATGGAGCTTACTGGCAGCATACGTAATTTGGCTCTGATCAGTGTTGCCGGGATTAGCCCCTGGCACGCGCGCGAACGCATGCACGCTCACACTTCTAGACACTTCTTATTTTTATGTTTGTGGCTTTCGCCTTTATTTTACAGACAGACAGTAGGCTGACAGGAAATGGGGAGAGAGATGGGGGGATGACATGCAGTAAAGGCTGTCGGGATCGGGAGTCGAACCCGCGGCACACTGACAGACTGGATTACCAGCCAAGGTGACTGGACTGCTGAGCCACGGCCCAGGCACTTCTAGACACCTCTGTCTCTTATGAGGCATGCCATAAATGTAGCCTGACATTGCCAGACTGATGAGAGATATAGGGATTCTCTCACCCATATGATACCGTGACACTGTGGAGGAACGGGTGAGTAATCTACGTCATCATGTAGTCTGGCAATGATGCCAGGCGAAAAAAATAAAAAGATCTTAAGGTGATTATATTTATCATTATCTCAACAGGCTGAGCTTTACGGTATGATGCAATGTTAGTGAAATGGACCTGAGTTTTGTCACTGTCCTTGGTGCGCCCCCCCCCCCCCCCCCCCCCCCCCCCCCTTCTTCACAAAATCTCTTTTTGTCGGCATGTTCCACCCAGAATTGGGATGCTATGGGTCAAGTGGTAAATGAGAAGAAATTCTCATAATAGTGAAACGGGAAAAGTTAAAACTATTTACTGTCTTCCAGATCAACACTTTCCACTTTCTATTTTGTGATAGTATGTTTGTATGCAATTTGGACACCACTGGCTTCCAATTTACCCTAATCCTGTCTCCACGGCTGATGTGTGATGGTCATTTGTGTTAGCGTGTTGGTACTCTAGGGGCATCGAGATGGTAAATCATGTCAGCGCATTTTGATATTTATTGACTTAAGTTGACGTTTTGTCATACTGCTCATTTGGACTACTCGGTTGGTGAGAGGTATAACTCGGGTAAAATCCAGTGCATTCCCCATGATGCACATCTGTGCTTAAATCACTAACTCACAGGAGTGTAATTTTCCTGGATGGCAATCTATATGAGATGGAAAAAAATAAAGGGCGTTTTAATGGGGTAAATGCTCTCAGGCATCATTAAGTCTTTGCCTGCCCTCATGTTCAGTGGCTTGAGAGGAGAGCCCCGGGGAAGAATCCACCTATGTCTTATACTGTTTACAGTAGGCTACATCAAAGACACTGCAGGCCTGCACTGTATCTGATCTCATTTAAGAGCTAAATGTCACATAAATTATGTTATTTGTTTTATTTGTTTTATATATATTTTTCCTTTGAAAGAAAATAAAAAGAAACATTACGTCTTTCATTCCATGCAATGGTTCACACATTGCTTTTGGAAATGATACTACAGAGCATGAGAGGAAATAAGTAAAACATAATAGTAGCCTACATCTTTAAGTATTCTCTTTATAACAATGGGTGATGACATACAGTAGGGATCCTATACCAAGATACAGTATAGAACAATGCAAATACTAATGTGTGTCTCAGAGATAGAAAATGTGATTGGCTGTTTTTGTGAACGATATTTAGTGTAGAGGAAAAAAGGAAGATTCCTAGTCATACAACAGCAAATGTACACGCACGCACGCAGGCACGCACGCAGGCACGCACGCAGGCACGCACGCAGGCACGCACGCACGCACTCACGCACGCAAGGCTTATCAGGAGGGTCGGTCAGAGAGCTTGTATATTTTCCTGAGTATCATTTGGATTATCTTATGGCAGCTGTGGGGTTTATACGCACGCAAGCATAGCTGAGCCAACTCTGAATCCATCTGGCAAAAGGTGCCTTCCAAACTGTCTGGACATTATGACACGTCTCAGAATTTATTAAAACTACAGGCAATTCAATTCTACAGCGCGTGCATCAGTTGCCAACCACCATGCCTCTTCTCCTTAGTTCATACAGTAGCTGTCACATAAAACAAATCCAGTGTTCTATACTTTTCTATTCTTGTGCAATTAGAATTGCAATATTATCTTCTATGTTAGTGCAATATCAGCCATTCCCTGACCATACCTGTGCTGGTATGTATTTCTATTTTATTTTATGAAAACACACATTTTGTGTTCATTTGCACATTTGGTGGCATACTGTTAGAGTACCTTTTGTGTGCAATTAAGTCTGGAAATATGCACAGCGACAGAAAATGCGTATGAGTGAAATATTGCTGACATATATGTTCACAAATATAAATTTCTTTTGAAATGATGCCAACGTACATGCAATAGAGCATAAAAAAGAATCTTCAAATGAAGTGACGAAATCAAAGGCAATGTGTTAATTGTGACTATCAAAGAGCCAGTCTCCTACACAGGACAGGAGACTTGAGAATCCCCATAGGATGCATGTTATTAATTAAAAGTAATGGCTTTAATTTATCATTATGGGGAATGGTTGCATTGTAATAGTTTTAATCATCACCTTCCATTAAGTATAAGCATTGCTATAATCTCACTGAGTTAGGAGCCCTTCATTTAAGTACGCATCTCTATAGATAATCAAATCAGATCGAAAAGAAATAGTAGAACTAATCGGATCCCCGGTACTGATTATTTGATCTCTGAAATGGTTATTCAGGGAGTCCTTGGGGCCCAGAATGCCTGAATGACTTTTGAATCTACAAAGATATAAATATTGAGAGTTTCAGTAAGAGGTGGCATTCACACTGATATTTTATATTCCATGCACTAGATAGTCAAGGTAACAGTGTAGGGTGGTTTCTGTTATGCAAAATGAATTCTATGATTAATGCATTTCATTTGTGCGGGGAGGAGAAACATAAGCTAATGACACAAAACAAATGAGCTTACGGTGAACTTGTGCTACGGAACATGCATTACAAATCTGTCTACGATTGCTTCTTCGTTGTTTTTACAATTACTCTCACAACTGTTTTTTTTATAGTGTGATTAAATGTGAATGTTGTGGATACTCCCAATTCTATTCCAATTACAATTGTGTGAATAATTAAAATTTCCACTCAGTATTGCAAAGTAAATCACATTAATTCCATCTTACCATAGCTTACAGTACATTAGCTTAGCTTACTAAGCGTTTAGCTGGATGAGCATAGCCTGGAAGCTTCTAGAGAGAGAGATAGGCAATCTACCTGAATTCCTCTCCAAGCATTATTTTTATACTTGCTAATAAACCACGCACGTGCGCGAATTAATGTGACACACACACACACGCGCGCGCGTAAATAATAAACAATATATAATACATGAAGTAATAAGGGAAAATCAATAACATGATTATACAGAATATAATGCAGAGAATACTCTTGGAGTGGGGATAAAATATAAATGTAGCAGCAGCAGCAATAGTAGGCCTTGTCAGAGAAATTCATGAGTTGAGAACTGAAATTAAGGCAAAGTTTATATATTTTTTAATTTGCCTCACATTGCAACTTTGAGCACAGGCATAGATGTATCACATACATATTTGATAGTCAATTTTATCATGCTCATCTTGAATTCAGAATAATTCATCATCTTGTACGCACACCAGAAGGAATTAAAATATATATCATTCCATTAGTCATTTCACGACGTGAACTACACATCTCCTCCTTCCAGGGGGCAAACAATTAAACCGCTTGTTGTTGTGAGGTTATCTGTGAGTCCGTGACATGAACACAACAAGCAAAGCCCCTCCGCGTGCCTACATAAACCACCAGACGCGGTGTGGGATATCTGCCGCCTGTTATAGGAGGCAGCTATCGGCACAAAGAGCTGTTCAGGGTGAGCCTCCCTTGATCCGCACTCCACACGTCAAACGATACAGATTAGCCTGGGACAATCTCCAGAGACAGATTGGGGCGTTCTGGAGGAGCTCAGGGTCATTCTGTTCGAGTCAAAGGCATGTCATATAGGGGAGCATTTTAAATGACAAAACTATATTATATGAAGAGTGGCCGTCTCATCTTAGGTCCTGTGATTGTGTGCAGAGATGCAGAGCCATGCATGCAGTGGAGGTAATAGGTATACGGGTGCTGTTGCTGTTATCCAACTATGAGATTGGAACTATTTAGATCCAATCTGTTTCTCAGCGCTGCATGCCTCTGACCAATTCGTTTCACAGCTGGGAGGACAGTTTTCCTGCTGGAAACAATGATTACACCATTACCACTGCATGCCTCCACAACATATTGATATCATGTAGGCTAGTAAATAAGCCTTGCCAAGCCATGTGGCCTATAGGGGGCGTCACAGTCCGGCCCCCTTTCAGAACGAAGAGGGCACCAGTAGAGAATTTATATTAATGATAATAGTAATAATAATAATAATAAATATAAACTGATTGCAAATGCAAATCACCTCTCACTGCAGTTCTGCCATGGTATCTAAATGTCACAGCTGGCTGGCTGGCTGTGTAAATTGTGTTTACTTATTTTCTTTGCTATAGCCTCAATGCTGAGTCAGCCACTCAGCATTGTTTGTTATTTTAGACCAAATAAAATAGACATTTTGGTGTACTCCTCATCAGTGGTTCTGAACTGTTTCGAGGCCGCGACCCCCCCAAAATAATCATATTTGAACTGGGGACCCCCCCGACCTGACAAGCACTTTGACCTGGGGACCCCCCGACCTGACAAGCACTTTGACCTGGGGACCCCCCGACCTGACAAGCACTTTGACCTGGGGACCCCCCGACCTGACAAGCACTTTGAACTGGGGACCCCCCGACCTGACAAGCACTTTGAACTGGGGACCCCCCGACCTGACAAGCACTTTGAACTAGGGACCCCCCGACCTGACAAGCACTTTGACCTGGGGACCCCCCGACCTGACAAGCACTTTGACCTGGGGACCCCCCGACCTGACAAGCACTTTGAACTGGGGACCCCCCGACCTGACAAGCACTTTGAACTAGGGACCCCCCGACCTGACAAGCACTTTGAACTGGGGACCCCCCGACCTGACAAGCACTTTGACCTGGGGACCCCCCGACCTGACAAGCACTTTGAACTGGGCCCCCCCCGACATGACAAGCACTTTGACCTGGGGACCCCCCGACATGACAAGCACTTTGACCTGGGGACCCCCCGACCTGACAAGCACTTTGAACTGGGGACCCCCCGACCTGACAAGCACTTTGAACTGGGGACCCCCCGACCTGACAAGCACTATGAACTGGGGACCCCCCCCCGACCTGACAAGCACTTTGAACTGGGGCCCCCCCCCGACCTGACAAGCACTTTGACCTGGGGACCCCCCGACCTGACAAGCACTTTGAACTGGGCCCCCCCGACCTGACAAGCACTTTGACCTGGGGACCCCCCCGACCTGACAAGCACTTTGACCTGGGGACCCCCCCGACCTGACAAGCACTTTGACCTGGGGACCCCCCCGACCTGACAAGCACTTTGACCTGGGGACCCCCCGACCTGACAAGCACTTTGAACTGGGGACCCCCCCGACCTGACAAGCACTTTGACCTGGGGACCCCCCCGACCTGACAAGCACTTTGACCTGGGGACCCCCCCGACCTGACAAGCACTTTGACCTGGGGCCCCCCCGACCTGACAAGCACTTTGACCTGGGGACCCCCCCGACCTGACAAGCACTTTGAACTGGGGCCCCCCCGACCTGACAAGCACTTTGACCTGGGGACCCCCCGACCTGACAAGCACTTTGAACTGGGGACCCCCCCGACCTGACAAGCACTTTGACCTGGGGACCCCCCGACCTGACAAGCACTTTGACCTGGGGACCCCCCGACCTGACAAGCACTTTGACCTGGGGACCCCCCGACCTGACAAGCACTTTGAACTGGGGACCCCCCGACCTGACAAGCACTTTGAACTGGGCCCCCCCCGACCTGACAAGCACTTTGAACTGGGCCCCCCCCCGACCTGACAAGCACTTTGACCTGGGGACCCCCCGACCTGACAAGCACTTTGAACTGGGGACCCCCCGACCTGACAAGCACTTTGACCTGGGGACCCCCCGACCTGACAAGCACTTTGACCTGGGGACCCCCCGACCTGACAAGCACTTTGAACTGGGGACCCCCCGACCTGACAAGCACTTTGACCTGGGGACCCCCCGACCTGACAAGCACTTTGAACTGGGGACCCCCCGACCTGACAAGCACTTTGAACTGGGGACCCCCCCGACCTGACAAGCACTTTGAACTGGGGACCCCCCGACCTGACAAGCACTTTGAACTGGGGACCCCCCGACCTGACAAGCACTTTGAACTGGGGAACCCCCGACCTGACAAGCACTTGAAATGTAGGAGTTCAGGCATTCAATTTAGTAATAAAATAGCAGATCTACAAGCTCACAATGCCGCGCAACGCAATTAGCCTCTTTCTTACTGAATATCTAAACTAAATATCTTTACTATTTGGCCAATATTTGACCAGTTTCTATAACATAGTTTGTTGATTAGGCCTACACTCTTTCTTTCTTGACTGGACTGTGTCAACCTGTAGATTGGGACAGATGACACTTTTTGACACATCATTTTATCACATAATGACTACACTTATATCGTCTCAATCTCTATTATGGCATCTTGGCATAACAGCATAACGAGCATACAGTAGTTTAGGCTTACCTTTGTCTCCGAAAATGCTAATCAGGTTAGAGACACCTCTTCCATGGCAAAAGTGAACGGAGGTGTAATATCTGAGAGTGTACAAACGTAACATTTGTACAGGGGGTGTAAAAGTGATTTATTTATTCATTCATTTATTTAGTTATTTCAAAAAGCAAAACCAATTTTATTCAATCAGGAGAGCGAAGCCCACGAAGGTCATTTATCAGCCACGCACGCACGCACACACGCACGCACGCACGCACGCACGCACGCACGCACGCACGCACGCGCTCTCCTTCTGAAAGTAGATTTTCAGGTTTACAAATAAAAAGAAACCAGAGAGACGGGCAGTCTGACCCGTTACTGAACCAACACTGTACAGTCAGTAGCAGTATAAATATAGAGCTCTCTTTCATTTATACATAAAATCACCTGCACCCCCTTTAACCAGAGAAAACTGAAAATACACTAGTAGTATTGAGCCCTGAGGGACTCCGGTTACCCATAGGGGGTTTAGTTAACACTCGGTATTCATGGTGTGTATAGGTGGGTGCTACTTTACACACTGCAGGCGTCCCATGCACTGCTGGAGCGATGCCTCCAGGGCAGGCAGTGGTTCGTTGTACACCATATGCACCTCCTCCACAACCCCCAGAGAGGATACAGGTTGTTGTGGAGTAAAACACACACAGGAACACCCTCTGGCACAGCACTGACGCACTGCTGTACATTGTACAGTACATCCGGTGCACATACGGTGCACGGTGTATGTGCACATGCATGCACATACGCACGCACGCACACACGCACTCACGCACACACAAACTCACACACAAACTACACACACACACACACACACACACACACACACACACACACACACACGCCCCACCTGGGGAGTATGACACCACCTGGAAAGCATAAACAGAACTCTCAGCTATAAGCTCACTTCCCGTTCCCAGCTGTGACAATTCATCTGGATCAGAGTATCTGGCATGGGGCTATTATTCCTTGTCTCTGCCCTTAGTGACCTGAATCTTAATGGGAAGTGTGCAGTTATAATGTAATATATTTCGCCTTCGCAGTTACAGTTGTACAATAATTGCTGTATTGTACATTTATTGCAGATGTGGGCAATTACGGATATGCAAATGAAGATATTTTAATTATGTGTGTGTATGTGTGTGTGTGTGTGTAAATCTTGCATAGAGAATTATTAATAATTGGAATTGGGAATCTATATCTCACGTAGAGAATTAAACTCACAGCATTTATCACACGGAGGCAACATCTGCTTGTGATGGACATGAGGTTAATGAATGTAAAAAGGATTAATTAGGGGTATACACATACATCACGTTTGTCTACTTTCGAAAGTTAAAAGTCGTATACTTGTTCAGTGCTTTCTAGGAGTTTTGGCTCTATGACACATGGTGCTTCCAGTGGAAATCCAAGTAATCCACATGACATTTATCATCACCTCCTCAACACCAGACGAATGACTGTTTGGACATAATGAGCAAATATCAGCCTGGATCAACCTTCAGCTTTTGAGCCCCCACAGAAATCAAGCACGGTGCGTGCCTCATGTGTGCGCGTGCCTGCGCTCCTATGCACGCGCCCGTGTGTGTGAGTGTGTGTGTGTGTGTTTGGGGGTAATCCCATATGGCAGGTCTTGTTGACGGATTTCCAAAAATCCAAAAATGAACCAGTATTTAATCCATGATATTTACATTGGAATGAATGAGCCCGGCTGGAAAGTGTCCAAGTGGGAGTGTCTAACCCCCAAATCCGTACATATTACTGTTTTGACCGCGACGGAGGCGTGGCTTTCACTAGTACGGAAGTGCTATTTCACCGTGGCTGGGTCGGGGTGTGGGTGAATTCGGGTTTGACATTATTTATAGTACTATTCTGTCCATATTGTGTTACAACTAGGACGGGGCTGAGTCAGCTCTACCAAACTTTGCAACACTCCACACAGCAACTCGTGGTGTCTCCCCATGGCTCAAGTTTGGTAGAGACGGCACCCCTCCATCATTGTCTATGGGGAGGATTTCGGTGTCATGTGTACGGATTTTGGGGTTTTCTAGTTGTGTATACACAGAATTGCAATTGCGTGCTATTTCACTGTGTTTGGGTGACACTGGTAGCACTAGAAACACATGTCAGTGTCTTTTTACAGCTTCAGCCATACAGTACGTCATACAATATATATGTGACCCACCGTTATAAACGACAAGCCATTGGATTATTATTCATTTTCGCTTTTTCATGTCATATGAAAGCAGGGAATCATAGCTTCAAATTGACATATTTTTTTACTGTACAGTGACAGCACTAGTGATGTCATAGTTTGTAGACATTAGTGTTTTGGGTCTTCATGCAGTGTGATATAATACCATGGGGTCCAGTAGTCTGATCTCTGCATGATAGACATTCACATTACACCATCTATCCTTCCTCCAGAGGTCTTTCAGAGCTCTGGAGGAAAGGTCTTTTAAAATGTACTGAATATAAATGTTTTCTTCAATCAAATGGCCACCAGATCATCCCTTGTGTTTTGACAGCAGAAGAAAAGAGAACAGAATTTGAATTTTCCCCGTAGCAATCAAATGAAAAGTATTCACTGGTATGTGTGCACTTGTGGGACTTGTTCCGTCAGCCATTGTATCAAAAGAGAAGGGTCAACCCGGAACGCTGCCGTCCGTCGCAGAGCGGCGACAAAGTTACAAATTGGCCACGCGTGGCCATGGATCCATTGCTGTCGAGTCACCGTTGTGACAAGTGTTGCTCATCATGCCACGCTGCATACATGAGTGGGGGGTTAAATACTACTGGGAACTCATTGACTGGCAGAATTGATTTCAGTCTGTAGTCCCTTCCCCGTTCCCTGCCAAAGGTGCTTTCACTGAGGTGCAGGGCTCACCGACATGTCCGTAAATGTGTCCGTGGCAAAGACTTGGTCTTGTCCGTGGCAAGATTTTGATTGTAGATAGTCGACCACATGGTGGTGTCCATGTCCAAGTGTTACTATTAAAGACAAGTAACAGACAAACATGATCAATTTGTGTGTCAAAGCTAGTACCTTATTCTTTCAAGGTGAGTCATTTCATTGAGTCAGTGTTTAAATGTAGGAGCTTTCTTTTTAGAGTGCCACTGTTTTCCCTTCAACAAGGAAAATGAATCTGACATGAGAATGTCTCTTCACAGCATCATTGGAGGCCAGCTCAACTTTGATTTGTTGCACATCACACTTACGCAGTGGCAGGCGCCACTTAGCTTCATGTCACTAGCTTCCATTGAAAATGACTTGTAGCCTGTTGCATTGTCAAGTGTCTGTCAACTCAGCATAATCCTATAAGTGTTTTTTTTCTTCCATGCAGACAATACCCCCTCATCATCCTCGTGACACCGATAAGGATATACTTAACAACCTCATACATTTAGATGTCATTGGAATGTCACGGACACCCTGGCTATGCGTCACGGATCACCAGGGGTCCACGGACTCCACTTTGTATTATATTATTATTATTATTATTACACGCTCACAGGTACGCACGCACGCATGCACACGCGTACACACACACACACACACACACACACACACACACACACACACACACACACACACACACACACACACACACACACACACACACACACACGAACAACAACATCTCTGAACTGAAAGGTATTCCCCTATATATTCAGTACAATATAGTGGGACTACCTATACCAGACGAATTAATGAAGCGCTAACTTTAGACTGATACTCTGTTGTGGTCTTTCATCATAAGCGACAAAGGTAAAGGAAGAATTGCTTTCCTTAATGCAGGCAGCGGGCAGGTAATTAATTCTCTACTCCCATATAGCCTGGAAATGTGCTGTGGACCAACAAGCCATCCTAAAGGCATGTGTGCACTATGCAGCACTTGGCTATTTACATACAGCTTTAACTGATTGCCGGAGTGCTTCAACCCCCACCCTTCCCCCACCCACGCACGCACGAAAAGCAAGCACGCAACCACGAAACGTATGCACGCACGCACGAACATGCACGCACATGCACATGCACAATGCATTGCAATACATGTCACGGGTCCATGTTAGTTGCTACAGTTGTCTGTGATTCCACAGGGGTCTGTACTCGGGTCCCCTCCTTTTTCCCTATACACCAAATCTGTTCGTCAAAAATAGCCAATCTACCAGCAGCCAGGTCACAGACTAGTGTGTGGTGTAGGTGACGTGAGGTGATGCAACACAGTGTGAGCTATATTTTCCACAAAACAAAAATGTTTTGTTGAATGTTTGCCTATTATATGACCTGCCCTGAATAGGGACACTATAGAGCGTCACAGTCCCGCCCCCAACCAGGGCCCAGGAAATGATTCTCTGTTCATTTTCCTCATAGACATTTCAAAAAGTATTTATTTAAAGACCTTTTAAACCTCGTACAAAGCCAACTCTTGTCGTGACAAATCATGACAACAAACAAAACATTTTGGGCCAAACAAATGATTCTTTGTAATTATTTGTTTGGTCCAAAATATTGTGTTTGTTGTCATGAGTTGTCACGACTCGAGTTAGCTTTGTCCACGGCGTAAAGGTGGTTGCACACCGGTCGTGTTTTTCGGAAAACCGATGGAGAAACGCAGCTAAAAATTCCGAATTTGCGCCCGGTGTGTGGAGACCTTAACACTTATACCGGATTCATATTATAAACAAGGCCTGTCCAGCTCAGTGTAGACTCCTAGGTTATGTCTACCGGTTAGTGGACCGGAAATGCGGCTTTTCAAAATAAGAGCTAAAATTACAAAAATGCTGGCGTGAATTAAATCCTTCAATAAATGCAATGGGTTAACCGTCTTTAAATAAATACTTTTTGAAATGTCTATGGGCAAAATGCATTGGGAATAATTTCCTTGGGCCTGGCGTCGTCATGAAAGGGGGCGGGATTGCAATGCTCTATAGGGTTCATGTGGTTAAATAGAATAAAGCCAGGGAACCTCTCAACCTGTCACTTTCCACTCATCTGTGAGAATCTGCAATTACCTCCTCATTTTACAGTACAATCAACCAGGAAATGTATTAAGCAATCTCATTCATAATGGCCTCTCTTGACAGTTGCCACTGTGCTTTCTATTATTCCTTCTATCTATGCATACCACTACATTTCTACAAGTACACTATAATTTGCGTTTTACGTAAGTATGATGTGCAAGTCTGTGCATGCATGCAATGTATTCTAATACCTTCATGACAGAAGTTATATAGCTGTAAGTGTAAGTGGACTTAGGCTGAGTGAGATTTAAAGTAATTACAATGGGGAAAATCCAGGAACTTGGCCGAGATATTTTCTCAGTCAGTCAGTCAGTCAGCTATAGCTTCCACACCATCTGTGAGAGTCTACTACAATTACTCCCACAATTACAATTACCAGCAAACTAGTGCATGCTACACTATCTTCATTCATTATTACCACTTCACTTCTTGCTCTTTTAACACATCGGGCATAACTTGTAAGGCTTGCGGAACTGCTTCAGCGTGACAGCTCTGATAAAGGTAGTGAATGGGAATATGTGAGCTTCCATATTGGGAATTTCCTGAGGAGAACTAGTACACTTTATGATTTAGAACCATTGAAATGTCTCGGTGTCTTTGGCCCCTGCAGACCAGACTCAAAATTGGCAGTGAAAGTTCCACTGAGAAGTTTCAAAAGGATCATCTCAGATGTATACTGTACCTTCCAACATCTGCACATGTTCGGACATGTACTAGCCTTTGTGGCCTACATATTATTTCTGTACAAATTGTACATATAGTGTATTTTCTCTATGCACAACTTGCGAGATTTTTGTAATATATTTTACTTTAGGTTTATCATGGATGTATTATTGTCTGTTGTGTAACTTGTCATGTACGTTGTAGCATTGAAGTGTAATCGTATTTCTGCCTCTTGCTCAGTTCCCACTTGAAAAAGAGACTTTGTCTCAATGTGTTTTTACTGGTTAAATTAAACAAAGAATCCAGGTAGTTATCAGACAACACAGCTCTTGTCCATCCTCCTCTCCTCTGGCTCCCAAACTGTGGAACAAACTTCTCATTGCAGTTCAAATGGTTAGAATAAAAGTCACTACTTTACTTTTTTTTTTAATGAATGCAAAACCAATAGTTTTAAGAATTTGATATATCTGCATAATTCACTGTTTATAATGTTCCTTTTTGTTAACGGTGGTTTATAGAATATTGCATTCAATGCATCCTGCTTGATAACATGCAATGTAGCACCCAAATGCATTTGATAAAGGTTACTGACTATATTTATATTGATTTTGCATTCATGAATCAAGATATTGTCAATCAAGGCATTCTGACCGGAGCAGCTCAAAATCTAACTTGAGATAAGGTTTGATTTTCAATTTGTATTCTGATCAACATTTTATTGGTACTTGGCCCAGCTTTGACTAATGTGACAGTAATGCCAATCAATCTAGGAAAATGGCTTCTATATGAATTCAATTCAAACTTTAAATACTTTGATAGCTTCGGCAGAAATGATTTAATTTGACGAAACTATGGTGACATTCTTCCAATATGATGTCATTGCACTGTTTCATATACTGCAATTTCTCGTTCATGATTCTGCCAATGGAAGCGACGCTGCTTGAGAGGCTGCCTGTCTGTGATGTGTGGTGCTGGTGCTGAGTCTTGGCAGATGCATAAGACGGTGGAGGAGGCCTCTCGCTGAGGTGATTAATCAAAGCTGACATTCGAATGGAAATGAGCTAAGTTGGAGGGCTCATCTCGGTAATGACGGAGAACTGCAAAAGACATTGTCCAATATACAGGTTGTAACAGTGTGTTGCTGCAAAGCCATTTGGCAGAATTTCACAGACAAATCCAATTGCTACATGAGTGTTCCCTAGCAGCAATTTGGACGCACTAATGAAGTGGTTTTTAATGTTTTATTATGTTATTAACAAAACATCTGAGATGGATGAATAGTATTATACTACTATTTATATTTGAAATGCTTAAAAAAACACAGAGTTCAACTACAAGCCGTACGTACTTTTCAGAGCAGGTCTGCAATGATTTAATTATTTACATTCACAACATCAACTCTAAACATATTGCATTATGTGCTCATTTTCTCTCGGGCCAAATATGAAAAAGCCGTCGATGATTCTTTACCTATCTTTGGCTTTCATGAATGGCCCATTTTGCTGACAAAATCATTGTCCTGGGGACCTGTTTAATTCTATACCGCCGCCACAGACAATCACAGTCTCATGTGGCAAGGCAATGCATAAGGATTTGAATCTCTAAGCCCCGAACAAATGAGAATCCAACTTAAAATGACTTCAAGCCAACAGGTGCTATGCTAGACGGATGCTTGCACTTTGCTGGAAATTGAATTAGTTCCACAGGGTCAGCGTAAAGGATAAGATTCATTTTGAACCCATTTCCCACCGTACATAATCACCACTTGCTGTCCTTTTCAGAAAGCTATTCTGTAGACGATAGAGTGACAGAGTATGTGTCAGAGTCACCGTAGCATCGGGAACTTCTGCATTCATGCCACACCCTGTGCACATGTGTGCAGTATTCTGATGATTGCGGGCCCCCCCACCTCCTAACACCACAGCCGATTGCATGCAGCTCAACTCTTTAACTGTAATATTCTGACTCCTGCATGTGTAGTGGGACCATCACTATGCTACACCAGTCCTATACTGACTATGTGTGGAATACAGAAAGGGTGTTTTCTTAGAAGAGAGTATCCTGTGACTGAAATCATTAAACTTAGCACGCCTTAGGTTAGGCCATCCATTCATTTATTGTGAATTATGTATTATTTACTTATTTAAGCGGCACACTACGGCTGTGCATATCAAACAGAACCCAAACAATGTCCCTGTCAACATTATGTTATTTTATGTGTTCTTAATGGTCCTCAACTGTGTGCTTCTGGCATGGCTTTGTGTTCGTGAATTAAAATGATTCCCTGAGTGTTAACCCATTTTGACCTGAGATCAGATTATATTCTTCTATGTCAGTCGTTCTTCGATTTTTCAAAAATAGCAGACCTACAAGCTCGTAGCGCGCCACTCGGTGGGGCGCTATGAGCTTGTAGATCTGCTATTTTTCAATAGCTAAAGCATAACATAATGCTAACACCAAAAGGGGTTCCCGCCCAAAATGAGTTAAAGCAGCATGAAATTGCTTCTGTTTGCAAATGATTCCTGGGACACACATTTCACTTCATCCCATCCCATTGCTCAAACGATTCCCACAGAGGAGAGTGCCATGGCTTTTCAATTAGAAAATCCTTAGGCCTATGGACCAAAACAAAATAGCACTAGCTCTCCTCCCCAAAACAAAACCCCCAAGAGTTATGGTATCAAGTGGAATCCCTGCTGGCCATGGGCGATATTAGACTTATGGGGTTACATAGAAGGCCATCTAATCCATTCACCACCCCCTCCTTGACCCCCACCCCACGGGGAAACACGATCCAGATCATAGCAAGTTAGCAACCAATGTAAAACAGAAAAACAATGTAACCAACCACCTGGAGTCAATCCTTGGTGTCCTGCACGGGAACCCAATAATTGCTCGACGTGGAATCCCCGCATCCAAGCGATGTATTAGGCTTCTGAGCTACCGGCATGGCTACTCTGCTACACAATGAGGCATATTATGTTGTTTAATCGTATTATTAATCCTACAAAACCAGTCACAGGTGAAAAACAATATTAAAAAAAATATATAATACAAAATTACACAAGTTTTTCTTGTGTCCTAAACATCAGTAAAATAAGCTAATAATAATAAAAGGGGTGAAGTGGCCCTTTAAGTCCAATTTAATAGGTCCAATCTAAGCTTTCATTGTTTGCATAATAAATAAATCAGACTTGATCACTGGCTGCAGATTTGTGTCTTTATAACATGGGAAAAAGCAAGTTCTTATATGCACACCGGATCAGCTCAGAGTTGGATGCGTAGGCACTGGCAAGGCCAGACGTCTAGAATACAATGAAATGATCCGCGCAGGCACGCACACCCTCTACACTTACACAATAGGGACACGTGTATTTACCGTGCAGGCAATGTTTCGGTCAATAGACCTTCAGGCATCTGTCTTTGCAACATGAAATACTGAAACCATTGAAAAGCCACTGACACACAATTGGACCTTGTGTGCACACAAGGTCTTGTTCCGCGCTGAGAGCGATATCTTCTGTTCACAGGATGGTTTGGGGGAAATTGGGTTGGTAGTGGAACTTACTGACTTTATATACCATGCATTTAAATTGGACCAGTCAGTTGAGTTTTAAAGTTGTACAGTGATTAACTTATATTGCATAATTATAGCACCGTCCAAACGGAACGGTGGAGCACACCTTCATTGATTAAAAAGGGTACAGATCCTGTGTTGACAATAACGCGACGCTGTGGTGTTATGCTAGTCTCGCGCAGCCAGACAACTATTCCACAATCTCTGAATGCTATATAGAGTCTGAACCTGCACCTCCCGAAATCTGAGTTTGTCAGTTTGTCATTTCCGTTCACAAAATATCTTTTCCATTTTATTATTATTTCTGCTAAGCAGCAAGATACGTATGCTTAGATGATTTCTATTTACATTAAATTTGCGTGACTGTAAAGACGAAACGGAATTGGGGAGGAGACTCCACTTCCGCTTTATATTTTACTCAGCTTCCGTTGCTCCAGACTGTATGTTGGAAGCATTTGAAAATTGCGAGAGGCAACCGTCAGGCCATGCGAGACTATAGTGTTATGCGGACATGGCTTCTACTTGGACTAAAGAGTGCCAAAACTCCTAATAACAACAAATACAATCAGTTCTTCATACCATCGGGATTCTGATGATAAGCATTATGTACAGGGTCATGCAGAAACACGCTACCATATATTGTGCCGTGATTATGCTGCAAAAAGAATGGCATACAGGACCATTATTTTAAGGCTCCTCCCCCTGTGGTATACCTATTCCCAATTCTTGTCAGGGAGGCAGACACCCTCTTGAGATTTTCTTTTTGATAAAGCTTGTAAGGTTGGCTCAGACTTGTGTGGGACTAGCCATTATTGCTTTGAAGGCTGTAGCATACTCCAGTCCTTGCAGAAATGAAGTTCGGCAGGTCAATAACAACAAAATGCGTAGAAAACAAACACACACATTGCCTTAGGTTCAGAGATATCCCGGAATCGGCAAGTACGCCAGTCTTTGCACCAATCAGAATCCTATATGGTTTGATTTCCCGTGGCAGGTTATTGGTTATTAAAACAAAAAGAAAACTCTGAGGACGCAAACCGTCTTTAGTTCGTTATAAACAAAACAAACACCAAAGCGCTCCGTCTCTCACTCTCTCTCTCTTGCCCTCCCTCCCTCCCCTCTCGCACGCGCGCGCACACACACAAGCCACACACACTCTCGGCTACGGGCGGGAGTGTGCGTGAGATGAGCATGTCTGCATCGCATCACACCCTCTATATAAAAGGAAAAACACCTGGAGACTTGTGCCGCATGTGCCGTGGTTCCCTACTAGTCCAGGCTGGCCGACGACGTGTGAGAATACTAGACTGCAGCAAGCAGCTCCAAACAGCCGTGCAGTATCCTACCTACTGACGTACCGAACGGTCAAAGCTTGCTTAGCATGTGTCAGATGAAGAGCCTTGGCTCGAAACGTCGTCAATAAATGTATCTTTTGGAGCATATGAGTGTGCGGGTTCCCTTCTCTTTTCATATATTACTTTTTGAAGCCAGCACCTCCACGAAGTGATGTGCATATTTTACTATAGTTTCTGTCAGACGAACATAAACCCTTGACTTCTGGTCGCTTATTATTATTGTATTATTATTCTCTGGTATACCGATTGGTATCAGCCTATACGCAGGTTGTGGGATCGGGAATGAAAAAAATGATATCGGGACATCTCTACTTAGTTTCAGAAGTACATTTAGGCACTTTGTGCACCTCCGATATTTTCTAACTAGCCAAACCTCACCACAGCACCATTTTATTTCTGCAATCTGCCAACAACGTTCCATGGACCATTTTGAGGAAAGGTTGTCTGAGCTCTGAGTGAGGATATAATCACTCTCCCGAAGGAACTACAAAAACAGCCAGATGGCCAGTAATTTATGGAGAGACATAGCACACATGTTGTCCACTCTGTCTGTTGCCAGAAATGTAGAAATATCCATGACAAATTGAGTAAAGTACATAAAACAGTTTCGTCGTCAGAGAACTTTTTTTCATTTCGGCAAGCTGAAAAAAGTTTGACTTGGTTTGGAGTGTTGCCTTCATTCAGCTCTGCTGGGGGACTATCCAGCACACATGTTGTCCACTCTGTCTGTCGACAGAAATGGCAAAATATCCATGACGAATTTAGTACAGTACATAAAACGTCATCAGAGAACTTTTCTTTTCATTTCAGCAAGCTGAAAAAAGTTTGACTTGGTTTGGAGTGTTGCCTTCATTCAGCTCTGCTGGGGGACTATCCATGATTCACCTATAGCTCCTCTGTACTCCACACATTCAATGATGTTATGAACTTGACTTAATTCTTTCCCAGAGTTTTTGTGCTCTTTTTCATCTCGCAGACTTCCAAGGATTGTGATCCCCGGTTGGGGGTCGATGGTTTCCATGGATTACGGCTGCGGCCAGTTATTATAGATGTTATTATTGTTTGCTGTGTTGCTGTGTTGTCCATCTCTCTCTCTCTCTCTCTCTCTCTCTCTCTCTCTCTCTCTCTCTCTCTCTCTCTCTCTCTCTCTCTCTCTCTCTCTCTCTCTCTCTCTCTCTCTCTCTCTCTCTCTCAGCCCAAAGCATGCATGCTGTGTAGGCTATGTCATGGGTGCCTGAGCAGGTGCCTGAGCAGCAATGCCACACAAATAACATATATAGAGGCTCATAACTCATACAAAATAAACTGTACTCCACAACAAAACAAAAACTCCTCCTCCAGTGGGTGGTCTCAAAGTTTTTTTAGACCAATCCTTAGAAGTTTACTGTATTAATTCAAAATGTATAAGCCCTCTCTCTCTCTGTGTCTCTCTCTCTCTCTCTCTCTCTCTCTCTCTCTCTCTCTCTCTCTCTCTCTCTCTCTCTGTTACTGAAAGTACAATAGTGCACATCCAATAATTTGGCGCCCCTCCGAGGGGTCGCGAACCCCATGTTGAGAACCCCTGCTCTATGCTGACAAGCTAAAAACTCACTTAGACTGACACTCGATGGCACCAGCATCGTGGGGCCAAGTGGACAATGTAACGTGACGTCGATCGACCATCACAGATCGTTGGGACTCTATTGTGACCATGCAGCCATTATGGATGATGCAATGACACACCAACGTGTGATGATTGATAGACTCTAAGAAGGTTTATGTTTGGGTCAATATTGCGTTATACCAGCTCTCCCCGCCTCTCCTGCTGAGGGAAATCTAAATTCACGCCAGATAAAACTACTATAGCGACAACAAACCTATACACGCCCACTGCTTTGAAAAGCACCATCCCATATGCCATAAATTATTTGCATTGGTTCTGTGACGCTGTTATTTTTTACATTTCCAAGTTGTTTCCAGCTCAATGTTTAGATGTCACCATGCAGGCATATCAGTAGGTGGAGTAGCTGATCTTCTGGCTCTACACGAGACTGTATAGGCCCGATACAAATACTTAATTTCATATTACCTAGTAGTAGGCATATTGTTTAATATTCATAATGTGCATGTTTGTCTTGAGTTAGATTTCATAAAGGACCACTTCACCCATTCTTATACAATGCTCTTTATACTCTACTACTATCTCTGTGTACTCTGTCCGTGTCTCAGAGGTGGGCTGTGGCCAGTTCGGAAACCAGTAACACCATCGGTAAACAAACCATTATTTTATTAATGCAGTAAACAATGGTGTGAGATGGAGGATGACTGATTTAAGCACAGGTCACACCTGGCCTGAGTCAAACTAGAACTGGACTCAGAGCTGGCTGCGCACCTGTTGTGCATGGACTTAATCAAGACACAACAGGTTAGAATCGGTCATCTCCACAAACACTCACAAAGTGTTATATTATATACGTTGACTTATTCCCTGAACTGAGAGGAATAAAACAACCAACTTAAGGAAGCTGCCCTGTGTCGTGTGACTCGTGTCCTTCCTTCCCCTGGGTGGTGACTAGCGGTCACAAAATGGCTTCTATAATAGCATGCTGACTTTCCAGGAAGAGAAAAACTGTCATTGGTAGGCATTTGGTCGGCAGATATTGTGACATTTGTTATATATTAGTGAGGACCAATATAGGAAGATGAGTTTGAAAATGGGTTAAATGCTCTTTAAACAACACAACTTCATCTCAGACATTAAAAAGAATAATCATCATTTGATTCCCATTTACAGTACACATGGATTTGGGAGATATTAATGCATAATGCACATGCAGTAAGTACAGTACGACAAAATGTTGCATAGGGCCCATTAAAAGCTATAAACTGCCCTGGCAGTGCGTGTGGATGGAATGGTCCTTGTGGTATGCTGGCAGTCAGATAAAATTAGTTTCCGTACGTGCTTGTATCTTCCAATGTTTTGCTAAGTACACTCGAAAAACAAGATGCTGCATCTCAAGGGGCTTATCCTCCAGTGGAATTTCAAATAAATATGTGTGGGTAAAAAAAAGACTAAAGCCCTAACCACACCAAAGGGTCGAGACGGTTTTAGCTCTGTCTGTCCCTGCGGTGTGATGTGTCCGGTTGCACCATTACGCGCGTCGTCCCAAGTGATTCAACACATGGAATTCAATGGACCAAACCACACCAAAGGGTCGAGACGGTTTTAGCGTTAACTCCTTGCAACCGTTTGGACCCAAGGAGTTGCATGACCCTTTGGTGTGGTTAGGTCTGAATGTTGAAGGGATGGATGTTCTCTGTTGAGAACATTCACCCCCCTGGGCAGTGGTGGAAAGTAACTAAGTACTTTTACTTAAGTACTGCACTTAAGTACAATTTTGAGGTAGGCCTATTTGTACTTTACTTGAGTATTTATACTTTTACTTCTACTCCAATACATCTCAGAGCCAAAATTACTACTTTTACTCCACTACAATTATTTGAAGATTTTAGTTAGGCTACTAGTTACTTTGGAGATTTTAATTTTGATTAGAAAACATATATTAACCACTTCAACACTATACATTTTGGCAATTTGAAAATAGACGATCTACAAGCTCACAATGCGTCGCAACGCGACGCATTGTGAGCTTGTAGAATAGATTTTGTACACATTTTGAACTTGTGAAATGGGACATTCTGCAATATGAGTAGGCCTACTTTTACTTTTAGTCCTTAAGTACATTTTGATGCCGATACTTTTGTACTTTTACTCAAGTACATTTTCAATGCTGTACTTTTACTTGTAACGAAGTAGTTCTAAATTGCAGTATTGGTACTTTTACTTAAGTAAAACAATTGAGTACTTTTTCCACCACTGACCCTGGGGAACTGCCCTGTTTCAATCGACCACGACCAATTATATAAATACCTCAAGGCCCAAGGGACAGCAATCTGAGGAGCATGCCGGCAGCGTCCCTCAATAATGTCCATTAAACCATCGCCTGTAACTTTTCAAGGCTACAGTATGTAAAGTAGAAGTGGTCAGATATGTCTCGTTCTGCAACCCCTTCTAAGCTTTCTTTCTGCCTCTGTGCTGCCTGCAGGGAGGCAAACTGCTGCTGAAAGTTTGATGGAATGCATTGAAGTCATGAGCCGGGTGGAAAAATAGTATTTTTGAATAAACACCATCTTTGACTCTTTGCAACCTTTGTCAAATTTACGTTTCAGGAAAATAAACAATTGGATAAACTCTTCAGTGGTTGGGTAGGGAAAAGCTAACGCTCCGGTTCGGTCTAACGCTCCAGTTTCATCCTTTTGCTGTTGAGAAAGCAGATCTACAAGCTCATAATGCGGCACCATGAAGTGCCACGCTACGAGCTTGTAGGTCTGGTATTTTTTTATATTTGCACAATTTTTTTTAAATGGCGCAAAACTTTGAATATAATGCTTTCATAGCGAACGTTTTTAACTCAAATCCTTGCTTCTGGGAGGTCCCTGGAACAACATATTTTGAGATATGTAGCCAATTACCAATTACATAATAACTTCTGGGGTCCTTGACATGAAATAGTGTGAGAACCACTGATATAAAAACAGGTTTTTCAGAAAACAATTTTTGTTGGTCTCAGTCCTAAATCTCTACAGTACAGCCTACCCTTGGCCTATAGCCTTCGTCAGATAAAATGTAGCTTACACAATGCATTGACACGGACTGTATCTAAAGCCTATTTTGAGTCAGACTTTTACCCAACTTGACATCTATGGGAGAATGTGCTAGCCTGCTATGCTCTTGCTCTCACAGTGACAGTGAGGGTCACTGTCAGGTGAAAAGAAACAATTTGTGCATCCATGTGTATTGGGGGAGGCATGGGCGTGTAGTTCTCTACTCCCTCTCCAGAGATAGATTTGGTGTGGTTCGCTGCTGTGGGTTTCGGCCTTTCGGGTGGGTGGCGCTTACAGTAAAACATTACATTTCATATCAAAGTCTAGAAAATTTAATTCAAACATTTACACAAGACACACGAAAAGTGACTGAGCGAGGTTTAATAACATATCCTTTTTACAATTCCCAAACGTACGGTATCATGGATGGCCAGAGCAGAAAGGCTAATTCATGCCAATCATACAGTTTTTAATCAGTGCTGATGAGTAAATGTGACTGAACCAGTCACTGTCTGTGGATGTCATCATAAATCACCTACTGTACTGTACTGTACAGGCACATTTAATTAAGAAAGTTATCTCACACTGAATGGTATACGGTACTACTGTGTACTCATGTGGGAGTCTAGCCAGTAAGGATGGCTGCAACCGAACGGGCGATAATGAAAACTCACCTATTTTGATTTCCTGTTCAAGCACCAGTGGTGGCAGTGGAGGCTATAGCTCCGTCTGCCTGATCGCCTCATTAAAGAGCCATAAAGCAGTTTGACACACACAGGATGCCAATCCATCACAGCCAGGCCACTTCTGATGCGGGGCGGGGGGGGGGGGGGGGGGGGGACCCTCAAGGGGGATAGGAAGGCTGCAGTGGCTTGGAGAAAATGTTCATGTCGTACCGAGCTGTCGTCTGGTGAGCCGAGATGCCAACACCCCTGAGGCGGAAGTGCTGGTTGCACATCCAGTATAGCCCACTAACACGTCCCACAAACCCATGAGCGAGGCAATTAGCAGGAGCCCCCTGCGGGCAGCACATTCCTCCCCCCAGTGATTCTTGCCTCTCTCTCTCGCTTCCTTCCGCTCTCTCTTCCTCCACCACTTCGACCTCTCTTGCTGTAGCAATCCGTATCCTTAAAAATTCCCCTGCATGCTTGCTTCGACGCCTGCCAGCTCAGTGTTCATAATTCGGCCATGAACACATTTCAGACCGGCGGTGGTCGTCATGTTTCGAGCAGTTATGCAGCCCGTAATTGTTAAACAGTCCTGTTCCTCGTTACTCTAATTACCTCTGCCAAAAGGAAAATAAAATACCATTTGGAGGGCCAATTAATGCAATTGAAACTTGATCGATTATAGTGGGGGATGTTACCTTAGACAACATTTGTAATTAAATTGTCAACAACGTCAAATCATCGCCGGGAGTGTGTGCAACGCATAGCAAGCTAGTGTCTTAACATTAGCTTAGGTTTAAATTGAGTTTCAATTTGAATAACAAACCTGGGGGTAAAATACAGTCCAGCCAAAAATAATGAGCATTGCGTTTCTCAATAGCTGTAAAGGCATACTGTAAAGCACAATAGGAATCCCTGATGAGATGATTTTTGAAACATTTTCAATTGTTGTGGCTGGCTGTGCAGAATCCCCACAAAAAATAATGTAAACTTGAATTAAAAGGGTTTAATCACTCACATACAAACTTAAATATAAGAAACAGTCTTCATGTGTTATCATGCTTACTGGAGAATTCTTTGTGGATAACTTTAAGAAAGTGGTCACTGTCATCTTCTCATTGGAACAAAGGCACATACAGTATGCTTCTTTCCAACTAATGAACTAACCTTCAAACACAACTTGTTTGTGAGCACTGATGTGAAATACTGTACATGCCAATCCAAACGCAAAACAGAAATGCCTTGTAACACTGATAAAACCTTTTTCATAAATTACAGTAGTTCACAGTTCTGACTGGCTTTGAAAGCAGTGCACGTTTACGACGGGTAAGGAACATTGGTCAAATACAAACAAATAGTGGATCCGTTTCCTGGTATAGCCTCGATACCCAGGCTTTCATTTTCGTCGGCGCAAAAAAATCTGGTATACAAACTATACATCCCAGCAGCTCAAAATGACATTTTAAAGCAAATATATGCCTTCATGACTTGAGACTTGCCTGCAGAGAACATTTGAAATAAATAAACCTGTATTTAGGAAACGTATTGTGGCTGTTTAAGGGTGTAGTAGAGCGAGTGCTCAAATGATGCTAATGTGTTGATTTCAGCGTTGTTTCCAGCTGGTGTTATATACAGTTACTATACTGTAACTGTAAAAAAACAACAAAAAAACACACATTTCTTCTATCAATTTACTCACTCATGCATGAAGCCTTGAATTCATAGTATAGTTAGTTAGTAAGTTAAGACATTCAAAAACTTTCACCACTTAAGCTTAATAGTCTTCATTTCCTGCAAAAACAAGGAGAACATTTCTCACAAGATCACAGGGAATAATGATTTTAGTTGACCTGATGCTATTCTGCTACCAATACATGCATCGTGGCCAAATCCATTACACTAAAGCCCCACAACCACTCACTATGTTAATGTCACCTCCTCTGCCCCCAAACCGCATACAATTCAATCAGCAGCACCGCAGCGACTGTCACACGCATGGCTATTCTCAGGTTGGAGAAAGAGCGAGCAGGCATGGGATAGTGTGCTGGAAATAAGGACAAGGAAGGAAGGGAGAGGGTTAAAATGGAAGTGAAATGCCAGCAGAAGCAGCAGGAGGAGGAGGAGGAGGACATGGTGAATGAAGCCTCCTTCCCAGAGTTGACTCTCTGGGCATGGCAGCCCGCTGCATGCAGGGAAACAAAGGACACGCGTCTTCCCTAGGCCTGCAGCGCACGCTGCGATATTTAATAAGTGTCCTTCATTATTTCCCAACGTGGGATCTTGTTAACCTCTGCTCCCCACTTAATCAATCCTTTAAAAAAAAAGAACAAATAAATGTCAACGAAAGATGTCTCTATCCAGGTGCTATAACACACACACACACACACACACACACACACACACAGAGAGAGGTGGATATGGAGAAACAGTGCAGTCATTCATATTCATGCATAAATTGCTTGGTACTAAATATAATCTGTCAAATTCGTGTGTCATTTTCTCTGAAGTGTGTGTGTGTGTGTGTGTGTGTGTGTGTGTGTGTGTGTGTGTGTGTGTGTGTGTGTGAGAGGGAAGTGCAATAGTTCACTTTAACAATTATTTGGAGAATGCCATAATTATAGAGAACTAGAAGCTCACGTCTAACGCCACGAGAGAGAGAGAGAATATCTACAAGTGGAACACTGTTGCACAAGACATATGTTGGCAAGTTCCTATGCAGTTTGTAATTTGGGCAAATTTGGCACAATATGAATCCATTAAGACAAAATGGGAATATTTACATAATCACACAATCGACGATAAATGAGGCCCATTTCAACAAAGAGGATGAACAATAAGAGTTTCATAGACCATGTCATTTTAATTAAAAAGCACAAAGACCTGCCATATACATAACACTTTCCTTTCGTCACTCAAACCAGATCAATCGAAGGAGATTCGACCAAATCTTTAATTAAAATAAGTGAAGGAAAGGAGCATTGGTTCCTTCTGACTGAATACACTATATGATATATCAATACTGTTGAAACCAAGCGCTGTGCAGCCAGCTCAACCGTTCTATTTTTAGTTGTCCCCCTTGTTAAATTCAACTGTCAATGCCTTTGGAGGGGGAGATAAGAAGTGGAGTGGCCTGCACGGGGAACCAGTCGAACATAAATCGATCACTCGAGCCTTCATTTGAGCTGGATGGTTCAAAATGATTAGAGTTCCGGAACTGAAGTTAATTCCCTGGGATTGGGTCTCTATAACAAGAGCGTGACACAATCAATGCAAATGATCCCACACCCCTGCGCTATCAAATCAAGGTGCCTCACAGGCAGAAGCTTAATCAAGGGCTAACGGTCATTACTTGAGATTACCATTAGAACCCAAATGGCATTCCCAATTTATTTTGGCCTCCACTCGGCTCGGCTTTAATTGTTAGCCATTTGAAGCTCAAACGGCCGGGGAAGAATATGCATGCAGCCCTGTTAAAAAGTGTAATAATGGCGAATGGCAGGAGGTTCCGCCCGAGACAGTCCACATTTCGCAGGCGGGCAGTGAGTCTGTCGTCCACAGAACTCCTCCGTGAGGCGAGCTCATCATAGTGTGGGTTCGTCAGCATGGCTTCCAGTTTTATCTTCGTCCTCTCCTCTGCTACCGCCTCCAGATTGTCAATGGCGATGAAGAGGACACTCATAGGACACGACTGAGGTGGTTCTTGATCCAGGCCCAAGGCTATACGGTCCACCCGCATCACTGAGGCCCCCTTTTCCACCAGAGTTGAACCGGTTCCGTTACTTCATCCCTCCTCATCTTGAACCAGTTTAGAACGTTTCCACTGAAAATGAATTGGTTCAGAACTCTAAAAGTTGGTTCAGAACTGGAACGCCAAAATGCTTTTTTTTTTCTTGCCCTGAACAGGGTAACAAAGTGGGTGTCTCACTGTTCTACAGGTTGGAAGATGCAGATGCAATATAATAAACAATGGCAAAAGCAAGTGAAAACTAGATAATGTGCCCCTCGGGGCAAAGGTCTCCACCAGGGCAGGTCAGGTTGTGGCCTCCTCCTGGTGGCGCTATAATAGGCCAATATGAAAAGGGTGTCATTTCTTCTTACACCTTCGATGGAAATTGGATGATTTGAGGCATTTTGTTCCAAAAATGTGTTTAGCAAAAATCCACCTGTTGGTGGCGCTATAACAGGCCAATGTGAAAAGGGTGGGATATATTCCTCGGCCTAGTAGAAAAGTCCACGTAAATTGCACGCTGTGTTCATGATTTGAGGCTTTTTGTTCAAAAAGGGCTAATCCTGTAAACTTTGAAAGCTAATGTCAGCCAATTAGGATGGAATATGAAATATTGGACAGATCTGTGCAATGATTTGCTGGATTTTTGGACAGAATCTGGAGCAGAAAAATGTGTTTTACAAAACTCGACCTCTTGGTGGCGCTATAACAGGCCTTTCTGGAAAATTTGGGGCAGAGTTTCATCGTTGGCATCCAGGGGGTGTGTGTGCAAAATTTGGCATCGACTGGGTTAACGGTGCCGGAGATTAGCTGGTAACAGACGGACGGACAGACGGACACACACACACACACATGGACTCACACACTGAAAGAGTGCAAAACATACTCTCTCCCCATGCCTTCGGCCTGGTGGAGACAAAAATCATCATGTAAAACAAAAAACTGAAAATAAAGTGACACTTGACATGAATTGGAATTTCCACTTTGACCGGTCATATTTGACACATTGGTGGTGTTGAAGGCACTAGATAAGTCAAGTGTTAGTGGTTGCTCCAGGTGGGTGTAAAATCTGTTCATAGCATCATCAGATATAGCATCATCCACACTCACATTTGCCTGATAAAGACAAATAGACAAATTTCGAGTCATGTACAGGCACGTGCACAGAGTCAGAGAGGCAGGGGCTGAAATCCCGTAAGAGTGCACTTTTGGACAAAAATAGCAGATCTACAAGCTCTCAGCTATTTTCGGGGTACTGGTACATGTACTAGGCTAGTGGCTTCAGGTGTTGTATAAGACCAGGCTCTCAAAGACCTTCATGACCCGTGACGAGTGACGAGTCTGTAGTTCTTGCGGTCGAGGGCACTGGGGCACACTTTCTTTGGCACTGGGACAAGGCAGGAGGTCGAGGCATCCTTAGCCTCAGGGAAAGGTTGGAAAGGTGTTGGGATGGCACCGCCAGCTGTCCTTCTCACGCCTTGAACACCCTAGGTTGGTATTTTCTCTCTACCAGAGGTCTTGTTAAAAAGCAGGCCGTTTCCCTGGCTTGTATTGCGTGTGATGATCAGGGGTTGGGGACTTGTTGTTGAGTTTGATGTAGTTGAGTAGGCAATGTGTTTCCTGTTGGTGTCTTATGCAAAAGAAAAGGTCAATAGGCTCCAAATTGTATGCACTGCTGTTAGGCTTTTAACTAAATTATAAGAGAAGAGAACATAGTACTCCAATTTTAACTTCCGTACAATGGTTGCCTGTCTGTTTTATGATTGATTTCAAGATGATACTGATTACTTTTAAGGCACTTCGTGGCCTGACTGCTAATTACATTTGAGTAATTAACCCCTCCTGAGTCTGTGTGCAGGCTGGAAACGGCAGGTTGAAGACCACGCTTTTACTTTCAGGTCTTCTTGACTCTGGAATGACCTACCTGAGGAGTTTTGGCATGCTAAATGTATTATTATTATTATTTTAAATCACTGGTGATTTAAAATGAAAATTAAAGTTTTTCTATCATTGTAAATAATGTCTCACTGAACATTTTTATTATTATTTTCTGCTGCACATTCTTAAAATGTTTTCTGCTTAAATAGGACTTTGCGATCTTGTCTCAGATCTCAGCTGTCATAATAAACTAGTCTCACTTCATTTCTCCATTCACTGACTTTGATGATTTAGAGTACGTTGGAGTGACTTAGATTTTCTCTGGTGTTCTAAATTAGTAAGTAATTGATATCCTATCCTATTGCCATACGACTTCCGATAGATAGCTCTGCCATCTCCAGCAAAGGAGGTGGTGGGGAAGTAGGAGGTTCCCTGCTGGGACAAGCCTTGGGGCAAGGATTCCGCTCTCAGAGGTGGATGAAAGTGAGAATGATGCATGCAAATTCACAATCTTTTGTAAATGGATTATTCGTGCCACTGCTGTTCACTTCAGCCCCTAAACTCTTCTGCCGCTCCCTCCTGTTGTTAGTAAGCGCAGTAACTGATTGACATTTTGCTAATTTCCGACATGTGCAATAGCAGTTTAAGGAAGAAAAAAAGGCTTGGGGCGGAGAGCAGGAGTGCATAGCAATGCTAGTCCCTGCTATCACATATTCATGCAAATTCCAATAGCATATGAGCATTTTCAGATGTCTGATAAAAATGAATTGCTCAACTAAAACCAATGTGCTGATTTCCATACTTTCCCCCTTTAGTTTTCAGGGTCAATTATTCCCGCTATTTAAGGTTTATTTTGTTTCTGTGAGCACAGAGGTTAATTCAAGAATGTCTTTAATCACATACAACAGATCAGATTTCTAGTTGTCGTAGTTCCTCTCTAGAAGGTAATTGTACACAGAAAGAGAGAGCAAGAGAAAGAGACCGGAAAAAAAGAAACATGGCTTACATTTTAAATCAATTACATTTTTAAATTAAAGATGTTTTATGGATCACATACAGTCTCGGTCTGAGCATATGCTACTTGCTGTATATCAACCATCAAGGAGACAGTCTCCTCTCTACGATTGCAAGTCAGATTTACCTACATCAAAGATGCAGCTCAGACAGACTGCCATATGTGCATTATACTGTAGTAAGTGCAATTTGCACTGGTAAGGTGCATGGGATTAACGACTGTTATATAATGAGACATCAGCAATTACACAATCCGCACATGATGGGGCCTTGATTCTATAGCCATGTTCTGGGTTTGAAGCAGAGTTTAATTTGCAGTTGTCTGGTGGGCTTTGGAGCTCTCAACCAGCTGAAGAATAAACCGTATGAAAACAAAACAAACTGATGCTGAAATTGATTAACACTGACACGTTTCAGAAGGACACAATAATGCGAGAGAAATTGGAGATTGAATTGGGTGATATTGCTCATAAAATAGGACTCACAAAATGAATTAATTCTGTTTACCACACACTCACTTTGAAACTTTTTGTCCCTTCTTTGTGGGTGACTTTGGGAGGAATGTGTGGTGCTATTGCAGATGCGATTCCAGATGCCTGATGGTGTGTAGACTAGCCGCAAGTCGCAACACTAGATTTTTTAAATATTATGTTGAATCTGGAGTGGCAACATCAACCATTGACAGCCCATACATTCCAAACGGAAAAGTCCTATCCGATTGTATTAAACAACATTAAACTCGCCAACATTGCAGCTGTATGAATCGCTTGAATTATCCTCTGTCTATCTGCAAAGTGTATGTTTCATAAAGATCCACCATAGACATGATATGAGATACTTTCTGTCAATAAAAGTCTGTGCAGTTGCTTATTGTTTTAATTAAAATTAAATATTCTTGTATAATGGATCAGATCGATTAAAGGCTGCATCTCTAGTTACATGAACACTGTTATAACATATTAAAGCTACATCATGGCCCAATGAATCCCTGGCAGAGTGCAGGGTCTCGCCCACTCACTATTATCATTATTTGACTTCACGTGCAGTCCAAAACATGCCTTATGAATATTTCATAGCAGTCCCAAGGGGATGTAACCGTGACATTAATACGCGCAGCAATGCACTCATCGGATAATGGATGCTTGTTTACCCGCAGCTTGTTGCAAGAACGAGACTATAGCTCGCCCTTTTTGTATTACCGTCAAAATCTGTTTAGATATTTATCTTTCTGTTGGGCTCTCTGCGCGCCAAAGTGCAGCATTTGGGATTGTTTCCTATGCGAGTTTTGATCATGGCCTAGGACAGGTGACGTAGTTTGATCATGGCCAGTATGTACAGTATCAAATTACATTACAAACAATTTATTATTATTGTTATTATTATTATTATTATATACCTTTATTGAAAAGATGAGCCCCTTGAGATGCCTCATCTCATTTTAGAGGGGGTCCTCAACACAGATATATAGTACAATACAGTTCACAAACAATACAACAGTACAACCTATGATTATGACAAACGTATGACTTATGATAAACTATGAGGTTAAAGAACCACAATAAAAACAAAATCATTTGAACTAATTACTGTACTATTGTTGCTGTTGGGCAGAGGGAGACCGTGTATGTCCAAAACCGTTAATTTGCCGGAACATTGTTTCAGTGAATCCAAAGTATATTATTGTTAAACTATAAAAGCTATACAGGCTCACAGCAACACGTCAATGTATAGTCAACAGGTTACTGTATATTACTGTATATGCCCGCTAAACTTGAGGTTTCCGGGCAAATCTAGTGCCCATAATTGCCCATTAACTGTCACAACATAGCCTGACATTGTCATGGCCTGCGGCCTACAGACCATGTCTCCCTGTCAGCCACTCCCACTCTCCATTCCTACCCTCAGCCATATAAATTGGGGTCTCAGAGATAGACATGCCATTAAATGGGAGTCCGTAGCCTGTTGCATAATCAAACTGGGTGTCCTTGAAAAGAAAATAGTTGAAAATCACTGCTAGTTCTGTGACACATACAGTAGTACATGCTCACGCACGCACACACGTTGTAACAAACTATGTTCATGCAGCTCATAGCATAGGCTATAAAGCTATTGTAACCCAGAGAACATTACGGACATGCCCTAAAATTATGCAACTGTTTTTTTTCTCCATTTTGTTTAATAAGGGCATTTATCTCGTGGCACTGTATTTATGTTGCCAGTCAGATGTTTTCATAATTGCTCTGATAATGCGCTCTGACTGACCCCCCTTGGCCCTTCACCATCACAGAGGAGAATAGCCTGCTGTAGATTATTAGCATGCTTGAAATTAATATAGTACAGACATGATAAATGCTGTGTGTGTGTGTGTGTGTGTGTGTGTGTGTGTGTGCGTGTGTGTGTGTGTGTGTGTGTGTGTGTGTGTGTGTATGAGAGAGAGAGCAGTAAAGGGAAGTGCAATAGTTCACTTTAACAATTAGTTGGAGAATGCCATAATTATAGAGAACTAGAAGCTTGAGTGCCTACGGCACGCTCACGTCTAACGCCACACGGCCATGTTGTCGTTTCTCCATGAATATCGTGTGTCTGAGTGAGACGCATGCTGTTACACAAAGCGTACATTTTAAACAAAGGCACACAGCGATGTGTCTTTGGCCACTGACTGTGTTGATTCTGTGATGTTTTTTTTCTTCATGAATAAGAGAGGGAGGTGAAGTAGAGCAAGGATAGAGCAAGGTAGGGAAAGTACAGGGAGCAGGAACATCACTGCAGTTCTTTGAAAGCCCCGCTGTGATGGGCCAGTAGTCTAAGGAGAGATTCACATATGGTCCCGGGTGCCACTCGGGACCACTTGGCAGATGTCAAGGGTTGGATTGGGGGTGGGAAGTGAGGACGCTGGCGTCGACTGTTCGCCGCTTCACCTCCCAATGTATGAATGAATGAACCATTGTAAGCGCTTTGAGTAGGCACATAGTGCATAGAAAAGCGCCATAAAAATGCAATTCATTATTATGTTGTGGTTGTGTGAATGTTGCGTACCGTCCCCGGAACGCTTCACCCAACCATTCCCGGGACCGCATGGAGGTGATGGAGGTATAGTCTTGGGACAGACGACTACCTCTCTCTCTCTCTCTATCGTCGTAATCCCCTACGAATCGCCGTAATCCTCTACGACAGTGGTTCCCAAGCTTTTTCGTGTCAAGGACCCCCAAATCAACATTTATTAGGCCGCGGACCCCCCCATTTGAAAACATATGCCAGTGACCCAGATAAGGGAGATTTTTACGGCTCTAGCAGTGATTCTGAAACATATTAATTTCATGGACCCCCAGTTTCACATGCATTATGCTACGGACACCCGATTTATATTGTAAAACCACTGTTAATTTTACTCTGAGAGTGTACAAATGTACAAACATGTATACACTCTCTGAGTTACAGACCCATAAGGGTCAATTTGGTTCCTAACTATCTCTAATTGAGCTAGGTACCCCCTGGAACTCCCTCAAGTACCCCCAGGGATCCCACTTTGGGAACCCATGCTCTACGAATCGCCGTAATCCTCTACGGATCGCCATAATCCTCTACGAATCGCCGTAATCCTCTAACTTTGAAAAATTGCAAAGTGTGGTTGCCGCAGTCGCTACATAGGCCCCTCCCACTAATATTGCCAGCCAATTACAATGTCACGTCAACCCTGTGATCATGCGTAAGTAATTTGGAGGGGATTTATCCCCCCAAAATCATATTTTTGCACCAAATGGTTAAATCTTTCGCATTTGCGGCGCCTCCTATGGATGAAAATGGCAGATTGGACATTCCGTTCGTGATTTGTGGTGTTTATTGTAAAATAGGCCCATCCCACTAACTTTGGAAGCCGATTACGGCCTAACGATAGGCACTATCAAAATTCTGCCTGTGGTGTTTTAATCGGATAGGTCCAGAGATTATGTGTACGGATTTCTGTGAGATTTGGACGGAAGAGGAGGAGCAAAAAGTGTGTTTTGGAGAAATTTCAAAATGGCTGAAAATCTATCTACAGTATCTATCTATAAAATCTATCTATATTCCCTGGAAGGAATCCAGGGAAAAGGGAATTTTGATTTTACGACATACGGTTCAACAGTTATAGCTGAGCCAAAACGTAAAGTGGGCTGTTATAACGCCACCATGAGGCCGACCCATATAATTATAAGTTAATTAATTTTAGTAATTAATACTAATTATTATGAACCTCCCCTCCAAGTTTTGTAACTTTAGCCCTTACTTGAATGTGAGTTTTCGCATTTTCCCATTCATGTCAATGGGGAAATTTAATGCACGAATAAATTAATATAAATTAAACTATATAACATGCTGTACATTCTCTCACATATGTATAGAAAACCCCACCACTCTAGCTGAGAGTAGGGCGGAGCAGTAGCAGGTTAACTTGTTGTTGGTGGGTGGGGCCACCAACTGGCACACCTGGGGACTATATAGGCAAACTAGAAGCCACAGACAAACATTTGTGCCTTACTCTGTGCCTATATTGATGCATTACTCGTAAGTTTCCTTTCTATTTGCCAAATGCCCCTTTGAGTAGTTGATTTGCTTAATATGTTCATGCCTAAGTTTGCTTGTAGTTTAATTTGTTTATATCTAAGACTGTTTGCACTACTGATTGCTTATATCTCTCTTCTTGTTCAGTTAAAATCATCACCCATCATCCGTCATTCACCATTGCCATCATGCCATACTGTATCTGCAAAGCCTGAATGAATCTCTGTGACATGTCAATACTGTCTGGTCCATGGTCCTTGCTCTAATAGGCATGCTGGTGTAGAGGTGCACTGCATAGAGGTACATAGCCAGCAACCTCCCCTAACTAGCTAGAGAGAATATTTCAATATGGCTCAAGTGCGTACCGTCAAAACTGGGGGAGGAGTAGCGTGCCAAAGTTTAGGGTTACGTGTTACAATTACAATAGTCTGGTTGCCCTCTGTTAGGGCAACCACACTAATAAATAAATATGTAGGCCTAAACAAAGGCTAGTATACATATCCGAACATGTGCAAATGGATGCAATGCAAATTGGAGTGTACATCTGAGGTGATCCCTTCTTAAACTTCTCAGGGGAATTTCCAAGGCCAATTTGAGTCGTGGAATCCTCTACAAATGTAATACTAGATGCATTGCGAGCTCTAAGCTACATTTAGACTTCTGTGCAGAGACAACATGCCTGTGGCGCAGACCAGCTGGACAGAGCAGAGACCATGTATTTCTGTCCCTTCCTGTCCTTGCCTCCTGCTGTATGCCACCTATATAATGGTTTGACTGATGGCTATCTGTAACACACGTGGCACTGAAGTTACCACAGTGATTGATAGTGCCGTAAACTGGAGTCAAATCAATATCACGTAAGAGTCAGGTTGGGGGAATGCCTACATATTTCAGAGCCATTAACCGACCAACGTTGCCACACAAGGTGACATTTCTCAACCCGGACCTGCCTTTTCATATCAGGATAATGTTTTTTTTACGCCCGTGTGAAGTGAGGGGCCCGCTTATCATCGTATATCATCATACATCATCTCATTCTGGCCAATCAGAAATTGCGTCCTCACCTTCGTCTTCAATGTTTGTGTTTACGCAATGTTTGTGTTTACACGGCACACACCCTCAAAGCTGGACATAGGAGGCTAGCGCCCCTCAAAAATGACTTAGATGACGGTATTCCCAAGAGCTCTACTCTAACCACCCCCTCCCTCCCTTTTGTTTTCACCCTGCCTTAAACATAATAAATAGCCGATCTACAAGCTCATCACCACCCATTAGGTCCAGAATAGGGACGCTATAGGTCAGTGGTTCCCAAAGTGACCCCCAGGTGTCCTTGAGGTAGTTCCATGGGGTCCCCATGCAGTTAAATGATAGTTTGGAACCAAATGGACCCTTGTGGGTCTGTAACTCTGAGAGTGTACAAATGGAACCTTGGTTCCATTTGTATGGAATGGAACCTTGGTTCCATTTGTACACTCAGCGTTAAATTAACTTTGATTTTACAATGTACATTGGGGTCCCAGAGATAGAAATGGGGGACCGTAGCCTAATTCAGGTCAAACTGGGGGTCTTGAAATGAAATGAAATGAAATGAAAATAGTTGAGAATCACTGCTAGAACCGTGAAAATCTTCTCTTATGGGGGTCCTTGGCATATATTTTCAAATGGGGGGCTAATGATTGTTAATTTGGGGGGCCCTTGACATGAAAAAGTTTGGGAACCACAGCTATTCTCAATATGCAGACTGTGGCCATCTTATACCATATAAGTTAATGGCAAGGTGCTACCTAGGTGCAACTTCCATTGGCAGCCCATTCATTCAAACAGAAAAGTCCTATCTGATTGTATTAAACAACGTCGAACTCACCAACGTTGCAGCTGTACGGAAAGCATGAATTATTCTCTTTCTATCCTCAAAGTGTTTGTTTCATAAAACTCCACTGTTGACATGTTATGAGCTACTTTGTGTCCTTGCAGGTGATTTCTTTTCGAAGTGCTGGAGTTTGAAAGCGCTCGTTAGATAACACTCAACTGCCCTGTGTACCACCTGTTTATAATTAGCACATAATGCAAGAGGCAGCTGCTTTACTGAAAACGAGTGCTTCCAAACTCTGATGGAAACATGGCCGCGGTCTGCAAATGGGCAATGGGTTGTGTCTCTGACCTCCGTTTCGAGCACTGGGGCAGCGAGGGAGGGAGACGTGCCCATCTGGCTCCGAGGTCGGAGGAGATTTGTTAACACGGTCTGCGAGATCTTGACATCCTTTGAATCCTTCCAAAGTGATAGTGTTTACAGGCAGGCTAAATGATTTATGACCTTCCCTCCCACAGCCGTGTGTATCTTTCTCCTTCTTTCCAAAGATACCACATGTAAAGCAAAGTCAATTAAATGATTGGGTGACACGGGTCGGTTATCAGAGGCGGCGAGCGCACCGATGGAACCACTATACATTGGTCAGTCGTTTGACCTTTAATTACCTTTCCTCAGAACGGGATTAGATAAAGTGGCGTGCCCAGTGGAAACATGCTGTTATCTGTCCTTTCTCTTATTCCGCTCCTTTGATGAGGTGAGACTGACTTCTGAAACAACAACGCAAAAGGTTTGCAAGTGTTATTGTAGCACTTTACCTTTTATCATGCCGTATATAGACCACCTATGTGGTGAAGTGCATTATATTCGTCATCATCAGATAATTTATCGGCTAATTCACCAACTTTGTATTGTGCATCCCATTTTTCACACATACACATGAGCTGGAAATGTTATTTTCTCCAATAATAATATTAATAATAACTAGAACTGCACTCTGTCGAGTGCATACTTGCTTGTTGCACACTAGTACATAAATGGCCTACTAGTGCGCAAGCAGAGCGCGCAAGCACTTTCGACCGCTACAAACTGTCAAATCTCAGTTTTGCGTATGACGTAATGACTACTTGTGCCTGATACGGCAGTGGTGCCAGATTACATACATGTATACATAGGAGCATTACCTTTAATCCCCAACACTAAAACATATCGTCATTACATCACCATCGAAAACTAAATACACTCTGGCATTGGGTCCTTTAATCCACATTTTTATTACGTAATCATTGAGAGCTAGTTATATTAAATACTATGTATATGTCATTTGTAAATTGATTAGCGGTATACTGTGGTTACTTTGCACCGTATCGACCGTCCCAGCAAATGACGTAATGACTAGTTGTGCCTGATAAAACCAATGGTTTTTCGATGGTGGTGACATAATGACGATATGTTTTAGTGTCGGGAGGATTAAAGATAATGCTGTAATGTATGTAATCTGACACCACTGCCGTATCAGGCACAAGTAGTCATTACGTCATTTGCTGTGACGGTGCATACGCATCAAAATTGCTGTGACGGTGCATACGCATCAACATTGCCAGGACGGTGCATACGCATCAAAATTGCTGGGACGAGTCCCGGGCGAAACTAGTACTTGCTAGTACTGCTTGCGCAAGTAATAATTATAATAAATAATAATAATAATGAAGATTCAGACTTAATTAACAAAGTTTGAAGCAGAGAATCAAATAAGACATTTCAAATGTATACAATGTATATGCCCTCCCCTCCCTGCCAAAAGAAAGACATATACAAAATTAAAGAAATGACAAATACAAATTAAATAAAAGGATTCAGAATGACAATGTGCTTTGGAAAAAGTCACCTGAACAGACAATCACTTACATGCAGAGCCAACATCAAATGGAGGCTTTGGGGCCATGGTGCTAAAATTAATAACATTAATATTTAGGGGGGGGGGATCCATAAACCAAATTAAGGAAGCAGATGAGAGGCCCTATCAGGGCATGTCCCATTGACACTGAAGCATTAGCGTCACAATAGACAGAATATTCCCTCCTTGGCATCATATATTATGTCTATCTGAGGTTCAAGCATCTGGGATTCTATTAATTAACTTGACATTAGCAGTGTTTGCTTTCCGTTCAGTGTCAAGTGCACGGCGGTGTTTCGGAAGCATAAAATTAGGTCTTATAAGGAACATGGGAACGCTGGCACCAGATTCAGAGAGAATTACAGCCTGCCAAAATCCGAAGGGGAGAAAGTCTCTCCTGGAAGCTCTGTGTAATTTAACATGGCTGTCAATCACAGCTGTTTCTTAAAGGCACTCCAAATCCCTTGTCTGTATAACAGGGATAAAACAACAATGCCAGGGATTGACGACGGCTCTGTTTCTTGGTTTTTAAAAACATAAATTATGGCCAACACTGAAGCTCTATGGAAGGTTGCCACTCTGCCGCTGAGTCCACGCAAATCAGTCCAAATCAAACCTTATTTTACCTGCAAAACAAATGTAATACCAGCAGTGTATTATTGTTTTCCTGGCAAATCACATTGTTTTGTTTCAGATGAAAAGCTTCTCAAAGTTGACTTTTTTTTATTTTTTTTATATTTTTTTGCGGCTTACGCCTTTATTGATTTTTTTTAAGGGATAGAAAGTAGGCTGACAGGAAACGGGAGAGAGATGTGGGGATGACATGCGGTAAAGGCCGTGTCGGGTCCGGGAGTCGAACCCGCGGCACACCGCGACTGGATCACCAGTCCGGTGCCCAGACCGTTACGCTACGGCCTGGGCCCTCAAAGTTGACTTTAACCAATTTGCAAAGGTCGGAAAAAACCGAGCTCGTGCTCTGAAGTGTGTGTGTGTGTGTGTGTGTGTGTGTGTGTGTGTGTGTGTGTGTGTGACAAATGTACATGTACATTTTGTGTTTTGATTGGATTGCTGTATTGTGCTTTTTGCTTTGGCAATGTAAACATATGTTTTCGTTTGATGATAAAAACAATCATGAAAATTATGCTTTTTGACATATGTAATTTTCATCGGAAACCATAAAAACTATACATAGTATGTCGTTTTTCATGTTTTTTGACTGGGGGGGGGGGGCAATGGGGGGGACACTGGGGAGGCAATGGTGGGACACTGGGGAGGCACTGGGGAGGTGGTGTATATTTTATACCATACAGAGGAGAAAATGTGCAAGGCAGACAGACGAGATTCGATGTTCCATGAGTTGTTTATTAAGTGCTGTATCAAATGCTGTTTAAGTACAGCTTACAGCATAGACAGACTCACGCCAGCCAGCAAAGTGGCTGACGTCTCCACACAAGGCTTGCGCCCCAACTGACCAAATTATTGTATTCTTGGTCACTACTTAAGCACTGTACATTGGCGTGGGGTGTCGACATTTATTGCATATGTAAAACCAAAGTCTTTGATCAACCCGTCTGTTTTCTTCATGTCAACAAACTCTTTTGTCATACAGATAGGCTAGCCACCGGAATTCGGCTCCAGGATATATCACCCTAAGGCCGACACCCTAGGTGCTGATCACCAAAAATAGGTCTACTGTCTGTAGCCATGTAAATTGCAGAATTATGGAATCTCATATTCATCAGAGGCACTTGGGGGACACTGGGGAGGCACCGGGTGGACACTGGGGAGGCACTGGGGGGACACTGGGGGGGACACTGTATTGTGCCTTTTGCTTTGGCAATGTAAACGTATGTTTTCGTTTGTTGATAAAAACAATCATGAAAATCATGCTTTTTGACGACATATGTAATTTTCATCGGAAACCATAAAAACTATACATACTTACTAGGGCTGACCCAAAAAAATGGATTAATCGATGTTCAATCGATACGCACGGGAATCGATTTTAAAATTTTGAATCGAATAGTCATAAATAAAAAAACGGCCGCTTTTGGTCCGCGAGACGGCCCCATTTGGTCCGCGAGCCATGCTCGCGCCTCGCAGCACCGCAACGCCTCCTCCCCTCTCCCCCTCACTACTCGTGGTAACAACAAGGAAGTCAACACACACACACACACACACACACACACACACACACACACACACACACACACACACACACAGCAGCCTGCCCTGCACTCATGCCGCCACAAAATAAATCTAAAGTGTGGTTGCATTTTAGAATATGCAAGGAGAACAAAGAACAAGTGGTGTACAGTGTCAACTATGTGACAAGAAATTGGCGTATCACATACGGGATGGCGCAAATCGGGAGAAAGATCGGCGAGATTTCACGCATGGGACAGGGGAAAAAGCCCTTGACCTCCTGGGCTCCAGGCGCGCTAATTTGAGCCGCGGTCATCCACACTTTTCTACCCCAAGAAAGAGCGTCGTCGGAAGGGTCTGAGAGCGGCGTAGACCGCGGCGCAAATTAGCGCGCCTGGAGCTCCAGGACTGGTGTTTTTTTTGGTGTTTTCACATCTGAGTTTCAATCGGAAGAGAAGCTTTGATTATAGGCTATATATATTTTATTTTTTTGAGAGGTAATGCCTGCGTCAGGCAGTTGACTTGTTACGGTCGAATGTTTTATTAAGCCTAATTATTTGTGCGTCACTGCTTTCATGAAGGCTGCAACAGTTGTTGCTTCAATGCTTATCGTTTTAAATAAATGAGACCAATCCAAGCATGCCTTTCTCTCCGCTATTGTTTAAGGTGCGCGCCTCGCATTGTGCAACTCGTATCGCACCCCCCCCCCCCCCCCCCCCCGTTGGGTTTCGAAGCGTCGAAGATCGAAACAAATTTATATCGAAGCGTCGATCATCAAAAACGTAATCGAAGGTCAGCCCTAATACTTACATAGTATGTCGTTTTTCATGTTTTTTTACTTGGGGGGACATTGGGGAGGCACTGGGTAGGCACTGGGGGGACACTGTATAAAACCACACAAAACAACATACTATATGAAACTCATAGTCATATTGTTGTCATCTGGACTCATCTGAAGTGTATCTTCAACCTGTAAATAATAATAAAATAAAAAAATAAAAAATAAAGTCAAGAAGCAAAAGACGCTGGTATGGCACTCCTGGTTTACTAGGATGGGGTTCAATTCCCTGCGGTGTCCTGTTGATTGAATTTTACAGTCTAAAAGTGTAGAAGTCTTCTAGGTAAACGTGTCTGCATCTATCCTACTTTGGTACTATGAAACTGACTAAACTATGATATTATGAAAAATGACTACTATGAAAGTATGAAACTTTATCGTCAAACCATGAAAAGGGACCTACAGTAGTATAGTAGTATACTGATAGTATACTGGTAGTATAGGCCTACTAGTAGTATACTCGTAGTATATCCGCTACACTGGGGGGACACTAGGGAGGCACTAGTAGCAAGTTCGTGCTATTGCCATAGAGAATGCATTGGGCGTTTAAGTTAAATAACTCAGAAACTACAAAACATTTCAAAGTAAAACGTTCCAGCATGTGTCTCCACAGTAAGCTGAATAATAAAAAGTTTCTCATCCTCCGCAACACCCATTCTCATACACCGCTATACTTTTAAGTATGTTGCGGTAGAGAGAACGTCTGTTTCGGTAATGATAATTTAATAATGTCAGACTATATTTTTAAATAAATCATGTTTATATTTAAATCAACTATTAAAGGTATATTCAGTGATTTCACTTAATTCAAATATCACTTATTTTTTTGTTTTGTTGTGATAATCCTCTCTACTATAGAGTGTGCTGACCATATAAGGAGTTCCTCCCTGTCCCCAGTTCACCCCTGGGGGTCAAAAAACCTTAGGTTTCGTTTTTGACTCTCTATCCTGATTGGACGAAAGGCTGGGTCCCACAGCCAAAAACGAAACCTAAGGTTTTTTGAGTGAAATCACTGAATATACCTTTAATTTAAATATTATTCATTAACTAGATATTTTCTTTATTTCCTGTTTCATAAAAATAAAGCTTTAGAGCAAAGACTAGGCTGTCAAAATTCAGAGAGAAATCTGCTAACGCTTTCTATGAAGCCCATTCTATAGCATGCCGTTGTAGGATAATTCAGGCACGTGCACACACATGCACGTGCGCACACGCGCGCGCACACACACACACACGCACACACACGCTAACACACACGCACATACACGCACACACATATGACACACACTCACATATGTATGCAACAAGAGGTTTATACTTATATCACTTATAGCCAACTTCACAAATTGTATGTCATGTGTTTTTATGAGTTGGTTGAACTGTAGTGGAGCTGAATAGCAGAACACTTCATACTGAGGGACTTCTGATCCGATCTCAGGCTAGGGCCTTGGGCAGTTTCAGATCAAAACCATATGGTGGGACCAAAACACACACACACACACACACACACTTGCACGTTTCCCTCCACGTGATTGATAAACAATAAGGCCCAAGGTGGGACCACACAGGGATGATGTCATGGCAAAGCGTAGATACCTTGCACAACACATTTTGGGTGCCGTTTGGAGCCCAAGTCGTGGAGGGTTCTGATTGGACCAGTTGGTCCTGGAGCGCACGCTTACACACACACACACACACAGAGAAGCACATATACAATTCTTGGAAGGCCCTGATAGGTCAAGGAACTCCTCGAAAGTTTGGAGATGACATCATGGCCTTATGTGTTGCTTTGCTATTGGCTCTCTGCCCAAACGTATGGTCTGATTTCGTGCGTGTAGTAGATTCAATGCATTATGAGGGTATATAATGTGTTTGGAACAAAGGACCAGGAGTGCTGCTGGAGGTCCACTCGCGGTGCTCACCTACCTTCTCCTTCTCTCCCTTGTCCCTAAATATTATGTAACTATATATTCTATAATACATGGAACTATAATAAGGAAATGCCTCACTGAGTCTCTCTTTCATTCAACTGTGACCAAGCCGACCGGGAACCAAGACACTACACCGTTTTTCATCATTTTTGAGGATTTGAAAAAAACGATGGGCCCATCGTTTTTTTATTTTTTTATCCTCATTTTTCATCATTTTGGACCATGCCCATATCGTACGGCATACTATAGCACGGCGTTTTTCGATGGTTCTTTTAAGTTGTGTTCGCAAAATACTCTCTAAAAGCCTCTATGGGAGGCTTTCATTTGTAAGCCGAGGAGCAGATTTTCATTTATGAACTCCCACAGGACATTTTAATATGTCCTGCGGGTTTAAGACTCAGGGGTATTTAAGGCCTAGCACGGAAGTCACGAGCCACTCATTTTCCTTCTGCCACAGAGGTACGCAAGAATGCGCTAGCCAGCTTTGTTTGGGGTAATCTACGTCTCACAAACCGGGCAAGAGATAGGACTCAAGCTCCGTGAGGCTCTCCGACATATCTGGTTGGTTATACATTGTTGCTTATTGCAGATAAAACTTCATAAGAACTTTTTTCCTCGACGCTAAACTTGTTTAAACTCGGGAAACTAGTTTATTCTCAAGCTAACTTCCCGCTCGCGCGGGGAGCTAACTAGCCTTTAGCGCTGTGTATAGTCAATGGGCCTACCCGCGGCTCTACTAGCTTCCAGCTAACTTGCTAACAGGCCTGTTAGGATAAGAAACGGGCTGTCAATACCCGCTCTTTTCGCTAGCTGTTTACTAACTGTAACACTAGTCTCACTCAACGAACAAGATGTCTAAATCCTCGTTTTTCATCATTTTGGACCATGGGCTATAGCCCATATCGTACGGCATACTATAGCACGCCGTTTTTCATCATTTTTGAGGATTTGGAAAAAATGAAAAAAACGATGGGTTATAGCCCATAGTTTTGTGAATTTTTGAAAAAATAATTATCCTCGTTTTTCATCATTTTGGACCATGGGCTATAGCCCATATCGTACGGCATACTATAGCACGCCGTTTTTCATCATTTTTGAGGATTTGAAAAAAATGAAAAATTAAAAAAAACGATGGGTTATAGCCCATCGTTTTTTTGAAAATTTGATTTTTTTTTAACCTCGTTTTTCATCATTTTTGAACATGGGCTATAGCCCCTACCGTACGGCATACTAAAGCACGCCATTTTTCTACATTTTTGAGGGTTTGAAAAAATTTCAAAATTTCAAAAAACATGGGTTATAGCCCATCGTTATTTGACTTTTTGATTATTATTTTTTATCCTCGTTTTTCATCATTTTGGACCATGGGCTATAGCCCATATCGTACGGCATACTATAGCACGCCGTTTTTCATCATTTTTGAGGATTTGAAAAAAATTAAAAAATTAAAAAAACGATGGATTATAGCCCATAGTTTTTTGAATTTTTGAAAAAATAATTATCCTTGTTTTTCATCATTTTGGACCATGGGCTATAGCCCATATCGTACGGCATACTATAGCACGCCGTTTTTCATCATTTTTGAGGATTTGAAAAAAATGTAAAATTGAAAAAAACGATGGGTTATAGCCCATCGTTTTTTGAATTTTTGATTTATTTTTTTATCCTCGTTTTTCATCATTTTGGACCATGGGCTATAGCCCATATCGTACGGCATACTATAGCACGCCGTTTTTCATCATTTTTGAGGATTTGGAAAAAATGAAAAAAACGATGGGTTATAGCCCATAGTTTTGTGAATTTTTGAAAAAATAATTATCCTCGTTTTTCATCATTTTGGACCATGGGCTATAGCCCATATCGTACGGCATACTATAGCACGCCGTTTTTCATCATTTTTGAGGATTTGAAAAAAATGAAAAATTAAAAAAAACGATGGGTTATAGCCCATCGTTTTTTTGAAAATTTGATTTTTTTTTAACCTCGTTTTTCATCATTTTTGAACATGGGCTATAGCCCCTACCGTACGGCATACTAAAGCACGCCATTTTTCTACATTTTTGAGGGTTTGAAAAAAATTCAAAATTTCAAAAAACATGGGTTATAGCCCATCGTTATTTGACTTTTTGATTATTATTTTTTATCCTCGTTTTTCATCATTTTGGACCATGGGCTATAGCCCATATCGTACGGCATACTATAGCACGCCGTTTTTCATCATTTTTGAGGATTTGAAAAAAATTTAAAAATTTAAAAAACGATGGATTATAGCCCATAGTTTTTTGAATTTTTGAAAAAATAATTATCCTTGTTTTTCATCATTTTGGACCATGGGCTATAGCCCATATCGTACGGCATACTATAGCACGCCGTTTTTCATCATTTTTGAGGATTTGAAAAAAATGTAAAATTGAAAAAAACGATGGGTTATAGCCCATCGTTTTTTGAATTTTTGATTTATTTTTTTATCCTCGTTTTTCATCATTTTGGACCATGGGCTATAGCCCATATCGTACGGCATACTATAGCACGCCGTTTTTCATCATTTTTGAGGATTTGGAAAAAATGAAAAAAACGATGGGTTATAGCCCATAGTTTTGTGAATTTTTGAAAAAATAATTATCCTCGTTTTTCATCATTTTGGACCATGGGCTATAGCCCATATCGTACGGCATACTATAGCACGCCGTTTTTCATCATTTTTGAGGATTTGAAAAAAATGAAAAATTAAAAAAAAACGATGGGTTATAGCCCATCGTTTTTTTGAAAATTTGATTTTTTTTTAACCTCGTTTTTCATCATTTTTGAACATGGGCTATAGCCCCTACCGTACGGCATACTAAAGCACGCCATTTTTCTACATTTTTGAGGGTTTGAAAAAAATTCAAAATTTCAAAAAACATGGGTTATAGCCCATCGTTATTTGACTTTTTGATTATTATTTTTTATCCTCGTTTTTCATCATTTTGGACCATGGGCTATAGCCCATATCGTACGGCATACTATAGCACGCCGTTTTTCATCATTTTTGAGGATTTGAAAAAAATTAAAAAATTAAAAAAACGATGGATTATAGCCCATAGTTTTTTGAATTTTTGAAAAAATAATTATCCTTGTTTTCATCATTTTGGACCATGGGCTATAGCCCATATCGTACGGCATACTATAGCACGCCGTTTTTCATCATTTTTGAGGATTTGAAAAAAATGTAAAATTGAAAAAAACGATGGGTTATAGCCCATCGTTTTTTGAATTTTTGATTTATTTTTTTATCCTCGTTTCTCATCATTTTGGACCATGGGCTATAGCCCATATCGTACGGCATACTATAGCACGCCGTTTTTCATCATTTTTGAGGATTTGAAAAAAATGAAAAATTAAAAAAAACGATGGGTTATAGCCCATCGTTTTTTTGAAAATTAGATTTTTTTTTAACCTCGTTTTTCATCATTTTTGAACATGGGCTATAGCCCCTACCGTACGGCATACTAAAGCACGCCGTTTTTCATCATTTTTGAGGGTTTGAAAAAAATTCAAAATTTCAAAAAACATGGGTTATAGCCCATCGTTATTTGACTTTTTGATTATTATTTTTTATCCTCGTTTTTCATCATTTTGGACCATGGGCTATAGCCCATATCGTACGGCATACTATAGCACGCCGTTTTTCATCATTTTTGAGGATTTGAAAAAAATTAAAAAATTAAAAAAACGATGGATTATAGCCCATAGTTTTTTGAATTTTTGAAAAAATAATTATCCTTGTTTTTCATCATTTTGGACCATGGGCTATAGCCCATATCGTACGGCATACTATAGCACGCCGTTTGTCATCATTTTTGAGGATTTGAAAAAAATGTAAAATTGAAAAAAACGATGGGTTATAGCCCATCGTTTTTTGAATTTTTGATTTATTTTTTTATCCTCGTTTTTCATCATTTTGGACCATGGGCTATAGCCCATATCGTACGGCATACTATAGCACGCCGTTTTTCATCATTTTTGAGGATTTGGAAAAAATGAAAAAAACGATGGGTTATAGCCCATAGTTTTGTGAATTTTTGAAAGCATTATTATCCTCGTTTTTCATCATTTTGGACCATGGGCTATAGCCCATATCGTACGGCATACTATAGCACGCCGTTTTTCATCATTTTTGAGGATTTGAAAAAAATGAAAAATTGAAAAAAAACGATGGGTTATAGCCCATCGTTTTTTTGAAATTTAGATTTTTTTTTTAACCTCGTTTTTCATCATTTTTGAACATGGGCTATAGCCCCTACCGTACGGCATACTAAAGCACGCCGTTTTTCATCATTTTTGAGGATTTGAAAAAAAGTTCAAAATTTCAAAAAACATGGGTTATAGCCCATCGTTATTTGAATTTTTGATTATTATTTTTTATCCTCGTTTTTCATCATTTTGGACCATGGGCTATAGCCCATATCGTACGGCATACTATAGCACGCCGTTTTTCATCATTTTTGAGGATTTGACAAAAAATGTAAAAATTAAAGAAACGATGGGTTATAGCCCATCGTTTTTTGAGTTTTTTTAAAAGAAATATCCTCGTTTTTCATCATTTTGGGCTATAGCCCATATCGTACGGCATACTATAGTACGCCGTTTTTCATCATTTTTGAGGATTTGAAAAAAAAAAAAAAATTAAAAAAACGATGGGTTATAGCCCATCGTTTTTTTTTTTTTTTTAACCTCGTTTTTCATCATTTTGGACCATGGGCTATAGCCCATATCGTACGGCATACTATAGCACGCCGTTTTTCATCATTTTTGAGGATTTGGAAAAAATGAAAAAAACGATGGGTTATAGCCCATAGTTTTGTGAATTTTTGAAAAAATAATTATCCTCGTTTTTCATCATTTTGGACCATGGGCTATAGCCCATATCGTACGGCATACTATAGCACGCCGTTTTTCATCATTTTTGAGGATTTGAAAAAAATGAAAAATTTAAAAAAACGATGGGTTATAGCCCATCGTTTTTTTGAAAATTTGATTTTTTTTTAACCTCGTTTTTCATCATTTTTGAACATGGGCTATAGCCCCTACCGTACGGCATACTAAAGCACGCCGTTTTTCATCATTTTTGAGGATTTGAAAAAAAGTTCAAAATTTCAAAAAACATGGGTTATAGCCCATCGTTATTTGAATTTTTGATTATTATTTTTTATCCTCGTTTTTCATCATTTTGGACCATGGGCTATAGCCCATATCGTACGGCATACTATAGCACGCCGTTTTTCATCATTTTTGAGGATTTGACAAAAAATGTAAAAATTAAAGAAACGATGGGTTATAGCCCATCGTTTTTTGAGTTTTTTTAAAAGAAATATCCTCGTTTTTCATCATTTTGGGCTATAGCCCATATCGTACGGCATACTATAGTACGCCGTTTTTCATCATTTTTGAGGATTTGAAAAAAAAATTAAAATTAAAAAAACGATGGGTTATAGCCCATCGTTTTTTTTTTTTTTTTAACCTCGTTTTTCATCATTTTGGACCATGGGCTATAGCCCATATCGTACGGCATACTATAGCACGCCGTTTTTCATCATTTTTGAGGATTTGGAAAAAATGAAAAAAACGATGGGTTATAGCCCATAGTTTTGTGAATTTTTGAAAAAATAATTATCCTCGTTTTTCATCATTTTGGACCATGGGCTATAGCCCATATCGTACGGCATACTATAGCACGCCGTTTTTCATCATTTTTGAGGATTTGAAAAAAATGAAAAATTTAAAAAAACGATGGGTTATAGCCCATCGTTTTTTTGAAAATTTGATTTTTTTTTAACCTCGTTTTTCATCATTTTTGAACATGGGCTATAGCCCCTACCGTACGGCATACTAAAGCACGCCATTTTTCTACATTTTTGAGGGTTTGAAAAAAATTAAAAATTTCAAAAAACATGGGTTATAGCCCATCGTTATTTGACTTTTTGATTATTATTTTTTATCCTCGTTTTTCATCATTTTGGACCATGGGCTATAGCCCATATCGTACGGCATACTATAGCACGCCGTTTTTCATCATTTTTGAGGATTTGAAAAAAATTAAAAAAACGATGGATTATAGCCCATAGTTTTTTGAATTTTTGAAAAAATAATTATCCTTGTTTTTCATCATTTTGGACCATGGGCTATAGCCCATATCGTACGGCATACTATAGCACGCCGTTTTTCATCATTTTTGAGGATTTGAAAAAAATGTAAAATTGAAAAAAACGATGGGTTATAGCCCATCGTTTTTTGAATTTTTGATTTATTTTTTTATCCTCGTTTTTCATCATTTTGGACCATGGGCTATAGCCCATATCGTACGGCATACTATAGCACGCCGTTTTTCATCATTTTTGAGGATTTGGAAAAAATGAAAAAAACGATGGGTTATAGCCCATAGTTTTGTGAATTTTTGAAAAAATAATTATCCTCGTTTTTCATCATTTTGGACCATGGGCTATAGCCCATATCGTACGGCATACTATAGCACGCCGTTTTTCATCATTTTTGAGGATTTGAAAAAAATGAAAAATTAAAAAAAACGATGGGTTATAGCCCATCGTTTTTTTGAAAATTGGATTTTTTTTTTTTAACCTCGTTTTTCATCATTTTTGAACATGGGCTATAGCCCCTACCGTACGGCATACTAAAGCACGCCGTTTTTCATCATTTTTGAGGGTTTGAAAAAAATTCAAAATTTCAAAAAACATGGGTTATAGCCCATCGTTATTTGACTTTTTGATTATTATTTTTTATCCTCGTTTTTCATCATTTTGGACCATGGGCTATAGCCCATATCGTACGGCATACTATAGCACGCCGTTTTTCATCATTTTTGAGGATTTGAAAAAAAATTAAAAATTAAAAAAACGATGGATTATAGCCCATAGTTTTTTGAATTTTTGAAAAAATAATTATCCTTGTTTTTCATCATTTTGGACCATGGGCTATAGCCCATATCGTACGGCATACTATAGCACGCCGTTTTTCATCATTTTTGAGGATTTGGAAAAAATGAAAAAAACGATGGGTTATAGCCCATAGTTTTGTGAATTTTTGAAAAAATTATTATCCTCGTTTTTCATCATTTTGGACCATGGGCTATAGCCCATATCGTACGGCATACTATAGCACGCCGTTTTTCATCATTTTTGAGGATTTGAAAAAAATGTAAAATTGAAAAAAACGATGGGTTATAGCCCATCGTTTTTTGAATTTTTGATTTATTTTTTTATCCTCGTTTTTCATCATTTTGGACCATGGGCTATAGCCCATATCGTACGGCATACTATAGCACGCCGTTTTTCATCATTTTTGAGGATTTGGAAAAAATGAAAAAAACGATGGGTTATAGCCCATAGTTTTGTGAATTTTTGAAAAAATTATTATCCTCGTTTTTCATCATTTTGGACCATGGGCTATAGCCCATATCGTACGGCATACTATAGCACGCCGTTTTTCATCATTTTTGAGGATTTGAAAAAAATGAAAAATTGAAAAAAACGATGGGTTATAGCCCATCGTTTTTTTGAAATTTAGATTTTTTTTTTAACCTCGTTTTTCATCATTTTTGAACATGGGCTATAGCCCCTACCGTACGGCATACTAAAGCACGCCGTTTTTCATCATTTTTGAGGATTTGAAAAAAAGTTCAAAATTTCAAAAAACATGGGTTATAGCCCATCGTTATTTGAATTTTTGATTATTATTTTTTATCCTCGTTTTTCATCATTTTGGACCATGGGCTATAGCCCATATCGTACGGCATACTATAGCACGCCGTTTTTCATCATTTTTGAGGATTTGACAAAAAAATTAAAAATTAAAGAAACGATGGGTTATAGCCCATCGTTTTTTGAGTTTTTTTAAAAGAAATATCCTCGTTTTTCATCATTTTGGGCTATAGCCCATATCGTACGGCATACTATAGTACGCCGTTTTTCATCATTTTTGAGGATTTGAAAAAAAAATTAAAATTAAAAAAACGATGGGTTATAGCCCATCGTTTTTTTTTATTTTTTTTTTAACCTCGTTTTTCATCATTTTTGAACATGGGCTATAGCCCCTACCGTACGGCATACTAAAGCACGCCGTTTTTCATCATTTTTGAGGATTTGAAAAAAATTAAAAAATTAAAAAAACTATGGGTTATATCCCATAGTTTTTTGAATTTTTGAAAAAATAATTATCCTCTTTTTTCATCATTTTGGACCATGGGCTATAGCCCATATCGTACGGCAGACTATAGCACGCTGTTTTTCATATTTTTTGAGGATTTGAAAAAAAGGAAAAAAAAAAAAACGATGGGTTATAGCCCATCGTTTTTTGAGTTTTTTTAAAAAGAAATATCCTCGTTTTTCATCATTTTGGGCTATTGCCCATATCGTACGGCATACTATAGTACGCCGTTTTTCATCATTTTTGAGGATTTGGAAAAAAACGATGGGTTATAGCCCATAGTTTTTTGAATTTTTGATAAAATAATTATCCTCGTTTTTCATCATTTTGGACCATGGGCTATAGCCCATATCGTGCGGCATACTATAGCACGCCGTTTTTCATCATTTTTGAGGATTTGAAAAAAATGAAAAATTGAAAAAAAACGATGGGTTATAGCCCATAGTTTTTTGAATTTTTGAAAAAATAATTATCCTCGTTTTTCATCATTTTTGAACATGGGCTATAGCCCCTACCGTACGGCATACTAAAGCACGCCGTTTTTCTACATTTTTGAGGATTTGAAAAAAATTTAAAATTGAAAAAAACATGGGTTATAGCCCATCGTTATTTGAATTTTTTATTATTATTTTTTATCCTCGTTTTTCATCATTTTGGACCATGGGCTATAGCCCATATCGTACGCCGTACGGCATACTATAGCACGCCGTTTTTCATCATTTTTGAGGATTTGGAAAAAATGAAAAAAACGATGGGTTATCGTAAAAAATAATTATCCTCGTTTTTCATCATTTTGGACCATGGGCTATAGCCCATATCGTACGGCATACTATAGCACGCCGTTTTTCATCATTTTTGAGGATTTGAAACAAAATCAAAATTTCAAAAAACATGGGTTATAACCCATCGTTTTTTGAAATTTAGATTTTTTTTAACCTTGTTTTTCATCATTTTTGAACATGGGCTATAGCCCCTACCGTACGGCATACTATAGCACGCCGTTTTTCATCATTTTTGAGGATTTGAAACAAAATCTAAATTTCAAAAAACATGGGTTATAACCCATCGTTTTTTGAAAATTTGATTTTTTTTTTTAACCTTGTTTTTCATCATTTTTGAACATGGGCTATAGCCCCTACCGTACGGCATACTATAGCACGCCGTTTTTCATCATTTTTGAGGATTTGAAAAAAAATCAAAATTTCAAAAAACATGGGTTATAACCCATCGTTTTTTTTAATTAAAAAAAAATTTTAACCTCGTTTTTCATCATTTTTGAACATGGGCTATAGCCCCTACCGTACGGCATACTATAGCACGCCGTTTTTCATCATTTTTGAGGATTTGAAAAAAAGAAAAAAAAATCAAAAAACATGGGTTATAACCCATAGTTTTTTGAAATTTTGAAAAAAAAATTAACCTCGTTTTTCATCATTTTTGAACATGGGCTATAGCCCCTACCGTACGGCATACTATAGCACGCCGTTTTTCATCATTTTTGAGGATTTGAAAAAAAAAAAAAAAAATCAAAAAACATGGGTTATAACCCATCGTTTTTTGAAATTTTGAAAAAATAATTAACCTCGTTTTTCATCATTTTTGAACATGGGCTATAGCCCCTACCGTACGGCATACTATAGCACGCCGTTTTTCATCATTTTTGAGGATTTGAAAAAAAATCAAAATTTCAAAAAACATGGGTTATAACCCATCGTTTTTTTAAATTTTGAAAAAAAAATTAACCTAGTTTTTCATCATTTTTGAACATGGGCTATAGCCCCTACCGTACGGCATACTATAGCACGCAGTTTTTCATCATTTTTGAGGATTTGAAAAAAAAAATAATAATCAAAAAACATGGGTTATAACCCATCGTTTTTTGAAATTTTGAAAAAAAAATTAACCTCGTTTTTCATCATTTTTGAACATGGGCTATAGCCCCTACCGTACGGCATACTATAGCACGCCGTTTTTCATCATTTTTGAGGATTTGAAAAAAAATCAAAATTTCAAAAAACATGGGTTATAACCCATCGTTTTTTGAAATTTTGAAAAAAAAATTAACCTCGTTTTTCATCATTTTTGAACATGGGCTATAGACCCTACCGTACGGCATACTATAGCACGCCGTTTTTCATCATTTTTGAGGATTTGAAAAAAAATCAAAATTTCAAAAAACATGGGTTATAACCCATCGTTTTTTGAAATTTTGATTTTTTTTTTAACCTTGTTTTTCATCATTTTTGAACATGGGCTATAGCCCCTACCGTATGGCATACTATAGCACGCCGTTTTTCATCATTTTTGAGGATTTGAAAAAAAATCAAAATTTCAAAAAACATGGGTTATAACCCATCGTTTTTTGAAATTTCGATTTTTTTTTTAACCTTGTTTTTCATCATTTTTGAACATGGGCTATAGCCCCTACCGTACGGCATACTATAGCACGCCGTTTTTCATCATTTTTGAGGATTTGAAAAAAAATCAAAATTTCAAAAAACATGGGTTATAACCCATCGTTTTTTTAAATTTTGAAAAAAAAATTAACCTAGTTTTTCATCATTTTTGAACATGGGCTATAGCCCCTACCGTACGGCATACTATAGCACGCAGTTTTTCATCATTTTTGAGGATTTGAAAAAAAAAAAAAAAAATCAAAAAACATGGGTTATAACCCATCGTTTTTTGAAATTTTGAAAAAAAAATTAACCTCGTTTTTCATCATTTTTGAACATGGGCTATAGCCCCTACCGTACGGCATACTATAGCACGCCGTTTTTCATCATTTTTGAGGATTTGAAAAAAAATCTAAATTTAAAAAAACATGGGTTATAACCCATCGTTTTTTGAAATTTTGAAAGAAAAGATTAACCTCGTTTTTCATCATTTTTGAACATGGGCTATAGCCCCTACCGTACGGCATACTATAGCACGCCGTTTTTCATCATTTTTGAGGATTTGAAAAAAAATCAAAATTTCAAAAAACATGGGTTATAACCCATCGTTTTTTGAAATTTAGATTTTTTTTTTAACCTTGTTTTTCATCATTTTTGAACATGGGCTATAGCCCCTACCGTACGGCATACTATAGCACGCCGTTTTTCATCATTTTTGAGGATTTGAAAAAAAATCAAAATTTCAAAAAACATGGGTTATAACCCATCGTTTTTTGAAATTTTGAAAAAAAAATTAACCTCGTTTTTCATCATTTTTGAACATGGGCTATAGCCCCTACCGTACGGCATACTATAGCACGCCGTTTTTCATCATTTTTGAGGATTTGAAAAAAATGTAAAATTGAAAAAAACGATGGGTTATAGCCCATCGTTTTTTGAATTTTTGATTTATTTTTTTATCCTCGTTTTTCATCATTTTGGACCATGGGCTATAGCCCATATCGTACGGCATACTATAGCACGCCGTTTTTCATCATTTTTGAGGATTTGGAAAAAATGAAAAAAACGATGGGTTATAGCCCATAGTTTTGTGAATTTTTGAAAAGATTATTATCCTCGTTTTTCATCATTTTGGACCATGGGCTATAGCCCATATCGTACGGCATACTATAGCACGCCGTTTTTCATCATTTTTGAGGATTTGAAAAAAAGTTCAAAATTTCAAAAAACATGGGTTATAGCCCATCGTTATTTGAATTTTTGATTATTATTTTTTATCCTCGTTTTTCATCATTTTGGACCATGGGCTATAGCCCCTACCGTACGGCATACTATAGCACGCCGTTTTTCATCATTTTTGAGGATTTGAAAAAAAATCAAAATTTCAAAAAACATGGGTTATAACCCATCGTTTTTTGAAATTTTGAAAAAAAAATTAACCTCGTTTTTCATCATTTTTGAACATGGGCTATAGCCCCTACCGTACGGCATACTATAGCACGCCGTTTTTCATCATTTTTGAGGATTTGAAAAAAAATCTAAATTTAAAAAAACATGGGTTATAACCCATCGTTTTTTGAAATTTTGAAAGAAAAGATTAACCTCGTTTTTCATCATTTTTGAACATGGGCTATAGCCCCTACCGTACGGCATACTATAGCACGCCGTTTTTCATCATTTTTGAGGATTTGAAAAAAAATCAAAATTTCAAAAAACATGGGTTATAACCCATCGTTTTTTGAAATTTTGATTTTTTTTTTAACCTTGTTTTTCATCATTTTTGAACATGGGCTATAGCCCCTACCGTACGGCATACTATAGCACGCCGTTTTTCATCATTTTTGAGGATTTGAAAAAAAATCAAAATTTCAAAAAACATGGGTTATAACCCATCGTTTTTTTAAATTTTGAAAAAAAAATTAACCTAGTTTTTCATCATTTTTGAACATGGGCTATAGCCCCTACCGTACGGCATACTATAGCACGCAGTTTTTCATCATTTTTGAGGATTTGAAAAAAAAAAAAAAAATCAAAAAACATGGGTTATAACCCATCGTTTTTTGAAATTTTGAAAAAAAAATTAACCTCGTTTTTCATCATTTTTGAACATGGGCTATAGCCCCTACCGTACGGCATACTATAGCACGCCGTTTTTCATCATTTTTGAGGATTTGAAAAAAAATCAAAATTTCAAAAAACATGGGTTATAACCCATCGTTTTTTGAAATTTTGAAAAAAAAATTAACCTCGTTTTTCATCATTTTTGAACATGGGCTATAGACCCTACCGTACGGCATACTATAGCACGCCGTTTTTCATCATTTTTGAGGATTTGAAAAAAAATCAAAATTTCAAAAAACATGGGTTATAACCCATCGTTTTTTGAAAATTTGATTTTTTTTTTAACCTTGTTTTTCATCATTTTTGAACATGGGCTATAGCCCCTACCGTACGGCATACTATAGCACGCCGTTTTTCATCATTTTTGAGGATTTGAAAAAAAATCTAAATTTCAAAAAACATGGGTTATAACCCATCGTTTTTTGAAATTTTGATTTTTTTTTTAACCTTGTTTTTCATCATTTTTGAACATGGGCTATAGCCCCTACCGTACGGCATACTATAGCACGCCGTTTTTCATCATTTTTGAGGATTTGAAAAAAAATCAAAATTTCAAAAAACATGGGTTATAACCCATCGTTTTTTTAAATTTTGAAAAAAAAATTAACCTAGTTTTTCATCATTTTTGAACATGGGCTATAGCCCCTACCGTACGGCATACTATAGCACGCAGTTTTTTCATCATTTTTGAGGATTTGAAAAAACAAAAAAAAACAAAAAACATGGGTTATAACCCATCGTTTTTTGAAATTTTGAAAAAAAATTAACCTCGTTTTTCATCATTTTTGAACATGGGCTATAGCCCCTACCGTACGGCATACTATAGCACGCCGTTTTTCATCATTTTTGAGGATTTGAAAAAAAATCTAAATTTAAAAAACATGGGTTATAACCCATCGTTTTTTGAAATTTTGAAAGAAAAGATTAACCTCGTTTTTCATCATTTTTGAACATGGGCTATAGCCCCTACCGTACGGCATACTATAGCACGCCGTTTTTCATCATTTTTGAGGATTGAAAAAAAATCAAAATTTCAAAAAACATGGGTTATAACCCATCGTTTTTTTAAATTTTGAAAAAAAAATTAACCTTGTTTTTCATCATTTTTGAACATGGGCTATAGCCCCTACCGTACGGCATACTATAGCACGCCGTTTTTCATCATTTTTGAGGATTTGAAAAAAAATCAAAATTTCAAAAAACATGGGTTATAACCCATCGTTTTTTTAAATTTTGAAAAAAAAATTAACCTAGTTTTTCATCATTTTTGAACATGGGCTATAGCCCCTACCGTACGGCATACTATAGCACGCAGTTTTTCATCATTTTTGAGGATTTGAAAAAAAAAAAAAAATCAAAAAACATGGGTTATAACCCATCGTTTTTTGAAATTTTGAAAAAAAAATTAACCTCGTTTTTCATCATTTTTGAACATGGGCTATAGCCCCTACCGTACGGCATACTATAGCACGCCGTTTTTCATCATTTTTGAGGATTTGAAAAAAAAATCAAAATTTCAAAAAACATGGGTTATAACCCATCGTTTTTTGAAATTTTTAAAAAAAAAATTAACCTCGTTTTTCATCATTTTTGAACATGGGCTATAGACCCCTACCGTACGGCATACTATAGCACGCCGTTTTTCATCATTTTTGAGGATTTGAAAAAAAATCAAAATTTCAAAAAACATGGGTTATAACCCATCGTTTTTTGAAATTTTGATTTTTTTTTTAACCTTGTTTTTCATCATTTTTGAACATGGGCTATAGCCCCTACCGTACGGCATACTATAGCACGCCGTTTTTCATCATTTTTGAGGATTTGAAAAAAAATCAAAATTTCAAAAAACATGGGTTATAACCCATCGTTTTTTGAAATTTTGATTTTTTTTTTAACCTTGTTTTTCATCATTTTTGAACATGGGCTATAGCCCCTACCGTACGGCATACTATAGCACGCCGTTTTTCATCATTTTTGAGGATTTGAAAAAAAATCAAAATTTCAAAAAACATGGTTATAACCCATCGTTTTTTTAAATTTTGAAAAAAAAATTAACCTAGTTTTTCATCATTTTTGAACATGGGCTATAGCCCCTACCGTACGGCATACTATAGCACGCAGTTTTTCATCATTTTTGAGGATTTGAAAAAAAAAAAAAAAATCAAAAAACATGGGTTATAACCCATCGTTTTTTGAAATTTTGAAAAAAAAATTAACCTCGTTTTTCATCATTTTTGAACATGGGCTATAGCCCCTACCGTACGGCATACTATAGCACGCCGTTTTTCATCATTTTTGAGGATTTAAAAAAAAATCTAAATTTAAAAAAACATGGGTTATAACCCATCGTTTTTTGAAATTTTGAAAGAAAAGATTAACCTCGTTTTTCATCATTTTTGAACATGGGCTATAGCCCCTACCGTACGGCATACTATAGCACGCCGTTTTTCATCATTTTTGAGGATTTGAAAAAAAATCAAAATTTCAAAAACATGGGTTATAACCCATCGTTTTTTTGAAATTTTGATTTTTTTTTTAACCTTGTTTTTCATCATTTTTGAACATGGGCTATAGCCCCTACCGTACGGCATACTATAGCACGCCGTTTTTCATCATTTTTGAGGATTTGAAAAAAAATCAAAATTTCAAAAAACATGGGTTATAACCCATCGTTTTTTTAAATTTTGAAAAAAAAATTAACCTAGTTTTTCATCATTTTTGAACATGGGCTATAGCCCCTACCGTACGGCATACTATAGCACGCAGTTTTTCATCATTTTTGAGGATTAAAAAAAAAAAAAAAAAAATCAAAAAACATGGGTTATAACCCATCGTTTTTTGAAATTTTGAAAAAAAAATTAACCTCGTTTTTCATCATTTTTGAACATGGGCTATAGCCCCTACCGTACGGCATACTATAGCACGCCGTTTTTCATCATTTTTGAGGATTTGAAAAAAAATCTAAATTTCAAAAAACATGGGTTATAACCCATCGTTTTTTGAAATTTTGAAAGAAAAGATTAACCTCGTTTTTCATCATTTTTGAACATGGGCTATAGACCCTACCGTACGGCATACTATAGCACGCCGTTTTTCATCATTTTTGAGGATTTGAAAAAAAATCTAAATTTCAAAAAACATGGGTTATAACCCATCGTTTTTTGAAATTTTGATTTTTTTTTTAACCTTGTTTTTCATCATTTTTGAACATGGGCTATAGCCCCTACCGTACGGCATACTATAGCACGCCGTTTTTCATCATTTTTGAGGATTTGAAACAAAATCTAAATTTCAAAAAACATGGGTTATAACCCATCGTTTTTTGAAATTTTGATTTTTTTTTAACCTCGTTTTTCATCATTTTTGAACATGGGCTATAGACCCTACCGTACGGCATACTATAGCACGCCGTTTTTCATCATTTTTGAGGATTTGAAAAAAAATCAAAATTTCAAAAAACATGGGTTATAACCCATCGTTTTTTGAAATTTTGATTTTTTTTTTAACCTTGTTTTTCATCATTTTTGAACATGGGCTATAGCCCCTACCGTACGGCATACTATAGCACGCCGTTTTTCATCATTTTTGAGGATTTGAAAAAAAATCAAAATTTCAAAAAACATGGGTTATAACCCATCGTTTTTTGAAATTTAGATTTTTTTTTTAACCTTGTTTTTCATCATTTTTGAACATGGGCTATAGCCCCTACCGTACGGCATACTATAGCACGCCGTTTTTCATCATTTTTGAGGATTTGAAAAAAAATCAAAATTTCAAAAAACATGGGTTATAACCCATCGTTTTTTTAAATTTTGAAAAAAAAATTAACCTAGTTTTTCATCATTTTTGAACATGGGCTATAGCCCCTACCGTACGGCATACTATAGCACGCCGTTTTTCATCATTTTTGAGGATTTGAAAAAAAATCTAAATTTCAAAAAACATGGGTTATAACCCATCGTTTTTTGAAATTTTGAAAGAAAAGATTAACCTCGTTTTTCATCATTTTTGAACATGGGCTATAGACCCTACCGTACGGCATACTATAGCACGCCGTTTTTCATCATTTTTGAGTATTTGAAAAAAAATCAAAATTTCAAAAAACATGGCTTATAACCCATCGTTTTTTGAAATTTTGATTTTTTTTAACCTTGTTTTTCATCATTTTTGAACATGGGCTATAGCCCCTACCGTACGGCATACTATAGCACGCCGTTTTTCATCATTTTTGAGGATTTGAAAAAAAATCAAAATTTCAAAAAACATGGGTTATAACCCATCGTTTTTTGAAATTTTGATTTTTTTTTTAACCTTGTTTTTCATCATTTTTGAACATGGGCTATAGCCCCTACCGTACGGCATACTATAGCACGCCGTTTTTCATCATTTTGAGGATTTGAAAAAAAATCAAAATTTCAAAAAACATGGGTTATAACCCATCGTTTTTTGAAATTTAGATTTTTTTTTTAACCTTGTTTTTCATCATTTTTGAACATGGGCTATAGCCCCTACCGTACGGCATACTATAGCACGCCGTTTTTCATCATTTTTGAGGATTTGAAAAAAAATCAAAATTTCAAAAAACATGGGTTATAACCCATCGTTTTTTGAAATTTTGAAAAAAAAATTAACCTCGTTTTTCTTCATTTTTGAACATGGGCTATAGCCCCTACCGTACGGCATACTATAGCACGCCGTTTTTCATCATTTTTGAGGATTTGAAACAAAATCAAAATTTCAAAAAACATGGGTTATAACCCATCGTTTTTGAAATTTTGATTTTTTTTTTAACCTTGTTTTTCATCATTTTTGAACATGGGCTATAGCCCCTACCGTACGGCATACTATAGCACGCCGTTTTTCATCATTTTTGAGGATTTGAAAAAAAAGAAAAAAAAATCAAAAAACATGGGTTATAACCCATCGTTTTTTGAAATTTTGAAAAAGAAATTAAACTAGTTTTTCATCATTTTTGAACATGGGCTATAGCCCCTACCGTACGGCATACTATAGCACGCCGTTTTTCATCATTTTTTTCATCAAAAAATTAACCTCGTTTTTCATCATTTTTGAACATGGGCTATAGCCCCTACCGTACGGCATACTATAGCACGCCGTTTTTCATCATTTTTGAGGATTTGAAAAAAAATCTAAATTTCAAAAAACATGGGTTATAACCCATCGTTTTTTGAAATTTTGAAAGAAAATATTAACCTCGTTTTTCATCATTTTTGAACATGGGCTATAGACCCTACCGTACGGCATACTATAGCACGCCGTTTTTCATCATTTTTGAGGATTTGAAAAAAAATCTAAATTTCAAAAAACATGGGTTATAACCCATCGTTTTTTGAAATTTTGATTTTTTTTTTAACCTTGTTTTTCATCATTTTTGAACATGGGCTATAGCCCCTACCGTACGGCATACTATAGCACGCCATTTTTCATCATTTTTGAGGATTTGAAACAAAATCTAAATTTCAAAAAACATGGGTTATAACCCATCGTTTTTTGAAATTTTGATTTTTTTTTAACCTCGTTTTTCATCATTTTTGAACATGGGCTATAGACCCTACCGTACGGCATACTATAGCACGCCGTTTTTTCATCATTTTTGAGGATTTGAAAAAAAATCAAAATTTCAAAAAACATGGGTTATAACCCATCGTTTTTTGAAATTTTGATTTTTTTTTTTAACCTTGTTTTTCATCATTTTTGAACATGGGCTATAGCCCCTACCGTACGGCATACTATAGCACGCCGTTTTTCATCATTTTTGAGGATTTGAAAAAAAATCAAAATTTCAAAAAACATGGGTTATAACCCATCGTTTTTTTAAATTTAGATTTTTTTTTAACCTTGTTTTTCATCATTTTTGAACATGGGCTATAGCCCCTACCGTACGGCATACTATAGCACGCCGTTTTTCATCATTTTTGAGGATTTGAAAAAAAATCAAAATTTCAAAAACATGGGTTATAACCCATCGTTTTTTTAAATTTTGAAAAAAAAATTAACCTAGTTTTTCATCATTTTTGAACATGGGCTATAGCCCCTACCGTACGGCATACTATAGCACGCCGTTTTTCATCATTTTTGAGGATTTGAAAAAAAATCTAAATTTCAAAAAACATGGGTTATAACCCATCGTTTTTTGAAATTTTGAAAGAAAAGATTAACCTCGTTTTTCATCATTTTTGAACATGGGCTATAGACCCTACCGTACGGCATACTATAGCACGCCGTTTTTCATCATTTTTGAGTATTTGAAAAAAAATCAAAATTTCAAAAAACATGGGTTATAACCCATCGTTTTTTGAAATTTTGATTTTTTTTAACCTTGTTTTTCATCATTTTTGAACATGGGCTATAGCCCCTACCGTACGGCATACTATAGCACGCCGTTTTTCATCATTTTTGAGGATTTGAAAAAAAATCAAAATTTCAAAAAACATGGGTTATAACCCATCGTTTTTTGAAATTTTGATTTTTTTTTTAACCTTGTTTTTCATCATTTTTGAACATGGGCTATAGCCCCTACCGTACGGCATACTATAGCACGCCGTTTTTCATCATTTTTGAGGATTTGAAAAAAAATCAAAATTTCAAAAAACATGGGTTATAACCCATCGTTTTTTGAAATTTAGATTTTTTTTTTAACCTTGTTTTTCATCATTTTTGAACATGGGCTATAGCCCCTACCGTACGGCATACTATAGCACGCCGTTTTTCATCATTTTTGAGGATTTGAAAAAAAATCAAAATTTCAAAAAACATGGGTTATAACCCATCGTTTTTTGAAATTTTGAAAAAAAAATTAACCTCGTTTTTCTTCATTTTTGAACATGGGCTATAGCCCCTACCGTACGGCATACTATAGCACGCCGTTTTTCATCATTTTTGAGGATTTGAAACAAAATCAAAATTTCAAAAAACATGGGTTATAACCCATCGTTTTTTGAAATTTTGATTTTTTTTTTAACCTTGTTTTTCATCATTTTTGAACATGGGCTATAGCCCCTACCGTACGGCATACTATAGCACGCCGTTTTTCATCATTTTTGAGGATTTGAAAAAAAAGGAAAAAAAATCAAAAAACATGGGTTATAACCCATCGTTTTTTGAAATTTTGAAAAAGAAATTAAACTAGTTTTTCATCATTTTTGAACATGGGCTATAGCCCCTACCGTACGGCATACTATAGCACGCCGTTTTTCATCATTTTTGAGGATTTGAAAAAAAATCTAAATTTAAAAAAACATGGGTTATAACCCATCGTTTTTTGAAATTTTGAAAAAAAAGATTAACCTCGTTTTTCATCATTTTTGAACATGGGCTATAGACCCTACCGTACGGCATACTATAGCACGCAGTTTTTCATCATTTTTGAGGATTTGGAAAAAAATCTAAATTTCAAAAAACATGGGTTATAACCCATCGTTTTTTGAAATTTTGATTTTTTTTTTAACCTTGTTTTTCATCATTTTTGAACATGGGCTATAGCCCCTACCGTACGGCATACTATAGCACGCCGTTTTTCATCATTTTTGAGGATTTGAAAAAAAATCAAAATTTCAAAAAACATGGGTTATAACCCATCGTTTTTTGAAATTTTGATTTTTTTTTAACCTTGTTTTTCATCACTTTTTGAACATGGGCTATAGCCCCTACCGTACGGCATACTATAGCACGCCGTTTTTCATCATTTTTGAGGATTTGAAAAAAAATCAAAATTTCAAAAAACATGGGTTATAACCCATCGTTTTTTGAAATTTTGAAAAATAAATTAACCTCGTTTTTCATCATTTTTGAACATGGGCTATAGCCCCTACCGTACGGCATACTATAGCACGCCGTTTTTCATCATTTTTGAGGATTTGAAAAAATAAAAAATAAATCAAAAAACATGGGTTATAACCCATCGTTTTTTGAAATTTTGAAAAAAAAATTAACCTCGTTTTTCATCATTTTTGAACATGGGCTATAGCCCCTACCGTACGGCATACTATAGCACGCCGTTTTTCATCATTTTTGAGGATTTGAAAAAAAAAAAAAAAAATCAAAAAACATGGGTTATAACCCATCGTTTTTTGAAATTTTGAAAAAATAATTAACCTCGTTTTTCATCATTTTTGAACATGGGCTATAGCCCCTACCGTACGGCATACTATAGCACGCCGTTTTTCATCATTTTTGAGGATTTGAAAAAAAATCAAAATTTCAAAAACCATGGGTTATAACCCATCGTTTTTTGAAATTTTGATTTTTTTTTTAACCTTGTTTTTCATCATTTTTGAACATGGGCTATAGCCCCTACCGTACGGCATACTATAGCACGCCGTTTTTCATCATTTTTGAGGATTTGAAAAAAAATCAAAATTTCAAAAAACATGGGTTATAACCCATCGTTTTTTTAAATTAAAAAAAAAAAATTAACCTCCTTTTTCTTCATTTTTGAACATGGGCTATAGCCCCTACCGTACGGCATACTATAGCACGCAGTTTTTCATCATTTTTGAGGATTTGAAAAAAAAATCAAAATTTCAAAAAACATGGGTTATAACCCATCGTTTTTTGAAATTCTGATTTTTTTTTTAACCTTGTTTTTCATCATTTTTGAACATGGGCTATAGCCCCTACCGTACGGCATACTATAGCACGCCGTTTTTCATCATTTTTGAGGATTTGAAAAAAAGTCAAAATTTCAAAAAACATGGGTTATAACCCATCGTTTTTTGAAATTTAGATTCTTTTTTTAACCTTGTTTTTCATCATTTATGATGACAAACAAGGTTAAAAAAAATGGTATAGCCCCTACCGTACGGCATACTATAGCACGCCGTTTTTCATCATTTTTGAGGATTTGAAAAAAAATCAAAATTTCAAAAAAACATGGGTTATAACCCATCGTTTTTTGAAATTTTGAAAAAAAAAAATTACCTCGTTTTTCATAATTTTTGAACATGGGCTATAGCCCCTACCGTACGGCATACTATAGCACGCCGTTTTTCATCATTTTTGAGGATTTGAAAAAATAAAAAATAAATCAAAAAACATGGGTTATAACCCATCGTTTTTTGAAATTTTGAAAAGAAAATTAACCTCGTTTTTCATCATTTTTGAACATGGGCTATAGCCCCTACCGTACGGCATACTATAGCACGCCGTTTTTCATCATTTTTGAGGTTTTGAAAAAAAAAAAAAAAATCAAAAAACATGGGTTATAACCCATCGTTTTTTGAAATTTTGAAAAAATAATTAACCTCGTTTTTCATCATTTTTGAACATGGGCTATAGCCCCTACCGTACGGCATACTATAGCACGCCGTTTTTCATCATTTTTGAGGATTTGAAAAAAAATCAAAATTTCAAAAACCATGGGTTATAACCCATCGTTTTTTGAAATTTTGATTTTTTTTTTAACCTTGTTTTTCATCATTTTTGAACATGGGCTATAGCCCCTACCGTACGGCATACTATAGCACGCCGTTTTTCATCATTTTTGAGGATTTGAAAAAAAATCAAAATTTCAAAAAACATGGGTTATAACCCATGGTTTTTTTAAATTAAAAAAAAAAAATTAACCTCCTTTTTCTTCATTTTTGAACATGGGCTATAGCCCCTACCGTACGGCATACTATAGCACGCAGTTTTTCATCATTTTTGAGGATTTGAAAAAAAATCAAAATTTCAAAAAACATGGGTTATAACCCATCGTTTTTTGAAATTCTGATTTTTTTTTTAACCTTGTTTTTCATCATTTTTGAACATGGGCTATAGCCCCTACCGTACGGCATACTATAGCACGCCGTTTTTCATCATTTTTGAGGATTTGAAAAAAAAGTCAAAATTTCAAAAAACATGGGTTATAACCCATCGTTTTTTGAAATTTAGATTCTTTTTTTAACCTTGTTTTTCATCATTTATGATGACAAACAAGGTTAAAAAAAATGGTATAGCCCCTACCGTACGGCATACTATAGCACGCCGTTTTTCATCATTTTTGAGGATTTGAAAAAAAATCAAAATTTCAAAAAAACATGGGTTATAACCCATCGTTTTTTGAAATTTTGAAAAAAAAAAATTACCTCGTTTTTCATAATTTTTGAACATGGGCTATAGCCCCTACCGTACGGCATACTATAGCACGCCGTTTTTCATCATTTTTGAGGATTAAAAATAAATAAAAATAAAAATAAAAAAACATGGGTTATAGCCCATCGTTTTTTGAAAATTTGAATTTTTTTTAACCTCGTTTTTCATCATTTTTGAACATGGGCTATAGCCCCTACCGTACGGCATACTATAGCACGCCGTTTTTCATCATTTTTGAGGATTTGAAAAAAAAATCAAAATTTCAAAAAACATGGGTTATAACCCATCATTTTTTGAAATTTTGATTTTTTTTTTAACCTTGTTTTTCATCATTTTTGAACATGGGCTATAGCCCCTACCGTACGGCATACTATAGCACGCCGTTTTTCATCATTTTTGAGGATTTGAAAAAAAATCAAAATTTCAAAAAACATGGGTTATAACCCATCGTTTTTTGAAATTTTGAAAAATAAATTAACCTCGTTTTTCATCATTTTTGAACATGGGCTATAGCCCCTACAGTACGGCATACTATAGCACGCCGTTTTTCATCATTTTTGAGGATTTGAAAAAAAAAAAAAAAAACAAAAAACATGGGTTATAACCCATCGTTTTTTGAAATTTTGAAAAAATAATTAACCTCGTTTTTCATCATTTTTGAACATGGGCTATAGCCCCTACCGTACGGCATACTATAGCACGCCGTTTTTCATCATTTTTGAGGATTTGAAAAAAAATCAAAATTTCAAAAAACATGGGTTATAACCCATCGTTTTTTGAAATTTTGATTTTTTTTTTAACCTCGTTTTTCATCATTTTTGAACATGGGCTATAGACCCTACCGTACGGCATACTATAGCACGCAGTTTTTCATCATTTTTGAGGATTTGAAAAAAAATCAAAATTTCAAAAAACATGGGTTATAACCCATCGTTTTTTGAAATTTTGATTTTTTTTTTAACCTCGTTTTTCATCATTTTTGAACATGGGCTATAGACCCTACCGTACGGCATACTATAGCACGCAGTTTTTCATCATTTTTGAGGATTTGAAAAAAAATCAAAATTTCAAAAAACATGGGTTATAACCCATCGTTTTTTGAAATTTTGAAAAAATAATTAACCTCGTTTTTCATCATTTTTGAACATGGGCTATAGCCCCTACCGTACGGCATACTATAGCACGCCGTTTTTCATCATTTTTGAGGATTTGAAAAAAAAATCTAAATTTCAAAAAACATGGGTTATAACCCATCGTTTTTTGAAATTTTGATTTTTTTTTAACCTTGTTTTTCATCATTTTTGAACATGGGCTATAGCCCCTACCGTACGGCATACTATAGCACGCCGTTTTTCATCATTTTTGAGGATTTGAAAAAAAAATCAAAATTTAAAAAAACATGGGTTATAACCCATCGTTTTTTGAAATTTTGAAAAATAAATTAACCTCGTTTTTCATCATTTTTGAACATGGGCTATAGCCCCTACAGTACGGCATACTATAGCACGCCGTTTTTCATCATTTTTGAGGATTTGAAAAAAAAGAAAAAAAATCAAAAAACATGGGTTATAACCCATCGTTTTTTGAAATTTTGAAAAAATAATTAACCTCGTTTTTCATCATTTTTGAACATGGGCTATAGCCCCTACCGTACGGCATACTATAGCACGCCGTTTTTCATCATTTTTGAGGATTTGAAAAAAAAACAAAATTTCAAAAAACATGGGTTATAACCCATCGTTTTTTGAAATTTTGATTTTTTTTTTAACCTCGTTTTTCATCATTTTTGAACATGGGCTATAGACCCTACCGTACGGCATACTATAGCACGCAGTTTTTCATCATTTTTGAGGATTTGAAAAAAAATCAAAATTTCAAAAAACATGGGTTATAACCCATCGTTTTTTGAAATTTTGAAAATAAAATTAACCTCGTTTTTCATCATTTTTGAACATGGGCTATAGACCCTACCGTACGGCATACTATAGCACGCCGTTTTTCATCATTTTTGAGGATTTGAAAAAAAATCTAAATTTCAAAAAACGATGGGTTATAACCCATCGTTTTTTGAAATTTTGAAAAAAAAAAGTTAACCTCTTTTTTCATCATTTTTGAACATGGGCTATAGACCCTACCGTACGGCATACTATAGCACGCAGTTTTTCATCATTTTTGAGGATTTGAAAAAAAAAATAATAATCAAAAAACATGGGTTATAACCCATCGTTTTTTGAAATTTTGAAAAAATAATTAACCTCGTTTTTCATCATTTTTGAACATGGGCTATAGCCCCTACCGTACGGCATACTATAGCACGCCGTTTTTCATCATTTTTGAGGATTTGAAAAAAAATCAAAATTTCAAAAAACATGGGTTATAACCCATCGTTTTTTGAAATTTTGATTTTTTTTTTAACCTTGTTTTTCATCATTTTTGAACATGGGCTATAGCCCCTACCGTACGGCATACTATAGCACGCCGTTTTTCATCATTTTTGAGGATTTGAAAAAAAATCAAAATTTCAAAAAACATGGGTTATAACCCATCGTTTTTTGAAATTTTGAAAAATAAATTAACCTCGTTTTTCATCATTTTTGAACATGGGCTATAGCCCCTACAGTACGGCATACTATAGCACGCCGTTTTTCATCATTTTTGAGGATTTGAAAAAAAAAAAAAAATCAAAAAACATGGGTTATAACCCATCGTTTTTTGAAATTTTGAAAAAATAATTAACCTCGTTTTTCATCATTTTTGAACATGGGCTATAGCCCCTACCGTACGGCATACTATAGCACGCCGTTTTTCATCATTTTTGAGGATTTGAAAAAAAATCAAAATTTCAAAAAACATGGGTTATAACCCATCGTTTTTTGAAATTTTGATTTTTTTTTTAACCTCGTTTTTCATCATTTTTGAACATGGGCTATAGACCCTACCGTACGGCATACTATAGCACGCAGTTTTTCATCATTTTTGAGGATTTGAAAAAAAATCTAAATTTAAAAAAACATGGGTTATAACCCATCGTTTTTTGAAATTTTGAAAAAAAAGATTAACCTCGTTTTTCATCATTTTTGAACATGGGCTATAGACCCTACCGTACGGCATACTATAGCACGCAGTTTTTCATCATTTTTGAGGATTTGGAAAAAAATCTAAATTTCAAAAAACATGGGTTATAACCCATCGTTTTTTGAAATTTTGATTTTTTTTTTAACCTTGTTTTTCATCATTTTTGAACATGGGCTATAGCCCCTACCGTACGGCATACTATAGCACGCCGTTTTTCATCATTTTTGAGGATTTGAAAAAAAATCAAAATTTCAAAAAACATGGGTTATAACCCATCGTTTTTTGAAATTTTGATTTTTTTTTAACCATGTTTTTCATCACTTTTTGAACATGGGCTATAGCCCCTACCGTACGGCATACTATAGCACGCCGTTTTTCATCATTTTTGAGGATTTGAAAAAAAATCAAAATTTCAAAAAACATGGGTTATAACCCATCGTTTTTTGAAATTTTGAAAAATAAATTAACCTCGTTTTTCATCATTTTTGAACATGGGCTATAGCCCCTACCGTACGGCATACTATAGCACGCCGTTTTTCATCATTTTTGAGGATTTGAAAAAAAATCAAAATTTCAAAAAACATGGGTTATAACCCATCGTTTTTTGAAATTTTGAAAAATAAATTAACCTCGTTTTTCATCATTTTTGAACATGGGCTATAGCCCCTACAGTACGGCATACTATAGCACGCCGTTTTTCATCATTTTTGAGGATTTGAAAAAAAAAAAAAATCAAAAAACATGGGTTATAACCCATCGTTTTTTGAAATTTTGAAAAAATAATTAACCTCGTTTTTCATCATTTTTGAACATGGGCTATAGCCCCTACCGTACGGCATACTATAGCACGCCGTTTTTCATCATTTTTGAGGATTTGAAAAAAAATCAAAATTTCAAAAAACATGGGTTATAACCCATCGTTTTTTGAAATTTTGATTTTTTTTTTAACCTCGTTTTTCATCATTTTTGAACATGGGCTATAGACCCTACCGTACGGCATACTATAGCACGCAGTTTTTCATCATTTTTGAGGATTTGAAAAAAAATCTAAATTTAAAAAAACATGGGTTATAACCCATCGTTTTTTGAAATTTTGAAAAAAAAGATTAACCTCGTTTTTCATCATTTTTGAACATGGGCTATAGACCCTACCGTACGGCATACTATAGCACGCAGTTTTTCATCATTTTTGAGGATTTGGAAAAAAATCTAAATTTCAAAAAACATGGGTTATAACCCATCGTTTTTTGAAATTTTGATTTTTTTTTTAACCTTGTTTTTCATCATTTTTGAACATGGGCTATAGCCCCTACCGTACGGCATACTATAGCACGCCGTTTTTCATCATTTTTGAGGATTTGAAAAAAAATCAAAATTTCAAAAAACATGGGTTATAACCCATCGTTTTTTGAAATTTTGATTTTTTTTTAACCTTGTTTTTCATCACTTTTTGAACATGGGCTATAGCCCCTACCGTACGGCATACTATAGCACGCCGTTTTTCATCCTTTTTGAGGATTTGAAAAAAAATCAAAATTTCAAAAAACATGGGTTATAACCCATCGTTTTTTGAAATTTTGAAAAATAAATTAACCTCGTTTTTCATCATTTTTGAACATGGGCTATAGCCCCTACCGTACGGCATACTATAGCACGCCGTTTTTCATCATTTTTGAGGATTTGAAAAAATAAAAAATAAATCAAAAAACATGGGTTATAACCCATCGTTTTTTGAAATTTTGAAAAAAAAATTAACCTCGTTTTTCATCATTTTTGAACATGGGCTATAGCCCCTACCGTACGGCATACTATAGCACGCCGTTTTTCATCATTTTTGAGGATTTGAAAAAAAAAAAAAAAAAATCAAAAAACATGGGTTATAACCCATCGTTTTTTGAAATTTTGAAAAAATAATTAACCTCGTTTTTCATCATTTTTGAACATGGGCTATAGCCCCTACCGTACGGCATACTATAGCACGCCGTTTTTCATCATTTTTGAGGATTTGAAAAAAAATCAAAATTTCAAAAACCATGGGTTATAACCCATCGTTTTTTGAAATTTTGATTTTTTTTTTAACCTTGTTTTTCATCATTTTTGAACATGGGCTATAGCCCCTACCGTACGGCATACTATAGCACGCCGTTTTTCATCATTTTTGAGGATTTGAAAAAAAATCAAAATTTCAAAAAACATGGGTTATAACCCATCGTTTTTTTTAATTAAAAAAAAAAAATTAACCTCCTTTTTCTTCATTTTTGAACATGGGCTATAGCCCCTACCGTACGGCATACTATAGCACGCAGTTTTTCATCATTTTTGAGGATTTGAAAAAAAATCAAAATTTCAAAAAACATGGGTTATAACCCATCGTTTTTTGAAATTCTGATTTTTTTTTTAACCTTGTTTTTCATCATTTTTGAACATGGGCTATAGCCCCTACCGTACGGCATACTATAGCACGCCGTTTTTCATCATTTTTGAGGATTTGAAAAAAAAGTCAAAATTTCAAAAAACATGGGTTATAACCCATCGTTTTTTGAAATTTAGATTCTTTTTTTAACCTTGTTTTTCATCATTTATGATGACAAACAAGGTTAAAAAAAATGGTATAGCCCCTACCGTACGGCATACTATAGCACGCCGTTTTTCATCATTTTTGAGGATTTGAAAAAAAATCAAAATTTCAAAAAAACATGGGTTATAACCCATCGTTTTTTGAAATTTTGAAAAAAAGAAAATTACCTCGTTTTTCATAATTTTTGAACATGGGCTATAGCCCCTACCGTACGGCATACTATAGCACGCCGTTTTTCATCATTTTTGAGGATTAAAAATAAATAAAAATAAAAATAAAAAAACATGGGTTATAGCCCATCGTTTTTTGAAAATTTGAATTTTTTTTAACCTCGTTTTTCATCATTTTTGAACATGGGCTATAGCCCCTACCGTACGGCATACTATAGCACGCCGTTTTTCATCATTTTTGAGTATTTGAAAAAAAATCAAAATTTCAAAAAACATGGGTTATAACCCATCGTTTTTTGAAATTTTGATTTTTTTTTTAACCTTGTTTTTCATCATTTTTGAACATGGGCTATAGCCCCTACCGTACGGCATACTATAGCACGCCGTTTTTCATCATTTTTGAGGATTTGAAAAAAAATCAAAATTTCAAAAAACATGGGTTATAACCCATCTTTTTTTGAAATTTTGAAAAATAAATTAACCTCGTTTTTCATCATTTTTGAACATGGGCTATAGCCCCTACAGTACGGCATACTATAGCACGCCGTTTTTCATCATTTTTGAGGATTTGAAAAAAAATCAAAATTTCAAAAAAAGATGGGTTATAACCCATGTTTTTTGAAATTTTGATTTTTTTTCAAATCCTCAAAAATGATGAAAAACGGCGTGCTATAGTATGCCGTACGGTAGGGGCTATAGCCCATGTTCAAAAATGATGAAAAACAAGGTTTAAAAAAAAAAAAAATTGAAATTTTGAAAAATAAATTAACCTCGTTTTTCATCATTTTTGAACATGGGCTATAGCCCCTACAGTACGGCATACTATAGCACGCCGTTTTTCATCATTTTTGAGGATTTGAAAAAAAAAAAAAAAATAAATAAACATGGGTTATAACCCATCGTTTTTTGAAATTTTGAAAAAATAATTAACCTCGTTTTTCATCATTTTTGAACATGGGCTATAGCCCCTACCGTACGGCATACTATAGCACGCCGTTTTTCATCATTTTTGAGGATTTGAAAAAAAAATCAAAATTTCAAAAAACATGGGTTATAACCCATCGTTTTTTGAAATTTTGATTTTTTTTTTAACCTTGTTTTTCATCATTTTTGAACATGGGCTATAGCCCCTACCGTACGGCATACTATAGCACGCCGTTTTTCATCATTTTTGAGGATTTGAAAAAAAATCAAAATTTCAAAAAACATGGGTTATAACCCATCTTTTTTTTAAATTTTGAAAAATAAATTAACCTCGTTTTTCATCATTTTTGAACATGGGCTATAGCCCCTACAGTACGGCATACTATAGCACGCCGTTTTTCATCATTTTTGAGGATTTGAAAAAAAATCAAAATTTCAAAAAAAGATGGGTTATAACCCATGTTTTTTGAAATTTTGATTTTTTTTCAAATCCTCAAAAATGATGAAAAACGGCGTGCTATAGTATGCCGTACGGTAGGGGCTATAGCCCATGTTCAAAAATGATGAAAAACAAGGTTAAAAAAAAAAAAAATTGAAATTTTGAAAAATAAATTAACCTCGTTTTTCATCATTTTTGAACATGGGCTATAGCCCCTACAGTACGGCATACTATAGCACGCCGTTTTTCATCATTTTTGAGGATTTGAAAAAAAATAAATAAATAAATAAACATGGGTTATAACCCATCGTTTTTTGAAATTTTGAAAAAATAATTAACCTCGTTTTTCATCATTTTTGAACATGGGCTATAGCCCCTACCGTACGGCATACTATAGCACGCCGTTTTTCATCATTTTTGAGGATTTGAAACAAAATCAAAATTTCAAAAAACGATGGGTTATAACCCATGTTTTTTGAAATTTTGATTTTTTTTTTAACCTTGTTTTTCATCATTTTTGAACATGGGCTATAGCCCCTACCGTACGGCATACTATAGCACGCCGTTTTTCATCATTTTTGAGGATTTGAAAAAAAATCAAAATTTCAAAAAACATGGGTTATAACCCATCTTTTTTTTAAATTTTGAAAAATAAATTAACCTCGTTTTTCATCATTTTTGAACATGGGCTATAGCCCCTACAGTACGGCATACTATAGCACGCCGTTTTTCATCATTTTTGAGGATTTGAAAAAAAATCAAAATTTCAAAAAAAGATGGGTTATAACCCATGTTTTTTGAAATTTTGATTTTTTTTCAAATCCTCAAAAATGATGAAAAACGGCGTGCTATAGTATGCCGTACGGTAGGGGCTATAGCCCATGTTCAAAAATGATGAAAAACAAGGTTAAAAAAAAAAAAAATTGAAATTTTGAAAAATAAATTAACCTCGTTTTTCATCATTTTTGAACATGGGCTATAGCCCCTACAGTACGGCATACTATAGCACGCCGTTTTTCATCATTTTTGAGGATTTGAAAAAAAATAAAAAAATAAATAAACATGGGTTATAACCCATCGTTTTTTGAAATTTTGAAAAAATAATTAACCTCGTTTTTCATCATTTTTGAACATGGGCTATAGCCCCTACCGTACGGCATACTATAGCACGCCGTTTTTCATCATTTTTGAGGATTTGAAAAAAAAATCAAAATTTCAAAAAACATGGGTTATAACCCATCGTTTTTTGAAATTTTGATTTTTTTTTTAACCTTGTTTTTCATCATTTTTGAACATGGGCTATAGCCCCTACCGTACGGCATACTATAGCACGCCGTTTTTCATCATTTTTGAGGATTTGAAAAAAAATCAAAATTTCAAAAAACATGGGTTATAACCCATCTTTTTTTTAAATTTTGAAAAATAAATTAACCTCGTTTTTCATCATTTTTGAACATGGGCTATAGCCCCTACAGTACGGCATACTATAGCACGCCGTTTTTCATCATTTTTGAGGATTTGAAAAAAAATCAAAATTTCAAAAAAAGATGGGTTATAACCCATGTTTTTTGAAATTTTGATTTTTTTTCAAATCCTCAAAAATGATGAAAAACGGCGTGCTATAGTATGCCGTACGGTAGGGGCTATAGCCCATGTTCAAAAATGATGAAAAACAAGGTTAAAAAAAAAAAAAATTGAAATTTTGAAAAATAAATTAACCTCGTTTTTCATCATTTTTGAACATGGGCTATAGCCCCTACAGTACGGCATACTATAGCACGCCGTTTTTCATCATTTTTGAGGATTTGAAAAAAATAAAATAAAAAAATAAACATGGGTTATAACCCATCGTTTTTTGAAATTTTGAAAAAATAATTAACCTCGTTTTTCATCATTTTTGAACATGGGCTATAGCCCCTACCGTACGGCATACTATAGCACGCCGTTTTTCATCATTTTTGAGGATTTGAAAAAAAAATCAAAATTTCAAAAAACATGGGTTATAACCCATCGTTTTTTGAAATTTTGATTTTTTTTTAACCTTGTTTTTCATCATTTTTGAACATGGGCTATAGCCCCTACCGTACGGCATACTATAGCATGCCGTTTTTCATCATTTTTGAGGATTTGAAAAAAAATCAAAATTTCAAAAAACATGGGTTATAACCCATCGTTTTTTGAAATTTTGAAAAATAAATTAACCTCGTTTTTCATCATTTTTGAACATGGGCTATAGCCCCTACAGTACGGCATACTATAGCACGCCGTTTTTCATCATTTTTGAGGATTTGAAAAAAAAAAAAAAAATCAAAAAACATGGGTTATAACCCATCGTTTTTTGAAATTTTGAAAAAATAATTAACCTCGTTTTTCATCATTTTTGAACATGGGCTATAGCCCCTACCGTACGGCATACTATAGCACGCCGTTTTTCATCATTTTTGAGGATTTGAAAAAAAATCAAAATTTCAAAAAACATGGGTTATAACCCATCGTTTTTTGAAATTTTGATTTTTTTTTTTACCTCGTTTTTCATCATTTTTGAACATGGGCTATAGACCCTACCGTACGGCATACTATAGCACGCAGTTTTTCATCATTTTTGAGGATTTGAAAAAAAATCAAAATTTCAAAAAACATGGGTTATAACCCATCGTTTTTTGAAATTTTTTTTTTTTTTTTAACCTCGTTTTTCATCATTTTTGAACATGGGCTATAGACCCTACCGTACGGCATACTATAGCACGCAGTTTTTCATCATTTTTGAGGATTTGAAAAAAAATCTAAATTTCAAAAAACATGGGTTATAACCCATCGTTTTTTGAAATTTTGAAAAAATAATTAACCTCGTTTTTCATCATTTTTGAACATGGGCTATAGCCCCTACCGTACGGCATACTATAGCACGCCGTTTTTCATCATTTTTGAGGATTTGAAAAAAAAATCTAAATTTCAAAAAACATGGGTTATAACCCATCGTTTTTTGAAATTTTGAAAAATAAATTAACCTCGTTTTTCATCATTTTTGAACATGGGCTATAGCCCCTACAGTACGGCATACTATAGCACGCCGTTTTTCATCATTTTTGAGGATTTGAAAAAAAAAAAAAAAATCAAAAAACATGGGTTATAACCCATCGTTTTTTGAAATTTTGAAAAAATAATTAACCTCGTTTTTCATCATTTTTGAACATGGGCTATAGCCCCTACCGTACGGCATACTATAGCACGCCGTTTTTCATCATTTTTGAGGATTTGAAAAAAAATCAAAATTTCAAAAAACATGGGTTATAACCCATCGTTTTTTGAAATTTTGATTTTTTTTTTAACCTCGTTTTTCATCATTTTTGAACATGGGCTATAGACCCTACCGTACGGCATACTATAGCACGCAGTTTTTCATCATTTTTGAGGATTTGAAAAAAAATCAAAATTTCAAAAAACATGGGTTATAACCCATCGTTTTTTGAAATTTTGAAAATAAAATTAACCTCGTTTTTCATCATTTTTGAACATGGGCTATAGACCCTACCGTACGGCATACTATAGCACGCCGTTTTTCATCATTTTTGAGGATTTGAAAAAAAATCAAAATTTCAAAAAACGATGGGTTATAACCCATCGTTTTTTGAAATTTTGAAAAAAAAAAGTTAACCTCTTTTTTCATCATTTTTGAACATGGGCTATAGACCCTACCGTACGGCATACTATAGCACGCAGTTTTTCATCATTTTTGAGGATTTGAAAAAAAAAAAAATAATCAAAAAACATGGGTTATAACCCATCGTTTTTTGAAATTTTGAAAAAATAATTAACCTCGTTTTTCATCATTTTTGAACATGGGCTATAGCCCCTACCGTACGGCATACTATAGCACGCCGTTTTTCATCATTTTTGAGGATTTGAAAAAAAATCAAAATTTCAAAAAACATGGGTTATAACCCATCGTTTTTTGAAATTTTGATTTTTTTTTTAACCTTGTTTTTCATCATTTTTGAACATGGGCTATAGCCCCTACCGTACGGCATACTATAGCACGCCGTTTTTCATCATTTTTGAGGATTTGAAAAAAAATCAAAATTTCAAAAAACATGGGTTATAACCCATCGTTTTTTGAAATTTTGAAAAATAAATTAACCTCGTTTTTCATCATTTTTGAACATGGGCTATAGCCCCTACAGTACGGCATACTATAGCACGCCGTTTTTCATCATTTTTGAGGATTTGAAAAAAAAAAAAAATCAAAAAACATGGGTTATAACCCATCGTTTTTTGAAATTTTGAAAAAATAATTAACCTCGTTTTTCATCATTTTTGAACATGGGCTATAGCCCCTACCGTACGGCATACTATAGCACGCCGTTTTTCATCATTTTTGAGGATTTGAAAAAAAATCAAAATTTCAAAAAACATGGGTTATAACCCATCGTTTTTTGAAATTTTGATTTTTTTTTTAACCTCGTTTTTCATCATTTTTGAACATGGGCTATAGCCCCTACCGTACGGCATACTATAGCACGCCGTTTTTCATCATTTTTGAGGATTTGAAAAAAAATAAAAATAAAAATAAACATGGGTTATAACCCATCGTTTTTTGAAATTTTGAAAAAAAAATTAACCTCGTTTTTCATCATTTTTGAACATGGGCTATAGACCCTACCGTACGGCATACTATAGCACGCAGTTTTTCATCATTTTTGAGGATTTGAAAAAAAATCTAAATTTCAAAAAACATGGGTTATAACCCATCGTTTTTTTTAATTTAGATTTTTTTTTTAACCTTGTTTTTCATCATTTTTGAACATGGGCTATAGCCCCTACCGTACGGCATACTATAGCACGCCGTTTTTCATCATTTTTGAGGATTTGAAAAAAAATCAAAATAAAAAAAAAACATGGGTTATAACCCATCGTTTTGTTAAATTTTGAAAAAAAAATTAACCTCGTTTTTCATCATTTTTGAACATGGGCTATAGCCCCTACCGTACGGCATACTATAGCACGCCGTTTTTCATCATTTTTGAGGATTTGAAAAAAAATAAAAAAATCAAAAAACATGGGTTATAACCCATCGTTTTTTGAAATTTTGAAAAAATAATTAACCTCGTTTTTCATCATTTTTGAACATGGGCTATAGCCCCTACCGTACGGCATACTATAGCACGCCGTTTTTCATCATTTTTGAGGATTTGAAAAAAAATCAAAAAAATAAAAAAACATGGGTTATAGCCCATCGTTTTTTGAAATTTTGAATTTTTTTTAACCTCGTTTTTCATCATTTTTGAACATGGGCTATAGCCCCTACCGTACGGCATACTATAGCACGCCGTTTTTCATCATTTTTGAGGATTTGAAAAAAAATCAAAATAAAAAAAACATGGGTTATAACCCATCGTTTTTTTAAATTTTGAAAAACAAATTAACCTCGTTTTTCATCATTTTTGAACATGGGCTATAGCCCCTACCGTACGGCATACTATAGCACGCCGTTTTTCATCATTTTTGAGGATTTGAAAAAAAATCTAAATTTCAAAAAACATGGGTTATAACCCATCGTTTTTTGAAATTTTGATTTTTTTTTTAACCTTGTTTTTCATCATTTTTGAACATGGGCTATAGCCCCTACCGTACGGCATACTATAGCACGCCGTTTTTCATCATTTTTGAGGATTTGAAAAAAAAAAAAAAAATCAAAAAACATGGGTTATAACCCATCGTTTTTTGAAATTTTGAAAAAATAATTAACCTTGTTTTTCATCATTTTTGAACATGGGCTATAGCCCCTACCGTACGGCATACTATAGCACGCCGTTTTTCATCATTTTTGAGGATTTGAAAAAAAATAAAAAAAATCAAAAAACATGGGTTATAGCCCATCGTTTTTTGAAATTTTGAATTTTTTTTAACCTCGTTTTTCATCATTTTTGAACATGGGCTATAGCCCCTACCGTACGGCATACTATAGCACGCCGTTTTTCATCATTTTTGAGGATTTGAAAAAAAATCAAAATAAAAAAAACATGGGTTATAACCCATCGTTTTTTTAAATTTTGAAAAACAAATTAACCTCGTTTTTCATCATTTTTGAACATGGGCTATAGCCCCTACCGTACGGCATACTATAGCACGCCGTTTTTCATCATTTTTGAGGATTTGAAAAAAAATCTAAATTTCAAAAAACATGGGTTATAACCCATCGTTTTTTGAAATTTAGATTTTTTTTTTAACCTTGTTTTTCATCATTTTTGAACATGGGCTATAGCCCCTACCGTACGGCATACTATAGCACGCAGTTTTTCATCATTTTTGAGGATTTGAAAAAAAATCTAAATTTAAAAAAACATGGGTTATAACCCATCGTTTTTTGAAATTTTGAAAAAAAAGATTAACCTCGTTTTTCATCATTTTTGAACATGGGCTATAGACCCTACCGTACGGCATACTATAGCACGCAGTTTTTCATCATTTTTGAGGATTTGGAAAAAAATCTAAATTTCAAAAAACATGGGTTATAACCCATCGTTTTTTGAAATTTTGATTTTTTTTTTAACCTTGTTTTTCATCATTTTTGAACATGGGCTATAGCCCCTACCGTACGGCATACTATAGCACGCCGTTTTTCATCATTTTTGAGGATTTGAAAAAAAATCAAAATTTCAAAAAACATGGGTTATAACCCATCGTTTTTTGAAATTTTGATTTTTTTTTAACCTTGTTTTTCATCACTTTTTGAACATGGGCTATAGCCCCTACCGTACGGCATACTATAGCACGCCGTTTTTCATCATTTTTGAGGATTTGAAAAAAAATCAAAATTTCAAAAAACATGGGTTATAACCCATCGTTTTTTGAAATTTTGAAAAATAAATTAACCTCGTTTTTCATCATTTTTGAACATGGGCTATAGCCCCTACCGTACGGCATACTATAGCACGCCGTTTTTCATCATTTTTGAGGATTTGAAAAAATAAAAAATAAATCAAAAAACATGGGTTATAACCCATCGTTTTTTGAAATTTTGAAAAAAAAATTAACCTCGTTTTTCATCATTTTTGAACATGGGCTATAGCCCCTACCGTACGGCATACTATAGCACGCCGTTTTTCATCATTTTTGAGGATTTGAAAAAAAAAAAAAAAAATCAAAAAACATGGGTTATAACCCATCGTTTTTTGAAATTTTGAAAAAATAATTAACCTCGTTTTTCATCATTTTTGAACATGGGCTATAGCCCCTACCGTACGGCATACTATAGCACGCCGTTTTTCATCATTTTTGAGGATTTGAAAAAAAATCAAAATTTCAAAAACCATGGGTTATAACCCATCGTTTTTTTTTATTAAAAAAAAAAATTAACCTCCTTTTTCTTCATTTTTGAACATGGGCTATAGCCCCTACCGTACGGCATACTATAGCACGCAGTTTTTCATCATTTTTGAGGATTTGAAAAAAAATCAAAATTTCAAAAAACATGGGTTATAACCCATCGTTTTTTGAAATTTTGATTTTTTTTTAACCTTGTTTTTCATCATTTTTGAACATGGGCTATAGCCCCTACCGTACGGCATACTATAGCACGCCGTTTTTCATCATTTTTGAGGATTTGAAAAAAAATCAAAATTTCAAAAAACATGGGTTATAACCCATCGTTTTTTGAAATTTTGAAAAATAAATTAACCTCGTTTTTCATCATTTTTGAACATGGGCTATAGCCCCTACAGTACGGCATACTATAGCACGCCGTTTTTCATCATTTTTGAGGATTTGAAAAAAAAAAAAAAAATCAAAAAACATGGGTTATAACCCATCGTTTTTTGAAATTTTGAAAAAATAATTAACCTCGTTTTTCATCATTTTTGAACATGGGCTATAGCCCCTACCGTACGGCATACTATAGCACGCCGTTTTTCATCATTTTTGAGGATTTGAAAAAAAATCAAAATTTCAAAAAACATGGGTTATAACCCATCGTTTTTTGAAATTTTGATTTTTTTTTTTACCTCGTTTTTCATCATTTTTGAACATGGGCTATAGACCCTACCGTACGGCATACTATAGCACGCAGTTTTTCATCATTTTTGAGGATTTGAAAAAAAATTAAAATTTCAAAAAACATGGGTTATAACCCATCGTTTTTTGAATTTTTTTTTTTTTTTTTAACCTCGTTTTTCATCATTTTTGAACATGGGCTATAGACCCTACCGTACGGCATACTATAGCACGCAGTTTTTCATCATTTTTGAGGATTTGAAAAAAAATCTAAATTTAAAAAAACATGGGTTATAACCCATCGTTTTTTGAAATTTTGAAAAAATAATTAACCTCGTTTTTCATCATTTTTGAACATGGGCTATAGCCCCTACCGTACGGCATACTATAGCACGCCGTTTTTCATCATTTTTGAGGATTTGAAAAAAAAATCTAAATTTCAAAAAACATGGGTTATAACCCATCGTTTTTTGAAATTTTGATTTTTTTTTAACCTTGTTTTTCATCATTTTTGAACATGGGCTATAGCCCCTACCGTACGGCATACTATAGCACGCCGTTTTTCATCATTTTTGAGGATTTGAAAAAAAATCAAAATTTCAAAAAACATGGGTTATAACCCATCGTTTTTTGAAATTTTGAAAAATAAATTAACCTCGTTTTTCATCATTTTTGAACATGGGCTATAGCCCCTACAGTACGGCATACTATAGCACGCCGTTTTTCATCATTTTTGAGGATTTGAAAAAAAAAAAAAAAATCAAAAAACATGGGTTATAACCCATCGTTTTTTGAAATTTTGAAAAAATAATTAACCTCGTTTTTCATCATTTTTGAACATGGGCTATAGCCCCTACCGTACGGCATACTATAGCACGCCGTTTTTCATCATTTTTGAGGATTTGAAAAAAAATCAAAATTTCAAAAAACATGGGTTATAACCCATCGTTTTTTGAAATTTTGATTTTTTTTTTAACCTCGTTTTTCATCATTTTTGAACATGGGCTATAGACCCTACCGTACGGCATACTATAGCACGCAGTTTTTCATAATTTTTGAGGATTTGAAAAAAAATCAAAATTTCAAAAAACATGGGTTATAACCCATCGTTTTTTGAAATTTTGAAAATAAAATTAACCTCGTTTTTCATCATTTTTGAACATGGGCTATAGACCCTACCGTACGGCATACTATAGCACGCCGTTTTTCATCATATTTGAGGATTTGAAAAAAAATCAAAATTTCAAAAAACGATGGGTTATAACCCATCGTTTTTTGAAATTTTGAAAAAAAAAAGTTAACCTCTTTTTTCATCATTTTTGAACATGGGCTATAGACCCTACCGTACGGCATACTATAGCACGCAGTTTTTCATCATTTTTGAGGATTTGAAAAAAAAAAAAAAAATCAAAAAACATGGGTTATAACCCATCGTTTTTTGAAATTTTGAAAAAATAATTAACCTCGTTTTTCATCATTTTTGAACATGGGCTATAGCCCCTACCGTACGGCATACTATAGCACGCCGTTTTTCATCATTTTTGAGGATTTGAAAAAAAAAAAAAAATCAAAAAACATGGGTTATAACCCATCGTTTTTTGAAATTTTGAAAAAATAATTAACCTCGTTTTTCATCATTTTTGAACATGGGCTATAGACCCTACCGTACGGCATACTATAGCACGCAGTTTTTCATCATTTTTGAGGATTTGAAAAAAAAAAAAAATTTCAAAAAACATGGGTTATAACCCATCGTTTTTTGAAATTTTGAAAAATAAATTAACCTAGTTTTTCATCATTTTTGAACATGGGCTATAGCCCCTACAGTACGGCATACTATAGCACGCCGTTTTTCATCATTTTTGAGGATTTGAAAAAAAAAAAAAAATCAAAAAACATGGGTTATAACCCATCGTTTTTTGAAATTTTGAAAAAATAATTAACCTCGTTTTTCATCATTTTTGAACATGGGCTATAGCCCCTACCGTACGGCATACTATAGCACGCCGTTTTTCATCATTTTTGAGGATTTGAAAAAAAATCAAAATTTAAAAAAACATGGGTTATAACCCATCGTTTTTTGAAATTTTGAAAAAATAATTAACCTCGTTTTTCATCATTTTTGAACATGGGCTATAGCCCCTACCGTACGGCATACTATAGCACGCCGTTTTTCATCATTTTTGAGGATTTGAAAAAAAAATCTAAATTTCAAAAAACATGGGTTATAACCCATCGTTTTTTGAAATTTTGATTTTTTTTTAACCTTGTTTTTCATCATTTTTGAACATGGGCTATAGCCCCTACCGTACGGCATACTATAGCACGCCGTTTTTCATCATTTTTGAGGATTTGAAAAAAAATCAAAATTTCAAAAAACATGGGTTATAACCCATCGTTTTTTGAAATTTTGAAAAATAAATTAACCTCGTTTTTCATCATTTTTGAACATGGGCTATAGCCCCTACAGTACGGCATACTATAGCACGCCGTTTTTCATCATTTTTGAGGATTTGAAAAAAAAAAAAAAAATCAAAAAACATGGGTTATAACCCATCGTTTTTTGAAATTTTGAAAAAATAATTAACCTCGTTTTTCATCATTTTTGAACATGGGCTATAGCCCCTACCGTACGGCATACTATAGCACGCCGTTTTTCATCATTTTTGAGGATTTGAAAAAAAATCAAAATTTCAAAAAACATGGGTTATAACCCATCGTTTTTTGAAATTTTGATTTTTTTTTTAACCTCGTTTTTCATCATTTTTGAACATGGGCTATAGACCCTACCGTACGGCATACTATAGCACGCAGTTTTTCATAATTTTTGAGGATTTGAAAAAAAATCAAAATTTCAAAAAACATGGGTTATAACCCATCGTTTTTTGAAATTTTGAAAATAAAATTAACCTCGTTTTTCATCATTTTTGAACATGGGCTATAGACCCTACCGTACGGCATACTATAGCACGCCGTTTTTCATCATATTTGAGGATTTGAAAAAAAATCAAAATTTCAAAAAACGATGGGTTATAACCCATCGTTTTTTGAAATTTTGAAAAAAAAAAGTTAACCTCTTTTTTCATCATTTTTGAACATGGGCTATAGACCCTACCGTACGGCATACTATAGCACGCAGTTTTTCATCATTTTTGAGGATTTGAAAAAAAAAAAAAAAATCAAAAAACATGGGTTATAACCCATCGTTTTTTGAAATTTTGAAAAAATAATTAACCTCGTTTTTCATCATTTTTGAACATGGGCTATAGCCCCTACCGTACGGCATACTATAGCACGCCGTTTTTCATCATTTTTGAGGATTTGAAAAAAAATCAAAATTTCAAAAAACATGGGTTATAACCCATCGTTTTTTGAAATTTTGATTTTTTTTTTAACCTTGTTTTTCATCATTTTTGAACATGGGCTATAGCCCCTACCGTACGGCATACTATAGCACGCCGTTTTTCATCATTTTTGAGGATTTGAAAAAAAATCAAAATTTCAAAAAACATGGGTTATAACCCATCGTTTTTTGAAATTTTGAAAAATAAATTAACCTAGTTTTTCATCATTTTTGAACATGGGCTATAGCCCCTACAGTACGGCATACTATAGCACGCCGTTTTTCATCATTTTTGAGGATTTGAAAAAAAAAAAAAAATCAAAAAACATGGGTTATAACCCATCGTTTTTTGAAATTTTGAAAAAATAATTAACCTCGTTTTTCATCATTTTTGAACATGGGCTATAGCCCCTACCGTACGGCATACTATAGCACGCCGTTTTTCATCATTTTTGAGGATTTGAAAAAAAATCAAAATTTCAAAAAACATGGGTTATAACCCATCGTTTTTTGAAATTTTGATTTTTTTTTTAACCTCGTTTTTCATCATTTTTGAACATGGGCTATAGACCCTACCGTACGGCATACTATAGCACGCAGTTTTTCATCATTTTTGAGGATTTGAAAAAAAATCAACATTTCAAAAAACATGGGTTATAACCCATCGTTTTTTGAAATTTTGAAAAAAGAATTAACCTCGTTTTTCATCATTTTTGAACATGGGCTATAGCCCCTACCGTACGGCATACTATAGCACGCCGTTTTTTATCATTTTTGAGGATTTGAAAAAAAATCTAAATTTCAAAAAACATGGGTTATAACCCATCGTTTTTTGAAATTTTGATTTTTTTTTTAACCTTGTTTTTCATCATTTTTGAACATGGGCTATAGCCCCTACCGTACGGCATACTATAGCACGCCGTTTTTCATCATTTTTGAGGATTTGAAAAAAAAAAAAAAAATCAAAAAACATGGGTTATAACCCATCGTTTTTTGAAATTTTGAAAAAATAATTAACCTCGTTTTTCATCATTTTTGAACATGGGCTATAGCCCCTACCGTACGGCATACTATAGCACGCCGTTTTTCATCATTTTTGAGGATTTGAAAAAAAATCAAAAAAATCAAAAAACATGGGTTATAGCCCATCGTTTTTTGAAATTTTGAATTTCTTTTAACCTCGTTTTTCATCATTTTTGAACATGGGCTATAGCCCCTACCGTACGGCATACTATAGCACGCCGTTTTTCATCATTTTTGAGGATTTGAAAAAAAATAAAAATAAAAATAAACATGGGTTATAACCCATCGTTTTTTGAAATTTTGAAAAAAAAATTAACCTCGTTTTTCATCATTTTTGAACATGGGCTATAGACCCTACCGTACGGCATACTATAGCACGCAGTTTTTCATCATTTTTGAGGATTTGAAAAAAAATCTAAATTTCAAAAAACATGGGTTATAACCCATCGTTTTTTTTAATTTAGATTTTTTTTTTAACCTTGTTTTTCATCATTTTTGAACATGGGCTATAGCCCCTACCGTACGGCATACTATAGCACGCCGTTTTTCATCATTTTTGAGGATTTGAAAAAAAATCAAAATAAAAAAAAACATGGGTTATAACCCATCGTTTTGTTAAATTTTGAAAAAAAAATTAACCTCGTTTTTCATCATTTTTGAACATGGGCTATAGCCCCTACCGTACGGCATACTATAGCACGCCGTTTTTCATCATTTTTGAGGATTTGAAAAAATAAAAAATAAATCAAAAAACATGGGTTATAACCCATCGTTTTTTGAAATTTTGAAAAAAAAATTAACCTCGTTTTTCATCATTTTTTAACATGGGCTATAGCCCCTACCGTACGGCATACTATAGCACGCCGTTTTTCATCATTTTTGAGGATTTGAAAAAAAAAAAAAAAAAAAAAAAACATGGGTTATAACCCATCGTTTTTTGAAATTTTGAAAAAAAAATTAACCTCGTTTTTCATCATTTTTGAACATGGGCTATAGCCCCTACCGTACGGCATACTATAGCACGCCGTTTTTCATCATTTTTGAGGATTTGAAAAAAAAAAAAAAAAAAAAAAAAACATGGGTTATAACCCATCGTTTTTTGAAATTTTGAAAAAATAATTAACCTCGTTTTTCATCATTTTTGAACATGGGCTATAGCCCCTACCGTACGGCATACTATAGCACGCCGTTTTTCATCATTTTTGAGGATTTGAAAAAAAATCAAAAAAATCAAAAACATGGGTTATAGCCCATCGTTTTTTGAAATTTTGAATTTTTTTTAACCTCGTTTTTCATCATTTTTGAACATGGGCTATAGCCCCTACCGTACGGCATACTATAGCACGCCGTTTTTCATCATTTTTGAGGATTTGAAAAAAAATCAAAATAAAAAAAACATGGGTTATAACCCATCGTTTTTTTAAATTTTGAAAAACAAATTAACCTCGTTTTTCATCATTTTTGAACATGGGCTATAGCCCCTACCGTACGGCATACTATAGCACGCCGTTTTTCATCATTTTTGAGGATTTGAAAAAAAATCTAAATTTCAAAAAACATGGGTTATAACCCATCGTTTTTTGAAATTTTGATTTTTTTTTAACCTTGTTTTTCATCATTTTTGAACATGGGCTATAGCCCCTACCGTACGGCATACTATAGCACGCCGTTTTTCATCATTTTTGAGGATTTGAAAAAATAAAAAAAAATAAAAAAACATGGGTTATAACCCATCGTTTTTTGAAATTTTGAAAAAATAATTAACCTAGTTTTTCATCATTTTTGAACATGGGCTATAGCCCCTACCGTACGGCATACTATAGCACGCCGTTTTTCATCATTTTTGAGGATTTGAAAAAAAAAAAAAAAATCAAAAAACATGGGTTATAACCCATCGTTTTTTGAAATTTTGAAAAAATAATTAACCTCGTTTTTCATCATTTTTGAACATGGGCTATAGCCCCTACCGTACGGCATACTATAGCACGCCGTTTTTCATCATTTTTGAGGATTTGAAAAAAAATCAAAAAACATGGGTTATAGCCCATCGTTTTTTGAAATTTTGAAAAAAAAATTAACCTCGTTTTTCATCATTTTTGAACATGGGCTATAGACCCTACCGTACGGCATACTATAGCACGCAGTTTTTCATCATTTTTGAGGATTAAAAAAAAAAAAAAATTCAAAAGACATGGGTTATAGCCCATCGTTTTTTGAAATTTTGAAAAAAATGTAACCTCGTTTTTCATCATTTTTGAACATGGGCTATAGCCCCTACCGTACGGCATACTATAGCACGCCGTTTTTCATCATTTTTGAGGATTTGAAAAAAAATCTAAATTTCAAAAAACATGGGTTATAACCCATCGTTTTTTGAAATTTTGATTTTTTTTTAACCTTGTTTTTCATCATTTTTGAACATGGGCTATAGCCCCTACCGTACGGCATACTATAGCACGCCGTTTTTCATCATTTTTGAGGATTATAAAAAAAAAAAAAAAAAATCAAAAAACATGGGTTATAACCCATCGTTTTTTGAAATTTAAAAAAAAAAAAAAACCTCGTTTTTCATCATTTTTGAACATGGGCTATAGACCCTACCGTACGGCATACTATAGCACGCAGTTTTTCATCATTTTTGAGGATTTGAAAAAAAATCAAAATTTCAAAAAACATGGGTTATAACCCATCGTTTTTTGAAATTTTGATTTTTTTTTAAACCTTGTTTTTCATCATTTTTGAACATGGGCTATAGCCCCTACCGTACGGCATACTATAGCACGCCGTTTTTCATCATTTTTGAGGATTAAAAAAAAAAAAATCAAAAAATCAAAAAACATGGGTTATAGCCCATCGTTTTTTGAAAATTTGAATTTTTTTTAACCTCGTTTTTCATCATTTTTGAACATGGGCTATAGCCCCTACCGTACGGCATACTATAGCACGCCGTTTTTCATCATTTTTGAGGATTTGAAAAAAAATCTAAATAAAAAAAAACATGGGTTATAACCCATCGTTTTTTTAAATTTTGAAAAAACAATTAACCTCGTTTTTCATCATTTTTGAACATGGGCTATAGCCCCTACCGTACGGCATACTATAGCACGCCGTTTTTCATCATTTTTGAGGATTTGAAAAAATAAAAAATAAATAAAAAAACATGGGTTATAACCCATCGTTTTTTGAAATTTTGAAAAAATAATTAACCTCGTTTTTCATCATTTTTGAACATGGGCTATAGCCCCTACCGTACGGCATACTATAGCACGCCTTTTTTCATCATTTTTGAGGATTTGAAAAAAAGAAAAAAAAATCAAAAAACATGGGTTATAACCCATCGTTTTTTGAAATTTTGAAAAAATAATTAACCTCGTTTTTCATCATTTTTGAACATGGGCTATAGCCCCTACCGTACGGCATACTATAGCACGCCGTTTTTCATCATTTTTGAGGATTTGAAAAAAAATCAAAAAAATCAAAAAACATGGGTTATAGCCCATCGTTTTTTGAAATTTTGAATTTCTTTTAACCTCGTTTTTCATCATTTTTGAACATGGGCTATAGCCCCTACCGTACGGCATACTATAGCACGCCGTTTTTCATCATTTTTGAGGATTTAAAAAAAAAAAAAAAAAAAAAAAACATGGGTTATAACCCATCGTTTTTTGAAATTTTGAAAAAAAAATTAACCTCGTTTTTCATCATTTTTGAACATGGGCTATAGACCCTACCGTACGGCATACTATAGCACGCAGTTTTTCATCATTTTTGAGGATTTGAAAAAAAATCAAAATTTCAAAAAACATGGGTTATAGCCCATCGTTCTTTGAAATTTAGAAAAAAAAATGTAACCTCGTTTTTCATCATTTTTGAACATGGGCTGCCTATAGCCCATACCGTACGGCATACTATAGCACGCCGTTTTTCATCATTTTTGAGGATTTGAAAAAAATGAAAATTTTCAAAAAACATGGGTTATAGCCCATCGTTTTTAAAAATTTAAAATAATTTTTTTTACCCTCGTTTTTCATCATTTTTGACCATCCCACTGAGCAATAGCCGGCTATTAGACGTGTGTTTAAAAATGGGATAAAAAACGTCTAAAAATAGACGTCTAAAACACGTCTAAAAATAGACGTCTAAAACACGTGTAAAAATAGACGTCTAAAACACGTCTATTTTTAGACGTGTTTTAGACGTCTATTTTTTGACGTTTTTTATCCAATTTTTGACCAGGGGCTATTGCCCATACCGTACGGCATACTATAGCAGGCCGTTTTTCATCATTTTTGAGGATTTGAAAAAAATGAAAAAAAATGAAAAACATGGGTTATAGCCCATCGTTTTTTGAATTTTTTATATATATTTTTTTAACCTTGTTTTTCATCATTTTTGAACATGGGCTATAGCCCATACCGTACGGCATACTATAGCACGCCATTTTTCATCATTTTTGAGGATTTGAAAAAAATGAATAAAAAAATAATAATAATAATAATTTTTGAAAAAAAGAATTATCCTCGTTTTTCATCATTTTGGACCATGGGCTATAGCCCATATCGTACGGCATACTATAGCACGCCGTTTTTCATCATTTTTGAGGATTTGAAAAAAAGTTAAAAAATGAAAAAAAAACGATGGGTTATAGCCCATCGTTTTTTGAATTTTAGATTTTTTTTTAACCTTGTTTTTCATCATTTTTTATCATGGGCTCGTTTTTTTGAAATTTTGAAAAAAAAAAATACTCGTTTTTCATCATTTTGTATGTAGGACTAGTAGCATGCCAACGTTTGTGCTATTGCCATAGAGAATGCATTGGGCGGTTAAGTTAAATAACTCATCGCTTTCGATTTTGTCGCTTTCGATTTTGTCGCTTCCGATTTTGTCGCTTTCCGATTTTGTCGCTTGTCGCTTTCGAAAACATTTCAAAGTAAAACTTTTCAGCATGTGTCTCCACAGTAAGCTGAATAATAAAAAGTGTGAATGGAGTTTCTAGGTGAAAGTAATTTTTGACGTGCCAATGTCTGCCATTGAGCCCCATTGTAAATTTGAAAGCACTATATTTCTAAAACTATGAAACATTTCAAAGATTCCTTTTCAGGCAAACATGGCCACCGTAAGATGAACCTAAATAGGCTAGAATGGGGTTGCTAGGTATAAGTATTTAGAGTCCTACATACTTAGCAACCCCATTCTAGTTGCTAGCCTGTTCAAATCCTCCGAAATCGTGGGAAAATGGCACCCTATGGCACCCTAGAGCATGCGCTCCGAGACGATGGACCATAGCCTGTCGCTTTTCCGTGATTTTCACCTTTTGTTTTTATTCTCCGAAATCGAGAAAAATGGCACCATATAGCATGCGCTCTGAGACGATGGACTATATATAGCCTGTTGCGCGAAGAGTATGCCTACAAACACAGTGAAGAACCTGGGGCTTATCATCTCTGATAAGGCAACACAATGAGCAGAAAATAAAAACCCACGCCAATACAACAAATTGAGGGCACCGCAGGGACTTGAACCCTGTTCTGGTAAACCAGGAGTACCACACCAGTGCCTTAATTTGTGTTTTGTTGTAATGTACAGGTCCAAAAGCAATCACTTTCATTACACAACAGTAAAGTCATTTCACAATTTACAATGTAGGTAATAATAACAGTGTATAAAAGAAAAGAAAATCACAAAGCTAACATTTTCAAATTATTTGATAAATATATTTTTAAATGTATACTCTTGCCCCCCAGTGCCTCCCCAGTGCCCCCCCCCCCCCCGCCCCCAGTGTCCCCCCAGTGCCTCCCCAGTTTCAACCCCAGTGCCCCCAAATGGCACCCTATAACATGCGCTCCGAGACGATGTCGCTTGTAGCTTTTCCGTCGCTTTTTTTCCAAATCCTCCGAAATCGTGAAAAATGGCACCCTATGGCATGCACTCTGAGATGATGGATTATAGCCTGTCGTTTTTCTGTAATTTTCACCTTTTTGTCAAATCCTCCGAAATCCCCAGTGCCCCCCAAGTGTCCCCCCAAGTGTCCCCCCCAGTGCCTGCCCAGTGTCCCCCCAGTACCTCCCCAGTGTCCCCCCAGTGCCCCCCCAGTGCCTCCCCAGTGTTTCCCCAGTGCCTGCCCAGTGTCCCCCCAGTACCTCCCCAGTGCCCCCCCCAGTGCCTCCCCAGTGCCCCCCCAGTGTTCCCCCAGTGCCCCCCCAGTGCCTCCCGACGATGGATCGTTGAATTCAATCGTTGAACGATTTAAATCGTTGAATCCGGTCAATGATTGAATCCGTTCAACGATTTAAATCGTTCAATCGTCCAACAATTGAAATAGTTCAATCGTTCAACGATTAAAATCATCCAACGATTGAATCTGGTCAACGATTTAAATCGTATCAATGATTGAATCCGGTCAACAATTTAAATCGTTCAATCGTTCAACGATTTCAATCGTTCAACGATTTCAATCGGTTTTGAAACCGTTCAACGATTTCAATCGTTCAACGATTTCAATTAAAAGGTAAATTGACGGTCACCGCTTTCATATACGAACATGTCCGTAGATGGCTGATGCCGTAGCCTAGCCCAGGGGGTACGATTATAATCGTAGATAGCACAGAAATAATTAACCGCTTTCAACCTGGCATTCCTATTCGGGGCATGCCATGATTAAAGGAATTGTGCAGGTCTGCAATGACACATTTTTAATCAAGTCAAATTTTAATACAGCCCAATATCCCAAATCATGTCCCAAAGGACTGCCGTGCACATCAAATCAAATCAATAATGCAAACAGTAATAAGTAGCAAAAAGCAAATACAAAGGAATGCAAATTGCACGCACGCAAAAAAACAGGCACGCACACACAAAACAATGATGAAAACAATGAAACAGATGAAGATACAACTGTACCTCTCAGTCCCGGCAAAGTAGTTCTGGAGAGATTCCAACGTATTGTGTGGCCCTGGTCTTTCCCTAGTGGGTCTGATCGAGGGTAGCTACTGGGACGTAAGACGGGACTTGATCACCCCGGCTGGGTCACCTGAGTGAGGGGTATGATGTTCGCGAGACCCGAAACCCTGATGACCTTGAGGATACGTCCCAGTTGCATCCATGCGATGTATTTTCATTCCACTGACAAAAAAAAATGTAATTTAATGTTTGGTTCAGATTAGATTATGTCAAAGTCTGATGCGTATAGAAGGCCTATGTGTATTTTGAGGACTGAGCTATAGAGTATGTGGCTAGGGAGAGACCAGGGGCTTGATAAGAGAATGGCCTGCCAGGCTACCATCTATACTGATTTTAGTTTTGGAATAGTAGCAGCAATTTGGAGTATGACGAGGAGTATGATAAGTAGGGGTGTTAAAAGTTGAATAATGAAATCAGATGTAGTGTGTATGGGTATGGGACAGTTAGAGTATAAGACACTCTCATGATTGATTACATTTTTATTTCACAGTATGCAGAATTAGTCAACTTGCCAGCCCACACATTAAGTGAACCGGGACATGTTGAGTACACCATTTTTACCCATTGTTAGCCAATATAACTCATGTTCAGATCATTTGAAATGTACCATGTCCTTCTATCTTCTCTACTCATAACAGGAATATCTGGAATGTCTCATCTATGTATTTCACTCTACTCACGTCAGCAATATTTAAATATTTGACATTTTCATTGTAGCCTTTTGAGGCTTCCAAACCCCAGAGAAAATTCACTGAATGTTCAAAGTTCAGGTTTTCTTAGGTCATAAAACCTAAAAGAAAAACAAAAAATAAAAATAAATGAAAATGAATGTCATAAATCCTTTAAACCTGTGATAATAACGTTGAAGTTGACTTGAACTTGACTGGAGTTGAGTGTGTAATGTTTTAACGCAAGATAAAATAAATAAATAAAAAGGAATTCACTCCATTTGCTCCGCTACACCACATCTCTTGATGTAGACACATCCCACCCTTGTGCATGCCACGCATTACCCAGATTAAAATATGTCAACCAAATATACATAGACATGATTATGCCATAGTCATTTAATTGCAGTCCGTTATTAGCCTTCAGTCATAGTTTTGATTTATTATTCATGGCCATTTGATGATCAGTGACATTCATGGTCAGTGGCACTTCCATTACTGTGATCAGGTGCAAGTGGTATCGTCATCAAAGTGTCTTTGATCAGTGAAGGTTTGTGGACATGGCATGAAATATTTACAAAATAAAGAAATACGTAGAAAGTCTTCTCTATGTTCCTAATCCTATGCTTATAGTATAAATCCACAGAAAATAAAATATACTTACGTAGCAGAAGTACACCCAGCTGTTATACCCTCCTAAACTGCACTGTAAGACAAACGGAGAGAGCCGGCCGGTGCCCACCTTTGTTTATTTCTCTCTGTGCAAGTCTATTTAACAACGTATAATATATAATATATCACCCATTGTGTTTGATAATGATAAAGTGTTGTTCAGTAATTTAAGAAGTTACAGTATAGGTGTGCACTGTAATCTAAAACAAGATAGTAATAGGTTGTTTTTGTGTATTTCCTTTGTGATTCACGGGGTTTGCTTTGCCCTGGCTGTTCGGGATACTTTATGCATGCTGTGTATGATGAGATATTTAACATTTCTTGAGCGCCATCAGTTTTAGAGGAGCTCTGTGTGGAAAAAGCACAGCCACTGACCTCCAAATGCCCTACGTACCCTATCTGATATGACATTTCTCTGGCTTCAGAAGCTCTAAATGGAAGCATTTATAAATGATTGTGGCAATTATTCTGCATCATGTTAAGAGGCAGAAATAAGTGCATGACTTAGTCATCTTTCATAATTGAAATCAAATTCAGTTGTGTAGTATATTGTTTTTAATTATGACTTACTTTTATGCACAACTATAAAGACTTTGAATTCAGCTTTGTATAAACCATTATCAAGCCATAATAATTTCCAATCTTTTCTGTCAGCTAACTTTGCCCCCAATGTGCACAAGATGTTTATTCCTTCTCTCAAAAATCATCTAAATTTCCATATCTTGCTAGCACCATTCTCAAGAACGAAATGAAATAGGAGATGCTGCCCAGTGCCTCGGGTAAAACAGATTGAAATAGGAGATGCTGCCCAGTGCCTGGGGTAAAAAAAAGACTGCATTGTGCTCCTCATAAACTGTACTTCCACTAATTCCACTAATACGCAAGCCTTAACATAAACCGTTATTGTAATTTAAAAATGACAATTACCCGTGGTAACTGTCACGATAAACAAAAAAACTTGTGTTACATTAAAATTAAGGGTATCTTACAGATCTTGAGTAGATTGGATGGAGACCACAGGTATAAGCAAGACGTTCTTTATTGAAATACTGACAACGTTTCGATCTATTTGATCTTCATCAGGTCATGTGAACATACACAAAAGTTTGTACTTTTATACTAAGGGAGTGCCCCCATTACCCAATCAAAACACCACATTTTGGTGCCCCTCCCATCACTGCAGGTGTGGCACGTCAACCCTGAGTGAGTGGGTGGGGACCCAGACATATTGATGTGAATATATAGTCTGTTCAGAAATTTGAGTGCACTAATTAAAAACATTTTAAAACCATTTTTAAAAACATACATGTATATCTATACTCATTTCACTGGTACATCAAATAAAGATCTCACATGTCCTATCTACTAGGTCTGTGGGCTTAATTTACATTTCTAATGTTATTCCTTTTTGTTGCATTGTTTTCCTTTTGTAAGGTAAACTTTGCAACCAAACTGAAAAACAGGAAAATACTGATGCAAGATAGATAGAGAACAATCAAGAAAACAACCAAATGAACTACATAAAGAAACCAAAACTATATATAATACACACCAAAAGATATACATGAAACAACACCATATGCACCAGGTTGGATTTATTCAATGCAGGAGGCCACTTTTTAAAGCTTAGGACAGTATATTTTTGAACCATATTTTTTTTGAGAAGCAGAGCTTCACTCCTAACCAACCAAAAAGAGGGTTTCTACAGAAAGTGTCTAATTTCATCTTCCTGGTTTAGGCCCCTCGGCATCATGGTTTGAAGAGTATGAATGTGGTAACTTTCTCTTCTTAATAAAAGGTTATCAATGTTGCCTCCCCTTCTTGGGGTTTTAACATGTTCTATACCGATGTATCTCAGGGAGGAGACACTATGTTGTGCTTCAGCAAAGTGTAAGGCCACTGGACATGTCTGGGTCCCCACCTACACCTGCAGTGATGGGAGGGGCACCAAAATGTGGTGTTTTGATTGGGTAATGGGGGCACTCCCTTAGTATACAAGTAAGACGCGCAAACGCGGGAAGCGAACGCAGCTCGTGTGTGTGTGGTTGTGTGTGTGTGTGTGTGTGTGTGTGTGTGTGTGCTACAGCTGCGCCCTGTGTGTGTGTGTGTGTGTGTGTGTGTGTGTGTGCTACAGCTGCGCCCTCTGGTGGCGGGCGGGTGGTGTAACAGCGGGACACACACACACACACACACACACACACACACACACAGACATTCAGCCCTTGCTGTCATAGTAAGTGGCTCACTGCGTTCGCAAAAAGTACAAACTTTTGTGTATGTTCACATGACCTGATGAAGATCAAATAGATCGAAACGTTGTCAGTATTTCAATAAAGAACGTCTTGCTTATACCTGTGGTGTGCGGGCTCCATCCAATCTACTGAAGTTTCTTATAGCCCAGCACCCAGCCAGTCGATGTGCGTATTCTACATCTGCTCATCTTACAGATCTTGCACATTGGTCTAATATAAACCAATAGATTAGTTTCATAGAGATTCAATCTTCATTAGTTCTTATTACTTAGTTTCTTCTAACTTGCAGCACAAACCACACTATGTATATCTGCACAAAAGTTGATCGCTATCGTCAGAGTTCTGGTAGAGCAACTACACAGGCTTCAATGGTGACTGTCCCATGCTTAAGAACTCATTCCAACAGTCTGCCTTCTCAGTAAAGAGGGCAAACCTTTGGAACTCTTTGCTCACAGATCTAAAACTAGAGACGGATGATAATGTGTTTAACAGAGGACTCAAATTATGGGTGAAATCAAATCAACTGTGCTCACATGTATAGTGTCTGACTGGTTACTTGAATTATTATGTCTGATTTTGTTTCGTTTCACAAATAGATTTTGATGATGTTAATTGTTACTAGTATATATAATATTTGCATCTGGTTCGTCCAATGTGATTGTGATGTCAAATAAATATAGATACAGAAAGAAGGTAGGATGTCCGCACACCGTTCTCAAGCTCCCAGTAGTTTTATTTGACTGAATCATTAATTCCTGATGAAGACACGAGACCAGGGTCGAAAACGTTGAGTCCTTCTATCCTAAATAAGCCTTTCTGTATTTATATGTTTTGTTCAGCACCCGTCAACTATTTCTGAGACGTGCGTGCTTCCATTTTGGATCTTATCAACGTAACATCTCCAAATAAATGAGAAAATAAACTCATATTGAGCTCTCTAATGACAGCCAGAATCCACTGAGGCGTTAAGAGACAGTACACCGGCTAGTTCTTCCTTGAGAAATGTACTGTGGATGACACAGCACCAAACCCATCATTGCTACGACAGCTTAAGTAGCGACAAATCCCGGGGAAAAAAAAGGGATTTGGTGGTGCTGAGAAGCCAATGTCAATTTGTAATGTCCTCCTCCACATGCCCAATCACTGCTTCTTACAGCCACTCGGCTTACAGAGCTCGGGATTTTGTCTGAACGCGTCTGTAAATTTAATTTTAATGGGGACGACACCTTTCGCTGAGTCGTGCACTTTCTCCCCCGCCCACCCCACTCTGCTCCTCCCGATGCTGTCAGAAAACAGCCTTTCCCGCTGCCTCGTAGAGTATCTCTGTTAGCAGCGAGGTCCCTGGATCTATCGGGCCAAGCTGAGAAATACAGATAGTGACAGGGGTAATGTGGACCGGGTCACTTCACGTGCCTTCAGCCTGTCCCTTCTTCCTATATACACTCTATCCTGCACTATAAAGTGCTGGTTGAGAATGTGTCTCTATGACCTCAACAGTGCCTCTGGTCAGCCACTTAAACCCTATACACTTTGTTGACCGGGATGCGCTGCCAGGGGTGTAGATTTGGCCACCTGGGGAAAAGCATCGCCCTGAGCTTTGTAGATCTGCTATTTTCTCAGACAGTGGCGTGCACAGATAGACACTAGGGGGTGCTAGAGCAAAAAAAAAGTGTTTTCTTTTTTTTTCTTAATTTGTAGTGTGTGGACCATTGACCAAATCTTGATAAAAAAACGCTTCTACTATATTATTTAGGCCCCCACACGATCTAAAGCTAAGTTTCTATGTCAGTGCGGTTCTTCGATTTAAAGAAAAATAGCAGACCTACAAGCTCGTAGCGCGCCACTCGGTGGCGCGCTATGAGCTTGTAGATCTGCTATTTTTCAATAGCTAAAGCACCAAAATGGGTTCCCGCCCCAAAATGCGCTTGAGCACCTGCCACTCTAAATGTACTCGACAGAGTGCAGTTCTAGTTAATTCTAGGATAAAATTGATGCGGGAACAAATAGCGACTCAGATCAAACAAAAACATCTCTGCACAGCATATCCACAAACTACCTGCAGTCGTAGCTCTGATCCATAGCATTAGGGCTATGGACCAGAGCTACTGCAGTCGGCAAAGAGCAGACCAGTGATGGTATACAGTGAAGACCAGCATTAAGAGAACAACAGTATCTTGACTTCAACTCGCCTCTTGTTGTGTAGAGAAAAGCGGCCATTCCATTTCAGCTCAAGGAGACAAATTGTCTATTTGTTCTGCTTTGTCAGTGCACAACACGGGCAACAAGTGTTGATATGAGCTCTGTGCTCTACAGAGACATGTGTAGCGTTGCACCGAAGAGTGGTCTGTGTACGCCGGCTCGGTCATGGGGGAGGTTACACTTTCATCATCAAGCAGGTCAGCGTCTCCGTAGGAGCTTGTTGCTGCCTTGTAGTTTATCTTCCATGCATCACTGGTGATGGATGGGTAATGGAAGAACCATAGCCTTCTTATTCACAGCACTATATCACCTCTGATAAATCTCCAACCTATCTGTTCTCTGGCTGTTGATGATAGCCTTCCTCTGGCAGAGAGGAGGGGTATAAAAGTATATAGGGCTTCAGCCGTATCTTGCCTTATTCGTGCAATTCATGCAATTCTTATGGAAGAGAAGTGACTGTATCTGTGCAGTCAAAATATGCGGTTTGACTCTGAAGGCACAAAAGGAGAAAGAAAGAAAAAGTCACAGAATGTCCTTACATGGCGCGCGCGCGCGCGCGCGCGCGCGCAGCGCGCGCACGCACGCACGCACGCACGCACGCACGCACACACACACACACACACACACACACACACACACACACACACACACACACACACACACACACACACACACACACACACACACACACACACACACACACACACACACACACACACACACACACGCACACACACACACTCACACTCACACTCACACTCACGTTGCTCACCAGCGACTAAGAACAAGTTAGAGCAAGTAACCGGTTGGAGAGAAGCTGCAGAGTAAATGTATGGTCTAATAATCTATGAGATCTTGTTGTGTCAGCCTGTGGACAGCTGGACCGGGATAGGCCAGGGTTCAGTGCCTTAACAAAGGCCACTTGCACAGCAGTTATAAGGAAAGACAAATACTTTTTTTCAACACCCTAACAAGTTTTGATGTGTTTTTCCTCTGCCTCTCCAGGGATTCAAACAAATGGCTTTTCAGTCATAACATTAACTTTTGTAACCATTACACTGTTGTTGCCCCAACTGTGTAAGAAAGTAATTTACAATACACAACTTCAATCAAGCCCAGCATACAGGGACAAGCTTAAAATAAAACGCTGTGAATAAACAAATGCCTTTCAGAAGAAAAAGGATATTATCTCTGTGAGATTGGGGAATTTGATCTGTGTTTACTGAACGCTAGACAAAGGAGCTTACTGTTCTCGTTCCCCTGCATTGTAGTTTATCAAACCTCTCCCAACCGAATGAACAGACACATTGTTAAGCATAGCGGCTCCCCCACCATGATAATTCCCCCGAGTGAAATCATTGATTACTATCGCGGTGTTATTGTTGTTTGAAATCAAATACAAGGTTATCTTGCCTTTGTGCTGCTGCTTCTGCTCTCAGTTGCATCTGCATTTCTCATTAGGAAGATGATACACTCTGACAGAATTAATATTCTAGACTTGTTTTATTTATTTTTTAAATGAGTAAAGCATTAGGGTCAATTTGGGAACTTATTACACCCGTTATCATGGCATTACTAGCACCTTGGCAAATCCATTAACCCAGACTAATCCCATTGATTATGTGGCTGTAAACAGCGTGGAGTAATGCTCATGGGGTCATGCGTTAGCCCTTTCATATTGTTGGGATTTTGTTTTGATCACAAATAATCACACGTGAAATTCACGAGTGAGTGTAAGAGTGTGATCATGCATAAATTATGTAATAACCTTTCTTCCTCATCCTCAGTAATAATAAACAGAGTATGACTATGATACTGCCTGCCCTGGCTTATGTTTCAGTATGGAATCTGTAGCTCAGCAATAGATAGAATATAACACAAGATAGCTTGAGTTAATCTATATGAAGTATGAGGCATATTTATCCACGGCACCAAGCTAATCCCACCTGTTTTAAATATAGAAGAGATAACTGCTGCTCTGATGGTATTCTGGGGAAGTGATAGCCAGGGAAATGGAGTAAAAATGCAACGGCTCTTAGTTGTACAGACCCTACATTCATTTCACAGGCACAGTAGAATGGAGTTATCAGAAGCAACTGTCCTGTATGGCTGGCTGAGGGATATTGGAGAAGGCTAAGGTCAAATTACATGGCGGTTCGGGAGCTTTTCGACGGCAAGAGAATCGCCGTTAGCACTCACAAGAGGCTGACAGTCAGCCAGTTGGCTATTGCTAGAGTGATGGGACGGAGAATAAAGAGAAATCTAAGATCAAACTCTATGTATGTGTATCACAGTAGCTGTTTTCAAAGATATAAAGTCAAACAAGCAAGAAAGCAAAGCAAGAAGAATACACAAGTTGCATTCCTCTTTGGGGAACAAGTCTCTTAGTGCTATTGTCTAGCATTTCCAATATCACATTATGAATCTGAACGCAGACAAAAAGATAACTTTAGATTGTATCTTATGGCATCCTGCATCCTATAGGAGTATCATTTCCCATGCCATCCGAGGCGGCTGTAAGCTTAGAATGGACGCCATGCTATCAAGACATTCCCAGGGCTCATAATGAGGCTGTATACAGTCACTCAGCCCTGCTTATCACAGACACTGGAGCAGCAAATCCACTGGGCCTCTCTACCAGACACCATGGTGTGGATCCATTATACAGAAACACCACTCATCAATATGCTAATGGAGTCATTAATGGTTCATGCTGAAATTAATCGAATTAGAGTATTTAGTGGGCCGGGGGAAACGATGAAGAAGAAGAAGAAGAAGAAGAAGAAGAAGAAGAAGAAGAAGAAGAAGAAGAAGAAGAAGAAGAAGAAGAAGAAGAAGAAGAAGAAGAAGAAGAAGAAGAAGAAGAAGAAGAAGAAGAAGAAGAAGAAGAACCCAGACTAAGAATATACAAGTTGATTTTTGTTTCCAGGTTTCTTTAGGGGCGCTAGCCCTCCTCTAAACAGCGATAGTGTGGATGCTGTCTGAACACAAACATTAAATGCCATTGACAATGGATGGAGAATTTACGTCATATGTGTCTGAGCCAATCGAGATATGAATGTCGGTGGGAACCCTTGGCCATAAGGGACCACCATTCTTGATGATGATACGATGATGTATGATGATTAGCCCATAGCACTTACCCTACCCCCTTAGATAGCATTTCTGTAGACTTAGATAGCATCTGATACAGACTTATAGCATGTTATGTAGACGGCACTATAATTGCATTGTATATAGTCATAGCACGCCATAGTACATATGTACTGTATAGCATAGTAGTATATATATAGCTTATATGTATAGTCTCATAATATAGATATTCCACTGTTACTTTCTTAGCTTACGCATGTTTTATGATAAATGCTTTTGTGATGTATTCCCATGCTTTTGTTCCTGATTATTGTAAGTCGCTCTGGATTAAGAGCGTCTGCTAAATGCCTAAATTGTAATTGTAATTAGAGCGCCCCTCACTTCACAGTGTGAAGTGAGGGGCGTGTGAAGTTCACACGGGTGTGATTTTATTTTTATCAAATGATAATTTGTTGTAACTTAAATTGTTATGGCCATTAAACGTGAGCTGGATAAACAAGTATGGCCCTGCTGTTCACTGAAAATATGAGAAAGCTGAACCAAGGACAGGGCCCTCGTTCAAAACAATGGGCCCTGGGCAGTGGGCACAGCATGAACAGTTTAGAACCATGGACAACGCACCATACACAAACAGACAGGTCAGAACCATGGACAGCGCACCATACACAAACAGACAGGTCAGAACCATGGACAACGCACCATACACGAACAGACAGGTCAGAACCATGGACAGCGCACCATACACAAACAGACAGGTCAGAACCATGGACAGCGCAGTGAGCGCACCGCACCATACACAAACAGACAGGTCAGAACCATAGACAGCGCAGTGAGCGCACCATACACAAACAGACAGGTCAGAACCATGGACAGCGCAGTGAGCGCACCATACACAAACAGACAGGTCAGAACCATGGACAGCGCAGTGAGCGCACCATACACAAACAGACAGGTCAGAACCATAGACAGCGCAGTGAGCGCACCATACACAAACAGACAGGTCAGAACCATGGACAGCGCAGTGAGCGCACCATACACAAACAGACAGGTCAGAACCATGGACAGCGCAGTGAGCGCACCGCACCATACGAGAACAGACAGGTCAGAACCATGGACAGCGCAGTGAGCGCACCATACACGAACAGACAGGTCAGAACCATGGACAGCGCAGTGAGCGCACCATACACAAACAGACAGGTCAGAACCATGGACAGCGCAGTGAGCGCACCATACGAGAACAGACAGGTCAGGACCATGGACAGCGCACCATACACAAACAGACAGGTCAGAACCATGGACAGCGCAGTGAACGCACCATACGCGAACAGACAGGTCAGAACCATGGACAGCGCAGTGAGCGCACCATACACGAACAGACAGGTCAGAACCATGGACAGCGCAGTGAGCGCACCATACACAAACAGACAGGTCAGAACCATAGACAGCGCAGTGAGCGCACCATACACAAACAGACAGGTCAGAACCATAGACAGCGCAGTGAGCGCACCATACACAAACAGACAGGTCAGAACCATAGACAGCGCAGTGAGCGCACCATACACAAACAGACAGGTCAGAACCATAGACAGCGCAGTGAGCGCACCATACACAAACAGACAGGTCAGAACCATGGACAGCGCAGTGAGCGCACCATACACGAACAGACAGGTCAGAACAATGGACAGCGCAGTGAGCGCACCATACAAGAACAGACGGGTCAGAACAATGGACAGCGCAGTGAGCGCACCATACAAGAACAGACGGGTCAGGACAATGGACAGCGCAGTGAGCGCACCATACAAGAACAGACAGGTCAGAACCATGGACAGCGCAGTGAGCGCACCATACGCGAACAGACAGGTCAGGCCCATGGACAGCGCACGCATTCTGCTACTGTGTATTCTGTTTAGAGCTAAATAGCATTCCATTTTGCTCTGGTTTTGAGTAGATCTTTTCCAGTGTGTGAGATAGCTTTCTTTTTGTTTTCTTATGATTTGGTGTTTTCTGTCTGGTGCTTGTTAGTCCCAAAACTAGCTGGCTGAGGGGATATTTCCCTTTCCAGGGATTCACTGTGTGTGAGGGCCTTTTTGTGGAGTGTGTCCGGTTCACTTTCCTTTAGGTGTTTATAGAATGTCAATGCTCTCTTTTGGGTTCTGATTATCTCTCTTCTAAGTTCTATCCCTCATACATTCACAACTGCAATGTTGCAGAAGCACCCTTGATAATAACCTGCAAGGATTATAATTTGAATTACATAAAGATAAATAAATATAGAATGAATGGGGGGAATAATATCTGTAGGCCTACTAATAGTTGACACATTTTCAAGTTGTCAGTTGGATACAGTATGCACAGTTCGTGTGGTGTACACTGAATGTAGATACGGATGTGGTATTGGGGTGACACATAAATCATATTCCAGGCTTCTTCAAGTGTAGCATACAAAGTGGATGCATGGTTTGGGGAATGCAGTTAATTAGCACCAGTCTCGAGCAGGCGAACTGTGCCTTTATTATTCCCATGCAAGCTTGATTGATTTTTACAGAAACCTCCCTGCACGTTGCTTGCCTTTTTATTTTATTATCTTAGAGACACAATAGCACCATGTGTCCAGAGGCTCATAAAAGAGCTTCCACATTATAGGCTACGCATCACAAAGTTCAAAATGTGTTCCGTATAAATTAAAGGAGGAAATCATAAACAATGAGGATCAATAGCTCAAAATCTCAATAACAACTCATCTATTCAGTAGCCTATGCAAATATATTTAACTCATGTGACTGTGACTGTCACCTGGATTGCACCGTAACACTGCAGGGGTTTCAACTTGCCTTCAGATATCAGGCGCATGCACGAAAGACACGTCATAACCCATTTCCCTTCCATGCACGTCAATTATTCTTGGTGCAGCTATAGCGCACATGAGAGCCCACGAACGCTGCCTCGCTCTTCAATTCAAATGTGTTCTGATAGCAATGGTGGGTTTTGATCAATGCAATCTGAAATTAAATCAGGTGCTATACTATAGGATACACAGTATAGCAGCCCTATCAGTGCCGAATCCTGTTGGGATTGTATTGTGTGCCATTTGTACAAAACACGTCAGCATTCTTTCACTCCCTCGTTAGCTCCCCGTCTCTGGTGCACGCATGGATATCCTGCACTTAAACCCTCTAGACTTGAGTATATATAGGCCTAGGCCATGCATGGACCTGAGATAGTTGACTTAGCCTTTCATTGTAATTCGTCTCTTCTCCGAAAACTAGTTAGTTATAGGCCTGCATCAAGCGTCACGAATCGACATCACCAATGTGAACTTTGTGCTGGGTTTCAAGTGGTTGACGGCTACTTAACGGTTAACTCTTGGATTAGCTATACTTCCAGAAACCAAACAGAATCTAACTTCATACGCTATAGTCTACAGCCTTTCCTCTGCTTTCACTTCTGTAGTCAAGTAGCCTACAGTGTCTTTCCAGTCGACCAATATATAGGCAATTCATCGATAAATAGCCATATTGCTCATATATTATATATTCCTGAATATCGGGGGCATTAAAAAGTCAAGGGGTAAAACTTCCAAGATAGAGCATTAAGTTAATGGCGCGGCGAGCACAATTCAGCGTATAGTGCACATCAGTGCTTTTCGTTTAATGGCTGCATAGGCTGTTAACAAAAAAAATCCTGTTATTATTCCTGCCACGGCCACCTATACTTAGTCCACCCTCCTTTAGCGGCTATTACAGAGAGCTACTTGTGTGTTAAGCATGTGACTGAGTGAGAGAGAGAGGGGGGCAGAGAGGGAGAGAGCAGAGCCGTCCGTGGTGCCACTATAGTCGACCGCCCAGCGCTGCGCCTGCCCTAGACCGAGTCTAGCCTATACCTGTCCGGCTCCATCACAATTCCACCATCGATGCGGAGCAGGCGGGTCAAAGAGAACGGTGGTGCATGCTGGCCGGCGCGGCGTGTGGAAATCATAACGGGATATGAAAGCATCTTCGCGGGGCGCTTCCACGCCCAGTTAAGCCCTCCTCGCTCGTCCTGCACTGCATTCCACCACCACCACCACCGCATCTGTGCTGCCCGAAGAGCCCCGGCGGTGTTTGGTAGATAGATAATTGCGCACGGCACAATTCCAGATCGCATAATCGCAGCTCACGCTCACTCTCCTCTCCTCCCCCCACCACCCCCACCTCCATTTCTCCTCATAACTCTGAATCTCTTGCCGGACGGTTTCATTTTGTTAAGTCATTATCGCCCCAGAAAGGTCAAAGTCGCCTGCTTCCAGGAACGTTAAATTATATCCGGATAACCTGACTTACCCCAGCGCGCACTAATGAAAGCCTGTCTGCCGCTAAACTTCTCCACTGGTCTCGAACGATATAGGACGGATTGATTGGTCGGGAAGCTGAATTGTATACAGATCACTTTAAACGTTTTTTTTTTTTCTTCTCCCGGATCCTTTTTTTCCTCCTGTGGTGTTGGATTGAATTTGAATTCAAAGCAGTGTGAAATGAGGTTCTCCACAACAGAGCACGACTCGGCCAGAGAATGGGACATACTGTATTGAACTTTGTCTGCTGTTCCAGCACGTCGCGGTGAGTTGTCTAAAATATACTGTTAAAGTTTCCTTGTCTCATAAGATTGTCCGCATTTATTATAATCGCGCACTATGTGTATAGCTTTTTCCTCCCCTGATATGAAGCCATAGTGTTCTTGACCTGGATATATAATTATATATAGCGGTCTTTTCTCTCCGCGCTGAGACATGTTGGACTCAGTTCTCTCTTTCGCCTTGTTCATCAGGCAATCATACAGTGTGCGCGCGCGCGCGCACACACACACACACACACACACACACACACACACACACACACACACACACACACACACACACACACACACACACACACACACACACACACACACACACACACACACACACACACACACACACACACACACACACACACACACACAAAGCTTTATAATATACACAGCATCTTAGGCAAGCAGGGCACGCATGCATGCACGCTACAGACCTTAAATTAAGTATATACCTTTACAGTGCTTTACATCATCACAGTCATGCCATGTATAGTATACTCATCTCCACTTTTTATACTGCCTCCATCCTTCTAACACCCCTCCCCTCCCCCCCCCCCCCCCCTTTCATCCCCCCCACCCTCCTCCTCCTTGCCTGTCATTCCTACACAAATGTCTCCTACTCTATATTCCTTTGGCACCCATGTTGTCGTCTGCAGTCAGAGGATCAGGTCTGCATAATGCCACCTCACACTTTGCCAAACACCACGGAGGAGGCAGAACAACCAAGCAGCTCCCATTCCACCAGAAAGCCTCTTTTTTTTCTCTTTTCTTTTTTGTGCCACAGATTGTATAATTATGCATTTCACCCTCGGGCAGATCAAAGCAGGCCTATGAGTCACTGCAGCCCGGTGGGAATTCCAGAGAGAATGCTCTGATGGCAATCCAAAGCCTCCCAGAACAGAAATGAAACTTAATTTCGCATTAACTCACATTGAGGCAGAATGGAATCCGACACATAGGCTATGCCGTATAGGTGAAGCAAACATTATTATTTGTTTTCCTCGCCTTTTTGTTTAACTTCAGTATCCCAGAAATGCATCAGAGGCTATAAAGGGTGAAACACAATTAAGTGCCAGTAAACCAGTTTCTGAGTGCTGTGCCTTGTGTTGAAAAAAAACAAACAAGAAGAATCAATGCTGCAGTTCTCAAATTGTCACTGCCTGTGTTAGCCAAAGGCTCAGAGGGGACCCAGGCCAGCGGTTCCACAGGCTTTAGACTGTTGATGGGGGGGGGGGGGGGGGGGGGGCACAACAGGCCCACTGTTCAGCAGAGTCCCCCCCATCCATCCTGGGAGACTGGTGAACCCGAGCGTGTCCAGCCCCTGAAAGGCACACTGTCTCTTCCCATGAAAAGAGAGATTTCTCTCGCTATATCAGTCACCTGGCCCAGAAATGAAAGCGAGTTAAATAGCTTGACACATTTCCCCTTATATCTGTCCTGTCCCACTGTGTCTCCCCCCCGGCTGTGTGTGTTTTTTGTAACAAGCATAATCTGTCTCTATCTCTCCACATTATAGCATGCAAAATGTTTGAATTATGTGTATACATACTATAGTATTATGTGTAATGCTTTGTATAGTATACCATTATGTGCTTCTCTGCTCTTCTTATCGAGCAGACCAGGTGTCAGTAACGAATAGGGTTGGAACACGTCACGTGGCCCTTTGTTTCTGAAGACAAAATGGGCTTGAGGGGAAGAAAAGAAAAGACTACCGTACATCATAGATGTATCAGCGCCGTAAAATCCTCCTCAGCCAGTGTGAGTTTCAGTATTCCACCCCACACTGCAGATTTTCACCGTGTATAGCCATGGATGGGTACACAGTCAAATCCTTGTGGTTAAACGGAAACTTCACCCTTTTTGCTAAGAAATATAATATGTTAATGACGTTTAGAAGATTTAGAACACTTTCCTGGGGGGTTTTATGTGTGTAATATATGTGGTTTTAGATATTTTAGATTTTAGCAGTGAGCCCAGTGTCTCTGATGCCATCAACACTGCATGGGCTCACTTCCTTCCTGGACTACAATTCCCAAAATGCTTTGGTGCACTGATCCTACTTGTGGATAGGGGAGGGCTGTCCTACTGAGACAACATGTAGTCCAGGAAGTAAGTGAGCCTCGTGTCCATGACAGAGACACTGGGCTCACTGCTAAAATCTAAAATATCTAAAACCACATATTACACACATTAAGACCCCCAGGAAAGTGTTCTAAATCTTCTAAACGTCATGTTTTTGCAAAAAGGGTGAAGTGTCCCTTTAATGTTTGAGGGGCCCCTCCTATAACCAGCTTATAGTGTGTGTGTATAATAAGCTTTGTCCTACACAAACATTAAATTCCCCTTGACAATAAATGGAGAATTTTATGTCATATCTCGTCCCCCTGGGGTGTACCCCAGGGATCAATCCTGGCTCCACTCCTCTTCTCAATATACATGCTCCCACTTGGTCAGATTATCCGAAACCACTCATCAACTTCTACTGTTACGCAGATGACTCCCAATTATACATTCCACTGAAACAAAATGACACAGAAAACATTCCCCCGGATCCTCGCATGTCTCTCAGGCATAAAATGCTGGATGTCCCAAAATGTCCTCCAACTGAACGAGTCAAAATCCGAGATCCTCCTATTTGGTCCCCCTAACTCCACCATCTCCATCCAGGCACAGCTAGGCAGCCTAGCAACACATGTAAAGACCTCAGCCCGTAACCTGGGAGTATGGTTTGACTCCTTTGACAGGCAAATAACCAAAGTCATACAGTCCTGCTTTTTCCAATTGAGAAACATTCAAAGAATCAAACAGCACAGACCTCGAAAAGGTTATTCATGCATTTATATCCTCACGCCTAGACTACTGCAATGCCATGTACTCTGGGCTCACCAAAAAAGCAATAGCTCGCCTACAAATGGTACAGAATTCTGCAGCGAGACTGTTAACAAACACGAGAAGGCATGAACACATCGCCCCTGTACTGGCCTCCCTTCATTGGTTGCCAGTACATTTTAGAATTTTATTTAAAATGTTATTGACAACTTTTAAAGCTGTGCGAGGCCTGGCCCCTGCCTACATCTCTGCCATGCTAAAGCCGTACAACCCCCTGATCGGTGGGTAGGGGTCTCCTGACTCCCATGAATACCAAACTAGTCATCATGGGTGACCAGGCGTTCGCAGCCAGGGCTCCATACTTGTGGAATGCACTACCCCAGAACCTGAGTGGCTCTTTTTAAATCACTGTTAAAAACTAAAATCCACACAGGCTTTCCCCTAGATTTATTGTATTGTCTTCATTATGTGGAATTGTCGTGTAATGCTGCAACCGCTTTATTGCTATTGTTTTATTCCAGTAAGTGCCTCTTAACTGATGTATTGCCTTTTTATATGCCACTGGAAAGCACTTCGTAACTCTGTTTTGAAAAGCGCTTTATGAATAAAGTGTATTATTATTATTATAGTGTCTGAGCAAATTAAAGAAAACCTTTTAAAATAGCTGATCTACAAGCTCACAATGTGTTGATGTAGATAGGCTAGTTGAACTATTTTAAAATGTTTTTCAAAATAGTAAAATAAATGGCAAATACGTTTAGGGATAAGGGGCGGTGCAATAAGATGGAGCCCAGAGTGTCTGTTTTATATACGTCATGATGATGTACGATGATGAGTGCCCCTCACTTCACATGGGTGTGATGTTTCCTACTTGGAACTCAGAAAAGTGCACTTAATGTGCCTGCATGGTGATTCCATGTTTGTACACTCCATTTGTAAGACTCAGGCGTTCACAGTGTGTATGAGGGGGGAGAGAACTGTGCTCTTCCCTCCATGGTAATTACACGTTGCACAGAGTGTATGCACAGAGGTGCGTGCACGTTGCACAGAGTGTATGCACAGAGGTGCGTGCACGCTGCACAGAGTGTATGCACAGAGGTGGCGTGCACGGGGTCTTCCTGGACTGGTTGTGATGAGGCTTGCTATGAAAGTAGAAACGAGGAGCAGAATAGGCCCCATTATCGGCCTTTTCTAAAAGGGTATATAATGCCACCATTAAGCACTGCACGAGCACACAAAACCACACGCGACACACGCACACACACACACGTGACACACGCACACACACACACACACACACACACACACACACACACACACACACACACACACACACACACACACACACACACACACACACACACACACACACACACACACACACACACACACACACACACACACACACACACACACACACACACACACGCCAGACCATAGCCAGGGCTATGGTCATTACTGAGTGGCTGTCTTTCTCAGTCAAATATACAGTGCGTCAGGAGTTCTTCATCTAGAAGCTTTAAAAAAGGTATAGGCTGCTAACAAGGATTCAACTTAATGAATGACCCATGCGTGGAATGCCACTGCAGCAAATTTTATCACATCTGCTTTTCACTCGCAGGACGATGGGGAACAGAGAGAGAGAGAGAGAGAGAGAGAGAGAGAGAGAGAGAGAGAGAGAGAGAGAGAGAGAGAGAGAGAGAGAGAGAGAGATAGAGAGAGGGGGGTAGAGAGAGAGTTCAAACTAAACATATCCTGACACCAGGATGAGCAATAGAAAGGAATGAGAAGAGAGAGAGAGAGAGAGAGAGAGAGGCTTATGGAGTGGCGTTGGGGTTTTAGGATCCAGGGCTCTTGTCAGGTTTTTACAGGGTCCGCTGAGCAGCCGTCGCCTATTATTTCATGATAATGAGCAAACTTGTATGTCGGGTCGCCGACACGGCGCTCTAAAGTGATGGATAAGAGATGTGCTGAGAGGGAAAAAAGGAGGGAAAGTATAGAACAGATGAGAAGATGAGAGGAGAGGAGGGCGAGTGTAATATTAAGAGGAGAGGTTGGGGAAATGAGGTGTTTTGGACTGACTAATAGCGATGTAGAAACGGAATGTCTCTCGGATTGAGACCGACTGGGGCATAAATGCAATCTATTTCAGAGGCACTTGGTAATTGAATGTTATAAGATTCAACATGTTCTGTTAATGGACACACACACACACACACACACACACACACACACACACACACACACACACACACACACACACACACACACACACACACACACACACACACACACACACACACACACACACACACACACACACACACACACACACACACACACACACACACACACAGATATGGCAAGTTTCACAGTCATGCATTACAGATCTATATATGTATATATATATATGCCTGTACTGCAATAGACACGTACGCCAATAGGAGGTACAGAATAAAACCAAAAAAGGACATCGCAAAGGGAAACATAGATCAACATCCAGGAAGGCCAATCCCTTTTATTTAGGAGGAACCTGTTCAGCCTGTTTGTACAAGGCCAATGCGTAAAGAGGTCTACTTTGTGTGTGTGTTTTACAGAGATTTATAGAAGTTTCACCGACGGAGTGTACTCATGCCACTCGGTGATATGCGGCCAAATAAAAGCGTATAAAGTGAGGAGTTTACAGTTACCGTGCAGAACTAAGGCAGTTCTTTCCCTGTTGCCTTACCAGCACTGACTACATGTCCCTTTTATGCTGCTTATCTGTGTTGTTACTTGCAACTTTGGAGATATACAAAAAAATAATCCCCTTTGACTGAACCTTTCAATGCTGACACACACACACACACACACACACACACACACACACACACACACACACACACACACACACACACACACACACACACACACACACACACACACACACACACACACACACACACACACACACACACCTTTTCAAAGACCAACTCAAAGTAAACTTTAGTTTGTTTCCTATGCCTGTTGTGAGAATTAGCCCATTACTGTCCATCACAAATAATAGTGTATAGTCTTACAGAGGAGACTTTCCCTTTTAGGCCTGAGGCTGATTCTAAAAATAAAAAAGGCTTCTAAATCTTCTAAATCACAGAACATCAAACAGTTTTCAGAAAAAACCTATGTTTCTATGTCAGTGGTGCTCAACCTTTTTCATGTCAAGGACCCCCGAATTATCTGTATTTGGCTGCGGACCCCATCTGAAAATATGTTGTTCCAGGGGACCCCCCAGAAGCAAAGATAATTATGAGTTAAAAACGTTTGCTCTGAAATAATTTATTCAAAGATTTGCACCACATTTCACGATTTTTCTAAAATAGCAGATCTACAAGCTTGTAGATCTGCTTGAACAATTCATTATTATTATTATATATTTTTTTAAATTAAATATGGCTAAATGAGTTTAGGCATAAGGGGTAGAGCAGTGACCCTGATGTCCAACTTCTTCACTATAGTCATTTCAATTGATAACGTGCCCAATCCACTCTCTCTCACTCACTTTACTTACGCCTCGAGCTTTCGGCATAGGCCACGAACAACATCCCGGTCCTGGGCCATTTTCTCCAGCTGTCTCCATGTGTGGCCAGATATCTTCACATCTGCGTCCAGGTCACGGCGCCAGGTGTTTCGTGGTCTGCCCCTCTTCCTCAGGTAGTATTTAATTAGTTTTAGTTTTAGATAATGAGTGCCCGGCAGCCACAGAAGGAAAAAAGGCCATGCAAACCTTACTGATTTCCATGTTGTCACGGTGAGTACGGGGTGAGGACCCAAAAGCAGGCAGAAGTCAACTTAGAAGTGTTTAAACCGAGGTTCTTCCAAAAATGGGCATAAGAGAAGGCAGGTAAAAACAGGACTTGAATTCGGAATACAGACACGGGACAACTCACGCAACAGGGAACTATACGAACCAACAAGAACACAATGCAAAACACAGGCCTTAAATTGACAGATAACAGGTGGTAACACCTGGTGACGACACCTGTTACCCTCAGGCGATGGTAATATGAACATCAAGGATGGCAAGGCAACACAGTTGGGCAGAGTTTAACAAGGTTCAATTATCAATTCTCTGCAGCTATATATTTTCATATACATTTAAATTCATTTGAGCTTGTAGATCTTTTCTTTCTCTTTTTTTAGAGTCCAGTGTCCACAAATAATCCTCCCTATCCACACACTGGAGTTGGTTTGGCCCAATTAATGCTCAGCTGTGCTTCCACCCATTTCCACAGAACCCATTGAACATGTTTGATGGCTGAGCAAAGATATGGTGATGGTGATGGTGATTTGTTTGTTTGTTGCTTGCTTAATAAAACCTTGTAGATTATAGTTACCTACCTAACCAGTGTGCGCTACTGACAGGCATGTAGGGAACAAAACATGATCAGTGACAGTGTGTGGTCATACTCTCACACAGGTGAAACCAAAATACAATCAACACTGGGATAGGCTGGGGGCACAGTGGCACAGTCGGTAGTGCTTCACAGCTAGAAGGTCCTGGGTTCGATTCCCGCTGTGGGCGCTGGGGGGGGGGGGGGGGGGGGGGTGTGTTCTCTCCTCCACGTCATCAGTGCCCATACCCGAGGCGGGGTTGGCGAAAGGGCCTTTCCCCACTCATCCAATTTGCATTTGTGATCTGCTTGTATTAAACGACATTAAACTCACCAACATTGCAGCTCTAGGCCAAGATGGAATTATCCTCTTTCAATCTGCCAAGCTTATATTTTATAAAAATCCACCGTAGACATTTTTTTTTTTTTATGAAACAAAGGCTTGGCAGATTGAAAGATGATAATTCAAGCTTGGCCTAGAGCCAATGTTGGTGAGTTTAACGTCGCTTAATACAAGCAGATCGCAAATGCAAATTGGATGAGTGGGGAGTCCATGGAGGGTATTCCAACTCTAGATTCATCCCATTATAGAAAAGTCCAGAGTTGCAAATTGCGGCTAGTTGAGGGCCCACCTGACATGAAGAACCCACACAGTCAAAACACAACATTAAAAGGTCATGTCTCAGTCAGGACCCCGGGACTGGTGCCCCGGTGCGATCACCTCCCAGCACCTTAAAGGAGAATTTCAGAATAGAAGGCTTTCTTACCTTTAATTGTAGTTATAATATATATACAAAAATAATAATTTTGAGCTATGGAAATAAGCGAATTAGCACAAAAACCCAATGCCCCATTCAATTCAATGCAATTCAATTCAATTAAATTCATTGAGGGCTTATGGTAGGGGAAATAGCCAATAATGCGCTTTTGCACAAAATAACACCTGGACCTCTTTGGTGGGGACTTAACAACTACAAATAAAGCCTTCTAGTCTGAAATTCTTCTTTAAGCCATGATACAGACGCTCTGATTATGGGATATAATCATATATAATCTGTTTCATGTTGCTGTCATGTTGCTCTTTCCATCCTACTTCATCATAATGCAGTCAGATTGTCACGCAAAAGTATAGCTCAAAGTGCAACACATTGTGACATATTAACAAATATTTAACACGCTCCTGTTAACCCATTTAGACTTGAGGCTGATTCTAAAAACCCCTTCTAAAACCAAACATATAAGGGTTTCTGAAAACCTTCAAATTCTTATTCAAAAAAGGAACAAAATGAACACAGAGGTGTATGCACACGCGCACACACACACACACACACACACACACACACACACACACACACACACACACACACACACACACACACACACACACACACACACACACACACACAGTCACCATGCATTATAGATCTATGCTGCAATACTGCAATAGACACGTACGGCAACAGGAGGTATACAGAATGAAAAAATGAGATTGCTTGCATGAAGGTAAACATAGATCAGCGTTGAGGCAAATCCATTTTATTTAAGTGTATGTAGTGTAAGCACTGCATTGAAGGATGGGCTTCAATGAGTCCCGGCCTGGGCTTCAAGGACTGGCAATGCATATGTGATCAGACCAATTCAAAACTCAATATCGGCTTTTGAGTAATTGAATGGAAACAACTGTGTAAAATGTACACAGATGATTATTTTGTTGATATGGACAAACTGCACTCAAAATCCATCTGTTGTGCTACAGTATATATTCTACCACTGATTAGATGATATTTTAGGATTTTTCACGGCCTCTGAGAAGCTATTAAACTGGCATGTTTGCATAGAAATCTGACAAGGAATGTCAAAGAAAATGTGGTGGGTGGAGAGTACGTATGCCATGTGGGTTATCAAGCAGACACCTGTCGCAGATTCTGCACTGAATTATAGGACATCTCTGAGATTACATCAATTCTGACATCAAAGAACTACCCCTTCTATCTCTCTGCTCACGCAGTGAAATCATTTTTATTAACTCAACTGAGCGTGAAAACTGATCCATTTTGGGCACATTTCCTTTGTACTATTTCTTTTGTAGTTTAGGATTTTACGGCGCAGCACTATTACAATTACACATTACAATGGCATTGCACACAAGGCGGTGAAGGCGCCTAGATCATCCCCTAACTATCGCCTTCCACTATTTATTACATTGGTCAGAATTCACTGTGCATGGACACAGCCTTATGCATGTGTGCACAATATGGCGGTTTGTGCTGGTCATGTGCAGTGTTGATTTTGACAGCAATTTTTTATTTTAGTTTTATCCCTTGAATGGTTTTCATTTCGTTTTAGTCACATTTTAGTCACCTGGAATGTTTAGTTAGTCTAGTTTTAGTCGACTAAATATCATACGATTTTAGTCGGCTAACTCTTCGGCTAACGGTTGATTTATAGTCGACTAAAATGTATTTTGTCTGGCCTTGATGCCGTCGTAATGATTTTACACTTGCTGAAAATAGCGATTTAGAGTGTAAAATGACTTAAAAATTACTCCTGTCCAGTAGTCCCTTCCTAACATTTTAGTCTATTTTTTATTTGTTGACGAAATATACTATTTAGTCTTAGTTTTAGTCATCATAGCTTATGATTTTCATTTAGTTTTTTCAATTTAGTTCTTGTCAGTGAAAAAATAATATTTTTTTTGTCTAGTATTATAGAGGAAATCAACACTGGTTATGTGTCTGTGAAGTGTAGGCTAATGCTTGCACATGCAGTGCCATTTTGTCTTTGATGTGCTGTTCCCATGAGGACACTGTGGGAAGCGCTTAGCCTTTGTGATTGTTTACACGACAGCCGGACGAGTGCAACTGGCAGTCGCATCATATTATAATTAAACCAAAGCTGGGTTTTTACCCCTGGCGTACGCTACCCCTGGCGTACGCTGAGCAATAATATTGTTGACAGTTGTAGGAGGAACGATAACTGGGTTAATTAGGGCCAAAAACACCTGTTAATAGGCACCGATGGGAAGACGTAAAGTTGAGCAGTTCCTGTTTCCTGAGGAGGGGTTTGAGGGTTGGCTTGCGGACAAGACGTATATAGTGCAGGAGGGATTCTATACAAGTGTAGAAAGAAACATTTTTAATCAAACTCCACTCTGCTAAGCATGCCCTCCATAACTCTTTTCCCTATAGCCCCTATTTCCTTGAACTGTATTTAAAGTGATAAGATATCGCAGAAATTGACATATAGTTGCTGTGCCAGTGAGGGTGTTGTGCGCCACAGCGGGCGTGTTGCCGCCGGTGGGGGCAACGACGCAACGTGCTCCAGGTACACAGGAGGTACCGTGGCCCTGAAGCGAGTAGCATCCAAACAGAAAATCAGTTAGCAGATGTTTAGAAGCAGAATGCTCCCCTGCTCTGCCCTTGTTGTATCCTCTGAACATGCCCGGTGAAATTCTCTGCCAAGATTAGGCTGGGGAGTTCCCAAATCTCATCAAGCGTGTACTGTATCGTCTTGAAAGCCAGGGCAGGAGTCAAGAGGCAACTCCTGCAGATAGCCAGGTCTGTATACGTCTCTTGTGGGAATTTATACCGTTCACATCCAAAGATTGCAGTACCTGCTGCTATATTCTCAGAATTCTACACTATTTCAATTATATTCAGCCTGAATATAATGGAAAAGGATATAATGGTAAACAGTGGTGAATGAATGGCAGCTTCCATCTCATAGTTGTTGTTTATCTTCAGATGGAGAATATTGCTTGAAACTTAGTCTTGTTTCAAAATTAAAACAAACGATATTGAAATGTCAATATCAGAAATACAAACTGTCATGGTATTCCTGAAATTGGCACATTTGGAATTTAGCATATTATCTTGAACAGAAATCGAATCAAAACAAAGTATTGTCTTTCCATTCTAGGCGGGAACCCCTTTCTGTGTTTTAAGCATTATAGCTAGATAGCAGATCTACAAGCTCATAGCGCAAAATGTGGTGCAGATCTTTAAATATATATTCTTTCAGAGCGAACGTTTTCAACTCAAATCTTTGCATCTGGGGGTCCCTGGAATAACATATTTTGAGATGGGCGTCGGCGGCCAAATACATATAAGTCCACGGGTCCTTGAAATAGTTTGAGAAGATGGGTTTTTCCGAAAACTGTCAGGATTTAGAAGGCATTTGTAGAATCGTCCTCAGGTCTAAATGGGTTAGGCAGCAATTGAGAGCCAATACATAGAAAGGATATTGCCCGTGCAATATCTGGTACAAAGTATTTCCCACCATGTGCATGTCCAGTGAGGGGAACACAGAACAACAAAGAGAGATGTAATTTTACACATGACGTTCCAAATAGCCTCAGGATATTATTCCCGGGCCAACATGTTGTACGAGTCATATTCAAATGAATCCACCGGAGCTCGCACAGTGCTTGCAATGAAAATGTCCTCCCCCTGCTGCCTCATCATTCCATTTAGCCTTTTTTTATTTTAATTATGCACAGGGCTTCTTGCCTGAGGGGACGACATTTAGAGGATGAGCGTGTTATCGCCATGCTTCATGTTACCCGGCTGGTGGTCTTCGAATATCAACAATGCTTTTAACCGGGGTAGCATCTCTAATGCATGCCCCCACATGCTGAGTATTTTTTGTTTTCTCCTGGAAAACAGTCATGCTGGTATAACTGTCACTTATTGAACCATCTTAATGAATTGAATTGCATTTTTATGGAGCTTTTTCAATTGCTCAAAGTGCTTTACAATGGTTCATTCATTGGGAGGTGAAGCGGCAAACAGTCGACCGCCTCACTTCCCACATTCACACAGCGATGGTGGCGAGCTCACGCCAACCGACTCATTGGAGGCAATGTGGGGTTCAGTGTCTTGCTCAAGGACACTTCGACATGTGGACAGGAGGAGCCGGGATTTGAATCGCCAACCCAGGGATCGACCTGCTCTACCTCCTGATCCACAGCCACCCTTCTTATTGAGATCTCAATATATGTTATTAATTTATTCTGTCCAAAGGACAACCTTCATCATTCACAATATAAGAATGGCTTCGGTTCACAGGATTTCCAGCCCTTTTGCCAGAGATTTGAAGGGCTAAACCCCTTATCCACGCTAAACCCCTTATCCCTAAAGTCTTTGCCTTTTTTTCTTTCTATTTTTTAAAAACTATTTTGACCAACCTTTTTGAATAGTTCAAATAGCCGATCTACAAGCTCACAATGTGGCGATGTAGATCGGCTAGTTGAACTATTCAAAAACATATAACAGACAAAAACAAAGACCCCTAAAAACTAAGACCCTGAGATCCAGAATGGACTACAGAGTATATTGGTCATCATTTAGCAGCAGTGTTGTAGCTGGTGATTTATCCCAGATGTTGTATGAAGGGTTGCCATATCAAATCGAACGTATCTGTTTGGTCTAGTTTCAAGTATCGTATCCTCTCCAAGATCTTATCTTTGACATCAGACTTTGGTTTTTTTCCCCCCCAACGTCTGGCTTTCAGAAATGATCTCATGTGGCAGCCATAGTCTATGGGCTTTTAATGTTTAATGTTTGCTTGAGAAGCAGCACCCCAAACAATAAACATCTTATCTTATAGACCTTAGCTACTTCATGCCCAAATATGTGAATATGGTCGGTCATTATGGTCTAATATTGTTACATATTTGAGTATTTCTCAGTTTCCTCATCTTTGCACTTTCAAATCACTCTCTGGACATTTTGAGAAAGTTCTCACATAAGAAACAGCAGTTTGTCTTAACCCATTCAGGAAGGGAACCCCTTTTGGTGTTTTAAGCATTATGTTATACTTTAGCTATTGAAAAATAGCAGATCTACAAGCTCATAGCGTGGCACCAAGTGTCACGCTACGAGCTTGTGAAAATGTGGCGAAAATCTTTGAATATATATTCTTTCAGAGTGAACATTTTTAACTGAAATATTTGCTTCTGGTAGGTCCCTGGAACTACATATTTTCAGATGGGTGTCCGCAGCCAAATACAGATAATGTTTGGAGCACCACTGACATAGAAACATGGGTTTTTCAGAAAACTGTCAAGATTTAGAAGCCGTTTAGTTTTTTTTAGAATCGGCCTCGGTCTAAATGGGTTAAAGACATGGCATGCTGACTCAGCCAGTTGACTGACCGCCGCCGGTAATAATTGGTCGTTTAAACGTGTGTCGCATATTATGGGAGCCGTCACTGGATGCGTGTTAAGTATTTCATTCAGGTGAAATAGCTGAGATTCAGTGACGCTTAATGAATATGGCTGGCCATTATGCCAAGCAGTGTGCATAAAAATATTATAGAGTATAAACCGCGTCGCTTTACTTCATTGAAATGGCCATTTGTTTTAAGTTCTCCTCCACCCGTACGTACCAGCCACAATAAAAAGGATTTTAAAGTGGCTATTTCCTCCGGAGAGAAATAAAAAGAAGAGACCTTGTCATGGACACAATTTAGCTGACAAATTGCAATAGTATACTTTCCCCCCCATTGATGGAAACCTTGCAGGTATCCACAAAAATGTTTTAGTTGGAGTGAAAAATATTGTGTCGTATGGCAAGGCAAAAGCGATTTATAGAGAACGGCTTTGGAACCATCAGTGCCTCACAGCAGCCATTTGGAAAAGCACGAATGCTCATGAAAGCTTACATTACATTGTTTCGATGTTACCATGAAATTGAGATTAGCTCGGTGCTAGTGCGCTAGTGTGGAGTAAACAAAATGTATTATGAAATTACAGGTATACATTTATAGCACACATACTGTACTGTAGCTGGCTACACTGATTCTGCCGTACACTGTAGGTCGAGTGTGCCTGTGTGTGATGACACACCACACCGCTTTCAATATGAATTCATTTTGGCACTCAACCATTCCACGAGTGAACGCCAGACCTCATTACATTCCTGTGAGGAAATCTATTTCCCCCCATAATTTGAAGCCTCCTCGCGAATCCCTTTGAGAGGACCTCACAGGAACAAACACAGCTTTCATTTCAGACATGAGGTTCCACACAGCCTCGGGATATTGCTGGCCCATGGAGTGCAAAATCATATTTGAACGTATCCACCGGAGCCCCAGCCTACTGCCTATAATGAAAGCTCTTGCAGCTCACAACATTAAATTCGTTGTTTTAAGATTACGTTTGGAGCTCGGGGCTGAGCATTTTAACGCTGTGTGTGATGAAAAGCGCCATTTGCATATATGGTTTCAAATGTGACGTAATAACACCCTAGCCGCCGTGAAGTGAGTATCTGATATCAGCCCAGGCAGCCGATAACAAAAGGCTTACAGCGGAAGGTTCCGTGTGACCGATAATGTGATTACAAACCTGCGTCGGATCACAAAAACAATAAATGTTTACAGGCATAATGTACGACGTGTGGGGGGGGGGGGGGGGGGGGGGGGGGGAGGTGAATCAAAGTGGATTGTGGAGATTCTCGAGGAGGGAGTAATATGTGAGAAGTGAAAAAGAAAGGAGACTGAGAAGGAGGGGGGGGAGCGACAAAGAAAGGGGCATATAGGGAGAAGGAGAGAGCAACGGGGGACAGAGAGAAAGCACTCTCCTCCTGCTCTCTCTCCAGCCCTCTCTTCTTTCCTGCATCAGCTCTTGGACCGCCGCCTGTTGGATGACAGGATTAACCCATTCTGACCTGAGATCAGATTCATACGAGGTTTCCACTGGACACACACTGGTCTGATTAAACAGTGTTTAAATTAGGGCCGGGACTAATTGCGATTAATTTAGATTAATTAACTACAGAAAAATTAATCGCGATTAACTACAGATAAATTAATCGCACCTTTCTTTTCACCGCGGAACGTTTCTCACTGGGCGCTTTTCTATAGTACTGAAAACTGGAAATAATAAAAAGTCACCCCATTTTGTGTTGCCTAGAACTGGAGGTCTGACAAAAAACAGTAACAATATGAAGTAAGTACAGCTTTGTGATGTCACTGAGATGTACTTGTTACTGTTACTAATTCTTTTTCAGACCTCCAGTTCTAGGCAACACAGAATGGGGTGACTTTTTATTATTATTTCCACAACAGGTATATTAATGACAGTAAAATGTTGAAAATGAGTGGTATCCTGTAGTCACTATTCATTGATTCACTGGGATACCAAAAAACTAAAATGCGATTAATCTAGATTAATTAATCGCAAAGCCTCTGATTAATTAGATAAATTTTTTTTATCGAGTCCCAGCTCTAGTTTAAATATGACCCCTGTTGCTGTGTTCAGATATTAACATATAACCACACATAGTCACGCCTGAATGAAGGGCACTCTGAACACGACACGCCGCTATACGTAATCCAATAGGAGTAATATTTCCCCCCGATCCCATTTGCTACATGCTGTGGCTGAAGGCAATAAGGTTTGCAATTTTAGAGACACCAATAAGACACCGCACACATGTTTTAAAACGGTATTAAAAAAAGTATACCCCTGGTTGACAAAGTGTAGGGTTTAAGTGTTTTTAACGACATAAAAAAAATGGCAGTTAAAAGTGAATAGTAGAGCATGTTATCTTTTACAGTATAGCCCTGCTGCAGTAGAGCAACTCTGTGTTTGAACTGCACTACATTTTGCTACATCCATTGCGAATGTATAAGTGTACACACCTAACCAACACTGCGTGCAAAGAGGAGTTAACGGGCAATTATGGGCACTGCATTTTGCCCGTAAACCTCAAGTTTAGCGGGCATATACAGTAATATACAGGTGTGATGGTACAATTCGGGAGTTTACGGGAGTTTGTTGGAAAGTTTAACGGGAGTTTCCTGTAATATACACATCCGTATTCCAAGCTTTTTGCGCAGTGCAAATGGACCCTTATTACAGGTCCAAATGGTCGCATTGGACTGGTTAAACTAACACGGCGTTAAACGAACAGTGATACTGAGGCTTTTATAATGTGAGCGACCTCCCCCCCCCCCACACACACACACACCCCCAACACTGGCTCTTATAATGCACACACATGTTATGCATTTAGATGTCTGCACTAAGATATTCAGTAGATCCATTATAGAAGACATGAGAGACATAACCTCATGTACCCTGTGTGAAGGAAGGCACTATGAGTGCTGATCCATCGTAAATACATCCAGTTCATTATGGTCATCCGCAGGACATGTCTGCTCATAAGTGAATATTACAGTTTAAAGAAGCACGCACACACACACACACACACACACACACGCACGCGCACACACGCGCACGGGTCAGACAGTGCAAGGCTGATGAGTGATGGCCAGTTAAAAACCTGACGCCAGACTAAAATCAATTTCAAGGCAAACGCCATCTCAACTCATCTCATCTCCGTATCTCTCCCTATCTCTCCCTGCTTGGTTAACTTTCAATAATGAACCGTCCTCCCTCTCTGTCTGCCTCTTCTTTCTCTCTGTCTCTATAGCTCAAACAACGGCAGCAATGCCTATCTGTATTTCCCCCTCTTCCTCTGTTCGTATGTCCAACATGTCTTCATGAGCTACCGGACATATTACTTGCTTTGCCATCTTGCTGTTATTGTGTGACTTTTATTTTTTTTGAACCAACGCACAGACTTTTTTGTTTTGTTTTTACTAACTCACTCACGCACACGCGCACGAACGAGCGAGCGCACGCACAACGGCTGAATTCACTTGACAGATTGTCATCAGAATACTGTAATGAGACTCAACTCTCCACATCACCGCTGACACCTCACACCTGCGCGTACGTCTCTACGCGCACACACACACGCACGCACACACGCACACAGAGAGAGAGAGAGTCATACATCTTGCACAGCAGCTGGTTGCACATGGCTGCGGGGGAGTTGATTGACAGGCCTTGAGAAGTTGATGGAGACTGATGTGAACCCTGGACGAGGGTTGGAGCAGCTGCAGGAGCCTGATATACCACAGAGCAAGACATTTTAGCAAGAAAGGTTACTTTTTTCCACTGCTGGCTTGGTAACTGAGAATACATGTAGGAAGGGATGTTAAATTCTGCAGTGGCGGTGCGCACAGCTCAAAGCCAGTGCTGGAGCTCGATAAATATTAATGTTGAAAACAAGAGGCGTCGTTGTGTAATTGTGCATCGTTGTGTAATTATAAAAGAGGAACGACAACTTTGAGTTCACTCGCATGCTCGTTTAGCCCCTCATGGCTTTGTTCTTTTTGTTTCCCTGTGTCGTGTGCACGCGTGCATGCGTGCGTGCCTTTGGTGTACATGTGTGTGTGCATATACAGTACACCCACCATACACCACCACATTATCTTTATATCCTTTATATCTCTCTCTCTCTCTCTCTCTCTCTCTCTCTCTCTCTCTCTGTCGTTTAGGTGCATGGGGGGCATTGAGGGTATGCAGGTCCCCCGGGTGTCCCAGTGGAGGAGCAAGCTGACAACGTGTGGCTTCGACTGCTAGACCCCTCTCTCCCCCACCCACCCACCCACCCACTGCCCCCCCTCCCCCCCGCCACCACCACCACCGCCACCTCATCCCCGCCTCGCGTCCCTCCCGCCTCTGATGGCTCCATGGGTCGCCGTCAGCCTCCGTCTCAGCGTGCACTGCTGGGTGTGTGTGTGGACAGCGTGCGTGGCGGCCGCAGCAGCAGCAGCATCAGCCACGGCCGGTGGTGGCGGAGGCGGCGGCGTCCCCGGTGACAAGCCCGGAGGGGGGCCCCTGGACTGGCTGCTGTCTGACAAAGGGCCCTTCCACCACTCCCCGGAGTACGTAGACTTTGTGGAGAAGAACCGCCAGGGCTTCTCCACCAGATACAAGATTTATAGGTGAGTGAGTGTGTCTCTCTCTCTCGGTCACGACATTAACATGCAACATTTGGAACCCGTGCAGGGGAACTGTCACGCTGTTGCCATGAATGCAGACCCCTGCCTGGAGTAGGATTGTTTATGCATGTCCGGAGAAGTGATACATGCACACGTGCATACTGTCACTTTCAAAAGGCCTATCTGGTTTCATAGAGGAAGAGGTGAGAGAAATGTGGGGCAGGATGGCGATCAGACTCCAGCTGGTGGAAAACTAGTACACAAACAGAAAGTGGTTTTCTGAGGTTTCTTATTATTACGTGTGGTGTTCGGGTATTTGTCTTCAGCAGGAACAAATTGACTCCACGTTCCCGTGTGACAACGGGAAATAAATTCAGATGAATGAATGGCTCAGATGGTACAGTCGGAACTTGTGCTCATTCAGTGTGGGGGACAGTGCAGTGCAGTGGGGGATAGTGCAGTGCAGTGAGGGACAGTGCAGTGCAGTGGGGGACAGTGCAGGGCATCATTTTGGTGATTTTGAGATTTTGAAAACTAGACCGGTGCCCGGCTGTAGAGCAACAATTTACAATTTTACAATTTAGGCATTTAGCAGACGCTCTTAATCCAGAGAGACTTACATTTAAGCAAGAACAAAAGCATGGGAATACATCACATAAAAGCATTTATCAATATCATGAAACATGCGTAAGCTAAGAAAGTAACAGTGGAATATCTATATAATGAAACTATACATACACTATACATATAAACTATACATATTTACTACTATGCTATACATATGTACTATGGCGTGCTATAACTATATACAATACAATTATAGTGCTGTCTACATAACATGCTATAAGTCTGTGTCAAATGCTATCTAAGCCAACAGAAATGCTATCTAAGGGGTTAGGGTAAGTGCTATGGGCCATGATGGAGTCTGAAAAGGTGGGTTTTCAGGCTACGGCGGAAGATTGGGAGTGATGCTGCAGTTCTGACTGCAATGGGAAGTGCATTCCACAGTTTTGGAGCCAGAAGGGAGAAGAGTTTGGGACGTGTGGAGCGTTGGCCCGGCGTTTTTAGTGAGGGTACTTCCAGTTTCCCTGCGTTGGCTGATCTGAGTGCGCGGGAGGGTTTGTAGGGTTCAATCATACTTGTAAGATATGGGGGAGCCATACCTTTGGTTGCTTTGAATGCCAGCATCAGAGTTTTGTATTCTGTGCGGGCAGCGACCGGGAGCCAGTGGAGGGAGCGGAGCAGGGGGGAGACATGTGAGAATTTTGGCTGGTTGAAGACCAAGCGAGCTGCTGCATTTTGGATCAGCTGGAGAGGCTTAAGTGCACATGCTGGTAGGCCAGTAAGGAGGGAGTTACAATAGTCGAGTTTTGACAAGACTGTTGTCTGGATTAGGAGCTGGGCTGATTCCTGGGTGAGGAACGGTCTAATTCGTCGTATGTTATAGAGTGTGAACCTACATGATCGAGTGACAGCTGTGATGTGAGCTTTGAACGAGAGCTGACTATCCAGGACAACACCAAGATTCCTGGCTGTTGGGACAGACGTTACCAGGGCGTTGTCTACGGAAATAGTTAGCTCCCGCATAGGGCAGGACTTAGCTGGGAAGAAGAGAAGCTCAGTCTTGTCTGGGTTCAGCTTGAGGTGGTTGGAGGACATCCACTGTGAGATGTCAGCCAGGCATGCAGTGATGCGCTCTTCCACCTGAGTGGCAGAGGGGGGAAAGGATAGGAACAGTTGTGTGTCATCGGTGTAGCAGTGATAGGATATATTGTGAGCAGAGATGATAGTGCCAAGGGATTTAGTGTACAGTGAGAAAAGGAGGGGACCAAGTACAGATCCCTGTGGGACCCCAGTTTGGAGGGTTCGGGGGGATGATAACAGACCTTTCCAGGAAACCTGGTAGGTCCGGTCGGTGAGGTAGGAGGAGAACCACTTTAGTGCCGTTCCACCGATGCCTAGCTCCGCTAGGGTGTCTAGGAGCAGCTGGTGGTTCACTGTGTCAAATGCTGCTGATAGGTCTAGGAGAATCAGTACTGCAGAGTGGGAAGCAGCTTGGGCAGCATGCAGTGCTTCTGTGACTGCCAGCAGGGCAGCAACGAGTCGGTAACGATGTAAGTTGGAGATACATGCCCCACCCGGCTATGCAATACCCGTTGTACCTGTGTCATGAATACCCGTTCCACCCATCTGTCTGTGTCCCTTGTATGCCCATATAAATGTATGTATGTATGTATGTATTTGGTTAAAATGGGTAGGGTTTAAAAAAAGGCAAGAGTTTGCTCTGATGCACTGGCCTAAAAGTGGGTCCTTAAAAACTGCTAAAACTTCTGAAATGTATGTATCTAGGTATGTATGTGTGTATGTATTTTAAAAGGGGGGCTTTTTTGTAAAAATCCCTGCCCGCAATACCTTCATATATTTAAAAATAAGTCCAAAATAGGGTTACCAGTGAAGGGCAAACTGCCTATTCACTGGGGACTATGCAAGGCAGAGGCGTCCACCCCCCTGAGTCCAAGTTTAAGCTAGACCGCATATATGTATGTATGTACGTATGTATGTATGTATGTATGTATTTGGTTAAAATGGGTAGGGTTTAAAAAAAGGCAAGAGTTTGCTCTGGTGCACTGGCCTAAAAGTGGGTCCTTAAAAACTGCTAAAACTTCTGAAATGTATGTATGTATGTGTGTATGTATTTTAAAAGGGGGGGCTTTTTTGTAAAAATCCCTGCCCGCAATACCTTCATATATTTATGTATGTATGTATGTATGTATGTATGTATGTATGTATGTATAGCAGGGGTGCCCACACCTTTTTGACTTGAGAGCTACTTTTAAAATGACCAGCCCAACATGATCTACCCACACCGAATAAAAATAAATAAAAACTGAGGGAGGTTTGGAATAGCGGCGCTAAGACAAACACACTTAGAAAGTGAAATAGTGGGGGGAAAAAGCCTTGCCCCCATTCTTTGGAAGTGGTAGGTTTTCAGGTTCTTCTACATTTAGAAGCCATGAAGGGAGCCAACAGGCCATTCTGGTCAATCAATCAAGTCACCTAACGTGGCAGATGCCAAAAAGAAGGGTTAAACTTTAGTTTTTATATTTTAATTATAATTATTTTGGGGCATGTCATGTGGTCTACCTGCACAGCCTTTGTGATCTACTGGTAGATCATGATCTACCTTTTGGGCACCCCTGATGTATAGTATGTAGATTTCTGGATCGGTCACTTTGACTTTATTCCTATATATGGAGTTCTGTGTCAGACATGCCCAAATATGGAGTGTTGTGAAGTCAGAACTAGAACAGGCCAGCTCCATATATGGACCCTGGGCAGGGGCCCTGTCCAGAGCCCGGGCAGAGGCCTTTTGTGGCGGATCTGGACAACCGTGTGTCCGACCGACCCGACACCGGGCACTGCACTCCCTGTGGGGGCGTGGAACACGTGTGTCGAATTCAGAGTCGGTGGGGCGAACGGTTCTCCAGTTAAGTGGGTTACAGCCGTACACACGTACGTACAGACAGACAGACAGACAGACAGACCTAACAGTACCGTATGGTGCATTCATAGATAGAGAGATAGAGGCCTACATTAAATGTCTTTGTAAATGCAGTGCAATACTTGCATGTGCACTGCTGACTGGTAAAACCTATTAAGAGTCAACTACCAGAAGCATGAAAAATGCACCAAGGGGCAAATATTGATTTAGTCTGAGGCTTACGTACTTTATTAATAACAATATCCAGGATTTATGTGCCATTGAGAGTTTCAGCTGTAGATTATAACATGAGGCAGAATTTTTGGTGAGTCCTTGCCTAACCCCTATTAAAATGCTCCAGTGGAAATTATATTGGACGGAATAAATTGTACTGCACTCATATCAGGTGAGGTGGATAAATTAATGGAGATGGCTGAGGAAGGAAGTGAACTACTTTCATCTGTCAGCGAGTTATCCCACAAAAACTGCCATTACAGTTTAAATATATATTTGTTGAATAGCAGACGATGACTAATAAATGACGTTCCAGACAAGAGCTGTACAAGATGCTGTATCAGTGGTGTTTTTATCATTTTTATTACAGTCATTTGATAGTTTCTATTTACACTACGCTGGCGTGTTGGTTATACTTGTTCACATATTATGTTTTATTTAGAATAGTTTTAGTGCCTACAAGACCTACATTGTAATTGAAAGTTGAATACTTAACATAATTTTACTGTAACTGCTGTTACTTGCAACATTTGTGCTTTTACTCATTTCTCTTATCCGATGAGCAGGCATTTCTATTGCGAAAACGTTTACATTATAAACAGCATAACCATTATGGTAACAGGTATTCAGTGAGGCGCAAGTTGTAATATGACACAACAGGCTATACTGTTGACTGTTGGCAATTTACAAGGGTGGTTTTAGCGTAGTGAAAACCTTGCTTGGGATTTTCTGGTGGGGAGCACATTATTTGGGCTTGTGCTGTCATCCAGTAAATGTGCTTGGAGTCGATAATCACACGACACCTTGCACACAGCTGGACAGGTTTTGATTTACGAGTCTTTACGACGTGTTAACACACAGCGGTATGGCTGTATACTTGGGCCACGGTATTGCATTTCACTGGACCTTCTCCTACACATGCAGATTATACAGTATAGTAAGTATTGAAGTGAAATATTTGGATTGGCACAGCTGAAGGAAATGAGGACAACGATGTGAGGTTTCAGCTATAGTGGTCAAATTAGTTGCGGCCGTGCCATAAATCACGCACGCGGTAATGGAGAGTGACGAGGTCCAGGAGGCTGTCTGGAAACGGAGAGTCAGACATGGTTGTTGACGTCTTATGGATCGGCTGCTAGGATGCTTTATGGCTCCGGTGATCAGCTGCTGTGTTAGAGCTTTTTTTTTTTTATTCCCCCTGCTCTGGCACAAAGACAGTGGCCCGTTGGAGCCGAGGTGCATGGGTGGCAAGATTAATAGTCTTATCGTGTGGCCAAGTGATTAGTGAGCTCTTAATACTTATTACTCTGCATTATCACCGACTCCCTTGAGAGGCTTCTGTCAGCCGCAAGGCTGTGTTTGAAGCCCGTTAGATTACTGTACCGACTTGATTAATAGTGATGGTATTAAAGGGGGGGGGGGGGGGAACAACCAAAAAAGGTAAATAGCCTCTAAATCTTCCTAAATTGAATTAAATCGCATTGCATTGAATCAAAAGAATACACGCAGGCACATTATTAGCCTATACTGTTTCACGTATACATTCTGTGATTCATAAGCAATATTCATGCATGATTGCAATACGTCAAACATATTTCGCTATATGCACCCACAGTCCCCAACAATAAGTTTTAGTTTTAGTTTTTGAACGGTGATTCAAATGAACATTCACAAGGACTAGAATTTGTTTTACAGGAGATTAGGGGATGTTTTGCAGGGATTGCAATAAGCCAAAATTAATTGAAGGAGAAATCTATATCATTTGTAACAAGGCCATGCATATCACTGGCATTTCAAGCAGGCTGACTGTAACCTGAACACACTGCACCACATTCTCAGCAGACGAGACGGTCGGTGTGCAGATGGTTTCAGCAGTCACACTGTAGCAGAACTATGTCTTTAAGATGATCTCAGCATAGGTTTTATGCCACACTCCTCTTGCATCAGGTTCGGCTGCAAATCAACTTTAAGGGTGAAACGTGAATTATAACCCGCAGAATGATCCGCAGTAAACCTTAATATCACGCGTATTGACACATTAAGTAGGCCTACGGGGAATTTGTGTCCCACAACAATGCCCGTTGTCACACAAACTCTTAATAGGCAGGACGTGACTGACTGCCCGCCCTATGAATTTAACTTGATCAGAGGAAACATGCTTACACTTTGATATAGGAGCCACTTAAAGTACAATGAACAGCAGCAGCCTTTTTAAAGCCACAGGGGAATCCGCAGGTGCTGAGAGAGAGAACAAGGTTGAGGTGAGTGCTGTAGAGAAGTCTCCCCCAGAGCTATACAGAGTCTACACCCCACTGGAACATTGTTACTGATGTTCCCTGTCTGTTGTTCCCTCTTAAAAAACCCACCCCAGAGATTCCCGAGACATCAAAAACTTGTTCCGCCCCGGGGTAAACAAGCTGGTGATGGAAAGGTAACAAATTTAATAGCACTCCTCTTACTGTAAGTGTCAATTTCTTTGTCCTTTTTTTTGTGTCACAATTTCAATGCTGCAAAAATGTATAGACGGGCATTCTCTTCTTTCTTTGCCCATCTGACTTCAGTGGTGCACCGACAGGTCAAATCAGTGCCAGTGACCATTATCTAATGTAATCCTGGGCTCTACACTTCCTCTGCCAACCTGGGACTGACCTCATGCGCCCTTCTATGCATGAGGAGTCCAAGCTGCTTCTTTTCACCTGACAGGGGGGAGTTTCCCTGGCCGAACGTAGTGTGTGGGAGGAACACATTATTCCGACCAGTTCCTTTTTTCAGGCGCCCTGCCAGGGGGAGGTAGTTTAGAGACCAGGAGTACTGCATGCTATTTACCCTAGCTAGGGGACACGGGGAGAACATGCAAACTCCACAGTGACCATTGCTGAGATAAGGGTGACTAGTGCAGAGCAAAAAGTTTGCTCATGCTCATGTTTGTTTTCAAATTATTATTGTCTTTTCTTTTCTTTTTCCCCCCCCAATCCATTGCTTAGTGAAACGTATAATCTTTCTCACACAGGGCAGAGGCGATTGAAAGTGACAATATTATTTCCGTAGTCCGGTTTTCCTCCCGTGGAATGTGGATTTCTGCTAAATCCTAATAAATGCTCAATGACAGGAGAAGATGAATTACGAGAGGCGGTGCCTCTAGTTACAGTGGCATGATCGACCACAGCAACGAAACAGCTAATGAAATCGTATACCCTCTCATCCCGCCTTTCAATTTTCCCCCCCTGCCTTCTTTGCTGATCAAATTTGAAAGGGTTGCTAATGAGTGCCTTGAAGAAAACCAAACATGGCGTGTCTTTTTTTTTTGTGTGTTTTTAGTTTTTTCGAATGCTTGCGTGTTTTGGGGATTTACACTAGAGTGTTATGGTGAATGTAAAACATGGCTTCCCACAGCAAAAACAAAGTTGGCCCTCGATTCTAACCACCTGTCCATTGCAAACATTGCCATGGGGGCGCTGCCATATTCACTATAGGGTGCAGGCAAGAGTGTTGACATGCATTTGGCTATGCTCTGAACATATTGCATAATGCACGTGGTTGTGTTACATTAAGATAACTTCATGCATGTGTAATTTATGTAAAATAGAATATACCTTTCAAGTGCCAATGAATAAATCCATATAATCACACTCCCTGATCCCCATTCTTAACACTTAGAATGTGCCAGAGGTTTTCAAAAATAATGGAGCTATATAGAGTGCCATCAGATAAGGCAGATTTTACTCGGAAAGGTTCCTCCATTCACCACCAAAACCGGGAGGCATAATCTTCCATTCTTACCTCGCGCTGGATATGCTAAAGTCTCTCTAGAAGCGTTAATATTCCAAATGAGAAGCTAAAGTCTTTCTTGAAGCGTTAATATTCAAAACGAGAGGCATGCTGAAGTCAGAAATTAAGACAGAATCTGTTCAAAACCATTGAGCCGCAAACAAGGAAGTGAACGGCAGTGCGCATGCGCGAATCAACAAGGAGTACACTGCAGAAGGAGGAAAAAAGGGGGGGGGGGGGGGGGGGTTATCAATAAAAAAGGCACTCCATGGTTTTGATATAAAAGACGTGTATACTCGTCCAAGGCCAAAATTGTGTTAAAAAAGTGACGCGAGAGAGACTCGGAGTACAGCCGCTGCTTCTTTGCCTGGAAATGAGCCAGCTTAGGTGGTGCGGGCATCTGGTTACGATGCCTCTCGGACGTCTCCCTATAGGGAGGTCCTCGAGGCACATCCCACTGGGTGGAGACCCCGGGGCAGACCAAGGCACAGTTGGAGGGATTACATTGACTCACTGGCCGAGTCTAATCTTACTAATGTTGCTCTGGAGAGGGAAGTCTGGAGCTCTCTGGTGGAGCTGTTGCCCCCGCGACCAGACTACGGATAAGCGGTTGAAGATGGATGGATGGTCCATATATAACAGTTCTACCGTCATAAGCCTTTGAACTTACTCACTTTAATATGATCAAGGCCACACTGATACAAACCATTCAAATTATGCATCAAGCTGAAGCAGAGTAAGATTTATAATAACAACTTCTTGGCAGGACTTCAGTCCCTTCACCCCAAAAAAATAATATACTGATAAAATAAACTGCAGTGAAAGCTATTTCATCCCCTCATCTCCCTCTAGGACAGTGGTTCCCAAAGTGGGGTCCGGGGACCCCCAGGGGTACTTGAGGGAGTTCCAGGGGGTGCCCAGCTAAATGATAGTTTGGAACCAAATGGACCCTTATGGGTCTGTAACTCTGAGAGTGACGGGTCCATTTGGTTCTGTTTGTACACTCTCAGAGTTAAATTAACGTTGATTTTACAATATAAATTGGGGTCTCAGAGATAGATGTCATAAATGTCATTAAATGGGGGTCCGCAGACTAATGCATGTCAAACTGGGCGTCCTTCAAATTAAACGGGTTGAGAATCACTGCTAGAGCCGTAAACATCTTGTCTTATGGGGGTCCCTGCAGGCATGTCTCTTCAAATGGGGGTCCGCGGGCTCATCAGTGTCAATTTGGGGGTCCTCGACATGAAAACGTTTGGGAACCACTGCTCTGGGACACATGCCAGTATGCCAGATAGGCCAGGTACTGGCCTATCTATCGGGGGGTTCGGACAAGACAGTACTAGCTTAATTATCACCTTCAACAATAGAGGGGACTCTCTCTCTCTCTGTCTGTCTACCCCCCCCCCCCCCCCCCCCCCCCCCCCCTCGCGATCTCACATTGCAAAGTGGAACTCGGGAGACACACGTATACGGTGCGTCCCACTTGAAGAGGTCATTTATTTGGAAGCGAAGATTAATAACCACGGACGACACACCTGACCGACAAATTAGTCAAAGCCTTTCGTGTAAATACTACAGTGCAGCAAAAAGGTCAGAGCATCCATTCTACCCTCTGCGGGTCTCATTTACGAAACATGATGAAAGTACATTCGTATATAGGCTGCATCCATTTTGTTAGTAAGAGGGGATTTAACTATCAAACTTTTTGAACATATAACTAAACAATGTCCAAAGTATCCTCATTAGTACTTGGGATGCCTCGACTTTTACTTTGGATTATGTTAATGTGGGTTCATTTATTATAATTTAGGAGGCTGTGAATGAATGCTGATCAATATTTACACACACACAGGAGGGCATTTAAACAGATTCAATACATGGGACTAATTATATTTACCTTGCATACAATGCACTTCATCTCTCCCCTCTGTGGGTCTCATTTACCAAAATTGATTGATGAATTTATTAACCCATTCTGGGTGGGAACCCCTTTTGGTGTTTTAACTAAGCATTATATTATACTTTAGCTATTGAAAAATAGCAGATCTACAAGCTCATAGCGCTGCTATTCTTGAAAAATCTTGAAAATGCGGCACAAATCTTTGAATATATATTCTTTTCTGAAGACTTTTCTTTTATTTCGACGTCAAGTCTAAATGGATTAACAGGTTGGAGAATTACAGTACATTCATTTCAAGCACAAATCAATACAAAACTGTTAACTGTGGACGACACCATAAAGTATTACACTTGATATGATATGATCTGATATAGTACTGTATTGTCAGTTCACACAGAAATTTGTCTTGCGACACAGCAGCCAAGTATGCTGCTGCAGAACACATATGCACACATTTGACATAACACAAAGAACAAGACAATTTACATACATAAAGACATGAAGACAAGAGCAATATCCACCGCTTAGATTACCCCGTGGCTACTACAACGCCCGATTAAGTTGATTAACTTGTTTACAATAGGGCCCGCCATGTTCAATTCATCATGAATTCATGATAAAATAAGATACAAACGTTTTCCACTGCACATAATGGTGCCTTTGCGTGAAGTAGCTTGAATTCAAGAGGGGTTTTCATTGAATGTATATATATCATTCAAACATCTGGCTGTTGGGGCTTTCGCTCATTACTCCTGCTTTAATATGATCTACACCCTTTCAAAAGGCCATAGTCTCTCCATCCATCAGCGGCAGCCAAGGTTGCTCAACCTGCTCTGATTACAGCAGTCAAGCTCTTACTGTGGAAAGATCACTGTGCAACATTGTATAGCTATATCATTCCTTCCTTGGAGAATGCATTGTGCTGCAAGTACAATCCATGCAATTTATTTCATTGTTTTGTTTTCGCAACCTTCAATAAGTGTCCTCAACATAAAATATATATAATATATTAAAATGTGCTTACATGCTTTTACATGCTAATAATAGTCACAGTAATATCATTTCCACACACACAAAAAAGACACTTCATAGCTGATTAAGCACTATGGTCAAAAACCCAGTAACACTTTAATTGAAACTTTACTCTGTGTAGCTATTTATTACTTTGCTTTTGAATATCCTTAGCTCCACATTCTTTCAGTTCATCATCACATCTATTCCACAGCTTGACTCCCTTTATCGTTATACATCTACTTCTCACATTTCCTTTTTGTTGTTTAAACATACATTTTCCTCTGAGTGAATAACAGCTCTCTCTCATTGAGAACAATTAACCCTTAATACAATTTCCATTTTAGCTCTAAACAGTATCTCTAATGTTTTTAAATCAACTAAACCCTTACATTTCAAAGCACGACAGTTTGCAAATAATTCATTGGTAGGGTGAACATATAGTCAACCCCATTAACAATCCGTATGGCTTTTTCTTGCAGTAGGGTGATAGTTTGTACTGGTTGTATACGGTAGGTGTTGCCCCAGACTTCAGCACAGTATGTAATATACAGAGTTATGAGTGAGCAGTACAGGATATAATATACTGTAATGACTTCTGGTCCAGGATTATATAACTAAAACGCAAAGTTAGAAAAGCAAGTCTTTTGCACACCTACCTCCTGGTGCGTAGGAGGAGAAGGACCAAATGTAAATATATTTTCTGAAACAATGATACATGATTACCAGTACGTGGCATGCAAGAAGTGTTGTTGTTAGACCTGGAGTGAAACTTAAGATTTGTGTAATCGCTAGTGGGCTGCGTGGGCACCTTGCGAGGAGCAATCCGATTGTACGTACGGTAATTGTTCATTTAGGCTGAACATTAGTCAGGTTTATTATGTGTGTGTGAAATAACTCTGCGGCACTTCACTGCTATGACAACAGCCAACGCTACAAGTTGCAGCAGCAGCCTTATCTGCTCTGTGCACACACACACGACCGCGGGAGTGCTGCTGGGGACGTCTAGTTCCAAATGGCTCCGAGTGCAAATGCTCGAGGCGAACGGGAGCACATGGGAGCAGTGCCGGAAACCATCTGTGCCATTTGTGCACGGCTATATACAGTGCCTTCATACTGTCTTCCATCCTCTTTTCAGTGGTTAGAAAGTACATTTTACCCAGTTGTACTATATACTTCAGTGGCTCTAGCAGTGACTTTAAAACCATTTTGACCTGAGATCAGATTCTAAAAATGTCTTCTACATCCTGACAGTTTTCTGAAAAAGCTATGTTTCTACGTCAGTGGTTCTTCGATTTTTCAAAAATAGCAGACCTACAAGCTCGTAGCACGCCACTCGGTGGCGCGCTATGAGCTTGTAGATCTGCTATTTTTCAATAGCTAAAGCATAACATACCAAAATGGGTTCCCCCCCCAAAATGGGTTAAAACCATTTTCATTTCAAGGGCCGAATTAGGCTACGGTCCCCTATTTAATAATGGCATTTCTATCTCTGGGACCCCAATGTATATTGTAAAATCAAAGTTAATTTAGCTCTGAGAGTGTACAGAGAGTGTACAAAATTGAACCATTTGTACACTCTCTGAGTTACAGACCCATAAGGGTACATTTGGTTCCTAACTATCATTTAGCTGGGGACCCCCTGGAACTCCCTCAAGGACCCCTAGGGGTCCCCAGACGCCACTTTGGGAACCACTGCTATACTTAAGTAACATTTTGGTACTTTTACTTAACTGGAGTATTTCCAATTTCCAATTACGTCTCCTACCCCACTACATCTCAGATCCAAATACTTTTACTACACTACATTTAATTGAAAAGTTTACTTATACTGTGCAATTTTCAACCCACTTCGAGAAAAGATGCACAAGAAAATGCCAACGGCTACATAAAAAAATAAAAACGTTAAGCCGATAAGCATCCTGAATCATAGCCGTGTTTGGTGACATTAGTAATAAACCAACCCGTTTGTAAATCCGTCAACATTTCAACATTTTTAAGCGTATGTTTTGTTTGAGCCGATCACCAGCTACCATAGAACGTAACAGAAGACAGACAAGACAGACAGACAGACAGACAGACAGACAGGTCTGCTAATGCAGGCCACTGATTACAGAATGTTTTTTCATGATATGATTCATAACACTGACATTTGCATCCAAGAGCTCTCAAAGAACTGCCCTAGGCAACCAATTCTACAAAAAGATCGACTGGAAAACAGATTGTGTGAGGACGGCTAATAGTGTATCTTATTATCTTTCTTATTCTCCTTTTCTCATGTTTTATTTATAAGACTTGAAAAGACCCAGAAAACCAGTAAAAGGGAGATATACTATACATATAGTGAAATATGTGAAAACCGCAACAGAGTAGAGTCAAACACCTGTTCTCTCAGTGGTTTCTGTTTGACTAATGGGTCTGAATGACTTTGAAAAGTTTTTAATACGAATAGTTCCAATCCCAATGGCATCTAAATGTAAGGTTGTAAGTACACTTAGTACAGTATGCTTAATGGTGTTGTGAGGATGTGGCGATGCTTGACCTTGCTGAGGGACGCGGAAAGAATGGATTCTATTTTTCCATTAAGGTGTAGCGAGAGTTCGTTATTAAGGTTAAGCCACGCATACGGATTCTGGTGAACATACGGAACTGAGAGCTTCCTCACCCTGCATTTTGTCCTCGCTCCAGATCAGGAGTGGCGAGTCGTCAGCGAGCAGCACTCATGTCGTTGACGTACAGTATAGAAGAAGGAATAGTAACGGCCCTAGTATGCATCCTTGGATGTGTGTTCCATTTAAAGGTATATTCAGTGATTTCGCTTAATTCAAATATGACTTTTGTTTTGTTGTGATAATCCTCTCTACTATAGAGTGTGCTGACCATATAAGGAGTTCCTCCCTGTCCCCAGTTAACCCCTGGGGGTCAAAAGACCTTAGGTTTCGTTTTTGGCTCTCTATCCTGATTGGATGAAAGGCTTAGGTACCAGCCAAAAACGAAACCTAAGGTTTTTTGAGTGAAATCACTGAATATACCTTTAAACCCGTTGCCTGCCGCGCTGGATTATGCTAGCATTTTACAGTTAACCCTGACTCATACCATTATCATCTTCAACCTGCCAGAGGCAATTAAAAATGAACATGCTTGGATATTATAATCACTGAGGCACGAGGGATTCATATGAACAGAAAGAACGCTGCCCTCGTTGAGGTCAGCTGTATTGCTTGTCACTGGAAAACAGAAGAACACGATAAGGCAACAAAGGCTTGATGAGATGCCTTTGTTCAGACTGCGATCATCACAACTTCCATTTATTCTTCGCCTGCACTTTTGTCCATAATTGAAAACAACCGGATGTGTCGACCACGGGGTTATTACATGCACCATCCCCCCCCCATGACTGTCATGATTGGGTTATGAAGCAGAGCATCTGTCAGATGTGTTTCTATATGAGCTCAACCCCCCCTTCCTTCCCAGATGGCATTCATCTTACAAAATCTTACAAAATGCTACATGGTTGCTGTCTGACTGAGTTCTTTTCACTATTGTCCTCTCTCTCTCTCTCTCCGGCGCAGCCATAGCCGAGGTGTGCCATTAAGCACATCTTAAGACCTCCGTATTGATTGCCTACATCTGGCCTATACAGGGCACCGCTCCATGGGTTCATTCGTCTATAGTCTGTCTCTCACTCTCTCTATGCATTCTCTCCTCTTATTTCCTTCTATTCCACTGCTATAGAAGTGTTGTCTTCCCTGCACTGTGCTGTGCGTGTGCATGTTGAGTGTGTGTGTGTGTTGCCACACCTCTCCCCTGCTATGAACTACGCCGGTATAACAGCTGCCTTATTATTTTCTTTTCTTCTTTTCATTCAATGCTTTTTTCAGAGAGTTTGGGAGGTGGAAGGTGAACAACCTGGCAGTGGAGAGGAGAGACTTCCTGGAGTCTCCGTTGCCGCTGACTCCAGAGTTCACGCGGAACATTCGCCTGCTGGGCCACAGGCCCACCACCCAGATGATCACTGACAACCTGATCAGGAAGTATGGAACACACTTCCTGCTGTCAGCAACACTCGGAGGTAAACAATGACACGGTCAATCACGATGATTGATTATGGGGATCTCGGTCGGTCCGTCGGTCCGTCGGTCCGTCGGTCAGTCAGTCAGTCAGTCAGTCAGTCAGTCAGTCAGTCAGTCCGTCAGTCCGTCAGTCCGTCAGTCCGTCAGTCCGTCAGTCCGTCAGTCCGTCAGTCCGTCCGTCCGTCCGTCCTGGGAGGGGTTCCAGAGGCTATAGTAATAGGAACCAAGTACACCCTCCGGTCTGTCGCTGGAACACAGACTGTTTGGTTCCATTTTGTGGACTGTGTACACTGAGGTATTTTACACTGCACATGTTTAAATCATATCAAGACAAAACAGACACCCAGTTTTGAACGAAATACGGCAAATCATGAACACAGCGTGTGATTGTGGTGAAACTTTGCGCACACATTCGCACTACGTTGAGAAACAAATGTCACCATTTTAAGATTGCCCTATATGATGGCGCCACTAATTTCTTTGAGGGACTCTCCCTCAAATATTAAAGTCCCATTTACAATGAATTGTGAATCTACGTCATAGTGTCTGAGCAAATAGACATGTTACGACGTCATGATGATGTACGTATGATGATAGGAGCGCCCCTCACTTCACACGGGTGTGATTTATTTTATATTACTCCTATACAAATGTTGTCCAAACATCAAGCAAATCGGTACACATTATCTCTATTAGTCGAGACGGATCTGTCCGATTTCTCATATTCCATATTCTCAGAGCAAATTTGAGGCCCCCCTCCGTGCTCCGCGGCGCTATTTTGTTTTCATTTTGGGGTAGCCAGGCCACTAAAAAGAGAGGCAGGCACACATTTCACTTGAATTGGATTTCAATACTTATATTACTTATATAGACCTGTGCTCTCTTTTTTCCTTTTTTTGGGAAGCAGTGGGTGTCCCACACACCCATTGCTTCCCAAAAAAAAGAGTGTGTGTGCACGGAAAACAGTTTGACATGGAATAACAGATAATGGCTCACCGCATGGAAATTGTCGTCAAAAATACATGATACACACGGGATTATACTGTTGGTATATAAGCTTGTGCACTGAAAAATCCTGGGTGTTCATTTAACTATTGTGTACAAATGGAACAATATGGATCATGTGGTTCCATTTGCACACTTCAGTGTTTTACTGTGTGTGCTGAAACGTGCCTCTCCCAGTTGTCACCATATGTTGGGTTTTCTGTAGTATGGTGGACGGATAATCATTAATGGTGCCTGCCTGCCTGCACCAAGGGACAACGACGACAACACAAACTTTAATTTCATATATATATATATATATATATATATATATATATATATATATAAGAAAGACTCACATACAGTATATATGGGCGTCTGGAAAAGCAGCTTTCCTCTTACAAAGCAACACTTGTCAATTACTTTAGACCCAAGCCTTGGCTCCCGAAAGGTCGCGTTTGTGAGCAGCTATACGTATAATTCAGCCCTCCGCTCTCCCGCGGAGCTCTCTGAGCCAATGCAACGCTCACGCTCTGGCACGCAGCCAGCTCTTAGTGCTATGAAGAACAGATGAATAGAGTGAGGAGCTTGCCCGCCCTGGGTTTCAGCCAGAGAAGTGATGCTGGGTTATAAATCACTGCCTCTTATGTGTTCAGAAAACATATGAACTTTGAGGAATGAATGAATAGATGGCTATATTAAAAGGGCCCGCCAAGTTAGAAAAGTAAAGGAATCGTCATGAAATGGCATGCAGCACCGTGGAGCACTGTTAAGTATAGATTTGACCTATGGACGATAAAAAGGAGAAGCAAGCGTCTCAAGATATAATGGGTATATGCAGTAAGTATCGATTGCCATTATCAGACAGTGGATACTATTACTATTTGCTGCCTGGCAGGTGGCCCCATGCAGTCAGTGTTGATTTTGTCGACTAAAACTAAGACAGAAATTGTTCGCCGACTACCCTTTTTTTACTGACGAAAACTAAATGGAAATGAAAACTATAAGCTATGATGACTAAAACTAGGACTAAATATACTGACAATTTTGTCAACAAATAAAAACTACACTAAAATGTTAGGAAGGGACTAGTGGACAAGAGATCCAGTATAAGTAATTATACTGTCCTATATAACTATAAGTAAGTGTAAAAACAGTCATTACGCCAGCGCCAAGAACCGCCAGTCCGCCAAAAGACATTTTAGTCGACTAAATCAACTGTAGATTTAGTCGACTAAAACTAGACTAACACTAAGACATTCCAGGTGACTAAAATGTGACTCAGACTAAATGAAAACTATATTCAAGAGACTATGACTAAAACTAAAATCAAAATGTTCTGCCAAAAACAACATGGTCATAGACAGTGTGAGGTATATAGCAACAGTAAAAATCCACAGTGTTAATGTAACTCCTGGAGTGTACAAATGTAACACATTTTGGTTACATGAGGACACTGGGTTGATATTAAGGTCCCCGCACACCGAGCATGTTTTTCGGATTTTCAGCTGCGTTTCTCCATCGGTTTTCCGAAAAACACGTCCAGTGTTTACTGTTTAGTGCCTTTCAGCTATTATCTTGAGCAACACAGTCCTTGAGCAACACATTGAATACATTCCTGTGCTGTGGATATACCTCCCCCGTGTACACAGTGGAGTGAAAAGTACTGGCCACACATTGTTTCAGATGCTTTCAGATGTAGCCTTGTAATTCCCAAATTTCAATTAAAACTACAAAAGAAATACTACAAATACTTCTTGTTTCTAAAGTCTGGATCAACGTTAACATCTATGCATGCATCCTTTCGCATTCCGCTCTGCAGGAGAAGAGGCCTTAACAATATTTGTGGATAAAAGGAAACTGAGTAAGAAAGCGGAGGTGAGTGATTACTCGGGCAACTCCTCCACTGTGACCCTGGAGGCTCTGCACCAGCTGGCCGCCTCCTACTTCATTGACAGAGAGACCACCCTGCGCAAGCTGCACCACATCCAGATCGCCTCCACTGCCATCAAGGTACAGATGTTGCATTTAGCTTGTTGTTGTTGATAATGGAGCTGTCAATACTGATGATGATGATGACGATAATGCATGAACGCTGACAACAACATTGTGACAATAATGATCACAACTTCCAAGTTTGTCAGGATGAAGATAAAAATAATTATGGCAATAATGGCATGGGAAGTCTGTCTGTATGGGCTATTACCACCATCCGCTAGGCGAGGCTAGACCAATCAATCGGAGCCAGAGTTCTTGTGCCAGAATGCAGAGGAAGCGTTTATCAGTACACCCTTGTTTTTCCCCATTCAAATTCAATTCAAATATACCCTTATTTTCCCCCCATTCAAATTCAATTTGAAAGATGATTGCGCCAGTTTAACCACTTTCAACGGTTGTGGGCCACATCATGCGTTGTTGTGGGCACCATGTGACGCAATGTGAGCTTGTAGATCGGCGTTACCGTCTGGAATGCCTGGAGTGCATATTCACGTCTCTGTTTGAACAGATTGGAGTCAAGGTTCTGTCCTCACACTTGGGTGGCTTGCATATATGGCTACGGAGTAAAAGGTGAGCACGTCCTCCGAGGTAGCAGCTTTGTCTGTCCAGGGAATTGGAGGTTTTATGTAGCTGCAAGAGAATGAACGAGGGAGAGAGAAAAGAGAGATGGCTTTCATGCTCCAGTGGCAGTCATCTGGCGTGACTGACATGTGGGAGCAGAAAGGAGAGGCTCACCTCCATCACCGGAGGAGTATTAAAGCCTGATGTACACTTAGACGCGTGCCGGTGTCACACCGAAAATAGGCAGAGAAAACCAAACAGCTGAGCGCCTAATACTCTGCAAATGTGAAATTTTAGGAGCAACTGCGGGGCCAATAAGGACAAGCCCCCCCCCCCCCCCCCCCCCCCCCCTGTAGAGTGGAGAATCGAAGAGCTCATTTCAGAGGAAAAGCCTGTTACTGCACGGTGTGTAGTATGCCGGGGGGGGGGGGGAGGGGGTGTTTGTGGAAATCTTAAAGAAGTCACGGTGCAACGTTAACTGGAGACAGCGTTCAGGGCACCGTCGCAACTCGTTTGTACAATGAGAAATGGCTGTTTGAGAGCGGCAGGGATCATTTTTGTTATCATTTTTGACAATTTCCTGGGCTAAATCGATGGCGATATCCCCACATGATTCCATAGTTGCCTCTTTGTCTGACACGGAATGATGAGCATGAAGTAGACACACTTGAATGAGGAGGCAGCGGGGATGCACTCCGGTTCCTTGTTTTGTTTTCATCCCAAGGAGAGCCTGTATTGTCTTGTGCTCTCATTATGGCAAGCTATTGCATTTTTGTGTTTCCGCCCTCAAGACCCCATTGATTTCTCCCTCCATTATCGCAGGGAAGAGCAGAGGATGTCCATGCATGTACTCCGCTAGACTCCCCTTCTGTCAACGGTTAAATCATTCTGACCTGAGATCAGATTCTATAAATGTCTTCTACAACCTGACAGTTTTCTGGAAAAGCTATGTTTCTATGTCAGTCGTTCTTCGATTTTTCAAAAATAGCAGACCTACAAGCTTGTAGCGCGGTGGCGCGCTATGAGCTTGTAGATCTGCTATTTTTCAATAGCAGACTTACAAGCTCGTAGCGCGGTGGCGCGCTATGAGCTTGTAGATCTGCTATTTTTCAATAGCTAAAGCATAACATAATGCTAACACCAAAAAGGGTTCCCGCCCAAAATGGATGAAATCATTCGTTTTTTACAGGATCTGTGTCCACACAGCAGGTGGACAAAACCACACGCATTAATTACATTAACGTGTTTTTCAAACCTCGTCTTGTCCTGAAACGAGTCTTCTCTCACAATCTTTCATTCAACAACAGGAACTGGCACGCGGCCAAGACGAAGAAAGCATTTTGCCTCGATGCCTCAATTGGCTGTGCATCAACACACAGGTGTCAAATAACGTCCCATTTAAGTATTTCGTAATGTTACCAGAATGTATCCTCAATGGACAGCAGCTGCCTATACGAAGCGGAAATTGAATATTCTGCTCAACAGTCAGTATTTTTCCCATATGGCATATCGTATGGTTTATCAAATATTGCCTTATATCGGAATATAATTTCCTCATATTCATATCAGCCATATATATACGTATACCCACATGAGACAAGAGGTTTATAATAAGATGTAAAGGGCCCCAGTTTGGGATTCAGAGTTTGATCCATCCAGAGCTTTCAATACAACGCACACCCTCATGCCTGATTTATACTTGGTTTGCGTGCCGTTGTTATCGCGGTTCCACAACGCATTGTGAGCTTGTAGATCATCTATTTTGGGTTGCGCGACACTGGCACGCAACTATAAATCACCCTTCGCTCCTCCATGATTGGGTTACTGATGGACTGACCCTCGTTGTCTCGTCTCATCCATCTGCCACTTTACACCACCTGTCCTCTGACAAGGCTGATCAGGACAGATCATGGCACAAAATACCCTGGGTAGTCCACGCCCACAGAGAGAGAGAGAGAGAGACAGAGAGAGAGAGAGAGAGAGAGAGATGAGAGAGAGAGAGAGAGAGACAGAGAGAGAGAGAGAGAGAGAGACAGAGACAGAGACAGAGACAGAGACAGAGACAGAGACAGAGAGAGAGAGAGAGAGAGAGAGAGAGAGAGAGAGAGAGAGAGACGAATGGGAGCCTGTTAAGTTGCGGCACCGTGCCACAGCACAGGTGTTGAAATGAGATCTCTTATTGCAGAATTAAGTGAGAAGGGATGCTTTGCTGCATGGGGCAGCTTCTCAAAGGAAAAGGTCAATGCAAATATCTTCAGTCAGCGGCTGGAAAACAAAGAGATGAGCTTTTGATCCTGCGTTTCAGAGAGAAGAGGGAATATAGAGCCGTCTTTCTCTCTCAAAATGCCTTTGAAGAAGACAGCGCTTTATGCAAATAACTCATTGACGGGACTAAAGAAAGCCACAATGCATCTTGTGTCTCTATATTTGCCAGCATAACACTTCCAAAAAAGTTATCGATAAACAACTCAGGGTTATCCTTCAGGGTATAGAGCGTTGCAGGCCCAGGAAATGATTCTCGTTCATTTTCCTCATAGACATTTCAAAAAGTATTTATTAAAGACCTTTAAGCCTCGTACAAAAGCCAACTCTTGTCGTGACAAATCATGACAACAAACACAATTTTTCGGGGCCGAACAAATAATTAGAAAGAAGAAGAAAACAAACCTTTTTTTGTTGTTTTTCTTCTTTGTAATTATTTGTTTGGTCCAAATTTTTTCATTGTTGTCATGATTTGTCACGACTCGAGTTGGCTTTGTACGACGCTTATAAGGTCTTTAAATAAATACGTTTTGAAATGTCTATGGGGAAAAATGCAATTGGGAATTATTTTCCTGGGCCTGGCGTCGTCGTGAAACGGGGGGGGGGGGGGGGGGGGGGAATGCGACGCTCTATATCCTTCAGAGTATGGACTGGACTCCAGTACGGCCTATGTCATCAATACGACGTCATCGTTTTTGGACTCCATATTTGGGTGCTATGCTTCACACAGCAGTCACCTAGTATAGAGGCGTGGGTGCTGCCGGGATCACTGTGTCGGATCACCAATCTGAGCGCACGCACGCATGCACACAACAGTTTGTTGTGTGGCAATGGTGAGATGAATGCTGAGATGAATGCTCCAGAGAATTTATAATTCATAAATTCACATCACTCCCAATCTTCGCCGTAGCCTGAAAACCCACCTTTTCAGACTCCATCATCATGGCCCATAGCACTTATCCTACCCCCTTAGATAGCATTTCTGTCTTACCCATGGCCCATAGCACTTACCCTAACCCCTTAGATAGCATTTCTGTTGACTTAGATAGCATTTGACACAGACTTATAGCATGTTATGTAGACAGCACTATAATTGTATTGTATATAGTCACGCCATAGTACATATGTATAGCATAGTAGTAAATATTTATAGTTTATATGTATAGTGTATGTATAGTTTCATTATATAGATATTCCACTGTTACTTTCTATGATAAATGCTTTTATGTGATGTATTCCCATGCTTTTGTTCTTGCTTAAATGTAAGTCGCTCTGGATTAAGAGCGTCTGCTAAATGCCTAAATTGTAAATTGAAAATTATAAATTTGATGTTGTATTTGTTGTTGCCCAGGTGACAGAGACTCGGACAGGTCCTCTTGGATGCAGTAACTATGACAACCTTGATTCCGTTAGTTCTGTGCTGGTTCAGAGTCCAGAAAACAAAGTTCAGCTACAAGGTTCGTCTCATGTTTACTGTATTACCTTTGAGTATTAGATGTGGGTATTTTGTAAGAGAACACAACTATTGCTTGTGCTTGTGATCTCCAGAGATGTCAGAAAAGTTTTGATGACGTTTTGATGATATTTAATATTTAATATGAAGTACAAGTCAAGCGCAGTGGCTGTTTTTAATGACACTACACCCACTTTCACTCTCTACAAGTTTGTGGTTTGATATTTCCGATGCTCTGCATTATACAGGCCTGCAGGTGATCCTCCCAGACTACCTGAAGGAGGGATTCGTTCAAGCTGCTCTAAGCTATATTGCCTGCAACGGAGAGGGAGAGTTTGTCTGCAGAGATACAGACTGCTGGTGCAAGTGTGACCCCAAGTTCCCCGAGTGCAACTGCCCCTACATGGACCTTCAGGCCATGGAGGAGAGCCTGCAGAGGATCACGGAGACGTGGGGAATCCTCTACAAGGAGTTTGAGGACTCGGGTAATTATACAAGTAAAAGTAACCATTTTTTGGCCCCATGTAATGCATGGCTTTCCGAAATTACGTCATATAGGCCAGCCAAGTCTATGGACTTTTCATGTTTGTTTTAGAGCTGAATTATAAATTCCCCGGGCCGGGCCAAGTCTATGGACGTTAGTGTTTGTTTAGGACAGTAAGAAATCTCGAGAATAGGTATTAATGTTTGTTTTTGCCAGTTTATGGCACAAAATGATGTAACACTGGCTGACACTGGCTGACACTGCCCGTTTGATTGATTGATTATTTATTAACAGTTTGCAGAATTACAGTACATTTCAAGCACAAATCAATACAAAAAAATGTTAACTGTGAGTTGACGACCCAATAAAGCACTAGTGTAGTGAATTAAACAAGTGTTGTTCAATTCATCATAACATTTAGAGACATACAAATATACACTTCTATATAGCCAAAAAACTGGAAATCATCATAAAGGAGGTAAAAAGGGAAAAGAATGCGTAGGTGCCCTTTGAGAGCTGTTTTGAAGGAGTCAAGGGATTCGGCATGTCTTGCTGCACCCCTCACTTCACACGAGTGTGATTTTGATATTCCTGACTAAATTCCCACTTAGCGTCACAGGACATAACCATACTATATCTTACAATGGAGGAGCATATCATAAAAAAAGAGAAAACAATCCATAAAGAAGTGTGAGAATGAATTAAAGTGTTTTATAATATTCAGCAGTAAAATCTGCGGTGGGGAGCCACAGCGTGTGCTTTGCCCCTAGACTTTGATTTATAGACAATGGCCTGTAAACTGTAATAGCGGGCTGTGAATCTCTGGACACAGTCCTGGCACACTATACTGTATCTGCATGTAGCAAATCAACTCTCTGACGGCAAAGGATTAAAAATAAAATCAACAGCGTTCAGCTCAGGTAGTTTACAATATGCCTGCAGCAGATTAATCTTCTATAAAAACCCATTTATTGCCAGTCCAGCTTTTCACATCACCGTAGAAACGGTGTTTGAATGGAAGCACTTAGCATAATGTTTGGTTATTATTGCCTGGCTATTATAACTCAGGTGAAATCAAAATGCCTTTTATTCCACAACTCAAATATGGCTGAAATATCCCTAAATGCAATTACTTTCAAAGTTTATGTTTTAATAGCTGGGTGAGAGCAGAGTGCAGCAGCATGTCCAGAATGCATAATACCCGAAGGTGACGCAAAATTGGCCTCCGGTGGGAATATCAATGACTTTCAGCACTCTGCCCCGTCAGCAGAATGTGATGTGTCAGGAGCCACTTTTGAACATGAAGACATGGATTAACAATGGTGACTCGAGCCACTACCATTGTCCTCCTGTACCCCCGAGCCTCATGGTGACAATCGTAATAAGTATTCAATAGCAATTTCCTTTCAAACTCGCACCTACTGTTATACGAATCTTTCAATAATTGGAATCCAGTACATCCGTCTTTCTGCAGGTTTGGTTCCATTAGTCCCCTCTGGAGATCACAAGCAATAGACATATTGTTTTCTTACAAAATACACCTTGTAGCCGAGCCTCATGGTGACAAAACGATTTCCTTTCAAGTCGCACCTAGTGTTTTATCTATCTGCCTCTCATAAAGATCTTTCAAACAAACAAACAAATCACTACATTCATCACTCCAAAGTTGTGGTTCCATTCCATTTATTCCCAGAGGATGCACCCTAACCATTTGAGTGGCCTCATGACCTTTCCTCTAGGGCGGCAATGTGTAATTGACATCGATTGATGAAAAATACAATACAAAATACTGATTTTTGTGACCACAGGTCCTTTCCTCTGATGCCGGCCCTAAATGGACAGCTGTTTGTTTCTGTTATACTATAATAGTGAAAGTATTGCAATTTCAGTTAGTTTAAACCACTTTGGTTTGGCAGCTGTGCTGCGAGACCTTATCATTAAATAGCCTACACATGTACGGAATGGATACTTCTACCCGTTTAGACCTTATCCGTTAGACCTTATCATTAAATAGCCTACACATGTACGGAATGGATACTTCTACCCGTTTAGACCTTATCTGTTAGACCTTATCATTAAATAGCCTACACATGTACGGAATGGATACTTCTACCCGTTTAGACCTTATCCGTTAGACCTTATCATTAAATAGCCTACACATGTACGGAATGGATACTTCTACCTGTTTAGACCTTATCCGTTAGACCTTATCATTAGATAGCCTACACATGTACGGAATGGATACTTCTACCCGTTTAGACCTTATCCGTTAGACCTTATCATTAAATAGCCTACACATGTACGGAATGGATACTTCTACCCGTTTAGACCTTATCTGTTAGACCTTATCATTAAATAGCCTACACATGTACGGAATGGATACTTCTACCCGTTTAGACCTTATCCGTTAGACCTTATCATTAAATAGCCTACACATGTACGGAATGGATACTTCTACCCGTTTAGACCCTATCCGTTAGACCTTATCATTAAATAGCCTACACATGTACGGAATGGATACTTCTACCCGTTTTCCAGTGCTTTGGACGTCTTTGTGCACATTGTCCTCGAAGCTGCTACTTGTATGCGATGCCACTTTCTGTGTCGCTTATATTTTGAACATACAGCATTATAGGCCTACATACTGTACAGAACTATATAGTCAAACGTGGAAGAATAAATGGGGCTTTAATCTTGTTTATATGATTGCTTAAGAGCTTTGCTGCATAACCCTCTAAACCCGCGTTTTATTCCATTGTCTTTCCCTGCCTAACACGCTATACCCACTATTATATGTTTAAGATCATTTAAGAAATACCGGCTTTGTTATGGACATTGTGACGAAGCCGACGCTTTATGATGACGCAACCAGAAATCGACCTATCACTGGCTTGCAAGGGCTTCTGGGAAACTGAGTCCAATGCAAAGTGAACGAGGGGGTATATAGACAATCTTGGCTCACTTTGCTCTTTGTTGGTGAGTCGCATCGCGGAAGTGGGTTATGTGTCGACTGGGTAACAAACGATGGGACTATTTTCAGCCGGATAATCATGATATGGAGGTAGAATTATGACACTTTGATTCTTCAAAGGTAACTTAACTGTAATCATCGGCAGTGACCGTAACTTCCTATAATGATTAATACCGCAATAAAGGCTAATGATGATGAATGATGGCAGCGATAATGAACCAAACACAAATAAATAAGACAACACTGGATAACCTGAGCTTTGAAAGATCTGAAATAATATTACAACAAGCACCACGTTTTTCTTGAATAAAGTGTTATGAACCATAAACACTTATGCTTCTTCTTTCAAATAGTAGCCTACATGTATGCTTACACCAGCAAATAATGCCCTGGCTATAGCAACCGTCTACTACGATAGCCTATACTGTAGCAACCACCCGTTTTACCATAGCACCTGACTACTACACCTTAGCACCATCTGTTTTAGCCTCAACGGTCTACTACAGCCTAGTAATGGTCAGCTGTGCTATTCAGTATTTTAGCTGTGACGTGAGCGCCCCCTCCTGAGATACTTCCGGGTCCTACTTTTGTGTCGCTTTTGTGTCCCCATGGAGTTATACTGTGACGCTCCGTCGGACTAAATCTGAGACGAAAACAACCACGAAAGTCTAATTTTACCGCTTTCCTCGCAACAACAAAGCTGCGCTGCTCTCCCAAATCTGACAGTGACAGGCCGTCTGTCCCACATGGAATACTATCGCCATTTTATTTTATTGTGTCAAATAAATCCTCATAATGCAAACTAGATTCAACATACTCAAGCCTGCACACATTCTAAATATACCCCAGAAATATTTTACCGATCAAATGGACTGTTGCCACCTTCAATAATAATGATAATAATAGTCTTTATTGTCTCCACATCATATATTTTTGTTGTCATGGACACTTGTACAAAACATTAATAATTCCACTCGAGTTGGAAGCATTAAGACCCATTTTAACCCTCAATGGCTTCCTTTCTGAAAAATAACGTCACTGTAAAAAGATTCACGTGTTTAGATATTCAATTTACAATGAGATGCGGACGGGAGCTGCTGCCACTTGGACCCGGACGTAACGTAGCACTACAAAATGACGTTGGACTTAAATACTGAATACAATAGAGGGTATCCGCGTGACATCATCATACCTGGAAGTTATGCGGGAACGCCCACTGAGTGGCAAAAAACTACTTTCTGGCCATGACAGCCCATTCATCCAAACAGAAAAGTGATTTATCCTCTAGTCTATCTATCTGCAAAGTATTTGTTTCATAAAAATCCACCATAGAAACGTTATGAGCTACTTTCTGTCAAGAAATGCCCTGCATTTGATTATTTTTCTAAGTGTCAGAGTTTGGAAGTGCTTGTTTTCAATAACACAACATGTTGCTGCCTCCTGCATTATGTGACATTTAAAAACAGGTGGTACGGCAGGACGGTTGAGTGATTTACAACGAGCGCTTCCAAACTCCAACACTCCATGCTGCTCAATGTTTTGCCACTCAGTCTAGATGAGGGGGGCGTGTCCTGATGGGAAAATCATGCATGTCATTACTCTCTATTGGTACACCCTCCAATCGCTTGTATTCAACAGTGCAAGTTACACTGACATGCAATTCAGTGTATTTATGCTTTGGAAGCTAGCCTATATATTCGACTCAAATGTAATTTTTCCTAAACGTATTTATGATTTTTTTGGAGGTATCGTCCTGTCAAATTTCTACTAACGTAACATTACTTGCACCTGTTTTAAGTAAAACTAAACTATTCACTTGTTATTGTCTCGGTATATATAGATGAGTTCAAGAACTTCTTCACAAGGCTGCCCCAGAACATCTTCCTCAACGTCTCAGCCATTCGCCATCTGTGGTCGCTGGACAGCGCGTTCCACTGGCGCTACGAGCAGCTGGAGAACAGCATGCGCGTGCTCTTCAGACGCGCCCAGCGCGTCGTCTTCAAGCTGTTCAGCCTCAGCAAGAGGTGCCAGAGGCAGCCTCACATCCGCCTGCCTAGAGAGCGGTAAGCCTGCACGGCCTCCAAGTTACACGCACACACACATTACATTTTTTCTTCTGATATACTACGCACTCGAAACATCACGTGTCTCAGTGCTTGAGTCCAAACAAGCCCTAAATGTACAGAATATAGGCAACACATTCACAGCCAACATTGGTCACTTCAGTCTGTCATATTACCAACACCGAAAGTAAATCATGGGTACAAAAAGCACATTCTCCTAGACCGACTACCTATAATGGAGGAGATTGAACAGTACTATGTTGCAAGCTGCTTTGCCTTACACTCGGACAACCCTATAATCCTCAAGCCTCTGACCACTAGCCTGTGGTCACACACTCTCCCTCAGCACTCAACCACTCTATAGGTTCACCCTATACTTCACTGTGTTAAATATCCATTCTGTCTGTCTGTCTGTCTGCATGTCTGCATGTCCGTCTGTCTGTCTCTGTCTCTCGGCCAAGTTACACTCCAATCACTGGTCCCTGGATCAGATAATCCCTATGCACTCACCAGGGAAAAGGAAGTAAGAGAATCGTTGCCCCCCAAACCAGTCAGCGTTTATCTGTGCTATTACCGTGGTGTGGAATTGGAGAATATTCCCATAATGTGGATGAGAGAGAGATATAGAGAATGTAATGTTTGTCACTTTGACTGGCAGTGATGCGGACGCTCTTAAAAGAGCCCCCCCCTCTTAACATCCTGTGCGAGGCACTACAGACGGATGAGAGAAATGTGATTGATTTTGCTCCCCGAGGCTACACTACTTTTTCTCTGCGATGACAGTTATGAGTGAATAATCCAGTGGGAGCAGTCAGACTTGGCTGTTATACGTTGAATAGTGATGAGGTGCATGGTGTGCTGCCTTTGTGTGAAGTTTGCCATTAGGCATAATTATACATATTTCATTCCATTTTGTTTTTCATATATTTTATTTAGAGCAGATGAGACATATTTTACTTATATGCGAGCATCTCATCAGTGCTTCAATTTGCGTACCTTAACCGAATCTATGCCAGGCCCACGGTTTCTCGGGATTCGTGCTTGCAACCTCCTTGGCCGACACGATAAATCTCGGGTTTGTTTAATGTCATTTAATCTGGAATAAATAGTATTTCATTTACCGTTTTTAGCATCCATTGGTTAACCTCCGGTGGCTCACAAATATGGTGTGTAGTCATCGAATATCCCAAATCTCCTCGTGCACGCGCGCGATCTAAATCATTTTAGGGCTCAGATTGAGATAAAAGACCATGGGCTCCATTTTCATAACCGCTAAACCCCTTATCCCAAAACGTCTTTGCCTTATTTTTTTACTATTTTGCAAAACATTTTTAATAGTTAAAATGTCCAGTCTACAAGCTCACAGCGTGTCAATGTAGACTGTAGAGGCTAGCTGAACTATTCAAAAATGTTTTTCAAAATAGTAAAAAAATAAAAGGTTTAGGGATAAGGGATTTAGCGGTGACGAAAATGGAGCCCCATGTGTTTAGAGCTTAAAACATTAATTTGAGGTTGCGCTATGCATAATAATACTGTAGTTTGAGCGGCAGATCATGGCCGTGAGCGAGCCTGGCGCGACAATGGAGGGCAATCACTTCCGGGTCGGCCGGATGAGGGCTTTTTGCATATGTCTTTGCATTGCTCTGGCACTAGCCTCATGTTACCGGCTATGGTAACGTGTGGTAATGGTAATGTGTAATGGTAATGTGTTAAAATGTATATCTCAATCAGCACATTACAACCACTTACAGTGCTGTACTGTATAGTTCAGTTCACCATGGGGTCCCCCAGGGATCTGCACTTGGCCCCTTCCCTCTAAACAGAAGCTCTTATGACGTGCCCAGAAAAGGGACGTCAAGGTTCCTATTGTGACTAATGGATGCTATCTTCACTTGTTACTCTGACAGTAATCATTGCTATAGACTATAGCACTCTAGAGTATTGAGTGTTTGTTCAGATTCTCTCCAGCAAACAGAAAATACATACGTTTCATCCAATCAGGAGAGAGAAGTAATACAGGATACAAACAAGTGAAATTGGAAGTGATGAAACAAAGATGCAGTCAACATTTGGATTTGGAACGTTCTGAAATTGAAGCTGATTATGGGTTCTCTCTCCCGATTGGATGACATAATGTGATTGGATGACATTTTCTGTTTATTAAAGTCTTAGAAACAACTGGATACCCATACTTCAGCATGACAAGTTTCATCTGTGAAAACAAGCAGTCAGTCATGTACTATTCATTGGAAAGCACAATTCTGTTTTACCCATGTTTCAAACATCTCCCTTTTCCTCCTCACATACTCCATAGTTGGTAAAGACTGCTTCAAACAACAGTTGGCGGTTTCATCCTGAAGATTATATCTATTAAACTGCTAATTAAAATGGCAATCCATTGCTGTTACAGTGCAATTATGTTCATACACTGACACAAGATGAGTAGGAGCATTATTGTTATTTACAGTAATTGCCTGAGGGAGTAGCTAAAGGGGGGCTAGTGCATAAGAGCTACAGCGTACAGTGACATGCTTAGTGTTCATTTAAATGAGTGTGTATATAAATTGAACCAAATGGACCCATGTGCAGTCTCTGAGTAACATGGATTTTACTGTGTGGTCTACAACTCTACTCTACACACTGCTCAATCGCACCTGGGCATCCGTCTTTATCAAAGGGCTTTCGATATTAGGCGTTAATGCCTGTTGGTGTTACACACCAAGGCCTTGGAAATGGGTGGTGTTATTTTGTACAGTGTGAATCACATTATCTGTGGTAGCCAGGCATTACTGATGACCCGGTAATGTTGAGTCGGCGGTGGGACTTGTTAAGAAGGGAGAGCACTTTCACTTGTATTCGCCCAGTGCCGACTGGAAACATTATTTGGGCCAGCATGCACAAAGATAAAGCTAAGAGTGAGTGTGCATGTGCGTGCGAGAGAGAGAGGAGAGAGAGAGAGAGAGAGAGAGAGAGAGAGAGAGAGAGAGAGGAGAGAGAGAGAGAGAGAGAGAGAGAGAGAGAGAGAGAGAGAGAGAGAGAGAGAGAGAGAGAGAGAGAGCACTCTCTCTTACGCACTCATTTCTGGCAAAATAACGTCATGATTGTAAAGATGACAGACGTCCTTTATTTGTTATGGTTGCTATAGCTGCTGTCTACTGGCAGAGCTAGGTCTGTAGAGGCTTTTAATCATTGACTGCCAGCACTCACCACCCCCCCCCCCCCCCCCCCCCCCCCGTTCTCCCCTGCCAAGCATTTTTTCTTTTTCAAATTTTTATACTTACAGAATACCTATAAGTAGTCACAGACTATTTATGTACTATTGTGTTTGTGAATCAGCAGACCATGTCACAGCTTAACACAACTCTTCTTTTACTGCAGTCACAACAATCAGCAAAATCACCACACTGCACTAGTAGTAAGACTGAAGTAGGCGATTCCAGACAATCCCCCCCCAAACATCACAAAATTCAACACAGGAATATGCGAGCGCAGCACAATCTAACAGCTGTCAGTGAGACATCATCATACATCAGCCACAAATCATCACATTCCGTTCTATTCGTGGTTTTCTTGCTCTTAAGAAGTTCTTAAGAAGTTTGACCATATGACGCCTATCCTGGCCACCCTCCACTGGTTAACAATCTCATTTAGAATTGACTTTAACCCATTCTGAACGGGCACCCATTTTGGTGTCAGCATCATGTTATGCTTTAGCTATTTAAAAATAGCAGATCTACAAGCTCATATCGCGCCACCGAGTGGCGCGATACAAGCTTGTAGGTCTGCTATTTTTGAAGAAATCGAAGAACGACTGACATTTTTAGAATCTGATCTCAGGTCAGAATGGGTTCATCAGACCAGTGTGTGTCCAGTGGAAACCCTCGTATGAATCTGATCTCAGGTCAGAATGGGTTAAGATTCTGCTCTTCACATTCAAGGCCACGACCGGCCTTGCTCCATCCTACATCTCGGACCTACTCGACCCCTATGAGCCTGCCCGCGAGCTGAGATCCTCAGGCAAGGCTCTGCCTCTACTTACCATAAGAACTATAGGCGACCGGGCCTTTGCAGTCCGTGTGTGCACCCTTACTATATGGAATGCCCTGCCCCTAGAAATCAGAATTGCCGACTTGGTTCCTCGTTTTAAATCACTCCTGAAGACCCATTTTTATAAAGCTGCTTTTAATCCTTTATAGTTGTGAATGTTACGTATTTTCCTACGTTATGTTTTTCCTTCTGTTTTGCTATTGTTGTGTTCTTTATTGTGTTCTCTTTTGTTGTTAAGCACTTTGTGACCTGTTCTTGAAAGGTGCTATATAAATAAAGCTTTATTATTATTATTATTAATTGGCTACACTGGGAGTCGGAACGGTAGCCAAGATCGCCTAGAGTGAAAACTAAACACACGTACAAAAAAAACAAAGACGTCAATGGAAGTAAGAAGTAAGAAGTAATTGGCAGTGAGTGAGTTTTAAAGCAGGGTTTAGGCAGGCTTTCTTCTTCATTCCCCCCACCCAGATTTAGCTTTGGAGGATTTCATATATTCAAATCATTAGGATTCAGTGCATTCAGTGATTTGGAAAAAAAACCTGGTCCGCCCCGGTAACAAGATGTGCACATGCACACTACATTACACGCAACAGGCCAACAGCACGGGCACCAAGGCCCGCCCCGCTCGATCCTGATTGGAGGAAGGCCCGCTCTATCCTGATTGGATTAAGGTTTTCTCACCCACTACCAAAACCGAAACTAGGTTTTTTTTGACCCCTGCGATTCACTGGGGATAGGGAGGAACTAATTATATGGTCAGCACACTCTATAGTAGGGAGGATTATCCCCCCAAAAAGGGGGGAAAAAGTGATGAATTATGTGAAATCACTGAATATACCTTTAACATGCATGTTCCTCTAACATAACACATGCCAACAGGATTTAGAGACATGAGTCCCTATACCACAATACACCATCAAAGCTTGTTCGGCAGCTCTGCCGTTGATACAGTAAGAAGTGCAAAGGGATCGCAGCAAATCAAAGGCTCCAGACAGGAATCACAGCTCCAATCCCTGGATTTATGCATAGCTCTAAGAGCCCTGCACAGCTGCACCAAACTTTTTAACTAACCACAATTCACAATATGTCACATCCTGATGAAAAAATACATCATAGCTATCTATGGCCCTCATTTATCAACCGTGCGTACGCCAAAATATGGCGCACGCCGAAATTACCGACATTTTCGGCATTTAACATTTCCGGCAAAGCTTGAAATTGAACTTGAGTAGGACAAATAGTCACGTCTGGTCGCGAGCTGGCGTACGCTGTTTTTCTGTTTTACACAAGCGGAGCAGCCTTGTCTGAACTGCTGAGAGGCTGCCACAGGCATCAAAACATATATGTATTCACTCCTAAAATGTTTATATAAAAGGTATGTATAATGTATATGGGCTACATGTAAAAAATAAATAAATAAAAATGTTAAGGAATACATGTGTCATATGAAATTAGTAGGAGATAAAATCGCGCAATTAAAAACAATGTTGCAAGAGATGCTTAAGCCATTTAAACAGTGTTTTGCATGAGCGCATACATGCGAGGATTTGGGCTGTCTGTGCTGAAATATTTCCATGACGGGACGTTGGAGAGTATAGTGCAGCAGCTGCTGCAGCTCAGCTGCGGAGAGTCCCAATTAACGTGCAGGTATAGCCTACTGTAGCCTAATCTACAGCATGAAGGCCGATGTCTTTCTTACGGTATGTGCAATATAATAAACCCGACGCGTCGCTCGAATGCCAAATGTACCGTGCCAGGCTCCCAGCGCAAGTGGGAACTGCATCGGAGATATAGGTATATTACCCAGCCAGCCCATGCACCAGCCACATGAGGCTATGGTTTTGGCTGCACATTCATATAACAGTGCATGACTAACGACTGCGAGGCAATCTAAATAGACTGGCGAACGTCGGAACGTGCATGGTCAGTTGGTCACGGACGGACCACTGTGATAGAGAGAGACAGACAGACAGACAGGACAGGACAGGAGGAGCACCTGAAAAACAGCAGCGTGTGTGTGCCTATTTGTTATTTAATTATGGTTCACAGGTTCAGGTTTTCGTTCACTAATATATCTTGTTGTATATTAAATTAAAAATACTTTAATAATTTAATATACAACTAACAACACACAGTTAAAGTTGCAAATAGCGATATGTGCGTGCGTGCGTGCGGGGGGTGAGGGGGAAGCGAAGCGAGAGGAGAAACAGACAGCTTTTTTTAATGTGTCATGTAGGTGCGTGCGTGCATGACAGCAAGGCAAGCGAGGTGAGAGGGAAACAGACAGGGACCCTGCATGAATTAAATAAAGTTGTAGACCTACCCTGTCACAGGGTAGGCCTACAACTTTATTTAGTTGTCTGTTTCTCCTCTCGCTTCGCTTCCCTTGCTGCCCGCCTCACCCCCCGCACGCACGCTTTATTTAATTCATGCAGGTGTTCGTTCTTTATTTGTTTAACAACACACCAGTTAGTTGGGCTTGCAAGTTGCGTGTGCGTGCTGTACATGTGTATGAGAGAGGGGGGTGAGGCGAGCAGCAAGGCACGGGAGAAACCTATTTTTTCATGTAACCATGGTTTCAGGAAACGTATTGCCGTTGTTCATGTCGCAAAAACGAGGGCGAGGCTTGATTTCTTAGGGCGTGCCAGATCAAATTCAGCCGTGACATTAACGTGAGAACAAAATTAAGGAAGGATCAGCTGTTTGCGATCACTTTATAAATGCCGTGGCGACGTGGGTGTACTACGAAACCTGCACTCGAATCTGTGGCAGATTTTACACTCGATTGATAAATGAGGGCCAGAGTCTCTGTCTCTCTCTCTCTCTCTCTCTCTCTCTCTCTCTAAAATATACGACATCTCTCTCCCCAATTGTTCTCTCCTCCCTCTCTCTCTCTCCCTCATGCACATTCTGTCTTCACTATACAGCATAATATACTGTACCTCATCTTTTTCGTGGGAAACTACATCCTAGTAAAGCCAGAAGTTTAGCCTGCAGTGTGCCATTCTAAATGACCAATCTAATGACCCACCCCATCTCTTTCCCCCCCCCTTCCCTTAGGCCTCAGTCCTACTGGCTGAGCCACTTCCAAATGACCAATCTAATGACCCACCCCATCTCTTTCCCCCCCCCCCTTCCCTTAGGCCTCAGTCCTACTGGCTGAGCCACTTCCAGTCTCTCTTGTATTGCTCGGAGAACAACCAACTGGGCACCTTCTCCGAGGAGCTCCACAGCTGCAGCTGCCAATATGAGCACAGCCCGTGTCAGTCGCCTCCGCCCTGTTCCGTCGGCGAGGGCTCGGCGTGCGCCGCGTGCGCCCCGGACAACCACACCCGCTGCGGCAGCTGCAACGCGGGGTTCGCGCTGACGCAGGGGGCCTGCAGGCCCGCCGTGGCCGACTCCACGGAGAACTACCTGGGATTCGAGACGGACCTCCAGGACGTGGAGCTCCGCTACCTCCTGCAGAGAGCTGACCGCAGGCTAGAGGTGTTCTGCTTTTGCCCTTTGTTTTATCATATACTGTACATGTATGGCTGTCTGAGAGCTGAGTTATAGCTTCCCCCCCCCCCCCCCCAACAGTATAGCCTTGGGGAATAGAGGCGTACTCATTTACACATGGGAGCTGCTCGGCACTATAACATCTTAAGACTGCCATGCCACTGGAGGAACTCCCTAAGCATCCCTAATGTGTGTTCCCAAATTTAATTCCATCAGGAGCCTGTATTACAGGCCCCCGAGGCAGTTCTCAGGTTTTCCATAATAACCAATATCTCAGTGTATGTTCTGCGCCTGCATTTTGGCATTCTTTTTTTAATGTGTACTGTACGTGCGTGTCTGTGTGTGTGTGTCCTATACAGGTCCACGCCATCTTCATCAGCAACGACATGCGCCTCAACAGCTGGTTCGACCCGTCGTGGAGGAAGAGGATGCTGCTGACGCTGAAGAGCAACAAGTACAAGTCCAACCTGGTGCACATGCTGCTGGGCGTGTCCCTGCAGATCTGCCTCACCAAGAACAGCACGCTGGAGCCCGTCCTCACGCTGTACATCAACCCGTTCGGCGGCAGCCACTCGGAGAGCTGGTACATCCCCGTCAGCGAGGGCGGCTTCCCGGACTGGCGGGCCACCAAGCTGGACCTGCCCCTGGAGTGCTACAACTGGACGCTGACGCTGGGCAACACGTGGAAGACCTTCTTCGAGACCATCCACATCTACCTGCGGAGCAGGATAAAGGTGCAAGCCGGCGGCGGGGTGTCGCCGTCGTCGTCGTCGTCGGTCGCCAACGACAGCGTTTACTACGAGCCGCTGGAGATGATGGACCCCGCCCGGAACCTGGGCTACATGAAGATCAACAGCATCCAGGTCTTCGGCTACAGCATGCACTTTGACCCGGAGGCCATCCGCGACCTGATCCTGCAGCTGGACTACCCGTACACACAGGGCTCCCAGGACGCGGCCGTGCTCCAGCTCCTGGAGATACGGGAGCGGGTGAACCGCCTGTCCCCGCCCGGCCAGCAGAGGCTGGACCTGTTCGCCTGCCTCCTCCGGCACCGGCTCAAACTCACCGCCGGCGAGGTGGTCCGCATCCACGCCTCTTTGCAGGCCTTCAGCGCGCGCCTGCCAAACTCCCTGGATTATTATGAGACCACCAAGCTGTGCAGTTAACGGCTGCTTTGGAGGGGAGGGGAGGGGTCCTGGAATGTCAATGGCCAATGCCCATTCTAAGGAGGAGGAGGGGGGGGGGGGGGGGGTACTGTTGTGCCATGACCCAATGGATGTCCAATGGATTACTTTGTCAGCAAACGTGTTGGTTACTTGGAAAAGAACCGGCTATATGCACAGTTGGTGGAATGTACTGATCACATTTGGGGGGAGGGGGGGGGTTTCTGTGGCAAAAACATACAATACAAGTGCCATGCCATTAAATAATAGTCGGTTCAGCGAGACGAGAAACACAATATTGTTGCACACCAGAACACGTTTTAACAAGATACAAATACAGTAGAAATTCAGATTTAAGCAACATCAAGATGAACCCATCCTGTTGAAAGATGACCCCGCTCATTTATACTGTAACTAACTACCAAGGCCAAATGAATGGGCATTCTAAAAATAAACATGGTGCCGTATGTTTGTATGTACATTTTTATATGTTCTTTTGCTTCGGTGACCGTGCACTTTCCATGCAGACCAGAATACAGTGGTGTCAGTCAAGTTTTTGTAGATAAATTGTTATTAAAATATCATGTTACAACAGACCATGATGTTGGATTTTATTTTTATATATTTTTGTATATATATATATATATTGACTTGCACTTACTGAAATGTGACATTTTACTCACGATGTTGCAGTGCAGGGTTAAATGAAATAATATGATCTAAGAGACTGATGAAGTTTAATTAGATTAAATTAATTATTTATACTATAGTTTCTTTTTGTAATTACTCCACTCTACAGCAACGGCTCGTAACCATCTTCCCCTGAGCCCTAGCTGTACGGAATCTGGAGCCGGAAAGGATTTGTTTCATGCACCGTGCAGACCACAACTCTCAGAAACGTGATACCTGCCAGTGCCAAGACAATTAAGGCTTTACTTGTGGTCACAGTAACTTCTCGTTTACTTTAGCACAATTAACAGCTTATATATTCTAAAACAATAGCTAAACAAAAGGTGAAAACTTCTGCAGTCTCCAGGAATGACCGCAGTGGTGTCGTCACTCAGGACAGCAGGTCACAGATGCTGCCCTAGCTTTATTAATGTCAGGTGTGGGATGCCACCTTTGATTTATTAACATGCCTCTGTCTCAGTGACATTGCTGCCCAGCAGAGCAGTCCAAGGGGAGGGCGAGCGCCTGAGAAGGTCAGCAGTCATCACCTCAATTTGTCCGCCGCAACCCCTCATCAAATCCAGCTCTTGTCAAAACGCTTACATTCCGAGGAGGATAGTGCACAGATGAGCAGGTTTGATGTGATGTGTACAGCTGAATATAATAATTATGGGCAAATGTTCAAGAGTGAATTTCCTTGGATACAGCACTGTCAATTATAGCCTATACTAATGAGAGAATCACAATAAAACGGCAAAACAAAGGAATAAAGCACATCATCACCTCCGGTTATATTGTAGATGTAGCTTTTTTTTTGGCACTTTGATGGTGTTGAAAGTGCAAGAACTAGTGTTTCTCAAAGGGCTGCTGCTAAGACTTCCCATGCACATATTTCCCTCAGCGTGTACGATCAATCTCTTTTAATTATTAGAGGAGATGGCACGGAGGGAGAACGTATCAGCACTGCATTTTGCCTCGTTTAACCCCCCAAAAAAACAACAGTACTTGGGGAGCCGTGTAGTTATTTTCTAAGAGAAGGGGAATTTTCGGGCGACAGAAAATAATTATATCTGCCTCATGTATTCCTCAACGGGGCAAAATGAAAAGATCCCCAGGTGTAGGTCCCCCGTAATTATAACAGCACTGAGCTCGTTGTGCAATTACCACAGTCACGTCCAAAAAAAAAACCTGTTCTTCAGAGACAGCTATAGCCATAAGTCATTACTGTGGGCTTGTAAATGGCTCCCTTTTATTCCACCGACAAATCCACAGAGCCACCTGTCATGACACGCAAGGGTGTTGCAAGAGAGGAGCGCTGATTAAAGAAGTGCTGACCAGCAGGTCAGCACTGTCAACCAGATGCACTGCCCTGCACGGCACTACAGTACATTTCATGTTGTATGAAAATATATATTTTTAATTTCTATTTTTGTATGGTAGCCTATATTTGTATTTATTTTCCTACTACCATGAAGAACTATATAGGGGCGAATCCTGGGCCAGAATTTAATCATGTTTATTCTAAAGATCTTGGACAATAATACGATAGTTTCTCTCTCTCTCAGCGTGAATCCCAAGAGCTAAGGTTTTACAGCACTTTTCTAAGAAAGCTTCGTAAGGCGAAAAGCTAGAACTCTTTGTCTCAGTTTATACGGTCGAACTGTTGTTTAGTTTAAGAGAAACTAAAAGACTTGAGGAGATCAATAATGGCCCCCCAAAAAAACACCCTATATGTGAATTGGAATGTTGACTCCACAAAATGTTGACTTTGTGAAATGCTGACGGCAAAAGCAGTGTTCCATGTTATCATCGGGGGTACAGTACAAGTACATTCATTCTATCTCTTTACACCAGCACACAAGGGGATTTAGGTTGAACATCAGGGAACCCCTTTTGGTGTTTTAAGCATTATGTTATACTTTAGCTATTGAAAAATAGCAGATGTACAAGCTCATAGCGCGGCCGAGTGCCACGCTACGAGCTGGTAGATCTGCTATTTTTGAAAAACATGTGAAAATGTGGCACAAATCTTTGAATATATATTCTTTCAGAGTGAAAATTTTTAACTCAAATCTTTGCTTCAGATAGTGGTCGGTGGCCAATTATATATAATTCTGGGGGTCCTTGACATGAAAAACTTTGAGAACCACTGACATAGAAACATGAGGTTTTTCTGAAATAGCTAAACGATAATAGTTCAACTTCGCCGATCTACATCGCCACGTTGTGAGCTTGTAGATCGGCTATTTGAACTATTCAAAAATGTTTTTCAAAATAGTTTAAAAATGCAAAGAAGTTTAGCGATAAGGGGTTTAGCACTGATGGAAATAGAGCCCAACAGCCCATGGTCTACAGCCGGAATCGAACCAGCATTTTGCAAGTATAGAGCGTCGCAGTCCCGCCCCCTCGAGAGACCCGGAAAATTATTCCCTATTCCTTTTCCTCATAGACTTTTCAAAAAGTATTTATTTAAAGACGTTTACGTTTACGTTTAAGACAAAGCCAACTCTTGTCGTGAGTCATGACAAATCATGACAATAAACACGATGTTTTGGGCCAAACAAAGAATTAGAAAGAAGAAAACACTTTTTTTGTATTGTTTGGTTATGACAAACCAAACGTGGTGTTGAAACGAGTGCTGTCAGCTCTCACGTCTGCCACTCTATCCATCCTGCCAATTGTTAATGCTCAGACATTCTAAGTCAAATCAAAGAGATTGATTTGCACTAAATGGAGTGCTTCTATTTAGTCTGAGTTTAGCCTTTAATTTACTTTTAGTCTGAGTGTCAGAAAATCAACATACAGATTTCTACACAATAAACAAGTTCTCAAGTCCTAAATAATACACATGAAAGGGAAATCCACTGTAGTGCAAATCAATGCACATTGTCTTTTCTCAGACAGCTCAAATCTTTTTTTTTAAATTAAAAATGTATCCCACGATTTTGTAACCCAGTTTTCTTTTCACCCAGTGCCAATTATCTAATGTAATCCTGGGCGCTACACTTCCTCTGCCAACCTGGGGGGGCAGCGGACTGACCTCATGCCTCCTTCTATGCATGAGGAGTCCAAGCTGCTTCTTTTCACCTGACAGAGGGGACCCAGGACCTTCTAGCTGTGAGGCGACAGCACTACCAACTGTGCCACCGTGCCCCGACAGCTCAAATCTTAAAGGGTTTAGTTCCGATTTTTTTACTTTTGCCGTCCCCCCCCATCTGAAAATGTGTAGTTCCAGGGACCTCAATATGAGTTAAAATGTTCACTCTGAAAGAATATATTCAAAAACTTGGGCCACATTTTTCAAAAATAGACCTACAAGCTCGTAAGCGCGGCACTCGGTGCTGCGCTATGAGCTTGATCTGCTATTTTTCAATAGCTATAAAGTACAACATATGCTTAAACACCAAAAGGGGTTCCCACCCAAAATGGGTTAAAATAAATGAATCCACAAAACGTGCCTCATTTGTATTGTTGACCTATTTCTACCATATAGACTATATATGGTAGAAATAGGACAACAATACAAATATTATAGAGCAACTCTGGTTCATCTTTGACCTCTCTGTCACACGGAACTATTTATTTGTGTCCCGTATCACTACGCCAGCAGCAGCACAACATAGTTGAATGAATGAATGAATGAATGAATGCATGCATGAATTGCAATATAGTGCAATATAGAACAAATAAAATATTCACAAAACAAAAAAAACAAGCCTCACTGGACGCTAGTATAATTATTCTATTTTTTTACATGTTCGAAAAGGAGTAGGGAGAAGTACAAAAAAAACAGTTCCAAAAACTCCAAAAATCATAATTCCATGTCACAGAGGGGTCAAAAAATAACCAAAGTGTCTCTATAAGCATGTGTTTGGCAGCTACATGTAGCTTTACTTGCCCAACACTATTTATTTTAGTTATTTAATTATTTATTTGATGGGGTTTTTTAAGTAAGAAGAAGCAATAGGTCTATTAAAGTTAATTAATAGGCCTATTAGCTATGATTCATTGTTATCTGCAGTGTTGGGCAAGTTAAGCTACATGTAGCTGCCCAGCACCGTCTATACTGGTAGAAATAGGTCAACGGTACAAATGACGGCAGTTTTGTGGATGAATTCATTTGTAATGAGTGGTTCTCTGCAGTGCCCCTCACCAAATGACTGGATCTACTTAATATTCACCAAAACCATGCACTCCCACCACAGGACTCAGTCAATCAATTAATACCTTTGCAACGACTATATTAATCACAAGTATTTCCTACAGCTTTAAGTCCTTTAAGTTCTATTTGTCCTGTGTCACAAGATCAAGGTTGGTTCAAGGTTGCACTTTATTGGTACATCTTGTGTACATGCAGGTACATACGAGTCAAACGTAGTCTTGTTTGGCTTCCTTACAGACAATGCAGAAGCATAGCATAACATCCAAACAACAAAAGACAGCAAGCACAGCAAACAAAGGGATAGAATAAAGAGTGCAAGAAAGAGCATTCAAAGAGTAAAAAAATAAATTAAATTAAATAGTAACAGTATGTACATGCGCATGTTTTCCCTGTAGTAGCAAAAGTTAGGTAAACCTTATGTGAACAGCTTCACAGTAGGTTAGGTTCTGTTTACAACACAATTTACGGTAGTTTAACCTATTCAGGGCTGGTGTTTTAAGCATCATGTTGCACTTTAGCTATTGCCGCGCTACAAGCTTGTAGATCATGCTATTTTTTTTAAATCAAACGTTTTTAACACAAATATTTGCTTCTGGGAGGCCTCTGGAACAACATATTTTCAGATGAGGGTCCGTGGGCAAATACAGATAATTCTGGGGGTTCTTGACATGAAAACGGCTGAGCACCACTGACATACTGTGGAAACATAGGTTTTTCAGAAAACCTTTAGGATTTAGAAGACTTTTTTTTTTTTATCGTCAGGTCTAAAGGGGTTAAGGTTGTGTAATTTGAGGTTTATGTTCCGTATACAGCAGTTTTAGTTTAAAAGGTGCAATTACAGCCCGATAGTGCAAGAAGGAGCATTTTCCTTTGGACAGGGGGCTTCACTGTCATGCAGACAAAACCTTTCCTTCCATCAGGAGAAACCAAGTGGACTGAAACCAAAGTACACAGGAGAGGAGGAGGCAAAAGGTACCCGTCAGCCTCCGATAAATCAATACACTGCTTTATTACTTCAGAGAACAAAAGGTTCTTGCAGCTAAAATCGATTGTACCGGCGCTGAGCCTCTGGTATAGGGGGGAGAGAGAGGGGGGAAAAAATGATATGCTGGCATTTGGTTCCTCCGTCGTCCCAAAGACAAAATCAGTATCAATTTATTACCAATGTGATGGTTTCCGCCTGATGTGTTTTTGTGTAAAGCACAAATCAATGCTGACTTTATTAGCCGCCATGATACGCCGTAAAAGAAAAATGACATTACGCATAGGGTGTGTGCCAGGTGAATGCCATTCGTTATGATGCTACGTCGTGTTGACAGTGGGGTGTAGAATGCTGAAAGGAACACGGTTTGCCGTAGTATATTTAAGAATTATGTTGTTGCTACTTGGTACTATTCATTGCTATTTTCCTCTGTTTGACAATATCATCTAAAACATGCTCTCTAGTATTATGAACATAATAATGACCTCAGACAAGCAGAAAGCAGCTCTAGTTTCAAGAGGAATCGCAGGCATCCGATGTCCTTCAGGGTCGGGTGAAGAATATCGACCATTTACTGAATACATCATAGACTATACTTTTCAGAGGTTCGAATTTCCTTCACAAACCATCCATGCTTTAAAAAGAGGGGAGGGACTGGGGTTGTTTTATTTTTTTCCAATGTAATGTTATTATGGCACGTTTTTTAATATTATTCTAGAAGTGCTATTTATTTTTGCCGTTAGAGATAAAAGTAAGCTGCTGTGCCCTGCATGGTGGTGATGTCCTGTGGAGACAGAGCAGAGCACCAAAGGTGTCCTGCTAAAATGAAACCACACCGTGAACGAAGCAGCATGTGGTCAGTACAGGATATAAGATTACCCAGGAGGACACTGTGAAAGATCACACAACTCAGAAAAGAAAAAGGAAAAGGAAAAGGAAAGTTTTGCAATACATGAAATGCTGATTGTGAGCTTGTGTGATGCACAGCATATGAGATCATGCTTCACATGTTTAGATCATCGTCACTCAAGACAATGAGCAAGAACTACAAATCCAATAATGTTAAATATCTCACAGTTGCAACCAAGTAAAGCATAGAAAATAAGTATCCTCTACATGATTACAAGTAGAACACTCTTGATTTGACTAGATGAACCCTGCTAGCTCTCACAGTAAGTGGAACACCAGGCTATTTGCATTACACCCCCAGAGACCACAAGGCACTTAACAAAGGGGGGAAAAGTGTGAGCGAGAAACAGATAGGAAGAGAAATTATTTGTCCGAAAATGCCTTTCCATACATGGTAGATTACATGCGGCGGACGGCCATGAATTAGGTCCGTTGGCTATATGCATGCGTTTGCTTTCACCACCCAAAAATGCAGATTGTCATAATAGCCTTCATAATTTGTCTCTACACACACACTCTTGTGGCTTGCAACAAAACAGAGCCATTTCTCAGAAATTTGAGAGACAGTGGGCGTCCTATTATACTGTGATAGAACGCAGAAGAATGACATTGGACTTAATGGCATAATTGAATGTGAGACTGTCATTGCACCTGGTGAGTGTCTGTGAGACCAAAGTGGCCAGACAGCCACGAAAAACCGGCCCAATCAGCTGTCATCCGCGGAGAGCCATTGTGTGCCACAACATCAATTATAAAAGAATTGCTTTGGGGATACTCCGGTCCAGGCTTTCCAATGCATCACTTATTGGACAATCCTTTGCTGTGACATGTACTCATCAGAGGATTCAGTCACTGGCACTGGGCAAGGTCATTTATGAACTATTTGGATTCGATGCACATTTTGTTTTCACAAATTGCCTCCTCCACGCTTAATAGCCCATGTCTGCCTGTGTCAGGGAAAGTAAAAGTAAACGTGTTTTTGTGCCTTTGCAACGTCCAGGGTGAACGTCTCTATTGAGTGTGACAAAAGATAGCCACAGTACAGGAACCTTTGTGTCCGGGATAAAAACAAAACAAATCAATCTCTAACCCATTCTGACCTGAGATCAGATTCTAAAAATGTCTGTTTGAAAATGACAGTTTTCTGAAAAAGCTACGTTTCTATGTCAGTCGTTCTTCGATTTTTCTAAAATAGCAGACCTACAAGCTCGTAGCGCGCCACTCGGTGGCGCGCTATGAGCTTGTAGATCTGCTATTTTTCAATAGCTAAAGCATAACGTAATGCTAACACCAAAAGGGGTTCCCACCTAAAATGGGCTAAACGGATTGCTGATTACCTTATCAAGGATGATATCACACGCGGTGTCAAATTGTGTCCTTACGGTGTAATAAGGGTTGGTATCTTTTCCCCTTGATCCTCATCTGACTTCAGCCTAATTGGAAAAGCATCAGAATCAATAACATATCTCAAGTATAAACATGAGATGACTACATCGGGACAATATATATATAAGGCCCATCTGGTAGGTTGTCAAACATGTAATTAACATCTGCTATCTAATATCAGCTCATTCTACTTGGTTTCTATTTCCATTTCTAAATTGTTTGTTTGGTATACCGTACATCATACAGTAATAATGTACTTTCCCTATGGGCCATTTTTGACGGGCGCTCGCCATTCCAATGTCTGGCTTACGTCATGTGGGCAGCCAAGTCTATTGTGCCCCCAAAAGATCTGCACATGATGACGCAACATGTCTAGAAGTCACTTGAGCTTATAGTGTCTGTGTGCTCGTAATCGATGAATAATTATATGCACAGATACAGATAATAGAACTAATCATGAAAAGAGGCAGCCATTTAATGTTTTAGCCAGTATCCATTTCAGCGACCAGAACACTTTCAATAGTAGCCCTTGAGTGGTTGGGAGTCATCAGTGGCGACCTCAAACACGCTTACAGCCAGAGCTGTTCATTTTCACAGGATGGCCATTTCATGTTGACATCCCGGCAGCAATCAGAGGAACAATATGTCTTCCAAACAGCTGGCATAATTAACACTGAACCAACAACATAATCAACTCCTAATCAGACTGTATTGTGGCAGACCGCCACAATAGTCCACTGTTAATATTCTATTTTAGTAAGTTGGCTAGAGGTGAGGACACACACAGACTAATGCAGTGGTTCTCAAAGTGGGGTCCGGGGACAATTCCAGGGGTCCTCAAGGGAGTTCCAGGGGGTCCATCACTCCCCAACTAAAATGAGTTAGGAACTGAATGAAACCTTATGGGTCTGTAACTCTGAGAGTGTACAAATGGAACCAAATGGACGCCGACAGGTCCATTTGGTTCCATTTGTACACTCTTAAGAGTTAAATTAGCATTGATTTTTACAATATAAATTGGGGTCCCAGAGATATAAATGTCATTAAATAGGGGGTCCGTAGACTAATGCATGTTAAACTGAACTGGGGGATCCTTGGAATGAAAATGGTTGAAAGTCACTGCTAGAGCCATAAAATCCTCTCTATGGGGGTCCCTGGCTGGCATATCTTTTCAAATGGGGGCTAAGAAGTGTTACCTCCCGACTGGACTACTGCAATGGAGTCCTGTTTGGGGCCCCAAACAAGTACCTGGACAGGCTGCAGTATGTCCAAAACTCAGCTGCCAGAGTTCTCACCCGCACCAAGCCTTGGGAGCACATCACCCCCACCCTCAAACAACTGCACTGGCTTCCTGTCGAGTTCCCTATCAATTATAAATTCCTCCTTCTCACCTAGAAATGTCAAAAAGCCCTGGCTCCACAGTACCTCTCAGGCCACCTCCATAGACCTCCTGTGACACGGAACCTGCGGTCCACAAACTTGAACCTCCTCTCTGTCCCCAAGGCAGTCAAGCGAACCTTCGGGGACAGAGGGTTCAGTGAGGCAGCCCCCCCACCCTGTGGAACTCTCTTCCAATAGAGATTTGCCATGCCTCTTTTAAGGCTGCCTTGAAAAGACTCTCTCAGGCTTATGGCATATAGTTGTTGATTATTGTTGGTACATTTTGTGATAAGTGATAAGAAGCGTCCTGCTCACTCCTCATGCATTGAAGGAAGCATGAGCTTATTTCGGAGCTCGCTCCATGTTGGCAGAGGGAGAGTAGTGCCACAGGATATACAGCTTAGGCAATTGGCACCGGGTGAAAGATGGGTTACAAAATTCCTTTCCTTATGCTTAATGCTTAATTAACGATTTTGCACTATTGGTGACATGAGATTTACTACAATCACGAAGAGACCGAGGGCCTATACATTAATTAAAGAATATTACCGCCGTAATCATTTTTATTTATAAACAAGTTGACAAAACCTCTAAATGCTATACTTGTGGAGAGAGGGATGTGTTATTGATTGAGGGCAGAGATTAGAAATTAATGACCCATGTGTTCCAGATTGAATAATCAATTTCAATTAATATCAATTTCACAGTGCAGCTGGTCTGGAACAGATCCCCGGGTTGCCTTTTTTGCACTATTCATTTCTCAACCTTTCAGAGAGAGAGAGAGAACGCACCTGGGGAGGGATAGTGCACGTACAGTAGGAACGGATCCACACCTCCTGTGTCACAACAGGGCAATTATCTCCCAGGGGGAACATCCATCCTTCCATCCATCCATCCATCCATCCATCTTCAACCGCTTATCCGTAGTCGGGCCGCGGGGGCAACAGCTCCACCAGTGTGCTCCAGAATTCCCTCTCCAGAGCAACATTTGTGACTTCCTCCTGGGGGATCCCGAGACGTTCCAAGGCCAGTGAGTCGATGTGTTTCCTCCAACTGCGCCTTGGTCTGCCCCGGGGTCTCCTCCCAGTGGGACGTGCCTCGAGGACCTCCCTATAGGGAGACGCCCGAGAGGCATCCTAACCAGATGCCCGAACCACCTAAACTGGCTACTTGCAGGCGAAGGAGCAGCAGTTCTACTCAGAGTCTCTCTCGTGTGACTGAACTTCACACATCTATGACAATAGGTATAGTGTGTGTCCCTCCTAATGCCTTGCAGTCAGTGTTGTTTTTGGCTGCAAATTTTGATTTGAGTTTTAGTCGTATAGTCTCTTGAATAGTGTTTAATTTAGTTTCAGTCACATTTTATAGTCACCTGGCTGGAATGTCTTAGCGTTAGTCTAGTTTTAGTCGACTAAAACTTATTTTGGCGGGCCTTGATGCTGTCGTAATGGCTGATTTCACGCTTGCTGAAAATAGCCGATCTACAAGCTCTCAAGCTTGTAGATCGGTTATTTTCAGCATGCAACCAAGCGTAAAATTACTTATACTGGATCTCTTGTCCACTAGTTAGTTCCCTTCCTAGCATTTTAGCCTTGTTTTTAAATGTTATTTTTCGACAAAAACAACACTGCTTGCAGTCGGCCACCCACTGCCTTCCCTTCAGAGAAACCAAATACCACCGCCTCATGTGGATCGCACATACAGTATGGCCTCCTGATGTCCGTGCCTACTTATGCGCACCTGGTTGAGCATAAGGCATGCATGAATCTGGAGGAATTGGGGGAGAGAACTCAGTGTTGCCATTTGGCCTTGAATACTATAGTACAACCATCCATCATCTGAGTCTGATTTGAGAATGACAATGAACACACACACACACACACACACACACACACACACACACACACACACACACACACACACACACACACACACACACACACACACACACACACACACACACACACACACACACACACACACACACACACACACACACACACACACACACAGTGCATGTATTGTGTATTGGAGAGTTATACTGTAACAACCTCCCTTGACAACCCCAAATTTGAATTCAAATTGAATGGATGGCTGGGGGTGATTGCTCAGCGAGTGCTGCATATAGTGACATCTCAATAGGCATGCCCTTATCAGGACATAACAAGGCAATTTTCATGACTTTAGAAGAGGAAGCACAGACTGTCAGGATGCAGGCAGGGAAGGAGGTCTAAACCAATTGTATACCCTGCAAGGAGAGGCTTATTAGAGAAACTCTCTCTCTTTACCTATATTGCATGTCAGACATCTTGGCAGAAATGTCAAAAACGAGGGAAAAAGAAGAAGAAGAACAAAAAAGTAGTTTTAGTGTATATGCTGAAATTGCACCTTGATCAGCATGAATTAATTCGACAGAACGGTGATGTCTGCCAGAAATAGATCATTGCTGGGACATTTATCAGATGTACCATTGCTTGTTAGTACCTCCAAGACTGGTTATAACAGGAAAACAATTATGCTCTCTCTCTCTCTCTCTCTCTAAAGGAGCTTTATTGGCATGAGAAAACGTACGTTTACATTGCCAAAGCAAAAGTGAAACAAGACAATCAAGATAAAACAATGTATGTAAAATAGATATTGAATATAAATAGGAATAAAATGAAGGTGCCAAAGGTGTAAAGAGAGCTGTGTACTTTTGAAAGCAGTATTTCAATGTTTTTGTATTCACTTAGTACAAAAACATTCGCGGCAAGTATAGCAGCAATTCAGTCAAATGTAATTCAATTAAAGTCAGTTGCGTTCTCTCTCTCTCTCTCTCTCTCTCTCTCTGAAACGTTGTGTTTTTTTCCCCCGCCTTGGTAAATAAAGTTTTTTGGGGAGCTTTCAAAACGGTGTGCAGACTTATTCTTTCTTTTGCAGTTTGTCCTTTTTGTTCGAGCACCCGTTGAATTCACCCTTTGTCAAGTCCCGCCCACGGTTGTGCCCCTCTTCTCACCCATTGGTTGCCGTTTCGTGGTTGGACAAAAATCCTTTCTCTCCATCCACTACCATTGAAATAATGTGTTTTTCAGTTGCTTTGTATTGATATTCTGTGCGTTCAATTCTTATTTTAAACTTGGTGTCAGTAAAAAAGGAACATCACAGACACAGCATGGTGACTGGGCATATCATGTTTGTTTTAAGTATTTTCCAAAAATGATGTTTTAGCTAATTCAACATAAACAAGGTGGAACCAGGGCGGAACAAGTCAGAAAGAGCCTGCTGGTTAGGGACCAATCAGAGGTCTGACAAAGGGTGAAAGTTGCACCTCCTGACTATCAATCTAACAGGCACAGCAACCAGTATCAGCAACCCCACAGGGGAAGGCATCAGTGATGATGGAGGCATGTTAAATCAACAGTGGTGTAAAGTCAAGTAATTAATTACCTTTACTCAAGTACTACTTACTGTATGTACATTTGAATTTGTTTTTACTTTAACCCTTGAACTACTGTTGACGGTTTTGATGTAGTGAATTAATTATTCCAGATTGACGTAATTGTTTTATTCCCCATACTTGGGGGCTTTGTTTTACATAATGTAGCAACTTTTAGCATTTTTGGCTAACGGCCGATGTCCTTCACCTAAAACCGGCCCGAAATCCTCGTATGCACACGCGCATGGTCTTTATGTGCATAGCTGCTCAAAATGCGATATTCGGGGCTTGATTAGAGCTTAATTTGACTTAGATATGAAAATAAACGACGATCGCATAGCATCGGGGACAGATCACTGTGTAACACAGTGCAGAAAGATAGCGGATGTTTTCTATTGGCATTAAAATGATGAATAAAAAATATGAATTGAGCTGGCAGAAGGCACTGAAATATGAATTGAGCTGGCAGAAGGCACTGAAAAGCTGCTATTGGGGAGTATTTCCAATTTGCAGTACTTTTACTTCTATACTCCACTTTTATCTCAGAGGCAAATATGGTACGTTTTACTTGACAACAATTTGACAACTTTAGTTACTAGTTACTTAGATTTAAATTACATTTAGATTATTATTACAAAACCACTTCAGCCCTATTTAAATTTCAGATATTTTCAAAAATAATTTTATACATTTGAAAACATGTTAAATGGGGCCTTCTGCATAATGAGTACTTTCTATCTTTGGTAAGTACATTTTGATACTAATACTTCGTTTCTATACCTTGCAGTATTTTAAGTAAAACGCGTGCGAGTACTTTCTCCACCACTGCAAATCAAACTATGTGATCTAGGCTAATTGGCTCTGTAAGATTGGAGGCTTGGTTGGCACCAGAAAATATATACACATTACGGAGGAATGAGTTGGGAGCAAGAAAGGCAGCAATGCCACACCGTTGCTCATAATGTCTCCCAGCTCAGGATGATGAGTCTGTTGCTGTTAACCTCACATTGCATCATGCACATGCTGTATTGATTACTTGGTATCTGTGTGGTAATGACTTTCACATTTCAACCATTAAGAGGTACAAAAATATGTTAAGTGAAGCCATACTTCAGAAATATTCATTCAAAGACCTATTTTTTTTATTATTCCAATAGGGCAAATTGCTGGCTCTTCTCCAAATGTGCCTTTTTATATAATGAAGCCCAGTCTTCTGAAACCAGCAAGGTTATTCTGAATGTGTGCGATTAGAGTAGCTGCTGTTTATTTTTAATTCATTCATGTTTTTGCCTTAAAAGTTTATTTCCAAGGTGACATTGTCAGGAAGTGGTCCAGTGGGAGCTTTGTTGAAACGAAGAACCACAAAAGCGTATGAGAAACCATTAAGGGTGAGTTATAGTTGCGCACCAAAAATAACCAATCTCAATTCTCAACCTCACAGCATGTCACAGCATTCTGCTATTTTCGGTGAATTGCACACTGTGTCAAGTTATAAATCAGACATTAGAGGGTCAGGCCTTGATAGGAACACGTTGCTGAAAGATGGGCTCATTACGAGTGATCAACCTTTTAAATGAACAATCGAAGCCTCTCTGACTAAATCATAAATGAATCAATAAATAACGTCAACACTGGTTACCAAACACTGGGTCGGGACCCATTTATGGGCCGTTGGCACATTTTTATGGGTCCATTTAATTTTTGTTTACTATATTTCCCCCCCCCCGCACAAATTAAAAACAAATTCAAAGATTGTTTCCCCCCCCTCCCGATCCCGACGACCTTTGCCGAGTATCATTCCCAGTCTCTCCCCATTTCCTGTATATCTCCACTATGTCCTATATCAACAAAGGCAGAAAAGCCCCCCCCCCAAAAAAAATCATTCACAAAAAAAAAAGATCTACAAGCTCACAACGTGGCGCGAAGCGACCCCCTTGTGAGCTTTTTTCACTAGTCTGCAGGGTCACCGGGCAAACGTTTCATTTCTCTTTTGTTTTGGGTCTTGAGCCAAAAGGTTTGGGAACCACTGAATTATAGAAGCAGTAGATCCACACATTGCTCAAGTGCATTTCTTTGAGGCCGTATCAGTTCCATTCTGAAATAGAACAGGGAAGAGACAAAGAAAAAAGAGCAACACGATTAATCTCAAATCCCTTTAAGCGGTTATGTTAATGAGTTGAAGCTCTCGACGCAACTGAACTATGGTACAAACAAAAACAAAGAGTTGTACATACTTGCGGTAAAACGCTCAGCATGCATGCATGCAGACACACGCAGAGCGCGCGCACACACACACGCACGCACACGCACACGCACACACACACACACACACACACACACACACGGCTGTGGATGTTCAGAGTGTGGAAATACACTCACGAGTATGCCTCAAACTGTCACCTGAAAGCATTTAGGAGATAAGTATTTACAAATAGAAGAATTCGTTTTCTGACTGATGTGACATTTACTGCAGAAGATATGGTTTTTGGAGAACAAACACGGTTCATTTGTATAGAGAACATGAGCTGAGAGCTAAATCTATATTTAATGTCAGAATAAGCAAAGTATTGCAACTGTGCCTAGAATTATTGACCCAGTTGAAGCCTGATTAAAGTTAATTGCTCCCCGGCGTGCTATGCCCAAGCATGACAGATTGCATGGATATGTCCATCGGTAATCACAGATTGTGATTGAATACCCCTGGGACTGCTGCCAAAGGGGATTTCAGATGAGGGCTAAATGTGAAAGCTATCCATTATGTTTTGATCACTGCATCCTCAAAACATTTTACTTTCAGTTTTTCCTCAACAAGTAATTTCACGCATCAAAACTTTTATTTCCGTTAGCATATGGCAAATAGTATACAAGTATACTTGTGCAGTTTTTACCAGCAGCAACATGTAAATGGCTCTAACATCATGAGCCTATGACAAATGTTGAGCAAACATTTAAATGTGGCATTTACATGGTTTGAGTAATCTCTGAGAGAGAAGGAATGTTAAATCTCACACCAGCACCGCCACCGTTTCTTTCCACATCAACTTAACCCGTTTTACTTAACCTGCGTTACTATTCAGCACCCACTGCTTTCACACACAGATGCCAACCAGGGATGGGAATTATTGATTGAGTCATTAATTGATAATCAATTGGGAATTATGGGATGGGAATTAACGATTAGGTCAATAATTGATAATTGATACGTTTTGATAACCTTATCGATAGATTAACCGGTTCGTTTATAAGTGCCCTAATTTTATTTTTCATTTATCTTATAATTTTAATTTCCCTCAATGTCTAACATAAAAATCTACACTTTGCTGATACAGAAAGAATACAAAAGGCATATTCCATACTCATATATCAATATGAATTTGACCATGTGAGATAGCATGTGAGAAATAAAATGAAAGGAAAAGTGCACTGTCTTGTCTTGCAAAAGCAGAGACGTTTCTGTGGAACACAGACGTTTCCGGGTTTTCTTTACTGGCCCACATGCATGTTCCTTGGCCATGTGCACACGCAGACAGCACAGAAAACCACCCTATGATAGAACCGCAACATTTCTGATTAATTATTAACAGTTACGTTTAATTGATTCATTTCTTAATGGCCATTCATAGATTAACTATTAACTTCCCTAATGCCAACTGCTCTCATGGAGGTACCGTATAGTTTGATGTAGGCTATAAGTAAAAGTATGTTGTTAGTATCCCTGGTTGAGGGGAGTACAAAATAAAAGATAAGCATGCACTGATTGTCAGCTGCTATTATCCATCCTAGAAGTTAGATGGCAGCTGATCAATCAATGTGAGCTTAACCCATTTTGGGCGGAAACCTCTTTTGGTGTTTTAAGCATTATGTTATACTTTAGCTATTGAAAGATAGCAGATCTACAAGATCATAGTGCGGCACCGAGTGAAAATGTGGCGCAAATCTTAAAACGATTTTAATTCAAATGTTTGCTTCTGGGGGTGTCCCTGGAACAACATATTTTGAGATGGGTGTCAGCGGCCAATTACATATATTTTTGGGGGTCCTTGACATGTTTGTTTGAGAACCGTTTGAGAACCACTTTTTTCAGAAAACTGTCATGACTTAGAAGACATTTTGTAGAATCGGTCTCAGTCGAAATGGGTTAAAGCTGTATCTTTTCAAGAAACTCTTACCAGGCCAGCAAGATGAATGGAACTTGTCCACTAAGCACGGCTGCTTGTGGATGGTTTGATATAATTCACAGCCGAGATGACACATACTTTTTTCAGTCACAAAGGAACCAAAACACAGAGCCGAAAACAGCGACCTTCAGCGCTTCACAGAATGGCTGACTGTCAACAAGGTCAGCCAAGTCTCTCTCTCTACAGTGTTAGGCCACACAGCCTAGACTACATCATTTTGTTTACCGCTTGTTAACTATTGATGTGATGATCAAATATTTGGTACTTTGTCCTTGATATGTGATAAACAAGTTATCACTTGTCTTGGCAGGGTGATGCTATAATAACAGTGGTTTAAGTGATTATCGAGATATGCTGATCTGATTCTTTGATTAGACAGAACAGTAAGGTCAACTTTGTTAACTGGATCAGCGCCAGTGCTATAGTGGCCGCTAGAAAAAACACCTAAAATGACCGACAATCAGTTCCGGTTCAAACACTTCAAAACTTCCGCTAGCTTTTTCACAGGTCAGGAGGAGAGGTGATCCGATCGGGGAATAATTGTTTTTGTCACATCCAAGTCAAATTAAGCTCTAATAAATTAAGCCCCAAATATCGCATTTTGAGCATGATCCATAATGCACATAAAGACGTTTATGTGCATTTTTAGGTAAATGTCACGGTACGTTAGCATAAAATGCTAAAAGATGGTACTTATTTTAATTATTTCCCCTGGATTATGGGGAATAAAACTAATCTTGGGATGCCGGCATGGCATCGATTGCAAAGTTAAATGAATCTCGGTTTCTCGGGGCCCAGTGCCGAACCAGTTAAAATAATCCGTTTTGGACTGTGGCATTTCTTTTTCTTTATTTTTATTTTTTTAGAGTAAGTGCATCATCTCAATCAATCCAGACCCGCCAAATGATGGATGTTTTACTGAGGGGATCTTATCAACAGCTAGACGGGCTGTCCTCAGAATAGAGAAAAATAAGACTCTGGTACAAAGGCATACGAAACGCAGCAAGACAAAGACATGTCTGAGTCTGTATTGACCAAATACTGTAACATAGAAGATTGTATTACAAACTACAATTCAAAGGCTATTACATCAATTGATGTTTCAGTCATGTGTCTGCAAGAGACGTGCTTATACTTATACTCTTATACTAGACAAACAATTTCTTCGGATGGCGCTTACCAAAACATGCACACTGTAAACAGAGACGAGCCAGACAGGCAGACGGTATATAGGTATGTATCACAGACAAATCACAATTTTGTCGGGAACAATTCCCTTGCTTGAATTGGATTTGCTTGCCTGTAAAAGATTGTTGCAATTGCTGTTGCAATTTCTACTACACGCTGCTCACTGTTCCCAATTATTTTCACTCGTTGCTTCAACTGTCTTTATTGTGCCTCAGTTTTGGCATTGTTTGTCGGTCTGGGGTCTTTCATCACTGGGGCAGGATTGCTTATTGTTTGTGTGCAGAGTTAGCAGTTCTCACAAAACACAAAAGTTATCGTATAAATCTAGTCAAAAGCACTCAAACAAACAATCATCCAAGTATCGTTTGACTGGTTCGGCGGGGGTTATACCGGTGTCAAACTGAACTGGACCTCTACGGTATATAGGCCACAGCATGAACCGCTGAAGGCGAGATGTGATTTTGAAGTCTAATCTTATATGCTGCTACAGTGTATGCACAAACAACAGTCACGCTGTTGGGCCTAGCCTTGCATGATCAGACCTCTCTCCTCAGTTCAGTGGACTTTGGATTACAGCGCTGAGCCTGCAGTGCCGGGAGAAATGTCCACCATATAAGTGCACGTTGTCATGCAGAAAGATGTATAGCAAACAACATCCTGGGGGTGTTTGTCTCTCTTTAACCAGGATGCTGAGGTGGCACGCAAAACTATAGGATACGTAGAGATGCTGCTGCTGTGTGTGCGTGACAGCAGCTGCTTCCTCCCTACTGTCTGTGCGGCCTCTCTCTCTCTCTCACTCATACAGTATAACTTGCATCCTCTTTGTACCTGCTCATTATATTCCCATACGTCCATCTGTCCCTCTGCCTCACATTCCATTATTAATTGGCCGTTCCGTTATAATAGTTCTCTCCCAATGCAGACGTTAATTAGTTTGGGGGCTCCTTTGTGTGCCGAGCAAATACTATAATGGCCAAACGTGTGGGACGGAGGTGGCACGGAAAGAATGGAAGACAATAGTGGAATGACACGAGGACCCCATTACATGCAGCATCGACTGGGCACGTCTCCTTATGCGATAGTACTGTATCCCCCATGACCAATTAAGATACATAATGAGGTAATATGACTTTTTTTTTGTACATTTCCACATTCTTGAGCCAAAGCTACTACAAATGCACACAATTATAGTTATGGTGTAAACAACACTAAGCAGAAGTAATAATAATAATAATAAAACTTTATTCTAACTCCTAACGATATGGACCAGAGTTAAACTAATGTTAGCTCCCATGCTAACTAGTTGCTAGTGCTACCCTCGTCAGAAACAACACCACCATCCAGATCGGGTGGAAGCTGGCGCTGCTGATATCACTTTGCTTGTGCCCGTGGATGGGAAATGAGATTTAAAAGGCTATAGAAGCGTGGATGAGGGGCACGGTGGCACAGTTGGTAGTGCTGTCGCCTCACAGCTAGAAGGTCCTGGGTTCGATTCCCGCTGGGGACGCTGTGGGCGCTGGCGGCGTGTTCCCTCCTCCGCGTCATCAGTGCCCATACCCAAGGCGGGGGTTGGCGATAGGGCCTTTCTGTGTGGAGTTCTCCCCGTGTCCCCTAGGGTAGATACCCTCACAAAAACATGCCGTAATCCTGGTCTCTAAAACTACCTCCCCCTGGCCAGCCGGGGCGCCTGATGGAGGGGAAAGGAACTGGTCAGAATAACGTGTCCCTTCCACGCGCTACGTCCGGCCGGGGAAATTCCCCTCTGTCAGGTGAAAAGAAGCAGCTTGGACTCCTCATGCATAGAAGGAGGCATGAGGTCAGTCCGCTGCCCCCCCAGGTTGGCAGAGGAAGTGTAGCGCCCAGGATTACATTAGATAATTGGCACTGGGTGAAAAAGAAAAACTGGGTTACAAAATCGTGGGATAAAAAATAAAAAAAAGAAGCGTGGATGAAAGGCAAAGCACAGCTGTGCAATAAAGTTGTGTCGTAACTCGTATCTGCGTGTGTATTCCGTCTGACGACGAGTGGTTTATGCTGCTAGACTGCTAGTGCTCGTCTGTTGTCGCTGGCTGCTGATGCATATAGAGCGTCATCATAAGCATGCGCGCGTCCTGCGCTGGAAGTAGCAGATCTACAAGTTATCTACCCGTCACAATGCACGGCGCTTTGGGCTTGTACATCTGTGTTTTTCCCGCAGTTAGTTGAATTATATCGATTCGCAGCTTTAGGATCGAACCGATGTCCGATGCAGACGCTATTTTGACCGATCCAGACACACGTGCATCGATGTAGTCGCATCGTTAATGTTAAAATCGATTATCGATTCATATCGATATTTTTTGACACCACTAATTTATATCTCCGAGACCCCGATTTATATTGTAAAATCAAAGTTAATTTAACTCTGAGTTACAGACCCATAAGGGTCCATTTGGTTTCTTTTTTTTTTTTTTTTTTAAGATATTTTTTTGCGGCTTACGCCTTTTATTGATTTTTGAAGGGACAGACAGTAGGCTGACAGGAAACGGGAGAGAGATGGGGGGATGACATGCAGTAAAGGCCGTGTCGGGTCCGGGAGTCGAACCCGCGGCACACTGCGACTGGATTACCAGTCCGGTGCCCAGACCGTTACGCTACGGCCTGGGCGTCCATTTGGTTTCTAACCATCACTTAGATGGGAACTCCCTCAAGGACCCCTGGGGGTCCCCAGACCCCACTTTGGGAACCACTGCTGTATCCTTCCACACAGTGCTGCCATGGTTATGATGACCACACATGTAATTATTACCACATTATAGGTTATTATAGCCACAAGCGACCAAGAGGGCGCTTGCATATATATTGCATTAATACTGCATACTAAAGTCACCATTCCCTACATAGACCGCCCTCTTCATGAGAAAGAAAACTGACTGTTGGCGATAAACGGTCGGGCCTTCGCCATCCGAGCACCAAAGCCCTGGAATGAGTTTCCAGAATGAATTCGCCTCACTGACTCCCTCACACGTTTTAAAACCCCCTATTAAAATGTGTTTCAAAAAGCATTCCTATAAATAACTGTTGTTGTTTTTCCCTGCCTTTTACCGATCTTGTGTTATCTTGATTTGTTTAATGTTATTCCTGTGCAGCACTTTGTGGCTCATGCCTAGAAAGGTGCTATATAAATAAAGTTATTATTGTTATTATTATTATTATTATCCTCTTGAAAGGCTTTGGTTAAAAAAGGAAGGGATGTTCCTGTTTGCCATGCACCTACTGTATGAGCAATTAAAAAAAGATGATAATCCTTTTTTCTTTTTTTTAAACAAGCATTCAACAACACAACTTGCAAATAATGCAGCTGTAAACACACAGAACAATATCTGTTGTGTATAGTGCAGCGACAGGGACATAACCGTTGGTCGGTCGTGCACCCACAGACACGGCTGCCACCGCTGTGAGTGCCTGGCCGAGCCGCTGGAGCAGAACCAGTGCAAGAATGGCATAAGAACCCCACACAGCAGGGGTCTCCAACAGGGGGTCCGGCAGCCTATACTATAGGGTTCCTCTGAGTTACTGCAGGGGCACCGCCAAAGTTATGTGATAGGAACGTTTTTGGTGTCCTAATATAGATCTCTGAAGACTCCGGTCAATGAAATATAGCAGCGGTTGACTACTACTGTATGTGTGTAACAGAGTATATATGAATAGAGACGGCACCCGGAGGAAACCCTGAGGCGAAATGGACTTTGGTATTGCAGTGCTGGGCCAAACTGGGCCAAGCTGGTCCGTTGACTATCATTGCGCACGTTCATGATGACTCGTCAACAGTGCAATGATAGTCAACGGCCAGCGCGTTCATGAGTTTGGCCCAATCAATCCCAGAATGCACTCTGTTCCTACCCGGAAGGAGGAGTGAAATCGCCTCATGCACTTTTGAGCAACTTAATGCAGGTGGATGGGAGGAGAAATCTGGTGCTGTCTCTATTCATATATACTCTAAGCCTCTAAGGTGTAACCAAGGCTCTCTCCCTAAGAGCCTGGTCACATGGTATTGGAGGTAGAAGGAAACTATGCTGGTCTACCTACGGTATGTAGATAGATTATCTCTGGAGGGCGAGGTTGTCTAACCTTAGAGCCGTGGGGTTGAGAACTTCATATTGCTTTATGCTACAAGATCTTGATGGTGTGTCTCTCGTTCTCAGTCCCCAGGGTAGCCCTTATACTTGGCGTGACATCACAGCATTTCATTAAAAAGACACAAATCACACACTACAAACCAAAAATCACACCTGTGTGAAGTGAGGGGCGCTAATATATTAAAGTCTAACTCATGTTGATTAGGTGATAAAATGGTGATGTAAAACAAACGGTGACAAAATAAAACATTAAATTCTCTTTATTGTTAATGGCATTTAATGTTTGTGTTAGGGACAAGATGACGTAAATTTTCCCTTCATTGTCAATGGTGTTTTTAAAACAAACATTGAACTAACTAGAACTGCACTCTGTCGAGTGCATACTTGCTTGTTGCACACTAGTAGGCCATAAATGGCCAACTAGTACTTTTGACCGTTGTAAACTGTCAAATCTCAGTATCTCTGTGAAGGAACGTTTGAAATGTCTAATTATTAGGTGTAACTATTTGCTACCTACCTACTTTATGCATATAAACACCTAGTATTATTAAGTATGGTTCAAGTTTCTATCTATATAAGAAATACAGTTTTATCGATGTACATATATTCTGGATCCCTTTTTAGTTTTTTTAAGAAAAATAAATCATTGATATTTGATGAAAAAAAAAGTATATAAACTGAATTAAAATATGTTATACATTATAATTATTCTATTATTTATTCTAAATTGTCAATTGTTTTAAATGTATTTCATCTTGGAATATAGTGATATTAACACTAAATCATAATCAGAGTAATAGGTGTCTCTAACTTCAATTTCTGTAATAATACTAATTATACACGATTCAAATGAGCCCACCCCCGTCCAAAACGGTAGAGAAATGACAGAGTTACCATTTGGGGGTTCCTGGGGGTCCCTGGGGGTCCCCGAACCTTGAGACCCCCAAAGACGAATCTGATTTTCTGTGATTATTTTTTTGTATTTATTATAATTATAAAAATAATTTTGTTTGTGTAATGTTGTGTATTTATTTATTATGAAGAGGGTTGCGCTGCTGAATCTTGGCGATTCATTTTTACTATTGACAATTGTGGAGTGAAGCGCAGTAGCGCACTTGCCACTGCCCACTTTCACTTTGTGAGAGAGAGAGTGCCTGCAGACAGGCGTGCGTGCGCTGCCTGCCGAGTGCCACTGCCAATGGCCTGGGGCTCCTGCAGGCTGGTGTTGCGCACCGAATAGCCATTCGATCTACAAGCCCTCTGAAGTCACACAATGCATTCACGATCTAACACCTTTAGTATGGAGATCGGTTTCTAACAGGGCCATAAATCAGGTGGCAGGTAGGGCCGTGGGCGTGTCAGCCCCCTCCTCAGCCTAGGTTAACAACAGGTCAGTCTAAAAGACTAAACAGAGTGCAGTACTACAATAAAGAAGATGGATGTGATAAAAAAGAAAATCGAAACGGGAGAATACACTGTGATTGAAAAAAAGAAGGGGAAGGCAAGCGTGTGGAAGACCTTCAAATTGGTCTTGGACGCAGAAGGCAACCCGTTACTTTATGCACAGTGTACTAGTTGCAAGGCACTACTCTCTTATGACAGCAGGAAGACTGGGACATCATCATTGGGTCGTCATGCTGAAAAAGTTTGCCCAGGGGCACCAGCACCAGGAGCCTCGCAGACGAATTTAAAAGCATTTGTTGTAAAGAGAGCTGAAACTGTCCCTCTGCGGGTCAAGCAGGCAGTGACAAAACAATGCGTCAAATTGGCTTTCTCGAATTGGCCCAGGAGCTGATAAACGTCGGGGCTACGCACGGAAAAGTGCCTGCGAGCTCCGTTATCCCGTGCGCGAACACTATCCAAAAGCACTGCAAGGCCATGGCTGAGGAGAAAAGGGGGGCCTTAATAGCGCAGTTAAATAAGCACTTGAAAAAAGGAGGCACGGTCGGAATGACAACCGACATGTGGACCGATGATTATAGGAAACTTCACTACATGGCCACTACATGCCATTATGTGGCGGAGGATTTTAGTTTGGTTGGGAAGAACCTGGCCACAATGATGTTTCCCCTGGAGGAAAAAGAAACCGGGGAAAACATCAGGAGAGAGCTCGTCAAGATCCTGGTGACGAGATTTGGTCTTGATCCGCTTTCTCTGTCCAAAATCTGTCACTGACCAGGGCTCGAACAAGGCCCTAGAGCCCTACGTCAGACTTGATTGCCAGGATCACGTTCTGAATACTGTACTCAAGCATGGGCTGAACGTTGATGACGCTCTTAAAGAGAAGGCCTCAGACATAGCGGAAACAATAACCGCAGTGAAAGCCCTTGCGAGGTAAGCTTTGTTTACCCCTGGCCTATACAATACATAACACTTTGATGGATATGATTATGATACTATAATTAGGCTATTATACTTTGTCATGTCGGTTATAATTATGTGTAACCTAAACCTACACATTTATAAAAGCATATATAGTTTGCGTAATGTCCAATTGTAATTTGTCCATGCTTTGGTTTTAATACTTATTATTTTATTATTAATCAATAGATATGCCAAGCAGTCGGGGTTGCAAGCGTCTCTTTCCAAGACCCTGCTGCAGATGGTGGACACGAGGTTCAGCTCTGTATATATGTCACTGCGTTCTATCCAGGACATATACAGAGCTGCACGAGAAGATGGAGGCTCGTGGCGAGGCTGATAAGGTGGATAAAGTTGCCCCCGACATGCTGGCCTTTCTTGTGGCCTTCCTCGAGCCCTTTCGGGACGCACAGCGCGAGCTGGAGGGGGACAAATACTGCACTCTTCAGCTCGTCTGTCTGTGGTCAACAAAGCTGAAGGCTCATTGTCGGCCAGACCCACTCGACACGGCACAGCAGGCTTTTGTGCGTCAGCGCCATGCGGAGTGGATGGACAAGAAAATCATACTACATGATCTCCACAAGGCTGCAACCTTTCTGTGGCCCAAATACAACCAGCTGCGCATGCTGGACAGGCACGAAAGGGACAATGTGCACGAGTATGTGAAGTTGCGTTTAGCTGCAGGTCTGCCAGCAGCAGCGGTGGTTGTTGAGGAGGAGGAGGGGGAGGATGCCGCTGGCATTGCGAGTGGTGATGAAGATGAATCTGATGCAGCGGCTGCTGCGCCCGCTCCTAAGCGCGCACGTCCTGCATTTGATGCATGGGAGAATGTGTTCGCAGAGGAAGAGGAAGATGATGAGGTGGAGAGCTACATCAGACAGAGGCCAACTATGAGCGACGAGAAGGATGTGCTGGGCTGGTGGAACTCAAACAGCAAAACCTATCCAAAACTCTCTCAGTTGGCAAGACAAATTCTTTGTGTGCCAGCCAGCAGCAGCAGTAGCAGCAGCGAGAGAGTGTTCAGTGCAGCAGGCCGCACTATCGAGGAGAGGCGAACACGACTTGCTCCTGAAACGGTCGACGCACTTCTCTTTCTCCATGCGCAATAGGCCATTAGGAATAGGATAAAGATCGATTTGCTGTGTGTTGCGCTTTGTGTGTTTTTTATATATTTCTTTTATTTAAAATGTTAAAGTTTGAAGTGCTCTTTGTATTTATATTTTAGGTGTTCAAATTGGCTATTTTTTATTTTATTGTGTGCAAGAAACACGGTTTCTGCCTATAGCCCTTTTATTTATTGCAATCACTGACACTGCAAGAAAGCATTAACAACATTAGCATCCCGTCCGCGCTCCGCCTCATCGCATTTAAGATGCAGGCACGCAGCCCCACGGCTCAAGCCTCACATTCCACAGTCTACACGGCACGCACAGTGACAGTACAACACACTATGAAGTTAAGTCACACACAGTAAATCAGTAGCCCGTTGTGTATTATGGTCTATTGGTCTCTGCCTGACTGTCTGACCGTCTGTAATGTTATCATTGGACATGCTGTGAAAGAAAGTTTCCATTTCGCCGATTATAATTAGTAGGCTAATATAATTAAGTCTGTTCTTGACTCACCACTCTAGAATGGCATTGGCGCCTATGCGCCTATGCCATATATGCTATATATGCTATATATGCTATACGGTAGAGAAATGACAGAGTTACCATTTGGGGGTCCCTGGGGGTCCCCGAACCTTGAGACCCCCAAAGACGCCCCCAGGGGGGCGACACGATTCCAACGAGACCACCCCCGTCCAAAACGGTAGAGAAATGACAGAGTTACCATTTGGGGGTTCCTGGGGGTCACCTAACATTGAGACCCCCAAAGACGCCCCCAGGGGGGCGACACGATTCCAACGAGCCCACCCCCGTCCAAAACGGTAGAGAAATTACAGAGTTACCACCCAAAAAAGAAAAGAAAAAAAATCCGGCCGGCCGACCCACCCACGGACCGGCCGACCTATCCACGGACCGGCTGACCTATCCACGGACCGGCCGACATATCAAACGACCGGCCGACATATCAAACGACCGGCCGACCTACCCACGGACCGGCCGACATATCAAACGACCGGCCGACCTACCCACGGATCGGCCGACCTATCCACGGACCGGCTGACCTATCCACGGACCGGCCGACATATCAAACGACCGGCCGACCTACCCACGGATCGGCCGACCTATCGCACCGGCCACAAAAAAATAAAAATAAATAAAATCCGGCCGGCCGACGCTTAAAACGACCGGCCGACGGTGTTTACCCGTGGAACAAATGGATTCTGCCCTTGCTGGGGTTTGCTGGGACCAGATTACACAAATGACCATATTTCTTACGTCATCAATGAGAGCTAGTCATACAGTACATATACACACCACGTACTCTGGTCCCAGCAGATCAGGCACAATTTGCTATTTTATTTTACTGATTATGTATATAGTATACGTATGACTAGCTCTAAATGATGACGTAAGACATATGGTCATTTATGTAATCTGGTCCCAGCAAACCAGGCACGGATTTGCTGTTTTTTTTTGCATACACATCAAATGGCGGGTTGGCTGTCACGGTGAACGAAGGCCGGGCGAAATTATTACTTGCGCGCTAGTAAAAACAAACATTAAACCTGTATATAGGCTAGCGCCCCTCAAATTATGAGAAAACGACACGGGGACATATAAGTGTTTAGAATTCAACACTTAGCATTGGTTGTTTTCAATAGCCGTCATTGACATCAATGACACTTCTTTCAGCGCTGCTTCATACTGTAAGTGGACCTGCTTATTAAAACAGTGCACAGCCAAATGTTAATGGTGGCCATGCCGTCGTCTCCTGTGGCGCAGCCGTGCCTGGCTGCATTTTCTGGCTCATTAGCACGGTGCCACTGCAGAGTAGGTCGCCATTACTGAACAGCAGGGTCACCCAGAATATCACTGGAAGCTTTGAATAATTTCTCAAGAGTATTCATTTTTGTCCTCTCTCTACTGCAGAAGGCAGTCCACTGTATACAGTAATAATAATAATAATATCTGGGACTTATATAGCACTTTTCATAAACACTCAAAGATGCTTTACATGTGTGGGGGCCTGGGGGGGGGGGACACAACAAAAGGACAAAAAGGACAAATTAAAAGAGTAAAACCAATAAAAACAGTGCATGTAACAAGTTTAAAAACACATCAACTTGGAAATGCGATTTTGAACAGGTGGATTTTCAGTGCGGTTTTGAAGGTATAGGAAGTGAGGGGGAGTCTTGTGTGTGTTTGGGGAGAGCATTCCAGAGGGTTCACGTTTTATTTTTTTGGGAACCTCAAGGAGCGGGAAGGGGCGTGTGGCTCGAGGAGAGCGGAGAGGTGTTGCAGCAAATAAGACACATGATTAGTCATTACACTAGCTGTTGCCAGTGGTGGAAAGTAACTAAGTACTTTTACTTAAGTACAATTTTGAGGTATTTGTATTTCCAATTTACAAATACTTTCACTTCTACTCCACTACTTCTCAGAGCCACATGTTTTACTTTTACTCCACTACAATTATTTGAAAACTTTAGTTACTTTGTAGATTTTGAATTTGATTAGAAAACATTCATTAACCACTTCAACCCTATACATTTCGGCCATCTACAAAATAGCCGATACACAATGAGTATTTACTTTTTTAGTACTTTAAGTACATTTTGATGCAGATACTTTTATACTTTTACTCAAGTACATTTTCAATTCCGTACTTTTACTCGTAACGAAGTAGTTCTAAATTGCAGTATTGGTACTTTTACTTAAGTAAAACAATTGATTACTTTTTCCCACCACTGGTTGTTGCCACGACAACGGATGACGACCACATTATATTAGGCCACAATGCCTAAATAAGCAGTGAAAGAGACAGATTACTTCAGAGCATTTCCAGAGAGACATTCTAAATGTATATATCCTAAATCCTATAATACGTAACCTGAAGCTCAAGGGGAGAACCTCGTCCCTACTGTAAGAAACCAACCAGATTTAAGGAAGGCATGACTAACTGTCTTATAGATACAGTCCAAATACAGATTGCAAAAACAAATACCAGATCCTCTACCTTGCTGAGGGACATGGCTAATTTGGGCCTTGTCCAAAGCCTGCATGGCCAGAGGCCTTTTGTGGCAGTTCTGGACAACCGTGGGTCCGACCGACTCAAGGCCGGGCACTGCACTCCCTGTGGTGTGTGTGTGTGTCTCGAGTTACGTGGAATTGGATTACAGACATTTACACACAGAGACCTGGTGCATTTATAGATAGATGATGTTTCCAAACAGTTGGTCATCCTTGTCGGTATGCAGGGGCAGATCTACAGTAGGTCCAGGGATATGTCGAGAGCGCAATTAGCCCTTTGTGTGTGCCTGCTGTGCCACAGATTATTTTGGGTGGCTCACGCGCACCAAAGGTTTTTGGATGGTCCCTGCTGTTCCATCTGGAACATTAAAGACTAATTAACCCATTTTGGACTGAGGTCGATTACAAAAAAAGGCTTCTGAATTCTAACAGTTTTCTGAAAGTATGTATATTTCTACAGTATGTCAGTGGTGCTCGACCTCCAGAAAAATGTCTGTATTTGGCCGCTGACCCCCCATCTCAAAATATGTTGTTCCAGAGACCCCCCCCAGAAGCAAAGATTTTAGTTCGCTCTGAAAAAATATATATTCAAAGATTAGCTTTTTCACCATTTAAAAAGGTGCCGTGCTATGAGCAGGTGGAGCGAAATGCCTTCACGACGTACGACGTACGTCGCGACGTATATTTTTCCGTCGCAACGTATATTCGAGTACGTCCTGGCGTAAATATCAATTCGTCCCGGCAGAACGGACTCGTCGCGGCTATATCTACCCGTTTGCGACCTAGTAGTTTGACTATTCTTTTACGTCGCGACAGAACGGGACACGTCACGGCTATATCTACCCTTCTCGACGTAAAAGGTAATTCGTTGTGGCGTGTGTGGACTCGTCGCAACAGAACGGAACTCGTCGCGGCTATATCTACCCGTTTGCGACGTAATAGTTTGACTTTGTTATATGCCCGGTGCGCGGTGCCCTACGCCCACCGCGTGCACCTTGCCGGTCCGCCCTGCGCCCTGTGGCCTGGCACGTGTGCACGTGTGCCAGGCCACCGCGTGCACCTTGCCGGTCCGTGGAGCCCTTCGCCGTCCCCAGGCGACCCTGCGTTCCAGAGCTGTCACCCATGCCCACCGAAAATAGCAGATCTACCAGCTCCTCTCCTACATACGGGATGGCCCGACCCGCGTCTGTGGACCCCTGGGGGGGTGTGTGTGTGAGCGTCTGAGCTCCTATCTGTGTGCCTCCCCCCACCCCATGTGGACCCTTGCAGGGGGGGGGGGTCGGGGGGTCCCCCTATGCACTTTGTGTAGATGCTGCGTATCGCCTCATACTGAAAAAATTACTATTTTACGCACAGCGCAAGGCAATATGTGATTACGATCGTCCTTCTGGGGGGGGGGGGGGGGGGGGCTGGCCTACACAATAGATAACCTACCCTGGCCAACACAATAGATAACCTACAAGGACATATGAATTTAATTTATATACACGGCTATATTAATTTAGCCGATCATCAAAGCTCACCGCGCTCGTATAGCGCATTGACTGTCTGTCTGTCTGTCTGTCTGTCTGTCTGTCTGTCTGTCTGTCTGTCTGTCTGTCTGTCTGTCTGTCTGTCTGTCTGTCTGTCTGTCTGTCTGTCTGTCTGTCTGTCTGTCTGTGTCTCAATGACTTGCCTTAGGCAGATAATATAGACTACAAGTACTTTATTAAAGTAAAGTAAAAGAGTGAGTTCTCATTGCGTTCTCTGCGTCGTAGCGCATGCAGATAGGCAGATAGGGGGGGGGGGGGGCAGTTCTATAGGCAAGGGCAGAAGGTTCCTATAACGACAGTGGGTGCGTGCCCACCTTAGAGTAGCCTATATATTTTAAGGCACCCGCCCCGCAACTTATTATTATTGGCTTATTATTTTGCCACCAGCGGAGTTGACGGTTGACGCCGTTGTCTAGTATAGACTATAGGCCTGTGCCAGGATGATTTTAAATAAATATGTCTCTGTCTCTGCGTCTCTAGAGCTATAACATATATACTGTAGCACACATCATGTGTGACACATGTGCACACACACACACACACACACACACACACACACACACACACACACACACACACACACACACACACACACACACACACACCGAGTACTAAGTATAAGTAGCATATAGGGTACGGCTCTAAAAACATTAAATACTGCGGGAGCATTACACTAAACAAAGTTGGATTTGTACATTGCAGAAACGTAACATAACGTAAGTGTTCTTATTATTGTCCGTCTGGGTTTTATAATGCAGTGTGAGTCCGCTCCGCGATAGCCGATCTGCAAGCTCACAACGCGTTGCGCTGATTGACAGTGCACGTGCAGCAGCTACTGTATAAAATTATATTTAAGTAGGCTACTTTTTTGTGTGACGTCTGTGTGTTATTGACTTCTTGTTCCTTAATGTGCAGGTTTATCAGAGCGATATAGTGCAGCTGTGAGTGAGTAGGCCTATAGCTGCTGCTGCTGCGTCCGTGCACCAATAGAGCGACCGCGGCAGCGGCACGTATGCTTGAAATATTAAATAAAAATATGTTGGGCTTCCGGGCGTCCGTTTCTGGACTGTACCAACGGGCTTAGGGCCGGACGGTCCCTTAACTCCACGGGCCCCTATATTTTAGGCCCGTGCAGGGCTCTAGTGTGTGTGTGTGTGTGTGTGTGTGTGTGTGTGTGTGTGTGTGTGTGTGTGTGTGTGTGTGTGTGTGTGTGTGTGTGTGTGTGTGTGTGTGTGTGTGTGTGTGTGTGTGTGTGTGTGTGTGTTAAATGTGGTCATTTAAATGTAGGCCTATTATATACACGCACCATACAAGCACCTATATTATATAATGTGTTATACAAATGGGCAATCAACATATAGCAGCACCCCCCACCAGCAGATGTATATAAACATGGAATTGCGCTATGATATTAAAATGGACTGAGCTGTGATTGTGCCGTACTGCGCCGGCCGGTGGCCACTGGCCTATTCTGCCAGTATAAATGCATTATCATGCCTGTTGGTGAAATATAAACATCTAAAATGGTTCAGTAATAATTAGCATAAGTTATTATTAACGAAAAACATCTAATACTATTTTAAATTGGTCTAATAAAGTTAGTAACTAATCAGAAGCAGCAACCATTTTGTTTCAAACAACTATAGACCAATAAAATAGTAGGCTAGTATTTATGTTTTTCGTTAATAATAATACATGCTAATTATTATTGAACGGTAAGTACGCTGGTATGTACGCTAAGGTACACTATAAGCTTGTAGATCTGTTTATTTTAGTCAGAATCTCGTGTGTGTGTGTGTGTGTGTGTGTGTGTGTGTGTGTGTGTGTGTGTGTGTGTGTGTGTGTGCGCGCGCACACACATCACATGTGCACACATGTGTGCTATATGTTATAGCTCTAGAGACGCAGAGACAGACATATTTATTTAAAATCATCCTGTCTCGCACGGCATATAGAGCCAATGAACGGAGCATACACCCCCCCCCCCCCCCCTCTCTCTCTCTCTCTCTCTCTCTCAGCACACGCTGTGCTGTGATATCAATCAGACGCAAATGATCATTGAGTAACGTTAGCTCTGACTCGCACATTATGTGAGATCACATAAAAGGCCTTTAATATAGCCACAGATCATATAGGAATAGGCTTGGGCACTACCCTACCATCTCTCTATAGTGGGGCACCGACGATCTGCAAGCTCACAACGCGCTGCATGTGGACGCAACACTTGGAGCTTGTAGATGCGCACCACAGATCATACAGGGCGTGTGTTCCAGCTAACCCTATAGCATAACACACACACAAGCAACAGTATAGACATCTATTCATCATTATTTATTTCAAATCAAAATACAATGTAATGCTGCACCACTGTCATGAAGTTCGCACGCACACGCACACGCGACACACACACACACACACACACACACACACACACACACACACACACACACACACACACACACACACACACACACACACACACACACACACACACACACACACACACACACACACACACACACACACACACACGTTTGCTTTCATTCGCTGTATGATACATTAGGCGATATAGACCCGCTGCGGCCCAGCGATAATCAACCGCTGTCCGCTGCGATGCGTGAGCTTGTAGATCAGATGCCGACAGACAGACAGACAGACAGACAGACAGACAGACAGACAGACAGACAGACAGACAGACAGACAGACAGACAGACAGACAGACAGACATGAAATGAAATGGTTCAATAATAACACACACGAGATTCTGACAGAATGCGGCGGCATGCTTAAAATAAACAGATCTACAAGCTTATAGTGTACCATAGCGTATACATACCAGCGTACTTACCGTTCAATAATAATTAGCATGCATTATTATTAACGAAAAACATAAATACTAGCCTACTATTTTATTGGTCTAGTTCAGTTGATTGAAACAAAAGTCATGGAATTCAATTGCCTACATTCAGTATAGGCCTGGTTTTGATATAATGATGCAGGGAGATTTTCTGAGCCAGTCCGTGCCATGTCATTTTTTCAGATTAATATTTAAATCTTTAGTTGGAAGAATGCAATAGCATATCATAAGTGTTGACCATAATGGGACGGTTGGAACCAAATGAACCCCCGACGGCCGGCGCTATTCAGCTATAAGGCCTATAAACGATATGGCCATACAAATATGGTTATGTGGTGGTCTGTGACATGTCTGCGTGCGTGCGTGAAAGAAAGACAGAATACGACGCAATGACATGTCAAATTGTCAATTGTAGATCAGCTGCTTGTTATTTAAGTAGGCTAATATGAAGGCAGCGTCTCCGCAAACGTGGACACCCGTGGCCCCCCTTGATCCCCAAGGGTCCACGGTGACCCGTACCGCCCGGGGGTCCCCGGACCCGTTTGGGCGGCCCGTCAGGTGGTTTTCGAGCTTGTGGATTTGTATTTTTAATATTGCTTGTCAAACGTTTAAGGCATATAGCCTATTTAATCTGATTGGTATAGCTCTGCATGGTTGCTGCTTCTGATAGCCTACTAACTTTACGCACGCATGCGACACACACACACACACACACACACACACACACACACACACACACACACACACACACACACACTAGAGCCCTGCACGGGCCTAAAATATAGGGGCCCGTGGAGTTAAGGGACCGTCCGGCCCTAAGCCCGTTGGTACAGTCCAGAAACGGACGCCCGGAAGCCCAACATATTTTTATTTAATATTTCAAGCATACGTGCCGCTGCCGCGGTCGCTCTATTGGTGCACGGACGCAGCAGCAGCAGCTATAGGCCTACTCACTCACAGCTGCACTATATCGCTCTGATAAACCTGCACATTAAGGAACAAGAAGTCAATAACACACAGACGTCACACAAAAAAGTAGCCTACTTAAATATAATTTTATACAGTAGCTGCTGCACGTGCACTGTCAATCAGCGCAACGCGTTGTGAGCTTGCAGATCGGCTATCGCGGAGCGGACTCACACTGCATTATAAAACCCAGACGGACAATAATAAGAACACTTACGTTATGTTACGTTTCTGCAATGTACAAATCCAACTTTGTTTAGTGTAATGCTCCCGCAGTATTTAATGTTTTTAGAGCCGTACCCTATATGCTACTTATACTTAGTACTCGGTGTGTGTGTGTGTGTGTGTGTGTGTGTGTGTGTGTGTGTGTGTGTGTGTGTGTGTGTGTGTGCACATGTGTCACACATGATGTGTGCTACAGTATATATGTTATAGCTCTAGAGACGCAGAGACAGAGACATATTTATTTAAAATCATCCTGGCACAGGCCTATAGTCTATACTAGACAACGGCGTCAACCGTCAACTCCGCTGGTGGCAAAATAATAAGCCAATAATAATAAGTTGCGGGGCGGGTGCCTTAAAATATATAGGCTACTCTAAGGTGGGCACGCACCCACTGTCGTTATAGGAACCTTCTGCCCTTGCCTATAGAACTGCCCCCCCCCCTATCTGCCTATCTGCATGCGCTACGACGCAGAGAACGCAATGAGAACTCACTCTTTTACTTTACTTTAATAAAGTACTTGTAGTCTATATTATCCGCCTAAGGCAAGTCATTGAGACACAGACAGACAGACAGACAGACAGACAGACAGACAGACAGACAGACAGACAGACAGACAGACAGACAGACAGACAGACAGACAGACAGTCAATGCGCTATACGAGCGACTTTGATGATCGGCTAAATTAATATAGCCGTGTATATAAATTAAATTCATATGTCCTTGTAGGTTATCTATTGTGTTGGCCAGGGTAGGTTATCTATTGTGTAGGCCAGCCCCCCCCCCCCCCCCCAGAAGGACGATCGTAATCACATATTGCCTTGCGCTGTGCGTAAAATAGTAATTTTTTCAGTATGAGGCGATACGCAGCATCTACACAAAGTGCATAGGGGGACCCCCCGACCCCCCCCCCCTGCAAGGGTCCACATGGGGTGGGGGGAGGCACACAGATAGGAGCTCAGACGCTCACACACACACCCCCCCAGGGGTCCACAGACGCGGGTCGGGCCATCCCGTATGTAGGAGAGGAGCTGGTAGATCTGCTATTTTCGGTGGGCATGGGTGACAGCTCTGGAACGCAGGGTCGCCTGGGGACGGCGAAGGGCTCCACGGACCGGCAAGGTGCACGCGGTGGCCTGGCACACGTGCACACGTGCCAGGCCACAGGGCGCAGGGCGGACCGGCAAGGTGCACGCGGTGGGCGTAGGGCAGCGCAGGGCACCGCGCAGGGCACCGCGCACCGGGCATATAACAAAGTCAAACTATTACGTCGCAAACGGGTAGATATAGCCGCGACGAGTTCCGTTCTGTTGCGACGAGTCCACACACGCCACAACGAATTACCTTTTACGTCGAGAAGGGTAGATATAGCCGTGACGTGTCCCGTTCTGTCGCGACGTAAAAGAATAGTCAAACTACTAGGTCGCAAACGGGTAGATATAGCCGCGACGAGTCCGTTCTGCCGGGACGAATTGATATTTACGCCAAGACGTACTCGAATATACGTTGCGACGGAAAAATATACGTCGCGACGTACGTCGTACGTCGTGAAGGCATTTCGCTGTCTCTCGCTATGAGCTTGTAGATCTGCTATTTTTCAATAGCTAAAGTATAGCATAATGCTTGAAACACCAAAAAGGGTTCCTGCTCTGAATGTGTTAAACTAGGGCGGTCCCAAGAGTCAAAATATGTACCACAGACTGAGTTCTGGCTGCAAAGATCCAAGATGGTGGCGGCCAATTTGCCAAAGTCAAAGCTTTAATTAAACCAAGAAGACACACAACCCACAAACTAGTTCAGCACCACGGACAGCGCTAATGTAATTTTGCACCCCACTTCAACTAATGAGCAATACCTACACATGTAGGTCTGCTGTAAATGAGCAATAGCTGTAATGAAGTACATTGGAGGCTCCATGTAATATTTTTGTTACGGTAGCTTCTTTATCTTGCCTTTTTTTTAGGGCCGCTAGCCCTATTCAGCTATAGTGTAGAGCTTGGAATCAACAATGGCGGAAATTGTAAACAAAGTGGAAATGCAAATTTGGAACTGAAGACTGAAGAGGGGGAGGAATTATACAAAGTAGGGTGATACTGAATAGGACCAAATCAGTTGAGCTGTTCCTGAGAGGAATTTTCAGAAAAGCCCCTATATGATGAGAAAGCCTGATTGTTCAAAATTGCGTATTTTCGGGGGTTGGGTTGGCCTACACAGGGGAGCCCAAAAAACACTGAAAAGTTGAAGTCTTTGAAATGCCAATGACAATGAATGGAGATTTACATCATATGTGTCTACTCTGAGCAAGTCGGTATAGTTGTCCTACACGAAGCCTTTCAAAAGCGTGCGTCATGGTTGGTGAGTCATGGCTTGGAGGGAGGGACAGGTAAATCGAATAGTTGGGAACACCGTCGGCATTGTAGCACAGTAATGACTATAGAGGTGTAGAGCTGTACACAGCCTAGTTGGTATGGATGTGACAGGAGTGTGGGAGCACCAGACCGTATCGTAACGACAGAGACACAGAGCATGCTGTCCGTGTTACAACCGTTATCACTCTCACGCGCCTGCATGGACAGCACCCGGGGAGAGGGACAGGTGTTGTGTTGCTGCCAGAAGAGCCTCTGACTGCTGAAGAAAGTCAGGAAGTTGCAGCGCGCGCACGCACGCACGCACAGAGAGAGAGAGATCCCAGCCCCATGCCACACATGACACCCGCTCCTGTCTTGGGGAGATTATGAACATACTGAATAAACTTGAAACGATTGAGAACAAAAACTCATTTGAAAAGTGTTTACTGAAGTAATGAATCCAATGAGAAGGGTCATTTCCCTGTGGACTTGAAGAATCAGACTTGCATTTGCAATCAGTCAGTCCCTGCTGGCCATTAGAGAGAATGCAGGTTTAATTCACTTCTGCATACAGCAGGCTACGTGAAAATGTTCAGATTGGATCAAAGCTTCCCATTTTGTGGGTGTAACAAATTAATGATAATGAATAATTGATTTAGCTTTTCAGCAGTGAGGCTACTGTATAGATTCCCACTGGCAATGTGAAGACGTGCGTTCATGTGGTATGGCCCCGGTATATTGGCGTATTGCTGCCTCTCACTGTTAATAGGGTAGAACTGCACAGTCCAGAGAGTCAGGGAGGGAAATCACACAAATTGTAATTTTGAGAATACATGTTGTGGCTGCAGCCCCTTGCTGTATAGTAAGCCTGTGGTGGTATGTAATTATTACACAGGACATGTGTTCAGCAGTCACGGAAAGCTGCTTTCAAGTATGTGTGAAAAGTGTGACCCATTTCTGTAAATGAGGGCATGCAGGGAGACACAGAGAGGTTTAAACTCTGCATTCTCAGCTTGTTTGTGAATAATGCCTGGCGTGGTGGCGGAGCATCGTGGACACCTCATGGTGGGATCAGATCCCATTCCCTCCATCCCTGAGATATTGCCTTGACCTCTGCGGTGCACAGACCAAGATTACCTTGACATCTGCTGGGTGGGTTTTCAAAAAGCTAATTAATCCCCACTGACCTGAAGTGTGGCCCAGTCTGTTTGAAGAACAGCTCTCGTGTCGGCGTATAGACTCACCATAGGTCAGACCTCACGTGAATCTTGTTCTTGGGGGATGTGGTGTGAAGTTTTCTTTTTCTTCATGGACAACTCTGTTTGACAGGTCAAGAGAAATTGAATCAAATATTTGAAAACAAATATTGAACCAAGACGTTTAACAAACTTGTTTTTGTCATAACAATTATGACCTGGAATTATTTAGTGAACGTCCACAACTCCCTTTTCACGTCAGATTTAGTTTCGGCTCTGTTTCATGGCCTCTCCCTGCAGCCCACTGAGGATTGCAAACATTCCACATCACGAGGCAACATCAATATGCATGATGGTATAGAACAGAAACATTTATAAATACCACATTTGGCAATGTCAACAACACACCCCCAGGAAGACATTGAGAAATAGAAGACAGCGATGATATTTCTCAATGTTCTCAAGGGAAGCCGGAAATGCCCAATGGATGCATATATAGCCACTGAAGGTTTCGAGATCTGGGAATACTCGAAGATATTTGCTAATTTATTGCTCTGGTTTTTCAAGCAGGTGAGGAGAGAACCTTGTGCAAAATGAGGTTTATCTAAGCAGTGTTTGTGAGGTATTCTGAGGGGACTGGTGGATAACCCCTTCCGTCTGTCATCGCACACAGACGAGCTATGCTCAGCTGCTGTATCCAGGGAAATCACAGGGCTTCAGTGAGTCTACATACAATATCCACTATTGTATTCCTGAGGCAAGCATGCTGCTTTTTTCCATCAGACGTTTTGGCACCAAGAAGCGGTGTTGTTAATCACTAATTATACAACAGGTCGTTTCGAGGAAAGCAATCTGATTGGTTGAAACAGCCTTCTAGCCGTGGTTGAAACGAGCACCACTCCACACCTAATCAAAACAAAGAATTCAGCTGCTCTGTTCTCCCGGAGCGCAGCAAACTCGGTGGCTAGGCTAGCTAGTTTCTTGGGAGTTTCTTGTGGTCGTAGTGACTATACATCTCTGTCATTACATTTCATTAAATAAATATGTTTCTTCAGAGATTTTCTTAGTTTTAAGGGTAACTGTTGGATAATTGCAATATTACACTTGAGCGGGTGGTTTAACGTCATTTATGCACTTCTACGTTGCTTTCGGAACTCGGCCTGCAGCATCGCAGGCGTGCATTAATGACATTAAACCACCACCTCTCGTGTAATATTGCTTAATCAAATGCATGTCTGTTGAATATTCTATACAAATATTCATCCATTCAGGACAACACACTAAAGTTCACACTAAAGCAGCACAATTAAATCATTTGAACTATCTTTTAGTTTTGTTAATATACTTGGCCTTTAGTCAAAACGAGAAAGAGCTGGTGCATTGCTTTCAACTAAATGTAAAATATCTACTCCCACAACATACTGTAGTTACAGCATATAGAACAAAGAACAAAAGTGTGAATTTAAGTTGTGCAATCGTATGAGCAAATTCTGAGTGCAGTACAGTGGGAAGCTGGCCTGGGGGTACAAACTCCCCTCAAGAGGCTATCCATTACAAAATGGCACTGTGTTCACTTTCCTCAGCTGCCTTAACAAACCACACGAAGTCCCACATGAATACAGCAGCCTCCTAGATACACATCGCAGAGCAGGGTGACCTCCCCCCCGTACTCCCTTTTCCAATTTCTCCTCTGAACTTTGACCACTGTCCTCCCACTCTGCTCACCTCTCCATTTCCCTGGGCTCGGCCACCCCCCCGCCGCCCTTTTCCTGCATCGTTCTCGATCTGTTTGAAGACCTGCCTCTGATCTCCAGTCCTCCCATGGCCAGCCCAACACTCGCTGTGTCCATCTTGCTCATGCACTTCCCTGCCTGCCTCAGCCCTTATTGCATGGCTGGCTGACATTCCTTGTCCATGGATCTATTTCGGCACTCTCTCTGGAGGAGGTGATAGATCAGACGTAAGCCTTGCGGTTTGTAGTTGCTTTGTAAATAACATTGTGCACAATGTATAGACTGCAAGAGCGATGGCTCCTTTAGTCATGTCTTTGCCTCTTGCATACAGTAGAAAGCAAACACATTGACACAAAGGAAGAGTGGTCAAAGAGCAGCATGGCTGAGTATAGCAAAGATGTCAGACGGCTAACATGCGGACTGACCTCTGTGCAGGTATCCACAGAGGATGCATAGAATCAATTGGAGAACATTGATGCCCTAAATATACACATGACACAAAGCCGCTTTTTACAGCATGACTCCTACAGCAGGAGTCACCCGTCTAGAAGAGGGTCTGTCTGTCTGTCTGTCTGTCTGTGCATCTGGAGCCAATCGCACAAACCGCTGTATTGTGCTCACTGCCAATAGGACACAGAAATACCTCTACTAATACATTTTGCCACATGTTTTTTTTTTTATATCCAACTTAGATTTTATAATGGAAGTCAACGGGGCTATGATCAGGCTATGTTAATGTTAATGTGTTTTTGTTTGAACTGCGTACAGATCTAATAAATCGCAATAAATAGGAGGGCAAAATCTAAATAGAATCTCTGTTCTCTGTGCTCTCCCATCTGTTTTGAAGTGTTTGCTGTTTTTATCACTCTTGATGACACAAACACCCATTTGCAATAATATGTGGCAGGTTAATGTATCGTGAAAAATATTTGATTCAGCATTTTGCATTTCTCATAATCCATGATCTGATTTTATGGATGAGCAGATACATTTACATGACACTAAAAAAAGTGGAAGGATTTTTCTCTCGTCCATGCAAGAATCTAATAACTATAAATGTACCATGGCAACTTTGTCAGTGTTTGCTAAGCTGAATGCATTGGGCTGTCTAATAACATTGGAGGATTCACTGGAGTGGAAACTGCAAATTGTTTGTCATATCAATGCCTGTATCTTGGAATACAAAAGCATTCCAGCTGATCTGAATACATTTTTATTACAGTAAAATGTATACAATGATAGATTTTAGAGGAATTTATTTGTATTTCTAGAGTGCAGAGAAAATGAAAAGGGTGGGAAAATAATTGATATGGGACACATAATTGCTAGGCATATTATGTATACACAAACCTCCAAAAGTCATGAATGAGGTTCAGTCGCATTCTCCAAAAAAATGACATTTGGGTTAAGGCATTGATAATCACTATGCACAGATTGCCTCCCTACAGGCCATCTTGACAAGGGTACAGTTTTGCGACACAGCAAGGGCAATGTCCCTGGCCCTGCTTGTACACTCCACGGTCCAATGCATAAATAGAGCACCACAGCACACCTCTTAAAAGGCTGCAGCCATCCGAGTGTGTAATGACGCCAGGGGTGAGAGGCACTTTACAACCAACCCATACCTTCACCCACAATGGAGATTAATTGCACTTGATTGACTACATCAGATGTGGTTCTACTTTCTGGCTTCTCGTTTGGTACACTCCGGAATGTATCGGAAGACTTCTGCTTACTCGATATATATTGAGCCCTTATCAGAGCGGAGCTAATTAAGCACCATTTCCATGTGTTTATTTTTTTCGCCCCCTCCTATATCCGGACTGCAGATGGAGTGGGGAAATCTATTAAAGTTGTTGACATGCAATGTGCTAGCCTTTACCTGACGTCAATTCATCGTGGATCATGGTATGCTTGATGGCATTTTGAGCACTCAAGGACCACCTAGAGTGCTATGCAACTACAAGTACTGTAACTCTAACTCTGGGCATAATGAGAAATAGGAAATGACAAATGGGCTACAATATATCTACTCTAGTGCGTGTGTGTGTTTGTGTGTGTGTGTGTGTGTGTGTGTGTGTGTGTGTGTGTGTGTAATCCACGTCCCACCGACTTGAGATTCGACACACGCGTTCCACACCACCACAGGGAGTGCAGTGCCCGGTGTCGAGTCGGTCGGAACCCACGGTTGTCCAGAACCGCCACAAAAGGCCTCTGCCCGGGCTCCCTGCCCATGCTATGAACAGCTCACACGGTTCACACCTGATCACCCCTATATCTCCATATATGGAACTGGCCTGTTCTGACATCTGCATAGACTCCATATTTGGGCATAGATGGATGTTACAGCAGTTATTGGGGGAAGAAGGTGTTACCCAATATAAATGTGTTACATACACACCAACCCATGAGCCATCCAGCATGGACCAATAGAAATACATGTCAACTGTAGTCAGCCAACAATGGTGGGTTGCGTTATTAGTAATTCTACAAGTAATTCTACAATAATACGTTGGCTATACCATTCTCTATACACTCCGTGTTGCCATACTCGGCCCTTCCTAGATTGTGATGCCAGACGGGTCTGCTTTCAATAGAATACCCATTTGATGTACTACTACTACTGTACCTCTTATGTACTTTAACAACTTATCTTGTAATTTACTGTTACAGTGTGATCCTCTTCACCAGGTGCAACTGAGACCATTTCCTCCCCCCTGGCTGTCTGACAACATCTACATACTCTGACTTGAGTACAGTACAGCATGTTGTGACAGGATGGACGACCTCTCAGTGCTATAGATTCCCATCACCCAGAGTGAACAGCGTATTGTGACAGGCTTGAGATGGAAGGCTGCCATTTCCCATCAAAATTGGATTTATTTTCATTAATGCTATGGCCTACTGTATATAGGTCACGGAAAATGATCAATACACACATTTATTTCTATACCGTCCTCCTTGAGGCATGGCAACCACAATTAGACAGCAAGCCAAACTCCATTCAGAAGAGAACATGAGAGTCAGGATATATTATGCTTCATGCGGAATTGAAAAAAAGGCAACAATTACAGTATTGTTGCTTGTATAAATTAATAGGTAAGTGAGTGTAATGTAGGTTACATTTAGCCGCAATTTGCAGCACTAGATTGTTTTTATAATGCGTTGAATCTAGAGTTGAAATACCCTCCATTGACAGCCCATTGATACAAAAAGAAAATTCTGATCTGCTTATATTAAACGACGTAAACTCACCAACATCCATATGACATAGGAATCTGCAAGCCGATTGTCATTGTTGAGGGATTCTGCCTTTTCATTTAGCAATGTTTGTTTTTGTTCTAAATCCTGCTTCCTGTCTAAAGGGGAAGTTGTGTCATGGACTGTACCATTGCACAGCAACATCAGGGGGTGCCAAACACTACAACATAATAAAGAGCTGTACCATTACACAGCAATAGGGGTGCAAATAACACACCAAGGAAACAAGTGACTGATGGGCAGAACAGTGTCATTAAAATATAGAGCATCAATCTAGTTTCTACAAATGTGTAGGCTACTTTTGTTGAGCACGAACTTATCAACTCTCCAACTAGTAAGTAAGTTAGTAAGTAAGTACATTTTATTTATAGAGCACTTTTCAAAACAAAGTTACAAAGTGCTGTAGGCCTACAGTAAAAACAACAATATAAACAATCAAGTTAAAACAAGGCACAAAGGAGCACAACAAAGAATAAGAGCAGAAACATAAATTGACAACAATGATGGTCAAAATAAAAGTTTACAAGATAAAATGTAACCTAAATAAGTGAGTTTTTAACTTGACCTTGAAACCTTCAACATACTCTGCATTTTTTAATTGATAAGGGTAGGGCGTTCCAAAGTGTGGGAGCAACCACTGCAAAGGCCCGGTGCCCCTTGGTTTTCAGTTTTGTCACAGGAATATTCAGGAGGCCTTTGTCAGAGGACCTGAGGGGTCTTACATTTGGTTTTGCCACCAGTAAGTCTGTGATATAAACTGGGGCTAGGCCATGTAGTGCTTTATAGGTTGTTAAAAGGATTTTAAAATCGATTCTGGATTTGATTAGGAGCCAGTGTAGTTCAGCCAGTACCGGTGTAATGTGGTGTTATGTAACTAGGTGTGGCGGTGGATCAGGGGTAGAGTGGCCGGATGGCAACCGCAAGGTTGCCAGTTTGAACCCGGGACTTTGAGTTTGAGCAAGACTCTGAACCCCTAATTGCTCCTGATGTGCTGGTTGGTGCCTTGCATGGTTTCCGCCGCCATCTGTGTATGAATGTGTGTGTGTATGGGTGAATGTAATGCACAATCTATGTAAAGCTCCTTTGATAAAGGCGCTATATACAAATGCACCATTTACCAACTACAACGGAAATGTATTGAAATCCCTTTTATTGTCATTGCAAATGCAACAAAATAGAAATGTACAACTCCCGGATCAAATGCAGTCATGCAATACAAAGTCACATACTGCACCATCCTCCTTCCGCCTGGCCTCGAAAAGAGTAATTATATGAGAATGATGTTTATTCATGTACCCAGAACCCTCAGACTAAACGGCACTGTCAACAAACTGGATTCTAGTCTTTATGACCAGCAGGCCTCAAATCGAGTAAAAATGTAGTCGGAATCTCTGTCAGACAGCAGCACGGCTCCCAAGAATTGTGTACTCGGCCGGCCCATGACCGTGTTGTGAAGCAGGACTCCATTCTTACATTCGTGCATGACACCACAGTGATGCAGCTGGGACGAGTCAGCCTGCCTGTTACGGACCATGGTCCTTCTGAGTATTTGTTATTGATGTTGTGATGGTTAATTGTTATGATGATAATTAGTTGAGCTGTGAATAATATTTATAGTATGGGAATGTTGGTCTTCTGTGGATGGCTTCTATTATAATTTGTTTCTTTCTGTGTTTCATGTAAGTTATTGAATGGAGCTGAATGGAGTATGTTGGAGAGTGAGAAAGGCTGATGGCTGGCAGTGAATGATTGAATGCAGACTTGCCTGTGAGATTGACAGGTCCATGTTCGGACCTCATGCCCCTTCTTCCTGATTGGGTGTCTTCGCCCACACCCTAATCCCAGTTGGCTGTGCCTAGTTGGCTGTTGCCTATAAAAGCTCAGTTGAACCTTTGCTCTGGAGAGGACGACAGCAGTTTGCAGCAGAGACTCGGTCCCTCTGGTCCGCCACCCTTTGCCTGCCCTTTTGTTTGCTTTTGTTTGTTTTAGTTTCTTTGACTTCGATTCCGTTCTGTTCTGTAAGTTTTGCCTTAGCCCCTTTTGTTATCTGTTTGTTCCCTTTAAGAGTAAAACCCTAGTTTTTTATTATTATTCTATCTTTGTTTCTGTCCTTTTGTAAGGGTGTTAGGTCCCTTTTTGTTTTTCACTTTATTGTAATTCTGTTAGTTAGGTTAGTTAGGGTTTAGTATTGTATTTTTGTTCTTGGTTAGGGATTGAGTTAAGGGTAAACCTTTATTTTCTAGATAGATACTTTTGCTATGTAAACCGCACCCTGAAGCCAATACTTATTTGTGAACTGAAAGCTGACAAGCACAATTAATTTGAATCCATTGTCTTTGTGTATAAAGAAAAGAGCTACAACAATAAACTAAAGTTCTTTTTCAACCCTGTCTCCTCTCACATTATGTTGTTTACCTTCACCCTAGACGAAGGTGCGTAACACTGCCCTACAGGGAGGATGTAAGACATCTTGTGAACCAAATCTAATCGTGTATGGACCTCTGGATCTTGGAATCCCGGGAACGGCATGGCCCCAATGTCCCAAAAAAATCAAATCCATTATAAAATAGAAGTTAAATATGTCAAAATGTCGAAAGAAAATATGTGGACATAGGTGCAGTTAGCATTGTGCTGATCGGTCCCGCAGTTTGAGACATTAGCTCCCCACACATACATACGGACGGACACACACACACACTGGATTCCTGCAAACTGCATGCTGGAGAGAGTCGGCAGCCTCCGATACTCTGAGGAATCTCACGTGAAGCACTCATCACAGCCCATCCTGTCCTCCAACAACCTCATTTATTGTACAAAAGACTTGTTGTCCCTACTTGTTGCATAATGCCATGCTCTTACCCGCATCAAGTGAGGCGAACCTCGCACTCGCAGCCTGTAATTCTTTACTCGGAGGCTAGGAGATTACACTGTCACCTCCACGCAACAGCCTTGTTTTCCATTATGCAATGCCTCACAGTATTGCATACACCACGGTGTGAATATTGCATCAGTCTACCAATTCTCATCTGTCATGCAATTTCATTGTTTTCACAGATGCCAAAAATCTCAGAACCTCCTCAAACCTTTTACACCCTCTCCATCCTTTCAGCACTGATTGACAGCCTGCTGTGTCCTCTCACCCCTCTCTGGCTGGCAAGGGAGACAGGTGACCCGTCCGGCTTGGCCCCTGCATGCACCTGTGATTTTATAAGGACAGCACACAGCGGCGACGGAGGGAAAATGTGTCATTCGGTTGAGATGACAAGTAGACGTGAAAAAGAAAACTAAACAAAGGAAGAAAGCAAGATAACTGTCATCTCTGAGCACTAGAATATATCAAAGCCTGTATGAGTGAACTAACAAAGCCACAAAACTGGCCTTTGTAGTTTGTTTTTGCACATCCTTCTAGCAGCAGGACACAACACTCAAAGTCTTGAGACGTGTTTCACAGGAATCTGACAAGCAGCAATGTCCACTCACTGTGCTGCACCACAACATGGATTAACTTGTTAACACAGAAACAGTAGATCTTTTAGAGATTATTTGCACGTTGTGTCTAGGGGATATAACAAAGAGGGAGCCATGGTAAGAAACAGACAGATAATATCTTGTCCGGACAAGATATTATCTCGTCTGGACAAGATATCAACCTTGTTATGCATAGGCTAATTATAAACATTTACTGTATAACACGTGTTATGATATGAAGCTCAGCTTCATTATAAAAGCAATCACAATGCATTATAGACCTGTCCTTTAAGTGCTTGACACACTGTGCCACCAACCAATCCCATGAGTAATTGCTTAGAATATTTTCCAGTACAAATGCAGAACACCGTAGGTACACATATATATAGGTAGACTTGTCATACATGACAACTGATGATGAAACACTTGTAAAATCAAGTGATTCTGCGTTAATTGCCTAAGATAGATGCTCTCTCACCCAACGCCACCCACACTGTACCGCAGCGCCTTGGGCGATGAATCATGCTGCAGGTTGTACAGAGAACAGTGCGAGTACGTCAGGCAAAGGCCAGGGGGATGTAGAGGTGTGGGGTGAGGTGGTCGGGATGGCATGAGGAAAGCACTTTCTTCTCTCTCTCCCTTCTCTTATTTACCGTAAAGTCCTCATCAGACACACGCTTTGTCTCAGCATCTTGCTACTGTATGCTGAAAGCACACTCTTCCTCTTGTCACAAGAGAGAAAATATATGTGGTTTTGGAGAGGAGCTAAAGGTCATGTGATTTATTTCCTGTGCTATAGATTAACCTATTGTTAAATGTACTACATTTTCAAAAGGTAGCTAGAGCACAGTATGCAAGCATGCATATTCAAAATCAATACAACCATGCACACTTTGCCAGAACCTGAAAGGTTCTTTGTTGAGAAAGCAATTAGTTCCAATCAGAACATCCGTCAATTAATCACTATACTGGCCTTTTAATTTTGCTCCAATATGTTCCCAGGCCATATACGTAGTTGGTATAGGCTATTTAATTTACTGCCAACTGCCAAGTAAATTAAAGTGTTCACGAAAGAAAACATTTGCAAAGTGTTAATGCACAATTTAATTGGGTTCGATTTTTGTATTATGCTTTACAAATCAATTTATTTCTTTTTTCCAATCTCCTTTAAATTCAAACACATAATTGTTGCATAAGATCATGACAGCGAACCCACACATACTGTAGTATATTGGTGGAATGTCAATGTTTGCATCGTCTGCTGTGTGCATGACCGTCAGATTTGTACGCTTATATTCTAGTCATCCTTGTATGCAATGAATTCACTATGCTGTCTCGTCTGACCTGTCTCGGGTGACCGAAATAAACTCTGTGTTTGACTTTCCAAGAAGCATCTTGTCAGGAATTGTCTTTTATGCCACGGCGTGTGGCAGGTTCAGCCAGATGAAATTCCTGTCAGCATGTGTCACCTTATTCCGAGCCAACCTCTGAATCCCTCGGGAATTGTACGAACACAAAGCCATAATGAATTTGTCACCTTCTGTGGTTTTATCGTGGGCTGCAGGCCGTCCGACCTGCACAAAGCAGGATGAAGACGGCAAGCTGTGTGCTCCGAACCACGTTCTCCTTTCCGCAGCCTCCCTCAAACGCTAAATGAGTGGTCTCAATGTTATCAGGAAATTATACAGTGCAGGGCATATAAGCCCTTCATATCTAACCCATATTAAAAGACACTTTTCTTTCCAAGTCTACGCCATTCGGGTAAGCCCTTTCACTCAATTAGCCATCTTAAGCTGGCTGTACATGTTGGACAAAGGGACAGGCGCATGTTAAATGGGCTGATTATTCCACGGTAATTACGGTACTTTCGGAGAAGCGTTGTCTCGTCCTCCCTCTCAAACGGCTGGAGAAAGAAAAGCGGCGAGATAGAGGGAAAAGTGTGATAGTGTGAAAATGACAGGGATGAGCGAGAGTGGGATGAGAGCGAGGGTGGGCAGAGAGAAAGGGTCATTTCGACAGGGCGCACCGTGGCTGTGAGCCTCCGACTGCACCAAGGATGAAGCTTCCACAGATCAAGATAATGAGCTTAGACATAAAAGGACACCTCTGCGTTTGTTTCATGGATCACTTTATACCGTGTCCTGGTCCCCCCCCCCCCCCTCCATCCACCTCTTCAACCAATATACAACTGAAATAAGTGCTGCCAATCAGTGTCCATGCAGCAGCGCACAGGTTAAATCTGGAGCTGAAATAAAAAACGTGTTTATTTCACAGGCGCTGCAGAATTGATGGTTACATTCTCTATCGCAAGCTCACTTACACATGTGGGTGGAAGCCTGGGACTTAACCAGATGCCATCTGCCATGATCATTTAACCCATTCTGATCTGAGATCAGATTCTAAAAATGTCTTCTACGTCCTGATTTTTCAAAAATAGCAGACCTACGAGCTCATAGCGCGCCACTCGGTGGTGCACTATGAGCTTGTAGATCTGCTATTTTTTAAATAGCTAAAGCATAACGTAATGCTAACACCAAAAGGGGTTCCCGCCAAGAATGGGTTAACACCAGCTGTAGCGACGCAACTGAGCTTTAAAACAATTATGATTGGAAGAGAGAGAGAGAAAAAAAGACGGGGTACAATTGTGCTCAATCCTTTAATAGACGCTAGGGAGACATAGCAGTACTAGGTTTAGACGAGATTATTATTTTCATTGAAAAGTACCGTCACAAATCAGACAATAACTTGGCTCTATTGACCCATAAAAATCCCCTGTAATACCATTCAATCCTCATAGCGCAATTAGCCTAAATGACTTGTCTTAAAGGACATAATTCAGAATAGCTCAAGGTATTTTTCCAAGTGATTAATTGAAGCACCAACCAGGAATTAATCATCAAGTAAAAATCACACACGTGTGAACTGAGTGGTGCAACTCCCCCCCCCCCCCCTCACTCCTCTCCTCTCTCTCTCATTAGCAGGCAACAGTGCAGCACTAATACTACCTCTCTCTCTCTGTTTCTGGCACAACAGCACCCCTACTGGTACGGTAGTCATAGTCATACTGGTGCTCATGAACCAACACATACATAGGCACACACACATAGGTGAACACGGACATTGCTGTTCCTTGGAGTGGTTGCACCACTCAAAAATAGTCCACATGCACACTGGATTTGTATTATTTTGTTTAATACACACAGCTGACTCTTGAGACACTGAAAGTCACATTGATGTTCTCACCTTTGGAACGGTATCAATGGAAGCCAAGGTAAGGTGTGCAAAAAAAAAAAGGGGGCCATCTGGCCTGGCTGCGTATGAACCGTCATATGAACCGTCAGCTGCAGTTCTGGCCAACTGACCTTGGCAGACCCCGTCGGGCCTGGAGGTGCCGATATGGCACTAATCATAATAACTCTCAGTCTCAGTGGAGGTTGGAAACATGGCAAGACTACTGTACATTTTAGCTTCCCTGACACCTGATGGTCAGACAGTAAGACAACCGTAATATGTTCTGTAGATTCATCTCTGTGTTTCATCTGTGTAATCAAAGCACCGTGCATGTGTGCTGTGTGTGCGTGCGCCGTGCGTGCTTCCCGAAGGCCATCGTAAATGTGCTTTTAAAACAACTCCATGTCGACTTGTCCAGAGGGCTAAACTGAATACATATTTACATGTTAAAGCAGTGAGTCAAGGCCAGGGTGACTATGAAAATTATTTTTATACGCTTGAACGCCAGACGATTTCTCTCTTAAAAAAAAAAAAACAAGACATTTGGATGATCAGAGTAACAGTGAATATCTCCGAGGCTCTCATTTGGCCTTCCGCGTGCTGAATTATTTGAGCCACATGGGAGTCCGTAAATAACCCATGCCTTTGACCCACAGACAGTATAGCCTACGGTTTGAATTTGAATCCTCAACCCTAGGAGAGTCTCTCTCTTGTTTATGAAGTAATCCTGTTGTTGCACCATGATGGAAGGTGTGGAGCGCCTTGCACCTCCGGAGTGTAAATAGTACAGAACATCCAGCACCCAGCCAAATCATTTCTCAGAGCAAAACATTTACTGTTTCTTTCCCCCCCCTTTTCTTTTCCCAGAGTCAGTCAACTTGAATGATCCCTGAAGGCAACTAGTCTAGCTGAAGCAGAGCAGAGTTGTTTCACGGACTGTGTCCTAATGACAGATGGTATTTTCATAGCCAGTGCCAATGACGACCTCTAGCAACCCTGGCTGGAACACAACCTAATTGCAAAAAAAGAAATCCTACAGTGTAACGAAATAAGTTGCAGCCAAACAGTGTATACTTGTAGCTGTACATTTCAGATCTGTCTGGTGAAATAAATAAGCATAACGCATAGCACTTATTCATGCACAAAATGTAACAATACAGAAACCTGGAACCTTGAACTATACTATTACTGCTATTTAATATAAATTAGTCTCATATTATTTGATAATAATTATTATAATTATTATAATGTAATTATATTAATTACACACCCCATGAAGCCTTGAATTCATGGAAGTCTTTGTTTTGTTTTTGACACATTCCTCGGCCGACTCGCAGTGTCTCCCATTGACCGATTGATGAATTGATTGATTGATAAGTTGATTGGTTAGTTGTATTCACAGTAGAATGGGTACCGTACAATTCAAACAAAAGTCAATAAAAAAACTGTTACGAGAACGAAACGATGAAAAGCACTACCGATGACCCAGTCATCAAATTATTGTATTAGGAATGCATCAAAAACTAAATAAATGTATAATAATAATAATAATAATAAATAAATAAATATAGCTGCAAGCAGCGATAAGGCGGGACCAAGAAAGAAGACAATACGCAATAAGAACAATATGCACAAATAAGAATCACAGGCTGAGTTGTCATTCTGGGCATGTCATTATCCATTATTACAGTGTGTAAGTCGCTGTTCAAGTTTTCACATACAAAGTTCTCTTGAACTGGAATTTCAGATAATGGTCCATACATTGTGTGTAGAATGTTTCACGCAAATTGCTCAAAAAACCAGGCAGAAAATCAGGTATAAGCATTCTTCAAACTGCTCAAAATGGCATCTGAGGGCGGAGCTTACTTGTCAAAGTGACAGATGTGTTCCCCTGAGTCAAGGAACATGTGGAAACAAGTGCCATGAATTTTGGCCAAACAAAGCATGAGTCATGACTGTTCAAAGGTTTCATTTTCAAAAGATTGCTATAGCGCCCCCATTTGGCCAATTGACTGACATGACCCTCTACCATACTGTAAAGTCACAAGCATATGACACTGCATGTATGTATGAGGGGCAGAAGAACAGACAGACAGACAGACTGAGATCTGACTCACTGGGAGGTTAATCAGGATGGATCTGACTGGGAGGTTAATCAGAGACCACGCAGAGATCAGATCAGCACTGGCATTAAGTATAGTGAGATCCCAAAGAGATTGGAAATATAATGGTTTATATTAACCACATGAACCCTATAGCGTCTCTGGTCTGGGTTGAACGTTCAGCTAAAATAGAACATCTACACGTCTGTCAATCTGACAGACAGGCGAGGCCGAGGGCATTTGGTGTAGAGGGAAACAAGGACAGAGCCCTGGAGGACCCCGGTCAACAAACTATACAGTGCAGTGCAGGGTTTAACCCATTTTGGGCGGGAACCCCTTTTGGTGTTAGCATTATGTTATGCTTTAGCTATTGAAAAATAGCAGATCTACAAGCTCGAGCTTGTAGGTCTGTTATTTTTCAAAAATCGAAGAACGACTGACATAGAAGCATAGCTTATTCAGAAAACTGTCAGGATGTAGAAGACATTTTTTAAATCTGTGAAACTTTGTGAAACTGGACCCATTTTGTCCTATGGGAGGTGCTACAGGAAAGGCCAACATCACCTCCGTGTAGCATAAATGTGCACAGCACATTCTGAGACATCCAGCCAGTATTCAGTTGTTACAATTCCTAACACGCAAACATGACCCGCTTTAATTGTTTCTAAAATGTTTTTTGTGTCCAATGTATTTGGATTTAGGTCATAAAGTTAACATAACTACTATAACATAACTATTAACTATAAGTTAAAATAACTATAACTAAACGTGTCGCAGTGCAATCAACACTGTTAGAGGCCATACTGTAACATTCCAGGTGACTAAAATGTGACTAAAACTAAATGAAAACTATTCAAGAGACTATGACTAAAACTAAAATCAAAATTTGCTGCCAAAAACAACACCGATGACAAATTGTAACAAAGGCTGAATATAATACCATATACCGTCACAATTAATGATAATGATAATGAATTTTATTTATATAGCACCTTTTTAAAAGTCAAAAAACCAAAAGCTAATATACAGTAAAAATACAGGAAATACAGTAACAATATTTAAATATGTACAGTCACGTAACACTTGGTGTAGAGGTACGTTTTTAATTGAGATTTAAAAACAGGCATGTGCTAGCCTTAGCTGTGTTGGCAGTGCATTCCACAACCTGTAGGTGCCCGGGGCGGAAAATGCCCGATCACCACGTGTAACTAAATTAGTCCTAGGGACATCAAGGAGGGCCTTATCTGACGATATAAGGGTGCGGGGAGAGCATATCAAGTATATATTTAGGGGCCATTCCGTTTAAGGCTTTATAAGTGATAAGGAGATTTTAAAATTGCACCTGGAGCCCACAGGCAACCAGTAGGGTGGCCAGACGTCCGGTTTCACGCCGGACAGTCCGGTTTTAGACCCACCTGTCCTCCTCCCACCTCAACCTCTGGCCGGACACATAATTGTCCGGTTTTTTGTGATATACAGTGCTTGTGTCATTTACTGTCATTTACGTCGTCTGCCTGGGTATTAAAATCTCTGCAGCGCTGCTCAGCTCCGCCTCCGCAGCGAGCCGGCCACACTGTCTTAAAAAGAGAGAGGCTAGTGGAGACGTTCAGAGTGTTGCCATGTCCGCTTAATTATAAGCGACTTTAGGCTTGTTTTATATAATAGGCTACTAAGCCTAGTCAGGGCTTCTTTTGGGCTTGTTTTCATAGACATGGTTGCTTGGTTCTCTTCCAAAACTGGGCAACACTGCCAGTGGGATGGTCAGTTTGTTTGTTGTGCTCTCACAATCACTTTAGTATAGTTAATGCAGAGATAAACAAACCAAATATGCAGAAATGAAAAACTACATTTAATGAGCAATGGAGCAAGGAACTCGACATCATAAAGAAAGGGAGGCTGTGTGAACATATAGGCTGCTGGCATCATTCTATGTCCCACACCGATGACCATAAAACTGTATAAAAAAACCCACAAGAAAGAGATTAAACATAAAACATATCTAAACATGAAATAAAATAAATTGATTCTAAAATGAATGGCCTTTGTGGTACCCTATAATTTAAAAAGGTTAATTTAATTAGCAAATATATGTTCTCTGTGGACATAATGCTGGAGATGATGGTGGTGAAAATCAGGTGCAATAGTAGTAGTAATAATATTAATATATGGGGGGGGGGGGGATCTGGGAGGGGGAGGGGGGTCAGGGGAGCGAGCCCCGCAAAAGTGTCCTCCTTTCTGAGGTCTTGCAGGTGGCCACCCTAGCAACCAGTGAAGGCCAGCTAGCATGGGTGTGATATGGTCTCGTTTTCTCGTGTTTGTAAGTAGTCGGGCGGAAGAGTTCTGTATGAGTTGTAGACGGGAAATTGCTTTTTTGTTAAGGCCGGAGTAAATGGAGTTGCAGTAGTCGAGGCGTGATGAAATGAGGGCGTGAATGACTTTTTCAAGGTCAGGGGGTGAAAGGAATGATTTAATTTTGGCAATATTTCTCACCTGAAAGTAGCATGATTGAACAACTGTTTATTGAAGGATAGGTCGGAGTCAAAGATCACACCCAGGCTGCAGGTGTGATATCTGTGGACAGGGAACCACATTGAGGGTGGAAGGAGAGGGTTGAACTAGAAGGGCCAAATAGAATTATCCAAGAAATATTGTCTACTCCGTCAGAACAAATCAACAGTATTATTAGTCTAAAGGGCCAACAGCTTTAGCTGGAATTCAATTTGTGCCGTTTGATTTGTCATCTCGAGGCACGTTCTGCAGCCGTGTGATGTGGATGACATTCCCGAGCCTGCACCTCTGCACAAGTAAAACAGTATCTCACCCTCTTGTTGTGCTTTCACATCAAATTCGAGGCTTTATCTTTCTATACTGTGCGCTTTAGATTTTTTTTTTTTTTGTCACATAAGTCAGTGGTTCCCAAACTTCGTCATGCCAAGGACCCCCAAATTGACACTAATTAGCCTGCGGACCCCCATTTGAAAAGATACGCCAGGGACCCCCATTTAAGAGAAGATTTTTATGGTGATTCTCAACCCGTTTAATTTAAAGGACCTCCAGGTATGACATGCATTAGCCTACAGACCCCCATTTAATGGCATTTATATCTCTGGGACCCCCAATTTATATTGTATAATCAATGTTAATTTAACTCTGGGAGTGTACAAATGGAACCAAATGGACCCGTTAGGGTCCATTTGGTTCCATTTGTACACTCTCAGAGTTACACACCCATAAGGGTCCACTATCATTTAGCTATGGGGACCCCCTGGAAGTCCCTCAAGGACCCCTAGGGGTCCCCGGACCCCACTTTGGGAACCACAGGTGTGGATGACATTCCATGAGCCTGCACCTCTGCACAAATAAAACAGTATCTCACACTTCTGTGCTTTCACATCAAATTCGAGGCTTTATCTTTCTACCGTGAGCTTTAGATTTTTTTCTTTTAAGTCACGACATAAGTGACAGGTTGTATAATCGCTGTTCTGTTGTAATGTTATTTTAACCTCCACATTTCACAGCTGCTATTCTAGCTGACAACGTTAATGACAACATTAATCATGCACACACAGCTCATGATTATCATTATTACCGATTGTGTTGTATAGGTTTAAAGAGAGGGTTTTATTAAACCTGTATTTCAGTTTCAGCAAACTGATTGTCTTCTAGGTAAACAAAAGTCCATTACAACTGGGAAATACAACATGTGTATACTGCAACATTCACTGACTTGGCACTTTGAGAGGACGCATTCCATTAGTATTTCAATTCCCTCTCAGCCGTACACTTGAACTGCGTTCCCAGATATTAAATTAATTGTTTAGCGGCTGCTGTGTGTGGCAGGCTGCATTGCTGTCAGAGTGGAAATATCATTTATGCAATATAAATGAAGACAAATTGCTATGCCATGATTCTAACACCCAATACGGCAAAGAACATGTTGCACACATGGCGACCTCACTTTTTGTTGAATATTATTATTACGTTTCCCCAGCAAAACAATACATGCATGACAATGGGTATGTTTATTTAAACATACTGTAGCAGCATGCAGTTATTTGATTAGCTGTCCAATATAACTGTAGAAGAAAAACATTCATAGGCCTACATCTGTCTGCCTGCCTGCCTGCCTGTCTGTCTGTCTGTCTGTCTGTCAAATTTGTCATTGCTGCTAAAAATCAGACCCGTCTGAAGTGAGTGGTACTGTACTGTACAAGCCCTCATCCCTGGCCTTTGTGTGTGTGCGTGTGTTAGGCTGTGCAACAGTGGTGTACAAACGCCATAACGCTATTTTCGACCCGGCAGGGACCCAGGGACACACATAGCTGTCTATAGGTGTGGTTGCACCACTCAAAAAAACAGTGGAATCAGAACATAATATGTGCTGGCCTACCCTGTGGATTTGAGTATTATTATTATATTAATAATAAGTACACAGGGTATGCCTTTAACAATAAAGACACCTTAAACCACAAGCCCACATCAGCTATTCTCACTATGTGTTGCACGAATACGTAGGCCTATTATTAGTCGCACATTATTAGTGTACAGAGCTTATGTGGTTTATTTCATGTAAACAATGTAATGTGTGTTTCTACATTTGTAACTCAGAGAATGTATACAAATGAGTTAAATGAACACAGCGAATGTTACAGTCTATGGCAAAATGCCTGCTGCCAGACTAGAAACCACCTCAGCAAGCAGTACTAGAGGCACCCATTTGATCAGCGCCACCTGGCGCAGTCCTCACACATGGGAGTTAGGGGAAAAAAAGACGTACATGAAAAATGACATCAATGCAAAGACATGCAAGGCCCACTAGCGTTTTTCCCCCTTCCATAGCCCGTTTAGACCTGAGCTCGATTCTACAAAATGTCTTCTAAATCATGACAGCTTTCTGAAAAACCTATGTTTCTATGTCAGTGGTGCTCAAACTATTTCATGTCAAGGACCCCAAAAATGTATTTGGCCTCTCTTTTATTTCTATTTTGCAGACGTTTGGTCTCTTTTGTTGTTTGTTGTCACTTGTATTTTGTATTGTCACTTGGGTAAATAAATCCTGTTAAACTTCTGCCAAACTGCGTGCCTTGCCATCCGTTTGTTCATACAACCCTAGCCTCAGACAGGGGTGTGACAGCCTCCGATCCCAATCTGAAAATATTGAAAGAAGCAAAGATTTGAGTTAAAAATGTTCGTTCTGAAAGAATATATTATTCCAAATTTGCGCCACATTTTCACGATTTTTCTAAAATAGCAGACCAACACTATACAAGCTCGTAGCGCGGCACCGAGTGCTCACACTACGAGCTTGTAGATCTGCTATTTTTCAACAGCTAAAGTACAACATAATGCTTAAAACGCCAACAGGGGTTCCCGCCCAGAATGAGATAACAGAAGCACTTCATGGGCTATACAGTCTGAATGCTGCCCTATTGCATGTTTGCATCCATGCATCTCTATGGAGAGGGAAAATGAGTCCCTAGGGGGGGGGGGCGGGAGGGACAAAAGTGTCAAACTACACACTTAGAATGAGTAATGGAGGAACATGCCCATAAATGCCTCCACTGACCTTTCCGTGTACAGATACGACGTGCACGGGAAGGAGACTGGGGGTGACGCTCCAGCATTAACCCACTTTCGGCGGGAACTTATTTTGGTGTTTTAAGCATTATGTTATGCTTTAGCTATTGAAAAATAGCAGATCTACAAGTTCATAGCGAGCTTGTAGCTTGTAGTTACGAGCTTGTAGGTCTGCTATTCTTGAAAAATGTTGCTCAAATCATTGAATATATATTTCAGAGCGAACATTTTTAACTACAATATTTGCTTCTGGGGGGGTCCCTGGAACTACATATTTTGAGATGGGGGTCCGTGGCCCAATAGAAATAATTCTGGGGTCCTTGACATGAAAAAGGTTGAGCACCACTGACATAGAAACAATTTTTCTTTTTAGGATTTAGAAGCCTTTTTTTTATCGACCTCAGTCCAAAATGGGTTAATTGCTGCAAGCAGACTTTTATTTATTTTTTTGCGTGTCAGGGAGGACGACTTATCAACCACCATATATGTTAAAATGAAAATGAAGAAGTGAAATGAGTTTTGGGTTTATTGGGAGAGGACGGAGACGGAGAAAGGGGGTTATATTATTATTACCGAGGAAGGAAAGAATGTATGAGATAAATAAATGGGCTCTAATTTCCGCTGTTCCGTCTTCGGCTGACACCCCGCAAGCTCGACTGCTAGACGAGGTCTGGCTCTATCACCTGAACTGCTACTCAACAACGCATGCTGTATTTTATTCTCCGGCAGATGGAGCTACTTTCACGGATCCAGCCTTTTGTTTATGCTCATCTTCTAACACACGTCACACACGGTGGTTCTCAACATTTTCTGGACCCATGCAGGGCATCTGATCTGACCACTTAAAACACATTCCCTGCCGTTACCATAGGCGGTAACGTGAGGCTATAGTGCCAGAGAAATGTGCGACATAAGCAGAGAAGAAGAGCCCTCGTCCGGCCGACCCGGAAGTGATTAGCCCTCAAAGTTTTTCTCTTTCTTTTCTTTCTTTTGTTTCTTCTATTTTGTAATCTGTGAAGCACATTGTTGCGCCTGCTGTGTGAAATGTGCTATACAAATAAAGTTTAGATTGATTGATTCAACTCAACTCAATAGAAAAGACAGAACAGTACATAACAAAAGTGCAACAATATGGAGGAACAGAGAGACAAAATAAGAAAGGAAAATAGAGCTATGGACAGTATAACATTTACATAATCAGGCACTGTCGAAGGCCACGGAGAAAAAGTGAGTCTTCAATAGGGACTTAAAAGGGAGGGAGAAAAGAAATGCTGCTGCATGAGAAACAAACCTACTGTGAGTGACTGTCAAATGCACCAAGCGGGTGTCAAATGTGTCTTCAGTGTTTGGGTGATTAACTGAAATGGATTATTATTCTGAGACTTATTTTGAGTCCTGCTTAGTACAAGTAAGAAACACTGTAGTAAAACTTTTGATAATAAAATACTTTTAAACATATAGTTTTTTTTGTCCAGCTCATGAATGTAGCCTGTGATAGTGTGATTAGTGAGTAACAAGTAAGAAGAAAACAAAAACAATCTTAACCCACGGTGCATGAATGCCCCACCACTATTGTGTCGGGTGGGTCCATCGTAGATCTACGATGAACCCACCCGACACAATAGTGGTGGTCCCCAGGCTGCTCCTAGTCAGAATGGTGGTCCCTGGGTCAAAACCAGTTGAAAACCCCTGCAGTAGAGGGAGGCTAGGACCGGAGTAATGTGGCCGCGCTTCTTCTTGCCGGTGAGAAGGCGGGCGGCAGCATTCTGCACCAGCTGCAGACGCCTAAGAGCCGTTTGGTCCAACCCTACATAAAGGGAATTGCAATAATCGAATCGTGTAGTGATGAAGGCATGGATTACCCTTTCCAGATTGGATGGGGAGAGGTAGGCCTTGATTCTATTGATTGATTGTCGCGCCAGGCTCGCTCACGGCCATGATCTGCCACTCAACAATTATGCATATCGTGACCGCAAATTAATGTTTTAAGCTCTAAACATGGTCCCCTTTATCTCAATCTGAGCCCTAAAATGCTTTAGATCGCATGTGTGAGCGCGTGCACAAGGATGAATATTCGATGACTACACACCATGGGAGCCATGCACCGGAGGGTAACGATAGATGCTAAAAACTGTTAAAAAAACATTACCGTACTATTAATTCTGGATTAAATTACATAAAACAAACCCGAGAGTCACCGTGTTTGCAAAGGAGGTTGTAAGCACGAATCCCGATTTAACACGGCCTCTGCCATGTTAAGTGGCCAGATGGGTGGGCCATGGGCATTTTCAGAGTAAGCTGATGGTCGTTTATTTGAATGATCAATCAATTGATTGCGTTCCGGCTCAGATCAATGGAACTAAGGCAGGACTACTTTAATTTCCAATTAAACAGTATCACGATGAAAACTCACTTTTCAAGGATTTAAGTAAGAAACGTACCATGCCATTAATGCTACTTTGACATTATCATATTAGTGTTTTTGCCAATTATTTGGAGGGCCCACTTTCAATTTCCCCGAGAACCACAGTCTGTTCTATAGCACGATGCAAACAATCTCCTCATCTTCCACGGGAAGCAACCGCGCTGATTGCATATTAATGATTCATATCTAGGCTGCCCTGGTCTTATTTAAAGTCAGAGATCAAAATAAAGAGAGCGCCGGCCAAGCATATACCGATCTACTTGCGCTTCAAAAGCCACCTCTGATGAGAACCCGCCGATACCACACACGCACGCACACGCACACGCTCTCCACCCATCCATCCATTGACTGACCCAGTTCTTCAATGCTCAGGTGGCAGATTTGGTGACGGCATAAATCATTCTGAGGCAAAGATCCGTGCTTTGATCGATGGCACCATCAGCGAGATCTAACAGTCAACACCACTGCCTGACCACTTCTCCTGGACCCGGTGTCTATAATGTTGCCTGTTTGTCCTGTGCTAATTGGCACTTTCCAGTACATAAATCACACAAAAAGATCTGTAGCGAGCAGCCCGTTCTCTCTGAGGTATAAGCTAACTGCATTCAGAATGACCGGGACCTGCTAATTAGAGGGGACACATTTTCCTCCAGTGTCTGCATTGAGTAAACTATATGACATAGAATATAGCAGCTTCTGTTTGGAGGAGGTTTTGTTTTGGTCCTTTTCCACATGCAAAGATCATTTGTGATTATAGTGTATATAGACCACGTTTAAACGGTCTATATAGGCAATGAAGACAATTCATCAGCATGTTAGCATCAACCGAAATATAATACTATGAGCAACAAAAACCCAAAGCAAAGATTAAAGGGACACCCGGACACTTCACCCCTTTTGCAACCAGATCTTATTTTAAAGACGTTTGGGAGACAAATAAACACATTCCTGGGGGGTTTTATGTGGGTAATTGTTTTTAGATATTTTAGTATTTCCAAGTGTCCATGATGTCATGGACACTGGGCTCACTTACTTCCTGGACTACATGTTGTCTCAGTAAGACAGCCCTCTCCCTATCCATGAGGAGGAGCAGTGCACCAAAGCATTCTGGGAATTGTAGTACAGGAAGGAATAAAGTGAGCCCAGTGACATCATGGACACTTTGACACTTTGAAATACTAAAATATCTCAAAAACACATATTACCCACGTAAAAAACCCAGGAAAGTGTTTCTTGTCTCCCAAACATCATTAAAATAAGATCTGGTTGCAAAAGGGGTGGCGACGTGACCCTTTAATTCACTGCTACCCTGACACACAGCGGCACAAAGAGATAATTCAACATTATTGGCATGCTTAGCCTTTGACTTTAAATGAGCAGCCCACAGAGAGCCACAGAAATCCAGTACGGAACCCATTTCCAATTCCCCATAACATCAATCAATAACAGAAAACAAAAAAATTCAATATGCTATTGACGTAGATGTGATTACAATGGCATGCGTTCCTATCACTGTTGTCTTTGGCAGCAAACTTTGATTTTAGTTTTAGTCATAGTCTCTTCAATAGTTTTAATTTAGTCTCAGTCACATTTTAGTCACCTGGAATGTTTTATAGTGTTAGTCTAGTTTTAGTCGACTAAATATCATAACATTTTAGTCGAGTAAATCTACAGTTGATTTAGTCGACTAAAATTAATTTTGGTGGGCCTTGATGCCGTCGTAATGACTGTTTTTACACTTGCTGAAAATGGCAGATCTAATGTACAAGCTCAACACATCGCAGCGCAATGTGTTGTTAGCTTGTAGATCTTCTATTTTCAGCATGCAACCCAGTGTCAAATGACTTATACTGGATATCTTGTCCACTAGTCCCTTCCTAACATTTTACTCTAGTTTTTATTTGTTGACGAAATTGTCAATATATTTAGACTTAGTTTTAGTCTTCATAGCTTAGTTTCCATTTAGTTTTCGTCAGTGAAAAAAGGTAGTCGACGAACATTTTTCGTCTTAGTTTTATAGTCGACTAAATCAACACTGGTTCCTATACTTGCAATCTGTGGAGGACCCCTGCTCTGCAGGACCACTTCGCTCTCAAGTCTTGACATATAAATGTGCACGCTTTTAATTACCACCCTAGAATAACTTGACCTTGAGTGTTAGAGTGCACTGAGCATTATTTCATTGCTCATGATTATATTTATTAAAATATATCTGTAGGCCTATGCCAAGTCCTGGCACAGTGGGGTGGAATTCAAGAAAGGAGGCATGCGGTACTAGGGGCTATGCGGCGGATGAGAAAGAAGCCAAGACTCAATTCCTTTTCATAGTAAATAATAAGCTTGTTAAATGGCTGAAATGTTTTTTTTAAAAGCTATTATATGCCCCATTTCACTTTAATTAGCCAAATGTCACAGAGAACTGCATGGTGCACAGCCTTCACACGAGATTTACTTTTTGCATGACAAAACAGAATGTTGAGTGACGCTAATCCAACACAATGGCAATTCAAATAGTTTGACAGGTTAAAATACTGGGGGAATTAGTTCCCCTGAAAAAGTATTTTGCTGTGATTATTGACGCTATACTTTGGCTGCATACAATGGTAAACAATATTGGTCAATTAAATAAATATTAATTTTGTGACTTCAGTGGAAATAACTAGTTAGACGCACATCACACTCACTAAATGTATATTTGAGTAAAAAACCCTGGCCATAATGTTTCACCACATGGACTATAGTGTCTCTCTTTTGGCCATGTCAATAATATAAAGTGAGGGGCGCTTGACCAACCCTTATCATCTTACATCATCGCAATATCATAACGTAACATCATATGCCGATTGGCTCAGTGACAGACAAAACATTAAACACATTAAACTCTGTTCATTGTTAATGGCATTTAATGTTTGTGTTAGTGACACAACAAACATTAAACTATGTCCATTGTCAATGGAGTTTTTAATGTTTGTCTAGGAAAGACAAACATTAAACCTGTATATAGAAGGGGCTAGCACCCCTCAAAAATAGGCGAACGTTTAGAGAAAATACTATAGCAGATGCCTGCAACGTTCACAAGTCAAGTGCATGTAATATATATATATAAATATCTCAAATAAAAATGTATGACGTTTAGGAGCTTTAGAACACTTTCTTTATGTGTGTAATATGTGGTTTTAGATATTTTAGATTGAAGCAGTGAGCCCAGTATCTCTGATGTCATGGACAATGGGCTCACTTACTTCCTGGACTACATGTTGTCTCAGTAAGACAGCCCTCCCCTATCCACAAGGAGGAGCAGTGCACCAAAGCATTATGGGAATTGTAGTCCAGGAAGGAAGTGAGCCCAGTGTCGATGACATCAGAGACACTGGGCTCACTGCTACAATCTAAAATATCTAAAACCACATATTACACACATAAAGACCCCCACGAAAGTGTGCTAAAGCTTCTAAACATCATTAACATATATTTTTTGCAAAAGTGTCCCTTTGGAAAAAAAGAGATCTAGCATGCAGGTCAGTGAGTCCAAGTAACATTGTTACAACAGAATAGATGGACCAATTCTGAAATGTCCCACAACTCTATATATAATACATCAACTAACACATGTACTGTAACCAATGAACAAACTCACAACGCATCGCATGGCGACACCTCGTGAGCTTGTAGATCTGTAGTTTTCACTAATGTGTGCAGCCTATTTTCGCCATTTGTTTGCCTATTATGACATGAAAAACATTTAGCTACTTCTTACTAGTGTGATTTAATAAAATCATAATGCATATTTTTAAGACGTGTAGAGAGTTTGCATACAGGCTTTTACACGTAATATCCGTCGCTATAACTATAGTATAATGGAGCGATCCAATTACACACAGTCAACCGCGGGAGATGATTAAAAATGACTAGCAAAGAGCAAAGACGGGGGACTTAACTAAAAGTCTTTAATTACACCTCATGGGCATTAATCACTCTGAGGGATGAGGTTCATTTCCCGGTCTTCTTAATCTTCGTCATGGAAGGAGTGGGTGAGCAGTGTGTCTTGACTGGTCCCAGCTGTGAACCATACCAGTACATTCATACTGTATGCTGCCACCATATTGCCTCCCGAGGCGAGCTTTAGACATGTCCTAGAATAAACCTGCTTTCAATGATACAGCATTGGTATTTACGTTCTGCTTTCCCCACATACTGTACACAGCTGCATACCACAGTGTGTGCAGTACATATACTGTACCTGCAAGAAATATCTATTTACTGAGACAATAGAGCGTCGCAGTCCCGCCCCCTTTCATGACGATGCCAGGCCCAGGAAATTATTCCCAATGCATTTCAAAAAGTATTTATTTAAAGACGGTTACGCCGCGGACATAGCCAACTGGAGTCGTGACAAATCATGTCAATAAACACAATATTTTGGACCAAACAAATAATTACAAAGAATTTTTTGCTTCTTTGTTCGGCCCAATTTTTTTAGTTTGTTGTCATGATTTGTCACAACTCGAGTTGGCTTTGTACGAGGCTTAAAAGGTCTTTAAAGGTGATATAGACAAGTTTTCAGCCATAATTTAAAAAATATATAAATGTATTCTTTTGGCCTTTTCCCCCTGTATCTTTCCCTATTTTATGATGCTGAGGTGTTCTCCTGCAACAGCACACTCCCCCTTTGCCCCCCCTGTGGCTGAATGGGCTGTTTATATCCACTACAGTTTACTACTCGGGACGTCGGAGGGGATTTAAACTTTTAGCCAATTGCAGCGCGAGGCAGTGACGGTGTGTTCAACCCAGCACTGCAGTATTATAACGAAAACGCGATGAGATTTCAATTGCAATGTATAATATTATCCCCATATCTTAGTTTCACTAACATTGTTCATGTGAAATAGTATGTTTATGATTTAATATGTAAGCCTATTGAAATGATGAGAATCGCTATGTATAGTGCATGGTTGGGTGGTGTGAAACTGAACAACACCAGCAGCAATAAGCACCCCACAGAACTCAGGATCCTTAGTCACAGAACAACTCAGACCCCAATAAAATCTCCTGTTTAGGCCTACATCAATATCGTTCTCGTTCATGTGGAGTGGGTTGTATGTGCTTTTGTTGAAATGGTGGAAGTGGAAGTGAGTAATAGTATTTCACCCTGCACCGCCGCGGCGACTGCCTGCCAGCCGGCCGTCTTGAAGCGTGCATTCAACCCGTGCTTGCCAACGGTGACAGGCCGTCGCGGATCATCATAGCGATTTTTCTTCATTGCAATGAATAACCGTGGACAGAGTAGTTCACATGAATGAACGATGCTGTAGTGGCATGGGGCATTTGAGGGGCAATATGTTTTATATGCACGATTACAAATAAAAGAGAATTGAATTCAGAGCCAGTGAGTCTCCTCTACTTCCTACTTCCTCATTTGCGGGACTCGGTGTGATATTGCGATTATGCTACAGTTACCCTTAAAAAAACATGTCAACTCAATGTCATTGTTGTAACTAAGATATCGATAGAAATTCATAATTTTGTAATGTCATATTTAGCCATACGAGCGCAATATCCATAGCGTCCCTCCCAGCAGCAACAACAATCCCATAGCCTGAAGTGACCTGGCTCAGCCAATAGAATGAGGGGGGGGAGGGGGGTGGAGCTAGATATGCATTTGTTTGGAAACACTCACTCACTTCTGTGTACAAACACTGGAAACTTGTCTATATCACCTTTAAATAAATACTTTTTCAAAAGTCTATGAGGAAAATGAACGGGGAATCATTTCCTGGGCCCTGGCAAGGACTGTCTAAAGAGGACGGGACGCGAAGACCGTAAGGGCGCCGCCATGTTGCTCACATGGTGCTCCATGGAAGGAAAGAAACATGCGCAATGGGCTATATGCAGCCAACACTTCCTCGTTCAGCTTCCTTGGTCTCAACTGCGCATGTTTCTTTCCTTCCATGGAGCACCATGTGAGCAACATGGCGGTGCCCTTACGGTCTTCGCATCCCGTCCTCTTTAGACAGTCCTTGGGCCCTGGTAGGGGGCGGGACTGCAACGCTCTATAGACGCCTTAACAGACGATGCGCATAAAGGCAGCAGAAGAACATCACCTCCCATAAGATGCAATGGAAAAGTTCTAACTGCACAAACGTGTAAAAAATGGAAGAATTATTAGTATTTTTATTGTGATCTCTCGCCCTTGAAATACATAATCCATTGGTTTCTGTTATGTTTGAACAATAATAGCAATTCAAAACCAAGCATCCAGTCGCTGTCATAAGAACGGGAGGTGTGCTCATGAACACGGCAGCAGAGCCTATTTGTACGCGGCTGCACGCGCACCTGCAGCCCATCAAGTATAATGTATGCTTTGTCCCGCATTGGTGTCGCGCACGCAGACCTCTAAGCTCACAACAGTCGCATCCGCGATGCGATGTGAGCTTGTATATCAGCTGTTCTTTGCGTTCAGTACTGTTGCGCTTTGAAGTATAATGTCTCCTAGGGTGCATCTCACTAGCCAACACACAAGAGAGATTGAATGGACTGAAACCAGCGCTCTCCAAAACAACAGGTTTGGAGATCTGTTGGGAATAGATTACATGAAACAGTCACCCGTGCGCCCAGTCCCAATGTTTGTAAACAAATAATTGGTCTATAGGGACAGTTCTGCTGCATAACCCGCTTTCCACGCTATTTAATCCATGTTTCTGCCCTGCGTAATACGCTAAACCTGCTATTTGTTTTATGTGTTTAATTCGCCGTCTTTTAATAATTAAAAAGAAATGGCGGATTTGTCGCGGACATGGTGACGAGGCCGTCGCGTTATAATGACGAAACCGGAAATCGACACCGTGCTCTGGGCTGCAAGGGCTTCTGGGAAAATGAGTTCAATGCAAGTGAAGTGCAGTTTCAACTGCACTTTCACTGCCTGTTGTTCCGGATCGCGATGGTGGCATATTTTTCAGTTCGACAACAAGCCATTTTCAGGGGGATTTTCATGGATCAAAGGCACACATACTTGCATAGCATACCTGCATTATGCTCCAAAGGTAATTAAACAATCTCGGCAGGCTGAGACCCATGAGTTGGCTGTGTACTGGGTGCACTCTTTCCCCCCACTTTACCAAGTCTCGTCTCCATGACAATAGGCGATCTACAAGCTTTCACAACACGTCGCAATGCGACACATTGCGAGCTTGTGAATGCACTATTTTGGACGAATGTTCCCACCAGAATAGAGGCGCTAGAGTTCAAGTGGTTACGAGCGCATGTTGTAACACTGGCAGCCTCTTGGCAGTTGCAACGGTAGATCATGGCATGCTGCCAGGAGTCCCAGGACCATGGGTCCCATGATAAAAAAAAGAGAAAGAAATGTATGGTCTTCACTTTCAATTCAGGACAAAGGAATGCAAGAGCAGGGTTTTCTTTAGAATTCAAAAGGTGGACACCTTTTGTCAGGAATAGTCTCATAATAGTCTTATTATCAGGAGAATAGCTAAGCAGGTTTGAATAGGGATAGGAAATGACCCAAATCTCAATGTTACACTGAGTGTTTATTGGACTCAAAGAGTGCGGAAATGTTACATTTGTGCACACTCACGACTTAAAATGAACACCGATTGTTGAAAACAATCACACCCGTGTGAAGTGAGGGGCGCTCTTATCAAAATGCCATCATACATCATCACATTCTGGCCAATCAAAATGTGTGTCCTCACTTTTGTTTTCAAAGTTTGTGTTTACACACTTTTGTCTTTAATGTTTATGTTTACACAGACCCTCAAAGCTGGACGTAGGATGGGCTAGCGCACCTGGCAAATTAAAAAGCACCTTTCTAAATATATTGGATAGTTTAGAGAGATTTGTCAAAAGTGTGGTGTTTCCATCATGATCAGACGTGAGTTTGAAGGCATAGACCAAACACTGTACAAGTGCAAGCTATTTTAATGAGGATATCATTAATTTAGTTCATGGTCCTGGTTGTCTTGATAGGCTTTATCTAGTAAAAAGCCACAAGCTTTTTTTTGTGACCAAGTTTTTATTAAACATGTTTTTCATTGTCATTACAAATCCCCCATCGCCCCACCCTCCCCAAGGTTCCAATTACCGTTGCAACAAGAGAAGACATTTCGTCAGTTAGTTCAACAAAAAGCCACAAGCTTGAATTCTTCTGTATATCACACACATCCACTCCCTGTTAAGTTCAGAATAGATTTTAAGGTGCTTTTATTTGTTTTTAAATCACTTCACGGTCTCTCTCCCTCCTACCTCTCTGACCTAATTGTGCCCTACGTCCCACCTAGAGCATTAAGGTCTGCGGACAAGCTGCTGCTGGTCGAGTTTACGACTAGTAAACTAGTATACTTTTAAATCCCTCCTCAAAACTAATCTGTTCTCCCTCGCCTTTAACTGCACCTGATTTACCTGTATATTGATTTCCTGCTGTGCGCTATTGTATGCTCTGTTTTATATTTTATCGTCTCTTTTCGTTGTTTTACATTGCTATGCTCTACCGTCTTGTTTTACTCTGTTCAGCACTTTGGTCAGCTGTGGCTGTTGTAAAGGTGCTATACAAATAAAGTTTGATTTGATGTTTTAGCCATGTATGCGAAAAACGAAAGAAGGACTTGATGTATACTGCATGCAAGCCCTTTATAGCTCATGGGGATCGTACTGGAGTCAATTAAATAAGTGCTTACACTCACTGTAAATATATATATATAAATAAAATAAATGCCTCATTATTAACCAATAGTGACACTCGGGCATGCACTGGTCTCTTCTCCACGGATTATCCATCTCATTTAGTTATGCCTTCCAAAGAGGTAGAGACTTATCTTCTTATAGGCTGTAGCACAGCACTGCCCAGTGGGGTCCCTTACATTTTGCAGCCAACCATTTAAGAGCGATGCACTGCAAATTGAAAAAGTTGTCCCCTTGAATTTAAGCTTCCATGTATCAATTATGATGTATACCGTAGGAACATTCAGCCGTGTTATAATGCCTCAGGAAATAGTAACGATAAGAGATGGGTGTGATCAATGTGAACATGGACCTAAACATGCACGCTAGAGGTGGATATGGGAACAAGAATTCATTTCAGATGAGGTTATGTGCTTTGCTCCAGTCAGTTACATTTTTTTATTTTTTTGCTTTGGTGTTTTGATGCTAATTGAACCATAAAAGTATTGAATTGCAGACTTAATCACATTCCAAGGTCATTTCAGTGCTGAAAAGTTACTTCCCTACTAATGAATGTCTGCCTTTGGGCACTCAGTGGGTTATCACTTTCTCTCTGAAAAGCAATTACCTGTTTCTCTAATGATTGTTAGTTTACGCCCCAATTCACACAGATGGGTTTTTACTGAACCTATTTGTAAATGCAGAACCAAAACAAATAGTGGTGGCTCATCCTGTCCATATCACACAATCACACGCACGCACGCACGCACGTGCACATGTGCTCTACTCTAAATCAATCTGTCAACCCTCATGAAGGTACAGTTTTGAAGTCTGATAAATCACAAATTAAATGCACAAAATGATGCACAAAAGGAAAGACTGTAGCCTATCTAGAGATTCTAGACAGTACTATTTAGTACACAACTTATTTTCAACTAGGTGCCAACGTTAATTTAACTAATCAAAAAGTGGATATTATAATAAACAAGTAGGACACGCAAACGCGGGAAGCGAACGCAGCTCGTTTGTGTGTGTGTGTGTGTGTGCGTGCTACAGCTGCGCCCTCTGGTGGCGGGCGGGTGGTGTCACAGCGGGACAGACACACAGACACACACACAGACAGACACGATCTGCAGGGTCTCATAGTTAGTGCTCACTACGTTCGCAATAATAATTTATTCATAATTCATCTCTATTTTGGAAATGTCATTATCGGCAAAAGAAGAAATGAATATGCTTCTTTTGAAGGGCAGTAATTAAACTGGCAAAAGCTCTTACAGTCGCAAAAATGTGTAAACAAACTTATCGTCTTTTAAAATAGTCATTAGTTTCAGAGAGAATAATTACAAACTAGGAACTCATGCCAGCATAGTCACTTAGCCTACACGTTTTTGCGAACGCAGTGAGCCACTTACTATGACAGCAAGGGCTGAATGTCTGTGTGTGTCTGTCTGTCCCGCTGTTACACCACCCGCCCGCCACCAGAGGGCGCAGCTGTAGCACACACACACACACAGGGCGCAGCTGTAGCACACACACACACACACACACACACACACACACAACCACACACACACGAGCTGCGTTCGCTTCCCGCGTTTGCGCGTCTTACTTGTTTAAGTGCTGTGTGTGTGTGTGTGTGTGTGTGTGTGTGTGTATATATGCACGTGCATGTTTGTATGCACGTGTGTGTGTGTATGTGCGTGCTTTGATATGCAAATAGGCACCACCGTTCTGTCAAGTACAATACACTTTATGCATTTAGTAGAATCTCTTATGCAGAGTAATTAAAAGTTTTAGCTCAGAGTAAGTAGCATGAGCCCTACTCAACAAACAACAGGGTCACATATAACTGTACAGCCTGCAAAGAAAACAATTTAGTGCTTCAAAGAAACCGGCATACCAGGTAAATCAACCTAACATCTGCCTGTGTCTGTTTGTTGTATAAGGGCCTCGCAAAATTACATTTAACTTTTGTTGCAAATCAACCGTATCACAGCCACCTGGTGGACGCAAGAGCCGACGCTTGACTGCCGACCCGGATGTACTTGCTTTTAGTGTGATGCACGTCCGTTTGTGGCGTCCATTTTAGATGCTAAATATTTAGCGTCAATGCTAGCCAGGTAAAACGAGGCCATCCTTGCTCTAGAAAACGCCAATGTTAATGTTAATTGGTTAATCTGGTTCTGTTTATGCTTACAGTATTACTATGTACAGTAGGCTCACCAGGCTGAAAAAGACAGTAGGAATACTGCACCTACTGTATGCATTCTTATATTGAGTTCAAGGTTGGACTTTATTGTTACGTCTCGTGTACAGGTACATATTATATTACATAGCATAAGTGAATAAGTGAGTACGGCAGTACGTTTAAAGGACAACTTTAGTTTTTTTTCAACCAAGGTTCATGTTTTAGGTTGTTATTAGAGAAAGTAAAAGATGCGATTTTTTAATTTGCTGCTTTCTTTCGTTTTAGGGATTTTAGCTATTTTTGACAGGGCATTCGATCATGGGGCTAAATATGTATTTTTTTTTACAACATATTATGGCGATTTCATTTATTTAATTATTTACTATAGTCCTAATAGACCCCAGGAAATTACATCTGGCCACAGAAGATCACAGGATCTACTGAATGTGATGGTAGCCTACTGGGGGCAAGCCACACTTATATACTCAATATTTCAGTTTGACACATTCAGTAGATCTTGTGATCTTTTGTGGCCAGATGTAATTTATTGGGGTCTAGTAGGACTAAAGTAAATAATACAAAAATAAATCGCTATAACATTTTGTTATATTCGATGCTCGAATGTCAAAAACAGCTCAAATCCCTAAAACGAAAGAAAGCAGCAAATACTTTCTCTAATAACAACCTAAAACATGAACCTTGTTTGAAAAAAACTAAAGTTGTCCTTTAACTTCTGTGTCTGTTCGTTCAATACAAAATACAAAACAGGCTGCACATTTGTTGCAACTACAGCAGTGTGTCCCCCCCCCCTCTATGATTAAGATCTAATTGACCAATCATCATCTGCTGGCTGCTTGAATGACACCATGCCGAGTGAATGGGACCACGTACTGCACGCGGATGCCAATGAGAACATTTGTCTTGTGCTCAATAATGCGTGTCTTGCTGAGGTAGAAAACTAATGACTGAATAATGACCACCCGGGATGGTCTCCGCTGACTTCCATTCTTACACTAATGCACAGGAGAGAGTACTTTAATGCAATAGTTAGGAAAGGAAAGGTCACGCCGTCTTGTTCTTATCTAGTGCATTGTCCCCTGACTTAATGAGGTAATAGACTTCATGACCTTTACTCACTGTCCAACCTTTGTGTCATTTTAGACCAAAAAGGCACATGCCTCCAAATTCAGTACAGACATTGGGCCTGATTCTTCAACGCGCTTCCGCTTATATATTGACGTGACGCTAGCGGAAAGGCATTTACGTGGATTTCCCACATTAATTTGGAATTCATGGAAATGGCCGTGAACTTGACGCTGACTTTGGTTGATCGGAAACTCAGCTAAATCCAGAAATTTGCGGAAGCATACACTTGCATATATATTTATTCAGAAGGCTTTAGTCTTCATGCTGAATCAATAAATAGTCCCCAAATCTCAGATAAAATATGTAGGCATGTGTCCCCAACATATTGGTCGATCAGCACATAAAAAAACGATATATATATATATAAAAGCCGAGTGCACTTGTATGCCTAAATGCATGCATTCTAGAGGCAAGTTAGCCTATAGAGTCCCATAAGGAAACTGCCCCTGCAAGCCCCGACACCTTTTTATTTATTTATTAGGATATTTCTATAGCATGCCATGCGCGATTGCGCTGCTCACTTGACAGCCTTCTCTAGGCTACTCGCAGTGCAACGCGTTGTGAGCTTGTAGATCGGCTCTCGCGGACTGCATGTTAAAAAACAAACTCACAATTATAATAAGAACATAGGCCTACACTTATCTGCATTTTGCACTGTACGAATCTAACGTTGTTTAGTGTGTGTTAGTGTATTGTTTAGTGAGTCAGTTCTCTTGACTGTCGGTGTGTGTGACTGTGTGTGTGTGTGTGTGTGTGTGTGGGGCGGACAGCAGCATGCTGAGTCCAATCTGGGTGAAATTTACATTGGAAAATCAATATAACGGCGCGGTGAGCCCGGCCAGGACAGAACACGGCCCGGCCCGACTGGCATTCTATAGCCCTATAAATCCACATTATGGCATCAGCGCGTGCAATTTGGTCAGTCAGTTTTAAGCCAGCTCACCTTAATTCATTATAATATGGGCAACGTTGTAGCTGTGTAGGCTGTAGGCTACTACATAGATCTCATCATGAGATCAATCAAGTTTGCCGCGAATCATTTTAATATGAGGACATCATGAAATGAACCATGCACTTTCGAGGATATAGGCTACCCGCTGTATATGGTTGAAATTCTAAATAGCTATGCCTACATGTCCATGCTCAGAACAAATCCATTCTCCACATATGCATTCAGACAGCTGACAGTGAGATGATATTAATCTATTCCCCGAATGAATCAATGCAGCTCTGATTAAAAAAAAGTAGCGGATATCTCTTTACTTCTGCAGGTGCCTTTCTTTTTTTATAACCCTGCAGTGCATTCATCCTGTCAAAATTAACTACTCTACAAGGCACAAGCTCATCGCGCTGTTGTATAGAATTGAAATCCTCTGTGCAGGCTATGATGACGTATTTCGAGATTTCCTGTTGCCCTTATATGGTGTAGAATGGGCGTGGATGTTCCAACTAACCAGGCGACACCAGGCGAATCGCTTGGGAAAAATGCGGAAAGGATACACTCGGCGATCCGCACAAATGAAGTGATTACACCAGCTTCCCTGAATAACACGTCCTCTCAACGTAGGATGATCGGACGGATAAATACGATATCCGTTTCCGCCACCGTTACACTCTGGCGCATTTCGTTTTTGAAGAATCAGGCCCATTGTGTGTTAGTTACACATAGCCAGAGAAAAGATGCACAGGCCTACTGAAATATCCAACAAAGACATATCTTGCCCTTCTTGCCCTTATTCCATTATAAAAAATTGACCCAGGGTGGGGTGAGGATGTGTACAATGCATTCAAGGATTAAAATCCTATCAATGAAAACAGACGGGGCCCCAGCGATGCTAGGAGTTCATTCAGGATTTGTGTTCACATTAACTTCGGATGAAATGGAGATTTCTGAACTAGTAAATTACTGGAGGACTTTTGGCCACTTGTGAGCAGAGACAAGTATCCCCTGATTGTGTCGTGTGCACTCAAGCTGCATGCCTACGTTGGCTCCACACAAATGAAAATAATAACATCCAAGTTTAGAACTCGTATTTGACTCACATCCTCAGACTGGCTATCACTAACTATGAACCAGATTTCAAAACGCTTGCAGATAATGTGCAGTCTCATTAAAGGTGGGCTGACCCAAATTCTTGTCCTGATATGTAAATTATGTATATTTCTAATACATATGTCTCAATATTTAGGCATTCATTATAACTATAAGAATTTATTCTTAAACTATAGTCTTTGTCTGGATATGTGCACATGCATTGAGCCTGTCAGAAATCGCAAAAAAAACAAGTGTTTTTCTTTTTTTTAACATAATTATTTTAGTGGTAGATCATGGCTTTCAATTCGGAATAAAATGGACTCTTGGCCTTGAGGTTGGTATCTGCTATTTAGATTCAATTAGATGCTAAATTGAATCTAAATTGAATCTAAATAGCAGATCAACTTTCCTATGCCTTAATTAGCAACACTATTGTAGGTAAAACAAGAGCTGAAGAAGTAAAAACTAATCACAAACAAAACAAAACAAACCTGTAGTTCCTATACTGGAGTGGGGCTGAGAATATCAAGGAAAAAAGTAGCAAATCTACAAGCTCAACGATGCCTCGATGGGGGGGGGGGGGGGGAAGGAGGAGGCCTAGTATAGACCCCTGGGGGACTCCAGTCAAAGCTTTATAGTGTATAAAGGGTTTAAGTGGCTAATGGCCGTCGGAGGAGGAGGAGGAGAAGCTCAGTCATACAGCTATACGGATCTGATCTCCTCATATTGATCCATGCATTCATCCATCTTCAACCAATTATTATCTGAAGTATAAGGCAGCTCCAGCAGGGGGACCCAGACTTCTCTTGGACCTGCTGGTCAAGTTAGCCAGCTCTGACGGCTCTGATATAAATTAAGCACCATCAACACATGCAAATGTGGTTGAATCTCATGTGCATCGAATGCCATGAGTCCCCTGACAAACGCACACACGAGCCCGCACAGGCACGCACGCACGCGCACACACACACACACACACACACACACACACACACACACACACACACACACACACACACACACACACACACACACACACACACACACACACACACACACACACACACACACACACACACACACACACACACACACACACACACACACACACACACACACACACACACACACACACACACACACACACACACACACACACACACACACACACACACACACACACACACACACACACACACACACACACACACACACAGGGGCTGACCTGTCGATTAATCATCAGCATATACACACCAGGAAGACCTGGGGGACTGCGATGTTGTAGATATTGGCCGGTCTATAAATCTAACGGGGACCTATATCTCTGTGGGAAAGCACAGATGATGAATGCTACATCCCACAGTCATCTCTTCCCATAAACACTGTATTGGGTTTAATTAATTGCAGCGGTGTTTGAAAGGAAGTAAAGGGGAAAAAAGTGTGCCTCATTATGGGAGCTTACTGAAGGACTTGCACTGTGAGACATGATGAATACACACAGAAAAAATAACATTTCTAGCTGCAGCAAAAAAAAGCATACGCTAGAACCTTGAATATGAAATATGTTTTGGCGAGGGGCCATCATTTAAAACCGCAAACTATAGAGATGAATCCACCTGCCTTGCATGCACCCCGCACAACAGGAATAATATTCATAAATTAAATGGATGGGCGGTAGTACAAGAAAACAGACATCAAGGCCAAAATGTTAGCGTATACAGCATAGGGTACAGTCCATTTCAAACTCAACGATCACAATGTGCAGTGGGTTGCTCTAATTGTTCCTGACAACAGCTGGCCCGATAATTAATTGGAATCCTTTGAATAACTTACAGAGTTTGCTCCAGCCTCCCTTGAGTGCAAGGTGGGGACACTTCTGGGACAGTCCAATTTGTTCAATACAATAACAGGTAATAATAATAACCTATTAATAAATCGCTGAATACCGCATGAATTCCCAAATACTGACTACAGACTACTGGACCAATGTCTGCAATGCATACTCCTAATTTGTGTGTCTCTCTCTCAAGTAAACCCATCTAGTCTAGTGCTTGTATAAAACAAAATGCCAGTCACAACAACTGTATGTGAACCTGAAGAGTCAACCTAGCTGTCACATTGCATTTTGTCCAATATCTTCAATACAATAACAGGTAATAACCTATAAATAAATCGCTGAATACCGCATTGATTCCCAGTTAGTCCCCCCCCCCCCCCCCCCCAAGAGTATAAACCAGGTGTAGCTAGTTACAGTACGTTTTGATACTTTATACTGGGCTATTATGCATTATGAAGACTGGCATAAAAGTAGTATACAATGTACTAGATTACATTGATACATGGCTAGATTGGAATTATTGACATGAGCATATTTACGTTTGGTATGGAGAGTGTCTTGTCTGTCACTAGTCACTACACTTCAGTATGTCTACAGTATATGTAAAGTGTGACTGCCAACACTACAGAAAACCATGCACACTTTTGTAATGAACGTGCTGACAGATTCTCTTCCCAGAGAAACATACACGCCAGTTCCTGTCAGTCAGTTCCATACCGTTGGACAAGGTATGATGTTGCAAGACGAGAACGTTGTTGACTCAAACAACACCACACGTTATGCTTAATTAGGAATCTGCAATGTAATGTATGAACAAACTGGCAAGACGTCTAACAAAGAGCTGGTTTAAAAAGTAAATGTACTCAATTCCATGTAGAACTATAATAACGAATGCCAACTGTCTGCCTTTAGAAGAATCAAATAAAATATTACAGAAAGAACAGGGCATATACGGCACCCACTGGAGAGGACTTTACAGTCACCAAAGCACATATGGCTGGCACATTTTCTTTTCAATTAGTGGTCGTCTTTTCAATGAGCTTTGGGAGCTGTGTCTCTATCAAACAAGTCAATGAAGAGCAAAGCAGGAGGGTTCACAAGGGTGCTCCCTTTGAACCTACACAAACTGCTCAGTGATAATCAAGGTATTAGTGAAAGCAATTACTGTATTATGTGGCTTACATATTTGTTCGGGAGCAGGTGAACCTTTGTGTTGGAAATCTAGTATTTGCCCCTCTCTCAGCAAAAGGCAAAAAAATTATAAGGTCTGCTGCTGTAAATTCATAATTGTAATTAATGAGCAGGCGAGGCGGTGCAGACAAAGTCATTGTAACCTAAAAGGAAGCAAGGAAGGTGATTAAGATGGAAAAGTTCTTATAACTTTCCAAACGCCTTATATACTCTGGAAAATGAGAGCCAATATGAAATATCTTTCTTTTTTTTTCCCACCCCTTGAAATAAAGTTTTCATCTCGTGGTACGGAATGGCTCATTAAACAAAGTGAATTCTGCAGCATTACAGAAAGCATTCTTCAGCCTGAAGGCTGAAGTTGCGGGCCAGAGATCCTCCGCCTTCTACTTGTATCAAACAACAGAGACAGCTCAATCCCATGATGATTGTTAATACTTTTTTCCATGAGATACTGTATAAGCAAAAAAAAGAAAAAAATGGCATTTCAAATTGCGCTGCTGTTCAGATCAAGTTGTTCAGATTTGGATATCCAGCATTGGCCGGGTTAATGCGTGGGTGAAGTATAGACTCTCTTTCCCTCTCCGCCTGGCCCTTTCCTCTTTTAAAGAATATCTCTGCGTGTCTGTCCGCAACCAAAACATGTGCAAATATGGAGATGTGAGGATGTCATATCTACTATAAAGGGTACTGTACTATAGAGGGTATGTATGTGCATACATAAAGTGTGTGGCAAAGTGAGTGGAAAAGTGAGTTTTACATTGTTTAATGCAATCAGATAGGACTTTTATGTTTGGATGTATGTACTGTCAAGGCCAGAAAGTCGTTTTTTGCCACTCAGTAGGTGTTCCCACATAACTTCTGGTTATGATGATGATGACACGTGCATACCTCTATCACTTAATATTTTCAATTTTTAATGTAAATAATATTAAAGGTTTCATGACATTAATTTTTATTTTTTATTTTAGGTTTTATGACCTCGATTACACACAAAAAACCTGAACTTTGAACATTCAGTGGATTTTCTGTGCTATGGAGTTTTCTCTGGGGTTTGGAAGCCTTTTGAGCTGCAGGCAAAACAGTGAAAACAGTGACATCTGCTAGCAAATCACATTGATTGTCCTGCTGTTTGTGATGTCACAGCCTGCAAATCCCATTATGTCAGAGTACTTGTTTGAGCCAGAAATCCCCAGACCACCGAAAATCTACTGTACTGAATTCTTCTTCTACTTCTTCTTCGTGTCTGGCCATCCTCTATATCACGTCTTTCCAGTGGTTGGCGCAGGCGAGTGCAGCGGCATTTGATTCGGCCAGGTCATCTCCACTACATTGTGAAGCATATACAGTAGATACATCTCATGATTAGGGATGCCAGAAAGTGAACATCAGCCAAATCGAATAATCGACAGCTCTGCCGATTAAATCGAATCGATTAAAAAAGCTTTTTTTTCTTTTTTTATCAATATCAGATAAAACTTTTAAGATTTGATATTATGAACATGCCATGGTCACATTAGTGCATGCTTTGATGGTTACAGTTTTATAATCAGTTTTGATGAGTAAACCTTTGTGGAGATCTTCTCAGTTCTCATTATATGCTAGTTACTGCCATTCAGGATGGAAAATGAAATCCATTTGGATTTGGGGAGAAGTAGTTTCAAGGGGCTGGTATGAAGTACTTGATATAAACAGAAAACGTTCAGTTCACTAGTCTACACTCTACTCTACAACTGCCTTCATTTCATCTGATTGTCTGTCTGGCAGGCACTTAACAACTGTTGTTAACTGTGTCTGTTTACTCTGTTAGAGAGAGGGGCAGAGAAGAGTGGCTTTGCTCAACTTGATTTATACTTATATTCTCCACTCTGATGAAGGTACATGTTCGATATATCATGCAGCCTTACTTATTGGCCTATATTCGATTATAGCCTATCGATTATGAAATATTAAAATCGATTTCCGAGACTCTGAATCGGAAAATCGATTAATCAGTGGCATCCCTACTCATGATGTGGTCCATTGTTTGTGGTTCGCCGCATCAGCAAATGTTAGTTTCCATGTTTTTCATGGATGCCTTGCTGTCCCGCAGACGGTTCAAGGTTTTCCAGACGGCCAGTCGAAAGACATTCATCTTGGGTGATGCCTCTCTCTGTCCATTGGGTTGTCTGGCTTGCCCAGGCTGTTCCACTGGTTGTGCCACTCCGTGGTCCTCCTGGCGACAGATGGTGTGGTCTCCAGTTCTGCAGGGGCATCCAGGAAGCTGCTTCTGGACCTGAGCCGTTTCTATAGGGGGCAAGGTGTTTGTGCAGTGAGTGCCGGTTGTCATGGCCCTCATGGGCCTGCGTTGTGCGCTCGGCTTTGGCGGTGACTGCTCTGCGGATGTCAGGGGGGGACGATGCCAGAGAGGGCGTAGAGGCAGGATATGGGGGTTGTTTTGATGCACCCAGTCATTATCCTGCAGGTCTCGTTGAGGATAGGGTCTAGTTTACGTGCGTGTCTTGATTTATACCTGAATGGTAAAAGTTCAAGTTTTTTTTTGGGTGCAATTGAGCTCAGAAAACCTAGAAAAAAATAACAAAAACTAAAAAAAAATGTCACAATCCACTTTAATCCATTTTGACCTGAACTCGATTCTACAAAATTTCTTCTAAATCCTGACAGTTTTCTGAAAACGCTATGTTTCTATATCAGTGGTTCTCAACCTTTTTTCATGTCAAGGACCCCCAGAATCTATTTGGCTGCAGACCTCCATCTGAAAATATGTTGTTCCAGGGACCCCCCCCCCCCCCAGAAGCAAAGATGTGAGTTAAAAATGTTCTCTCTGAAAGAATATATATTCAAAGATTTGGAGGCACATTTTAACGATTTTTCAAAAATAGCAGATCTACAAGCTGGTAACGCTCGTAAATGGGTTAAGGCCAGGGTTCAAATTCAGTGGACTAGTCACGGATATAAAATAAAATGCAGCTATTGTTTCCTGTGCCATTAGGGCCCACTGTAGACTAGAGGCAATAACCTCTACAGCCTAGATCAGGGGTCCTCAACTAGAAATGACGAAGGTTCACAAATATTTTGAATAAGACCATGGTCCAGTCTCATGCGCACGCAAATAAAATTGTGGGTCGCAGGCCCCACGGGGTGGAGGATGAGGGCTGCCCCCCTCACCCCCCACCCCTAGAAACAACTATGCCTGTTTAGTACAGTCAAACCAAGCTTATACAAACCGGGTCCCATCCCAAACCAACCAATACTGGGGTGGCAGAGTTGACAAATATTCATTATTCCCCCAAAATAATCAAATTTTGTTCATTCAACCGAATGTGTGAATGTGTCACTGCTAGTGAGCCAGTCAGTGCAACATTGGCATCATGACATTGCTCGGCATTGACCGAATACAACAGAGAATTCAACTCACGGTTACGGTGACTTTTTTTCTATTTGTTATGGAGGGACAGACAGTAGGCTGAGAGGAAATGGGGAGAGAGATGGGGGAGTGACATGCCGTAAAGGCCATCAGGAAACCCGAACCCGCGGCACACTGCCAGACTGGATTAACAGCCATGGTGCCTGGACCGCTGAGCCACAGCCCAGGCCTCTTCTCTTTATTCTATCATTTCTCCAGGGTCTGGTCGTGGACCACGGTCCGCCTGTTGTCCGCCTAGATCAACACAGGCAATGGCCTCAAGATCCAGGCTAGTGAATATATTTGGTATTAGAGGATCAGGCAACAAAATGCCATGTTCTGAAAAATGCAATTTCTCATCTGGTATTACATGCAATCAAAACATGTTGCATCCATTCAACAGTCAATGTCACACATTGACTAAACATCCACAAGTTCATGTAACAGAAAATATAACAATATTGATTTACATCATCACATTATCATTGAACACTCTTTCAAACATATTTGTGTTGCTAAACAAACTAATTAATCATTCTACAATCATTCCATTGTTGTTTTGATAGAGCTACTGTAATTCAATTGTCAACCCTATTTAATGTCTTAATCAGACTAATAGACTGTGAAGTGTGGAGTCACTCTGTGTATTCAAAGAGCTGGTATGTTAATGGTAAGGAAGTAAGCATGCTGCTTCTCATCGTCAATATATAGGCCTACAATATCCAGGGTTTGTTTTGTAAAAATAAAATAGACTATTGTTGTAAGTTGTTATTAGAGAAAGTAAAAGATTAGTGTTCATTATTTTTCATTTACTGCTTTCTTTTGTTTTAGCGTTTTTCAAAGATTTTGGACCGGGGGCGTTCGGGGCAAGTGGCTAAATATGTTACTACATTTTATGGCAATTTCTTTATTAAGGGACAAAGTAGTCCCAAAGGGGCTTATTAAGGGACCAAGTAGTCCCTTATTGGTTTTGTCTGCTTTTTTCTTCTCCTTCCGCCAAAAATAGCAGTTATGGCTGAACCGTGCAGTCGGTTTTCATGTTAGAGGGCCATGCCAAACGATGAAGATGCGAAGCCCATGACCATTGGCCAAAGGTGGCACTATAGCACTTAATTGAAAATGCAAACTTTGTGAGAATTCTTCTTCTGCCCATAATACATACATGCAGCGTCATATGCTTATGAAACTTAGTTTACACTATGGTAGAGGGTCATGTCAAATAGCACTGAAACCAGCCTTACTCCAATTGGCCAAAGGGGGGCGCTATAGCATTGAATATAGCATGAAACCTTTGAAAAGGCATAACTCATGCCTCGTTTGGCCAAAAGTCATGGCACTTGTTTCCACATGTTCCTTGACTCATGGGGAACACAACTGTCACTTTGACCAGTAAGCTCCGCCCTCAGATATTCCGCCATTTTAAGCAGTTCGAAAAATGCTTATACCTGATTTTCTGCCTGGATTTTTGAGCAATTTGCGTGAAATGTACACACTGGACCATTATCTGAAATCCCAGTTGAAGAAAAGTTTGTACGTGAACACATGAACAGCAAACACACTGTAGTAATGAATAATGCCCTGCCCAAACCAGGACACATAATAGTCATCAAAAACACTGAATGATTTTGCCGTTTACAATAAAACAACTGATTGTGTCTTGAGAGCTCAGTAGTTAGAGCTCTCGATTTTGGAACACAAGGTTATGGGTTCAAATCCCGGCACAGCCAACACAGCGTATGAGTCTTCAAGAACCCTGAAGATAGAGAGAAAGTGCACTGATTCTTTACAATCTCTAATAACAGCCTGAAAATGAACCTTGGATGAAACATCTATCTACGTCGACAAGTCTGTTCTACAAGCCGCAAGCGCAATGTTATGCATTGAGAGTTGTGAGTCAGCATAAATATTTCATTAAATTGTAAAATGTGTGCATTCAGTCAGACCAAAGCAAGGCTAAAACATAAAAATTGTGTTAAAAATGAATGACCAGATTTATCAGTCCCCCCCTGACCCCCCTTCTATCCTCCCTCCATCCCCACTCAGAGTGGAATGGACTGACTTGTGCTCTGAACTGACCTGAACACTTGAACTCTCTGCACTTTATATGTATTCACTATTCATTGCACTATGTTGTCTTGTCCTGTTTTGCACTTGTCCTAGTGTTGTAACTGCACTCTGCTGTCCACCAAACCATGCAATTTCAACTCCATTCAATCCATGCACGCTCAGAGTTACACAAATGGATGGATTGACACAGCATTATACTGTTAGTGTGTACCCACAAATGCACACAGCCACACTTATCCTTTCGATTGTCAAGCACTGAAGTGTATAAATATTTGTATAGTTTGCACAGAAAGAATATCCATTACTGAGCTTTACAGCAAAGCATACAATACTCTAGAGTACCAGGGTAAAATTCAATAAACCCCACTTGGATTGAGGAAGGTTCCAGCAGAGCATGCGTCATTTCTTCTGCACTATTTCAAGACACTGAATGGAGGGCACAGGACACTCCCCTGTCATGATTTATGGCGCGTAAAGTAAGGAGCTTGTTAAGGCAGGTACAGTTAAAGATCCTCTTGAACTGGTCATGCATGTCTTTCCCACCTCAACACCTCTTTCGTTTGGGTCAGAGAAGCCAAAGACAACATATCTAAATCAGAGGCAGACAGATCCAGAGTGTTAACTAGAAAAAGTGCTCCTCAGAGAACAGGTCCCCGGGAATGGGAATGTGCGTGCAAAGTTTCACGGCAATCGGACGCTGCGTTTATTATTTGAGGCATTTTGTTCAGAAGAAGCCACTCCTGCAAAATGCACATGCCAATCTTAGGCAATCAGGATGGATTATGAAAAATTTAACAGATTTGTGTTGATCATATGACTATAGAGATAGTGTGTACCCATTTGGGTGATGCTTGGACAAAATCTGTGGGAGTAATATCAATAAATGTGTTTTTGCAAAAATCGGCCTCCTGCAGGTTGCACTATAAACGGCAGATGTGTAAAAGGTTTGCATGCAGGGAGTATGTGTGTTGTGTGCACTGTTTCACTAGCATTAGTTTGTTTTGCATTCTAAATCGTTATCACATTTACTGGAACATGGAGGGAACAACTGGGTGCTGGGAAGCAGCCTGGTGGGAACCTTGCACCTGTGCATCAGGAGTTGGACTACTATCAAGATAAAGAGCTCTCCTTTATCAAAATAGAGACCTTTTTGGAGATCCATTGGAAACATTGTTTAATAACATGGTTGAAATGCAGCACAAACTGAATGTACACAGGTGCAAGGTTCCCACCAGGCTGCTTCCCAGCATTTACACACCCAGTTGTTCACTCCAGGTTCCAGTAAATGTGATAAAATTGAAGGTTTTCGTATGACGTGTGTCGTAACCTCCACTTAGTATAAAGGACCCTCGATCACCAAAGGAGTCACAACCACCTTTCTGGCCTCCTCTCTGAACCAGGATGATGGTAAGAAAGAGCTATACCTCAATGCCTTTTTGAGGGAAGAGGGATATGTATGTGTGTGGTTTGACAACACATTTGATACTTATGCAAACTAGTATGACAGAATTCTATGACTATGTTACGTACCTACTGTAGGCTAGAGTATACGAGGCGTGTTCATTTCAATTACTGTACGTTCAAAATTATTAACTATTTTCGTCTAGCACTATAGGCATTATTGCTTAATTGTATCATTATAATGTAGCTTTCTTAAAGTCATTGTTGTTAGTATTGGTGATTGTGGACATTGTCAACAGACCAGCAATTACAGTACATCATGTTTTCTCCACCCAATTTGTGTCCAATCTCTGATCCTCCAGGCGTTATATGAAGCAGTGTTGGTGGGGTGCATACTCACTCTACTGGGTCCAGTGGCCGTGCTGACCCAGAGGGACTGTGATGACGTGGACATGCTCCACAACAACCGTGCTCCCAGCGGGGTCTACACCATCTACCCTGTTGACTTTGACACTTGTGTACAGGTCTACTGTGACATGGACACAGATGGAGGGAAGTGGACGGTAAGAATGTACATCTTTATTTCACTTTAATTACATGCAATGTTTACTGGATGCCTATAAAGCATGTGTGGTGAAATGTCATATCCATGAGTGCATGGCACACCAGGTCAACTAGCTTTCTCTGTTCCTGAAAAGGGAGAGGGGAGGGAAAGGGAAATTTCGTTTTGGTGTCAGGAAGGTCTCAGGTTTAAATGTACTGATATGGACTTTAAGCAGTTGACACTTCAGATTACCCAATGTCTTACTCTTGATCCTATTGTTAAGCTCAAAATCATTAAAGCAGCACTATGCAACTTTTTTTTAATGATGAATACGATTAAATTGTCTACAATCTGTATGGTAGAGTACTGTATGTTAATACAAACATATACAATTGGGGTGGTTGTATCATGTCAAAGGTCATGTCTCACCTAGACACAAGGATCTGACACAAATTTTGCCCCGAAGGTCAATATCCAATTATCCCCTGAGCGAGCAGGAAGGCTGCATTAGCTCAATGAAAAAAAAAGAAAAAAAAAAAACCCAGCAGGAAACTATTTTCAAATCCGGGGTAGAAGAGAAAAGTTACATAGTGCTGCTTTAAGTCAATAATATTAGACTTGCAAAACCATTGTCATTCAATCATATGTGACCAGATTTGACTGAGAGACTGCCATTGCGCAAAATACAGCTTTTCACCGGAGGAGAAAAACCTTTTTTTCTTTTTTTTCTTCAAAATGAGTTAATAGCACAGGCAGACTCGTTACATACTAGAGCATGTCTGAAATAAGTGTCAGAGCTGAAATGTAAATATGAAATAAATGCCGAAACATGTAGCTACTGTAGGTGTAATGTTAGAGACCACAGAAGTGAACCTTTCAAGACAGTTTTCTCAACTCGCTGTTTTCTGCAAGACATTACTCTATAAGCCATATCTCCAAAACTGGTGGGCCAAACTGAACAACCAATATGTCAATTTGAAGCTATGATTCCCTGCTTTCACATGACAAAAAACATATTTCCATTTCCCTCTTTCTGTCTCTCTCTGCTTTTCTCTTCCCTGCTACTACTAAAGGTCTTTCAAAGACGGATGGATGGCACAGTGAACTTCTACAGACCCTGGTACCAGTACAAGACAGGTTTTGGTGACGCTGATGGAGAATACTGGCTAGGTGAGTATGTTGAATAAACATGTGCAATAACAGGAGTAGTGCTGTATAACCATAAGCTAGGCTGACATGACATTGCCACTTTTTCATGTCAAGGACCACAAAATTGACACTAATTAGCCCACATTTGCAATGTGGTTCCCACTTGATAGCTTTATTTATCATCGGTACTGTATAATATTGTCCTGTTTTCATGACCCTAAACTGTCACATTGCAACATGTCCTTGTCCTGTGTGTGTTTCCACTGCAGGGCTGGACAACATCTTCTTCCTGACCGCACGGAGAAGGTACGAGATGAGAGTGGACATGGAGGACTTCAGTGGAAACAGGGCGTTTGCTCTCTATACCTCCTTTTACACCGACTCAGAGGCCAATGGATACATGCTGCATATTGCTGGATTCAAAGATGGAGGAGCAGGTGAGTTTGATTAGATTCAAAGCCAGAAAGATCCATACTCATATAAAACTATCAAACACAACAGAAGAGTTAAAGCAACATGCTACTTTGGAATGGAGGTTTGGGTTGTGTAGTTACCCAATCTGAGAACCCAGTCTTAAAAAAGGAAAACAATTATCTGTTTTCTGTGTCTTTCTTGGTCACTCCTGTCATCTCCATCCATAAAACCTCCTGTTTGGCCTTCCTTTAGCAGAATGAGCTTAAACCATCAACATCATTTGCGATTAATAATCATGATTGACATCAACAAATCTACACAAAGACAATTAAAATATCAGGTGTTGTATAGTGTTAAATTGATCCACTTTGTGTTCATTTGTGTGCCCTTGAGACTGTTATACCATGCAATTAATGTGACATATTCTAATTAACTATTGAAGATATCCAATATTTCGAGTTACTATACAGTACCCCAACACAACCCAAACCTCTACCAACGTGCTTCATGGTGATGATGATCACGGTCATCATCACTCACTGTATCTTCCCTTTTGAACTCTTTCCCCCCAGGAGACTCACTGAGTGGTCGATCAAATGGATGCAGATTCTCCACTCTAGACCGAGACCAGGATACCTATAGTGGACATTGTGCTAGAGACTATTTGGGAGCGTTCTGGTACGACAATTGTCATAGCGCGAATCCCAATGGACTGTACCTGTGGGGAGCTGAGAGCAGACATTTTGCTCAAGGTGTTAACTGGTCTAATTTTAAAGGTCACTACTATTCCCTCAAGTCTATTAACATGAAGATCAGACCACTGTCTCCAAGAGAAGAGCAGGATGAAACTATTGATGGATAGTTTCATTGTAAGGGCAGTCCAGTGCAGGCCCAGAACCCCACCCCACCCCCTGGGAAACATAGAAACGTAATGAGATACAACATTAGCCATTAGTGTACTGTACATACACATACATCCAAAAAGACACCTTGGATAGACAACACAGCCCACTCTGAAGTGTCATGAATCTCCCTGTGTTCATTCATCCAGTTTACTAATTCATTTTCATGGTCAGTAACTCTCCTGTCATTTCAGTTGCTGTCACTAGTGTAGCCTCAGCCGGGAGGCGAACCCGGGTTCCCCAATCCAAAGGCAGAGTACGTTACCAGTCGACTAAAGAGCCATGGCCCGATAGGCAAGTAGTAACGCAGCAACCCCCCCCCCCCCCCTGGAAGAGCGTCCAGGAGCTGGCTACACTAGTACCACTGTACCACGTTCCACGTTCCACGTTATCACCTCAGTACAGTAGGCACAATGCCAGCCCATTTGCACTATAGTGCTATGTCAGCTTAGTTAAACTCAACCTCACTGTTTGATCTGGTTCTGATCCTTGTCTTTATACTGGATTAAACTTTGTGATCTTATTGTCTCAGTTTTGTGCTTCTTACCTGTTCTGAGTCAATGACCGACCGTTACATTAAGAATTTATTACATAATCACAACAAATTATGTTCTCAATCGAAGTTATAGATTAGCTTTTTTTTCAATTGTAAAATGTGGACCCAACCCCATGGAGGAATCTGCTGTGAACCGGAAGCTTAGCTACTTTCAACTTGTTAAAGCTGGCTTAACATTTTTAACATTACATTTAGAACGATTATTCATTATTACATCATTATACTGCATCATACTCCTTCTCCTCCTCCTCTTCGTGTGGCTGATGTGTGATTACTGGGGGTTTCACGTTTGGTTTGTTGTATGACAATCAAATCAAAATTGAATGTATAAATTATGTGAATGTATTTTGTAAAGCACATTTAAAACAACAGAAGCTGACCACGCCCCCTGGTCTTGTGCTATATGCATCATCTGCATTTTTTTTAAATAGATATTGAAGACCTGGTCGGATGACTTATAAACTAAGGCCATTTTCTCTGTTATTCAGAGCTTTAATTAGTGATGCAAACATGACCCAGAACAAATGTTGTATTTTGTGAATGGCATTTTTTGGGGGGGTGGGTCCGATATGATGGTGATGGCATGTTGTATGTTATTGTCCGTCCTGCATTAAGGTCTCAACGCCGAATAAAGAGCAACATTTCAAAGAGTTCCTGACATTCTTCTCTTTGTCATTCAGAGATCCAGCCTAGTAGACCCCTCCCCCTGGTAAACCCCTCCCCCTTGAAATCATTTCATTTATTCTGATTTTCTTTTTTTTTCGTCTGGCGGGGTGGGGGTTTTACCCAGTGGTGGAAAGTAAACTAAGTACTTTTACTTAAGTAAAATATTGATGTATTTGTACTTTACTTAAGTATTTCCAATTTCCAGTACTTTTACTTCTACTCCACTACATCTAAGAGCCAAAATTTGTACTTTTACTCCACTACAATTATTTGAAAATCTTAGTTACTAGTTACTTTGTAGATTTTAATTTTGATTACAAAACATACATTAACCACTTCAACGCTATACATTTTGGCCATTTGAAAATAACCGATCTACAAGCTAACGGACCAGCGGAGCTACAATGACAAATTCAGCCACTATGTCCATTTCGACTTCAGGGTTTCCTCTGGGTGCCGTCTCTATTAATATATACTCATATAAGGTTCACATACACAGATCTCCATGACAACGTACTGTATATCATTAGGTTCCCAAGTTGCATCGTTCCCAATTTTGCACAGAAAGAATATCCACTACTGAGGTTTACAGCAAAGCATACAATACTCTAGTCCCAGGGTAAAATTCAATAAACCCCACTTGGATTGAAGAAGGTTCCAGCAGAGCAGAGCAAGACACTGAATGGAGGGCACAGGACACTCCCCTGTCATGATTTATGGAGTAAAGTAAGTAAGTAAGTAAGGAGCTTGTTAACGCAGGTACAGTTAAAGATCCTCTTGAACTGGTCATGCATGTCTTTTCCACCTCAACACCTCTTTAAAACCCGTTTGGGTCAGAGAAGCCAAAAACAACATATCTAAATCAGAGGCAGACAGATCCAGAGTGTTAACTAGAAAAAGTGCTCCTCAGAGAACAGGTCCCCGGGAATGGGAATGTGCGTGCAAAGTTTCACGGCAATCGGACGCTGCGTTTATTATTTGAGGCATTTTGTTCAGAAGAAGCCACTCCTGCAAAATGCACATGCCAATCTTAGGCAATCAGGATGGATTATGAAAAATGTAACAGATTTGTGTTGATCATATGACTATAGAGATAGTGTGGACCAATTTGGGTGATGCTTGGACACAATCTGTGGGAGTAATATCAATAAATGTGTTTTTGCAAAAATCTGCCTCCTGCAGGTTGCACTATAAACGGCAGATGTGTAAAAGGTTTGCATGCAGGGAGTATGTGTGTTGTGTGCACAGTTTCACTAGCATTGTTTGTTTTGTTAAGTTTTGAATTCTAAATCGTTATCTGCTTTGCATTTAAAATGTGTGCCCATTGCTTGCGGTTACTGAGAAGGATTATTTAACCACATGAACCGTATCGTTCATTTTTTTGGTGGGTGTACATTTGGCAGGTGCTCTTTTGTTTGTTTGCATATACATATTCAAGCTCTTATATTTCCTCATTAGCACCTCTGTTGATTAAAATTAATCATGGTCGCTGCAATATGTGAATCTCTGCAGCTAATTGTCTTTCGCTGTTTTGGAAATGCTTGAATATTTACAATGACTTTTGAGACAAGATAATGAAGCACATGGATTTCCTGTGGTAATGTGCAGTCATTTCTTTGCAAATTGTCCTAATTATGGAAAATTATTCAGAAAATTCCCCATCCCAGTTAAAATATCAATCAATCAACTTGATTTGTTTAGACTCAGGGTCCATTCAAAAGAGACAACATAACATTATACATACAAACGAAGAAGAAGAAGAAGAAGAAGAAGAAGAAGAACCTTTTTTATTTTATCATTGTTCTTTGAAGGCTGTATATGTAGATACTACATATATATATATATATATATATATATATATATATATATATATATATATATATATATATATTATGATATGGTTACGTTGAAAGACAAAGTTGTGTGTTTAGTACAAACTGTAAGATGCATGCATCAATATGCTATATCTTATGCCTGCAAAGAGAACGTCTGTGGTACAGTTTGTTACTTCCATCAAATTGCTTTAGGCCTACTATCAAGATAAAGAGCTCTCCTATTTTTTTCTCCTCCCCACTCTCTAGTAATTCAAATAGTGGGGAGGAGAAAAAAATAGAGACCTTTTTGGAGATCCATTGGAAACATTGTTTAATAAATAACTTAGAACAGCTGAGATTTCAAGCAATGCAATTCTTGTGCATGTGCACAATCTCTGCATGCGTGCGTACGTACGTACGTACGTGTGTGCGTACGTGTGTGTACGGTTGTAATGCACGTAACTCGAGAACCGTTTGACCCACCGACTTCACATTCGACACACACATTCCACACCCCCACAGGGACTGCAGTGCCAGGTATCGAGTCGGTTGGACCCACTCCTCCTTCCGGGTAGGAACAGAGTGAATTCTGGGATATATTGGACCCAAACACATGAACGCGCTGCCGTTGACTTCATTGCGCCGTTTGCGCACGTTCACGTATGAAACATTATTTCATGTGTCATGGACCCAATAACCTGAACGTGCGCAATGATAGTCAACGGACCAGCGCTGGCTCGAGCTGCAATGACACATTCAGCCACTATGTCCATCCTCCGAGTGCCGTTTCTATTAATATATACTCTAAGGTTCACACACACAGGCACATACACAGATCTCCATGACAACGTATATCATTAGGTTCCCAAGTTGCATCGTTCCCAAGTAGGCCGGTGGCCGACTGCGACGTGTACGTACATTATCGTTATTATAGTGCTGGCAATGGGCTGATTGCACGCGCGTTCATTCACTGCAGGGCGCGCAAACGCAAAAAGTGTCGTTCTAGATTGCGTTGCGCGCATGTGAGTCAGGTGCATGGGGCCTTTTGATTTGGTGTAGCGCCAGGAGCCTCGGAGAGGTTGACTGCTCCTCAATCTTTGTTAACGAGCAAAATGTTGAGAAAAGCCTTTTAGTAAGACGTTACATTTAGGTTGGGCCCAACATTTGTAATGCATTATAATGGACTTATATGGCATTGCAACACTGTTATCAATGTTTATAATTATGAGCGCATTATAATGCAAGAAATATGTCAAGATTTTAATTACCTTTTTTGTTGGTATTCAGACAGCCAGCAATGAGTAAAATGCTCGCAAAATATTTTGTCTGTGACACATCTAGGGGCCACAAGATATTCCTAGAAGCTTTGTCATTGGTCGGGAAAAAAACCCGGTCGAAATGACTAACCAATCAGGAAGTAGACTCTTTGAATGCAGATTGTGGCCTAGATGTGTCACAGAGACTAATTTTTTGGGGGAGCGTTTTACCCATTGCTGGCTGTCTGAATACCAATATAATATTGCTAATAGCTGCTTTAAGTAAAGTGTTGCCTAACTTTCTTTTCTGGTCTTAAAGAGTAATCAACAGGAATTGATGTATACAATACACATAATTGTGTTGACAAAACAAAACAACAACACAGTTGTCCCTGACCAAGGGTCATACTATTTAGGCGTGTAGGGTATCAGATCCATTGCTTGTACGCAAGCATTCTGTTTAGTGTCCATAATGAGCAGTAATTAGGTTGTGTGAACGTCCTGCTAGGGGTTAATGGTTATGAAAGTCATTACTTTCCAACCATGTCCAGGAACTACGAGCTGTGTGTGTGTGTGTGTGTGTGTGTGTGTGTGTGTGTGTGTGTGTGTGTGTGTGTGTGTGTGTGTGTGTGTGTGTGTGTGTGTGTGTGTGTGTGCGTGAGTGCACGTGCGTGCATGCGCGTGCGTGCATGCGTGAGATGGCGTGGATGGTCTTATTTTTATCTCTTTGCATCCTGTTTTATTTAACAGCCGTAATTGTCTCATCATTGGTGTATCTCTTTGTTTAATGAACTGATCTAAATGATAATGGCGATGTAATGACACCGCTCAATACATATTTAATCTAGCCACAGCGTGCTCCGTCACCTTGAGAAGACCAACAAACATTTAAAATGAGAGCCCTTTCAATTAACGGTGGCCTGGATGCATTATTCCCCTTGCACTCGGTGACTCAGCGATGCATTAATTAAGCGTATACTGTTGCAGCAGTGTGGGATGTTGTTGATGTCTGCGCAGGTCGGAAACTGCATAGGCATTGTTACGTAGCTCTAATAGCAACATAAGCCATTCTGCAATGATACTCGGTCACAGGAAATGGGTTTGTCTTCTAGGCAGAATTAAAAATAACTTTACGGTGCCATTAGACTTAAAGTTGCCGGAATTATGACAATCTGTGTGTGTGTGTGTGTGTGTGTGTGTGTGTGTGTGTGTGTGTGTGTGTGTGTGTGTGTGTGCATGCCTGCGTGCGTGTGTGAGAGAGTTTGCAGCTAAACTTAAGCTCTAAACTTAAGTTCAATAAGGGAGATCACTTCTCTCAAGCTTTCTATCTGCACATTCGTTTTTCTCTGAATTCACCACACAAATTATTTTTTATTCACAGCTTGAAGTGAGAGCACTACTGGCCAATCGGAAGCCGCGGTCAGCCAATCAAAGCGATTTGGCTCAGTCTTTAAATATATATCACTGCCTCTGAACCTGTCATCCCTTTTCCCAGAGCGACGACTCCCATTGGTCCCTGCATGGCTCCACCTCATTAACCCATTCTGAACGGGCACCCATTTTGGTGTTAGCATCATGTTATGCTTTAGCTATTTAAAAAATAGCCACCGAGTGGCGCGATACGAGCTTGTAGGTCTGCTATTTTTGAAAAAATCGAAGAACGACTGACATTTTTTAGAATCTGATCTCGGGTCAGAATGGGTTCATCAGATCAGTGTGTGTCCAGTGGGAAACCTCGTATGAATCTGATCTCAGGTCAGAATGGGTTAAAGTCTCAATCGGCCTGGAGTTGAGAATGAATTAGGCTCATCTCATGCAGAGCCACCAGCAGCGTCTTAGACTCCAGGGGGTGATCTCTCCCCTATTCAAAGCTCTTACTATTAATCTCAGAATATGTTAAATGTTAACGGAGTGTAATCGCCAGCATTTTGGTATCTATTATCCAATTAAAGAAATGTATTTGCATCAGCTTGGTCTCTCCTATTGAAATGAACGTGGACAAGCGACCACAAATGAGAATAGCAAGGTTATTCCACAAGCCTGCATGTGTCTCAAAGCCCAGACCAAATAAAAAATGCCACGGCGAGATTTTGATGTCAATGCAGTGATACTTTCTGGAGTGGTTTCAATTGACCTTGAGCTCAGAGACCTACTTTGTAGACAATGTGATGGTATAGTCCCTACGGGGACACCCTGTGATACGGGGCTATTTCTCAGAACTGCTAACACTGTGGTGACAGAGAGGTTGTTTCACTGTAAGAGCACCGACCAACACACCTTGTGCAAGGTCACATTCAATCGGGTATAATTGTTGAGGTGAGGGGACCTTGGAGATGACAATTCTGAAGTTGAATGTCTCTTCACTGAGTAAAATGTATACATGTGTATGCATTGCATACTGTAAATAACCACATGCAATTACCTAAAGTACATTATTATCCATTGAACACCTGTGACCAAATGCAAGAATAGAGGGTATATGCACGTGACATCATCATCAAACCCGGAAGTTACGCGGGAAAACTACTTTGTGGCCTTGACAGCCCGTATCCAAACAGAAAAGTCCTATCTGATTGCATTAAACAACGTTAAACAATGTTAAACTCACTTTGCCTGTCGCTTTGCCACTCGATTTGACATTCACTTTATGCATAGTGTGCATACCCTCTATAATACAGAGGCCCATCTATCTACAGTATAGATAGAGATTACCATATTACGAATAGCAAACACTATTTTAACAGTCTTTGGATCTGAAATGTATTTTGGGGGAGCTGCATTACCATTTTAACATCCCGTGATCTTGGTTTTGCCCTTGCAAATCGATTAGCTTTTTTTAAATTATCCTCATGAGAAAAATGCAAGGAGCCGTTTGCAAAACCAGACTTCACAGGTACATTAGTGTGGTAAATTGCTATGAATTTGTCCCGTGCAGGATTAATTACAATCTTTACTCGCTATGAACTGAGACAACTTGTAATTAGCATTTGACCCTTATGCTACTCACCCGTTCAATGCAACAACTGATTCATGCAAGCTTGTCCCTATTACCTGATTAGATCACTGTGTGTGTGTGTGTGTGTGTGTGTGTGTGTGTGTGTGTGTGTGTGTGTGTGTGAGAGGGTGTGTGTGTGTGTGTGTGTGTGTGTGTGTGCTTGTGTGTGTGTGTGTGCTTGCATGCGTGCGTGCGTGTGTGCGTGCATGCATGCGTGCGTGTCTCCGCACTTGAGCTTTTCAGTGTGTGCACGTCTGTGTTTGATTGTTGAAAGAATAGATTATTCTATTATTACCTTTCTGTACAAGTGTTTAAGGCAATGTCCGTCATTAAGGCAATGTTTCTGTCCTCTGATAAATGAACCGTTGTTTCTAAGCACACAAAAAACAACATACTGTATCCCCTCTAAATCACTTGATAAGTGACATTGAATCTTTTTCCCATTATTTTTCCACCCTTCTCCTTGTACAAAAGAAAAAATAAAGTGTAATGTCCTTTGTAGAAGAGCCAAATTGTACGGTTCTCATACATACGGTACCTGACATAGGGTAAAACCCCACAGTGCAGGCCATCAATAAAGTGCTGAATCTGATTCTAAACTGGTCAATGGAGATGCAACGCCTGCATTCATCTATAGCCTGGGTTTTTCCCATGGTCTGGCGTGCTGTGAAGGGGTGTTGGTTTGGCGTGCTGTGAAGGGGTGTTAAGATGTTTAGGAGCAAGCAAGCGTTAAAGAAAATTCCTTTATCACACGTCAATACTCGGTAGGCCTTATGATTCATCTTCTCAGATGCCCGTGAGACAACTTTCAAGAAGAAATACATTTACACGTTCTCTTAAAGTGTTCTAGCATTGTTATCTAACAGACTATTTCAGTATTCAGTCCGGTGAGACTGTGATGTCTGAAAAAATGCCTATTGCCTATACTATTGCCAATAGTATTCAGCTGATGTTATGAACATCTATGATTTCCCTGTAGTATTGTCCAATAGTGGTTTCAGAGTTGCACTTTATAAATAAATTTCTCACATCTTGAAAACTTCCAGCTCGACTTCCAGCTCGGCATTTCATTTGAAAACTCTATTTGAGTTTTAGTAGGACTGATTCATTTACTTGTCAGTCAATTAAAGTCATCTTAAAAATGGTCTCAGCGCTCATTACAGATGCAGATTACCCTTTGAAGCATTAACCATCAGGAGAGAGTAACTTAAAACCAGACTGTATGACGGAAGCACTTGGAATTTGTGGCAACAGTAAATGGTAAATGGTGCATTTATATAGCGCCTTTATCCAAGGCGCTTTACAGAGATTGTGCATTACATTCACCCATTCACACACACATTCATACACCGATGGCAGCGGAAACCATGCAAGGCACCAACTAGCACATCGGGAGCAATTAGGGGTTCAGTGTCTTGCTCAAGGACACTTCGACAGTAACTCTGGGGGAGCCCGGGTTCGAACTGGCATCCTTGCGGTTACTATCCAGGCACTCTACCCCTGAGCCACCGCCACCCGTCTGGACACGCGAGACTTCTGATAAAGTACATGCCTTGTGCGACATGGGGCACAGACAGGTCAGATATATTTATTATTATATATTTTAATTATGTTGCAACAATCTGCTAAATTACGGGCAAAATATTTTGCCCCTATAGACTGTAGGCTGGATGAAGGATCAGAGGTACTCTGATCAGAGGTAGTTAACACTTTTAAGTGGATTATTGCATGCAGTCTCAGGCTAAAATTGTTAAGGCAAAAACTTCAGGAAACCTGAAAAACTACACAACTCTAAACATTGCATGTTATAGTATATAGGCCCATTGTCCGGTGAACCAGCGAACAGCAGCAACACGATATGCTTGACAGCATCATCATCATGCCGTCAAGAAACAATGAGCAATCCCAGGGCTACAGACTATATTTGTTTGCCACTGTGGCTGAGCAATGAGCATGCCTCCTATCTCGCGTTTGTTTGTTATCTCCTGCGGGCGAAATATATGAAGTGTGGCATTTGAGAACCGCCCACCCCCACTGTGAGGACAGGTGTCTGTCTGTTTGGCCTAATTCACAGCCTGTCTTGGAGTGTTAGACAGGTTCTATAGAAGCTACGTGTCCTCACACAACCATACGGTACACGCACAAGAGAGTTTTTCACATCTCTATTTATACGTTGACCTCAGACGAGCCCTCCATCGGCATCTCCTCTCATCTCGATTCTCCATACATATGGCCAGCTCGTTTGTTGTGCTTTCCGCATCACCAGCATCTTTCTTCAGCACTTCCACCAAGTGGTAGAAAGTGGGGCGTCCTTTTGATCAATGCCCGTGTGTTGGTTCCCGGTAAGGCGATGGCAGTGACCAGCTAGTGTCATTCCTCTGACTGCTACTGTATCTTCCCTGGTAGTTCCCTGTATGTCGGTAATGCATTTCGTCCTGTTTGCTGTTAAATACCACACGTGGCATTCTGATGTAGCACCCAATCCAGTCCCCCTTCTGTATGACTTGCGTCAGTGTCCAGCTTCAACAGCGGGGGCGGCAGTGGAGTGTCGAACAGTGTTGATTTTGTCGACCAATACTAAGACAATTCTTTTTCGTCGACTACCTTTTATCAGAGACGAAAACTACATTTGGGCTACCCGGTACTCTTTTCTTTTTTAGATACTTACAGATTAGGGATTATGTAATGTCCCAGAATTCAAAACTACTGGATCAACGTCTTTAATACAATTTCCACAATATCTTCGTTTCAAATTACACCAGATCCTCGAACTATATCTTCTTTCATAATTCTGCAGCCATGAGTGGCCTCCCCATGGCTCACAACCGTTTTCTTAATTTCTGCCTCATGTCTGCTAGAAAGTGAATACTACTGCTGTATGTATTAAAGTTCTCAAACTCTGCCCGAACCCGACCAGGCCCGACCAAGCCCGACCCGACCCGACGTTTTAGGGCCGGGCCGGGCCCAAAAAATATGCTAATTAGTCGGGCCGGGCCGAGCCTCGGGCTCTGTGATTTTCCGCAATTTTATTCTTTTTTTTTTTTTTTTTAAGTGTTATTATAATAAAAATAGCAATTCTGTTATTTGTGTAATGTAATTGTGTATACGTGTATGTATTTATTATGAAGAGGGCTGCGCTAGGGGATTCACTTGTGACAGGAGGAGGACTGGAGACGGGGGTCGCATCGCACTAGCATTTCAGACTCGGAGGCGTCGTACACACATGTCAAACCATGTGACTTCCATTGGAAAAGCATTGAGAATGAGGCGGCCATGAAACAGACAGAACAGATCATGTCAGTCCAGCATGTGTGTACGAGGCCAGGGCAGCATTGCAGCCTGCCCCGCGCGCAGGCAGTAGAGAACAGTGGACGGTGAGAGACGTGCTTGCTACCGCTGGTTTCCCTCTGGTTTGCGCACCAAACGAGCTACTAACCACCAGTTAACTTGCCAAGTTGCCATATGCTTAAATATTTTATAAAATCAATCGGATTATCACAGCTGAAGAAGCGTCAGGTTTTCGTCATGTTGCACCAAGTCTCGTTAACCCAGCTGGCTGCGATGAATAAAACCTAATTATTAATCAACGTTACCAAACGATCCAGTGATATATAACTTAGCTACACGTAAAGCAACTTCACTTCAGAGGAAACTAAGGGAGGGAGCTGCAGCTGCTATTCGTGTTTACTCACCAGTCACCACCACCACTGTATGGAATCCATTAGAATGATTGGAAATGGAAGTTATGGAACATTAATAGCCTATTCTAACGTGAGTTACATACATCCTTTATTTCGATAAATCCGTTGATCTCCGTTCTCACTTTCACACTGAAACACGGCGCCGCTGCATGCGCTGCTATTTAGTGCTGCTTTTTTCTCTCTCTCTTTTTTTCCTGTCGGGCTTTTGTCGGGCTTCAGGCTTAACATTATGGCAATTTTTAGGGTAGGGCCGAGCCTCGGGCCCACCCAGTTAGGGTAGGGTCGGGCCGGGCCATAATTTTTGGGCCCGTTGAGAACTTTAGTATGTATGTAAATAAAAAAACAGCGCCCCTACTGGTACGGTAGTCATAGTCATACTGGTGCTCATGAACCAACACATACATAGGCACACACATAGGTGAACACAGACATGCTGTTCCTTGGAGTGGTTGCACCACTCAAAATGTTTATGTTGTTTATGTTTATTCTGTACATATGCCACAGCTGTACCAACCTTTCACTAAAGTACCTTTAATTTGGCGGGCATCAAGGCCCGCCAAAATACATTTCAGTCGACTAAATCAACTGTGGAAAATAGTCGACTAAAACTAGACTAACACTAAAACATGCCAAATGTGACTAAAATGTGACTAAAACTAAATGAAAACTATTCAAGAGACTGTGACTAAAACAAAAATCTAAATGTGCGGCCAAAAACAACACTGGTGTCGAAGACTGAACCCCTAATTGCTCCAGATGTGGAGGTTGGTGCCTTGCATGGTTTCCTCTGCCATCGGTGTGTGAATGGGTGAATGTAATGCACAATCTAGATAAAGTAAAGTGCCTTGGATAAAGGCACTATATAAATGCACCATTAACAATTTTACCATTTACAGCCTTAAAGGCGAACGGGCTTGACAGGCGAAGAACATAAAGTGATATTGACGTGTTGGGGAGGTTGTATTTCCACAAACTGGTCATTCCATTAGAGCTCTGCATGCAAGCGCTTTCCCCTCATTAAGGTCCTTCTCTGTGGAATTGACCCATGCGCCCAGATAATTAAAGCCTGTGCGAGTGTGCGTGCGTGCGTGTGCGAGTGTGCGTGTGAGCCTGTATTTCTGTCTGCCTGTCTGTCTGTCCAAACCATGGAGAAAAAATGCTTTAGCAAAAGCCATATGGACAAACATTTAAATTGTGAATGGCATAACAAATTATTATAGTATGTATTAAAGTTCTCAACGGGCCCAAAAATTATGGCCCGGCCCGACCCTACCCTAACTGGGTGGGCCCGAGGCTCGGCCCTACCCTAAAAATTGCCATAATGTTAAGCCTGAAGCCCGACAAAAGCCCGACAGGAAAAAAAGAGAGAGAGAAAAAAGCAGCACTAAATAGCAGCGCATGCAGCGGCGCCGTGTTTCAGTGTGAAAGTGAGAACGGAGATCAACGGATTTATCGAAATAAAGGATGTATGTAACTCACGTTAGAATAGGCTATTAATGTTCCATAACTTCCATTTCCAATCATTCTAATGGATTCCATACAGTGGTGGTGGTGACTGGTGAGTAAACACGAATAGCAGCTGCAGCTCCCTCCCTTAGTTTCCTCTGAAGTGAAGTTGCTTTACGTGTAGCTAAGTTATATATCACTGGATCGTTTGGTAACGTTGATTAATAATTAGGTTTTATTCATCGCAGCCAGCTGGGTTAACGAGACTTGGTGCAACATGACGAAAACCTGACGCTTCTTCAGCTGTGATAATCCGATTGATTTTATAAAATATTTAAGCATATGGCAACTTGGCAAGTTAACTGGTGGTTAGTAGCTCGTTTGGTGCGCAAACCAGAGGGAAACCAGCGGTAGCAAGCACGTCTCTCACCGTCCACTGTTCTCTACTGCCTGCGCGCGGGGCAGGCTGCAATGCTGCCCTGGCCTCGTACACACATGCTGGACTGACATGATCTGTTCTGTCTGTTTCATGGCCGCCTCATTCTCAATGCTTTTCCAATGGAAGTCACATGGTTTGACATGTGTGTACGACGCCTCCGAGTCTGAAATGCTAGTGCGATGCGACCCCCGTCTCCAGTCCTCCTCCTGTCACAAGTGAATCCCCTAGCGCAGCCCTCTTCATAATAAATACATACACGTATACACAATCACATTACACAAATAACAGAATTGCTATTTTTATTATAATAACACTTGAAAAAAAAAAAAAAAAGAATAAAATTGCGGAAAATCACAGAGCCCGAGGCTCGGCCCGGCCCGACTAATTAGCATATTTTTTGGGCCCGGCCCGGCCCTAAAACGTCGGGTCGGGTCGGGCTTGGTCGGGCCTGGTCGGGTTCGGGCAGAGTTTGAGAACTTTAGTATGTATAATTAGTATATTAGTATAGTATAATTGTGGTGCATGCAATGGCGAGGACTCGAGGGATCGACAATGGAAAACCAACACTCCCAAATGCTGATTGATTTCCTTTGTCTGTGTGACATGGATGACGGCCAGGAGGCTGGTATGTTTACAATATGCAATATATTACCTTTTGTCGCTGAAATAAACCTTTTCTACTGGGAGCTACAGAACAGTGGGAGGACTTCCCTTCTTCTCCATTGTACGCAATTACATTTCTTCAGCACCATGTGGAAGTTTTGTTCAGATGTCTGTTGCTTTCCTGTTGGACTTTGGTGAAGAAGGCTGGCTCAGTACTGGGGGAGAGGCCTGACTCACTGGAGTCTGTTGGACTCTGGTGAAGAAGGCTGGCTCAGTACTGCATGGGAGAGGCCTGACTCACTGGAGTCTGTTGGACTCTGGTGAAGAAGGCTGGCTCAGTACTGGGGGAGAGGCCTGACTCACTGGAGTCTGTTGTGGAGAGATGCACACAGAATAAGATGCGGGCCATAATGGACAATGTGAGTCATCCTCTCCACAAAATCTTGGCAGAACAGAAAAGTGCATGGTCACAAGGATCTGTTTCATTCTGTGACGTCTAAGAACAAACGATTCAAGAGCACTTTTGTACCAACAGCAATCAGTCTCTTTAACTCCACGGCCAGCCTAGGCTTATGATCTGGACTGGACTATTGGCTTTCTAGCTTTTAGTTGTTTATTTATATCTATCTATCTATTTCTAATGTTTATAATATGCTTAAGCATATTATAATGTTTATAATAATAATAATAATAATAATAATATTATGCACATCATGGCATTAAGTAGCACCTGCCTCCATACCGTTGTTAAGCAGGACAAACAACCCCTGCTATCAGCGATCCTCCATTGAGGACCGCGTTATGTCTGCGTTTTTCCGAAGAGGAATAGAAGCATTCATATCACCAACATTCATACTATAATAACGCCATGGTGAAACATTGCTGTTGGGCGTCCTGCAACAGTGCTTCATAAGTACCCAGAACGTTTGGGGCATTTTCTTTTTATTCCTTTTCCCGTGGGTGCGCACATGACGCACAGGCAGCAGCGCCGGTGGCGTCACTCGTTCACCCTCCCTGCTACTAAATCATACTATTAACGTCAACTTTTACTATCCAATGGGGAAATCAATCGTCTAATAAAAAATCACACCTGTGTGAACTGAGTGGTGCAACTCCCCTCTCTCCCTCCCCCCCCCCCCCTCCTCTCCTCTCTCTCTCTGGCATTAGCAGGCAAGAGTGCAGCACTAATACTAGCTCACTCTCTGTTTCTGGCAAACAGCGCCCCTACTGGTACTCATTATACTGGTGCTCATACATACATACATACAGTACATAGGTGAACACGGACATTGCTGTTCCTTGGAGTGGTCGCACCACTCAAAAACAAACAACTTAACTTGGAGCAAATGGTGTACTTTGTACCCATAGACCCCGCCCACTTGACTGAGCGCAGCTGGAAGCTCTCAGAGTCTGACAATCAGGCTAGTACTTTGTAACTTTCTAGTGGCTTGTGTTGGACGGCAGCCACATAACTTCACCCACAGGCTCCAGCCTCCAGTCACGTTCCCTCCCACTGCAGTTCAGAAAAAAGACCCTTTTTTTTACCCTTTTCTGCACATTGTATCCAAAAAGTGAAGGTCTGCTAATGGTCTAAACTAATTTGAATTTAGGAACAGCGAAGAAAAAGTTTAGCCGGAATCGAAAGACAATTAAAACAATATTAGCCTCTATCTATATGGAGGCATTATCTGCAAATTATTATTTGCAGGCATTATCATCAAAAGAAGCACGGCAACAGCAGCTGCGGCTGAGACAGGAGACTATACCCATGCACACTTTGTTACCCAGGTAACACTTTTTAAACACTAAACACGTTTGTTTATTTATGTGTTTAGGTATACAATCAAAAGTCAGTCATATACGTGTTTAGAATTAGAACAATAAACTGTTTGAGGTGTTCTAGTGTGTTTTATGGCCATAAATAAACATTTGGCATTTAATTATTAGACACTGGCATTTTGGTTTTAAACACGTCACGCGTTCCATGATTGATCTCCGGTGAAAGGACTCACAGGCAATCACTGTCCACACAGCCTTCACGCCATGTCAGAGATACAGTATCTGATCATGAGGAAATGAGGAATATGTGCTGGTAAATCACAGTCAAAGAATGCAAACGATAAAGGTTATAGCTGACTGTGACAAGCTGTTCTATACATGCAGTGCATTTCATTATATACCATCCTTGTATTCACATGAGAGGTACTGATATAAATGGTAAATGGTAAATGGTGCATTTATATAGCGCCTTTATCCAAGGCGCTTTACAGAGATTGTGCATGATTACATTCACCCATTCACACACACATTCATACACAGATGGCAGCGGAAACCACGCAAGGCACCAACTAGCACATCGGGAGCAATTAGGGGTTCAGTGTCTTGCTCAAGGACACTTCGACAGTAACTCTGGGGGAGCCCGGGTTCGAACTGGCAACCTTACGGTTACCATCCAGGCACACTACCCCTGAGCCACTGCCGCCCGATATGAACTAAATGATTAATATTTCTCAATTTGGCAAGGTTACAAGAATATATTGTGAAGATATACCATAATTTCCGGACTATAAGCCGCACCTGAATATAAGCCGCACCAGCTAAATTTAGGGAAAAAACCAAATGTGTACATATACAAGCCGCACTGGACTATAAGCCGCATAGAGGCCACAGAGATAGATTTATTAGGTCCCTTAGTGGCCGTTAGCTGTAAAAATCCATAGATTAGCCGCACCGTTGTATAGGCCGCAGGGCTGAAAGCATGGGGGAAAAGTAACGGCTTATAGTCCGGAAATTACGGTAGTATTGTTTGTCTCAATGTGCCATATTTTATATCAAATCAATAAAATATGCTTTAAATTGAAATTGGGCAGGCATGCCAGTGTGACGATGTAGGAACCATGCTAAAAATGTGTTGTTGGTGTGCACCTGCATGTGTGCGAGCGAAGTGCGTGCATGTCAGTGTTGATTTCGTCGACCAATACTATGATGAAACATGTTCGTCGACTACCTTTTTTCACTGACGAAAACGAAATGGAAACTAAATGAAAATTAAGCTATGGTGACTAAAACTAAGACTAAATATATTGACAATTTTGTAACATAAAAACAAAAAAAGTTTTTACACTTGCATGCTGAAAATAGCAGATCTACAAACTGAGACGCGCTGCATGCGACGTGTTGTGAACTTGTAGATCAGCTATTTTTAGCAAATGTAAATACCCATTACCCATTACGACGGCATCAAGGCCCGCCAAAATACATTTTAGTCAACTAAATCAACTGTAGATATAGTCGACTGAAATCTTATATTTAGTCGACTAAAACTAGACTAACACTAAAACAGTCCAGGTGACTAGAATGTGACTACAACTAAATGAAAACTATTCAAAAGACTGACTAAAACTAAAATAAAAAATTGCTGTCCAAATCAACACTGGTGTGTGCGTGCATGTATTGATGCTCTGCTATAGCTGTCAGAGAGCTGTGTGCATCACTGCAGTGCCCCTCTCTGGGACAATTCTGTATTCACTGTTTCTGATACTGCTCTAAAGGAAAATACATGTTTTGTGCCCACAATTGGCTATTGCAAACAAATGCTGCTACTTGATTCAAAAAGCTTTATACCCTGCATAGCATGTAACGATGCAATGTGACATAGCTTTGTTTACAAAATGCTGTACCCCCTCCAATACTATACTTTCCCCATTTTCAACTGCTTTTTATATTTTGACACTTGCTTTGGCAATGTAAACGTTTTCTCATGCCAATAAATAATTGAATTTAATTGAATTTAATTGAGAAATACAATTGTATTTCAATCAAATAAGGTGACATTTGAATTAAACAAGAACAGTTTGTCATTAAATCAATTCAAAATTAAAACTGAACTGGATACATTGGATTTGATATGCAGCAATAGTGCAGAGAGAAGCTTTAGTGCTCTGTGAGCTGCTTTGCATTTACATGCAGTGATCAAATAACTAATTGGATGTCCCTGTGTTGTAGGTGTTATACGGTGATGAGATAAAGTAGACCTTTAAAGCATTTACTATGACTTATAAGAGTGTGCACACTAGCTGTCCTTATCAAGGTCACAGAGAGACAGAAAGATTTCTATATAGAGTCTGGAAAACTAAATACACGTCAGAGCTCTCCAGGACAGACATGACAGCGCTGGCCCTGCGCTTCAAGGGGCTGATATGGAGCGAATAACAGATTCGCAAGATAACAGGTCGTACCTGCTTTTATCCATGTTCATTTGCTGTTCATATTCATATCACGTGGTCCCATATGTTGTTATCATTAAATATGCCATATCTTCAGGTCCCATTGAGTTGATGTCTACAGCCTTTTTATTGGATAATTTGAACCTAAATGCCGAAGCATCAACATGTGAACACATGTCATGATTTATCATTTATATACCATAGGATGTACGGCATATAGCAACAACAGCTGGCCACATCAAGGTCTATAATTCATCTGGACACTGATTAGAGGTTGCGCTTGCTAACGTCAGCAAGCTAGCCAGCTAATTCCATGAACGGCGCTGCACTGTTTGACAAATTGAAGCTATGTTAAACAATTCATTAACGAGGAATAAACAGGTGTTTGTTGACAACAAGTGACGACATCCACAGGCATCTACAGAGCTGCTCACCTGCTCACATCTCAATATACCCTCTAAAAAACAGACACGGCTAAAGCAAGTGTGTGCACGTGTTTATAATGTGCATGTGCATGCACAACACACGCACGCATGTGCACATACACACACGGTGACACACCTATTGCTATTTTCATTTCACCAAGTGTAAAATGACTTGTATTTTTCTTTTTTTTACTTATGCTGTATCTCTTGTCCACTAGTCCCTTCCTAACACACATACACACACACACACAAACATGCACACACCACATGTGACGTGTGTAATCTGAATAGGAAACACCCTAATGTCATATCATAGCGTGAACACAGCTCACAGCTTCTACTTACAGCTCATAATGACACAAAGACAATGACGTGACAGGAAGTCATGCTGCGTCTTTGGCAAGCTGCTCGCGTTCAGCCAACTGGCAGTTCGGGGGAAAGCAAATCTGGTATTGTCAGAGCTGGGCCCATCAGTAGGAGGACAGGGTGTGAAAAAAACAAAAAGTCTCATATTTTCTTGGCACCTTGCATAATTAAATACAATGTACAATGTAGTTCCAAATCACAGTTGACGCGTGAAGGGAAAAAACCAATAATGAAGAACAAATACTTTGGTCTTTCAGGCTCACAACCACTGCCATTCTTTCTCCTTTTTCATCCCTTTTGTCTTGTCATGGCCAAAGCGGGGAGGGGGGGGGGGGGTGGTTGAGACACAAAACAAACAAACCCAAACCCACAGTGCATCTGGCTGGGCCTGCGGGTCTCCATCCATCTCAGGCTGACTCCTCATTGGACCGCCCTTGAACAGAGCATAAGGTGCGGTCAGTCCGCTCCGCCAGTGTGTTTATTATTAACTTTGATATGGAATATAATTAATGGGCGAGTGCACAGTGACATTCAGGGCATTCAGACATGTAATGAAAGGCAGCCCACGGGGGGGGTCTCAGATGTGAAAGGTTTTATGCGAGATTAAACCAACTGTGATGTGGCTGATGGCGGCTAATGAGGGTGACACTGACTGCCTGGGCCTACATACAGTAGATTTAAAAAGTAGCATTAATGTTCCCGATTGCCATCACCCGAGAGACGGACGGCAATGTGCAACCATTGGCTGCCAGTTAAAAAAATAACGAAGCTTTGTTTCTCTATTTTCTCTTAATCCTTTCGTGTTTGTTGGGTCACCACCTGGCTGAGATGAGATGATAGGCAGTGTGCTGGTGGTGATTATGATGAAAGTACTATTTCCTAACTATGGGACAAAGATTATCTCTCAATGTCTCAGTGAATTGCACTAAATGATAATGGTAAATTGTGCATTTATATAGTGCCTTTATCCAAGGCACTTTACATAGATTGTGCATTACATTCACACACACATTCATACACCGATGGCGGAGGAAACCATGCAAGGCACCAACCAGCACATCAGGAGCAATTAGGGGTTCAGAGTCTTGCTCAAGGACACTTCGACAGTAACTCTGGGAAAACCAGGGTTGGAACTGGCAACCTTGCAGTTGCCATCCGGCCACTCCACCCCTGAGCCACCGCCGCACTACATTTGAGGGATGGTGTTGAAACCAGCCTCAACTAAAGAACTTGCTTCTTTTTTTTCAGGTTTTTCAAGCTTTTTCGAGTGAACTCGTCTTTAATGGAAACCGTCATTCTAAATACACTTGCAGACAACCACGATGCACAATATTTCCCCTGAGTACTGCAGTGTCACCTGCATTTCCTCATTATGATTAATAAACATGCCAAGTGAAAGCTAACAATGTCTCCTCCTCCTCTCATCGTCTCATTCCACAAGGTCTCTTTGGTGCCAAAGCAACAGTCAGGGGCCTCATGTGCGGAACGAGATATACAGCATTCATTTTGGCAGCCATACGGAGAACGACAAGGGTCTGCGGTGTCATGCATCCTTTGTGAATGCTCATGCGCGTATAGAAAACTTTTACCATCACGCTGATTGACTGATCGCTCCGTTGAAGCTTCAAGCGGTGGAGTTTGAAGGCGAGTGAGGCAGCAGCTGCCAGAAAGCAGCAGGGTGCCCACCAAGCCCTGTCGATGCCAGAAGATGATCGACGTACCTTCATGCAAAAGATGCATGAGACGCTGGGCCACGTCAGCCGGATGATTTGGAGCGGTTCCAGTTTAGATTATTTTCTTTTCAAAATCTTTTTTATTCAGGTTTTTGTAACAGAAGCCCAGGGGCAAGTATTAAACAAAATAAAACTCAATCCCCTATCCCACCCTCCCCCCACCCACAGTCCCAAGGATAGTCGGAAAAACTGTCTGGAGGAAATCTATATACACGTATACACAAAAACACATGCATACATAATTACAAAAATAAAATGAAATAAAAAGATAATGATAAAAAGCAGATTTTTTATAGCAGAGCAGATTTTGTTCCAGTTTAGATTATTGAGTGGCGGGTAGTCTCGCATAGCCAGACAACTATTCCACAATCTCCGAATCCAATATAGAGTCTGGAACTACACCTACCGAAATCAGAGTAATCTGTTTGTCATTTCCGTTCACAACAATATATTTTTGTGAACAGAATTTTCACATTTCCATTTCTGCTAAGCAGCAAGGCCATAGGGTGCAAATTGAAGTTTCTTCCAATTACCCTTTACCTTTTGCAAGGAGGTCACGGACGGTCACACGGCCATTTTTAACCTTTGCTCACAGTGCAATGGCAAATAGTTTTGCTGTCTACAGTGCACTGACTGAAGGGAGATCTAAATAAAGGCCGGTGCAGCAGAGTATAGTGCAGCACATCACAGCAAAAGTGTAAAAAGAAAAAAGCAATGTGAAAATGTCTTTGGCGACAGCGATTGTGGAAGGACACCTGTCAAGGTTGTGTGCCACAGGGAATACATGGGTATTGATTTTTGCAGGCATACTTGGTGCAGAAGCTTTGTTGCATGGAGGACAGTCAAAGGCACATCTAGATACGGCCACTGTTTCCGCGGAATGCTCCCGAGGCTGAAACCAGGCCTGTACAGGAGACCGACTCCATGGAGCCCAAGACAAACGCAGGGCCCAGACGTCAAGTCCATCCAAAGGTCAAGTCCATCCCAAGTCCATCTCGTTAAATTCCACCACATGTCATATTTGTTGTGACGATAGCCTGACAATTTTCAGCTACATATAAATCTTTATGTAACTAAATCACACCTGTGTGAAGTGAGGGGCACTCTTATCATCGTACATCCTCTCATTCCAGCCAATCACAATTTGAGTCCTCACTTTTGTCTTCAATGTTTGTGTTTACACATAAAACTGTCACACTGTGGGCTCCGATGCTCGTGAAGTGCCTTTATTTGCACAGAAACGTTGACTTGCACAGAAACAGTCAACAGGAGGTCCCTCTACTGTACTTTACTGTCACACACGAACTCATCTACTGTACTGTACTGTCACACCCGAACTCATCATATATACAGTTTGTGTGTGTGTGTGTGTGTGTGTGTGTGTGTGTGTGTGTGTGTGTGTGTGCGTGCGTGCGTGCATACGTGTTAGGCGGCTGCGCAACAGTGACAGTTGGTGGTGACGTACCCAGCCAGCCAGCGGCTGCACCACTCAAAAAAACATCACACTCGTGTGAAGTGAGGGGTGACGTATATATATGTTGTCATTTACTGCCCGAAATAAGTCCATAGACTTGGCTGAAATTTGCACCCTATGGCCGGAAACATAATGAAGTCTGTGTGTTTGACTAGGGTTAGACATGTGCTCAACTGCACAACAAAATCCTTAATGTTAAATACGTGCATTTGGTTACATGTAGGCCTAGCCTATACTGACGTCTGTGGATACCATTTTAAAATGCTGTCACTTTTGCTTATATTCTGTGATTTCACACTGACATTTCAGCATGAAATCCAAAATTCAGTGTGGCATTTAGCTGTAGCCGTGCATTAGTAGGGTAAACAGGGAGGGGGATAAGAAGAGAGGGGATGACAAATGGATATATTATTAGTTTTATCTAGAGAGCAGCGCTCATCATAAATGGTTGCAGTGTATATTGCTCTTTTTTGTTTATGAGACAATGTCATGCCAGAGAAAATTAGTCATTAGTCATTAGCTCATGTCCCTGGACAACCTGGCACCTGCAATTTGACAGCACTGTAAGCTGCAAACTGTTGGCATAATAATGCACTATATTATAGTGCATTAACGATGCATAAATAATAGAGGGTATGCACAATGCATGGAGTGAATGGGAAATAGAGTGGCAAATCGAGTGGCAACGTGAGTGGAAAAGTGAGTTTAGCGTCGTCTAATACAATCAGATATGACTTTTCTGTTTGGATACAGGCCAGAAAGTAGTGTTTTGCCACTCAGTAGGCGTTCCCGCATAACTTCCCGGGTATGACGATGATGTCACGCGCATACCCTCTATATGCTTAGCGATAACTAAAAGCACTAACAAATACCGAATTGATTGATTCACAGAAAGATAGTTCTCTTTCTTTTCTTTTACTTCTGTAAACAGTGCACACAGTGTGACTGGACATAACATCACCTTCCCATTGGCCTAATTTTTAAGAAGCATGGCATTTCGTATCACCTGTATGCGGATGATTCGCAAATCTATATGCCCCTTAAAAAAGGACATTAACGGCTCCCTGACACCTCTGATTGACTGTCAAGGCATGGATGGCTCTTAACTTTCTAAGTGTCAATGAAAGTAAAACGGAGGTTATAGTGTTTGGACCTAGTGGTCCTGGTATCGTTCCCACCGACCTGGGTTCCCTGCCATATGTCAAACCTGTGGTCTCTAACCTTGGCATCAAACTAGACAACGCCCTTAAACTTGATAAACAGGTAAATGCGGTAGTCAGCTCAAGTTTTTATCACCGGCTGCTGGCTAGCGGGTTATCCATGCCTTTATTTCCACGCAGTTGGACTACTGTAATGCACTTTATGTTGGTTTAAATCAAGCCTCCCTTGCTCGACTCCAGCTAGTCCAGAACTCTGCCGCACGTCTACTCACAGGTACTCGAAGGCGTGAGCATATCACACCTGTTTTGGCCTCCCTTCACGGGCTCCCTGTCCGCTTTAGAGTTGATTTAAAAATTCTATTGTTTGTTCAATGAATGGTCTGGTTCCTCTATACCTGTCTGACCTTATTGAGATCTATACTCCTCCAAGGTCACTGCGGTCTGAGGGCCAGCTAAATCTCAGGGTCACAAAGAAGACCCGCTTAAAGTCCAGAGGCGACCGAGCCTTTTCTGTTGTAGCCCCCAAACTATGGAACGCACTCCCCTCCCACGTCAAATTGGCCCCTTCCATCGAGACTTTTAAATCTCGCCTAAAGACCCACCTTTATACCTTAGCTTTTAATCTCGCTTGAGTTTCTTCGGTCCTTGTAAATGTTTTGTTTCACTGTGACGCTGATGCGTCTTGTACTTTTCTGTGATGTGTCTCAGTTGTTTTCACTGTTTGTACTTTGTATTCTTGCTGTTGTTCTGTGTGGTAGCTATAATGTATTTTCTCCTGTACAGCACTTTGTAAACCCTGAGTTTTGAAACGTGCTATATAAATAAAGTGGATTGGATTGGATTATTGATTTCAGCTGTTACAATTCCAAACATGCAAACATGACCCTCTTGAATTAATTCAGTCTAAATTAGTAGCTTAATGACTGTATTAAAATGTTATTGTCAACATAACTATAATTAAAGGCATTTGAAAATTCAGGATTCCAATTAAAAAAATAGCAAAACAAATAATTCAAGATTCCAATTCAAATAAGAGGGAAAATAGCTGATCTACAAGCTCAAAATGCGTCGCAGTGCGACGCGTTTTGAGCTTGTAGATTGGCTATTTGTGAAATGACAGTACTATGCAACAAGGTGGCCCATCTGGAGTGAGTGTGGAACACTATTGGCCCTCTCCATCGTCAAAGTTGCTCCCCCCTGCCCTACTGAACCGTCTGCGCACTAGAAGTCGGCAGCTATGAAGAAGTGGGGCTTGACACGACAATTAAGTGCAGCATGTGAGGTGTGTGTGTGGTGAGCCTGAGCAGTCTCCCAAACCCATAATTAACACCTGCCGCCGCCCTAGCTGTTCGAAGCACCTTCGGAGGCCGTCGACCTCTTCCAACTGGGACCAGAGACGAGGGCGTGGCTACAGGATATACCGAGTTTGGACATTTGAGAATGATACACGAAAGAAGAAGACTGCATTTCACCGTCTACTTCACTCCCAGATGACGAACCACGGCCTGGTCAGTCAGTAAATGGTGTATTTATATATTTATATAGCGCCTTTATCCAAGGCACATCAGGAGCAATTAGGGGTTCAGTGTCTTGCTCAAGGACACTTCGACACTAACTCTGGGGGAGCCCGGGTTCGAACTGGCAGCCTTGCGGTTACCATCCAGCCACTCTACCCCTGAGCCACTGCTGCCCCAGTCAGTGACAACAATCTGTTAATGTCCCCACTACACTGCTGTTTGTGTGCATGCGTGCGTGCGTGCATGCAGTGTGCGTGTGTGTATGAGAGGCAAAAAGGAACTACAGAGACACTACAGAGACCACACAACCTTTCATCCAGATTTCCACAATGCTTATAAACAATGATTATAAACCTATTTCTGTCACATGCAAGGACCATTATTTATTTGGCATTTGAGCCACGGACCACCGGTTTATGAGATTTAAAATATATAAGGGTCCATTTGGTTACCAACTCTCCATCATTTAGTTGGGGACCACCTGGAACCCCCTCAAGGACCACTGGTGGTCCCCGGACCACTGGTTGAGAACCACTGACATATATCAATCTCAAATATCCAGTTCTAGGACACTTGAGATGCCTGAGATGACCATTAGCTACCTTTAGGATATAAGCAGCAGAGGAGCCGTGTGGCCCATCAATTAATGCATTATTGTGCGCTGCACTAACACACATTTAATGAAAAAAAAAGAATACTAATATAATAGAAAGATTCATAGATGCAGGATAGGGACTGAAGCTACTACTGCTGTATTGGTAATCGACTTCAGTTTTTGTGCATGCTGTTCTCATTTAAGCCTAAAGGTGGCAGTGTTGTTTTACCATTCAGTTCATCAGTGCTCAAAATCAACAACAGCAGAGAACCAGCCAGCTATATTTCCCAAATCCCAGAGATTAGTTTATGGTATTTAGGATGATACTGGCACTCTGGCAGGCATCATGCTATGATGCTACAGTCGTGTGACTTGAGTGAATCGAGCTGATGTAAATTCAGACAATATAGACAAGAAGAAGAAGTGATATTAGTGGTCAAATTGAATTGAATCGGTGAGCTGTTGTCAAATGTGAGGATGTACTGTAGGCTACTGTATGTATTTGTTGAAGTATGACGGACGAATGCTGTTAAAATGCAGAATACACTTGAAATATTGTAACTATTGTGTTGTGAATTTGCAGCGCTGTAGAAACCAACCATGCAGGCGGCAGTGGTGGTTGAAGCAGATCAGGCCAGCACACAGTAGGGGGCAAGCCAGAGCCTGAAATAAATTGCTACTCATGGATACGATTGTGGGCGCTTTCCCTTTATAATAAAGCATTCAAGCTGTGTGTGTGTGTGTGTGTGTGTGTGTGTGTGTGTGTGTGTGTGTGTGTGTGCGTGCATGTGGGTGTGCGCGTGCGCATGCCTGAGTACGATTGAAAGGATGCTCTGATGTGCTCGTCCAGGGATGATGTGCTACGGCTCTGTAATGTTCTCCGAATTATACAATTCTTTTTAACAAGCCACTCAATTCTGATCAAAGTTTCATGTGTGCCCTAATTCACAAATCCCTGGTCAGGTTCCACAAAGTCACTGACAAAAATATAAGGCCCACAGTAGTACGTACGTAGCCTACTACGTACGTACCCTATGCCAGGGAAGTACATTTGCGCATCAACCCATTCAGGACTGGAACCCCTTTTGGTGTTTTAAGCATTATGTTATACTTTAGCTGTTGAAAAATCTACACGCTCATAGCGCGGCACTGTCGTGCTGTGAGCTTGTAGATGTGCTATTTTTTTTTGAAAGATTGTTAAAATGTGGTGCAAATCTTTCAATAAATATTCTTTCAGAGCGAACGTTTTTAACTCAAATCTTTGCTTCTGGGAGGTCACTGGAAGTCTGGAAAACTTATTTACAGATGGGGGTCGGCGGCCAATTACATGTAATTTTTGGGGTCCTTCACATGAAATAGTTTGAACACCACTGATATTGAAACATAATTCTTTTCAGAAAACTGTCAACTTTTTAGAATCTGGTCTCAGTCCTAAATGGGTTAAGAACTATAGCCGCTGGTCACCACCGGTCAAATTAACGTCTCCTGGAACAACACCTTTAGGAGAGAGAAGGAATTTCTGCGACAATTCTTTCCGTGACCACTGTGGGACAACGTACGATTCCACTGAATAAGTTTCAAGTAGTCAGTATCCCTCATGTACTGAAAAGCCTGATTTATACTTCACAGCTCAGCTATTAGTTTTAGGACCAGCCAGGGAGCTCTAGCGAGCATGCAAGTGCAAATCCCTTTCAGGTCTTGACGGCAAACCTTTCTCATTGTGCAACATAAAAAGAGGCACAATTTTTGTAAACCCATTACTATAGAGTACGGAACATTGGTGCCAAACCTTTTTATACTGAAGTAACACCTCAGAAACTATTTGGTTCTCCATGTACCACCATAATAAATAACTGATGTTAAAATACAGGAGCGTAGACCTGCCCTTTTTGTTCCATTCCTAAGCCAATAATGCTGCTGCTCTGACAAAACTCTGTCTAATCACTAATCAACACAGATAGATAGATAGATTCTTTATTTCTGTGTCATGCACCAAAGGCGCCCAGCCCACATGGACTTACAGGACACACCATAACATTGCTTCAATGTTGCATTGTGTACACAAACAAAACATTCTGCCTCATTTCCCACGATTTGCATAAAACGTCTGCCAAAGCAAAAATACCCCTCCCAAAACAAAACTCCAGCTTCTCATAGTCCTCCAACCAGAAAAAGCCAGCACAGATGGTTGTCATCTTACAAAACAATACATGTCTTAACTCTTCATATAAAGGGCAGTGAAACAAAAAATGAATTTCATTTTCAATTTCTTTCAAATCACACACTAGACACACTCTGTCCTCCTCAGGAGTACCAATGAATCTACCCGTTTCTAAAGCTAATGGTAAGGTCCCAGAATGCAGCTGTGCACAAAAAGATCTCTGACCTTTGGATATATTTTGTGTAACATAAGGATCAGGGCCATAATTATTTTAATAAGACGATATGTTCTTAGTTTAGGTTAGGTTTGACGACGATATAAGACGATATGTTCTTAGTTTAGTTTAGGTTTGTACCATAAATCACAACTGATGATATTTCTAATGTGATTAATCCATTCTCAAATCTTCGATTAACAGCTAGGTGTGCTGTCGTGCTCATTTCAGCACGGCTGGATAGCCTATTTGAACCAATTGATTGGTCAGAAGAACTACCTGTAGTAATATAAATATTACATTCCACTTTTGTCTTTTTTTCTCCTTTTTTGGGCGACTCCTCTGTGTACCACCAGAGGGGGGCTCAAGTACCAGTGGTTGGGAACGTCTGTATAGAGTAGCTACAGTAGTACACTGTATGATGTAAAACCATACGATAGAGGCCCTTAACGCTATCTATACCGCTAGCTAGTTAGCATGAACCCCAGTTCCAGGGGCCAGCATACGCGTTCACTTTAAAAAGCCAGAGTTTTCCTGCCCCCACACACTCTCGCTACACACATTCTAGCATCATTGGAACACGCACACACTCTTTACCCCTCGTCAGAAGCGTTTACATGGCGGCAGCGTCGCGGTACAAAGGCACAAATTCAATCTGAAATGTGGATGGCAGAAAATCCACCAAGGACAGTGATCCAAGAATCTGATCCAAGAATCCTCCTTTCAACTGCTTTGCACTGTGAATATATTTGCAATCCCATAGTTGGAGCGGTGGGGCGTTGCTATAGGAACCGGACCGAAGTTAAAGGCTTCCATAGGCATCAACCATTATATAGACGGAGTATACGTTGGGGTATACGTATATATACATACTTGGGATATGACGCCACCTAGCGAAAGAAATAGTTAATTATGAATTGAGTGTGCAAAACCATACCTCTATGAAATTGTTTATAGGATCAGTATAAGTAAATTAATATGTGATAACCCTTCCACAGGAGTAGCTTTTTCACATTTATCACACATTTTGTAATCACCTCTATTAGGCCTACTGTATGTGATGGGCGAATAGGTAAAAATGTAATTAATAGTTATCACCATGAAACTTCCCCAGTTGATTACTTACACGAAGACAATGATTTATTGTATTACACTTTTTCTGAAATTGTACATTTAAATATGCAAATTATGTAGGAAAATATGCAAAGAAAATTGAAAATATATAAAAGCTACTACTGTGGAAGGGTTATCAACTTATCATATATTAATTTACTTATATTGACAATTTAATATAGGTATGGTTTTGCCCACTCAATTCATAATTAACGTTCACATTTTGGAGGTCTGGCTCAAGAACTGGTTCTGAACTGAGCCGGTTCCCATCCGGGGGAAAAGGGGTCACAGTGCCCTTCATGGTCTTGCTGTTCTCTGCAAACACCAAGACCCCGGCGGTGATCTTGATTTCACCCAATATGGGACAAAAATTCCATCAATGTTATTGATTGTGCGAAAGACACACTGAAATATAATATGACCTCTACGAGGTCCACAATGAGAGCACCGTGTTCCGACTTCCTCCAAGTGGAAAACACCCCCGACTAACTTTTAACCTGTGGAAAGACTTGAATAGACGAGGCGTGAATGCAGCAAGGTGACTCGGTGCTATAAGAACAAGGGCATATAAACGAGAGCTCCAGAGCCCATCTGCTGTACAATGACACGCGGAGAGTCGAGAGACGAGCCAAAGCTCTTCCATTGTCTCCCATTTACTGGTGCGCGTCCTGCTAGCCGCTTTTGTAATGGTAATCAAAGAATCAGTCTGAAAAGGCGCTGGCAACTTTCAGCTTATTGTTTGAAATATGGAGTTTCAAATGGCCTGTGCAGAGCAGCTGTAATGAGTCCAGAGTTGGAGTTGAAACTCTCTCTCTCTCTCTCTCTCTCTCTAGCCTCTTCATCTCTGTACCTTTCTCTTATTTATTTCTCTCTCATTCTGTCATCCTTTCACTTCCTTTCCTTCTCTCCCTCCCCATCCGTTTTTTTTCACTCATTCTCTAACCCCTCCACCCCCCCCCCCCCCCCCTCTCTCTCTCTCTGTCATAGTACCCTCCTTAATCACCCTTCAACCCAGCACACCTGCCATTCCCTCTCCGCCTCGCCGTGCCTCCCTGGCGGCGAGCTTTCAGGCCTGCGTCTTCCCTTTGCTTTTTGGTGGTACCCTTGATGTACTCTCCAGAATGAGCGCGCCTTGAGGGCCAGCTAGAGAGTGCTATGACAGAGCCTTCCCCTCCTGCTGCACTGTCTCAACACTTTGATTAATTCACAAGTCCAAAACAGTAACTTCCTATGACATTAATTTCCTAAGTAATGTGACACTTCCATGGTTGGCAGCGTGAGCAAGTCCGAGGATGCCTGAACGCCAAATTCTTTCCTGTAATAAATCTTCAGTCATTAGAGACCTATGTGCCCTAAATGACTTAAACAAATGAACTTGTCTTCTTTAATAAGGCTTTCCATTACTATGTTCCATGTAAGAGCAAAGTAATGAAGGAATATGGGAGAGGAGCCTCGTTTTTTGCAATCGGGACACATTCTAATCTAAGGAACATGCTAATGGTAACTACGCCCTTTCTCTTGCTGAACTGTTATGCTAAAATAGTAGCCACATTTGTTGCATTAATAGGGGGGAAAAAAACGAATAACTAAATATAGTTTGAAATCCCTGCTGATCATGTCATTGCCAGGTACATTTTAAAGCTATATGCACATGCCTCTGAGATTATTTGTTTATTTTGCAATCCCAGAAATCACGGTTCAAAGTCATAGCTTATTGACACAATGGTTAATTTAACAGCATATGGCTACGACAGGCCAATGTAAATGAAAATAGTAAAATGGTCTAAAACGTTTTTTTAAGTATTTGGATATAGATTAACATTTGCGTTAAATATTGGTTACAATGTTAATGCATAAGAGTTTCAGTTAAACGTGCACATGTGTGCAACACACACACCCACACCCACACCCACACCCACACACACACACACACACACATTAATGTGCAATAATAGCATACTGTATTGTGAAATGTACCCTTAAATCCCTACACACTGCAGTCTAGAGACTGTGATAGATAGTGTAAAAAACCCTGCAACAAATGCATGTCACGGAGAAGAGAGTGTGAAGAGAAGGTGTGTGTGTCTGTACAGTACACATGTCTGTGCATGTCTGAAGAAAGACTGATAGGGGGGATAGAGGGAGAGAGAGAGGGTGGATGTGCATACCGTATTGTGAAATGTACCCTTACATCCCTAGTCCCTACACACTACAGTCTGTGATAGTGTAAAAAAACCTGCAACAAATGCATGTCACGGAGAAGAGTGTGTGTCTGTACAGTATACACTATACCAGGGGTCCTCAACTAGAAATGATGAAGGTCCACAATTTATTTTTGAATAAGACCGAGGTCCGGTCCCATGCGCGGCGTCCTTCGGAGAGCGGGGCTCTATGCCCGTTTAGTATGGTCAAGCCAAGCTTATACAAATCAGATCCCCTTCCACCCAACCAATAATGGGGTGCAGAGTGCAGGCCCGGAGTGGAACTCCAAATCAGGCCGGGAGTTATACGCCCTGGCAGGCCCTTGGGGGACATTTTGGGGGCCTTTGCAGCAATTTCACATGAGAAATGTACCATCTGATGTTATTTATATTATTAACTTTAAAAAAAAAAAAAAAAAAAAAAAAATTGGGTGGTCCGCAAAGAGGTGGTCCGCGGTCCGGTCGCGGACCGTGGTCCGCCAGTTGAGTACCCCTGCACTATACAGTATGTCTGTGCATGTCTGAAGAAAGACTGATAGGGGGTGCGACTGAGAGAGAGGGAGAGCGAGAGAGAGAGAGAGAGAGAGAGAGAGAGAGAGAGAGAGAGAGAGAGAGGGTGGATGTGGGAGAATAAATGTAAGAATGAAGCCTCCAGCCAGGAGGGTTGAACTTGTGAGAGAAAGAGATTGGCGAGAGACTCAACAAGTCAAGTGAGTGTGCTGGAGTATGCAAGGAGGAAAAGGCTCAAAAACAGCACACGGACCAAGGCCCCATGCGTACACGACTTGAATCTGATCCGTTGGCTTTTCTGATGACACTGTGTTCTCTCGAATCTGTCGAACAGCACCTGATAACCGCACATAGGCCCTCATTTATCAATCGAGTGTAAAATCTGCCACAGATTCGAGTGCAGGTTTCGTAGTACACCCACGTCGCCACGGCATTTATAAAGTGATCGCAAACAGCTGATCCTTCCTTAATTTCATTCTGACGTTAATAAATGTCACGGCTGAAATCTATCTGGCACGCCCTATTAAATCTAGCCTCGCCCTCGTTTTTGCGACATGAACAACGGCAATAAGTTTCCTGAAACCATGGTTACATGAAAAAATTGGTTTCTCCCGTGCCTTGCTGCCCGCCTCACCCCCCTCTCTCATACACACGCACAGCACGCACACGCAACTTGCAAGCCTGGTGTGTTGTTAAACAAATAAAGAACGAACACCTGCATGAATTAAATAAAGTTGTAGGCCTACCCTGTGACAGGGTAGGCCTACAACTTTATTTAATTCATGCATTGCTGTCATGCACGCACGCACCTACATGACACATTAAATAAAGCTGTCTGTTTCTCCTCTCACTTCGCTTCCCTTGCTGCCCGCCTCACCCCCCCGCACGCACGCACATATCGCTATTTGCAAGCAACTGTCTCTCTCTATCACAGTGGTCCGTCCGTGACCAACTGACTAAGTGACCATGCACGTTCGACAGTCTATTTAGATTGCCTCGCAGTCGTTAGTCACTGCAGTGGCCGGGCTGTCAACTGTCATTATATGAATGTGCAGCCAAAACCATATATAGCCTCATGTGTGGCTGGTGTTGGGCTGGCTGGGTAATATACATATCTCCGATGCAGTTCCCACTTGCGCTGGCAGCCTGGCACGGTACATTTGGCATTCGAGCAACGCGTCGGGTTTATTATATTGCACATATACGGTAACTCCAGAAAGACATCGGCCTGCTGTAGATTAGGCTACAGTAGGCTAAGCGGCTATACCACGTTGGGACTCCGCAGCTGAGCTGCAGCACTGCTGCACTATACTCTCCAACGTCCCGTCATGGAAATATTTCAGCACAGACAGCCCAAATCCTCGCATGTATGCGCTCATGCAAAACACTGTTTAAATGGCTTAAGCATCTCTTGCAACATTGTTTTTAATTGCGCGATTTTATCTCCTACTAATTTCATATGACACATGTATTCCTTAACATTTTTATTTATTTATTTTTTACATGTAGCCCATATACATTATACATACCTTTTATATAAACATTTTAGGAGTGAATACATATATGTTTAGATGCCTGTGACAGCCTCTCAGCTGGTCAAACAATGCTGCTCCAACAGAAAAACAGCCAAGGACAAAGCTACGCCAGCTGCCGAGCAGACGTGGGTTTTGAACGTTGTCACGTTCAATTTCAAGCTTTGCCGGAAATGTTAAATGCCGAAAATGTCGGTAATTTTGGCGTGCGCCCATATTTTGGCGTACGCACGGTTGATAAATGAAGGCCATAGTCTGGAAACGTTATTGTACCGATGCATTCATCGTGATAGATGTTGGTTACTCAAAATGACACTATTCATTCTCAGAATAATAGCATACGGTTTAAGTGGTCAGTGGCTTCTCTCTCTCTCGCTCTCTCTCTCAGTGTCTGCAATGTAATCTGGAGCCCAGTGGCAGTGCCTAACTTATTTCTGCCATGGCAGCTTCATAATGTCCCAGAGCGTGGCTCAATCATGCGCCCATCTGCCCTAATCCTCGTATTCTATGCACTACAAGTTTCCAGGGGGGCTTGGAGCAACAGCAAGTAACAGGCGCCCCGGGAGGGCCCTGGTACTGTACTTGCATTAATCACAAATCAACTCCCGCTTTCCTCGCAGTGCCCTAAAAATCCCTGCCAGCTGAATGAACGGCCTATTTCCTTTTACACAGAACTTGCTATTGACTTTCTTCTTGCAAGGAGGTTTCTTATAAAGGAAAATAAAGTTTAGATTTCTTTAGGCTAAGATGAGGATTGGCGAGGAATACTGATGATGATGCAAACACCCTTTCATCTTGTTTTCTTATGACAAAACAGACAAAACAAGCGGCGGGCTTTGGGGACATGGTGAACGAGACACGGCAGAAGCAGCGGGTGGTCGCGGTACAAGATGAACTGACATGCCTTGAAACCAGTGATCAATCACCGAGATGCAAAGAAACTTTGTACAATTAGAAACATAATGGATTCTCTCTCTCTCTCAAGGCCTACAGAGACAGTACACTTACTTATCTTCTTGTGTTAATTTAATTATTGTACAAATGTAGACTCTCTTGGTGAGTGGATATTAACACTGCGGATGTTTGCTGTATGAAGCCAACCCTACCTGTAAGTTAATTTGCCGGATCAAGGCTGTGCACTTTATTCCACTCTGTAATATCATACTCCATAGCTACATTTGAAGGTGGCATTAATGTCCTTGTGAGAGAGATGTGACGGTGGCACTGCTTTAAATTGGAACCGACGACAAATGTAAAATTCATTAAGCCAGACCTCCACTACTCCATTAAATGCAAAATTCCCCCTTTTGCTTCAACCGCGGGGCACGATAGCCATCGGATGCAATTAAACGTATTATCGCAATGGCAAGAATCTTGTTTGAGTTCTAATTGCAAGGCAGCCACCTTGGCCATTTCATACGTGGTCACAAATCACAGCCATCCAAATTGATTTGTACCTCAATACTGAGGTAGAACTGATAGCATTCACTGGCCTCAGTAGTGTGGTGTTGGGAAGCCACAGGGGACACCTGTACTCATATGATTAGCAATAGAGGTTTAGTCATCAGTGATATGATGAGATGGTTCTGTTTAATTCAATCAATGTATAGTCATAGTCTTGCTAAATGAGAGTTCAAAAGGCTACAGTGAAGCATGCAATTATCTATAGAGTGATTAATTGATAACTGTTTTAGTCATAAAGCTAAAAAGGATAACACAAAAACATCCTGGGGACTTTTTCCCATTTTGGTCCTACATATTCAATTAATCATAGCATTAAACATTCACACAATAATAATATTGTGAATGTGTTGACATTATGTCATCAACAAATATTGTGCGTATTTCGCATTTTTGCCAGTTTACCTTTACGCATATTTCCGCACATTTCTCAATATTCTGCATATTTCTGCGTAAAATCAAGGATTTTTGCCTGCATAATCAATGATCTTTGCTCGCGCTACAAAATAAATTAGAAATTACATGTACATACCCACATGGCATTTTGCCAAAGATATAGAAGCTAAGTTGGCTATATCATCATGTGGTCACCGTAATACAACATTGCCCTCCCCAACACACTCAGTAGTGGCCTCTCCATCTTATATAAAAATTGGCTTAAGAGAATATTATATATTTGCATACTTCAGTGCAAATCCCAAGCAATCACGGTTCCACAAACTGTGTATTAATGGCTAGATGTTTAATGGGGAGTACTCGACAATGCATAGAGCCCTGTTGCACTATTAAATTACTCAATTAAACACTGAATTGCACTCTTTTCTCATCACTCTCAGATATCTCATAAATTCATCTGTGTGGTGGTAGTGTCTGCGGCACTGAGGAACTTTATTATAAAAACGCCTTCAAAATCCTGAGTTTTCTGGAAAAAACATCAACTATTTAACCAAAATTACAAAAATGTTATGCTGCTAAATACTGTACAGAGCAACAAGAACCCCAAACGTCTTGAAGGGAAGGGTAAAAATACCTAAAGGGGTTCCCGTCCCCCCCGTCCCAGACACGGTCAAGGCAGATGGCCACCCACCCTAGAGCCTGATTCTGCCTGATGTTTATTCCCATTAAACGGGAAGGTTTTTTTTCCTTGCCACCGGAGCCAAGAAAATTCTTGCTCAGGGTTGAGGGGCGTCAGGGTCTCTGCTCTATGTGTAAAGTGTCTTGAGTCTTGTTGTGATTCTGTGCTATAATAAAATGTAATTGAAAATTGCCCTCGGCTGCCGCCATACTGCATTTTTCTTCGCAGTGATTTGGCTACTGTTCTATAATTCAAATGTTTGAAATATTTACGAGAGTGCTGCTCCCAGGTGAAAAACACTGGCGTTTTATGCATTGTTCTTCATGATTACATGATTGCCTTTGTTATGTTTTGTAAAGCTGTAACCAAGTTAGAAAACATGACTATTGTTGATCACGGTGTGAGACAGATCCTACACATATTACAATTATGAAATTATGAAAAATCAGACCCATCTGAAGTGAGTGGTGCTGTACTGTACTGTACTGTAGTACAGTACAGTACAGTACAGTACAGTACAGTACAGTACAGTACAGTACAGTACAGTACAGTACAGTACAGTACAGTACTGTACTGTACTGTACTGTACTGTACTGTACTCACTGACTCCCTCACACGTTTTAAATCCCTATCAAAAAGCATTTTATTTTTCCCTGCCTTTTACTGATCTTGTGTTATCTTGATTTGTTTAATGTTTGGGTATTTCTTGTTTATTACGTTCATTATGATAGATCATGTCACTTATTTGTTTTTCTATTTTTCTATTGTGAATTTTCTTGTTATTATTCCTGTGCAGCACTTTGTGGCTCATGCCTAGAAAGGTGCTATATAAATAAAGTTATTATTATTACTGTACTGTACTGTACTGTACTGTACTGTACTGTACTGTACTGTACTGTACTGTACTGTACTGTACTGTACTGTACTGTACTGTACTGTACTGTACTGTACTGTACTGTACTGGCCCTCCTCCCTGGCCTGTGTGTGTCTTGCCTGTGTGTTAGGCTGTGCAACAGTGACACTTGGAGGTGAACAAATGTTATTTTCGTGCTCGGACACAGGGATACAGGGACACAACCACACACATAGCTGTCTATAGGAGTGGTTGCACCACTCAAAAAGCTTATTGTCCAACTAGAGATCAAAATATTCATGAATGTACAGTACTCACATCGATAAGAAATAAAGAGGATTTAAGGTGTACACAGAATATTTTGTTCCCTCAAATGCATCACCTCATATTATAATGCTTAAATGTTAGATTAGATTAGATTTTGTGAGTGGCCTCTTGTACTAGAAGGCAATGCCATTACTCCATGAAGAACAGCAACGCTAAATGGAGCTGAGCTGAAATCATATATTACACGCTCTGAGAGCTCATTCACTCACTTTAAGAAAAAAAGATTAGATGAAAGGGGCATTTTATAGATTTATAAAATAAAATGCTAGATCTATTTGGAACTCAAGGGTGAGCTAAAAAGGCACATGTGGTGTCAGAAGGTGAGAACACTGCTAATATGGAACATAAATCTGCATGTAGTGCAAGATAAATTGTAAATACAAGATATGCAGGATTTAATTCATGATGTTTCCATTCCACATTAACTAGGGCACACACTGAGGCTGCCTTCAGTTCTTTTTGGTTCTTGGTCCATGAGCCAGAGCTCCAAAATTGGTGGGAAAAACTAGACCAACTGTATATAAAATATGTTAAAAATGTTTATAGGATCAATACAAGTAAATGAATACATGATAACCCTTCCACAGTAGTAGCTTTTTCATATTTTCGATTATTTAGCATATTTTCCTACATAATGCCTCATTTGCATATTAAAAAATGTAAAATTTGTAATACAATAAATCATTGTCTTTGTGTAAGTACTCAATTGGGGAAGTTTCATGGTGATAACAATGTAATATAGGTATGGTTTTGCCCACTACATTCATAATTAACATTCCAATTTTGGAGCTCTGGCTCAGAACCAAAAAGAACTGGTTCCCATTGGGAACCAACCGGTGGAAAAGGGGCCTGATTGACTGTCATGTCAGTTGTTTTCAATGTACTAATATAACATATAATCCGATATGCAGATGGTACAAAGTGGCATGACACGAAAATAAATATTTAATTCATTCATTCATTCATTCGACTATCTGAGATGCCCATTTGGCTTCTTTGTTTTAGAAAATGATCCCAGTTTGGGTATATGAATAGTAAGCTATTAGTCTAACATTTGTAGTGTTGTTTTTTCCTCTACCGGCCATCCATCTTTGACGGAAAGTAACTTTCCTACAATGAATAACAACAGGTAACAGCAGCAGCTCAATTGCAAAATAACTGAATTATTTACTTGGTTCCCTACCCTGTTATGCCACAAGTCATTTCCTGTTACATTTAAAATATATATTAAAAAAAAAGAAATCTGTCAATTAAAATGTGCCCATTCTTTTCTCTGCCATTAAATCGGTTGACAAATCTCCTGTGCTAGCTACTGCACATTTCCGATAACCAGGCTCACAAAAGGCTTCATTTCCTGGGGGGAAAAAATAATATGGAAATGGAGGCAGAGGTAAAAAAAATAATAATAATACAAATATTCAACCCTGCACTAACTGTTCATATTATTGGCCTGAATGAAAAGACAGGGTCTTTTTCCGAGTCTCTTATCTACATTTAAATAATTAACCCCAGAGCCAGCTCCAGCAGTCTTATTTTCCAGTCAATCAGAAGATTAAAATGAGAATGATTGAACATAATATGCAGCAAAACATGCATCGGGGATCCACACAGCCTAGAGGGGCCTTGAATCATTACCATGTCCCCACCCTGGTCCCCGGCCCTATCCAGCAGCGGATGTGGCAAATCTGTCCGCCGAGTGGTTTACGAGTGGCTAATCCTGAGAGAATGAGCCCTATGACCCTGGGATATGGGTGAATATTCAGCCTCAATTCACCCCAGTCTGTTTCAAGCTTTTACAGTATAATCTCCAGAACATTCCTACAGCTGGGGAATATATCGCATACCCAGCAATTCTTCTATTTTTTTCACCGGCAATTCCCCTCAGAGGGGGGTGGGGGGGGGGGGGGGGTGGACCATAGTCTTTAATGTGATTTATTACCTCCACACCCACCACCCCAAGGGATGTATGCTCTCTCGTTACATTTGTTTGTCTTTCCCCTATTCTCCCCTGTCTGTTTTTCCCCCCCATTCCATGCTAATCTGTTGCCCACCTTAAAGTCATGATAAACAGCTGAGGATACTTATACAGTGCAGGCAGAGTGAGGTTATACTTATAGTGGCACTTGTGGTGGGAGGAAGCGGTTGTTGCATTTGGTGTGTGTGCACGCGTGTGCATATGTGAGTGTGCACGTATGTGTGTGTGTGTGTGCGACTGTGTGTGTGTGTGTGTGTGTGTGTGTGTGTGTGTGTGTGTGTGTGTGTGTGTGTTTGCGTGTGCGCGCATGGCCGCGCACGTGTGTGACATAGCCTACAAGTGATTGTATAGTGTGCATGGTGACCTAGTTACATGTCACATGTATAGAAAAACAAATGGCACAACAGGGAAACTGTATTCCGTCACAGGAACATGATGACCATAAGCCTTATATCAGGGGTCCCCAAACTACGGCCCGCCATGTCATTTTATGTGGCCCGCCTGCCTCAAGCAAAAATAAAATAAAATAGCCAAAATATAGGATTTTATTAAATTTTTTCATTAGCACTGGATGAGAGCAAATAATTAGATTAATAAATTAAGATTAATTTGTATTATTGCTCTTGTATTGCTATTGGAGACACTGGGGAGGCACTGGGGGGACACTGGGGGACACTGGGGAGGCACTGGGGAGACACTGGGGAGGCACTCAGGGGGACACTGGGGAGGCACTGAGGGGACACTGGGGAGGCACTGGGGAGACACTGGGGAGGCACTCAGGGAGGCACTGGGGAGACACTGGGGAGGCACTCAGGGGGACACTGGGAGGCACTGGGGAGACACTGGGGAGGCACTGGGGAGACACTGGGGAGGCACTGGGCAGCCTCAAGCAAAAAAAAAAAAAAATAGCCAAAATATAGGATTTTATTAATTTTTTTCATTAGCACTGGATGAGAGCAAATAATTAGATTAATAAATTAAGATTAATTTGTATTATTGCTCTTGTATTGCTATTGGAGACACTGGGGAGGCACTGGGGGGACACTGGGGGACACTGGGGAGGCACTGGGGAGACACTGGGGAGGCACTCAGGGGGACACTGGGGAGGCACTGAGGGGACACTGGGGAGGCACTGGGGAGACACTGGGGAGGCACTCAGGGAGGCACTGGGGAGACACTGGGGAGGCACTCAGGGGGACACTGGGAGGCACTGGGGAGACACTGGGGAGGCACTGGGGAGACACTGGGGAGGCACTGGGCAGCCTCAAGCAAAAAAAAAAAGAAATAGCCAAAATATAGGATATTATTAATTTTTTTCATTAGCACTGGATGAGAGCAAATAATTAGATTAATAAATTAAGATTAATTTGTATTATTGCTCTTGTATTGCTATTGGAGACACTGGGGAGGCACTGGGGGGACACTGGGGGACACTGGGGAGGCACTGGGGAGACACTGGGGAGGCACTCAGGGGGACACTGGGGAGGCACTGAGGGGACACTGGGGAGGCACTGGGGAGACACTGGGGAGGCACTCAGGGAGGCACTGGGGAGACACTGGGGAGGCACTCAGGGGGACACTGGGAGGCACTGGGGAGACACTGGGGAGGCACTGGGGAGACACTGGGGAGGCACTGGGCAGACACTGGGGAGGCAACTCAGGGGGACACTGGGAGACACTGGGGAGGCACTGGGGAGACACTGGGGAGGCACTGGGCAGATACTGGGGAGGCAACTCAGGGGGACACTGGGAGGCACTGGGGAGACACTCAGGAGGACACTGGGGAGGCACTGGGGAGACACTGGGGAGGCACTGGGGAGGCACTGGGGAGGCACTGGGAAGACACTAGGGAGGCACTGGGGAGGCACTCAGGGGGACACTGGGAGGCACTGGGGAGACACTGGGGAGGCACTCGGGGGGGGGGGACACTGGGGAGACACTTGGGAGGCACTCGGGGACACACACTGGGGAGACACTGGGGAGGCACTGGGGAGACACTCAGGGAGGCACTTGGGAGGCACTCAGGGGGACACTGGGAGGCACTGGGGAGGCACTGGGGAGACACTGGGGAGGCACTCAGGGGGACACTGGGAGGCACTGGGGAGACACTGGGGAGGCACTGGGGAGACACTGGGGAGGCACTCGGGGGGAAACTGGGGAGACACTGGGGAGACACTCAGGGAGGCACTGGGGAGGCACTCAGGGGGACACTGGGAGACACTGGGGAGGCACTTGGGAGACACTGGGGAGGCACTCAGGGGGACACAGGGAGGCACTGGGGAGACACTCAGGGGGACACTGGGGAGGCACTCAGGGGGACACTGGGAGGCACTGGGGAGACACTCAGGGGGACACTGGGAAGGCACTCAGGGGGACACTGGGAGGCACTGGGGAGACAATGGGGAGGCACTGGGGAGACATTGGTGAGGCACTCGGGGGGACACTGGGGAGACACTGGGGAGGCACTGGGAGACATTGTGGAGGCACTGGGGAGGCACTCAGAGGGACACTGGGGAGGCACTTTGCAGACACTGGGCAGACACTGCAGGGCAGACACTGGGGTGGCACTTGGGGAGGCACTGGGGAGGTACTGGACATTTCATATCACACACACCATGATTCACTAGGCCCCTGGCCTAAAAAAAAAACAGCTTGGCATGGCGCGATTTATTTCAAGCATGGCGCAGCGCCATGCCAACAACATTGTGCAGGAAACCCTGGCACTGCTGCATGTACAGTACATGCACTATGCAGCCCTGTAGTGCTGCATGTACAGTACGTGCACTGGTTATTAATATTTGGTTATGTGTGGCTTTCTGGAAAAAAAAAAATGTTTACGTTTAGGCACCCCTGCGATCGTCACACTTTTTCTGTTACAAACTGACCCCGGCCCCCATCAGAGAAGGGGAAAGTTATGTGGCCCTCACAGGAAGAAGTTTGGGGACCCCTGCCTTATATGGTCAGAATGCCTTCCATTATAAGGCATTCTGACTTTGACTGTGATAACATGGGCAAAGCTAGCCCATGCATATTGATTACAACTCGTTTCTCGGTGGCACGCCAAAACAGATTCTCAGCTCGTGTCGTTCAGGTCTGGGTACACACTGTAATTATTACAATATTGAAAGTGTGCCACAAAAATAATTATATAAATTCTTCACACTCTAGACTTCTGCGTGGCAATGATTAATGCCAGCGTCTGTTTACTTTGTTATTAACGATTGCAGAAAGCTCAGCAATCAGTTGTGTTTGCAGCGCATATATATTGGTTAGTGGTGTAGTTAAGGAGGGCACAGACAGACACTTCCATCAGGGGTCACGTGGTATTTACAGTACAATGCGACTGCGTTACAAATGGGCTCTGTACTGTACTGTACTGTACTGTACTGTACTGTACTGTACTGTACTGTACTGTACTGTACTGTACTGTACTGTACTGTACTGTACTGTACTGTACTGTACTGTACTGTACTGTACTGTACTGTACTGTACTGTACGTCTGCTTGAAGTGAAGACAAGAAGTTTAGGGAGTAGCACTGGCGAAAATAGTGCCCTATATGTTTTCCCCCACGTCCGTGTGTGTGTGTGTGTGTGTGTGTCTGTCAGTACGCCTGTTAACACAAAGCGTTCCCCGGGTCTAACATGAACGTAAAATCCTTGAATTGTACATCGCCATCTTTCTAGATCCGTTTGGGCCCAGCTGGCCCATTGGCTGGCCCAGACAACGAGGCAGGACTCCCCCCCTTCTTCTTAGTTGGTTTTTATTGGTGGGTGGGGAATCCCGATCATAGACTGTAACGGTAGCCACGCCCCTCAGAACATGCGCAACTTTATGGTCATTTTTTTTATAAATGGGACCATAATTTTCCAAAAAGAATATTATGACATTAGAAATGAGACTTTAAACTAGTGACTGGAAGCAGAAAGTATTCATGACCATGTTTATTAAGGTAATACAGTCTAGGTGAAGTTGGGCCCAAATACATGGACTTCTATGGGGCTATGTGTTTTTTTGGGCCCAATGACAGCGCCACAACAGGCCATTATATGAACTTTCAGGAAATCCCGATTTCCTTAGTGGCTTCACAAAATATCTGTCTGAATGCCCCCCTGGTTAACACCTAATCTCCGGGCACCATCGGCATGACAATGTGCAGGACATACGTATGGGCCTGTTCTAGCGTCACCAGCAGGCCGATTTTTACAAAACAAACTTCATATTACTCCTCCAGATCTTGTCCAAACATCACGCAAATCGGTACACAATTCTCTGTAGTCATGTGATCGAGATGGATCTGTCCAACTCTTCATATGGCATCTAAAGTTTGCGTGTCTGCAGTGCAAGAACTTCATCAACATAAATCCCTCAACTTCTACAGATTCCACTCACCTCTAGAATGACTGAATTCCAAACATTGCTGGCCCACAATGACATACCTGACCTGGCGGAGGTGGAGGTTCTATGTTCCCCAGGTTCTATGTTCCCCACTTACCTTAGGGTTTAGGGTTAGCGTTATAGGTTTCTGGTTTAAGGACTTCAGTGTTTTGTACTATACAATTGTATGTTTAAGTACAGAACAAAGAATGTTTTTGCCATCTTTGTTGAAGAGTCTGAGCAATTATGTTTTAGTTTATTTGACGCCAGTGTACATTTTTTGTTGGCTAAGACTAGATGGTTTAAGTAGCCTACAGGCAGTTCAATGGATTGTTCAAAGACTGAGCTTAAATCAAAACTGACTACTAAAAGAAACACTAAGACTAAGTATTTTAGTCTAAAAATTACTAGGTTAGGTTTCTGGTTTAGGTTTATTCTAAGTGGGGAACATAGAACCTGGGGAACATAGGTACACTCCCGCCTATACAACATATACGACATGCTTCATAGACAAGTTGCTACATACCCTTATAAGAAATGGAGGACATGGACTCATTGTCACCTTTACTTGTTTTCCGTCCACTGTGTGTCCACAGAATTCCACCGTGAAGGGCAGAGACAAAAGCAGAAGCATACTAAACTGCCATGGAGCGCAACGCAGCCTGGCCAATTCACCATGTACAGATGGAGGCTGAGATGCCTGTTCTTTATAACCTTCCCTCCAGGGTTCGGGTCAAATCTGACCGATTTACTGCGCAACCTTCACGGGTCATAAATTGTTATTTTCCATTCGGATTCTTCCAAAACCTTATATGGTTTCCTCCACACTAGGCATTTAAATGATATACAATGTGGCTCATCACGATTTTCAATTTGGAGTTCACCCCACCTTTCAACCTTCAACGTTTGGTGTTCCTGGACAAAAATCACCACTATAGGAAATGAAGGAAAACACAGGCACACACGCAGACACGCACGCACGCAGACACGCATGCACACAGGCAGGCATGCACGTACGCAGGCACGCACGCACGTTTCCACACCATCTTGGATGTATCAGCCTTTAACGTATAATTATGCAAATGCTGCATTTACTGTAATAGCACTTCTCTCCAAAGCACTTTACATACAATGTGCCATTCACACACACTCACACACAGACGCACTGATGAAACCCTATAGGCTACTAGTCGGCAAGCCGCTCATCGTGAGCCGTCAGGGGTTAAATGTCTTGTTCAAGTAGCCATGTTTGCAAGGCACTCCAACCTGATAGTATATGTCCACTCATGAGCATGAGCACGCACTCACTCACGCACGCACGCACGCACGCACGCACACACACAGAGGAGGAAGGTTTAATGCATGGAATTTACAAGTGGAACCAAATGACGAACAACAATGCATTTCACTTCCAGCTCTGCCAAGTTTGCCTCAGAGTGTATATTCATTGTGAACCTGAAGAAATGCATGTTTACCGTTAAATGTTATGCATTAAAGAAACAGTAGACTGACTCTCTACTAGGCCTACTGAATACGGGCCCTGTCTTCCACTGCACCTTATCCCGAATGCCTAATGTTATGCATTATTATTACTTAGCCTATTATGCAGCATTTGTTTTATATTTTGAAAAACGTACAAATAGTGAAAATAGCCAAGTTCACAGCATGTCAATGTGTGTGTGCGTGCATGCATGCATACAGTATATATGTATATATTGTGTTGTCTCGCTATGGGACCGCCGGCCAGCTAGGCGCCTCCACGCCGGAGAGGGACAGGCAGAGGTATAGGTGAAGCACCGCGTCAACCTCTCGGACACATCATAGAGGGGCGGTACGTACCGGCTGTGCTGTCATCCTCTATCAGAGCGATTGCTTCCCACCTGCGTCTCTCACCTACAGCCTACTAAATAGCGCAGCCTCCCTCTCAGTCAAGGTCTGGTCTCTCTGGTGTGCACACGCTATCGAGCGCCTGGCGGTAAGAAGACACACACCTCATTCCCTCACTAAATATGCCACGTATATCGAACACTGTAGTAATTGCATGTCTCTCGTCTGCAGGCAAACTACGGCTCTGACGAGTCATACGGAAACTCTGAATAAACCCCGAGACGGGACCGGGAGGATACGAGGAACCCCCCGGCCCCCCATTCATAATGGCCATGGAGTAGTTGACTTAGCCTTAGACTGAAGGCAAACCCCTTTGTTACCTGTAGCTATACGTGACGTCACGTGCCTCGATCACCCTGACCGAAAAGGAAGGGAAATAAACTGTTAGATTAAATACCCCCCGCACGCCTACCAGGAACCACGGGAACCTAGGAGGAGAGGAAGAGAATAGACATTTGTTGCCTGAGTGCCTCTATGTGAACGCCTACCTTAGTTCACTTTTTCAACCTTGTCAACTCACTTCTAAATAAATCAAGGCTACAAATACCCAGTAGCGCTGTTTCTGTCTTGTGGTCAAAGTGTGACTATATATATATATATATATATATACAGTACACACACACACAAACACACACACGGGAGAAGGCAGGATGGGCCTCAAAATCTCCTGCATATATCAGCCCCAAATAAGCGACAAGGTGCAATGTCATGGTCATTTCACATTGGGTTGTGAAAACACTACAATATACCAGAGGAAAGAAAATGTTCTGTCCTCCTGCAACACCTCTAATAAGCTGTATAGTCCTGTGACTGATGAAGCACTAATAGCAACATTCCAGCTGAATTGAGAGTCATTGCCTCAAATTTTGACTCGGGTCCCATACATCATCGTCCAGTATGCATGGCTGATAAGGATAAGGACTCTTTAACAGCTAAATGGATTACCCTCACCAAGGACACTCTACCCTCACTACAGGCTGAGGAGACAACTATTACAATGCCATGCGTCGTCAAGACTTTTGAAGTGCAGGAGCACTTTGCTTCTAAAGTCCTCGGAAACATAAAGTTTTGTGTGAGAGATCAGGTGTTCTCATTATGTGGAATTTGGTGCAACTGGAATCAACTGGAACAGTGATAGAAGATCAAAAGCATTATTGACTAAGACAAGAGACTGATTTACAGTACAGTATGTATATTTTAATTAAAATGTATGCATGTATTATTGTAACCGGACTCCGCCAGCTGGTGGCAGCAGTGAATTCCTCCTCCTGCTGCTCCGATCTGGTCCCTCTTGGGCAGAGACGATGTACTCGAGCTTAGAGTATATATGAATAGAGATGGCACCCGAGTTCTCCTTCCATCCACTTGCATTAAGTTGCTCAAAAGCGCATGAGGCGATTTCACTCCTCCTTCCGGGTAGGAACAGAGTACATTCTGGGATGGATTTGCCCCAAACACATGAACGCGCTGCCGTTGACTATCATTGCACGCATTCACGTGCGTTCATGTATGAAACAGCGTTCACATGTCATCGTGAACGTGCACAATGATAGTCAACGGACCAGCGCGTTCATGTGTTTGGGCCCACACTGAAATACCAAATTCGGCTACTATGTCCATTTCGCGTCAGGGTTTCCTCCGGGTGCCGTCTCTATTCATATATACTCTAAGACTCCGAGCCATTTCTGGCCGGAGAGATATGCGGCTGTATGCGGCCGCTAGAGGCGGGCGGGATCAACGCGATAATGATGACGCATTGAAGTCCACAGAGTGCAAATGTAAACACAACCTAACAAGACTACAACTCGAAATTATTATGGAGATATCATCCTTTTTGTCCCGCTGCTTCCTGGTTTATCGTTTCTGCTTGAGAGAGCCCAGATCCAGGCAGGAGGAGGGAACTTGTGAACTCAATACTGCCGCAATCTGGCGGAGTCAGGTTAGTATTATTGTGCCAGCAATGAAAACACTAAAAAAGTGTGTTTGATTAGTTTAACACCATAACTTATCATACAACGGCTTAAACAGTAAACAGTTTGAATCAAGTGGACAAAGGCACCATTACATCGATCAGCATTGCGATGAGAACACAAATGAATCAATAACATTTTGTCAAATATTTAAATAAGGGTACGTCCCCGAACCGCTTCCATTTCCCCTATCCACTGTGAAACATATTGCATTTGTCCAGTGATGTAAAGTAACTAAGTACATTTACTCATATTGTAGTTAAGGACAATTTTAGGGTTATTTCTTACTTTATTGGAGTATTTTCAATTTTCAATGATTTTACTTCTACTCCACTACAATTCTGAGGAAAACATTGTACTTTTCGCCACTACAATTATTTGAAAACTTGTGTTACTATAATGTTTCAATTTAGATTTCTATTACATTAACCACTTAAGCTCTATATATTTCAGCTATTTGAACATAGCCGATCTACAAGCTCACAACCCATTGTGAGCATTACTTGTATATTTTGATGCCAATACTTGTGCTTTTACTTAAAGGGGAACACCAGTCATTTTCAACATTTTACTATGTCATTAATATACAGAGATATAGAGGTGTTGTGTGGAAATAATACAAACAAGTCCCCCCATTATGTGTTTCCAACAACAGGTCTGAAAAAAATCTGTAACATTATGTACTTATGTTAATGACTTCTTTCAGACCTCCAGTTCTAGGCAACTAGTGTATATGCGTTGCATACAAGGCCGCTGGGTCGCAAAACAAATTTCAGTGCAAACTGACAATAAAGTATCATATCATATCATATCTACATTGTGGTATTGATACTTTTACTCAAGTAAAAGAAAAAATAGTACTTCTTCCACCTCTGCATTTGTCAGCTACCACCTCTAGGGATGATGAAGAATTCAACTGTGCATGTTATTATCGCCTTTTACTGACAATGCCCAGGCCGTTATTACGTATGCATGCAATTCACAGAGGTCACTTTTGCAACCCTCTTGAAGTTATTGCCATGGGTCATATGCCAGGCTTGACTGTCTGAAAGCACGTCGCCCCAAGAGGGCAAATGATTAAATCTATGTGGCGGGGTTACCAACATGGCGTTAAAAGAACATGGCTTTGCTTTTAGTGTAATGTCTTACAGGGCCAAGAACTTTGTTGCCTTGGAATACCGAGAACAAATCTGCAGGGAGTGTGGCGTGTGGAAAACAAATGGTCCCCGACTCATTCTGAAAACCCCAGCATATCTGTTCCGGACCCCCATCTCTTCCTCCTCCTCATTTGAGGGGCACTAGCCCCTCCCATATTCAGCTATAGTCTAGTGTAGATTTTTGTGCTAACACAAACATTAAATGCCATTGGCAACGAATGGAGAATTTATGTAGACGAGCAAATCGGCTATTTCCATCCTACACAAAGACTCAAGTCCCATTGACAATGAATGGAGAATCAGTGTCTGAGCAAATAATTATTTTTGTTAGACTCCCATTGACAATGAATGGAGAATTTATGTCATATGTGTCCGAGCAAATCGACATGTTTACGTCATGATGATGTACGATGATAAGAGTGTCCTGACAGACAGAGAGAGAGAGAGAGAGAGAGAGAGAGAGAGAGAGAGAGAGAGAGAGAGAGAGATATGTTTTTAAGAACAACATTTCTTTCAGTATGATACAGCAGTGCAACCTTTGGCAAAGAATTCTGGCAAAGAGATCCATGTTTCTATTCCTCAAAGCATAATTTGGCTCGGTATACCCACCTTCTGTGGGTAGCATTTTAAGCAAAAATTAAGAAAGACAAATAATATGCATACAAGGTTCAAATTTACTGCACACGGCAATGGCTATAAACTGCGATAAAAACAGGGTGAATGTTCCCTCTAGTTTTACCACCGAAGTGGATTTTAATCAGTGTCCTATAGTGGCTTGGGGTTAGCAAGGAGGCATTTATCACCTGTCCATGAGGGCAGCATGCACATTATTGATAACATAGCAGCACATTTGGTTTACTAAGATTACTTGTAAGATAAAAGAGCCAAAGACAAATACGAAGAAAAATTGCAGCCATTAAGGGTATAGCTTAGAACCGTGAACCCCTTTAGGTGTTTTAAACATTGTGTTTTACTTTAGCTATTGAAAGATAGCAGATCTACAAGCTCATAGCGCGGCACCGAATGCCGCGCTATAAGCTTGTAGGTCTGCTATTTTTGAAAAATCGTGAAAATGTAGCGCAACTCTTTGAAATCTTTGAAATCAGAGTGAACGTTTTTAACTCAAATCTTTGGTTCTGGGGTCCCTGGAACAACATATTTTCAGATGGGGGTCCGCGGTCAAATTAATATAATTGCCGGGGTCCTTGACATGAAAGAGTTTGAGAATCACTGACATAGAAACATGGGTTTTTCAGAAAACTGCCAGGATTTAGAAGGCATTATTTTGTAGAATCGTCGGGTTAAGTTATTGTCAAGGGTCAAAGTCAAAATGCTCTGTCAAAGAGAACATTTTGGTTGTGTTGGCGAAGCCTGAATATGCTGAGCACGTCGGCCTGTGATAACTTAGACTTTGCAAGACATACTGCAACTAAATCAAACACAGAAAAGAAATGTAGAGGGGTCAGAGATACAAGTTACAAGACAAGATAAATGTCGTTCGGGATGATTTCATGGCTATACCGACCTCGGTCAACAAGACAATAACAATAATAATAGTTGTAGCAGTGTAGTGCTGCAGGGGAAGTTGGACCTTGGCGTACCTCTCTTGAGGATACAGGGAGTTCATATTGGCAGTCAAGAGAGACTAAAGCCACAGGCTTCATGAGTGCAATGGCTATAGAGCGTCACAGTTTCCTCATAGACATTTCAAAAAGTATTTATTTAAAGACGTTTACGCCGGACAAAGCCAACTCTTGTCGTGACAAATCATGACAACAAACAAAAAAAAATTGGGCCGAACAAATAATTAGAAAGAAGAAAGAAACGGCAGGTTACAACACTTTTTGTTGTTGTTTTTCTTCTTTGTAATTATTTGTTTGGTCCAAAATATTGTGTTTGTTGTCATGAGTTGTCACAACTCGAGTTGGCTTTGTCCGCGGCGTAACCGTCTTTAAATAAATACCCTTTGAAATGTCTATGGGAAAAATGCATTGGGAATCATTTCCTGGGCCTGGCGTCGTCATGAAAGGGGGAGGGAGTCGTGGGACTGCGACGCTCTATACTCTAAAAACTGGTCGTCAGATGTGAGCAAAAACAGCAAAACCGGGCAAAGGAAAACGCACATTCACTGGTGAAATGGCAACAGATGTGTAGCTATATCTTGCGCCACCCCTTACCCCTCATATCCCTGTGCTGTAAGAAAAAAAGTATGTTTGCTGCTCCTCCTATTGTTGCAGGCCGTCATGGCCTAGCGGTTAGACAGACTATCCCTTATGACTAACAGAAAGGTCACAAGATTGAGCACAGCAACAGCACAAACACCCTCACTGATTGAAAAAGTGTCCAAAATGTTATTGTTTCATATAGACCGATTCACAGAGGGGTGCCCTGGGCGCGGCCATTACTGAGCTGTAATACATGGAGCAGGTGCTCTGTAGACCAGGTGAAGCTAATCAGTGCTGCTGCACTTAATGGTACACCTCAGTAATGGCCGCACCCAGGAAACCCTCTGTGAATCGGTCTATATCTGAATCTTCTTACTGGCACAATTGATTTTCCAAGCTGCTGAGGTGAGGCCCTGCGGGCTCGGCTATACGTGTGCATGTATAGGGTTGCTGTGGTTGTGACTTACAGTGGCTTTACATTTCTAACAACTTTCGTACAACTTTAACAAGCATGTGTTAACCTGGGCTCGTTAAATGTCACACCAATATCCAGCTCAACAACACACAGCGGCCATTTTGCTCTCACGTCGTATTTGCGGGTTGGGATGCCACCCCAATGGACTGGCATTTCATTAAAGTTTGACTGTCGATCATGACTTACCCGACATTCCCGTCTTTTGTTTTCATCGTTTAATTCCCCAATTTTGAAATACAAGGTTTTCCCCGGTCACTGTTGGATCCGTCACACGTTTGGATTACGTGACCAGAAAAGAATCTGACGCTGGATTCCTAGGGCTGATGGGAAATTGAGGCTCAATTCATTCCTATTGTAATGGCGGCACGCTACGGGTCACTCTCTCCTCCATTCTTCGGAACTTTGGAATATTTCTGGCAGTATTTTAAGGCGGTTTTCGTGAAGCCGACGTACGTGCGCGACCGGGTGATTCTTCAAAGGTTTAGTGGAAAAACTCAGCAGTGAAGGTGATTTAAATTCTCCACAGGAAAAGTGTTTAACTTAGTAGTAAAATGGCCATCGTGTGAATATGGTGAATAGAACATCAACTGGCAAACGATGAAAGGCTATGCATTTGGCTGTGTCTTTCTGTGGAGATAGGGTTACAATTTCGAGCTTAAAGTCATGTACTGTAAAATTGCGTAGAGAATAATTAAAGCCCTGTCAATTATGTCTTCTGGTCATTTTCAGGGGGAACATCTTCCACTGTACATAATATAGCATGAGTTGAGATCGCTGATTAGAGTCTTGGCTTGAAATCGTGGTTTTCACAGCTCTGCTGAACACTGACTGATCTGCTCCTTTCTCCCCCCCCCCCGGCTCTACAGCAAATCCCTTCGCCTTAAATAGCCTTGTAGATTTGATATCTTTGCCCCCAGAAGAGTGACACTAGTGTTTATGTGGTTAAATCACTTGATAGAATAGGTGGGATTCAGTGATTCAGCATCAATCACACACAATCTCATACATACACACAACACCCACACACAAACACCCACGCACGCAAGCACACCCACACACACTCACACACACATTAGTCTCTTGGACATACAGTAAGAAGAGAAGGTGTTAGACAATTGTTCTTCATTCATTAGGAATGAACAGGCCATTTGAAAGCCTTCTGGGTTCTTGGTAAATTAAGTGTTGCACAACGCTGAGATAGAAATAGTGAAAGCAGCAAAGATGAAGTGTTTAGCAGGCTTCAGGGCATTTTCATATTGTAATAATTGATGTTCTTTGCAGCCATAATGTAGGAGTGTCAGCAGCTTAATTTAAATCCTGCTCAATTTCTCCTTTACTTAATCTTCATTATTTTCTCATTGCTCGCAACATGTTTACCAGTGATTAAAATGTACCGGAGCATAAGGAAAAGCCTCCAGAAAATGGTGATACAGCAGCTACATTTACAGGCATTTTTGGATGATATTTGTTTTCAAATGTGGAATATTATAATATCGCACATCCATAAATTAAATGTGGGGCTATGTGCACGAGGCCTAAGCACTAAACAGTCAGTCTGTTGGATTATTCATGGTTAATTCATGAGTCTCCATTAGAAGACAGGCCATTTGTAATTCTGAGTGATACAGTTGAAAAGCATCATATACGGGATAAGGAAGCTGGCAGCGAAAAAGACATCACTCAACACTTAACATTTCTACATTTTTTATGGTTATAGGAAATAGAGCAAAGATTACGAGGATGGAGCTCTGGTGGTGTACTGTAATTAATAGCACGATTATTGGACCAGTCCACATTGATAAGTGAGATGCAATCAATAAAACATAGCAAAGGAAAACATACAGTGGAATGGAAGGAAGGAAAAAGATTAGCTATGCTGAATCAATAAACTGACAGGAATCAAATGGTTACTGTAATTATTGGATAGGGAATATGTTGGAGGAGCCCACGGCACAGTGCAGCACAGTAGCTGCTTTAAAAAAATACATTTTCATAATAATAATTAAAGCTCCAAGCAGCGATGACTGGGCCCTCGCACCTCTGTTCACGTTAGGGGAAGAATATCTACCAATGAGAACACGGAGAAGAGCTAAACAACTAAAGAAGGATAAGGATTCCAGTAAGGTGACACATGACTCTGTATACGACAAACTGTTCAAAACTTATGGCAAAGGATAGATAGAAACTATGAAATATCGACCAATCAGAAGAGGGGGAGGGGCTAAGTAAAACCAATGAAGAACAAGGACTGTGATCTGAGTTCAATGACATCACCCACAAGTCTGTATGGCAATCACAAACAAAAACTTGACCTTTTAGATCGGCTATTTTCACTTCCTGATTGGCGTTAAAGTTTGATGTTTCCCCACGGTCATGCCGTTAAACGAGAACTCACGCTTTTGATCACTTTTTATCGTCTTGTGTACGCTGAGCGAGTTTGAGGTGATTGAGGTGATCACCTCAAACAAAAACTTGACCTTATAGATAGTCAATTTTCACTTCCTGATTGGCGTTGAAGTTTGATGTTTCCCCACGGTCATGCCGTTAAACAAGAACTCACGCTTTTGATCACTTTTTATCGTCTCGTGTACGCTGAGCGAGTTTGAGGTGATTGAGGTGATTCTTTACCAGAGGAGTCCGGTAAAGTACAAGCCGTGAAAATGGCTTGAAATACACAAACACGCCACTATAAAGTCAAAATGGCTGACTTCCTGTTGGTTTTAGGCCATGGCTCCAAGAGACTTTTCGTTAGTTGGGACAGGATACAGGTGTGTACCAATTTGCATACATGTAGGTGAAACCGTATTATGGGGCTTTAAGCACAAACGCCCCTTTTTGAGATGATTAAAATACATAACTCTTTGCCACGTGTGATGTGTGTGCAAAGTGTGTGATGTGTGTGCAAAAACTTTTTGAGTATATGTTTAGGGCCTCAAAAACGCAATTCATTATGGATGACATAATCTTCAATAGGGCTTTAGCACTGGTGCAGTGCTCTTCCCTATAATAATTATATATTACTATTATACTAATACTAATAAATACCCAGTCTGAGTTTTGAACCATTTCAAAAGGTGTCCCACAAGGATCCAATCCTTTTTAGTATCTATATAAATAATATCCCCTCATCTTTAAATAACTGTAGCTACTGTCATTTATTGTACAGCAGACTATACAAGTCGCAATAGAAAACATATTTTACCTTCTTTTAACGTCCTCCAGGATGCCCTTATTGGTCTCAGATTGATGTTGAACATCAGCAAAACAAAATTCATGCTGTTCTCCAGAGCCAAAAAAAACACCTATAATGACATTTGCATATCTTCTATGAATGGAGCTGATATCGAAAGAGTCACAGAGTGTAAATATCCCTACCACACCCGGTCAAGTGGTTTCCCCAAATTCAAGGTACCAAAAGTTAGCTCTTGCTTAGCCCTTGCTTTTGGCTTCTGTGGCCCTAATACATGGAATAACCTGCAAACGACATTGAAACTGACCACAGTGGTGCCCTTGAGCCATTTTAAAACCTTGGTGAGCATACAGACCCCACAATATGTAACTGTTTTTAGATCGTTTTGAAATGTGTCTTTTTATTTGTAAACCTAAGTGATTCACATGTATATCTTTTGTTTTTCTTTTCCTGATCTGATGTATTGTGATGTTTTTTTTCTATATGATATTGTATTGTATTGTATTGTATTGTATTGTATTGTATTGTATTGTATTGTATTGATTACTCGACGACACTGAAAATTAGTTTGATTACTCGAGAATAAACAAAACTTTAATGAATGAATACTATTATTATAGGGCCCCTAATAATAATAGGGCTTTGCACTACTGTGCAGGCCTGCTTGTTATAGGCAACAAGCCTAAACTATACACATGGTTAAACACATGGTTAACCAGCATTATTTCATATGTCATGTCCTCATGCTATCATTTTCTGAATACCCAATCTGACATTACAGTTATCAGTAGTCTATTGATTGTTTTCACATGCAGCCAACTGGAAATTGTAATCTTTTTTCCAACATGGTGGACCACGAACATGCGCTCTCAGACAGTCTCAAGGACCCTTTGCACAGTGGTAACAGATCCTAATCTTTGAGGCTTTGAAGGTGACTCGTTTAGCTCCTAGGCGGGGTTAATCTGGCAAGAATTCTGTCCGTCGGTAGAACAGCCTGTATCCACAGATAAGGGCTAGTCTGGGCAGAAAGCGACCGTGGCAGTTCGTTTTTCTGAGGATTTGAAGGTTTAGTAACCAGTAACCACGGTACACTGCACATACGAGAACAAATATATCAATTCCTATCACCGTCCATGTAATGCAGTTGGACAAAAAGAGAACATTTCGGAGGCTGTCATTGTGGTCTTATATGTTACAGAACATATACCGAGATGTTCATTCTGCTATGATTGCACATTCAAGCTCCGAGTTGTCTTTAAGGAGAAAATCGTCAGTCGTTATCAGAAAATTAGAAGCCAAGAAACTGCGTGGGAGTCGTAGATAAACCTACAAAGGGCTTCTTGCCTTCCATTTGCATGATTTCAGGGCCAGATGAATATAAAATTTCCTTAGTTTATACAGGGTCCACACTGCAGGCACATGAGGTATTTATTGAATTCAAAAGATACATTCACGGTGTATTTCAAGTCTCAAATGCACACGCACAGCAAAACAATCTATTACCTTTGGATGCGAATGATGAATTGTGGCAGGCAGGCGGGCATATCAGCCTGTTTTAGAAAGCAAACAATAAAGATATAATCAAACATTTCCCTGAGGAATAGGGTTGTCATAAATGGTAAATGATCTGCATTTCTATAGCAGCTTTTTTATACAAAGTGCTTCATAATGCCCGTTGTATTCACACATTCAAACACAGGCGGCGGAGGCAATCACGCAAGGTACCATCCTGCTCATCAGGAGCAGTGAGCGCTTCAAGAACACTACAACAGGCGCCGGCAGGCGGAGTCTGTGATCGAACAGCAGTGTGTACAAAATCTATTTTCAAATGGCTGAAATGTATAGGGTTGAAGTGGTTAATGTATGTTTAAAATCTCCAAAGTAACTAGTAACTAAAGTTTTCAAATAACTGGGCTTGTTCCATGTGTTACTCATACATACGAGAACACATGGAACATGTTTCCCAGAGAGACCAGGTGCGTGTCTACAATAATAAGGGCTGTGCGAGAATTCCAACCTGGAGAAAATGTATTAGTGTTGGTGTGAAATGAGTACATTCATTTAGTTATGCATGTACTGCATATCATACTATAATTCTAACAATGTCTGTCTGTCTGTCAGAAACACCGCCTTATCTCCTCATTGCCTGCACCAATCACTCCCACTTTTCACACAGGCATTGACCATATGAATATGGAGGTCTTAACGAAGCCCTTTTTTCGATTTGACACATTCATTATTAATAATGAATGTATTAGTGAATTAAAAAACCCCTACGGCCACAAGGGGTAAGGGCTAGTATCTATTCTATATTGGAGAAGTTGTACCCAACACATGGCAAGAAACCCAAAGTCACAACAGCTACGTCGCTATTGCAACACCCACAACACCATCTTACACACTACACCCACACACACTCACACGGCAGTGACGTCACACACTTACCTTCGCAGTGTTGCAACGCTATCTCCTCCTATCGCGCCCAACGCCAACACTCGACACCACCCGCCAAACACTGGCACTGACACTGCCACCAAAAATGCCTCCCTTCCACACTCAAGCCGCTAATGCATTTGTTTACTACAAACATTATCACCCGAAGCACCCACACCCCCGGAACACTGTTGCCCTTTCACCACGCTAAATTCGCCAGGTCTATGCAAGTGAGCACAAATTACATGTGAGAAAATTCATTCACAAGCCCACAAATGCCATTCAAATGCCATTCAACACACACTACGACTCGCTTACAATTCGCAAACCTGGCAACACTGCCCTGTCTTCTAATAGGCCCACACTAGCTCTCAGAATCTGATCTCCCGGCTCCCGCAGGAGAAGAGAAACAAGGAAGGGGAGAGGAATTGTAGCCTCACGATTTTGCTTATTCCTTCTAAATCTCTGTATTGAAAATATCGCTCTCTCAGCGAATCTCTTATTTACATCAACATTGTACTTTGTCAGTATTTTGTTTGTACCTAAATATTACGATTACACGGAACGCTTTGGCTATTTTCGCCTGCCAGCCAACTGCCGAGTACACACGCCTGCACACACACGCATACGCACGCACGCCTGGCTTGCACACACACACACGCACGCCTGGAAGCCAGGATCTCTCTCTCTCTCTCTCTCGTCACGCCTCTCTCTCTCTCTCGCCACGCCACACACACACACACACACACACACACACACAATACAAGCACGGCGGCGCCGCGGCAGCGAGACAGGACGTTATAATCTTGAGTTTCATTAAATAACTGTCTTTCTCCACACGTGCACGTGCGCACACAACATTATTCAAGTGAAATGCGTAACGGCAATATTGGGCTAATATAGGCTACCAATACAGGACGTTATAATCTTCACTTTCATTAAATAACTGTCTTTCTCCGCACGCGCACGTGCGCACACAACATTATTCAAGTGAAATGCATAACGCCAATATTGCCCTAATATAGGCTACCAATATGTGGGTAGCCTACAGAGATTTACCCACAGAATGAATTATATATATATATATATATTCATCTATACCACGGCTGCCCACAGTTTTTTTTACTTCAGAGCTACTTTCAAAACAACCAGCTCATATACCCATCAAATAAAACTATCATCCCATTGCAGAAAATAGTTACAAAATGTAATTGAGGCTACATACAGTACAGTGGTGTCCCCTTCGTCTGTACCAGGCTGACTTCTATAGGTTTTGAAAGGTACCTTTCTTTTTTTTTTCTTTATTTACCCAGGGAAGTAGCTGAGCACAGGTGCTCATTTTCAGCAACGCCCTGCACATCAAAAAACACACACACACACACACACACACGCACACGCACACGCACACGCACACGCACACACACACACACACACACACACACACACACACAAAATGTCATGTCAAAGGTACCTCTGGAAGCCACACCTCTGATTGGTCGGGTTTAGTCTTAAGGGGTGTGTTTTTTTCACCCACTGTGTAATACAATGAATGGACGGTAGGTGGCAGTAGTACAGAGGCCAGAGAAACTATAAGACAAACGCACATGGAATGGGAAATAGAGGGGGGGAAATGGAAATGGTAGGGTTTTTATTTTTGGTATTTGACTTTGCTACTGATGATTGTACGCAACAACAACTATTGCATTGTGTGTTTGAGCCATAGACTGTAAAAAATATGGACAAAGCGTTCCCCGGGTCTAACATGAACGTAAAATGAAGCCTGTAATAATATGCTAATTCCTGATGTAAGTCGCCATCTTTGGTACCAGCTGGCCATTGGCTGGCTCCGTTTTGTATACCAGCTGGTCATTGGCTGCCCAGACAACGAGGCGGGACTTCCCCCCTTCTTCTCCGTTGGTTTTTATTTTGACTCGAGTGGGAGGGGAATCCCGATCATAGACTGTAATGGTAGCCACGCCCCTCAGAACATACGCGATGGTTTTTTTTCTTTATGGTCATTTTTTTAATTGATGGGACCATAATTTTCCAAAAAGAATATTATGACATTAGAAATGAGACTTTAAACTAGTGACTGGAAGAAGAAAGTATTCATGACCATGTTTATTAAGGTAATACAGTCTAGGTGAAGTTGGGCCAAAATACATGGGCCTCTATGGAGCTATGGGGCTTTTTGGGTCCGGTCCAGCGCCACAACAGGCCATTATATGAACTACCGATTTCAAATGAGGCTTCACGAAATATCTGGCTGACTGCCCCCCTGGTTTGAGCTGACAGGCCCTTTTTTATGTCAATCAATCAAGTCATCTCAGGTCATCTCAAGCGGCAGATGCAAAAATATTCTTTTATATTAAAATTATATATATTTTTAGGGCCATGTCATGTGCTCTACCTGCAAAGCCTTTGTGATCTATAACTTTTGGCCACCGCTTAACGTCAGATCAGGGGTTTTGTCGGCCAGTGCCAAAAATGCTCCCCGACAGCATAATCGGAGCAAATACCGGGCAGTGTGTATGAGCCATAACGTGTTGACTACACTACACTACACTAATAAGGACACATAATAAATTAATAATAACTAATAACCCATCCGTTACTACATGTGGAGTCAACTCCCGCAATTTCCTTCTTCCCATAGTGCGCGGCAACGTAACTCTGGGATGAGCGGCCGCAAAGCGGCCGCGAAATTCTAGTATATAATATATAATAATATATAAATGTGAAAGCACACAGTATGAGTCACATATACTGTTAGAGCCAAACTGTAGATGCTTTGCCAAGTATTAGAGCCTGCAGACTCTGTAGGAGTTCAGCATAGAACTAACAGACAACTAATTAGGTGTGCGCGCACGCGCACACACACACACACACACACACACACACACACACACACACACACACACACACACAGGTCCCTGCTATGACTTTTTCCCACCGTGGGGACTAGTCCACATACCCAGCCATATCCTGGCCGATGCTGAGCATTGTCAAGTCAGCCAAACCCAGTCATCATCTGCCAGGTCTTCCTTGGCTGTTCATCGACATTACATTCTTCTTTCTTTTTTTGTACATGTCCGTCGTACCATCTCACACAGTCCATCTCACCACATGCACTGTTGCCTCCACTACTGCCATTCTCAGTCTCATGCTCTGTGCTGATCTTTCTCTTCCTCAGTGACACACACACACACACACACACACACACACACAGACAGAGAGATGCACACGAACACGCCACACTCACACACAGTATATGCATTGATTCAAACGTGGGCACAAACATCTGAAGTTCTCCCAGGCAATATTTATTTCACTCATTTTCTGCAGTCTGCCATGCTCTCCTCTGCTCTGACTGTGGGAGGAACACTGCATGAATGCTGCAGGGTGTCAGACTCTCTGAGCTGAGGATCGCAGCAGCCAGCCACTCCTTCACAAACTCTCCCAAGATAACTGTGCCATTGAGTCTATGCAATTGCTGCAGTGTTGAAGTGGAATAAGTCACAAGGGGATATATGTTGACAGCCCGTCTTCCGATTAAATAACGTGTTAATGTATGCACCACTCCAGAGGAGATTTATAAATATAGACAGTTACTTTAATGCCTTTACTGTGCATATTATGTACGTCACAGACAGGGTTCTTTTTGGTTCTTTATCTTTTTTTTGATGCTAGCTCGATCCTTCCTGGCTTTCTCACAGTCTCAGATGAGAGTGTAAAAAGCCGCCAGAGGAGAAGAGCAGAGAGGGTGCATGTGTGTGGTGTGCTAATTCCCCCGGTGACAAAGCCCCTCTTCAAATGCATGAACTCATCAGGGGTAGAAAGCAGAAAAAAAGAAGTCCCTGTCTTCTTTTCAATTCCTCCCGTAATGAAAAAAATTTACAACTGGAAATGGAGGCTTTATGCATGAGTTTGGGGGGTGAGAAAGAAACTAATGGGAATGAATGAGGCATGAATGTGTGTGTGTGTGTGTGTGTGTGTGTGTGTGTGTGTGTGTGTGTGTGTGTGTGTGTGTGTGTGTGTGTGTGTGTGTGTGTGTGTGTGTGCGCGCGTGTGCGTACGTGAGTGCATGTGTGCGTGCATGTGTGCATGTGTGCGTGCATGTGTGCATGTGTGCGTGCGTGGATGGGGATTGTGCATCTCGAGCCAGACACTGCATTTAAAACCAGACACTGCATATGTTGCCAGCAATGGCAACATATTCAATTCAAAAATATACGGGCAAACAGACTGGGAGAGGACTTCATAAAGTCTGGTGAATACATTGTTATGAATACAAATACTTTAACTGCACCACTCATAATTATGTCATGTCAAGTGAACGTTGTTGCAGTGACTATCAACAGTTTTGCTCGTTAAAAAGGTATTGCATTATTTTGTACTGTACGTGGCCTACAGTACGATAGATACTCATAGATACTCGTATATTTGAGAGGGTGTGTAGTCAAATATTCCCCATACCGTACAATATACAGTAGACTCTGCAGTGCACACACTTTTGGAAAGAAGTTATTCCTTCACCTTCAGGTGTTACCGATGATACTAATGAAGGCTCAGGGTCAGGGTGCTGCTATTGTGGATGTCGGCTCACTGGAAACACTCTGCTACACCAGTGCGTCTCAAACACGTGTCCTTGAGTGGGTTCCACATGGCCCCGTAAGGGGGTGTAGCAGGGACCATTTGGTTCCATTTGTACACGAGTCATGGTGGTCCTTGAAATGAAAAGGTTTGAGAAGCACTGTACACTACATGGCCTTAATTAGTATAATTGGTAACACCTGTGAAGGAAGTAGGGAAGTGGGACTGAATTACGAAGAGTTATTCTGAGTTCATATAGAGTTATAAAGGACAGAGAGCAAACCGGGAGCGACAGCACCTCCCCCACTATTAATTTCAATGGAAAAGTTGGTGTCAAAAATGCGGAATTGCTAACGAGCGCTCCGTATTAAACTTAAATCCCAGCTTTGTGGGGTTTAATCATGCTAAATGCATGCTTTGACCACTACGTGTCGGCAGAGACGAAGTGGTCAACATTGGCCAGCCACTCTGTGGTGGCTTGGCATATAGCCTATTCAGATGTGCAGTATATAGACAACAGCAGAAAGAGAGGCAATATGTAATTTCTATCCACTACTAGAGGACTGGAGGTGTTTACTTGTCAAGAACGTTTTAACAGTTACTGTTACTGGCATAAATTAAGCTGGAAAAATGCTGAAAGTAAGGTTTGAAATAATTACATGTGTACCACATGGCTGAGGTGTAGCCTGTTTTAATCCATGACAGTGGTCCACCCCCCCCCCCCCCCCGCTCCCCAAACCAGAGACAGCTAGCTGTCACAAAATCCTGTGTAAGTGGCCAGCAACACAGCCAGCATCAGATAATAAGCCGAAGAACATCATGTTCCTCTTGTACATATTACACCTCTTAAAAGAGAAATGGAAAAGCCAGCTCATTTTATAACAGCTAGATGCACTAAATGTTCTCAGACTCTTCCGGTATAGAGGACAACCAGCATTGATTCTGCCTCGGATAAGATGCTTGACAAAATGAAGGAGGACATGCTTCCATCTGTCTTGGTCGATGCCTTGTTATGCGAGGTGTAAGTGTTGCTGCTGTCAGCACAGCTCTACACCTGTTTGGGGAAGATAAAATCATATCTCCTGACAGCTGCCCTTTAATCACTTCCTGCCAGGAAGATTGGTGTGTTACTTGCAAAGCAACGCAAACAGCTCGGTACAGTCCTGCAGTGTTGCCATTGCTCTGGAAATGGTTTGGCAGAAAGGATAAGCCCATGGTTATGATAGTCTAATACCTAAAACTACTGACATATTGAAAACTTGAGGGGGAAAAGATAGTGAAGTAAAAAAATAAAAAAGATTAAAACTAGAAAACATCTCAGGGTTAGGGATGTCAACTTTTACACGGTTAGCAGTTAGCCATTCATTAATTCTTTATATAAAAGCCTGAAACACACCCAGGGAAGAGGTATATAAACTAACCAAAATGGAAAAGAATAAGTAAAAAAATAAATAATAATAAACCGCTTTAAGAACTAGTTAAACTAAACTAAAATTGGAAACAAAACATCCAAATGGGGGGCGGGGGCAACGCCTTATGTATCATATGAGTGGAATAAATTATGATGTGTTATTTGTCCTGGTTTTGGGGTCTTAGTTACATAAACATTATATACTATACTGTAGCCACCAAATTGTCATACAATGACGTAAAAATCACACCTGTGTGAAGTGAGTGGTGCAACTCCGTGTGAGGGTGTGGGCAGCAATGCACCCAGGGTGCCAGCCCGAGTCCAGCGAGCCGCCCCACGTCCAAAACGGTTGAGAAATGGGGGTTCCTCTACTGTACTGTACTGTCACTGTACTGTACTGGCACACCCGAAATCACCATATATACAGTTAATATGTGCGTGTGTGTGTTTGTGTGTGTGTGTTAGGTTGCGCACAGGTGGTGAAAAACAACCTTGCTGTTTTCGTGCTCAGACGCACCCAGCCACCCACCCACACACACACATAGCTCCGTAAGGAAGTGGTTGTACCACTCAAAAAATGTGAGGCACTCTATGTCAATATCTCTTGCACAAAGTCACCAAGCTTGCACTTGCTGTACGAAATGTGCTACACAAATAAAGTTTTGATTGATTGATTGATTGCTTAATTATTACCTTGGCCTGGGACCATCAGCCTGGGCACACTGGCAATTTGTTTGCATTAATTAATACTAATTTTTAATTAATTCTCATTTTTGCCTTCAATTTCCTTAAAATATTAAGCCAGGTGTCTTAGAGATGGACAAGTGTAATATCAGGCTGCTACAAGACACTTCATACCATCACATTCCCAAATGTAAAACACCTTTTTTTTTTCTTCAATGTTGTTCTTCAATGTTTGTGTTTACACGAACATTCAAAGCTGGCCATACATTGTCAATGGCATTCAATGTTTGTGTTAACACAATGTTTGTGTTTACACAAACCCTCAGCATATAAACAAAGAACATGCACACTCCCAGACAGCCTACTAGTATTGAAGTATAAGTACCGGTAGTAGTGTTGAGTATTGAAGACTGTGTACAACAACTAGTTTCTTTCAACTCACTTCCAAATGACAAATTAGCAAGATAGCACCCCATAGCATAGCAGCAGACAACATGGGCACCCATAGCATAGCAGCAGACAACATGGGCACAATCAATGAAAATCCATTCAGCAAAAATTACAATTATGACCTTTGATGTCTTCAATCACGTAGTAATCCATAATCAAGGGCGGACGCTGTTGTAGAGTTGCCCAGTAAAGCTGAAGTCCTCAGGATACAACTGTTGTACAGTACTAGGCTAGCTCCTCTAGGGACTGCTGACTTCATTTATTTTCAAAATCTTTGCAATAGCCGTTTGACATTGTGAGGCTAACATCAAGGCTACTCTCAGAGAGGCTTCTCATTTATATTTAATCATAAACAAAGACGCAAGTTTCTGGTGTGAAGAAAAACAAATCTGCCACATTCTAGAAACAAGCACATGATGACAGGCATCAGGCAGACATGACCAATCAATCTATGCAGGCACAGATGGACAAACCATGCAGTGCCAGTGGATAGGATCCAAATAGGACATTTCAGAATTCATTCCATACAGTATGTTGATCTGACCTCACCAGGCCCTGTACACTCAAGACACACTCCATATACAGTATGGCCAGTACAGAATGTTTTCGATGGTGAGGTGACCACCGAACTACAACATGACGTCACGAGCCGTGGTGAAGAGCAAACCACCGCGCTCCCTAGCCCTTCTCTCTGTTTTTACTCACCACCACTCAACGTTATTTCAGCTCCGGTGGTCACCTCACCACCGGAGCGGTGGTCACCCCACCATCGAAAATCCAGACTATGAATAGGCCTTTAGATCTCTTATATGGAGCTGACCTGTTCTGACATTGCATATGTTGATCTGACCTCATCAGGCCCTTCTTTCATTTTACATAGATGACTAAACAAACTTTGAACAGCATCACTCTGCAGGAGTCACACCATCTTTAAACTTAAAAAAATATATATATATAGTTAACTTACATTTCATAATGGAAGTGAATTTTGTGTTAACTCACCTACGGTTAGTTTCCAGGAAGAAAAGCCAAAAATAGATGGAATTTGAGCCATGCAGGAATTCCTGAAAAAAAGAAAAAAGAAAATAAATCATGGTAAATAATGACAGACTTTGTAATTGAGGAACATCTACTACAGGCTTGCAGTCTGCCAGCTCTTGTAACACTCAAAATTGTGTTTTTATTTCTTCTTCCTCTTTTTTTCAACCAGCAGATGATGAGAAAATGAGAAATGAAATGTCAGTACTTTTGTCTTCCACACAACTGGCAACGGGCATATGCAGTAATAGGACTGAGATGCTTATCATTTAACCTATTCTGACCCGAGATCAGATTCTAAAAAATGTCTTCTACACGCCGACAGTTTTCTGAAAAAGCTACGTTTATATGTCAGTCGTTCTTCGATTTTTCAAAAATAGCAGACCTACAAGCTCTATGAGCTTGTAGATCTGCTATATTTTTCAATAGCTAAAGCATGACATAATGCTAACACCAAAAGGGGTTCCCGCCCAAAATGGGTTAATTTATATCTCGCTCAGTGTAAGATATATTCCAACAGGAAATCTGTAATGATATACAATGCACAGATTCAAACAGAGTGAGAGATGGCCTGATATAAGACTGCCAGAAGACACATCCTCCCGTGTAAGTTGAGGAGAAAAGAAAACTGTCTCTGCAACATGCCATCAACTCTGTCTCTTTCGACACTGAAATAGAACCCCACACATACTGACATGAGACGGGGGGGTGTTACTGCCTCTACACTATATGACTATTTGATATGCAGCATATCTAATTCATCCAGCCTTCTAAAAGAAATATACTCAAAGTCATCAAACTACAAGAATCCTCAGTGGTATGGAAGAAAGTTTCATCATCATCATCATGCCGATATGTAGAAGAAAACAATTCCCCCCTGCACCAAAAATATGATGACAGTTAGGCTTTTGCACCACACGGAAGTCCATGAATAAATCACTGTTTTGGAAAATGTTCTTGTAATTTTCAATTCATCGACCGCCCAGTCTTTATCCCACTAAAACTAATTTATGTACAGTAATGTCTAGTAGTCTCCCATCATGTACTGTATATGAGATGTTTTTGGGCGGTGCGATTTCAACGGTTGAGGGTTCCGTTGAAGAGCCCTTGAAGCATGAGGACTGCTTTAACTGCTGCCTCAGTATGTTACTGCCTTACAAAATGCATCACACCAAAGAGATGTACGGGAGAAAATGCTATCAAATCATATTATTACTTGCGCAAGCAGAGCGCGCAAGTAATATTTTCGCCCGGTCCGTATGCACCGTCCCAGCCAACCCGCCACTTTTGATGCGTATGCAAATAAAACAGCAAATTTGTGCCTGATTTGCTGGGACCAGATTACATACATGACCATATTTCTTACGTCATCATTGAGAGCTAGTCATACATATACTATATATATATATATATATATATATATAAATAATCGGTAAAATAAAATAGCAAATTGTGCCTGATTTGCTGGGACCAGAGTACATGGTGTGTACTTTGGTGTGTACTTTGCTACTTCCCAAAATAGCGTGGAGCCACCTTGAAATAGGTCCTGAAGAAACAAATCGCTGGGAGTCCTGATTTAATGATTACAAATACCCCTGGGCGTTTGGTGTGTTAATTTGGGCATTATATTTTGAAGTTTCAGCCTTAAACGGCTGCAGAGTGTTGCATCCCTTCAGGCGATGGGACGATAGCTCTGCTGCACGCATGACACATGGGGCTGTATTTTGCGTGTCTTAAGTACCAGGTCTTATTACTTAACTTAAGACCTGGAGGCGTGGTCAATGCTATTTGGCCACTCAGAATAGCCAAATGGCATTGATCACGCCTCCAGGTCTTAAGTTAAGTAATAAGACCTGGTACTCGGCCAGCTCAACCAGTTTATTGCTAAGTGGCTTATTTCTAACCTATAATGTTTTTAAATACATATTTTAGCGCGACGATTACGTTTAAAATGAGTAATACAATGTCTGGATAAAAAACGGAGTAGTTCTGTAATCAAAACCACCTGTGTTTGGAGGACGACGCAGCAATGGGAATCAAATTTAATCAAAGGTGAATTTAATCAAGGTTCATTCATATGAATATGAGCCTCTAGACGTCATCACGCAGCAAGTATTGTTAAGTGCACTCACTCACGCACGCACGCAAACACACAGTGTATGAAGCAACAATAGCTGGCGAAATGGCATTGGGTAAAGAAAAGTGCACAGAGCAAACAGTTAATGACACAGATGGATTGAGGTGAAATGCTCCCATTCAGGCACCGCTGAATCTTTGACCACATCAGTATTGATTTTAGTCCGTTAGATTGCGGTCCTGAGAAAGCAGATAGATTGTGAAGGATACACTTCATTAGCTTCGACTGACTCCGTCACTGCAGGCCTTCTCCAAGTCCCTGCCAGGTTTTGTGAATGTCTTGTCAATAAGTGTGGCCTCACTAGAGAACCAGAGTTGTCTCCATTCACCTTTCCCAATGACGAACACATAAGTCACGGTAATGGATGCAAGAGAAGAGAAGCGAAAGGTTAAGGAGCCTGGCTGGTGATTGAGGGTGGCCAGGTTTTGACTCTATTGTGAGAGTACAATTGTCTTTAGAAACACACAGAGACACATACGCATGCGCGCACGCAGTCACACACAAATGCACGCGCGCACGCACACACGCTATATAAATATACATGTGACGAGATTTGACTGAGAGCCTGCCATCGCCCAACCTCCACCTTTTCACCATATTTCTTCCTAAATGAGTTAATAGCACAGACACTCTTCACATACTAGAGCATGTCTGAAATAAGTGTCAGAGCTGAAATCAATGTAAATATGAAATAAATGCTTAAACATGTAACCAGCTAGGTGTAATGTTAGAGACCACAGAAGTGAACCTTTCAAGACTCAACTCGCTGTTTTCTGCAAGACATTACTCTATAAGCCATATCTCCAAAACTGGTGGGTCAAACTGAACAACCAATTGAAGCTATGATTCCCTGCTTTCATATGACAAGAAAAACGTAAATTCAATAAAATCCAATGGCAGTCCCTCAGTGAAATTTGGTCACACACACACACACACACACACACACACACACACACACACACACACACACACACACACACACACACACACACACACACACACACACACACACACACACACACACACACACACACACACACACACACACACACACACACACAATACAAATACTATATCCAGCAGAAAGGAAGTTGATCTCACAACAAAGGACTGAAATCCTGTGTACAAATCACCCAAAGCTCATTTGACCTCTACAACACTAAATACCATATTGGGAGAACATCAGTCCATATGCTGTGCTCTGCCTTGTGTCCCTGCCAAACCGTTCCACCCCGAGAGACAATCTCTGCGGCTAATGGAGTGCAATAAAGGTTACAGTCACTGCTGAGAAGGACTGACTTGCATGTAGTACGACCCCTGACTCACCTTAGTAAATCCTCGGCAAATACCGATGTCTTTTGCTTTACACTGAAATAATCCCAGTGCTTTATCCCCCAGCCCGGTGCATCTGCTGTGTGACGACTGAATATCAAAGCATAGAGCTCATGGATAGTCCCTGTGAGACTTCCACTGAAGCTGAACGCATGAACTACTGAACCAAACTTAATCTTTGCTTCATATAGTGCTGATGATTCCGTGCGTGCGTGCCTGCCTGCCTGCGTGCCTGCGTGTGTTGAAACAAATGAAGGGACAATTGTAGTGGTACCGCGAGACACAATCAAAAGAGGGCGTTGGATAAGAAAAAAAGAGAACAAGCTGACAACACCTCACTATGTGGCCTGCTGTCAGCTTGTAGATTACTTATTTTTTGACGTGTGACATGGTCATATAGAGTATAAATGATTGTGGAATGTGGGAGTCTACACTTGCCCCTGGCTGAGCAGTATAGCCCCACATAGGGGCCGATCGCCTGGCCAATCAGCTTCCACCAGGACTGTGGCGTGCATGGGAAGAACAGAACAGCCCATGCAGGAACTCACCTAAAAAATATATCCATTACATGTGTATTAATTTAATAAAATGCTGCAGTATTTCCAGAAGATGCCTAATTATTATTTGTTAAAAAAACAAAACTGCAGACAAATTTAGAAGAAGAATGCCTTCCTCCAGTATAAATTGCACAGCAATATGGAAAATAAAATATTAAACATTTTACATGAAGATATACTGTAAGGTGATGATTAACCTACAGTATTTCAAAGTTAAAGAAGACGAAGGGAAACATCCCCTTAAAGTCGTGGCTATTAGAGACTCTAGAGCATCATAATCATTTGTGCCATTTTACACTATGCATATTTTTGGGGAAATAATATTGCAGTGGTCCGTTCTGGTGCACTCCACTCCTTCAACATCCTTGTGAAAGTAACTGCTGGGAGCCTACAGCGTTTCTTTCCATCTAATCCACCTCTCCTGTGTGCAGAATGAGACCTTGTTCTCTTGTATAATAGATTTCCCACTTTACATACAGATGAACACTCGCACGCACGCACACACACACACGCACACACACACAAACAAACGTGTGCACGCGCATACATGGACACACGCACACAGACACACTTGCTCGCCCACCCACTTATACACCAACACACAAACATGCAAAACAACGTATGCATTTGTTCTATGCAACGTCGTGGACATTAATTGATGGTCACCCGGGCAAGCCAATTTAAAATTATGCGCTCGACTGACTGGCTTTTATCTGCGGCAGTGGCTCAGTAGGTACAGTGTAGAGCGTCCCTCTCCTGGCTCAAAGTGTCCTTGAGCAAGACGCTGAACCCACAACTGCTCCCAGTGAGCAGGTCGGTGCTGGCGTGTAATCATGGACCAATCAGTAATGAGGTGGTGAGGGGAATACGTGAGGCGAATATGTGTGCGTGCGTGCGTGTGTGCGTGTGTGCGTGCGTGCGTGCGTGCGTGCGTGCGTGCGTGCGTGCATGCGTTTTGCTGCAACATTCACTAGTGAATCTCTGTTTGATATTATAAGTGCCACGTGGAGTCTGGAAGGTTAGGCAACATCTAAATCTACATGAAGGCAATAGGAACATTCATATTCATACATATAACTGCATAAACCATACAAATGTTGGTGCAATAGTCTGGCCCAGATAAACTATAGGTTTAGATCTCCCACTGAGACCAATTTCTCTTTCATTATATGATCGATGGATGTCGAAGACCAGAGCAACCCAGATACGGAAACATGGGACAGGCTGTGAATTCTTAGTACTAGCGATGACAGAATAGTGATGGATTGAACCCAATCCATCTGCAATGTTAATATTTCATCCTTTTAATTAGACTGGACCATGTCTATCCATCATCATGGCTGTGGAGAGATGGATGGATGATAACTGTGGTTTATTGATGAAGCACTTCTATCCGATTGCTCTCATTGAGGGGCGTGCCATGCCGCTAGCCCCTCCAATGCATGGCGTTTGAGAATTACGTTATGGCAGCGCCCACGTCTATGGGCTTTTTAATCTTCTTTTTAGAGCACTTATGACGTATATACCCGTTGGGCACGGGCCTACATGGAACGATGCAAGTTGGAAATGCATGCCCCACCCAGTAATTATGGCTGTGTCCCTTTTATGCTCATACTGCCTGTTAATCATGAATCCAATTCATTGTGCATATCAAAATTCATAAACACTGTAGAAAGCCAATTTGATGCAATAGATTAAGTATTTTGCATTCAATACCATACAACTCTATTTTGGGTGGATTTTCAGTGTTTCGGGCATTACGGGGTTAATAACAAAAAATATCAAAAGAATATATCACTGGCCAGTGGGCACCCTCTTGAATTCTTAAGAGGTGACCCCAAGCTATGCAAGAATCAGTTGAGAAAATATATTATATTATATCTGACGAAACCACGTTCAGCCAAAAATCTCCCTTTCGCTCCCGGACTTAATAGCCTCATTTTCATATGGTACTGTAGCGTATTACATAATATATTCTACAAGGTATTTTCTGCATGATGGAAACCAAGTGACCAATATAAGTCATCAATGAATCCATCCATTCATCCATCAATCAATACATGCATCTGTCCACAGTAAATGCTTTGAGAAGCATGTCAGGGAGCTACTTCAGTACATGTTACTGCCCACCCGGAACCTCACTAATTTGCCTACTGGCAACATCCATGGACGGTGCCATGGCCACAACACCCTCAACGCCCTCACTCAACTGGAGAAGGACAATATAGCCGAGCGTTCCGATTAATTTTCGGTTTTTTTCGGTCCTCCACAGAAATAAAAACAAACATGATATTCCCAGTTAACATTCTGCACCTGTAATGTTCCTATTTACTGACACCAAGTTTAAAATAAGAATTGAATGCCCAGAATATCAATACGAACTTTACGAAGCAACTGAAAAACACGTCATTTCAATGGTAGTGGATGGAGAGAAAGATTTTTTGTCCAACCACGAAACGGCAACCAATGGGTGCGAAGAGGGGCACAACCATGGGCGGGACTTGACAAAGGGTGAATTGTTTTCACGGTCCGTACACAATTAAACACGCAAAACAGATAACACCTAAACAAAGGATTTAGAAAAGACACGATTACTACTACCCATGACTGCACAGAGCTCAAACTTGCTGATTAACGTTGCCAACAACACTCCAATGACAGCAACGAGACAGCCTTCAGGACAGAGGACAACTTCTCTCTCAACGTCACTCAGAACAAGGAGCTGACCATGGACTACAGTCTACAGAAAGAGAGGAGGGAGGCTGGACCTCATCGCCATCATCAACAGGTCTGCTCTAGAGAAAGTCAGCATTGTGTTCAAATGATCTCCTGGAATGGGCAAATCGATCATGTCACCTCAGGCAGCATGGACCTAACCGCACGCGGAAGCCACGTATAGTCGGGATGGCGGTGCGTCGGAATGCCATTATTTTCCCGGGAACAGCACTGCCCTGCAACATTGCAAAGTGTAGCAGTGTGTGGTACGAACAGCCCAGAACATTAGTGGATCTGAACTTCCCTTCATCTAGGCCAAGGATGCCCACACTTTTTTGCTACTTTCAAAATGACCAGCTCAACAAGATCTACCCACCAAACTATTAAACCATTGCTGAAACTAGTTTAAATATGTATCTGAGGGGGCTTTGGAATACCGGAGCTGGCGTTACATTTAAGACAAAATAATGCACTTGTATTGCGAAATAGAGCGGGAGAAATGGAATAGGTCGGGTTTATTGTATTAATTTGTAATGCTACCAATGTTTTTGTACACAACAACACTCTTGAAAACAAAATAGGCCTATTGCATTGTGGGTTTGAGCTGACCCTTTTGATGTCAATCAATCACCTTAATTAGATACCACTATTTAAATTAAATAGTCCTTAGGTACATGTCATGTGATCTACCTGCACAGCCTTTGTGGTCTACTGGTAGATCGCAATCTACCTTTTGGGCTCCCCTGATCTAGGCCCTAGGGCATACATGGGCAACTGGCGGCCGGCCCCCCAACATCACTTAATGCAGGTTAATATCAGAATGCTGATATACTGGGTGAAAAACATGGGTTGCAAAATGGTGGATATATATATATATATATATATATATATATATATATATATATATTATATATACTGTATATATGCACTGCGATGCGTTTTGAGCTTGTAGATCGGCTATTGTTTTCTACAACAGCAATATGTAACGTGGGCCTCTGAAGTGAGTGTGGAAATATAGTGGCCCTCTGGAGTGTGTGTGGAAATATAGCGGCATTACTACAGTAGCTACCATCTGGCAGGTCGTACCACTACCACAGCTTGCAGGACCAGCAGGCTAGGACAACTTATTCCACCAGAAAACCAGTCATAAATGAACAATTGACAGCTTGTTGCCTGTCTGCCTATTACACACACAGAGGCACACAATGATACGATGTTTTATATATTGTGGAGTGCACACTGTGCACATCATTCAGGCTTATGAAGTTTAAACTTTATGAGTATGTTAAGCAATCCAACCGACAGGTTGCTAGGACGCATCTTCAATGATAACAAACGAGAGAAGAATATTCAGAATTTAGCTTTTTTTAGTTGGACTCCAAGGCCACCATACTCTTCGCTCTTCGTTCATCCGCGGTCCCGGTCACTTCCTAGTTTACCGCTGTAGAAAGAATGCCTCGTATCTCCTAATCTAGGGCGTCTCCGTGCTTTTGATCAGATGGATATACTAAGTGTCATATGATTGCTTGATACAGACAGGAGACAGACAAGATGGAGTCGCAGTTTTAGAATATAGATGTATTATACTTACATGAGGAGCAGAGCTGAGCGAGCAGAGGCAGGTGAGGCAGGCAAGCGTCCAGTTCCAGAGTGGTTCAAGGTCACTGTGAAGACAGGAGAATAAAATGTAAGTATTTCAGAATAGCACACTGAGATAGAATGATGCTGCTAGGCCGGGTGGAACATGACTGACCAGGTCCAACAGAGACGGATGATCTGGCAGGGCGTGAAGGGTTGAACCTGGCTTTATAGTTGTGCTGATTGGTTGCCTCCGCCTCCTCTCCTGCACCTCTGTCTCCACTCCTATAATTAGAGGATAGGTTAGAAAGAAGGGGAGGAAGACCGGGTAGGTGTGTGGCAGACGTGACACTAAGCTCTTCATTTTTGACTTCTCACCTGCCTCTCGTTCAAAAATATGAACGCGAGGGATCATTGGCGATTATTATCGGAATCTCATTGAGGTAAGCAAGCAAACGTATGTCTCAGTTTTTTCCCCCGGATCCGAAGGGGGGGATGGGGGTTTCAGAGTAAAAGCGGTCATATCTTCCCGGCACCCCGAGCTTCTATTTTGAAGGAATCCCGGCGCCGATTGTGTTAATATCAAATAGTATAGTCCTACTCAAAATTCCCGAAATTTACTTGCCCTGAATTTAGTGAAGACAATAATCTCTATTTCTATTTTCTAATATGATTCACTTTTGTCATTTTTAGCCTTCCCTCTCATTTTTTCCGTTTACAAAGAAATGCCATCACATAATGTGTTAAAATGGACAACAAGGGCTGCAGTAGCTCAGGGCTATAGAGTGGCCGGTAGAACAGCCGGATGGGAAAACCGTGAGGTTCCCGGTTCGATACCAGGCTACCCCAGAATTAGTGTCGAAGTGTCCTTGAGCAAGACTCTGAACCCCTAACTGCTCCCGATGTGCAGGTTGGTGCCTTGCATGGTTTCCTCCGCCATCGGTGTATGAATGCATGTGTGGATGGGTGAATGTAATGCACAATCTAGATGTAAAGTGCTTTGGATAAAAGTGATACATAAATGCAACATTTACAAGAGGGGCAATAAAGCAAAAAATGGCTACATGCAAAACATGTTGGGGGGGGGGGGGGGGGGGCATGGGGACACTGTTCAGATCAACATTCACTTCAGCGTTTAAAGACTTTCCTCTTATCGTAAATGGAAAATCTATTACCAGAAAATCCATTAGAACCAAATAGCTTTTGACATGTACAAAAACTGATGAGCTTGACGAATCAGGGACGAGTGCACATGACACGAAGCGGGGGAAAAGTCAGAGGAAATCTCTCACGTTTGTGCTGAGAGACATCTCGCAGTAAATTAAAACGGTGGTTTCCATTCATAACAGACAAGCTTTTCCAACAGATTATTTTTTTCCATACATAATTATCCTCTGTGAAACGGCCGTGAGTTAAACTGACAGCAGCACTATGCAGATTTAGAAATGGGAGGCGATTACAGCTCGACCATTATGCATTGCAGTACACTTCGTCAGACATGCACACACACTCTGTCCTTCCCCCTCGTTCCCGACTACACCACTACGTTGATGCAGTACACAGTAAAAAAATGATCAGTGCACACTCTCACATTTAAATTAAAGATCAACACTGAACAAAGAAAGCAAGGAGCAAGGATCTAACTCTATTCTATTCGCATCGAGATGTGATTTTGTGGTGTTGAGCAGTACTGATACTGTCACTGCATTTGTCTGAAGCAAAAACATGTATACTTTCTTAACTTTCCATATTACTCACATTATTATTATTAATTACCCTGCTGAGAGAAACTGCAATACCTAACAGACAAGCTGCGTTAACTTGTGTGTCATGTTTTATCTTACAGTAATTTACTGTAGGTATAAATAATGCTTTCTCAAGTTGAAGGTCTTCTTGAATATGAATAGCTAGTAGCCTACATTAACAGTTTTTCCTCAATTGTGGCTCACTTTTGTTTGGACTATCAAATAAAAGCTGCATGTGCAGCAATCAATTTTAAACACAAACTACATTCTTCTAACAGGGACGATTGATGGGATTGATACAGATGCACTTATCTGAGAACCTGCCTGAAAGCTGTTAAAAGTTATTGCCAGAGGCTGAAAGGGAAGCAGAATGTGTTTCCGAAATTAAAACACTCACTGTTCAGTTTGCAGTGACGGATTGATTATGGGTTCAGATTGATGAGGGAGTCCATCAATGGGGATTTTTTTTTGTTGGATGAAGCGACACGTGGAATCTGATCCCCTTTTACGGTTTGGCATTATCCAAACTGTTACAGTTCAGTATTTTAGCCGTGACGTGAGCGCCCCCTCCAGAGATACTTCCGGGTCCTACTTTTGTGTCGCTTTTGTGTCCCCATAGAGTTATACTGTGTCCCTCCGCCGGACTAAATCTGAGACGAAAAACAACCACGAAAGTCTCATTTTACCGCTTTCCTTGCAACAACAAAGCTACTGGTCTCCCAAATCTGGCTGTGACAGGCCGTCTGCCCCACACGGAATATTATCGCCATTTTATTTAATTGTGTCAACTAAATCATCATTAATGGAAACTAGATTCAACATACTCAACCATGCACATATTCTAAATATGCCCCCGAAATATTGTACTGAGCAAATGGACTGTTACCACCTTCAATAATAATGATGATAATAGTCTTTATTGTCTCCACATCAAATATTTTCTTTGTCATGGACACTTGCACAGAACATTAATAATTCTACTCAAGTTGGAAGCATTAAGACCCATTTAACCCTCAATGGCTTCCTCTCTGAAAAATAACGCCATTGTAAAAAGATTCACGCGTTTAGATATTCTATTTATAATGAGATGCGGACGGGAGCTGGTGCCACTTGGACCCGGACGTAACTAGGACTACAAAATGCACACTCCAGGAAACAAAGACGGACAACTTACTGCATCAACAACTTATTTACTTATTTATTAGCACAACGTGTTTATTAGCACAACCGTGAGGTCCGTTTCATCAGGTGGGAAAACAGAATCAGGTGGGAATCAAAGGTCAACTACTGTACATGCTGTATAGTCTATAGTGTGTACATTTAATGATTTCCCCCTGCGTGATAATAAAGGTATATATCTATATCAGTGTGTTAAATACATACGTATAACGTACAGCTCCATTGCATCCTACTGTAATGAGGACGGAGACAGTCATTATTGCAAGCCATCATTTAAAAAACATGTGCCCTACTTTAGAAAGAATCCTTGTAAATGAGACTAATGAGGTTACCAACGGCGGCCATCTTTGAGCTTAGAGACAATTTAAAAAGTAAAAAAGTTGTACCCAAAAGAGAAACAAATTAAAGTAAAATTGCAGTCCACTTACAAAGATCCATTGTCCCCTAAAGTTATCCAATGAAAAACTTTTTCATTTGAATATTAATAATAATGATAAAGTATTATAAAGTAATTATGAAGATATTTAAAACGTACATAATGTAACCTTTTACGTGCATTCAACCATTATGTTTCATCGTGACATAAGATGAAACATTGAAAGACAAAGCAATATTTTTTTTTCATTTGCACTTTCTATAAAGAAGATGTGCAAAGCGTCTGAATAAGAGCTATTCAATGGGCTGTATTTTGCGTGTCTTAAGTACCAGGTCTTATTCCCTAACTTGAGTAAACTAAAGACCTGGAGGCGTGATCAATGCCATTTGGCTATTCTGAGTGGCCAAAGAGCATTGATCACGCCTCCAGGTCTTTAGTTTACTCAAGTTCTAGAAAGCCTGGTGTTTCAATCACTGCACAGGTTGAGGTTCACAACATCTCTACTGTTATTTCAAATAGAGTGTCCAACACAAGGAGTGGTCTGGAGAGAGAATGCTGTTTGGTCACTGTACCTCTCAGGCATCACAGCCCCCAAAAATGTGATAACAAGCTTAAACTTGCCTTGTTTAACATCAGGTCACTAACAAATAAGTCCTCCTCTGTAAATGATATAATCTGCAAAGAGAAGCTAGATATAATCTTTCTAACAGAGACATGGCTTGGCTCGGATGGAGCTGTTCTCCTAGCGCCAGCCTGTCCCGCAAACTACAGTTTCATTCACTCTGTTCGCGAAGCTAAGAAAGGAGGTGGACTGGCAATAATTTTTCCAGACACGTTAAAATTCAAGGCTCTGACCCTTGGCAGCTTTACATCCTTTGAATACCAGGCCACTATACTACATGGTCAATCCTCTATGCCAATGATTAGCATTTATCGCCCGCCAAAATGCAGTAAAGCAACATTTCTAACAGAAATATCAGAACTTTTATCTATCTGCTCCACGAATTATGACAGAACTCTTATCTCAGGTGATCTTAATATTCACCTGGATGATGCTACAGATGCTGTGGCTATGGGTTTCTTAGAGTTATTGCACTCCTTTGAGTTTATCCAACATGTTGTTGGACCTACACATAAACATGGGCACACTCTGGACCTGGTGATTTCTAGAGGGCTGAACATCACTGTGGAAAGGACTATTGAAAGGCCTGAGCTATCAGACCACTATTTGCTGTGTTTTAATATGACTGTCTCTGATTTAGAGAAAAACATCACTGAATATACCATAGAAACATAACACCAGAGTAACACCCTGGATAAACGAGCATACACGCTCACTGAAGCAAGAATGTCGTAGAGCTGAGCGAGCTTGGAGAAAAAATAAACTCACCATCCACCTAGAGATTCTTAAAAAGTCAACAGTCGCCTATAACAAAGCCCTGCGTCTAGCAAGGCAGGCATATTTCTCTGGCATTATTAATGAGAACAAGAAAAATGCCAGAGTCCTATTCTCTACCATTGAACGACTTTTAAACCCCCCCCAGTCCTACAAGCAGTCATTCCCGGCCTCTAAAGCTAAGTGTAATGAGTTTGCATGCTTTTTTGACAACAACATTTTAACATTAGAGCTGATATTATGAATGGTGCTGCTGCTAGCGCAAACCTTCAAACAGCAGCTAATGGTCCCAGGGTAGATCTCTCCAGAGGGAGCCTATTATCGTTCTGCGCAATTGATGAAGACGAACTCCGCAAAACCATATCACAGATGACATCATCCTCTTGTTCATTGGATACAATTCCCACCACCTTTCTCAAAGAGGTCTTAGACAGTGTGATTGGAGATATCCTAAAAATTGTAAACAGCTCTATACAATCAGGCGTCTTCCCAGACTCACTGAAGACTGCCGTAGTTAGGCCCCTACTCAAGAAACACAATCTTGATCCCGCTGTTTTGGGTAACTATCGACCCATTTCAAATCTACCCTTTCTGGGCAAGGTTTTAGAAAAATGCATCTTCCATCAATTGGATGTGTTTCTACAGAACAATAATGTCCACAATAAATTCCAATCTGGCTTTAGGAAAGGTCACAGCACAGAAACAGCACTTGTAAAAGTAATGAATGATCTTAGGGTGTCTGCTGACAAGAAACATGTATCCGTTCTCTTACTTCTAGATCTAACGGCTGCATTTGACACGATTGACCATTCAATTTTAATACAGCGTCTAGAGCACTGGATAGGCCTGTCTGGTACGGCCCTGTCCTGGTTTTCCTCCTACCTATCAAACAGAAGTTACTTTGTCAATCTAGCCGAGTTTGACTCAGACAAACATGACATCAGTTCTGGTATTCCACAGGGCTCGATTCTTGGCCCTCTGCTTTTCTCCTTGTACATACTGCCATTGGGCAAACTCATTACCAATCACAGAGTCAATTTTCATTTCTATGCTGATGATACCCAACTATATCTTTCTGTGGCTCCAGATGATCCCTGTGCTTTAGACCCGCTGTTGACCTGCCTGTCTAGCATCAAATGTTGGATGAGTGAGAACTTTCTCAAGCTAAATGAGGATAAGACAGAAGTTCTCATAATCGGTTCTAGTGAGCAGAAAGAATCAATAATAAGCAGACTTGGCAACCTAACTGTAGAAACTAACAGTACAGTAAAGAACCTGGGGGTTATTATTGATTCTGAATTTAACTTTAATTCACACATTAATCATGTCACCAAGATTGCCATTTTTCACCTTAGAAATATTGCACGAATCAGAGCCTATTTGTCCTTGGACGATGCAAAAACGATACTCCACGCCTTTGTTTTTTCTCGGCTTGATTACTGCAATGCACTTTTTTCAGGACTGCCTAAGAAAACAACTGACAGATTACAACTTGTCCAAAATGCAGCAGCCAGAGTTTTAACTAGAACTAAGATGAGAGAACATATTACTCCAGTTTTGGCATCACTGCACTGGCTTCCGGTTGTTTTTAGGATTGATTTTAAAATTATTTTACTTGTCTATAAAGCTCTCAATGGTCTCGCACCTTCCTACCTACATGACTGCCTGCCTAAATATGTCCCAAACCGCCGGAAATACGGGGAAGCAGCTTTTTGCTTCTACGGGCCGTCGGCTTGGAACAAGCTCCCACTGTACCTTCGTCAGGCAGCCTCTGTAGACATTTTTAAAGCTCAGCTTAAGACCCACTTCTACAACATTGCCTTTAATTGATCTTTTATTTTTTATTTTTCATGTCCTCACTGTAACTGCTTGTTTTTTAATGTCGTTGCCTTGCTTTTTTTTTATTCTCCATTGTTCTGTAAAGCACTTTGAGCTGCATTTCATGTCATGAAAGGTGCTATACAAATAAAGTTTTATTATTATTATTATTATTATTAAGTTAGGGAATAAGACCTGGTACTTAAGACACGCAAAATACAGCCCTATGTGCAAAGCGTAACAATGAGTTGTTTTGTTACAGTCTGGAAGCAAGGACGCCCACACGACTCCAATGTCTTAGTTTCTCTGAACAGTCTTGTTCGCGGTCGAGGAAGGAGAGAATACCAGCACTCACGCACATGTCATTTGGTTTAAGGCACTTTTTATTATTTTATATTCGCACAGTATGCTGCAGAGCAGACAGCACAACGTACGCGTTTCGGCGTATAGCCTTCGTCAGCGTTATACTAACTAACTGTATTGTTACAGTCTGGGACTAATGGTATATATTAAATGGCCTGCATTTTCATAGCACCTTTATCCAAAGCACTTTCCAATGTGTGGTACAGTTTACATTCATCCATTCACGTACCGACACAGAGGCATGACCCATGCCAAGCACCAACTCAATCGCTCCTCTCTAGACTATCAGTGACTTGCTCAAAGTAGGGGTGATAAACATTGCGTCGTGATAAAATGTCTCCACGATTCGCCTTTTCAGAGATATCGTGTATTATATTGTGATACATTCCATGATTCGCAGTCCTATACCTTAATTCATACTTTTGTAGAATGACGGTTTCGTTAGCCAAAATTAACACTTATTTTGGTCTAAATGTTCTGTAACTTCTTTTAGGTGATTGTACTGTTAAGTAACTGGAACAATAACCCTAAAAGCAGCATGAAAAAGATATTGTGATAATATCATGTACAGTGATACTGCCCACCCATAGCTCAAGGGCCCTTCAACACAAAGACAGGGAGGCCCTTTTTTAAATCGCATGAGTGGAAGTGGCTTATAAAGCCCTCAAGGGCGAGTCTATGCCGATCTGAACTCGATTGGCTTGTGCAACCCTGCTCTCCGTCCGAATGGAAAACCTACAAATGTACTGTAAGTACCAACACAAATAAATTACATTTGCGTTGTGTAACTGCTCCTAAACAATCTTCATCTGATGCAGAATAGACAATGCTCCAACTGCCTCCTATTCCCCCGTCACACTGGCTGACTAAAAACAAGGAAGTGTGGCTCGCTCAAAGTGTAGCTACTTTTGTGAATTGAATAGTTTTGAGGTTAATATTCATTGCTATATGTTTGTAACCGTTTTAGAAAAGCAATAAGCCACCCGAGGCCCCAGCTCCATGGATTTTATAATGTCCCATATAAAATCCACGGTAACCTGAGACCTCTTGTGGCTTATTGCTTCATTATACCCAACACCCTAATCAAGGGAACTTGATTCAGCTGGAGGAGCATGAGGGAACCTCCCAAGAGCACTTGTCGATCAAGGGACTGCATGGTTTCAACAACGTGGGGGGAGAGTCCGGGAATGCACTCTACCTTCAGTCCTGAGCCGGTAACCGGAAGGTTGGGCACCACGGAAGAGTGGGACATTTAGGTCTGATAATGATGTCCTGTGAATGTTGAAATCATGTACATTTGCATCTACGTTAAATTTGTCCTCTATATTAATGATTTAACCCACTCTAATGGTTAAGAGTGATGGGTAAGTGCCATTACTACGGTGCCCGGCGGGGAGCAGTTGTGGGTTAAGTGTCTTGCTGAGGGACACTTTGACACATGGACTGGGACAACCGGGGTGAACCGGTGACCTCCTGATTACCAGACGACCTCTGTCTGTACCCACTCAGCTATGGCTGTCCAGTATAGCTGAATCTACATAACAGTGAGAAGAGGGATGTATAGAGACACACAGAGAGAGAGAGAGAGAGAGAGAGAGAGAGAGAGAGAGAGAGCAGACTTGTGGCCCTATCTTGGCTTAACCATTATCCCTAAACTTATAAGCCATATTTATTTTACTTTTGGATTTCGTGGATGAGCATAACTTGGTGTGAACATTGTGGGATTGTTGCTTCACACAATACAAAGGAAATGTACTAGCCGGGTTAGGGTACCAGAGGAGAAGGCGGGTGCTACTGAATGCCTATATGAAGAACCTGGAGAGGCTGATGATGATGATGAAGAGGACCAAGAGCCTGAGCCAAATAATCAGAATCAGGCTAACAAGAGTCACCACATCAGGAATGCGTTGTGTGACTAGTTGTGAAGGATTTAGCCTTTTCCCCCACAAAAAGAAGTTCTTCCTGATGATGCTCTTTGATATGATATCACTGAAGTTATAATGAATTAGTCACAGTTCATTACATTTATAATAATTATATATACTAGCCCTTACCCGTTGTGAGATATTGCCCCATTAATTAATCATTAATGTGTTAAATCGAAAAAAGGGCTTCGTTACGCCCTCCATTATTATTATTATTTAATTAACCTTTGGACAAAAATAAATAACCTGTCACCTATCACACTTTGTTTCCTAATCTCTTGTTTTCCGTTAATAGTGAAGGTATCAAAAGAGCATAGCTGACTGCAAGTCTTTGACTGGGCATGCACTGTGGGTTGAGAGTTTGAGACAGTGAGCCAAATTAAGCTGTCATGTAGCAAAGCAAACTCAACTTTAGTGTCAGTTGATTTAGCGTTCAGTGTTCAGCAATCACAATACGAAAAAAGAAAAACAGAAATAAACCCATAAGAAAACAGCAGAACAAAGAACTAAACCAGAACAGAGGTACAGGCTTATCAAAGCAATCAATTAGTCAATCAATTAATCAATTAGTCCAAAAGCCAAGACCCAAGTTTGATGCTTAAGCATTTAAACAGTGTTTTGCAAGAGCGCATAGCATTGGCCTATACGAGGATTTGCGCTGCCTGTGCTGGAATCCCCCCGGCCCCCCCACCTGGAATAGTTAACTTTCATGACATGGACCGAGAGGCATTTGAGGGAGACTGCAGCTCTGCAGCTATAGTCAAGTAGGTTAGGCTACTGTAGCCTAATCTACAGCAGGCCGATGACTTTCTGGAGTTACGGTACTGTATATGTGCAATATCTCTTCCTCGTTTAACATCCTGTTCCTGATAAACCTGACGTGTCGCTTGAATGCCAAATGTGCCGGGACCGCATCGGGAGATAGGTAGGCTAACCCAGCCAGCCCACCACCACCAGTGTCAGTGTCACATGAGGTTTATGCTGCACATAATTATAACAATTATTATTGTAATTGACAGTTGACAGCCCAGGCAAGGCAAGCAGGGAAAACTTTTTTTATTGGCTTTTTCCATCATGTAACCATGGTTTCAATACGTTGTTTGGTCGTATTGCAGTTGTTCATGTCGCAAAAACGAGGGCAAGGCTTGATTTCATAGGGCGTGCCAGATTGATTTCAGCCGTCACATCACTGCTAGGAATGAAATTAATGAAGGGTCAGCTGTTTGCGATCACTTTATAAATGCCATGGCGACGTGAGTGTACTACAAAAACGACGTTCGAATTTGGGGCAGATTTTACACTTTTACACATAAATGAGGGCTCTCACTTTGTAATGCTCCAAGTATTTATTCACAATCGCAGCAGGCAGGACATACAATGTTTCGACCGGTCTTTCTCAAGTATATTTTTCAAATATTTATATTTGATGATAGAAGGCCATATACAGAGCGTGTCACGAGGCGTGACGGACTGACTGACTGACTGACTGATGGACTGATCGACAGGTTTTAAACTTTGCCCACAGAGCCAAAACTACTAGTAATTGGTGTACTGAGTACTGACCATGGTATTACTGTGCTTAACTGACCAGCAAACTGGCCTGCCATGTACCCCACAGAGAATCTAGGTTGTATTGTCAAGAGGAAGGTGTGAGACATGAGAGTCAACAATAAAAACATAATTTACGGCTGTTAAAGGTATATTCAGTGATTTCACTTAATTCAAATATCACTTATTTTTTTGTTTTGTTGTGATAATCCTCCCTACTATAGAGTGTGCTGGCCATATAAGGAGTTCCTCCCTGTCCCCAGTTAACCCCTGGGGGTCAAAAAACCTTAGGTTTCGTTTTTGACTCTCTATCCTGATTGGACGAAAGGCTGGGTCCCACAGCCAAAAACGAAACCTAAGGTTTTTTGAGTGAAATCACTGAATATACCTTTAAAACCTGCGCTTCCATAACACCTCAACAGTGCCACAGGCTGATCACCTCCATGCCACGCCCCATTGATGAAATAATTTGTTCAAAAGTAGCCCAGACCAAGTATTGACTGCATACATTAATATACCTAATGTGTCTTTTCATGAGCCGTACGCCATAATCTATTTATGCACAATGAATTGAATTATTTTATGGAAGAAAATTAACTTTTACATAATATACTAATTCAGTGAGATGGAGCTGTACGTTAAAGTGGCTGCTGCATTGATCGTGGCTATCTATATTGTATGCACCACCGAGGGGGGTCGGGAACCTTGCACAGTGTGCAATGCACCACCGAGGGGGGGGTCGGCACCTCGCACAGTGTGCAATGCACCACCGAGGGGGGGTCGGGGGTCGGAACCTTGCACAGTGTGCAATGCCAAAAGATATCTTAATTCTATTCTATTCATCTATATTCTATTCATCTATAGCATTCAGCCTCCTCCTCATCTTAACCTCTGACCACCTCCAGATTGTGTAGAATATAGGTTCACTGTATTTTCAGCAACACAGCAGCTTTAGTATACATACATATATATATATATATATATATATATATATATATATGTATATATATATGAATGTGTGTAGATGAATGTATATACCTAAGGACAACATGAATGTATGCACTGTGTAGGCAGATAGATCTGCTACACATGCACAAATGGACTCCAGCCTATGGCTTCTCCCCAACCCCTTTTCGGATTGGACAGGACATGAGCTACGGACACTAAAAAGGAAAAGAAAAAGAAAAAAACTATGTGTGCTAAACTGAACTGAACTGAATTGAACTGAACATTCAGGCACTTATACTGTACATTCACACAGAAACTGCCCAATATAACCACAGAACATCACTAGAGCAATTATATAAATGCACCATTTACCAAATGGGGTTAGATGAGTACTTCACCCCCAAAAATGCCTTTTTTGAGGGGGCCCTTATATTCAGCTAGTGTAGATTTTCGTCTTACACAAACATTAAATTCCCATTGACAATGAATGGAGAATTCACGTCATATGTGGACGAGCAAATCGGCTATTTTCATTAATAGACATGTTACATCATGATGATGTGCGGTGATAAGAGCGCCCCTCACTACACACGGGTGTGATTTTTCTATTACAAACCACACTTTGTTATCTAGTTTGTATTTCATAAACTGACCGATCAGCAGCTTGTTGCATTGCTTTGGCTGCCTGCTCTAACTGCTTTAATTTGTTATGTGTACAGTATGTGTCAATTTGGAGAGACACATGGGAGCCGTTGTCATCTACATTCCCAGCCTAATTTGTGCTCCCAGTCTGCACTGCACAAACATAATTGACACATCAGCATCCTTTATCATAGCCCTTTCCCTAATGCCCCGTGCCTTTCCATACACTCACAACATTGTCATCACGTGCACCACACAGACACGACCAAGTAGAGTGCCTCGCGGCGGACATTGGATGCAATGCATACGATGCATTTTCATCCGGACTATGCGGGCTGACACAATCGATCGGCCAACAATCATAATCAGACAAACCTCAGCATGAACATGAGATCTGGGAGTTCTGATAAGGCTTTCTATAGTAATTGATTGCGCTGGAAAGCTGGAAAGCTGTTACTTTGAAATGACAGGTACAGGAAACAGCCAAACCGTAACTTAGCTTTATCATAGTTTATCATCATTAGTCGGTGAGGTTCAGGTATACCCCCAGAAGTTGTTAAGTACATTCCAATATAAACTATTGAATAGATCTATTGATCTATTGATCTCTCTCTCTCTCTCCCTCCCTCTCCCTCCCATATTGAAGCTCGTATTAGAAACAGAGGCAACAATAGGCTTTTTGTATCAACTGAACTCATGTATCATTGCTTAATAATAACAAACTCCATAAAATCCTCAACGTGTCCAGCAAAATAGCTGGGGTACGATTTGAGAGTATGACCTCAATGTATGAGACCCGGGTATTCAGGAAGGGGAAAGCTATTACTAGGGACAACACACACCCGTTACACAGCCAATACCATATTTTACCATCAGGGCGACGGTAGGGCTGGGCGATATGACGATATATATCGTATTTTCGATAGAAAATGTCTATCACGAAAAAAAAGCTATATCGCTTATATCGCCGTTTCGCTTTACGGCAGTATTTTACGTCACAGCGCTTATATACGGCATGCCCAGCAGCCCACCGCGCGCACTGAAAACAGTGAGCGAACACCTTTCGGATGTCTTCTCTATTATATACTCTAAGCAGGCCAACACGACCACAACACAAGCCGAGGTGGTGCTTGCACCTAAAAGAGGGGCAACGTCTTCCATTGTATGGATATGGAAGTGGTTTTGATTACATGAAGGGAGATGATGGCTGACGAGATTCAGAGCGGTGTAAGGGGCACGTTCGGAAATACCACACCAGAGCGAACTCATCTATCAGTTTGCATTGCACAATGCACAGTCCGCCTAGTGCGCTATTTCCGAACGCGCCCTAAAGTAACCGGTCATTCACTGTTATAAATGCAGGTTTCATGTTGGGTCAAATTGATAAATTGCGTGAGCCACGCATGTTTTACACAGTTGAACAATAAGCTTGTCCGTCGTCGGGTGCACTGCAAACTTCTTCCAAGACGTTCCTCTTACCTGTGCAGTCCTGCTGCGTGTCTGTCTTGTTTTATTGTTCCAAATAAATTATTCCATTTGAAAAGTCCTTAATTCAGCAACAGCTTACAACAACAACACAAGACGCTGACTTTGTTGTGATCATCAAAAAAAAGGAAAAGAAAAAGCCCCACTCGTCCCAGAGTTGACGACAAGATCGCGTTCTCTCTCACTCTATCGCCTGTAGTCAATTAAACATCGTTAAGCTGCCCAACGTCTTTAACAAACTAAACTATAACTACAACAGAACATGTTGATTCCCTATACAGAGCTTAAATGAACTGAAACAACTGTAGTGACAAACTGTGACATGAGATATTTATTTTTTCCTTAAGCCAATTTAATGCAGACACAGGCCTGTACTTCTGTGTGTGAATGGCAACGTCTTATTTCTTTCTTTTTTCTTTTTAATTGTCATAATAATAATTATTATTATTAATAATACTAATAAAACGTTATTTGTATAGCACCTTTCATGACATGAAATGCAGCTCTCAAAGTGCTTTACAGAGCAATGGAGAAAAAAAGAAAAGCAAGGCAACGACATTAAAAAACAAGCAGTAATGCAATACAGTGAGGACATGAATAACAAAAAATAAAAGATCAATTAAAAGCAATGTTGTAGAAGTGGGTCTTGAGCTGTGCTTTAAAAATGTCTACAGAGGCTGAACAATTGAGTTCAGCCTCTAATTATTATTATATACATTTTATTTTGTAATATTTTGTACTTGCTTTGGGCCTGTCTGTGCATGGGAAGGGCATCAGTATTATATTCATATAATTAGACTGGATAATGTGAATTTAATTGTTTTTTGAGTGGTGCAACCATTATAGACAGCTATGTGTGTCCCTGTCCCTGTATCCGAGCACGGAAATAGCATAACTATTGTCACCAACAAGTGTCACTGTTGTGCAGCCTAACACAGACAGAGGCCAGGGAGGAGAGCTTGTACAGTACAGTACAGTACAGCCCAAGTACAGTAAAGTACTCGACCTGAACAAAAATCAATTATTTTAGATAAAAAAAATAGGTATCGTAAAAAATATTCTATATCGTGAGTATATCGTTATCGTGATAAAATAAATTCTATATCGTGATATGAGATTTTGTCATATCGCCCAGCCCTAGGCGACGGTACATGGTACCTTGCCTGCAGGCTAGGGCCTCAAGATCGTTTGTTCCCATAAGTATAGGACTTATGAACAAGCAGGCCCCGTCTCAGTTCTGTGTGTAAAGTGTGATGTGATGCCTCCTGGAACTATGACTGGTGGTCTTCTCACTCTTCTGTTGGCATTGTTTCTTTATTGCCTATGTACTGTGTGACCTGTTTGTTTCCATATGTTTTATGTATATCCTGATGACTGCTGTGCACAAAACAAATTTCCGAAAGGACAAATAAAGTATCTATCTACTTTTGTTTACTTAAGTAAACAAAATCACTTTAGGATATAGTCTACAGAATATAGCAGCATAATACAAATACAGTAGCTTACATGCAACACAGAAGATGTGCAAACAGATTTGTCAATTAACAATCTCAGGATGAGTGAGCATATCCAGAGTGGAAACTGTGCTAGCCCCCCATCAGAATGCAGAGTGATAGCCAGTAGAAGGATTCCAGGACCCGACATTAAACAAAATCAAGCTTTCACATTGCATACTCTTTCTTTACTGATCATTTCTGTTACTGTCATTTTATTATCAGAGTACATTTGCTGGCTTTATTCATTCAGCACCATGGACAGCGACTAGTCTCTGCCTGCCTGCCTGCCCGCCTGCCTGCCTCTTTTTTGTGGGGGCTGGGTACCCCAAAATGACACCAAAATTAAACCAAAATACCCAATTTTTCAAAGACTCTTCGCTCAACTGAGAACAATCTCCCAACTTTTTGGTGTTAAAACAGACTAGATTAAATCTTATTTGCAGGTGGCTATCCACACACACACACACATATTGTCATACAGCTTAACATTGCTCTCAAAAATGTTTTTGAAAACATTTGAGCGAGAAATAGACGAAGCAGTACCCCAAAAATGGATTCTAATTGATCAACTTACTTCCTTGCGTTGCGACTGTGCTGCAGCTGGGCAGAGGCCGGCCAGCGCGACACTTATGGAATACTTTCATTACCTTAGGCAAGGAAATACCTTGTCTTGTTGGGTCAATTTATGAATTTATGTATTAAGTAGTCATGTAATAAGCGGGATAATGTATGGCTGAGTGGTCATTGTTTATATATTAAGCCATTTAGACCTGGGAACGGTTCTACAAATGTCTTCTAAATCCTGACAGTTTTCTGAAAAACCCTATGTTTCCGTCAGTCATTCTCAAACATTTTCATGTCAAGGACCCCCAAGATTATATGTAATTGGCCGCCGACACCCATCTGAAAATATGTTCCAGGGACCTCCCCCTAGAAGCAAAGATTTGAGTTAAAAACGTTCGCTCTGAAAGAATATATATTCAAACTTCAAAGATTTGCGCCACATTTTCACGATAACAAAAAGAATAGCAGACCTACAAGCTTGTAGCGCGGCTCTCGGTGCCGCGCTATGAGCTTGTAGACCTGCTATTTTTCAATAGCTAAAATAAAACAATGCTTACCAAAAGGGGTTCCCGCCCAAAATGAGTTAATCACCCTGTTTCATGCCAAATGTGAGGTACCACAATTACCACAGGATATCTGATGTGGAGAGACAAATATTAGACATTGTGAAATGTTATTTGTCAACTATTATAGACAGCTTGTTGGCAAACAACTCATTCAAGCATGAGTATAATGACGTGGAATTGCCATTCAAACTTTGCTATACAGTCATTTCTAAGTAATTGGCGCGCCAATCTTTCTACCAGCAACAGCAATTGTCAGCAAAAGAAGTATTTAAACCGACGGTTTGAATGAGGTAATTTTCTGCATCATTTGTGAGGGTAGAACTCGCAGTGAAGTAGTGAGTGCACTGAATAAAAACTCGTCAGCGCCTGAGGAAGCAAAGACCTGCTAATTTGTCTCTCGTTCTCAAATGTATAATGTATATGGCTTTTCATTTGCAGCCATTCACCAGGACATTTTAGAGCACCTTGTGCTAAAACTAATAATACTAATAACGGGTTTGCTGACCATGGTATTACTGTGCTTGATCGACCAGCCAACTCTCCTGACCTGAACCCCGTAAATAATCTATGGGGTACTGTTGAGAGGAAGATGAGAGACACCAGACCCAACAACGCCGACAAGACAGAAGGGCACTATCAAAGCAAATCTTGGCTTCCATAACAACAACTCAACAGTGCCACAGGCTGATCACTTCCATGCCATGCACGTCACATTGAAGGAGCCATTTGTTAATAAGTAGATCAGATCTAATAAGTGCATATTTAACCTACTTTTCAGATGGTTGATATTTCTGTATACACAGGTTTAATGTTTGTCTTTAGTTCAAAGTTTGTTTAGTAAACGCATTGACAACTAGATAAAGTGCCAATCGGCACAGGTCTCCACCAGGATTCTTCCTCAGCCTAGTGGGAATATGCGTGCACAGTTTCATCGCAATCGGATGCTGTGTTGAGGAGTTGTGGCCATTTGCTACTCCTGAAAACTGTAGGAGCCAATCGTGGCCAATCAGGATGGAAAATGAGAAATCAAACAAACCTGTCTTGATCACATGACTATGGAGATCATGTGTACCGATTTGCGTGAAATTTGGATAAAATCTGAAGGAGTAATAATAGAAAATGTGTTTTACATATGTCGGCCTCCTGGTGGCGCTATAAAGAGCAGATGTGAAAAATTCCAGGCAAAGGTTTTTCCTTGGCCTCTAGGGAGTTGGCATACAAAGTTATCCACAGATCCGTGCAGTTAGAGGTAAAACACTTTTGGGCCAGTTATAGCGCCACCTTGAGGCTGAGTTGAAATTGTTCATGTGGCATTTTGTCCTCGGCCTAGTGGGAATGTGGGTGCACAATTTCACGGAAATCACGCGATGTGTTCATGATTTGCAGCATTTTGTTTGAAACTGAGCACTCCTGTGAATTTTGGAAGCCAATCTTAACCAATCAGGATGGAGTCTGAGAAATCTGAAAGACCGGTTTGGTTGAATGGCTCTAGAGAGACTGTGTACCAATTTGCGTGATGTTTGGACAAAATCTGTAGGTGTACTGTGCAAAAACTTGTTTTGCACAAAGCGGCCTCCTGGTGGCGCTATAACAGGCCGTTCTGGAAAGTTTGGGGCAGAGGTTCATGGTTGGCATCCTGGGAGTGTGTGTGCAAAATTTGGCATCGACCGGGTTAATGGTGGCCGAGATTAGCTGCTCACGGACGGACGGACACACGGACGGACACACGGACGGACGGACGGACACACGGACGGACGGAGTGCAAAACATACTCTCCCCCATGCCTTCGGCTGGTGGAGACAATGAAGGGAAAACTCATCATAATGTGACGTTTACGTCATATTGTCTCTTTATTGTTAATGGCGTTTAATGTTTGTGTTAGCACCTAATCAACATGAGTTAGACTTTATTATATTAACGGCCCTCACTTCACACGGCTGTGATTTTTAAGTGGTGCAAACTACTTCTACATCCAGCTTGCAATGTCCGTGTAGCTGTGTACCTGTGTGTGTACCTGTAACCATGAGCATGAGTGGTGTGCGCATGTGTGAAATTGGAACGACAGAAGTATGTGACATGGCTGCCACCTGCTGGACGCAAACGATACAGAGTTGCACCACTTGGTTCACACTGGTGTGATTTTTTTAATCGGTATGTATAATCTCTTCTCAAGGTCGCGTCCTCAGACGAGCCTCCATCATGGCTTCCATGCATTTGGCCAGCTTGTTGGTGCTTTTCTTGTATACATCCACGTTGTGTGTTGGTTTCCACAGCACTAACTTGCTGGCTGGCAGCTCTTGGTGTCTTTGGCAGTGTACTGCTAGTCTCATTCTCCTGGCTGCTATTTTCTGGCTCACCCTTGGCATGCCATACAGATTCTTGTTGGTAACGTGCACTCTTGCTGATGTTAAGTACTGCACGCAATATTCTGGCGTAGCACCCATCTAGAGACTTGCTCCGTTGAGTTGACACATGAGCCCAGGTAGTTTCAGTCTCAGAGCAGTGCCTTCTGTTGTTGTCAGAGGTGGATGTTTCCGAAGGGTCGTTATAGGTGATAACTTCAGTTTTATTGGCATTGAGCTGAAGGCCAACCTTGGCACACTGCCTCAACTCTGTTCAGGAGCTCCTGAGCTTGTTCCACGTGGTCGGAGAGCAGGCTGATATCCGCATATAGCCCAGGCCTGTCAGGACTACTGTGGGGTGTCATCTTGACCTCCTTGGTGTTATGGTGGATGATGGGGGCTCGGGTGTCCACCAATAATAATCATCATCAGCATAATCATCAAACAATTGAGAAATGTCACTTTGTGTGCAATTAATCTAGAAATGACTGTATTAAAGTTACACTTTTTGAGTTATATTATGGAAAGAAATAAACTTTTCCACAATATTCTTCTTTTTTTCCCCCCCTGAAACTTTCTTGTGTTTATTTTCATAACAGAACATGTACATTTTGCCTGAAAAGAATACATAATTACATTTAGTTCCTCCTGTGTACCAGGTATGTGTGATGTTTACTGGGATTTAAGGCCTATTCATAGTCTGGATTTTCGGTGGGGAGGTGACCACCGATCTGGTGGTGAGCTGACCACCGGAGCTGAAATAACATTGAGCGGTGGTGAGTAAAAAAAAAATCCAGTAAATCCAGACTATGTATGAGCCTTTAGTGTATTTATAATCAGTAACCACCGACAAACCCCTCACCCAGAGCATCTTTTTATCGTATTGCCTTTGGCCTGGTCTCACCAGCTTTGGCGGGAAGGATTGAGCTGGCAGATTTATGCTCTTTTCAGTCCATTGTTGTGTATGAATTTGACATGGTGTTGTTAGACCGGATATTGTTATAACCGGTCTAACAACACCATCAGCCGTGTGCTGATTCAGAAAGAAAGGAGAGTGAAAAAGAGATACATCGTTGAAACAATCTTACACCAGGGGTCCTCATGGTAGCAGCATGGGATGGCTATAATTTGATGCCTACTTTCCTCCGACTATGGCAAAAACATGAAGGGTGAATGAATGTGTGTGTGTGTGTGTGTGTGTGTGTGTGTGTGTGTGTGTGTGTGTGTGTGTGTGTGTGTGTGTGTGTGTGCGCGCGCGCACGCGTGCATGTACATGCATGCGTGCGTGCATTTTATGCATGCTCGTGCTCAGAATTATGTATATTATGCATGTCATATACTGCAATTCTAGAACATATCTCCGCTCTGAATTCTGAACATTAAAGGGACATTTCACCGCTGGAAGAAACTGCAGTCACTCGATGTTAATAGTATTTGTAGTAGAGAACAGTAGCACAATTTGAAATTTTCACCCTATGGCCAGAAACATAATGAAGTCTGTGTGTTTGACTACTAGGGTTTGACTGGATTGCTGAATTCCTACAATGGCCATAATGCTTTGGTGCACTGCTCCTCCTTGTGGAGAGGGGGGGGGGGGGGGGGGGGGGGGGGGTAGGGGCTGACAAAAAAGCTGAATGACTCGAAATCTATTCTCCTTTAAAGCCTGCTGGAATGGTGATTTTACCACAGATGGTGATTTTACCACAGATCTTCTCCGACATGCTTCGACATAATCTGTCTCTGAGATTTATCAATTTCTGCATGGTGACACTTTCTCTCCTTACATTAATTCACCCTCTGTCAAGTCCCGCCCGTGGCTGTGCCCCTCTTCGCACCCATTGGTTGCCATTTCGTGGTTGGACAAAGATCCTCTCTCTCCATCCACTACCACTGAAATAAGTAATAACATGTTTTTCAGTTGCTTCATATTGATATTCTGTGCACTCAATTGTTATTTAAAACTTGGTGTCAGTAAAAAGAAACAACACAGGTGCAGCATGGTGACTGGGCATATCATGTTTGTTTTTAGTTTTTTCCAAAAAATTATGTTTTTACTAATTCAACATAAACAAGGTGGAACGACGGCGGAACAAGGCATGGACCAAGCCAGGGACCAATCAGAAGGCTGACAAAGGGTGAATTATTATCCGTTTGTGTTTGTAGTCCCTCAGATAAGAGTTGATAAAGGTTTGTACCACCTAACCTCCTCAGCTAACCTTTCTTCCAAACTGTCCACATGTATGTGTATGTACAGCAGACTGTGGAAATAAAACAGACATACAGTACTGTAAATCATGAGTGCACTGAGTTTCTGAACCAGGCACACGCAATGTTCACATTTCTCTCTCTGTGGTGAATGTTCTACGGAAAACTAATGTCGGCTGCAAGTCAATGTGCTTGTTAGTTTGTGCCGCAATGCAACGTCATTCCATCTCTGTTGACCTGCCGAAAGCTGGAAAACGTTAAACTTTGTTTGGGAGTACAGTACGTATGCTTCAGGCTTAACCCATTCTGACCTGAGATCAGATTCATACGAGGTTTCGGCCGGACACACACTGGTCTGATGAACCCATTCTGACCTGAGATCAGATTCTAAAAATGTCAGTCGTTCTTCGATTTTTTTCAAAAATAGCAGACCTACAAGCTCGTATCGCGCCACTCGGTGGCGCGATATGAGCTTGTAGATCTGCTATTTTTAAATAGCTAAAGCACAACATGATGCCGACACCAAAATGGGTGCCCGGTCAGAATGGGTTAAACCTGCGTGCGAGTTTGTAAACCCATGTTGATAAGCACGAGGGTTTCAATTGGCTCTTGTTCTGTCTACTGTATCTGCCTGTGATGTGCTATGATTTGATGTGATGTGATGTGACGTGATGTGGTGTGGTGTGGTGTGATGCGGTGTGGTGTATATATGTGGTGTGCTGTGCTGTGTAGTGCCGTTCAGCGGGAACCCTTCCACCCGCCAGCACATCAGATACTCTCCTGTCAAGTCAGCCTACCTCCCGCCATGCCTCCAGATGGGACAATATACTTGCAGTTTCACTCTGAACACAGAACAAGAGCTGTTCATGTATACACACACTACTGTACTACCCTCCCAGCTATCTCACTTTTATTTTTTTGCTCTGTCGCATTCCAATCCTCCTTGCAAAATGACAGTGATATTTCTGTAATCACCATCATCACCATGCCTCTCTGCTGTTATAGCCGTGCATAAAGTATAACAGGGATATATGCATGACATTTCCACTGCCAGTGGGAGTATTTTGGAATGATAATGTCTTCAATTCAAACCAGCATTTACACGCCAACTCCAATGTGCCTTTATATTTACCTCAGTATGTGGGGAGAATAATGCGTATTATCATTATTATTATTATATCAGTGGGATCTTATCGCACTGCAGTGCACAGGTCAGCGGCCCATGGGAAGTGCAAACTGAAACAGTGGACAGACCTGTGTCACGTTCAGTGCATCCGGTATACAATACAGTGTAACATCCTGAGAGTTCATTTATCTCTGAAAGTGTACGAATGTAACCAAATGGATTTGAGATAAACAGCTGATCTGGCAAGCTCAAAACACATCATGCTGCACCACCAAGTATACAGTGTTCTCTCTCTCTCTCAGAAGTAAAAGTACTGGAAATTGGAAATACTCAAGTAAAGTACATATACCTCAGAATTGTACTTAAGTACAGTACTTAAGTGAAAGTACTTAGTCACTTTCCACCACTGCAAAAAAGCGTGATCGGAACCACGTCCGAAAGACAATGCAGACAGAGGGAAATGATTGACATGTCCGCGAAATAATTGCTTGCCATGAGGGCAGCTGGCAATATTTGGGTAGAAGGAAGAGGAGCTAATGATGAGATATCCATTGGATGATGAAAAAGTAATCACTTTTCCCGTTGAAGCTCAGGGCTCAGGAAGATCCCAGCGCTAACAGACAGGAATCAATAATGAATGATCCGATGTGGAACAATTTACACATGACACATCACTCATCACTCCATATTGGAGAGCCCACTGCCAGATCACCACTCCACAGAGATCAGCCCAGCTTGACAAGACCGATGCAACGCTAAGTTTTATAGATTTTAATGAAGGAGCCAAGCCAAGGAATGTAATCACAAAACATCGATAGGTAACTTTTAATATCAACTTCATTTCCCCCCCCCCCCCCCCCCCCCCACTCTTTCAGCAGTGCGAGGGGTGGGTATAATGAGGGTGGGTTGGGGGGGGTTAGGACTTTATTTCCTGTGCCATTTCTAATATCTCATAATATTGATTCTCCCAATCCGACGCAAACATACTGTAGCCTCTGTTAATTCCACCAGCCATCTACGGTACGTGACTCAAGTTTATTTCATAACTGAACAACCAGATCGATATCATTCCCTCAAGGAACAGTGGGTTAAGGAAACAGACAGTGAAAGATTACTATCCATATTACGGAATGTTTAAGATTACACTTGTGCCTCTGGGTGTATGGAGAGTTCGAACACAAAAGGTAGGCCTACTACTAACCCATGCCACCACTGACTTTCACGCAAATGTTCTTAAAAGACAATATGCATTGAGCAAAGGACTAAGAACCAAGTAAAACAAGTATTAGTATTATTATTACTATTATTAAATAATGAAAGACCAGATTCGGTTCAGACTAGATGTCGCTTGTTTCCAATATCCTGAAAATACAGTTTGTTTTTCTACATTATAACATAGTTCTCAAAAAAATACATGTCCTTTTTAGTGCAACATAATATTCTGAGGAAGGAGGTTGTGAAACTGGTGATAAACTCCCTGAGACAAGAAACAGCCAGCTGTGTATCGCTGGTTTGGCTGCCAGGGCTATTTAATTCATTCACCTTTTGCACAGTGCCATGAGTGTTGCCTGCTGAGGGGCTGTGCCAAGGCCTGTAATTATTTGGACACTAGACTGATGAGGAATGATGGCATCTGTGGCTGGCATCAAACAGCCCAAATAAGGGCAATATAGTAAACTGTTGGTACAAACACACACACACACACACACACACACACACACACACACACACACACGTCAGATAAAACACCTTGGCATCAGGGATCAGCACGCTCACAAGTCTGAGCCCAGATCTTGCATTTCAGACAAGTCAGAACAAAGAGGAGTGATTTTCAGTTCCAGCTATGGAGAACAAAAATTACAGTATGTTGAAAATTACAAATATTCGGGTCTTAACTTGGATGAACATTTACTTTATGAATATGGTACAGTACATCATTATTGGCAGGATCTGCAGGTAGGGCCCTAGGTGGTATAATAGCCAAAACTAAACAGGCTGGGTGATTTGGGATATGCTGCCTACTTCAAAATGTTTCACACGTGTGTCTGCCCTGTCATGGACTATATGGCGGAAATATGGGGCTCAAACGTTAATATGAAGTGACAAATGGTTCAGAATATAGAGCCACACAGTATTTTCTGGGGGTGCATAAATGTGTGCCTGTATAGATTGTTGCAGTCCCGCCCCCTACCAGGGGCAGGGCCCAGGAAATGATTCTCCGTTCATTTTCCTCATAGACATTTCAAAAAGTATTTATTTAAAGACGTTTACGCCGCGGACAAAGCCAACTCGTGTCGTGACAACTCATGACAACAAACACAATATTTTGGACCAAACAAATAATTACAACACTTTTTTTGTTGTTTTTAAATAAATACTTTTTGAAATGTCTATGGGAAAAATGCATTGGAAATCATTTCCTGGGCCTGGCCTCATCAAGAAAGGGGGCGGGACTGCGACACTCTATTGGCAATAACAGGAGACATGGGATGGGAGCCGTGTGAGATAAGGTGGAGAGGCAGCATGGTGGCTTTATGGAATCGACTAATCAGAATGCCAGAGAACAGAGTTGCTAGGAAGATCTTCAACTGGGATGTATCAGTAAAAGTTGCATGGGCGAATGCAATAGAGGACACTCTTGTAAGAACTGGGTTACATGACAGTTTTCTAAATAACAGTATTGTAAAAATCTCCACGGTTAAAGACACACTTTATAGTTTATATCAGAACAAATGGTCACAGGACATATTGTGCAAACCAAAGCTGAGAACATTTGTTACTATAACAAGCTGTGAAAAGTATGTTTGTGCCCCATTATCCAAAAGACAAAGAACTCTATGTGCCCAACTACGTTCTGGGATCTTGCCCTTGCACCTTGAGACTGGTAGCTATAGAGGAGTTACAGAAGAAGAGCGTATTTGCAGCTATTGCGATGAATGATATTGAGAATGAGTTCCATTTTCTTTTCTATTGGCCGTTGTATCATGAGCTACGTCAAAAGCTATTTAACAGATATATATAAAATATAGATCTGATGTGGTTAAGTGGTGCAGAGCGACAGATGGATTTTCGAACATAAAATATATTGCATTAGCAATTAGCATTATATATAGAGAAAGCTTGGGACATAATGGACAAATAAATATGTGATGTATTTTTCTGTTCTGTTTTTGTCTTCATCAAATACTTTGTGTAGCTTCTGTGTGGGAAGTGAACGTGATATTGTTTATTTATGTCTTATAATCCCATAGCATAAGGGATGGGTGTTAACGACAAGACACGGAAATAAAGATTCATTCATTCATCCATTCATTCACACAGGGTACACATACTAAACAGTAAGATCCTGATAGTGTTAATTTATCCATTTGTGGTATGGTCTGATAGAATGTGTTTTTTTATTTGTATTCTTTATGTTGAAGAATACTCAATATAACAAAAAGCAGTTTTAAGATCACAAAATAGACTGGAATTGTGTGAAGCTGTATATTGTATATAGTGTGTACATTGTTGTTTGTGGGTGCGTGCAGCCGTCAGAGACGGCTGATGTCTCAGCAGAGTAGAGAAGTCTAAAGCAAGATCATCCCTCGATCCACACAGGATGCAACTCTAACCACAGGGCTCTTGTAAAGAGACAGTACATCAAAAGGATATGTCCAAGAATAATGCAGCTACTGTACCCACACATTCCTGGTTGAATGCAAGAACAGTGAAAGATATTATTAATGTGATATGCTCTCTCTAAATAATATACGTATACATGTATGTGCAGCCCAAAATAATGATGTGCGCCAGCAGCATGAAACTAGACATGCACTCGTTGCACTGCGCTCAGTGTATTTGTTTTCCTGAAGGATAATTGCTAAATCGTTGTAGCCTACCAATCAGTGGCACATTTCCATCGTGAAATGATGTATGTTTTGGGTCCTCTGTGTGTCATTCAAGCAGCATCTACAAAACACTACTTGGGAGGGAAGGACAGACAGACAGACAGACAGACAGACAGTCATGGTTGGCAGCTGGCCTCAACTAGCCTTAGCTAATTCACTATGCAGCATTACTTGCCCAGGCAGTGCAGGCACACCTGTCCAGCCCTCAAGCCAAGGCACACCTGTCCAGCCCTCAAGCCAAGGCACACCTGTCCAGCCCTCAAGCCAAGGCACACCTGTCCAGCCCTCAAGCCAAGACACACTGCCATTGTGTGACAGCACAGTTTGAGAACCACTGCTAGCCTGCAAATACACATTACATTTATTTTTTATTCAAAGTATATCATTGTGAAGATAATATTCTTCGTAGACGTTAAAGTACCATGTAATCTCTAATTTTTTATGCCATCTACGAATATATTCGACCATTTATAACAAAGGCGGCTTGCATGCTGTGGTTTTCCCCCACCTCCCTGATAACCCGGAAATGAAACGGAGGCTCGTTAGAATGCGAGTAAATGCCTGGCACAGGTTAGCTGTGCTTATGCTACCACCTAGTGGGCAGATAGTCAACTGTGACCTGACCGGAACCTTTTGGTAGAGCACATATTTTAAACTAGAGCCTGTAGCGGTTTCTTTGAGTGTGCGCGTGCGTGCGTGTATGCGTGCGTGCGTACGTGTGTGCTCATTCACGTGCGTGTGCCTGGATGGTTTAACATAATTGAAATAAATATGGCCGCCCCTCTACGCCCTACAGTTGTGTTGGTGTTGTGCATGTGTTCCAATTTACAATTCAGGCATTTAGCAGGGACTCTTATCCAGAGTGACTTAAAAGCATGAGATCAGAATAAGCAATGTAGTGCCTCAAAAAACAAGCATAACGGGTAAACCGTTGGAAAGAATGGATTAGAGTTCTCAATTTCAGGACGCGATGGGACAGGTTCCGGCTGACAACGTGTGCAAATAACAAAACAGCTAGAATGGAATGGAGCAGGCAATGTTTTGTGAGTTTGCGTGTATATTGTGCCTCATGCCGGTTCTGGAAAACATGCTCATCGGCTTCACACTCTGTGCTGTACTCCTTTGGGGAGTCAGCAATACACTGGATGTAAATACGATTGGTTGGGATATTCTTGAGATATACAAAGGAGATATACAAAGGAGAGACATATATCTCACACACACACACACACACACACACACACAGTCACACACACACACACACAGGTTTGTCTACAAACCAACGAGGTTTCAAGATCCTACTGTCTGGGGTTCATAACTGGAAATGAGTTAACCTCGCTACGGGCATAGATCTGCCATTTTTGAAAAAAATCATGAAAATGTGTGCAAATCTTTGAATATAATTATACCTTTCACAGCAAAGGTTTTTAACTCAAATATTTGCTTCTGGGGGGGGTCCCTGGAACAACATATTTTGAGATGGGGGTCAGCGGCCAATTACATATAATTCTGGGGGTCCTTGACGTGAAATAGTTTGAAAACCACTGACATAGAAACATAGGCTTTTCAGAAAAAAAAAACTTTTCAGGATTCAGAAGACATTTAGCAGAATGTGGTATCATGTCGTGAATGGGCTAAGAAGCGGAACATTCTGTATTCTTCCCCGAGTCATGCAGCCTCATCTATAAATTGGATTTGGTGATGAGTCTAGGAAAAGAGGTGCAAGGGGAGCAATGAAATCCAAAGCACATCACATGGAGATATAGCTGCAGTGGGAGATGAGGACGGGCGAGGACAATGAATGATGCTGCAGCATAATAGCCTCTGATCAGGAGTTCATCACACAAATATGATTGCTGCCGACAAGGTCACACTCGGGAGCAGAGAGGAACTTCAACCTCTTCTCTCTTGCACGCTGTACTCTTTGTCGGTGCCTCTCAGTGTTGTCAGAGACACACGGGCACAAAAACGAATTTCCGCCAAGACAAAAGCTTGTCTTACCGATTATTACAGAGGCTTACATAAAAGCGCTGCTCTCTAGTAGTCTCTCTACTCAAGGTTGCTTAGCAATTGTGACACATTTGGAACTTCTTACCCGAGACGAGAAATCATGCAAACGGAACAAATACTTCTATTTTTCGTCCAGCAGACATTGCAAGAGAAAGTGCTACTGTAGTTGAGTTAATTAGTTGTTTGAAATGGTGAAACAGTAAGAGAGAAAAACAATAGTTGTTGTGATCAGGCTATATTCTTGGTATATATGAATATACAGTACAGAGACTGCCATTATACATTGAAAATGTATGCTTGCTTTAAAGATGGAGTGCCACATTTATTAATTTTTTTGTAGTTTGTCATGTGTCTATGAGGGGACAGTACTTCATTAGACACCCTGGAGTCATTTTTATGTGCAATGATTGATATTAACTTTGTATTTAGGGTTTCTTCCTGGAGGCTGAACCCTTGACAGTCAAACGGGCCAATGAAATAAACAGTATCACATTATCAGCCCCTCCCCCTTTATCATACAACTACAGCTGTGGGTGCGGCTTCAGTTCAGGTGGATCACCACCCATCACCACCCACCAGGCAAACCAGGCATACTTAATGAACTGGTGGGCGTGTCCACATAAAAGCATGATTTTAACAAATACTGTACACTTTTTGGAAAAGGTTCTTCCTCCTTATAAATTATTATAATAATACCTGATGATCATGTTTTAGGGTGGAAACAAATCGTGGCACAAATCGTGGCACATCTTTAGGAACTAAGAGACATGAGTCATGACAAACAGTAATAATAATAATAATAATAATAACCAGTACACATTTCTTCAGAATAGATAGGACACTAATTTAATGAATCTAGAACTAGTATTGTTCTACGATGTCTATTGTATCCCATTAACATAGACACTATGGCACATTCAGAGTCCACAGGTATACATTTAGGGCTAGCTCGTAATATTATCGACTGATCATTTTTGTATGTCTGAGGCGAAAATGAAGTTTGACGGAAATGCCCATCACAAATACATTTCTTTGTGTGTTGTCACTGCTGTATCCCACTGACTCACCGGCCAGTGAGGAGCCCCCACCGGGAGGACGTACTGTCGTATCCCATTGCCTCACCGGCAAGTGAGTACCCCCCCCCCCCCAGGAGGACGTAGCCTATAGATGCCCTCCCCCGAACAAGAGCCAAATGTGTTTGCTCGACAAAGCCGACCCTGGTCTCTATTTGGTCAAATTTTCCAAATGTGGCAACATTTATTACAATTTGTAGAAGAAAAAAAGAAAAAAAGATGTACGCTATACTCCTCCTCCTTTTGTCCCCACAGTTTGAATATCCACATAGACACGTCAAGGTTTCACTTGTCTCAAGAGCAAGTGTCACTGCACATTCAGAGTGACTGGCTGTGAAGGAGGAGGGACGATTATGGAGATTCATAACTGCAGTTTGTCTTCTGGGCACAACTCATCTCTGGAGAGGGGAAGAGATATCATTCTGCAATGTGCCGGATGACTTGCAGATGCTATACTGCATGTGTCGCCGTGTCACAAAAGAAACAGCTTTTCAATAGACCCATGCAGCCTTGCCTTCTCAGGAAAGGGTGTAATATGATTTTTATATGAGCCGCACAGGGGAGGGCTCTAGTCTCGAACACACACATGTGGAAAGATAGAGTGATTTGTTCATAGATGTCGCAGACCACAAGCAGGCCCACTGACTTATCATGCATAAAAGGTACAGCAATAAGATACTGCACCTCTAACATCTATCCCCCCCCCCCCCCCCCAGCTACAGTGAACTTCCAATGTGAGGACACATGCTATTCAATCATAGAGGGCAATAGGACCACATTCTGTTTTGTCGCCAGTGAAAATCAATTATAGAGCTGATGCCTTGTCACAGAGATGTGTGAGATGGAGAAAAATCACTGCCGTGTGAAGTGAGGGGCGCTCTTATCATCGTACATCATCCATTCACTGCCAATAGGAATTTAATACCCACTGGCTCAGACTTTGTTTTACTTCAGTAAAAGCACCAATAGCAATACTGCAATTTAGAAGTACTTAATTACAAGTAAAAGTACATAATTGAAAATGTACTTGAGTAAAAGTACAAAAATATCGGCATCAAAATGTACAGTACTTAAAGTACTAAAAGTAAGAACGAGAATACATCGCTTGCATGCACCTGGGATGTATCCTCAGTGATGTATCCCAAGGTCATCAGGGTTTCGGGTCTCGCAAACATCATAGCCCTCACTCAGGTGACCCAGCCGGGGTGATCAAGTCCCGACATACATCCCAGTAGCTACCCTCGATCAGACCCACTAGGGAAAGACCAGGGCCACACAATCCGTTGGATCCACTCCGGAACTACTCTGGGAGGTACAATTCTGGCATGTAAAAGTACTCATATTGCAGAAAGTTCAAAATGTGTAGAAAATCTATTGAAAATAGCCTATCTATTGTGAGCTTGTAGATTTTCAAATGGCAGAAATGTATAGGGTGGACATTGCCTGCCATTGCCTGAGATCTCAGTCAATTGAAGCCTAATTTTGATACTGACGCTCACTGCCATTGACTGAGATCTCAGTCAATTGAAGCCTAATTCTGATACTGACGCTCACTGCCATTGACTGAGATCTCAGTCAATTGCACTTTTATAGTGCATCCGGTCGAGCGACCCATAATGCTACTCACGTTAGCCTGTTAGCTTGCTGTGTTGTTAGCACAACACTGGATCGTCCATCTTAGATCGCCTATCCATTTCTTTCAACTGCTTTCTACTGCTAACTGACAGGAAATGGCGGCTTTTCAAAATAAGAGCTCAAATAAAAAAAAATGCTAGCAGTATTAGATCCTAATTTTTCAATAAATGCTGGCAGTAATTAGATCCTAATTTTTCAATAAATGGTAGCAGTAAATGTGTTTAATGTATGTTTTCTCTTAATTTATATCTTTTGACCCACGATTTTGTAACCCATTTTTCACCCCTGTGTCAATCATCCTGTGATGTGATCCTGGGCTCTACACACCCTCCGCCAACCTAGGGAGAGCAACGGACTTAACTCATGCTTCCTTCATGCTTGAGTGTCCAAGTTGCTCCTTTACACCTGACAGGGGGGAGTTTCCCTGGTTGGACGTAGCGCGTGGAAGGAACACGTTATTCCAACCAGTTCCTTTCCCCTCCATCAGGCGTCCCGGCTGGCCAGGGGGAGGCAGTTTAGAGACCAGGATTACTGCATGTTTTTGTGAGGGTACCTACCCTAGGGGACACGGGGAGAACATGCAAACTCCACACAGAAAGGCCCTTTCGCCAACCCCGCCTTCGGGTATGGGCACTGATGACGTGGAGGAGGAAACACGCCGCCAGCACCCACAGCGCCCCGAGCGGGAATCAAACCCAGAACCTTCTAGCTGTGAGGCGACAGCACTACCAACTGTGCCACCGTGCCCCGAATGTATGTTTTCTAATCAAATAATCAAATCAAATAATTGTAGTGGAGTAAAAGTAAACATTTTGGCTCTGAGATGTAGTGGAGTAGAAGTAAAAGTATTGAAAATTGGAAATACTCAAGTACAAATACCTAAAAAAGTACAGTACTTAAGTAAAAGTACTTAGTTACTTTCCACCACTGGATAACAGAAGCACTCTGTCACAGTCCTGTGCTCGGTGGTCAGTTTAGAGAAAAGGTTTCTGAGACAACAGTATAGAAAATATGGAAAAATCATTTTAACTATTTCTCAGATGAAGATTATTTATCCCTACAAGCATTGTTAGTGCTTTTCTTTTAGTGTATTGATCATCTTCAGTGTCAAGTACAAATTATACAACAATACATGGAAACTGTTACACAGAGGTGATCAAAGTGAAACAAAGTGAAAGTTACTAATGTTGCTCCGGAGAGGTAAGTCTGGAGCTCTCTGGTGGAGCTGTTGCCCCTGCGACCCGACTACGGATAAGCGATTGAAGATGGATGCCTTCTATCTACTGTGTCTAGTTGTCTACATTTACATTTTTGAAGAAAACAATATACCAAACAAACAGGCAGACACAGGAGCATGAAATAGAAGTGTCTTGAACTGCAGTGTGTTACGTCTCACACACACACTCAAGTCATAACACAGTGGTCTGAAAGCTGAAACCTAGAAGGTCACGTTGCTTGTACTATTGACTTCACAGCGCAAATGACCATGACACTGACGTTTGATAACGTGAAGCTTCATTTAGGTGCGTGTATCAGCCAATGCTATCTTTTGATGAAAACCAATATAACGATTTCATGCTGTAGGTGTACGTCTCTTGCAATAGACTCCTACGTAACAGAATATGATGTCTGATAACAGTAAATAAGCTTGGTGCCTCAATATATCAGGCCAATTTTTATCAGTCCTTTAATGCGTATAATGCACCAAATCCGTTTTAATCCAATAGTCAGTATAATTAGAACTCCAGACTTTGAGAGACACATTTTGATATTCTAATGGACTATTATTATATTATCATATCTGTGAACTTTATGACCTATGACCATAACAATTTAACTTACAGCAGTCAAAATCAGACCGTGCAATTTAAATTCCATTTAGAAATGATAATCACTGAATGCGGACTAATGGACTAATTTACGAAAAAGTGCCAACTCAGTTGTTTGGAGAAATTATGCAATTTAGCAATTTAGACTGATTCATACGAGGACACTCTGACATATAATAATCTATTATATATTAGAGAACTTGTACCCAACACATGGCAAGAAACCCAAAGCCACAACAGCTACGTCGCTATTGCAACACCCACAACACCATCTTACACACTACACCCACACACACTCACACGGCACCGACACCACCCGTCAAAAAATGATCATTGCAGTGCCACCAAAGATGCCTCCCGTCCACACTCACGGCGGGCGGCGGCAATGCATTTGTTTACTACAAACATTATCGCCCGAAGCACCCACACCCCCGGAACACTGTTGCCCTTTCACCACGCTAAATTCGCCAGGTCTATGCAAGTGAGCACAAATTACATGTGAGAAAATTAATTCACAAGCCCACAAATGCCATTAAAATGCCATTCAACACACACTACGACTCGCTTACAATTCGCAAACCTGGCAACACTGCCCTGTCTTCTAATAGGCCCACACTAGCTCTCAGAATCTCATTCTGATCTCCCGCAGGAGAAGAGAAACGAGGAAGGGGAGAGGAATTGTAGCCTCACGATTTTGCTTATTCCTTCTAAATCTCTGTATTTAAAATATCGCTCTCTCAGCGAATCTCTTAGTTACATCAACATTGTACTTTGTCAGTAGTTTGTTTGTGCCTACATATTACGATTACACGGAACGCTTTGGCTATTTCCGCCTGCCAGCCAACTGCCGAGTACACACGCCTGCACACACACGCACACGCACGCCTGGCTTGCACACACACACACGCACGCCTGGAAGCCACGATCTCTCTCTCTCGCCACGCCCCACACACACACACAGGCTATACACGCACGGCGGCGCCGCGGCAGCGAGACAGTACGTATTAATCTTGAGTTTCATTAAATAACTGTCTTTCTCCGCACGCGCATGTGCGCACACAACATTATTCAAGTTAAATGCGTAACGGCAATATTGGGCTAATATAGGCTACCAATATGTGGGTAGCCTACAGGCTTTTACCCACGGAATGAATATATATATATATATATATATATATATATATATATACCAGGGCTGCCCACACTTTCAAAACAAACAGCTCATATACCCACCAAATAAAACTATCATCCCATTGCAGAAAATAGTTACAAAATGTAATTGAGGCTACATACAGTGGTGTCCCCTTCGTCTGTACCAGGCTGACTTCTATAGGTTTTGAAAGGTACCTTTCTTTCTTTTTTTCTTTCTTTATTTACCCAGGGAAGTAGCTGAGCACAGGTGCTCATTTTCAGCAACGCCCTGCACATCGAAACACACACACACACACACACACACACACACACACACACACACACACACACACACACACACACACACACACACACACACACACACACACACACACACACACACAGGGTTGGGAAGTAACGGATTACATGTAATCCGTTACTGTAATCAGAGTAAAAAAAAAACGTAACTGTAACGTCTTAGAGTACATTTTAAAATGTGTAATCTGGATTACAGTAACGGGGGTGTTGTAACGGGGGTTACATGAGGATTACATTCTCCCCTTCCCCTCATTAATTTTACAAACAAGTTATAAATTATTATAACACCAAACAGAATGGATTGGAGTTGAGCGCAGCGCGCACCTCTCTGACTCTGTGTAAAATCCTCACAGTGGAGGCTGCTGCTGGCGGTGTTGCCAATTTGCGAGAGAAATAAGCAACCAGGTCTATGAAAACAAGCCCAAAAGAAGCGACTATAAAAGGCCACACGAGCACTTCAAAGCTATATATATCGTCCATTAAACAATGTGCATATTTATATATGTTGGCTATTTGATAATAGACGATCTACAAGCTCACAACCGTTCTACCATTATTTACAAGCAACTTCAGAAAAATAAGCCCAATGTGGCTTATAATAATCAGACCAGGCAACACTGCAGAGATACTAGATAGGAGAGCATATGATATATTGGATTAGGGATAAATAATGGGTAGCGCAGTCTTCTCTTTTAGGTCAAATACAATGAGGCTTTTTATTTAAAGAGTAGCCTACGGGGTATAAATATAATTTTATAGTTATTGTAGACTATAGTTATTTGTAGACTATATAAATGAGTCTTTACTGTCTAGTCAATGTTTTAAACTCATGCCATGTCTATCTAAATGAGTGTCAGCCAGGAATGTCAAAAAGAGTTTTTATTTGCCACTTTGACCACACATGGATGAAGTTGTTGGTTGTCAAAGTTGTTGGTTGTCAAAGTTGTTGGTTGTTGTCAATCAAACAATCAAAATGGTTCTGTAGGTCAAGATGCATTTTTCTTATGATCTGTTATAAGTTGACTCTACAGTAATGTAACTGTTCAGAGAGGTCAAATTCTTAACAATGAAATGACCTTAACCATATTTCAGTTGTCCTTATCTTAATTTCATAGGCTCAACATTCTTGTCTATCAATGGTAAAACTTGTATTATCTAATTAAATTGAGTTTTACTTAAAAGTAATTGAAAAGTAACTGAAAGTAACTTGTAGTTACTTTTTAAATGGAGTAATCGGGATTACGTTACTGACTACATTTTTTAGCAAGTAACTTGTAACTGTAGGGGATTCCTTTTTAAAAGTAACCCTCCCAACCCTGCACACACACACACACACACACACACACACACACACACACACACACACACACACACACACACACACACACACACACACACAATGTCAAAGGTACCTCTGGAAGCCACACCTCTGATTGGTCGGGTTTAGTCTTAATGGGTGTGTTTTTTTCACCCACTGTGTAATACAATGAATGGACGGTAGGTGGCAGTAGTACAGAGGCCAGAGAAACTATAAGACAAACGCACATGGAATGGGAAATAGAGGGGGGGAAATGGAAATGGTAGGGTTTTTATTTTTGGTATTTGACTTTGCTACTGATGATTGTACGCAACAACAACTATTGCATTGTGTGTTTGAGCTGACAGGCCCTTTTTTATGTCAATCAATCAAGTCATCTCAGGTCATCTCAAGCGGCAGATGCAAAAATAGTTTTTTATATTAAAATTATATATATTTTTAGGGCTCTACCTGCAAAGCCTTTGTGATCTATAACTTTTGGCCACCGCTTAACGTCAGATCAGGGGTTTTGTCAGCCAGCGCCAAAAATGCTCCCCGACAGCATAATCGGAGCAAATACCGGGCAGTGTGTATGAGCCATAACGTGTTGACTACACTACGCTACTACGCAAAGCAGCCGCGAATTTCTAGTAGTACATATTGGTAATAACTTCCAGAGCATAATATAAACTATATTCTGTAGATGACCCCTTTGCGCAGCCTCAACATGGCTCTTAATAATAAGAAATGTATTCGGTTTTCTTATATGAATAACTTTTACGATTGGTTATAGCCCTGAGCCCCGTTCCATTCAGAACGCCTTTGCTGCACATCTTGTCCTCGCATATGAAAGACCCGCTGTGCTCAGAAAGGGTGCGGAGAGTTACAGCAGGTCTAAATGATCTGCATCTCTGCTCTACAGACAGGAATTCAAATCTTTATTTAAATCTATTCATTTGCCACCCACCGATGTGGAGGCTGGGACCGGCGCAGGCACATGCCATTACCGGGGTCGCTATTGGAATTGCAGATGGTGTAAAAGAAAATAGAATATTTCACGTCCCATCGCCACACCACCACAGGTGGGACAAAACGACTGTCGAACAGACGAATACCATCAGTGAGTGGACGATGGTGATAACTGCAGTGCAGCCATGCAGGCCTTACATGTCCGTCCCCCCTCCCTCCCTCCCCCCCTCGTTTCTCCCTGCTCCGCCAACAACATCCCTATATGTAAATGCCACTACGTTGCCTTGTGGTCTCCACAGCATCCATCCATCTCCTCATGGAAATGCCACTGCGTCATCATCACCACTGTGCATTGATGATTGATCCAGGGCTCGAGCAGTGGCTGCACTGTCCTGAAACAAGAGGTCAAAAGGCACCATGCTATTTGTGGAGGAGTTTCTTCTTTTCTTTCTGTATTTCTTACACCTTTTGTTTGTCTGTCACATTGTTCAGAGAAGTGGATAATACACCTCTGTGTCAAATTCAAATGACCTCTCAAGGCAGAGAGAGAGAGAGAGAGAGAGAGAGGGGCATGTTGATGGTTGATAACAGCACAGTGCAGCCACATAAAGAGAGACACAGACGTAGTGGAGGGGGAGAGAAAAAAATCTGATATCTATTTTTCACTGTCTATACATCGGGTGAGCGTGTCTGTCGTCTTGCGTGCGATAAGGAGCGGCGCTGGTTTAGATTAATGGCTTGCTTACAGCAACGGCACAGAATGAGCACAGATGTTGCACGCTGAAAAAGATGACTTTGCTGACAAGGACTGTGTCCTTTCTATCAACAGAAGAGACTCCCAGGCCCCTTGACGGCTCTGCCCTCGTCGCACCTGCGAAGCCATATCAAAGTGATGATGGCTTTTGGGGGAGGGGCAGTTGACTTTCTACTGGGGACAGTTCTGAATGGCAGCCACCTCCGAATCGCAGTCCCACCAAAGACATTAAAGGTATATTCAGTGATTTCACTTAATTCAAATATCACTTCTTCTTCTTTTATATAATTTTATAATCCTCCCTATAAGTGTGCTGACCATATACCTGGGGTCAAAAAACCTTAGGTTTTGTTTTTGGCTAGAGGGCCCAGCCTTCATTGAATCAAAGTCAAAGTCGTACGATTAGTCACACACGTTACCGCAGTGAAATTTGTTCTCCGCATTTGACCCATCTCTTGGAGCGGTCTGGAATCATTCATTGATTTTACTCCCAATCCAACCCATTGATGCCGAGTGCCAAGCAGGGAGGCATTGGGTCCCATTTTTACAGTCTTTGGTATGACCCAGCCGGGGATCAAACCCCCGACTCCCAGCTTCAGGGCAGACACACTAACCACAGGACCACTGTCTGGTATATATGGAACAGGATGAGAGGGGCCTTCCTCCAATCGTGATGGAGTGGGGGCGGGCCTTGGTGCATGTGCTGTTGGCCTGTTGCGCGTCCCGCCACTGTAGAGTGTATGTGCATGTGCACATCTTGTTACCGGAGTTTTCCCAAATCACCCAAGTCACTGAATGCTCCTTTAAACAGCTAACTTTAAGAGCTCTATAGGGGGTGGGGATCTATACAAAGCGAATTGGCATTTGGGTTATGTACGGGGGATTTGAATTGCATCTGGCACCGGTGCGGTATCAGTGTTGGGTTTGATTAAATACCCGGTCCTCCTGTTAGACACAGTTGGGCTGGCACCACACTTGTCTCTGCTTACTGGCGGCTCTCGTGTTGCAGAGCTTCCCTCTCCCATCTGGCACCGCCGTCACTGCCAGTGTGGCTTGCAGCGCCGCTTCTCCCCAAGTCCCTCGTCTGTCAGCCTAATGCGATGCACTTTTCTTTTACAGAGGATCACCTTCATTCGCCACCTCACACTGAGACAGCATCGTGTAAACTGTGGACCCAGAACACGGGCTCACACCGCGTATATAGATGCAGCCACGGCGGTCTCAGATCACTGTTAACCGATTGAGACCTGAGAACAGATTCTACTAAATGTCCTCTAAAAAAACCTAATGTTTCTATGTCAAGGGTGTTTAAACTATTTCATGTCAAGCACCCCCAGAATTATCTGTATTTGGCCGCCGACCCCCATCTGAAAATATATTTGAGCTAAAAACGCTTGCTGTGAAAGAATATATATTCAAATATTTGCACACATTTTCACGATTTTTCAAAAATAGCAGATCTACAAGCTCGTAGCGTGGCGTTAGATGTAGATCGTGTAGATCTGCTATTTTTCAACAGCTAAAGTTGAAAATAATGGTTACACAGACGCGGTCTAATTGGGTTAATATTATGCATTCATTCTTTGTTGTCTGTTTGACAGGATTCAGAGTGATTTAAGCTGTGCCCAGGAAGTTTGTGTGGTTTGAAATTCTCCCAATGTAGAGTGCTTAAAATAATTGCGCCTAGATATTTATTGTTCCCGATATCCAGATGGCAGTGAGTCATGGACCCATGCTGAGCTGCAGATATGTCTGACAGTCAGGAAATAACAAAAAACATCATAACTGCTTTTGGACTAATGGGGCATATTATGATGGTGATTTTATTTTGGACTAGTGGGAATTCAAGTCTAAAAGAAAAAGAAATTATGAAACTAGACCTGGAATAGTCATTTATCTTAGAATAAATGGACTAACAAATATAGCTAAAAAAATAACAATTTCATGAATCCTGTGCTACAGTATGGTGCTTTCAGCTACTTTCATAAACACAATCTTAATACTAAGAATAAAAAGGTGAAAATTAAAGTTTTCACCACCATCTGTTTGTCTGCCTGTCACCATGTTTGCATAAAACATGGTGGAAAGGTTTGTCCTGAGCCAAGGAAGAACCGAATTAAAAACAAAACATCATTGTGGAGCAAAGAACTTCCGCAGGACCGATATTCGCCTTGGCAGTTCAAGATTTTCTAACTATAGCCGAACACCTCCACAAACAGAACATTGTATGTGACTTATACGTGTTTTCCCCGAAATCTGTCAATATATCAGACTATTTTGAAGAAAGGTCGGATGAGGAGGTTGGAACAATACCATGTCATTGGTCAGACCGACCCATTGTTCTGAAATACCATTGGTCCGTTGGCACGCATTATAAGTTATAATGCGTGCGTGCCATCGGACCAATGGTATTTCAGATAACTAAGCCTAACCATAACCTCACACTAACCTAACATTTGGATGTCAGGCTAATGGGCAGCCCGCGTTTTGGACAAACACAACCAGGTGTTAATTATGTAATGAAGAAAGATAGCACATTGTACACTCTGTCACCAGAATCTGTGGGGGAAAAAACAATGTGAGGTTTATGTAAACAAACAGTGAAGATCTGTGTTAAAATCCTTGTTCTAGCAGTGCACAGTGGGTGGGTCGAGTATAAAATGGTTTTATTCTCACAGAACGATGTTCGCTTCAAGAAGTCCTGCCCAAGCCGAAAAAGGTTAGGCATAATTTATACTTTATAGTATGTTGCAACGTTAACCTTTTACGCCAAGTGGCCAAAAGGGGTGTATGTATGGCAGCTATAGTGCCTGTGATATAAAACCCCATTACTGTGAAAAAAGGGTTCATCATGTCATGGACCGAGGAAGAAATGATTAACTGGTCACATTGTTTCCCTGTCAACCTCCAGAGGCCACTGGAGCTACCCCCAAACAGTCAACCTCCAGAGACCACTGGAGGTACCCCCAAACAGTCAACCTCCAGAGACCACTGGAGGTACCCCCCAAACAGTCAACCTCCAGAGACCACTGGAGCTACCCCCAAACAGTCAACCTCCAGAGGCCACTGGAGCTACCCCCAAACAGTCAACCTCCAGAGGCCACTGGAGCTACCCCCAAACAGTCAACCTCCAGAGGCCACTGGAGCTACCCCCAAACAGTCAACCTCCAGAGGCCACTGGAGCTACCCCCAAACAGTCAACCTCCAGAGGCCACTGGAGCTACCCCCAAACAGTCAACCTCCAGAGGCCACTGGAGCTACCCCCAAACAGTCAACCTCCAGAGGCCACTGGAGCTACCCCCAAACAGTCAACCTCCAGAGGCCACTGGAGCTACCCCCAAACAGTCAACCTCCAGAGGCCACTGGAGCTACCCCCAAACAGTCAACCTCCAGAGGCCACTGGAGCTACCCCCAAACAGTCAACCTCCAGAGGCCACTGGAGCTACCCCCAAACAGTCAACCTCCAGAGGCCAGTCAGGGTGTTGGTAGCTACCCCCAAACAGTCAACCTCCAGAGGCCAGTCAGGGTGTTGGTAGCTACCCCCAAACAGTCAACCTCCAGAGGCCAGTCAGGGTGTTGGTAGCTACCCCCAAACAGTCAACCTCCAGAGGCCAGTCAGGGTGTTGGTAGCTACCCCCAAACAGTCAACCTCCAGAGGCCAGTCAGGGTGTTGGTAGCTACCCCCAAACAGTCAACCTCCAGAGGCCAGTCAGGGTGTTGGTAGCTACCCCCAAACAGTGACACAATTGTCAATATAGCAGAGTTCGTGCTCTAGTTCTTCTATTTGTGTATTTCACTAGATTCCAGCTTTGAGATTTTACTTGTGCATTTAGATATCTGACAATCTTCTGATCACTAGCTGGTTTTGATGTGTGTGGAAAGGTAAACGAGATATTTATCAATATATGATGAGAGTGTAAATATAGTTTCCTTGTATATAATGATACAACTTAAAGCGTCCTGCTGCATTCATGAAAAGATCCCTCTGCACTTCCCCGTATGCACATTGAGGGCCTTTCATAGTCCCTCAATTAAGATTAAGATTAACGGTGTGAATTTGTGACACCTCAGAAAAGCCATACGAGTCAAAGAAAAGCACTCACAAAGATGATCCCAGAAAGTCCCCAGTGACTGACTGTGTGCACCGGTGGTGTGCTGCAGGCAAAGTGGAGAGAGACACCCCTGTCTAGATACGTAGTATTAATGATGTAATGATATAGTGAGGCCTCGTTAAATCTGGCTCAAAGATGTTGTTCAGACAGAGGTACTCTATGGAACTGAAACAGCTAATGAGCCATGCACCCAGACAGTGTGGAAATGTATTCGACACACTACCATCCTTCAAATCTACTGTGACTGGGGCTGGAAAAAAGGGACTCAATTCGGCCAGAGTATTTTTTTCAGTTTTTTACAGATTGTTATAAGATTATAAATACAGAATATACGCTTTCATATGATGTATCATTCAATGAAATTGGAAAATATTTGAAGGATATATGACAATTTGAAACTGGTTGGACCAAATTACCCAAAGCTGAGATATCACTCTAATCACTCTAACCACACCCACACGTTTTACTGTAGCTGTCAACACTGGATCAGACAGACCTGCTTTTAATTGCTAAATGTACAGTATAGTAAAACAGTAGCCTTTTATGTAACCTTATGTGGCAGCTAACCAGGACAAAATGCCCTAAAGGGAAGAATAACCTAGAACTCTGAGCCACTACTCTAAGCCAGTAGAACAAACCGATAACACCCTTAAGTACTCGGTATCGGGACCAGGCCCGATACTCTGAACGAAGCATACATTATACTTGATGGGCTGCAGGTGCGCGGACAAACAGGCTCTGCTGCCGTGATCATGAGCGCACCTCCCGTTCTTATGACAGCGACTGGAGGTGTGTTTTGAGGACAACTGCTTTGAATTGCTAAACCAAGGAGTATATATTCCAAGGGCGAGCGATCAAAATAAAAATCCTAATCATTCTTCCTCCACACTGGGAGAAAAACAGCATCTGAAAGTTTGATGGGGCATTTTTTTTACACGTGAGTGCAGTTAGAACTTTTCCATTGCATCTCCATTGCACCCTTGAGAGGAAGGGTTCTTGTGCTGTCGGTATGCACGCGCATGCTGGTGCTTATCAGTGTGACGTCGTCTGTTAAGGCGTCTATTCTCCTTAGCCTTTAGTATCACTTAAGGTAGCCCTGCTCCCTTAATTTGCGCAAATGTCTGTTAAGGTGTCTATTCTCCTTAGCCTTTAGTGTCACTTAAGGTAGCCCTGCTCCCTTCATTTGCGCAAATGTCTGTTAAGGCGTCTATTCTCCTTAGCCTTTAGTGTCACTTGAGGTAGCCCTGCTTCCTTCATTTGCGCAAATGTCTGCTTTGTTTGTGCTGTTTTGGATTGCCTGCTAAAATCTGTCTACATTGTATGGATTATTTTTCTACTTCAAATGCCTGCTTAAGTTTTTATGTTTTGATTTTTTTATGTTTTGTTCGTTTATATTGCATTGTTTGCTCTCTTGTTTTCTTTTAACCTGTACAGCACTTTGGTTGATCTGTTCATGATAAATGTGTTATATAAATACGTACAATAAGTTGAGTTGAGTTGAGTTGAGTTAATATACACTAAATGTGCACAACCAAGAAAGCCTTAGTGCTTTAGCTGAGTTCACAGGAAATAAACAGATCGCAACAGTTTTCTGGACTTTTCCAGTTATCACCCGCCAGGCCTCACAAAGGGCTCAGGCCACCATACAGTTATTATTAGTGAGAATCAAAAGAATATGCAGTTCTAATAGTGCTGTTGAAGAACAGGCAGCTGAGCTGTGCTCCGGGTTTGCTTCTAAAGGTTACAGTGCATGCATTTTAAATGAGCCTTTACAGAGAGCCAGACAGTTGGACAGAAAAGAGTTGTTAACCCCTAAACCGCCGGTATCCAAAGGATCCAATAGGATTGTATGTGCAACCACTTTGTCACCTCTCTGTAGAGAGATTAGACAGAGCATAGAGAAACATTGGCACATCTTGTCCAGTGATCGAAGCATTGGTCATGTTTTTAGAGACAAATCTATATTCGCCCACAAGAGGGCCAAGAACTTTTGATTGATTGATTGATTGATTGAAGTATTTATTTACAGTTTGCAGAATTACAGTACATTTCAAGCAAAAACTGTTAACTGTGAGTGGACGACACCATAAAGCATTACACTTGTTTACAAGAGGGTCCACTGTTTTCAATTCATCATAACATTTAGAGACGTACAAATATACACTTCTATATAGCCAAAAACAGGAAATCATCATAAAGGAGGGAAAAAGGTGGGGAAAAACGTATACAGTGAGGGGAAAAGGGGGTGGGGGCCAGTTTCGATTTGCAGCCGTCCGTAGGTGCCCTTTGAGAGCAGTTTTGAAGGAGTCAAGGGATTCACATCACAGTTGGTACTTGGTAGGGCGTTCCACATTTTTGTGGCATAGGCACTTGAGGGACACACTTGTCAGAGCAGACTTATATAGTCCTCCTAAGCACTTCCTGTCTACTATTCCCTCTGGTAATTTTCCCTGTCATTGATTGCAATGCCATAGTTAAGAGTGAGTCATTTTGGCCTGGGCCATGGCTCAGTGGTCCAGGCACCTTGGCTGGTAATCCAATCTGGCAGTGTACCGCGGGTTCGACTCCCGATCCCGACGGCCTTTACTGCATGTCTTCCCCCCATCTCCTGTCAGCCTACTGTCTGTCCCTCCATAAAAAATATAAAAATAAAGGCGAAAAACATAAAAAAAAGACTAAGAGTGAGTCATTTCTACATTCACACTCTGGTAATAAAATTATGCAGTTAACCCTCTTAAGACCCAGCGTTGCTTTTTAGCAACAATTTTATTTTAATTAATTACTAAAAAAAAAAATCTGTTCTTTTTTCACCTAAACGTCATCAGTGATGTTCATTGCAATGCCATTTCAATGCCATTGGTCATGATATTTGCATATAAATACCCCCCACAGAGGCTGAAATTCACACAAATTAAAAATGTGTGAAAAGACTTTTGACCTTTACCCTAATAAAAGTAGGTACAATAATTGTAATATATGTTTTTTGTGATCATTAGAATGTCTAAAACATGTTTTATTCATTATTGTGAAAGATATCCCCCAAATGTAAATTATTAATTTATTATATTATTATATAATTATTATAAATCTTTCATCAAACTTTACTTTTTTATTTTTTTTAACACATTTTTTAGTCTTAGTCCTAGTAGTACAAAATAGTAGTAAGGTTGAAATCTTTTTTTTGCAAGTAGAAATTAATGCGGGTGTTAGAGGGTTAAAGGCAGGATTTCATGTAAAACAAAATATGTGGTATATCTTTTGAAATGCCCTTGCGGCCTATGTTACGCGGGGGAAACTATCAGGGAAATCAAAACCAGGTTTTCAGAAGAGTTCCATCCGGAACAATGCTGAGAAATCATCTGTATAGCGAGGTATGATGTTGGGATACCTGAAACCCTGATGACCTTGGGATACATCACTGAGTATACGTCCCAGGTGCATCTAGGCAATGTATTTTTGTTGTTTTAATGTGTTTGTATTGCTTATTCAAGTTATGTAATGAATCAACAGACACGTCCTGTTAGACGGACAACCTTTCTGGAGTGTTACCAATGGTCTCCTTCCCATATTTAATATGTAATGTTTTTCTATTTATCTATTTGTATTTCTAGAGTGTTTTTGCAAATATGTAGTGTTCATTATTGGTAGCTAATTAATGTCTGTTAACTAAGTCTCTAGGTCTATCTATGTACATGTTTGAACATTCATTGAGTGCTGGCATTCCTTCTTTCCATTGAGTATCTTTGAGCCTTGAACCAACAAGAATGTTGCAGGTTGTCTGCTTCGGCAGTCTTTGTTTCTCTCACATCACATTGTGTGTGTAAATGTTTGTGTGCAAGCTCTCGACATTGCAGTTACAGGAAGAATAGAGGGAAAAGATAGTCAAAAGGATCATGTAACAAACAAAAAAAAAGGACATGAAAGACACTCTACCCCTGAGCCACTGCCGCCCCTTAATAATGGACAAAGACAGAGGTTCATAACCTTTTCCGTATCAGCGAGCAGTGCACTAGAAAAAGCGTCCGCGGGTTATTTTAATTATCAATCAATTGTGTTCTGACTTGAATCAGTGGAACTTATGTAGTATCATTTAATGTATTGGTATCACAGTGAAAAAGTTATAAAGAATAAAATCCACAACATTTTTTAAAACATTTTTTTTAACCATCATCAAAATGGTAATGTTTTGTCAATTATTTGGGGGGGCCCACTAGAAATACACATGTCTTCGCTTTGGCACCTGCAGCGCACGGTTTAGTTGCGTCCTGGGAAAAAACACAATTTCATAGCTCTAAGCACAACAGCAATTAAAATTGTTCTTCATCCAAACCTCATCAGTCTCTCTTTAAGGGATCCCTCCTCCATTCATGCAAACAAATTAACATACAAATCTCAAGAAGACACACGAGGACGACGATGTTTTACATTCCTGGCGCGCTCGTGAGAATTCCTTAGAGTTTTACAATAGAGAAACGGGTCTAACCACCACCCCACTCTGCTAATATGACTCGGCGATTCACATGCCATCTTCCCAAGGGAGACATTTTGGGAGACAAGAGAGAACGTCTGCGTTTGCTGATAAAGAGGCGAGCTGAGTGCTCGCCACACCTACAGTGCCAGCACGCAGCCTCCCTGACAACCAGAACAGGCTGTCAGCAGGGCTTTTTTTTTGCCTGTGTATCAAAACCATGAGTAGTAAACCCCCCTGCAGCACCAACAATCAGAGCCGGGGTCGGGGATATGTGCCAATCACGCTATATTTTTCCACGAGTGCAGGGAGAAGGAGACGGAGGGTAAATAAATCAATGTGCACCAACCTGTCAGAGCAGAGGCTGACAGGCAGACATAATCTCTGCTACAGTCTGGGCAGACGCCATGGATGAGGGATGAGCATGAAGGAAAGAGAAGGGGAGGATCGAGTGTGTGTGTGTGTGTGTGTGTGTGTGTGTGTGTGTGTGTGTATTTTTTGTTGGGGTTAAGGTTAACTACCTCGTTGTCTAGTGATCCACTGCGGGACCACAGGGACCCAAGCACGCATGCAAGTATAAATACAAATACACAACTGATGCTGAAAAAAAGAATCCCATCACGCACACCGTGTGAAACCTTGCAGCTCCATATTTCAAGTTGTTTCATAAATTATTAATGTCCCACTTCATCATCGTACTATACAGTGCCACACTAAAGTAGCAAAGGATTATACAGATCTACACGCTCACAACACTTTGTGTAAATGCGTTGTGACCTTGTATACTGTAGATATAGCATTTCCTTCATATTATTGCATTTATTATTAAATAAAAGTGATTAAGTATATGTCTGTGGGCTTTATTTAACCAAATTACGTTGCTTAGTTTTTGTAGTTTTCATATTGGCCTTTATTGGTCACGTTATTAGACTTTCCTGTTTCCTGAAGTGGGGACACCTTGTGTCTCAGTTTTTCAGTTTAGTTTGATTTTGGTCATAGAATGAACATTACATGTATTCATTATATTAAAAAATAATAAAAACATTGTATAGACCAAAAAGTTTAGGCTGAAGCCAATGGCCTATTGTGCCTATCCTTTTGACGTCAAGCAGACTTTGAGATTTCTTATATATACAACTACAAACAGGGGAAACAAACAGTGTCTTGACAGGATGAGCGGAGATTCGAACCGATTCCATCCCCGTTATCGTCTCGTATTTGTTGTTACTGGTAGAGCTGTGTAACATATCATTTGCCTCTTCTCTTGGCCAGTTCACACTTGTAAAAGAGACTTTAGTCTCAATGTGGCTTTTACTGGTTAAATAAAGGTTACATAAATAAAACAAACCAATGAAACGTATTAGCAAGAGCTGAGTGTGATTACATTAGGTCCTTTGGAAAACACGTTATTTTTTCATTGCCTGAAAAGTAACACTTTTGGACATACAAGTTTTATATACTGACAATGGCGTTATGTAACGTTGACAAACACTGTACACATCACAGCATCAAACAATGTATACACTATCAAGTAGTACACATACCAACAAAAACACTGTGCACATAACAGCATCAAACAATCTATACACTATCAAGTAGTACACACACACACACACACACACACACACACACACACACACACACACACACACACACACACACACACACACACACACACACACACACACACACACACACACGTCAGATAAGACACCTTGGCATCAGGGATAAGCGTGCTCACAAGTCTGAGCCCAGTGAAATCCCCCCTCAGAAATCCCTGCGTTATTGACGCTGTTATGAAGTTCAGAACGAAAACCAACCGCAGAACACAGACACGCGGGAGATAAGGTGAGGTTTAAGAATGAACGGCGATGATGGTGAATGGCAGGCAGGCAGGCAGGCAAGTGCACTGTCTGGCAGGCAAGCATGTTAGCAAGCAAATTACAATACTGATCTGAGCAAAATAAAAAAATAAAAAAGTTTGTACAAAATTGGAAGTTGGAAGCAAAACATCAAGATTCGAGAGATGTGAAGCATGTCACTATACAACAATGGAGATGACAGATGGAAGGTGTGCACGATCCGAGTGAGTGAGCAGCAAGACACTTGTCTTGCTGCAGGCACACACACACACACACACACACACACACACACACACACACACACACCCTCTCTCACACACACACACACACACAAACAAAGGAAGATATGTTTTGTGAAGGACGCGGCCCAAAAGTACGCTTGGTTGCACGCCAGTGCCACGAACCGGAGAGTAAACATCTTCTAGAGAGCATGTCATGGCTGATAAGAAGCTAGGTCAGTCCTGATGAAAACCTGTGTCATCTACAGTGATGGAAAAGGTACTCAAATGTTTTACTTCAATACTCCAATGTAGAGTACTCATTGTGCAGAATGTCCCAAACATTTCACAAGTTTCCAAATGTATAAAGCTCTTTTGAAAATACTAGTAAAATAAATAATACTGTCTACCGAGCAATCTTCGTTCCTAAACTCACCTATGTTCATGAAGTGTGGGTCATGACTGAAAGACTAAGGTCGCGAATACAAGCGGCCGAAATGAGTTTTCTTCAACGGGTTGCTGGCATCTCACTTGGAGATGGGGTAGAGTCCTTATCAGTCACACTGGGAGGAGACCCCAGGGCAGACCAAGGCGCAGTTGGAGGAAACACATCGACTCACTGGCCTTGGAACGTCTCGGGATACCCCAGGAGGAAGTCACTAATGTTGCTATGGAGAGGGAAGTCTCGAGCACTCTGGTGGAGCTGTTGCCCCCGCGACCCGACTACGGATAAGCGGTTGAAGATGGATGGATGGATGAAGCTCTTTTGAAAATAGCAGATCTGCTATTTTCAAATGGCCCAAAATATATAGATAGTGCTGAAATGGTTATTGTAAGTTTTGTAATCAAATCAAATCGACAAAGCAACACACCACACTTGCTGAGACACCCCATGATACAGTTGCCTGCCTTGTACTGTACTGTATGTCATTTTGGAAATGCACTGAAATGTGTTAGAGCTTGAGGCACTCTGGTGGCTCAGTGGTTGGCCACGACAACTGTCAATGCAGTGCATTTGAGCATTTGAGTCTAGTTTGATCTGTGTGCATTCTGTAACCCTATACTTTACCTCATCCATTGCCCATCCAAGTTTTTAGTTCCTTAAAAGAAGTCTCAGCATCAGCCTTTTTGTATCTATAGCCTAGTCTAGTCTATATTCAATACAACGGCTTGAACGCCATTGTTTAAACATGCTTGTGAATGACCTTGGTATGTTATTTATTATAATATATACAATATATAGGGTGACAAGATCCAAACTGTTCCTTTGAGGGACAGAAGTATCGCTTGTCCCACACAAGCGATACTGGAGTACGGGGTGTGTGAGACTCCTCTGGTGTCTCACATTTTAAAATATTTTTTTAAATCATGCTTTATTTTTATGCTATTTTAACAGGCTTAAAAACTTGCCGGAAGAGACAATGAGATAGCTTTACAACAGAAGGCCAACTCTATTAGGGGACTAACTATTAGGGCATTTGAACACTGATGCAATTGTCTGCCAGTCACAATGTGGGACAGGGTCTCAATTTGTGGGACGCCTAAAAAGTCTTGGAAGTGGGACTGTCCCACGCAAAGAGGGACATATGGTCACCCTAACAGTATTAGCACTACTTTGTTACACAGTACACTTGTAATTAACTGGGGAACTCAATTCATAGATTCCCTCTGTGCCGACCACCTAATTTTAAAAGTGCATGCAACTCATTGTTGCTGTCCAAAACATATTCAATTTAGGTTGTGTTTTTAGTGATAGTCCTCTCTTGTATGCTAATGAGTTCCATCTGGTAAGTACAAAGAGAGAGAGAGAGAGAGAGAGAGAGAGACAGAGAGAGAGAGACAGAGAGACAGAGAGGCAGAGGGCGTGTGTGCGTGCGTCTACCCCTCATCCCCTTGATACAGCAGCAAAGCCAAGCTGTGGCAGTCAGGAGAGTTTAAAAATGTAATTTCGGGGAATAATGAACCAATTAAAATTAAATGCCACACGTATAATAGACTAATCTCCTGTCCATTAGCATTTAGTAATTTATTATTTGAATACAGTCATCATAGCATAATTGAATGGTTCCTGTGTTTGCACTAAGACCACGTTTAAGTAGCTAGCTGCATCTACACTGTAGATCATTCTTGTAGGCCCCATTCGTTACTGTTTGTACAGTAAGTTCAAGGCAATAGAAGCTGGGCCAGGAGTCCATTTCCGTCCCTTTAGTATGGGGGGGGGGCAGCCTTGCTGATGGTCTGGTCTTTGGAGTCCTTCAATGTCATCTGAAGTCTTACTTTAGAGCACTTGTCCTCCTCCGTCAGACTTGTGAGAGGTAGTTCAAGGACCCCTTTGCTGTGGAGGGCGATGTTGTAATAGTTGTAAGTAATGGTTCGCTCCATCTTCTCCACAGTTGTTACTGGGACCTCATAGATGGTGAGTGGCCACATTACCCGGGGGAGAAGGCCAAACCGTAGGCACCAAAGTTTGAGCTTCCCAGGCAGTAGGGTCTTGATGATGTTCTCCAGACCATTGGCGATGTCCTGCCTTAATTGCTGCACTTGATCTTTATCCATGAGGCATCTTTATCAATGTCTGCATTGTACCATCTGCCCAGGCTTTTGACAGGTTGCTTAGACACCGTTGGTATAGGCACAAGAATGATGAGCCAATACTGGTCCCAATATTCTTGGTGACTGGTCCCGATATCCTGATGACGTGTTATCCGTTTTTTATCCCCAAGAGGGAGATATTCATCTTTCGGCCTGTCCCTATAACCACATAAACCCTAGTGTCCTTCCCTACTTCAGGGAATCTGGGCATGTCATACACTGCATTAACCCATTTTGGACGGGATCCCCTTTTGGTGTTAGCATTATGTTATAATATAGCTATTGAATTATTATTTTTTGAAAAATCGAAGAACGACTGACATAGAAACATAGCTTTTTCAGAAAACTGTCAGGATGTAGAAGACAATTTTATATTCTGATCTCAGGTCAAAATGGGTTAAACCGCAAACATTCTGTGAAAACTGGTGAACATACTGTAGGTGAAAATAGCAGATGTACATGCTCACACTGTGTCACAACACGACTCATTTTCACCCCCATTTGCTCGTGCTGTTCGCAAAGGGAAATCACAGCCCCCGCACGCTGTGGTTTCCTCCAGTCATCATCATCATCATCTGTAGTGTTGTTAGGAACCCAGATGAAATCTTTAGAGTGCTTTTCGGGAGATGTAAATTATTAAGTAGCAACACAATATCTAATTCTGGGTGATGAATGAAATCACATTAAGTTAGAGTCCACTGGAACTGGATCTTTGCTTCGAGGGGGCAAGAACAACAGTGGAGCTTGTGAGAGAGAGAGAGGGCGAGCAAGTGTGTCCTTGTGCGTGGTGTGTGTGTGTGTGTGTGTGTGTGTGTGTGTGTGTGTGTGTGTGTGTGGTGTGTGTGTGTGTGTAATGAATGACTGCTTCTCTCCAGCTGTGGCTGGAGGCTTTTATGGTACAGAAGGATCTCTCTCTCCACCATCACAAACTCCTCAGTACTCTCTCCCCTGACGGGAGATGGATTGCACCCGACCCTGCTCCGGCGGTTTGTGTTGATTGATTTACAGATTGATTGATTGACTGATTGATTGAATGTCATTTTTTTTATTGGCAGAATAAAACATGAGACAATTGAATGATGAACATTGTCTTTGCGAAAACCTATAATTTAATCCCTGCATCAAGGACAAAGCGTATTCCTATTGACCGGGCCAGTGCTGCATGCAGAAACAGTGTTATGCTCATATACTGTACCACTGCATCTCACTCTCTCCCGCATGCTGCATGCGTGCACAGTGCACACATGGACGTGTTCGCGCACGCCGCGCTGTCTATCTATATACTATATCTCGAGGGCAGGTTAGTTCTTTGGTCCACTGTGGTGTGAGACTGGTGTGTGTGTGTGTGCGTGTGCACATACGTGTGTGTGGCCGTGCGCGTGTCAATCTTTGTACAGTATAAATGTATTCCGTCCATGTGCGTCGTTCCTTTCATAACCCTTTCTCCTCCACCTTCTGATGCCCACCTGAGGGGAGACCGGGAGAGGCCTTTCTGCAGGCCGGAGGAGGATCAATGGACTGCTGCGTTGTGCTCAGCCAGTGCAGGAACTTATTTAGCAGCGCTCTGGGTGGGCAGGTGGTCAGTGCACAGAGGAGCACAGAAGCGAGAGAGAGAGAGAGAGAGGCCAACACGAAACATCAATTATTAATCCCCTCATCTGAAACTGGCAGCCCCGCAGGTTCCTCGCCGCACTTTTATTTACTCAAAGAGGCTGAGGTTTCGAGAAGGGGTTAATTCTCCAAAGGGGGTTAATATCGGGAACATAATTGGATTCCTGATGGAGGAGCGATGGGAGTTGGGGAGATAAGGGATGTGTTGTAAACACAGTGCGTACCCCGGTGTTGATAAAAGACCCATCCATATAGGCCCGTCTGGTCTTAACTACAAGAGCCATGCATGCCAGAGAGTGAGGGAGACTCACTGAAGTTATTGATCCGCCAACCCCCTTAACTTCTTCAATTAGAGGAATGAATAATTAGTAGAGGCTGCGCCACTCAAACGTATTACTGTCGGTTTCCTGTTAGTGTCCACTGTCCTCCTGCCCAATCCGTCCATTCCGTCTATGCCTCTTCTCTCTTTGCCGTTTGTCCGGCCAATACCTAAACTATTCTAACAAGAGTGTAAGAGCATAGCTGTTGGGTGATTAGGCTGTGCATAAAGACTGGACGTTCAAAACGTTATTTTTGAGGGGTGATATAGCCCCTCCTATGTCCACCTTTTGGTGTATGCAACCCAATTTTTGTCCCAGCACAAACATTAAATGACATCGAAGATGAATGGACAATGTTGAGTGTCTGTGTAAACACAAACATTGCGTAACACAAACATTGATGACGAAGGTGAAGACACAAATTCTGATTGGCCGGAATGAGATGATGTACGATGATAAGAGCGCCTCTAGCTCACTTCACACGGGTGTGATTTAAAAAAAAAATCATTAGCATGAAGGCATCTCTTGCAGAGATCTCTAAACAGAAGAACATGGTGGAAAAAACTCATGTTCTTCAAGTACAGCAATTATTTACTCGCGTTTCGTCTCTTATCTTTGAACAATGTCAACATGACCTCGGCTTCAAAAACTATTCTGATATGATAATCTTTGTAATCTATATGTGAGGCTTTCACACTCGGGAAATCATTCAAACTCACATGACACTGAAAGTGACATTGAAATGTTTAAATAATCAATACGTTTCATCCTGGCCTTACGAAAACTATAAAGGTCCATTGAGATTTTAAAAGGGCACCACATTGTGCAAAAAGCTTGAAGCCTGATATATACCTTGTTGTGTGCCGGTGTCATACAGAACAAACGGGTCCTTGAGGGAGTCCCAGGGGGTCCCCAGCTAAATGATAGTTTGGAACCAAATGGACCCTGAGAGTGTACAAATTGAACCAAATGGACCCGTCCATTTGGTTCCATTTGTACACACACCCAGTTAAATTAACAGTGGTTTTACAATATCAATTGGGGTCTCAGAGATAGAAATTCCATTAAATGGGGGTCCGTAGACTAAAGCATGTCAAACTGGGGGAAGTTAATATGTTTCGGAATCACTGCTAGAGCCGTAAAATCTTCTCTGGCAATGGCATATGTTTTAAAATGGGGCTCTGCGGCGTAATAAATGTCGATTTGGGGGTCCTTGACATGAAAAGGTTTGGGAACCACTGCTTTACACCATGCGACACCATTATACAACAGAGTATAATAAATTAAGCCTTATACAGTAAAGTCAAAGATCCCCTGAAGTGGCTAAAGTTCAAGTCATAATATGAAATATGAAAACAGGCAAGCTTCTGTTCCAATACTAGAAAACTGTCAATAATACAGTCCAACGACCAGCAACGTGAAAAAATAAATATACTGTATATATGAGCGAGTGACGTACTTGTTCTTAAAATCCATTATTCCCAATGATAATCGCCTCTGCTGCACAAAATCGCCGGGCGGTTTCCATTAAAAATGTAAGCTGTAATTTAAAGAAAAAAGGAATGCATTCAGCTGCTGCACCCCCAGGGAAGAAATCAGTCTTCAATGCTCTTGTAAAACCGAGCACACCTAGCAGCTCACTGCAGAATAATCAGGAATTAGAGGATAAATGCAGCAACTGTGAAGACTGATATGGGGCTGTATTGCTCTTGTACGCCGACTTTATAAAGCTCCCCCCTTGCCTTGCCAACCCTGTGAGTGTGTGCTTCTCTTTTCGAAAATAGGATTTAACCCATTCTGGGCTGAGGTCCCAGAATGGGACAAAAAAAAGGCTTCTAAATCCTAACATTTTTCTGAAAAAACACATGTTTCTATGTCAGTGGTCCTCAACCTTTTTCATGTCAAGGACCCCCAGAATTATCTCTATTGGGCCACGGACCCCCATCTCAAAATATGTAGTTTCAGGGACCCCCCCAGAAGCCAATATTTTAGTTAAAAATGTTCGCTCTGAAATATATATTCAAAGATTTGTGCCACATTTTCACGACTTTTCAAAAATAGCAGACCTACAAGGGCTTGTAGATCTTCTATTTTTCAATGGCTGAAGTAGAACAGAATGCTTGAAACACCAAGAGGGGTTCCCGCCAAAAATGGGTTAAAAAAACACTCTCTGGAGAAGCACATGTGAGTGAGGAAGGAGTGGTGTTTTTGTCCTTCTCAGAGCTTCCATGCAATATATTTTTATCTTCCATTGGATTCCTCATCGAATGAAGAAATTGGAAAATTATGCCAAGACAAAGCGGGGTGGTATATTGTGCATGCGAGAGAGAGTGAGAACAACAGAGAGAGAGAGGACAACAGAAAACTATTTACTGTTCTATTGTAATACCCCTATTAATTAAAACTGTGCCATAGCTGGCCCTGAATGACCAGACGGACATTAAAATGAAATAAATGTGAAGCATTATCAAATTAAGTTGCACACAAAAACCCATTGAAGCCCACGTGTCAATACTAACAAAGTCAAAACAAGAAGGATTGCACACTGTATAGATCCCTCCCTTTTTTAAAGGACCTCTTCACCACTTTTCAACCTATATAATAGGTCCCCAGCAAAAAATCATGATTAAAAAATAAAAAAATCTGCTACAGTCTGTGTCTCATGGGAGGGCTGTGGGCAGTTCAGAAACCCGTCCACCAGTGACATTATCGATGGGGAATCCAAGCTAATTAGAAACTGCAGGCTTTCTATTCCTGAAAAGTTGCAATGTGAAAATGGAAACCATCATTCTCACGATAATCTATTTTTTTTTTGTAAAACAATATTGTTTAAAAACAAATCTGCCTAACGATGATGTGGACAGGTTTCTGAACTGCCCACAGCCCTCCTATGAGACACAGACTGAGTAGAAAAAAATCTTGCCATTTTATCATGATTATTAGTGAGGACCTATTATATGAAGATAGGTTGAAAAGTTGTGAAGTGGTCCTTTAAGAATCAGAATCATCTCACAGTTTTAACAAGTAAAACAGTGAGTGGTGAGTTGGTGCTGGGACTCTGGTGCAACGCACAGGTCCTCGCTCTGGTGAGAGCAGGAGTGGACCTGGTGAGACGTGGGAGGGGCCCGGACAGGAGACAACCCACAGAGCCTAGTCCCTCCATGTGCCAGAAGTGTACCTCCAAGCCCTGGCAGAGTAGTTCTGGAGTAGTTCCAACGGATTGTGTGCCCCTGGTTTTTCCCTAATGGGACTGATTGAGGGTAGCTACTGGGACGTAAGTCGGGACTTGATCACTCCCGGCGTGAGTGAGGGGTATGATGTTGCGAGACCCGAAACCCCGTTGACCTCAGGATACATCACTGAGGATACGTCCCAGGTGCATCCATGCGATGTTTTTTGTTATAGTGACATTCGTTTTCGTGTTATTTTTCCAAGAAACAAATAAAAGGAAAGGGGGGGTGGATAGGAGATGGAAGCAAGAAAGACATGACTTGAATTTGATCTGTTGACTTTCCTGATGACACTGATACACGGTGTTCTCTTTCCTGATGATACTACTCTCATACACAGTGTTCTCTTTCCTGATGATACCACTCTCATCTCATACACTGCGTTCTCTCGACTCTGTCGAACAGCACCTGCTAACCGCACGTATAGTCTCACCATGGCTGGAAACGCTATTGTACCGATCCATTCACCGTGATAGATGTTGGATACTCAAAATGACAAAATTACAATATTCATTCTCTGAATAAACCTCTCTTATCTTATTTAGCCCACAGTAAAAGTAATTGGTTTCCAGATATTTACAAGCTTGTATCACAAAAGGCACAACAATATACAGGGTCTCTCTTATCTTATTTACAGGGGTTCTCTTTTCTACAAGAAAATGAATACACATGTGTATTTATCTCAGTATCTATACTGAGATAGTAAATAAGGTGTGCGAGCAATGAGCATAGCAGCTGCTGTGCACTGTGCAACATATAGATTTATTACACGGCTTGGTTGAATGCTTAATTCTGATTGGTCAATCGCCAAAATCAACAGTGTGTTATTTCTGGATAATGACCGCTCCGGTCTTTAACAGACCTATAGTCTAATCAAAGCCTTGGAGCACCTGCTGCGCCCCGCTTGATTTACTGCTGTTTCCAACATGACAGCCATTTAAACACACACACACACACACACACACACACACACACACACACACACACACACACACACACACACACACACACACACACACACACACACACACACACACACACACACACACACACACTGTAATTTACAGCTAAATATTGTTCTCAAAAAAGTTTTTGAGAACAAACATAAGTTGATAATATGTATATTGACCAAAAGATTTATATAAAAAAATAAAATAAAGATATAGGCCGGGTGCTGGTCCTTTAAGAAAAGCGTAGGAAGGGTCTAACGTCAGCACACGTAGAACAGGAAGAGTGCAGTGTCAACAATAGTTGAGTGTTTCTGTCATATCATCTAGAACAGATGTAAACCAAAAACAAAAAAACTATTGCACGATTGAATAGGAGTTCTAGCGTTTGACCCAAATGGACAGTAAATCCGCTAATTAGTTATGTCGGCATGTTTTTATTTATTTTTTATTCCAGTGACAGTGATATATGTGTCTTCATATACGGTAAGAAAACAGCTTGTGCGAAACTCCCCTGTAAGTAACACAGCCTGATAAGAAGATAAACTTCAACCGAGCTGTTGTAACACAACCTGAGGACGCGGTGTCCTACTCCATAGTTCTTCAGGCGTCGGAGCCAGTGCAGTCGCTGTTGGGCCTTGTACTTCATGATGCTGTTGGGAGTCATGTGTGGCTGTGCAGTCATACGTGTATAGCGAGTAAAGGAGAGGGCTCAGCATGCATCCCTGGGGTGCTCCAGTGTTAAAGGAGAATTCCATACTAAAAGGCTTTCTTACCTTTCTTTGTAGTCGTTACGTCCCCACCAAAGAGGTCCAGGTGTTATTGTGTGCAAAAGCTCCTTATTGGCTATTTCCCCTACCATAAGCCCTAAATGAATTGCATTGAATTGAATGGGAATTGAATGGGGCTATGGGGTGTTGTGCTAATTTGCTTATTTCCATCGCTCAAAATTATAATTTCTTTGTATATATCCTCTCTTCATAATGTAAATAATATCCCAAGCGGCACACTTTACTACTTCTTTCGATGGAAATAAGCGAATTAGCATAACACCCCATAGCCCCATTCAATTCCCATTCAATGCAATGCAATTGATTGAGGGCTTATGGTAGGGAAAATAGCCAATAAGGAGTTTTTGCACAAAAAAACACCTGGACCTCTTTGGTGGGGACGTAACAACTACAAAGAAAGGTAAGAAAGCATTCTAGCATGGAATTCTCCTTTAAGGGTCAGGGGTGGAGATGTGATGCACCCAAACAAGTGATGTTTTGAGCCAAAGCTCTACTTCAGACTCAAAACGAATCAAATAAATACATTAACTGGGTAATTTGCAGTAACTGCTGCGGTATGCAGTTGCTACTGCAGAAATGTTGCTTTTTTGCATCTGGTTAACTCACTGCATGTTTTAGTAAATGGTAAATAAATGTGAAATCATTTACATAGCGCTTTTGTCCAAAGTGCTTTACTTAGATTGTGTGTTACATTTTACCCATGTAAGGGACTGCAATGGAAATAAGCCGTCGGCTTTCTTGCATTTATCCTTTGGATAGTGATGTATAACCATGTGCATTTTTCTGTACATGTAAACGTTCTTAACATTGTCAATAAACATCTATCAATATCATGCACACACACATTCACACACCGATGGCGGAGGAAGCCATGCAAGGCACCAATCTGCACATCAGGAGCAATTAGGGGTTCAGAGTCTTGCTCAAGGACACTTCCACACTATACTGTACGTACGGGGGAGCCCGGAATCGAACTGGGAACCTTGTGGTTCCCATCCGGCCGCTCTACGTCTGAGCTACAGTTCTAACATCAGTTGTCATTGTCAGTGTCGTTAATAATGGAATCAGACGTGGCCATATGCTACACGTGGTGTCACTATTTACAGCCTTCATCTTCAGTATTCATCTTTTCTACGGACCACACAGTGGGTCATATGGTGGGAATGGCCACGTCAACATCCACCCCTGTGTCCTTTAGCAGATTGGGTTGACCGCAGCGCTGACAGTATAGCCTTCAAAGAATCTCTGGACGGCCTCGCTGGAAATTGAGTCTCAAGTATTTTATTTGAGTGGATTAACCGGTGGCCAGGAGATGGGTTTTTATTTTTCTTACAATGCCAAGTAAAAAACAGGCCCACACACACAGACTATAAGCTCCACAAATACCATTACAAAACTGTGGTTTTATGGCGGAGGCTTAAGTAACCAATCTGTTGTTTGTTTCAACCACATGAAATCAAGCATCCCCATTCTGAGGGCAATTGTTGGACGGAAATATAAATAAAAGATTTAGAACAATTTAATCAATCCAAAATGTGTAGCAGATCTTCAAGCTCACAATGCGTCAGTGACATTGATGCTGACACTTTTCTGAAACAATTTAGAAGGGTTTCCATCCTCATCAGGGACGTGCACACACATAGACATCAAAGGGAGCTTCAGCCCCTGCCCTTTTACCCGTCTGCAAAACAACTGCCCTCTCCAGACCACGAATGCAGCATTTACTACATGGTGAAAGAAATGCAAATGCCACTCCTTTCCATGCCATGCCGGAAGGCAGCATTCAGGAGAATGAAGTCTCCTGAACTTGAACACAGTATTTTGCGCTGAACAAATTGGTTTAGAAATCCATGTCGTTACACCGCATCTCCACTAGCTAAAGAGTGCTGGGTTGCGCCCCAAAAACAGCTGATCTACAAGCTCTCAACGCGTCGCAGCGCAGCGCGTTGTGAGCTTGTAGATCTGCTATTTTTGTCCAAAAGTGCCCTCTTAACGGGAGGCATACCATCATCCGACAGCTCCGAGGTGCGCTGCGGGTCGGGAGAGGGTTGCGGTTAGGTTTAGGTGTCTGCCCCGGGGGAGGTTAGGGTTAGGGTGAGGGAGGAGGTAGGTTGTCGTTCGGACCAATGCTCCGTTGGATGAAAGTACTGCACTCCTCTTAACGGGATTTCAGCCACTGCCCCTCTAACACTCACTGCACGTCCCTGGTCCTCATGAGCACACACAGGGAAGGAAATGTCACACAGGATGATATTGTGCTCTTACTGGAAAAGGTCGAAGTGAGTCACATTCACACCGGCAGTCCGGCACAGATATATCATCCCCTGCTGACAAAAACGGATTATTTCATAAGAGCGCAATTATTCCTTTGCATTGCACAGTGTGGGCTGCATCATCAGCCTCTTATACAGCACTGGTTCCCAAACTTTTTCATGTCAAGGACCCCCATTTTAGCCCCGTGAACGCCCATTTGAAAAGATATGCCAGAGCAGAGACCCCCATCTACGCGGACCCCCATTTAATGACATTTCTATCTCTGGGACCCCAATTTATGATGTAAAATCAATGTTGATTTAACTCTGAGAGTGTACAATTGGAACCAAATGGACCCTAACGAGTCCATTTGTACACTCTCTGAGTTACAGAGCCATAAGGGTCTATTTGGTTTTAAAAACTATCATTTAGCTGGGGACCCCCTGGAACTCCCTCAAGGACCCCAGGGGGTCCCCGGAACCACTGCTGACTGCTGTACATACTTCAGAACTTTCTGCAGTTGAACAATACAACCAATTGCTGCTGCTAATGACTAGTTAGACAACTGTGTTATATATGAGAATGACTTCTAAGAATAATGAGGGAATATTACTGATGGCCTCATTAGTGTCAGGAAAATTCTTTGATTAATGCAGATCATTTATATTTTACACTAATGAGAGATATTACGTTCATTTATTTCCGTGGTGTTGAAGCTAACAGCTATCAACAGCTGTCAGTGTATACAATCTTGAATATGAAATGCATCATATTTTCCGATGTCATGGCAGCAACCTGAGCAACAGCACAGCACCCCCCCCCCCCCCCCCCCCCACACACACACACACACACACACTCTCGCGACATGCCATCCATACGGTCTCATTGCAGCTGCTGTGTTCTTACTCTTAGCACATCATAATGCACTCTGTCGACCCCACCACAGATTATACCTAAACAAAGCAGTTCCTCGAACAAACCTTCAAGTTTATGAGGCTCATTATGTGCATTCTCATCTCCATATATAGGACCGTTCCTGGGTCACTGTGGGTCTGCAGCGCCCTGTGAGTCATCGCGGGGCCAAGAGTCCGCCCACACACTGGAGCTGTGTGTGGTGTTATAAACGTATACACCACGTTATACTGTGAGAACACACCGCAGAACGTACAGAGAAGAGCAGTCTGCCTCTCCACAGATCCAGGAGCTGCCTGGTACAGTACAGTACAGTACAGTACAGTACAGTACAGTACAGTACAGTACAGTACAGTACAGTACAGTACAGTACAGTACAGTACAGTACAGTACAGTACAGTACAGTACAGTACAGTACAGTACAGTACAGTACAGCACAGCACAGCACAGCACAGCACAGCACAGCACAGCACAGTACAGTACAGTACAGTACAGTACAGTACAGCACAGCACAGTACAGTACAGTACAGTACAGTACAGTACAGTACAGCACAGTACAGTACAGCACAGTACAGTACAGTACAGTACAGTACAGCACAGCACAGTGTTGATTTCGTTGACAAAAAAACATTCGTCGACTACCTTTTTTCACTGACGAAAACGGAATAAAAACTATGCCATGCACTAAAACTGTGACTAAATATCTCCGTCAACACTAAAATGTTAGGGAGCGTCTAGTGGAGAAGAGATCAGGTAGAACTAAAAGACACAAGTAATTTTATGCTCGATTGCACGCTGAAAATAGCCAATCTACAAGCTCACAATCAACCATTACGACACCATCAAGGCTGGCAAAAACCACATTTTAGTCAACTAATTAATCATCAACTGTAGATTTAGTCGACTAAAATCTGAGAATATTTAGTCGACTAAAACTAGCTATTCCAGGAGACTAAATTGTGACTAAAAGTAAATTACAATCAAAAGACTATGACTAATAAACTAAATCAAAATTAGCTGTCGAAAACAACACTAGTACAGCACAGTACGTGGTCACAGCAGGGAGGCAGTGGAATGTTCGCTCCCTCAGTCCACCCAGCAGCACACTTTCTCTCTAGCCACACAAGACTGCACAACAACACAGTCCTTCTTTGAAGCCTCCCGAACACGCTGACAGATTGTTCACTGAATGCCGTACACATGCACTGTATGCCGCAAACCTCGCAGCAAATTCAAAGTGTTGTATATAAACGGTTTGGGGGGGGGACAGTATAGTGAGTCAGAACAGGACGCGCATGCAGGTGAGCAAGAAGAGCTTGTCAGAGTTTTCGTTTCTTGAGTTTCTTCTCCTTTTCTTTGTTAAACCGTTTAGGCCTGAATTTAAAAAAAAGTATTCTAAATCCTGACAGTTTTCTGAAATACCTATGTTTCTAGATCAGTGGTGCTCAATATTTCATGTCAAGGAACCCAACAATGTTATGTAAGAGGCCGCTAACCCCATCTAAAAATATGTTGTTCCAGGGACCCCCCAGAAGCAAAGATTTGAGTTAAAAACGTTGTTTTTTTTGCTGTTTTTCAATAGCTAAATTATAACATAATGTTTAACACACAAAAAGAGGTTCTCGCCCAAACAAACAAACAAACAAATGCATTTAGGCAACAGTACAGTACAGTAGCCCTCCTGTTGGTCTCTCCAGGGCACGACAAGAGAGTATCATGCACTTCCCACATTGCACGTTAGCAGGAGGAACGGCAGCGTGAAGTGTTTGAAAATAAATGTAATTGAGACAGGGTGCAGTGGGCACTCTGATATTAATTTCTCAGAGGGCAGGCCCCGCTGTGGGGCATCAGATAAAATGTAATTACGTCCACATTTCATTTGAGAGCTTCTTGCAAGCTGCAAACATACACAAGGCAAAACTCACGTTCCTGCTCCGACGATAAGCAATATTGGATGTCAAACGGTGTTCCAATGATGCCTGTAGGCTACTTAGGTGGGATTTACAAGTAAGACGCGCAAACGCGGGAAGCGAACGCAGCTCGTGAATTGCAATAACAACAATTAGAATAAATTACTTACTTTTTTTTTCTTTTTAGTTAGTAATTTTTGTAAGTTTTCTACTGTGTGTGTGCGTGTGCGTGTGCGCGTGCGCGCGCTACAGCTGCGCCCTCTGGTGGCGGGCGGGTGGTGTCACAGCGGGAAAGACACACACACACACAGACAGACACGATCTGCAGGGTCTCATAGTTAGTGCTCAGTGCGTTCGCAATAATCCCTATTAGCTACCTGGTGGCAGTCACTGACGCTGTAAGAATGAAATGCTATGGAAATGTAAAGCAATATTACACTTGGTTACTCCAAAACATCTAAAGAACGAGGAACCACTGATGTGCCCTGAGGCCGGGCTTGTTAGGTATTTTCTGTGGTTTTGTGGGTGATGGTCATGAAGTCCTTTGGGCCTTTTAATCTTATGGCGTCTAGTTAGTAAGAATCATTATTGCACTGTCTGTCTCGCTCTGCGAGCCTGCCCTGCATGTAACTGACCTTGACGGCCGGGCGCTCCGTTATCAGCTCGTTGCCATAGCCACCTGCCCAGCCTCTGTGCTTTCCCGGACTATACTTGAGTTATGAACTACAAGCCATTCAAAACTACATATCCCATACATTGGTTAGGATGCTCCTCTGTATTGCCACGTCTATTTTGTACCATTCTCCATTTTGTATTAAAACAGTATAAATACCTCCTGCCATTTTGGGACGGGAGGAGAGACCATTTTCCACCAGACCCTTTGGGGTCTGGGTGAATCTGATATTGTAAATATCTATATGCTGTATGTGAATCCTTTTCTTTAGACATAAAATATGTCTAAACCCTCAGAAAAAAATTATTTATCAGGGCTTATCAACCTTTTATGTGCAAGGGACTAGCAATCTGCAAGTGCAGACACCACATAATATATAGAGTTCTAGTCTATAGTACAGTTAAAAGTATGCCAGGGAATGTCAAACGTCCATGGAACGGCGGTTGGGAAACACTGTCTTAGGGAGCCATATTTTGAATATTTTTTCCCCCTTTTGCCTTTCCTTTGACTTCTACGTTAATTCTGTTAACATTTACCTGTAGCTGTGGGACAGAATATCCAACAAGTGGGAGATTTAAGCAATTCCTTTTTCTTCATGGTGCATATTGTTATCAAGGTTAGAGGTATGCTGTTATTAGGCTTAGAACACATCCGATACAGTGAAAAGAGTGAAAATGAGGACAAATAATACAGACGATTGCGGAATGGAAGTAGTTGCCATGGCAGCATGCATCTTCTATTTCCATGGTTTTGTAGTGTGATGAAACTGGTATAGTGAGATACAGTATACTTATTTGTACTGCAAATGTTCTAACAAAACAAAATATCGCTTTGAAGGAATTACTTCTTTGCAAGGTTTCAACACAGCCTCTACCTGATGTGAATGGGCTTCACTTCAGTGAAATGCATCAACCTCACTGAGGTGGTCTTTACACGAGAATGGTGTTCATAGAAAATGGCAATAAAGTATCGTTTGCTGTGGTCCCTTTAGACGAGAACGGTGTTTTCAGTAGGTGAAAACGCAACAAAGTGAAACCACCTCCCAGAGTGGAAATCTTTGAGAACGCCGTTTTATCCAGTTTCCGTGTAAACAGGCAAACCGGTGAATCCGCAAAACGTATGACATCGTGCCTCACGTTGGCTCACAGCGCATATGTTTATTACATTGATGCAGAGCCATATATGATATAATGGAGTTCCTGAACAGCCTTCGTTTATGTAGCCTAATGTATTATAAAATATATAACCATCCCGTGGCGTGCTCTGCCTTTATGCTCTGGGCTGCCTGTTGCGTGAAGGGGGAGCTGGCTCTTCTTCTTGTGTGTAACGTGGGTGACTGGTCTAGGTGTGTGTGTTTGAGAGAGAGACTGAAAATGGGAAGTCCCTGACAGTGAAATTGACAATATATAATGTTAATACTTAGGCACAAGCCAACTATTTTATAAGAACAATATTGACGTAACTAAGAGATTCGACGAGTTAGCTATATTTTATATACAGAGATTTAGAAGGAATAGGAAAAAGTCGTGATGCGACATTTCCTGGTTTAATGCGGGTCGCTTAGCGCTCCGCTGTTAGTCCGGAGCTGAGTAGCGGACACTTTCTGGAGTGTGTCTTTACAGGCTTCTGCCGGTGTGTGTGTGTGTGTGTGTGTGTGTGTGTGCAGCATAAACACACAGTATGAGAACTGTTTTGGTAAATGGTGCATTTATAATAAAGTTGTCTTTAAAAGCTACAAAACACAATATGAAAAAACACACTACTCTACAGCAAAAAGTGGCTCTTTATACCGTGTAATTGTACGGAGAGTAGTAGTCACCCATTTAACTGATGCGCGCACGCACGCACGCACGCGCACACACACACACACACACACACACACACACACACACACACACACACACACACACACACACACACACACACACACACACACACACACACACACACACACACACACACACACACACACACACACACACACACACACACACACACACACACACACACACACACACACACACACACACACACACACACACACACACACACACACACACACACACACACACACACACACACACACACACACACACTAAACTGCACAGCTGGCAGGTCATCTTTACACAGTAGGGTGGTGTTTATGGAAGAGGCATTACACTACACTGGCACAACATCAGTAGTTACTGTAATGAATCCCATAGTGGCTGCAGCCACTCCTCACTCGTGATGTCTTTGCTTGGAATTAAGGACATTGGACAGATTTTTTGCTTAATTGAACTGAACCGGTTCCCCACTGGGAACCAACCGGCGGAAAAAGGGGCCTTAGATCTACGTGCCGTGTTGGGCCCAGCTTTGCAGAGAAGCACCCACACCACAGAATCCAAGCCATGCCAGTCTTTAACTTTAAGTCCTGACAACCCTTGGATTTCTAGCAACCAGCATTTTTTCAAAGGGAATTGGCTGACAGGTCAGGGATCCCTCAGTCAACCTTTCGTCGCATTATGCCAAACTGCAGCAATGTCTGCTTTCCAAAAAGGTACTAGTAGTATTTGCCACACTCATGTCGCTATAAAGGATACCAAGTGAGAATGAGTTGTCTTTCATTAATTGAAAGAATTTTCATTTGAATAATGTCCAAAACATATGTGACACAGTCATGGTACAAAATGGCAAATGGTGCATTTATATAGCGCATTTATCCAAGGCGCTTTGCAGAGATTGTGCATTACATTCACCCATTCACACACCGATGGTGGCGGAAACCATGCAAGGCACCAACCTGCACATAGGGGTCCAGTGTCTTGCTCAAGGACACTTCGACACTAACTCTGGGGGAGCACCGGGTTCGAACTGGGAACCTTGCGGTTACCATCCGGCCACTCTACCCCTGAGCCACCGCCATCCCTACATGGTACATGTACTAGTGTAGTGGCTAGGGGGAAACCCCTGACTCATTATTTCGTAGAAACAGCAGCGTTGGACACAGACTTAAGGCCGGAACTGTGTGTGATGGCTGGCTTCCATGTGCAGATTATGAGCTTAGGAGTTCTAAATAATTTGCCTTTGTTCTCTGCTGCATTGTGTCCATCCCATTCAGTGAACTTGCAAGCTACAGTGGATACTTTAGTCTTAGTGGAAACTTTTATACAAGCCTGACAGGGTTTGAAAATGTGTGAGGGTGTGTGCCATCCTAATTAATGTGGTGCAGCTAACGAATGTGGCGTCATCCACTCCTGACTTCAGGCATTAAGAGCTAAATGTCATTGTCATGCCCCAGCGATATCTTTCACCTGCAGTGGCAGTGCCGTGGAAGGTGAATTTACAATTTACCCATATTTGTCCTAAAAGTGGGTGGCACCAGATCATTATTCTGATGATAGGACGTGAGACGCCAGAGCTGCAGCACCATGCACCGACCCCACTGAAACATGCAGTGACTAGAAACAATAGGAAATGTGAACATTTTGTTTAAAACACAATGCATTTGGTTTTCTGCTTTCAAATGTGGCTATACAAATTATGGACTGTGTACCTCCGGGGCACCCGGTGTATAATATCGCATATCTTTGTCGACTCAGACATACCATTAGTGAAAGTCACTCATCAATGGCTTTGAGCTCTGTTGACACCTTTACCCTGCGACATGGCAAACACTGACCCTGTAAGGATGTGCACCTTTTATCTTCTTCTTTCATGTCCAATTCTTTCTTCTTTTTTTTCATTATTCTTTTCAGAGATGGTCCGGCCGACCTTCTGAGCCAGCAACATCTATCAGGAGACCACAGGGGAGGTCAATTTAAAGACATCTATCAGGAGACCACAAGGGGAGGTCAATTTAAAGACATCTATCAGGAGACCACAAGGGGAGGTCAATGCTAATTCCTCAACGAAAGTGCCCCCGGTCTCGGTCTCAGGAATGCGTCAAAAAACCAAATCCATGAATTCAAGGCTTCATGGGGCGTGTGATCGAGGTATCAGCAAGAATGAAAGGGAAGGTATACAAGATGGTGGCGAGACCAGCTATGTTTCCTGGTTCAGAGACCAGCTATGTTTCCTGGTTCAGAGACAGTCACACTGATGAAAAGACGGGAAGCAGAGTTGGAGGTATACAGAGACTAAAATGTTGAGTTTCTCTCTGGGAGCCCTTTTCCACCGGTTGGTTCCCAATGGGAACTGGTTCAGTTCTTTTTGGTTCTTAGTCCATGAGCCAGAGCTCCAAAATTGGAACGTTAATTATGAATTGAGTGTGCAAAACCTATACTAAATTGTTTAGGATCAATATAAGTAAATTAATATATGATAAACCTACCACAGTAGTAGTCTCTTCATATTCTCCTATATAATGCCTAATTTGCATATTTATTTATTTTTAATTTGTAATACAATAAATCATTGTCTTCATGCAAGTAATCAGCTGGGGAAGTTTCATGGTGATAACAATCTAATTTGCCCACTCAATTCATAATTAACGTTCCACTTTTGGAGCTCTGGCTCATGGACTAAGAACCAAAAAGAACTGAACCGGTTCCCATTGGGAAGCAACCGGTGGAAAAGGTGTCTCAGAGTAACAAGGATGGATAGGATAAGGAACGAGTAGTACATCATGGAGTACAGCGGAGCGCATTTGATATGTGTTGGAGATAACGCCAGAGAGGCCATGCAGACTGAGATGGTTTGGACACGTACAGAGACAGAGGATAGTGAGTATATCGGTAGAATGATGTTGAGGTTGGAACAACGACCAAAGAGAAGATTTATGTTGGATGTAGTGAAAGAGGAATGAAGTGAATGAAGTTAGTTGGTGTGAGAGAAGAGGAGGCAGTGGACAGGGTGAGATGTGGCGACCCTTGAAGGGAACAGCCGAAAGGAAAATAATAAATAATAATAATAATAATAAGCTTTATTTATATAGCACCTTTCATACATAAATGTAGCTCAAAGTGCTCAAAAGATAATAAAAACAAAAGCAAAACAAACCAGCATTAAAACAGGCATGCAGTTAAAACAATAGGACAATAACGCAGTGTCAAATCAGGAGAAGGCAGTGGTACAGTGGTAAAATAAGGCAACGACATTAAAAAAACAAGCAGTAATACAATACAGTGAGGACGTGAATAACAAAAAATAAAAGATCACTTAACACTAGGAAGTCGGAGCAGCCGTTCTGACCGAATTTGAGATTTCAACGTTTATTTTCTTAGCCCATGGAGTCCAGAGAAAGTTCCCCTTGCATGACTTTGTCTAAATATTCGATTGAAATCATCTGTTTTTTTTTCCATTTGAAACGTTTTGTAAATATGATTTTAGGCATATATCTCTTACTCAGTCTGACTATATCGGCCCATTCGACCGCTCTCCCCCTTTATCCCCCGCACCCCCGCACCACTCGTTCACACCTGTTCAGCTGGAGACGACATTGTTGCCTACACGCACTCACTTTTATTTTTATTTTCTTCCCTCTCTTATAAATACATTATTATACACCCAATGAAAATGTACACTTCACGGATTATATAGGCCATTTGGAATTAGAACAATCGGTAGAAAATTGGCCGAGAATAGCACAATAGCACATTAATTGTTGCCTAAATGTACGCACTTTTCTGAAAATGGTTAATCTGCAAGCTGCCCGACATTTCCTTTTCACTTGATATCGTTTCGTAGAGAGGGCCTACACAAGCCAGAATTCCGTAGTTTACATGGTATTTTGATTTTTTTTAAATGAGCAAAAAATAAGCGAGTTATGTAAAGAGGGGTGGAGGGAAAAAGGCGATTATTTGGCACAATCAATCAAATATATATTAATTACATCGCGTAGCCTATAATGTTTCCCCCTCTATATAAAAATGACAATATATAACTCTAATGTCGTATTTCGTCATGTATGTATCATGTCATGTATTCGTATGTATGTACTATAGGCTGCTTGTAATACTGTTGGTCAAAGTAACTAGTAGTTGGGCAGGCTAAATATAATAGTAGGCTATAAGCCCGTTTTCAGCTAAATGCGGAAATGTCCAGGCTAAATAACTTATCGAAGGGAGTCGTGTTAATATTTATTTACTCGTCATTGTCATGTTCACTCAAGCAATGTTGTAGAGGTGGGTCTTGAGCTGAGCTTTAAAAATGTCTACAGAGGCTGCCTGACGAAGGTACAGTGGGAGCTTGTTCCATGCCGACGGCCCGTAGAAGCAAAAAGCTGATTCCCCGTATTTTTTAGTTGCCATTTTTTTAGGCAAAGCGAGCAGGCCAGCAGTGGAAGACCTTAGGGGCCGGTTTGGGACATATTTAGGCAGGCAGTCATGTAGGTAGGAAGGTGCGAGACCATTGAGAGATTTATAGTAAGTAAAATAATTTTAAAATCAATCCTAAAAACAACAGGAAGCCAGTGCAGTGATGCCAAAACTGGAGTAATATGTTCTCTCATCTTAGTTCTAGTTACAACTCTAGCTGCTGCATTTTGGACAAGTTGTAGTCTGTCAATTGTTTTCTTAGGCAGTCCTGAAAAGAGCGCATTGCAGTAGTCAAGCCGAGAAAAAACAAAGGCGTGGATTAGCGTTTTTGCATCGTCCAAGGACAAATAGGCTCTGATTCGTGCAATATTTCTAAGGTGAAAAAAGGCAATCTTGGTAACATGATTAATGTGTGAATTAAAATTCAATTCAGAATCAATAATAACCCCCAGGTTCTTTACTGTACTGTTACTTTCTACAGTCAGGTTGCCAAGCCTGCTTATTATTGATTCTTTCTGCTCGCTAGAACCGATTATGAGAACTTCTGTCTTATCCTCATTTAGCTTGAGAAAGTTCTCACTCATCCAACATTTGATGCTAGACAGACAGGTCAGCAGTGGGTCTAAGGCACAGGGATCATCTGGGGCCACAGAAAGATATAGTTGGGTATCATCAGCATAGAAATGAAAATTGACTCCGTGATTGGTAATGAGTTCGCCCAATGGCAGTATGTACAAGGAGAAAAGCAGAGGACCAAGAATCGAGCCCTGTGGAATACCAGAACTGATGTCGTGTTTGTCTGAGTCAAACTCGGCTAGATTGACAAGGTAACTTCAAAAACAAAAAATACTGTCATCATAGAGCTAAGATCTCTATTGGTGGGATTGAAATTAGTCAAGTTTCATCCACCAAGTTCCTAGGAATCCTGGTGGATGAAAAATTGTCTTGGAAAGAACACATACATACAGTAACCAACAAAGTTTCAAGATCATTTGGTATCATCAGAAGAATTAGGGGCCTGGTTCATCAGGCTTGCCTCTTAACCCTCTATTACAGTTTGATTTATCCATATCTCATTTATTGCAATACCGTTTGGGCAAGTACATATCCATCCAATTTACACAAATTATTAATTATTCAAAATAAATTTGTAAGAATAGCTACCTCTTCTCACTATTTGGCTCCATCTGCTCCTTTGTTTAAGGATCTAAATGTACTGTCTATCTATGACATTAACATAGTACAATCCTGTTCTTTCATATATAAATGCACTTACCTTCCAAATATGCTTCCTACAACTTTCAAAGAATATTTTAAGACCAACTCTCAAGTTCATGATTATAATACTAGACAATCCGACAATATTCATCCTCCCTTCAGCCGTACCACTCTTAGCCAGTTCTCCATAAAAGTCAGAGGTTCTTTACTCTGGAATTCACACATACTTATTGCCAACTCCGCATCTTCACTCTGTAACTTTAAACATAGATTGAGGGCCAGCCTCTTGAAGTTACCCTCTCCAATTGATTCTAACGTAATGTAGCCTTATTGTGCATATACTCAGACATACTCGGACTCAGTCACGCACACACACGCGCACACACGCACACTCACACACACACGCACACACGCACACACACACTTCACAAGTGTAAATAATGTATTTCTTGTTGTTTTTGTTATTTTCCATACCTATGTTTGATTACTTTGTCTTACTATTTGTATATTACTATTTGTTAAATTGTATAGTAACTTTGGTGAGAACCTCATATAAGCCCTCCCTGGGTTTCTTTTCTCACCTGCACACACTTCACACTTCTATTGATGTTACCTTTTTGTACTGTTTTTATTGTGCAAATAAACTAAACTAAACTAAACTTCTGTTTGATAGGTAGGAGGAGAACCAGGACAGGGCAGTACCAGACAGGCCTATCCAGTGCTCCAGACGCTGTATTAAAATTGAATGATCAATCGTGTCAAATGCAGCCGTTAAATCTAGAAGTAAGAGAACGGATACATGTTTCTTGTCAGCAGACACCCTAAGATCATTCATTACTTTTGCAAGTGCTGTTTCTGTGCTGTGAACTTTCCTAAAGCCAGATTGGAATTTGTTGTGCACATTATTGTTCTGTAGAAATAAATCCAATTGATGGGAGATGCATTTTTCTAAAACCTTGCCAAGACGATGGAAAAGAAGATGGGGTGTGTAATAAAGTGTGCCCCTTTCAAGGCACATGTTCATTTTTGACCCCTCTATCACACGGAACTATGTTCTTTGTGTACATATCACTACGCCCAAAAAATAGTTCCATGTGATAGAGGGGTCAAAGTTGAACGAAAGTTGCGCTAATATTTTAGAAATAGGTCAACAATACAAATTTACTTTTACTGCGTGGCCCCCAGTGCCCCCCACAAAATGACCGGAACTACTCAATATTGACCAAAACCAGAGCAGAACTGCACCACGGGACTCTGGCAATCAATTAATACAGTTGCAACCACTATATTAATGGCATGTATTTCATACAGCTTAAGTTTAAAAGAATCTGAACTATCCCTTTAATGCAGGGCTCGCAAATGCACCTGAATTTTAATCTTTGCAACCTAAAAATATATTTGGGAGCACCAGTGCCACTACAAATAATTACTGTGGTGCGCCTGGCTACAACGATCGATTGTAGAAAAACGGGCGCTCTGAGCCGCTCTCTGACATCCAACTCCACTGCAGACTCCTGTCTGCTAGCTGCACTAGCACTTGATGCTAACAAACCAACGTGTGAAGTGCGTAGTCAACTACTCTTTGACACAACGGTATGGGACAACGTTGAGCGCTGCATCGCTCACATTCCAGAGCGCCTCGGCTCGCAACTTCACCATGTGTCAGAAAGTACATTATTTCAAGCGTTCAGATTCAGAAAAGACCGGAGCCTCTAGCCAGCTAGACGCTAGTGCTACGCTACGGACTCTGTGATTGTGAATGTAAAAGAGAAGGAGGCGGACCGGCGTGTGTGTGCGCATGTGTGTGCGTGCATGAGTGTGTGTGCGCGTGCGCGCGCATGCAAGAGAGAGAGAGAGAGAGGGAATGAGAGAGAGGGAGGGAGGGAGAGAGAATAGCAGACTTGTAAGTGTTTCTACCTGGTTTCTACATAGCAGCAGTATTGATGTAACAGAGTAATTTTCCACCACTGCGATTAGAAGTGAGTAGGCATAGCTATAAATACCATGTTTTACATCAAAATTATTTTATATTAGAAATTCTAATTATATGATCTAAATAGGCTATGAAGGTGAAAAATACAAAACAAAGAAAAATAAAACAGGTGATGTGACTGGCCGGAATCAGTGTAGACTAGAGGGTTCTCATCTGGAGATGTTTGATGCCTCGGTCTCTTTGAAGAGATGGATGGATGAGGGACAGAAAGTCTGGACACTACATTTTAAATTCTTGCATGCATTTTTATACTTTAGTCATTTTATGTTATTTGTAAACCACACGTTATATTATTGTTTTTATGAATGTAAAAAATCAATTACATATTGGTGCTCCTTAGATTTTGGTGGGTGCTCCTAATTTTTTGCTGGTGCTCCTTCACTTTGAAATTGGTAGCACCAAGTAAAAAAGTTAATTTTGAGCCCTGCTTTAATGTATGGTCACAATCTAAGTCACAATTCAGTATTTTAGTCTGACGTCATTTTGTAGTGCTATGTTTCTTCCGGGTCCAAGTGGAACCAGCTCCCATCCGCATATCATTGTAAACAACCAACATGGAACCCGTGGATCTTTTTACCATAATGTCCTTTTAAAAAAAATGACCAATTGCGCATAAAAAAGGGTCTTAATGCTTTCAAATCAGATAGAGTGTTAAGCGTAAATCTTCTCCCAGGGGGTATAATGAAAGGTAAAGTTCAGGCGTCTATGAAAAAGAAAATATATGCTGTTGAGGTGAGTTGACTAGGACAGCTTGGTGCTGTTAGGAATTCTGGCTCTTAACGTTATATACCACGTTCCGTGGCTTTTCATTAGCCTTGGATGAAGACTGTCATATAAATGTATTTTATTGACAATGTAATTTATCTGACGTTTGACTCGATACAATACATATTAGCCCTGGTCCAGCCCGGGTCCACCAGGGCTAAATACATATATCAGTCTTGATCCAAGGTTAGTTTTCAATTAGCTCGGGTCCATAGCCTAATGCACTTTACTATTGTTGTATTTATCTATTTATATTTATATGTATTTCATCATAAATGCAACGGCAGTAATAATTAAAGTGCATTAGGCTATGGACCAGAACTAGCTTTCAGTTTGCCATGATCTTCATGATTGTTGCCACGTTCCCTGGCCTTTCATATCAGGTATATAAAATTATTATGCCATGTTCCCTAGCATGTTCCATGTTCTGGTTAACGAAAAAGCACCCCACCCCCCCCCCCCTGGGCTTTTAGCTGAAGTTGCTTATTACAGATGTGTGTAGACTAATATAAACAGCAGAAACGTTAGGGTTGGTTTGAGGGATATACCGGTAGTTGTTTTCAATACAGGTGCATGTAGAAAATCAGAATGTCCGGTACAGCACATGCCAGTGCCCAATTGGCAAAGACAAGTGCCATCATATGGCAGCTTTACTGATCTGGGTGGAGAAAAACGTGACTCGCACAGACGTGGAATGTGCGTGGACAAAGGCAAAGACACCTAAATCTGAGGAGATTGTTGCCAAGAGAGTGTCTGAGCTGATACCATCCACATCACTAGGTAAGTAATTAATGTTAAATTGCATTATTTGTAGTGTACACAAAATCCTTTACAGGATATTTTATTAAACAGGATAAATAAAGGGGGTTTGAGATGGTATTCTGACTTGAAATGGTCTCAATTACTTTATTATTCATTTCACTATGCTTTATACTATTATTTCAGCTGGAATCAAAAGACCTGTAAACCAGGAGGACAAGGAGTGGACACTGCAAGCATTGTCACAGCTTGGCCGTTTCACTGGAATGGGGTGGCTCTTGAGTCCAGAAACACCTCAGGTAGTCTTTGGTACTTGGATTTGGCCCCCAGTCAAATCATCCCACCACACACTGAATAATTATGTACATTAATCATAATTTGAATCTTAACTGGTGTAATTAAAAGCAAACATTAAATAGTATAGGCCCATGACCAATTTGGTTTGACATAATGAAAACAACACAGATGTACAGTATGTAATCCCATGAAATTCACTGAGATCAGATACCGTTGTATGCTTTAATTCAAAAGTATTACCGGTATTTACTGAATAATACATCTCTGACACTGTGTGCTTAACTTTAAATCTAGACACTACCTATCAAGACATGGGATGGGCTGGTGACCAGTCCAGGTTTTGCTGAAGCTGAGGACAAGGCTCTTCATGTTTTGTCATCACTTGCGGTTACTGATGAGCAGAAGCAGCAGATTGAGAGAGCCACAGTGTTGCAAGCCTAGAACAATTTATGGTAACTATTCAATACTAAACTCCTCAAAATATTATTAACGTTGTAATGCAGGGGTGCTGCACTTTTTTGACTTGAGAGCTACTTTCAAAATGACCAGCTCAACAAGATCTACCCACGCAAAAACATATTATCCCACCTGAGGGGCTTTGGAATAGAGGTTCTGGCATTACATATGAGACAAACACACTTGGAATGGTACCTGAGGTACCTTTTGGGCACCCCTGTTGTAAAGCAACTGATTTATAATTGTAATACACTATGATCCTTGCTAAATGATGTCTGTTGTCTAGGTGAACTGTATTATATTTTGGGTGTATTTATAACAGGATGGCTTATCGCAAGAAGCGGATCACAGCAAGCAACTTTGGTTTGGTCTTGGCAGCAGTCAAGCGAAAGTCCTACCCTCCTTCCTTATTCAAAACCCTGCTTGGCCAGTACAACCTCAGTAAAGGTTCTAAAGTAAGTTTTGAGGGCATAATGATTTAAACTGTTGGTGTCATTGGCTATAAGAATTAACTTATTAAAGTGAGTGGTATGTTCTGCCCCCTTCTCAAGGCATGTGATTGGGGAATCACCCATGAGCCAGCGGCAAAGCAGCAATACACTGAGCAAACCGGTGGTGTTATCCAGGAGAGGGAAGTGTTCCTGTCTGACAGTGGCCTGCTTGGTGCATCTCCAGATGGTACAGTGTCTGATGGCATTATTGAGGTAAAGTTATTTTGTATACAGTACCTACGGGCTAGGCATTTAATCAAAAATTAACTGAAATTAGGAACCAATAACTGATCCTATGAAGAAAAATCACACCCATGTAAAGTGAGGGGCGCTCTTATCATCGTACATCATCTCATTCCGGCCAATCTTTTGCGTCCTCACTTTTGTCTTCAATGTTTGTTTACACAAAGCTGGACATGGTACAGGTACAGCCTACCTGTAATATCTACATCGACATCGACATGAGCTTGTAGATTGACTATTTTAACTATTCAAAAATGTTTTTCAAAATAGTAAAAAAGGCAAAGTAGTTTAGGGATAAGGGGTTTACCATTGGATGAAAATAGAGCCCTAGATATTACATTTTCTGAACTTTTTCCACTATTCTAGACCGGTCTATAAATTGCCTTTACCACCTCTAGGTGAAATGTCCCTGGTCAGCCAAAAACAAGACGGTCCGTCAAGCAGCAGAGAGCAAGGACTTCTTTCTGCGCTTGGACACAGTGACTGGTTCCCTTACACTGAAAGAGAACCATAACTACTGGCATCAGATACAGGGCAACCTACACCTCATTGGAGCCACCACCTGTCACCTGGCTGTATGGACCCCTCTGGATTTCGTGGTCCTGCCAGTGCTGAAGGACCCAGCATGGGCTGTAAACATTTTCATTCTGGAAACATTTTATAAAGATGTTTTCTTAGAGAAAATTCTTTCAGATGTGTAAATCATACTTAAATATGCATTCATCTGCATTGCACTATTCAACACAATACTGTGTTGTTCCCAGGTGTGGGAGGGGACAAACACCTTACCCATGGGACTAAAACTAGAGACAGGTGGTAATGCTATTGACGACTCAAACTATGGTTGTGATCAACTCAACTGTGCACATGTATAGTGTCTGGCTAATTACTTGAGTGATTGTTTACTTCTGTTTACTTTGTTTTATATGTCAATGTAATGGGCACTTTAAGTTTGTTTTAACCCATTTAGGCCTGACAACCACTGCACTAGCATAAGTATAATATGAAGCTGCTAAATATAACACTATGCTGTTATAAAATGTTCATTGAAGAGAATTCAATTCTGTTGGTGTAATAAAAGTTCAGAGATGACTTTACATTAATTTCCCTTTTTCAAATGTTTTATTCAAAAGATGAAACCTGTTCAAACAGCGCGGCACACAGCATTGCGGCATATTTACAAGAAGTAGGCTTGGACCCAGAAGTATTGCTGGGGGAGGCGCCTACGTCATCACTAAAATACTGAATATGACTTTTGGGAAGTGAGACAGAATTGTAATGAAAGGGTTTAGTTTGTTGTTATGTTTGAGTTTGAGATAAGGGCACAGTGTGCTCTTATGGTGTTCTTTCATGAATAATTATTGAGACGTAGATCAGTCAGCCCGGGACGGAATGAAACATTTACTAGGTAAAAGCTACAAGATGGATAATTCTGTCTCTGTGATGGACAGAATCCATCCACTAAAACATATGACCGTGTCAAAGAGCTGAGCTATAGTGGTTTGATATGGAGAATTCTTTCTTTGGTGTGTGATGGACAAAGTGCACTCAAAACTTCAAATATAAGACTGTGAAACTGTCATTGGCCCCTAGCTCCACACCCCTGGTAGTTACTTTGAGTCACTCTTCTATTTTATATTCGGTACGATAGACAAAACCCACTCCAAACTCAAACATAGCTGGATGAAGAATTGTCCCTTTGATGTACTGACACTCAAAATGCACCTTTTGAGCTGGATGAAGAATGCTCCCTTTTATGTGCACTCAAAATACACCTTTTGTGCTTTTATGTCGATGTGCCCCACTGAATATATATGCAGTAATGTAACTTTTGTCAAGCTGCCCAGCTGCATGGTGAAAACATTTGCTGAACTATTTGAAAGCTGCATCAGTCTGAGAGTAGTGAGTAGTTACCTGGAAATAAGCGAGATAGATTGAGAAAAGCATTTCAGGCTGGTTTATTTATTTGTACTGTGAAGAGCTCTCTTTACTTGTATTACTTTTGATACTTGTACTTTTACTTGTGTCCTTCACAACCTGACATGCTGCTGACCCCTGCACATGTGACGTTGGTCAGAGTGGTGCAGGGCGTCAAGGTGGGTGTGATTATATGTGAAGTTGGCTGAGAACATTAGGAGCTAGCCTACTAGTCTCATGAGCCAGGAACAAACACCTCTGAAACCCCTCGCAAAACACAACCTGTCGCAAGAAGTGGCAAAACCTCTGCGCCTCTGTGAAAAATGTCCCACAGCGCGTCAGACGGATATTAAAACCATGCACGGGTTCCAGTGCATGGTTTTCATTGGCTGGAGTGGCCGATGGAGGAAGCCACTGTGTTGCTAGGCAAAGTCAATGAGCAGATTACATTACAGATCAGAGGGGGCAGTGTCTGGAGTTCGGAACACAGAAGAACGCGTAGCAGTATTAATCGGCCAGTTGAAAAAGTTCAGACGTTGGGTGGATTATTTTTAAGTACTGTAGGTCCCTTTTCGTGGCTTGCTCAAGGTTTTAATTGTTTTGCTTATTGTCAGAATTTGCCATCATTGTCGTTGTGCAGTCACTATGGATCAGAAACCGTGAAACAGGATTTAAAGTTGCATTGTAATTGTATGCGCACGCACGCACACACACACGAACGCACACACACACACGCACACCTCCCCCTCTGTAATCCCACCCACACAATAATAATAATCTTTATTGTCCCGAAGGATATTCATCTTCACAGGTCTGTTCAACACCAACAACAAAAGCAGCACATTGTACAGAAAAACATTACACTAAGACAAAAAATACAAAAACATGAGTTCCCACACAATTCCCCCAGGATCCATCAATCACTATCACAATATAACAATATATTCGTTATTTTAGGCAATATTTTTTAAGCTGCTTTATTTCGACAGGGCTGTGTGTGCACGCCAAGGGAATGACACTGGTGACACAGGCAAAACAGAATACGTAATTCTAGAGTTAACTTACCTAATTATGTGATAATAGAAAGGTTGCTCAAACAATATTAGGGGAGAGAGAGAGAGAGAGAGAGACAGAGAGACAGAGAGACAGAGAGACAGAGAGACAGAGACAGAGACAGAGACAGAGACAGAGAGAGAGGAAAGAAAGAAAGAAAGAAAGAAAGAAAGAAAGAAAGAAAGAAAGAAAGAAAGAAAGAAAGAAAGAAAGAAAGAATTTGAAAACAAAAAAATCTCATCAAACTAGTCAAGAGAGCTTCAGAGATGATTTCTTCAACACACGTGCAGCAGAATAGGCTTATGGCAATTCACACTATGTCTGTTATAAATGCAGAGAATTCACAAAACAATAATAATAATAATTTCAAGCTTCCACAGAAGTCACTTTGTAAAATGTAAAGCTTCAGCCTGGGCGCCGTTTGGAATCAAACGCCTCTCTCTTTGCAACCACACACACCATAATGACATTTATCATCAGCAGCTGCCTGTACACTGTCTGACGATCGTAATGAAAAGGGCATGTTTGTGCACTCCCTGAACATGATGAGTAATATATTTCCACGTGCTGTACAATGACAAAAGAGGCAAATCACTACTTAATCCCAAAGCCGTGCACGCAGCATTGGAAATAAAAGCATCTCACATTTATGTTATAGCTTACATTGCACTTGCAGATTCCGAGGCATTTTGTAAACTGGGGTAGACACATTAATCTAAACGCCAAAACCACCAGCCTCCCCCATTCCCCAGCACGCATACACACGCACGCACACGCACGCATACACGCACACACACACAAAACAATCTGCAATCTCTTTCGCCCACGGTGGCTCCTCCTGACTTATGCAGAACTCAAAACTCGCCCAATGTAATTTATGACCTTCCATCGAGGCGGGCGAACCTCCATTCAGTAGCATATAAAGAGGTGGAGCAGAGCTTCAGACAGAGCCCTCACACACTCACACATCATTACACAGCCACAGAGATAGTGTATAACCTAAGCATGACAAGTCCTGAGCGTTAGCCCCCTACAAATGTTCTTCCGCAGGAGGCTCGGCCCGTGGCGTTATTATGAGCTAATACTGCAAGAAATCCTTTTTCTCGGTTACATTACACATTACATTCCAGCCTCGGGTTGGCCCCTGAAGTGGGCCACTGTATTTACACACACAGTGAAGTTCACTACGTGCAGAGTATAAGCCTGACCCACCCTTCATGGCGGCTCACCCAGGGACACGGTGGAACGTGATTAGCGTGTGGGAGCCAGAACTGTACCCGTGGAATTAACAGAGGATAATGCACAGTGAGCGAGTTGGAAACTGCCTAGTAAGTAAGTATAGTAAGTAAGTAAGTTTTGGGTAGAGGTGGCCTATAAGGGCCGGAAAAGGGTCAGGAAGTGATTGGTCATCACTCAACCAACACCGCTGAAGTGCCCTTGAGCAAGGCACTGAAACCCCAACTGCTCCAGTGGAGCTGCTTAGTGACCAACACTATAAGACTGTGGTTGTACTGGTCAGCTCCCAGGTTTTAATGTGTGTGTCTGTCTGTGTGTTTATATGTGCAGGGCGTTGCTGAAAATGAGCACTTGTGCTCAGCTACTACCCTGGGCAAATAAATAAAAAGTAAGTATAAGTATGTGTTGGCAATTCATAATGCAGTACATAATGTATACTCTGTAGCCTATATGAATTTGAAATCGGAATAGAATTCGCATGATTTATTTTTTGTGTATAAGTCCGGACGGCCGATATAGACTGTCTTTACACCTGTGCGCTCCACAACGTGCTGGGGATCACGTGGTCGAGCCAAATGTTGCTGCACTCATCTGCACCAACCACTGGAAATACACGATAGAACACTCGTCTGCACCAACCACTGGAAAGACACGATAGAACACTCGTCTGCACCAACCACTGGAAAGACACGATAGAACACTCGTCTGCACCAACCACTGGAAAGACACGATAGAACACTCGTCTGCACCAACCACTGGAAAGACACGATAGAACACTCGTCTGCACCAACCACTAGAAAGACACGATAGAACACTCGTCTGCACCAACCACTGGAAAGACACGATATAGAACACTCGTCTGCACCAACCACTGGAAAGACACGATAGAACACTCGTCTGCACCAACCACTGGAAAGACACGATAGAACACTCGTCTGCACCAACCACTGGAAAGACACGATAGAACACTAGTCTGCACCAACCACTGGAAAGACACGATATAGAACACTAGTCTGCACCAACCACTGGAAAGACACGATAGAACACTCGTCTGCACCAACCACTGGAAAGACACGATAGAACACTAGTCTGCACCAACCACTGGAAAGACACGATAGAACACTCGTCTGCACCAACCACTGGAAAGACACGATATAGAACACTCGTCTGCACCAACCACTGGAAAGACACGATAGAACACTAGTCTGCACCAACCACTGGAAAGACACGATATAGAACACTCGTCTGCACCAACCACTGGAAAGACACGATAGAACACTCGTCTGCACCAACCACTGGAAAGACACGATAGAACACTCGTCTGCACCAACCACTGGAAAGACACGATAGAACACTCGTCTGCACCAACCACTGGAAAGACACGATATAGAACACTCGTCTGCACCAACCACTGGAAAGACACAATATAGAACACTCGTCTGCACCAACCACTGGAAAGACACAATATAGAACACTCGTCTGCACCAACCACTGGAAAGACACGATAGAACACTCGTCTGCACCAACTACTGGAAAGACACGATATAGAACACTCGTCTGCACCAACCAATGGAAAGACATGATTTAGAACACTCGTCTGCTCCATTTGTACACTCCGAGTTGAATTAACATTGATTTTACAATATAAATTATTACATTACAATGTAATAATGGCATTACAATATATAATGTGTAACCTTATGCAGGTCAAACTGGGGGTCCTTGAAATTAAAATGGCTGAGAGTCACTGCTAGCTGTAAAAATCTTCTCCTATGGGGGTCCCTGCATGGCACACGTTTTCAAATGGGTGTTAATTTGGGGGTCGGTGACATGAAAAAGTTTGAGAACCAATGATTTAACAGATGGCCGGACACGAGGAAGAAGAACCCGAGTCTGTGTGTCCGTGTGTGTGTGTCTCTCTCACACACACACACTGGCCCTGCATGGGTAGGCAGCCCGGCCTGGCGGAGACCTACGCTCTGAGGAGTGCACATTTCTAGCATACTGCATACGACTAATGCTCACACGGATTATTCAACCCATTGTCCAAACAGTATAACTATCGTGATGTAACCAGCATGAGAAAAGTTATGTAGCTGCAGTAATGTAATGAAAAAGTCAATTTTGCTCTGATTGGCTCCCTCCCTTTTGGCATTGCAGCTCGTTGCCATCACTCGGCTGTCTCACTATCCTTGATTAGCTGGCTGGACAGTCGCTGTCCATGTTTGACTTAACATCGTTCACAAATAAATTGCTCTATAATTGCACTGCTCGAGATTTGTTTTCTATTCCTTTTCTTTTTATTTATTAATTTCTTCTTCTTCTTCAATCGATGCAATTTGAGCTCGGGGGGAGAAATCACTTTGACATACCGTTTCCTCCAAAACTGCGGTTAGAGAAATTCTCCATATTATGAACCCTATATGTTTCTTAGAAATGGTTCAAAACAAACTCCTTATCTGTATTGGACCCAGATACCCCAACAAACTGTATTCCTCTCCTGGACCCAGATACCCCAAACAAACTGCATTCCTCTCCGAGGGTGTAAAACCTTCATGAGTCCATGATTATTCTACAAGATGCACTGGGTCATTGTACGTATTGAGGTCAAACAGAGCAAAGGGAATTGGGCTTTCTAGCATTGTCCTACTTGTGATACTCTAATAGAGTATGCGGCCTACAGCATGTAGTTAGTACATTTTTCAAAAGGAAACCAATACAGGAGCGACTGCAATAACAACCGTTTATTCTTTGATTGATTATATAATGCCCAACTTCAATAGTTCATGAAAACGCCAGAGGTAAAAAATCCTTCTCAAAATGTCATTCGCTGTTGTTGAATTACATTACAATAATTTGCACATCCAACAAAACCTTCCGCCGTAATTTGCTTTCAGCATAAACAAATTATGAGACTACAAAGCATATTATTTGAAGGTTCAGATTAATTTAGACAGGAGTGGACCCTGTAAGCCGAGGGCGGGGATGAGGGGAGAACTATAGCCTTTTGTGTATATCTCCACCTACCAATACAGTATGTCTGGTGTCACCAGACACGCTGGAAGGTATTTATACCAGGGGGAGCTGAAGGGTGGGAGGGATATCGGGTATTATTCGGGTATAATTGGCCTAATAATGACTTATTTAGGACCTAGTTAACCGAGTTAATCATAATAACAGTATGTGACTCTATTGTGTTGTTGTTTGGGTTAGATTTCTTTAAACCTGGTGTAGGTGAAAGTAAAACTACAATAGGTTTTTGCTGTCTCGTCATGTTGTGTCTATCTGTCAACTCACTCGCTGTGCATTCTGCATTCAGCACGCTCTGATAGACATGTCAAAAACTTCTCCTCTCCACCAGCAGGGGGTGCTGGAGCACCCTCCGCACCCCCCTTACAGCGCTGATGTCTGGTGACATCTAAATTCATTGTAGTGGCTTCGTGCAGATCTGCTCCTGGTCAATATACTGTATGTGCAACACCTTAAAGGTCATCTGCCTTCAGTACATAGCCTGCAGAGAGTCTTAACAAAACAAGCAGGATGTGTTGTCGTTTTCAAATGTTTCAGAGGCATTGTGTGTGTGTGTGTGTGTGTGTGTGTGTGTGTGTGTGTGTGTGTGTGTGTGTGTGTGTGTGTGTGTGTGTGTGTGTGTGCGCGCGCGTTGTGTGTGTCACTGTGACAGACGTCCGCAAGAGAGAAAGAGAGAGAGAATTGTAATTGTAACAGCTACAATGGAGCAAAACAGATTCTCTTGGCAGAGTCATTATTGAGAATATCAAGAACTTGGAAAATGAGGATGTATGATAACATTGTAGAAATGGGAGGAAAGACCCCCACATATTATTTAACGGTTCACTCAAGTTACAGACCTGTCTGTCTGGCACAATAAGCAATTTTTGACCCGTCGATAAAAGCTGAAGCTAAATTGTTTGTTTCAAAATTGGTTTGATAAATTGATATTAGGCATATATCCCTGAGAGCATTTTGATATCTGGGTGATTACCAAGCAAACTGCTGCAACCTTCCGGGACGTCGTAAGGACCCCTGTACACTTTCAAATTAGCTCTTTCTCCCTCCAGGGTTTCGGGATAATGGCCAGGTGTGAAATACATTCCTAGGTATTTGCCCGAGGTATGTGTTGGATTCTATATTTAATGGAGGGACAAATTCAATGCATTTATAAAGCATGCATGCGTCGAGAGGGAGAGAGGCATCTCATCACAGAACGTTGTTCGTCCTTGGTACTTCCAAAATGGAAATGAGGGCATTCTTTTGCCGTGAATTGCACTTGAGAATGCATGCCGACTTTCTCATATTGTATGACTGTACCCACATGTTTGTACGTGTTGAATGAAGGTTACTCTTTCTAGAAATATTTAAGGGGATTATTTTAGGCATATATTATTTTTTACAATTTGTCAGCCAACTGTGAAGAACAGGTTGATCTTGTCTTGCTCTTACCAGTGATTGGGGGGTCTCACTTTTTTATTAAGTGTCTCTGAGGTTACTCTTTGTAGAAATATTTCAGGGCATTATTTTTAAGACCAACCTTCATTTTGATTGTAATTACTGCCAGTATTGGCACCTTAAGTGTAAAAACGCACACAAATATACGTGCAAATATAATGCAACTCCTGACTGAAAAATAATGTATTCTTACCGATGGATTACAGTAGTAAAGCTTATACAAATACTTATGTGTATACATACAGGCCAAAATAACATTCCAAAAATAGGAAACAAAATACACCTGCTGGCTAAACGTTAAGAAAACACAACACATCTTAGAGACTGTTACACACTATTTAACCTTCGATGAGGTCCTGGCTCGCAGCTCTCCCTGATGTCTCTCCTAGCCTCAGGTAATACTGAACTGCCTCCACCTGCAGCAATCCTGCTTTTATACAGGTTGGGCAAACCATCCCCTAATCAGCAAGTGGCAATCAATTGACTCAACCACACGGCCAACTAAGGCCTACGAGTAATCTTCCACACTACTATACTTATATACTTATATACACTCAAACATATTTCAAAGGCCCAATTCATTCACAGGGCCTAACATAAAGACCAAACATAATACACACAGGAACAGTCACCCCCCCTCCTCTACAGTACTTGGCACCCTCCAATCTAGAGAGGAGTGCCAGCACTGCAGAGGAGAGGCAGGTGACAAACACAGTACAAATGCAACTTCAGTATCAATACATACGCGTATCATTAACTGCCAGGTGAAACAAGCGCTGTCTCGGTTGTGAACCAGTCCCGCCCTTTTGTTTTCCTATTACTTTTAATTATCATTATTTTTTTAACGTGTGTGTTCTCTGTCGCAGCCTCCCGGCCATTGTTTTCGTTCGTTTCCGACGTTCTTTTGTTGGTTCAATCACTGTGTTTTGTTATGGCTTTCCTGTAGCTCCAGTTAGCTCATAACATGATGTTGTCACTCGCTCCGCACCGCGGTGTTGCAGAGTCTGGGTTCAGATATTGGCGTTGTAGCGTTTCAGAGCACGAGTGGTTCAGACTCGCATTGGCTTAGGCGGCATGTCAGAGTATGGGTTCTGACTCCCATTGGCTTAGGCGGCGTTTGGGTTCTTACCCTACAAAGAATTACATTTTGTACGTAACTTCCCCAACATGGGTTCTTACCCTACAGAGAATTACATTTTGTACGTAACTTCCCCAACATGGGTTCTTACCCTACAGAGAAATATAATATACACGTGTAGAGCAGAGTCCTGCAACGGGTCGGATACCCATGGTACCCTGTGGGTACCCGAGTTTGACGGATGGGAACGGGCAGGACAATATACCTTTATAAGTTAACGGTTACGGGCGGGGCGGAACGCAACGCAACGCGGGTGGGTGACCTTTTTTAATCAGTGGAACCGCACTGCGCGATGTTATAAACAGCAGCTGAGCTGGGGGTTTTCCTCAACAGCGGAGACAAGTTAAATCCGTAACATGGCCAAGGAATCGTCAGTGATGTCACATCACTGCCGATTCCTTCATAATGGCGTTCTGTTTCTGCTGCTGTGCTTCCCTGTGCTACTTCCTTGTTGTAGTGACATCACGGCCGAATCCTTGTTTCCTTTTCGTAGCATTTCACATGTGGAGTATATTTTTTTATCTGCATTCAACACAAGATGTAAAGCTAACCCAGGCAATGTTGGCCTAATGCGCCACTCTGTCCAAGTGTAAATAAAGTTAAAAAGATTAGCCTGATGAGTGATGACCGTGTTTGAATCAAGACGGTCAACTCATCAGGCTAATCTTTTTTTTATTGTCCTCTCCTTGTTGATGTATTATGCCAATATGCCATTTAGGTCGAAATCATGATAGGCATATAACTTTATGTTGTGATAATAAGCAGCAGTGGCCTCAGTCAACTACATGTCTTCCGTTCCGTGTGCAACACACTGCCGCTGACCACCACCACACCACATGCGGTGTCGGATGAATTAAAGTCAATGATAGCTATCGGTGCCTGTGATACGAACGGGTAACGGGGCGGGTAACGGGTCCATTTTTTGACGGACGGGGCGTATCTGGTTTCGAGTTTTATATAAATTACGGGTAACGGGCGGGTTGCGGAACTGATGATTGACGGGCGGGACGGGTGCCGGTATCGAAAATTGGACCTGTGCAGGACTCTGGTGTAGAGCCACTGTCGAAGCCCCACTTCAGCAAGCAACAGCGCTAGCAGCAGTAACGTTAGACTGCTGAAGGGCATCTTTCCAAAAATGTTAATGTCCCTTTTCTGCAGTCACAAGGTTGCTTGTTGTCTGAGACATGAATTTTGTTTCATTAGACGTAAAGGTGATAGTCTTGTTTACCGTTTGATGTGGGTTTTCACACAAATGTATTAGCAAAGGGCGGATGCACACCTCAGAAGGCTAGTGACAGGTGCGTAGGGCAATAAAGCATACTTAAAAAGGTTATCTTTGAAAAACAAAGAAGGGTCCCGCACAGTCAGAAATGTTGCTCTTTATTGGTCAACGTTTGGGTCGATTAGACCTTCATCAGGACAAACAATTGTCTGTCCTGATGAAGGTCTAAATGTATCTCGCTTGAATAATACGGCACTCGTCTGCGGCAACCGGAGCGCTCTTCACACAAACACCCCTGGCTTATTTCTGAAGCTATATTCCGCGACGGTTCTTACTGAAGGATGGGTGTTGCTAAAGGATGCGTTTCCCCCGCTGAGGCGTCCCATATTACTGTGTGTGGGCAGTCGTGGGTTTACAGTCTACAGAATAAATATTTTACCTCTGACAGTATGTACTGTATGCCAGGTGGATGAGAGATACTCGGAGGATTTACAAATTAGGCAGGTGGGCTACAAGGGGGAGGGGGACTGGAGCGTAAGGCCTGGCTATTGAAGTGTAGCTAGATTCCAACGTTTTAATGTATATTTTTCATGCTAGCTGTCCATTAATAACAAACAAGTCTAGGGGAGCCGTTTGTCATCCCTAATACTATGGTCTTTATTCATATACATCTCCATTCACAACCTGTCAGTGCACTCAGCCCCCACCCGCCCACGGCTATACACACACACACACTACTAAACCAGCCCTCTGCAAAGAGTTGCACGCTTCACAGTACACATCAACAGGATTTATCCTTATTCTGCACATGCTTACTGCATATGCACATGCAGTAAACAACTAGCACAAAACATTCATTTTGTGTGCACAACAGACGCGCGCGCGCACACACACACACACACACACACACACACACACACACACACACACACACACACACACACACACACACACACACACACACACACACACACACACACACACACACACACACACACACACACACACACACACACACACACACACACACACACACACACACACACACGAAATATTGAAACAAATGTGGCTTTTTGGGGTTCAAATGTGGTAAGGATAATTTGGATGGTAATTGGTAAACTGCTAAAAATGGTGGCCAATGATGTGGCTAGCCCTGTCTGCCACATGTATATTCAATGGCAGTATAGCAAGTGGTGTATTTCCGGAGGGGTGGAAAGAAACAAAAGTAACTCCTCTGCCAAAAAATACAAATGAGAATTTCAGTGGAAATAACAGTCGTCCAATCAGTCTGTTGCAGATTCTCAGCAAATTATTGGAAAAAAATGTAACTGACCAAATATAAAGCTTTTTACAGTGAATAAACTATTTTCAAACGTTCAGCATGCTTACCGCGAAGGACATTCGACTGGTACAGCACTAACACAGGTGACCGTTTTATTTTCCATTTTTACCAATGACAAGCAAAATCAATTGATTATCCAACAGTCACTATGAACATAGAATTACAATATGTCATAACATGGGTCAATAGTAATAAACTAGTTCTTAATTTAACAAAAACAAACAGTATTGTATTTGGATCAAAGTTTTTTTGGTTGATAAGACTATTGCAGCAATGGGAAGATCGTCTGTCTGTTATTAAGAGATGTATCAAATATATACAGTACCTGGCCCAGGCCGTAGCGTAACGGTCTGGGCACCGGACTGGTAATCCAGTCGCAGTGTGCCGCGGGTTCGACTCCCGGACCCGACACGGCCTTTACTGCATGTCATCCCCCATCTCTCTCCCGTTTCCTGTCAGCCTACTGTCTGTCCCTTCAAAAAAATCAATAAAAGGCGTAAGCCGCAAAAAAATATCTTAAAAAAAAATATATATATATACAGTACCACAACAATGCATTCCCCAAATTGTGCAAACAACTGGCCCTCACTCATTTGGATTATTGTCCAATGGTATGGTCTAGTGCTGCAAAAAAGGATTTAGTGAAATTAAAATTGGTCGAAAATAGAGCTGCAAGTATTGCTCTGTGCTGTACAAAAAGAACAAACACCAACAGAATGCATGCCACTTTAGGATGGCCGCTGATGGAGGACAGACTTTATATTTCCCTGTTGTATTTTGTCAGACTGAGGTATTATTTCATCTAAAGTGTCCTGTATTGCAGCTCTGTTCAGCTCTGATGAACACACATATACAATACCAGACATTCACAACAAGGTCTTTTCCCATCTCAGAAACAAATGCAATGCAACACAGAGTAATATATAGAGCAATGAAAGAGCTGCATAGTCTTCCATCACAAATCAGACATAGCAACAAGTAAATTAAAGAAATAGGCCTATCTCATATCACTTGCTTTTTGATGATGGTCAACACATTGCACAGCGTTTAAAATCTTTCCTACTGTACACTGAAATTGTATTCATGGTTGTTGAGATGTTATATTTATTAATCACTTGTTTCATATTTAGTTGTATTTTACGTTTTTTTCTTATACCGTCTTGTAAAATGTATTCATATTATGTAATGTATTTTATGTGTGGAACCCAGGAAGAGTAGCTTCTAATAAGGTAGTAGAAGATAATGGGCATCCAAATAAACAATAAGCCACAGGCTGTCGAAATGACTGCGTGCTGCAGTATCTACAACTAGATCAGTAACCCTTGTTATATGATTGTTTAATGACCATCTCTCACATGCACATTCATCATAACTTATAATGCGTTATTGTATTTTTATCACCCCCCACTTTTTTCATCAACCCTCAGGCCTTCTGAAGCAGTTTAATGTCCTTAATTGCTCTTACCCTGTGTGTGTGTGTGTGTGTGTGTGTGTGTGTGTGTGTGTGTGTGTGTGTGTGTGTGTGTGTGTGTGTGTGTGTGTGTGTGTGTGTGTGTGTGTGCGTGCGTGCGTGCGTGTGTGTGACTGCGTGCATGCATGCATGCGTCCGTGCGTGACTGAGACAGAAATGTTAATGTTTATCTCGTGCTGTGAGTGCGGGAGTTCTTACACATGTGTGATGCCACTGACCAGAGATTAAAATAGGGTGCATTTTGCATCCCAAAACGCAGTTTATAGTTAAGAGATGCAATGAAACAACAACCTCTGCATCCACAGGATGCACTACTGTACTGTTCTTCCTCTGTTCTCTACATGAATATAAACACATTAAAACCATATCAAATTAAATGGAAGTTAAATGCTGCAATTTGCAAAAATGGCAAAATATGACACCTAACGTCGTTGAAGTGGGACTGTCCCTGGGACTCATCTAAAAGACCATCCCTGCATCCCGGGACTCATTACATTGAAAACCTATTTACATCACTGCTGACATCAGTGCCAGGAGCTCGTCTGCCCATGCCACACATCTGTAATGACAGAGGCAGGCTTACATTATGCGTCTGTGAGATTGGGCAATGGGGCAGGCCCACGGGCGTGCCCCCAAGGTTTGTGAGATTGGGCAAGGTTTTTGTCTGCCAGTGTGTGCAATATACCAGTCTCTAGGCCCTAGAGACTGGTATATTGCACACACAAGATTCATTCCCCTAGAGTCTAGGGGAATGAATCTTGTAAACAAGCTCTCACACACACACAAGATGAAATGTATTTGGCTATGGAGACAAAACGGACAGAGCTGATCAAGCATGTAAACATCACTACAGTATACTAATCCTTGAATGTACATATACACACACAGTATAGCAACAGAACCGCTTGCCTACAGTAACAGGTGTTCGGAGCAATCGTGCAAATTTGAATCAAGGTAAAGCATTAATAAAACAAAATCAGACCCGTCTAGACTGAGTGCTGTACTGTACTTGTACCGTGCGTGTGCGTGCATGCGTGTTAAGCTGCGCAACAGTGACACAAAACGCTATTTCCGTGCTTAGATAGATAGACAGACAGACAGACACACATTGCTGCATATAGGAGTGGTTAGCACCACTCAAAAACGGCTGACCGACCGTGATTACATAATTCGTGTAGTGCAATAGTGAGGTTTAACAATGCATTTTATGCTGGAATTGATGTTTTATACAGGTATTGTCTGTGTTTACCTATACAAAAGCTCTTTTCTTTATTTTATTTTTAGGCATGGGCTGGCATAGTCACTCCCCATTCCCTGTCAGTCTACTATATAAAAGGCATATATATTATTTTAAAACCTTTTTTAAAATGGACATAGTCAAGTGTTGACCCCCGACACTGCTATGATTGTCTGCAAACCAAAGTGGGCATGAAATCCCTCAATATTCAGTCAGTGCACAATGTGTATTCAGTATACCATGCGTTGAACGGTTATTTCATCTACGTTTGGGGTGTGATTCAAAAGCTGGCATGTGTTAAGATTTGAAAATGCCTCGTACAAAGCAAATATCTGTGGGAAATTTGTTGTAGGCCTACTCATGCAGGAAATGCTTTCTTGTTAAGTTTTTTTTTTAATGCAGGTGTGAAGTACATGCAGCTATGTTGTTTATTTATTTATTTATTTAACATAACGGTTTAACTTTAAATGCTGATGAGACATTTTGTATTTTGCAGTAATGACTGCAGCAGAAGCCTTCAAATGTTGATTAAATTCACTTCAACGAGAAAGTCGAGAATTGTACAAAGCCAAAAAAGAAAAAAGGGAAGATAGAAAACAACCCAATATAAGACAAAGAAAACACTACCTGGCTCCATCTTCTGAACACAATATAATATATTATTCCATTGAATGTTCAGTAAAGAAGATTACGGTTTCATCAAACCGTAGCCTAAACCTCCAGGGGTATTTCATGGAAACTGTGTCCATAATTCATATTACAGAGCTACTGTGCAACACTTGCGTACTGAAGCAAACAGAGGACAAAGTTTGCCAACCTATCTATTTCTGCTGTTTTATATAGGTCTAGTGTGAAAGATGTCAAACCACTGGAGGATAGTGGTGTCAGAGTCTGTCATGAGGCAGTCTCTTGCCTGGGGGGGGGGGGGTTGGAGTATACAAGGTCAGGGAAAAAAGCAATTGTGTTGCAGCTAAGCATTTAGTGATAATGAGAATGAAACAAACAAGATTCCCTCTTTTCTATCATTTCTATCCCACGATTGTGGGATTTTTGTAACTCAGTGTCAATTATCTAATGTGATCCTGGGCTCTACTCTCCTTCCGCCAACCTGGGCAGAGCAACGGACCGACCTCATGGCTCCTTCAGTGCATGAGCGTCCAAGCCGCTTCTTCACACCTGACAGGGGGGGGAGTTTCCCTGGTTGAATGTATAGCACGTGGAAGGAAGACATTATTCCAACCAGTTCCTTTCCCCTCCATCAGGCGCCCTGGCTGGCCAGGGGGAGACAGTTTAGGCACAAGATATCCTCAAAAACAATCGGGAAATGTGGATAATAAACCAAATAAGCACACTGACATACCTGTCACAGAGCTGGACGGAGGGCGAGTACTCATTTTGTTTCCCTCTCAACTGACTGACGAATGGTTTTACAATCGTGACAGTGTGGGTGGGTCATGACTAGAGATGCTCCGATCGATCGGTGGCCGATCGATCGGTGGCCGATCACCGATCCGATTGATCGGATCGGCCGTGCAAAATCCACCGATCCGCGAAGCCGATCAACAAAGCAAAAAGCTGCGCAGTTTTACATCGAAAATAATATGTGTCACTTTCTCGGTTCTGCACCGCTACTGGAGAAGTATAGCACACACCCCAGGGAGGGAGGGGGGAGCGAGAGAGAAAAGAGAGAGAGAGAGAGATAGAGAGAGAGAGAGAGAGAGGGAGAGGGAGAGCGAGAGCGTCTTCACCCCAGCGAGGGAGGGAGACGGAGAGAAAGGGAGAGAAAAGAGAGAGAGAGAGAGAGCGTCTTCACCCCAGCGAGGGAGGGAGACGGAGAGAAGAGAGAGAGAGAGAGAGAGAGAGAGAGAGAGAGAGAGAGAGAGTCTTCACCCCAGCGAGGGAGGGAGACGGAGAGAAAAGAGAGAGAGAGAGAGAGAGATAGAGAGAGAGAGAGAGTCTTCACCCCAGCGAGGGAGGGAGACGGAGAGAAAGGGAGAGAGCACCTCCAGTCCAGAGCCTTACCTTTTTTCTCATTGACCAGCAGAAAAGTGAGCAAACTATAATCCAAATTGTTAGACAAGTAGTGTGCCCTGATACAACTTTCTTGGAAATGTGTGTGTTGCCTGCAGTGGCAGCCAGCCAGTAAGATGAGCCTGTGCATTTCACGTTTTTTCACCCTGTATATTATAACTTGAACGCATAGGCAAGGCAATCAAGACCATTCATTAATGACAGCTGTGTGAGGATCGCGTGATGATTCTAATGTACAGCACAGGATTCTATAGGTCACCACTTTTGGTGTGACACAAACACGGCTTCCGTTTCTGTTTACAATGCGTTGTCAACACGTGTTGAGTTGACAAAGATTGACAGATTTCGGAGAAGACTGATAGTTTATCCTTTAGTAATTAGGCTGTGGAAGTATTCACACTACTTTTGGATTTATTGGGATTGGCAATTTGGGGAAAGGAGGAGGAGGTGATCAAGCAAGCAGCTCCTCAAGACCACATTGGTAGGCTCAAGGCTGCATTTATTTCCCTTTTTTTCTCTCTCAGGGTGCTATGGGAGCCCCTCCAGCAGGCTAGGGAGCCCCGCTCAGGTTAGCGGAAAATGACCGCAGAGCGCAGGTTGCCAGGTAAAAAATAAAATAATAATAATAATAATAATATTAAAAAACATCGGGATCGGAATCGTCCGATCTTTAAAAAAAATATTGGTGATCGGGATTGGCCCCCAAAAACGTGATCGGAGCATCCCTAGTCATGACCGAAAGAATAAGGTTGCAGATACAAGCGGCCACAATGAGTTTGCTCAGACGAGTGGCTGGCATCTCCATTAAAAGAATGAATAAAGTTTATTATTAGAGACAGCTAGGTGAGAGTTCAGTCACACGTGACGTGAGAGACTGCTAGAACCGCTGCTTCTTGGCTTGGAAAGGAGCCAGCATCTAGTATAGTGTGTCCCTATAGGGGGGTCCTCGCTGCTTGTCCCACTGGAAGGAGACCCCGGGGCAGACCAAGGACCAGATGGGAGGGATTACATCGCCACACTGGCTTGGGAATGCTTCGGGAACCCCCAGGAGGAAGTTGCTAATTTTGGGAAGTCTGGAGCGGTTGCAGATGGATGGATGGATGGACTTTTTCCATCACTTGAAAACAAGGCAGCCACACCGACAGGTCACATGAAAGGTCACATGAAAATGGGCCCACGCAAAACGTGTCGACAGGTACATTTTTATAGGCAAGACGGTGAGTGAAACGAAACAACCCAGTCCCCACCCCCCTGTCCTCAACACCACCACACTCCTTCCTCTGAATTATTGGTTCAATCAATATTATTCGGAATAAGAGAGACAGACCAACAAGATGCTAGATACTTATCTTGTCTGCAAACATACATGTTGTGAAATAGCAGCATCATTCCAAAGACTGCAGAATAATGGTATAAAGAAGATACAGTAGATATCGATGGACTCTTTGCTAAAAGAAGGCTTGTTCAAGATTATCAATCTCACACTGAAGTTGCAGTGCCGATTCGACCAAAATGTCTGAGTCAACACTATCCATAACTCCCCTGCCCCCACATCAATAAAGACTATATGCTGTCCATGGTTGTGTGCCAATAGTACACATTGTAGCGATAACAGGATATCCGGCATCGATATCAAGACCTGTTCTCTTCAAAAGGGACAATATCAAAGATGTGATGTTGGCAAGGGAACATAAACGTTCACACATACCAACTCTGGGGTCTCACCGATCTACAGAGAGTAGAGGGAGGGACGTTTACCCACTTTTACGACGTGTTGGACATAAGCAAATCCTTAGTCCCTGCACCATGAAAGACTCCTTATCAAACAACTTAACGAGACAGCAAATCTAGATCAGGCACCCCCACAGGAACCCATGGACGCCTCTCCTTTACTCTCTGTTGACGATGTGTGGAATGTATTGGCTAAAGCCAAAGCACAGGGGAGAACAAGAAATATGGATTTAAACTGCTTATGCTATGATATGCTGTGATCTGAGAATAGTACTGCAGCAATATCTTAACTGTGACATTTTAAATGTGATGTTCTCCTGTAAATTATAATAATAATAAAGCTTTATTTATATAGCACCCTTTAAGAACAAGTCACAAAGTGCTTATCAGAAAAATATATATAGAAAACATGGATCAAAAAGGCATAGAATACAATAGGATAGATAACAAATTACATTTCTTGATTACCGACTTTCTACATGACTAGTCTCAATGTATGCCGAGTCTGAATCCACGGTCAGATGTATTAATATCCTGCATGATAGTGTAATTAATTAACAAAGAGGATAGCTTTGATCAGGTCCAGCAGACATCAGTTCATAGTAGTTGGAACATTAAGACTGGATTAAGACAGGCCCAGCCACATTCCTAAGGAAAGGGACCCCAGGGACCCCTGCTGTGGACAACCTCTGAGTCACTCTCTTCTCTGGTGACCGCTTCTCTGAACACTACCCAAGGGGGGGAGGCACAAGTCCCCCCCCCCCATCAGGCCCTGCCTGCAGTCGCATCCAGCCCCATGCGGCGGGCCTGCTGACGCTCTGACCTGCTCCGGCTCTCCTTCTCCCTCTACTGCAATCACCACACAACCTTCTACAACCCTGCGAGATGCCACATGCAGGAGACCAGCAGCTTAATGGTGGAGTGACCAGGCAAACCACGTTCACGACCATCCTCGCTGTCCTCCCAAAAGCACATATACGGTAAACTGGGGAGGTTGTATTACGTCCTGTTGGTATATTTGCTACAACATTTATGTTAATTGTTAAGTGCATTTACGATCATCTCTGTGCCAGACCTTTATACTGCACATGCTTTCATTTTGAGAAAAATAGGTACCGTAATTTCCGGACTATAAGCCGCACCTGAATATAAGCCGCACCAGCCAAATTTAAGGAAAATCCCATATACAAGCCGCACCGGACTATAAGCCGCACCGGACTATAAGCCGCAGCTACGTTAGCTCAGAGCCTGAGATGGCTCTGCGTCAGCTGTAAAAATCCATAGATTAGCCGCACCGTTGTATAAGCCGCAGGGTTCAAATCATGGGTAAAAAGCCGCAGCTTATAGTCCGGAAATTACGGTATTTCAATGTGTCCATGGCACGGAAGAAATAAAATAAAAAATAAATAAAAATAAAAGCATTCTAGTAAGAAGAGTACTGTGGCAGGCTGACACGGTGACGTTTTTTCTTGTTGTTTGAATGTTTTTTTTTTATATATTATCTGGTTGCTAAATTGAGAGTTAGGGCATCATGACATTCAGCCCAGGACACTATTGAATCATTCTCCCATATTATATAATATAATTATTTATTTGATGTCATACTGCCCTCCTATTACTTTTATTTAAAAGACAGACAGACAGACGGACAGACAAATGCATTATTTAAAAAAAAAACCTGTGTGAAGTGAATGGTGCAACTCCGTGTGGGGGTCCGCGGGGGGAACGCACCCAGGGTGCCGGCCCGATTCTGGCGAGCCGCCCCACGTCCGAAACGGTTGAGAAATTACAGTTACCGTGTGGGGGGGGGTCCCTCTACTGTACCCTCTACTTTACTGTACTGTATGTACTGTCACTGTACTGTACTGGCACACCCAAAATCACCATAGTTAATATGTCCGTGTGTGTTAGGTTGCGCACAGATGGTGAAAAACAACTATGCTGTTTTCGTGCTCAAGACGCAGCCACCCACCCATCCACACACATAGCTCCGTAAGGGACCACTCAAAAAAAACTGTCACAATGAACCTCAGCAACCACAACACACAATTGTTGAATTCTTCAATTGAAAATCAACATTTGGAATTGATGGCTGTTCTGAGTGTTCTCACAGGATTATTGAACTGTTCCCTGTTACAACTCACACCTTCAACGACAGATACAAACTGTAGATTCACATCAGCATTCAATTCCACCAGAAACAGTTACTGAACATGCATGTTTCATCGCCACCCAGTCATTGGGTCCCAAAATGACACATGAATCACAGAACATTAGTATAGGCCTACACACACACAGCATACAACACAAGCAGAAGCAGCAGCAGCAAGAAAAAACAAAGTTCCTACCTTCATCAGTTGTGATGCCAGGGTCAAACTTTGGAACCCAGGGATAGATAGAGTATCTCTCTCTAGTTCACGCCGAGTCCTCCAGCAACGCCTCCATACAGTTGGCCAGTACTTTCCTCCCACTATCAATGGCACCGACCAGCCACATTTATGCCATTGGATGTACAGCACTGCACATAGCATTCGTAGTAGTAGTAGTGTAGTGCAGTGGTCAGGGACTTAGGGCTCTAGGGTCCAGCGTTCATAGCATGTCACTCAGAGGAGAAGAATGGACTCGCCGGGTTGAGAAGAAGCTGAGCTTGGGCCTTGGGGATCTGGGGTCATAACTCATCACCGGATGACCCTGGCTCGTGTACCTGTGTGGAGCAGGTTGAGAGACACACCATAAGCTTCGACTATAAATAAGTCAAGGTCATACGATTTGTCACACAGCAGCCGTGCCTCGCTCGGGAATCATTTGATTAGTTGATTTGACCCCCCCCAATCCAACCCCTCGCTCGGGAATCATTTGATTAGTTGATTTGACCCCCCAATCCAACCCTTGGGCCCGAGTTTTACAGTCTTTGATATGACCCGGCCGGGGATCGAACCCTGACCTCCTAGTTTCAGGGCGGACAAGGCCACTTTCTGGTAAGTAAGAAAGTGAGCTGACCAAGAGCCACATACTGTGTAGTGTAGTGTGTCACAACTCACTAGCAACAGAAGACAAATAACACTGTACACAGTAATACTACTGTACACAGCCTGGTATACTGCATCCTTCAGGTTACAACATACTGTGTACAGCCTAGTATACATAAGCCTAGTATACATAAGCACTTAATAGAAAAATAATTTCTTGACATTAAGTAGCTCATAACATTTTTATGAAAAACAAGCTCGGCAGATTGAAAGAGGATAATTCAAGCTTGGACTACAGCTGCAATGTTTGTGAGTTTAACGTCGTTTAAGACAAGCAGATCGCAAACCAAATTGGATGAGTGGGGTCGAGTCAACTCTAGATTCATCCCATTATAAAAACAATCTAGAGTTGCAACTTGCGGCTAGGGTTAGCCCCTCTCGGGACCCTACATAAAGCTTTTCTGAAATTTTTATGAGTTTTATGTTGGGTCCCTGGTCGGACATATATTTTCGTATGGAAATTCCAGTACGCGGATGTAGAAATTCTCTCTAAAATAGGATCTGCGCCAAGTGACGGCATTATTTTCCTTGTGTTATTCTGAATTCGGTAACTTTAAGTAGCTATACATCCCGCTGCGAATATCTCCTGTGGCGCGGAAGCCGTTAAGTATTTTTAATCTTTGTTTGACCGATTTGGTCGCTTTATTTCTTCTTGTTTGTTTACCGTTTATTGTACCGCCTCCCGGTGTGCGGTTGGCTTGTGAGGCTACGTCCCTGCCTCTGATCTGCTGTGTCATAGCTATAGCGCCACTAGCTAGCCAGATAGGCGGTACAATGAGGTGTCAATAAACAAGGAAGGAAGAGAAGAATCCAAGCTTCCAAATCGGGCAAACATATATTAAAAATACTTAACGGCTTCCGCGCCACAGGAGATATTCGCAGCGGCATGTATGGGTACTTATACTTTACATATTCAGAAAGCCTCACACTGAAAACTAGATAAAGTGCCAATCGGCACAGGTCTCCAACAGGATTCTTCCTCAGCCTAGTGGGAATATGCATGCACAGTTTCATTGCAATCGGACGCTGCGTTGAGGAGTTGTGGCCATTTGCTACTCCTGAAAACTGTAGGAGCCAATCGTGGCCAATCAGGATGGAATATGAGAAATCAAACAAACCTGTCTTGATCACATGACTATGGAGATCATGTGTAGCGATTTGCGTGAAATTTGGATAAAATCTGAAGGAGTAATAATAGAAAATGTGTTTTACATATGTCGGCCTCCTGGTGGCGCTATAAAGAGCAGATGTGAAAAATTCCAGACAAAGGTTTTTCCTTGGCCTCTAGGGAGTTGGCATACAAAGTTATCCACAGATCCGTGCAGTTAGAGGTAAAAACACTTTTTGGCCAGTTATAGCGCCACCTTGAGGCTGAGTTGAAATTGTTCATGTGGCATTTTGTCCTCAGCCTAGTGGGAATGTGGGTGCACAATTTCACGGAAATCACGCGATGTGTTCATGATTTGCAGTATTTTGTTTGAAACTGAGCACTCCTGTGAACTTTGGAAGCCAATCTTAACCAATCAGGATGGAGTGTGAGAAATCTGAAAGACCGGTTTCGTTGAATGGCTGTAGAGAGACTGTGTACCAATTTGCGTGATGTTTGGACAAAATCTGTAGGTGTACTGTGCAAAAACTTGTTTTGCACAAAGCGGCCTCCTGGTGGCGCTATAACAGGCCGTTCTGGAAAGTTTGGGGCAGAGGTTCATCGTTGGCATCCAGGGAGTGTGTGTGCAAAATTTGGCATCGACCGGGTTAACGGTGGCCGAGATTAGCTGCTAACGGACGGACGGACGGACGGACGGACGGACGGACGGACGGACACACACACGGACGGACGGACGGAGTGCAAAACATACTCTCCCCCTAGGCCTTCGGCCTGGTGGAGACAAATATCGTCAAAGAGCGCGGAGAGCCGCTAAACATGTTGTTTATGTTTTAAAATGGGTGCGTCCCAGGTGGCATGGTAGTAGTGCTACAGGACCCAATGCTATCTGTGTCAACAAAATGTCAGAAACTTCAGTAGCATTTGGGTTCTGCTTGGAGGGCTAGGCTATGCATTGAAATAAATTGAAAATAGAAATCTAGATGTGCAATTCAGGTTGTTGTAACACATGGTTCAATATCACTTAATTAAACCATCGTTGGCAAACAGATTAAAACTGTTATTCTGTAGATGCACATAGCACTTCAAGCACCTTTACGTTTGTTCATTTCAACAGTTACCTCCCTACCTCCCTCACACACACACACACACACACACACGCACACACACACGTCACAAGCACGAACGCTAATGCTTAGCATAGAGCTAACTCACCTGTAGATTGAAAACAAAACGCACAAGAAGTTTGTCATGAAGTAGCCCCATATGTGGGGCAAACTGTCACACACTTGTTGAGAGACTGAGAGACTTCCTAACAAGCCCTATACTCCACGCAACGTCCATGAGGTGTAAAGTTATACATTATAAGTTGTTTATTTCACTATTGCAGCACTGGCAAGTGTGTTGTGCGTCAGCGGCGCGCGTGTGTGGGTGGAGGGGGCGTGGCTACTAGAGGGTGCTTAATAAGCCTCCCCCTCCCAGGGAGAGGAGTCTACTTTCTAGGGCAGTGGTTTTCAACCCTTTCCATGTCAAGGTCCATTATGTCATGTTTTATGTTGTTGTTATTAGAGAAAGTAAAAGGTGAGTGTAATTATTTTTTCATTTGCTGCTTTCTTTCGTTTAAGGGATTTTAGCTGTTTTTGACAGGGGGGCAGGGGCATAAATTGTATAGTGATTTTTATTTATTTATTATTTACTATAGTCCTACTAGACCCCAAGAAATGACATCTGGCCACAAATGATCATGGGATCTACTGAATGTGTCAAACTGACAGGGCCTAAGCACACTTTAGATTCCATGCACGGACAGAAAAGAAGCTGTGTTTTACGTCATTTCCGAGTTTTTAGACAGCTGGTGGATGGAAAAGAAGTGGCTGACTGCCGCGGAGGAGAGCGTTTCCGGGAATCTGTCCGTCGCGGCAGTCAGCCGCGGGGGTGGAGCTTCTTTTCCATCCACCAGCTGTCTAAAAAGCCGGAAAGAAGTCGGGAGTCAGCTTCCTTTGGCCGCGCATGGAATGGAAATGTGCCCATGCTGATATTGAGCCTATGATACACAGTGTGGCTTCCCCCCAGTAGGCTACCTTCACATTCAGTAGACCATAGTCATTCATGGCCTCTCAGACCCACGACTTGACTAAACCTAGTTCTCCACTCCCTCCATTGGCTCCCGGTCGCTGCCCGCACAGAGTACAAAACTCTGATGCTGGCATTCAAAGCAACCAAAGGTATGGCTCCCCCATATCTTGTAAGTCTGATCGCACCCTACAAACCCTCCCGTGCGCTCAGATCAGCCGATGCAAGGAAGCTGGAAGTACCTTCGCTTAAAACACCGGGACAACGCTCCACATGTCCCAAAGTCTTCTCCCTTCTCTATGGAATGTACTTCCCATTGCAATCAGAACTGCAGACTCAGAGTCACTCCCAATCTTCCGCCGTAGTCTGAAAACCCACTTCTTCAGACTCCATCTTAGCCCATAGCACTTGCCTTAATTAGTACTTGCCCTAGCCTCGACCTCCTACAGGCATATGCATATAGGCTCAACTTATGTAACTTAATTAGCACTTTATGTAGACTATAGTGTATAGAGTTATAGTATTAGTTAGTTTCATTAGATAGATATCCCACTGTTAGGTTCTTAAGCTCACATATGATTCATGATGAATATTTGCTATGTATTTGATGTAGGCCTATTACATGTTATTTTATTTGTTCTTGCTACTGTAAATCGCTTAAGAGTGTCTGCTAAATGCCTAAATTGTAATTGTAAATTAAATTTACAATTACAATGCGTGCGGTACAATTTACTAAATTGTACCGCACGCACATGCACACACGCACATGCACACACGCACACGCACACACACACACACTAAGGTTCAAGGTTAAATAATGTACCACAAGAACGAAGGGCGATCCGAGCACTCAAAAAACTCAATATAAAATCAAGATTACAATACATTTTGTCTTGTAAGGTTTTATCTGACCTTTTTCAATGTTGTCAATGTGTTTGCTTGTATTTCTTGCGTTATCCTGTGTGCCTTGTTTTAACTTGTTTTATATTGTTCACTGTACAGCACTTTGTAACTTAATTTGTCTCCAATGACAGGTGTTAGAAATCGGTGGTTAGATTGCAGATTGCATTGTGTTTGACAGTTACCGTAGATATAGTGTACAAATCTAACCATGGAACAGTCTGAAAACTCACCTCTTCAGAATCCATCTTAACCCGTAGCACTTACCCTATAGTCCATATATGTCAAACTCAAGGCCCGGGGGCCAAGTCAGGCCTGTGAATGAATTATCTTTGGCCCGCGGGATGATATTTAATTAGTATTAGAACTGGCCCTCTGGTATATTGCACGGACCACCATAATACTACAAGTCCCACAATGCACTGCGAGTGTATTGTCACACGTGTATCGAGGGCCCGCAAGCGCAAGCATGCGTCTTCTCCTCACTATTGATCAGCAGTGAAAGTATATCACTTTGTGGTCAACTTTCAGCTACCCCTCTACAAAAAAATGTCCCGTGTGTTGAAACACAGTCCGGCCCTCGACTTGTACCAATTTATTTATTTTGGCCCACTGTGTATTTGAGTTTGACATCCCTGCTATAGTCTATGACCTTATGCGCATGCAGGGCTCAACTTATGTAACTTAGATAGCATTTGATGTAGAAATAGCACTCTATGGTAGTGTATACGCATTAGTTACATTATATAGATATTCCACTCCTAGGTTCTTAGCTTACGTATGATTCTTGCCCATGTAGTACAATGTTTTGTTCTTACTGTAATTCGCTCTGCTAAAATGCCTACATTGTAACATACACAACTCAATGACATTACTTTCAAAATGTGGTAACCCAATTGTGAGTAACAAATTAAACTGTCTGGGCAGAGGAGAGAAGCTGGCTGACTTCCTTCTGGATCTGTATTGAACATCCAGTATACTGTGTAACATCTCGTCATTGGCATAGCAGTGAAATATGCTATCACATAACATGGGCATTGCACTGGTTATGTTGTCACAGTGTATTCTGCTTCCAGAGCTCATGACCCAATGTTAGCAGTTGGCGCAAAGAAAATATATCAAATGAAATGTATTATACAGAGATTAAATACTACCTGTTAGCACCATGTTAAACCTTGTTGACTGTGATTGATATTATTCTATGAAAGATGCAAAGAGCATTGTTAATTTCAGTTTATATACACTGCATGTTGTATGGAGTTGTGTTTGAGATCTTGCCACCATAGCCTAGTATGCAGTCCAAGCCATAACCAGTCCAGCCATTTAAAGTTGATAGTTTCACTGATTAAATATATTACAATATTTCTTGGGTGGAATCAGGAAGTTGATCTAAAAATAAATAGAGCAGCTGTACAAATATAGAAGATGGTAAAAATGGATTAAGTGATTTAAGATGAATGTGATAGCCTACTACTTGTCACTGCATGGGGCCCCCCTGGAAACTAGTGTAGACAAAACATTTTCTAGTCCCCATTTGCAGCATCACTGACTGCCACTTACAATAGCTACAGTACATAGAAATGTCTATTTGTATGTCTCTAAATGTTTTGATGAATTGAACAATGTGGACCCTGTTGTAAACAAGTGTAATGCTTAATTGGGTCGTCCACTCACAGTTAACAGTCTTTGTATTGAGTTTGTGCTTGAAATGTACTGTAAATTCTGCAAACTGTTAATAAATATTTCAATCAATCAAAGATGCCCTCTGCTGGAATGTGTCACAATGACCACACTCTGTATAAGGTAAATAAGATAACAACCCTGTAAGCTGTAGTGGTTTCACTAAGGACAAATATCCACGTTTTCTTCAAATAAAAGCTTTTATTAAAACAAAGTCATAATTAAGACAACTTTAAAACTCAATAGAAACCTTTTTAAATGTATTAACAATACTACAATCACATTGAAACTCACAGTACACAAGGTCCAGAGATGGGCAGTATTTGAAATACATGTATTTGAAATACGTATTTGAAATACTTTTTTGTATTTTGTAATTTGTATTTCGATGGGGATGGAAGATGTATTTTGTATTTTGTATTTAGATACATTTTTTGACCCAGTATTTGTATTTTGTATCAAAATACATTTTCAATGTATTTTGCCCATCTCTGACAAGGTCAGACTTGACAGGCCACATTTTGGTGTGAAGGGGAAATGCCTTGGGTGGCATTGACTGGAGTAAATTTGGGAGACTTTGAGAAGTGATAGTGAGCGGCTTGAGATCAGATGGAGAGCGATCAGATCGAGTGCACAGGTATGTACTATACCATTAAATGGCAGGCCAGAGAACACATAGATCAGCTCTTTTGCAGCCACGTTATGAAAAGAGACCTGTCCCGCGTCATAGTCTACAAAGACCCCCACTGCCTGTAGCTTCTCCTTCACCGACAGATTGAACCCAGAAGACACTGAGCCATATGCACGATACTGGCCAGCGTCCAGCACAATGACCCAGCATTCATTCCTAACAGACATGCTGACGGGATACTTTCTGTTAAGAGATGCACTCGCCACTCCTACAGTCCAACTAGTCTTCCCCTTTACCTGGACCTCAAAGTAAAACTTCCCTGATCTGAACCCTTCCTTTGACAACACTGCATGATGTTTAAATCGCTTTCTAGCATCAGGGACATCTTGAGGTGTTGCGCCAAGCATCACTGCTTTCCCATCGGGAGACACGATGAGGTCACAGTGTGCAGTGTCTGGGTCAGGGGGGCAGTCAGCCAGATATTTCGTGAAGCCTCATTTGAAATCGGTAGTTCATATAATGGCCTGTTGTGGCGCTGGACTGGACCCAAAAAGCCCCATAGCTCCATAGAGGCCCATGTATTTTGGCCCAACTTCACCTAGACTGTATTACCTTAATAAACATGGTCATGAATACTTTCTTCTTCCAGTCACTAGTTTAAAGTCTCATTTCTAATGTCATAATATTCTTTTTGGAAAACTATGGTCCCATTAATTAAAAAAATTACCATAAAGTCGCGTATGTTCTGAGGGGCGTGGCTACCGTTACAGTCTATGATCGGGATTCCCCTCCCACTCAAGAGTCTTCTCCTCCCACTCGAGTCAAAATAAAAACCAACGGAGAAGAAGGGGGGAAGTCCCGCCTCGTTGTCTGGGCAGCCAATGACCAGCTGGTACAAAACGGAGCCAGCCAATGGCCAGCTGGTACCAAAAGATGGCGACTTACATCAGGAATTAGCATATCATTACAGGCTTCATTTTACGTTCATGTTAGACCCGGGGAACGCTTTGTCCATATTTTTTACAGTCTATGGTCTGGGTCAAGGGTCACATCCACAGCACAAGCCTTCAGCCGCTGCAGAGTGACTTCCTGGTCCAGAAGAGTTGCACATCTCCGAACGCAGTTTGTATCAGGCAGTTTGAAGTCAACCACAGTGTTCTTCAGGTCCTTGTTCAGCAGAGTGGCAGGCTCAACAGCAACAGGACAAGGCGGTGGTGAGCGACAAAAGCAGGCAGCCAACTCAATACTGTACTTAAGTAGGCCTACAAAGTTATTTTTAACTTTACTGGGCATTTCCAATTTTCAGTACCAAGTTTACTTCTACTCCACTACAAATTGAAAACAACCAGGTGCTCAGAGATGTACAAGTCAATAAAGTTGATCAAAGGGGATGAAACTGATACAAATCGATGGACCGTTATAGAGCAAATCATGTTGGTTTAATAGTATTTTCCCTTTTTTTAACTCCAGAGTGCCAGGATCCCCCCCTTTTTCTCTGATATAGCCACTTCAGCCCTATACATTTTGGCCATTTGAAAATGGCAGATAGCTCACTGTGAGCTTGTAGATTTGCCATTTTCAAAACATTGTTATACATTTGAAAACTTGTGAAATGGGGGTTTCTGCATAAGTATGTGTATTTTGATACCAATAGGCCTACTATAATGTAGTTTTACTCAAGTAAAATGTTAACCAGTTTGTTCTTGAAATATTTCTTGCAGTATTGGTATTTTAACAAGTATCTGACAATGATTGAATTAATACATTTTCTTCTTACCTCGACTGTGGTGCAATTAAGTTTCAAAATAAATAAATCACAATGTGTGGGTTCACGCAGGGTGGCTGTTGACTGCCAAACCTGTGCAAAGCTAACGTTTTTGACTAGTGAACACAGCTGAATGGAATCACGTTAATTGCGGGTGTGTTTCATTTAAGTTTCATCATCATCAGTGGTGGAAAGTAACTAGTACATATACTCAAGTAGGCTACTGTCTGTACTTAAATAAAAATTTTAGGTATTTGTAGTTTACTTGAGTATTTCCAATACCTTTATTGTACCTTTATCAAATATTGTACTTACCCGATCCACCACAATTATTTTAAAACGTTTTACTAGTTACATTGTAGATTTCAATTATTACAAAACATATAGTAACCACTTCAATAGGCTACTATAGGCTAGAGGCCTACATTTTGGCCATTTGAAAATGCGTTGCATTGCGACGCATTGTGAGCTTGTGGATCAGCTATTTTCAAAAGATGTTTCTACCTGTATAGATCTAACCTCTTGTGTCAGTGTCAGTGTCAGTGTCACAAGCCCCCCCCTGGAGACCAGGGGGGGCTTGTGACACTGCTCTCAGCAAATGTGTTCACTTCTCAATCCGTATTCTCGGTGGAACTTGAAGCAAAAATAGCAAAAGTAGCCTACAATGCGTCCTCACCTTAGTCTTCAATGTTTGTGTTTACACAATGTTTGTGTTTACACAATGTTTGTGTTTACACAAACACTCAAAGCTGGCCATGCATGGTTGAATGGCATTCAATATTTGGGGCGCCTGATGGAGGGGAAAGGAACTGGTTGGAATAACGTGTTCCTTCCACGCGCTACGTCCAACCAGGGAAACTCCCCCGTCAGGTGTAAAGGAGCAACTTGGACACTCGGGCATGAAGGAAGCATGAGTTCAAGTCCGTTGCTATTCCCCATGAGAGGGTGTGTAGAGCCCAGGATCACATTAGATAATTGACACAGGGGTGAAAAATGGGTTATAAAATCGTGGGAAAATTATAGGTTATCTTTTTTTTTTTTAAGATATTTTTTTGCGGCTTACGCCTTTTATTGATTTTTGAAGGGACAGACAGTAGGCTGACAGGAAACGGGAGAGAGATGGGGGGATGACATGCAGTAAAGGCCGTGTCGGGTCCGGGAGTCGATCCCGCGGCACACTGCGACTGGATTACCAGTCCGGTGCCCAGACCGTTACGCTACGGCCTGGGCCAATTATAGGTTATCTTGCGCAAACTGCTGGCGGAACTGAAAACAACATGCATGCTCACGTGGAGGGTAAGTTCGATTCTGAGGGGAGTGAGAAAATTATACACCATCTGTCCATGTCCCACAGATCAGATGTTCATATGTCATCAGTATTGTTGTAATCTCTAAACTGGACCCTCGTCTGGTTTAGAGATTACTTTTCTTTTTTTTTTTTTAGATTTATTTATTGATAATGCAAATATCATTTACAACAATGAATTACAGAATCATGATTTATTTTAATTTTTTTAACTCTCGTCTGGTTCTGACAGACTGGTAGTGTGTGCAGGCTGGGTGGTGTGTTATAAAACCAGTTGAAGTATTCCTTTGGTACGGCGACTGCGGCGGCGGGCCCGGGAGAATAACGAGACAGTATCACACTAAAGGTTCACAAAGTTTATTACACAACAGGGAACATAATAATGCTGGATCATAATGACGTGACAATAAGATATGAGACAAAGCAACGTGCCTAATGCAGCAAGGCTGACCTTGCTGGCGCTGAGATGTCTCTCATAGCCTATCTATAAAGTATGCTACAGTACAGGCAGTACACAATACATATCAAGTACACTGTATCTCAAGTACACAGACTTAGATGTACATGAACAACTCATAACATAACAAGTATGTGCCCATATATTGGAATGCCCAAACAGGATATGGACATATTGTTTGGATCTGCAGTTCTGGACAAGAGTATAATCCAAACTACTCAACGGTGGACACCGCACTCCCTCGAGGACTTGCCGCTGTACGTGTCACGTTTGAAGTCAGTCGGTACAATAATGGGAATAGCGGTCAGATCTGTGGCTCTGGACAACCAGATCTCTATGTCATGAAGACAGAACATTGCCCTTTTGGTCAAAACCATGGAGAGTGCCGTAGATTTAGAATTATGAGCCACTTTTGTTGGAGAGTAAACAAGGAAGTGAACGGCAGTGTGCATGCGTGAAACACTCCATTAGCATAATTAGTGTTAAGATAAGGGCCGGGCTAACTATAGTTAGCACTTCTGGCAGAACCTTTCCATTTAGCAAAGAAGAAAGACAGTTTTTTCATCTCACAGAAAGGTTGTATAAAGGTTGTGCATCATCACTCGGTGTCTCCGTTAATTTTTCTAAATCTGGACAGCCTTAGAGGTATTTGCATCTTGCTTTAATTTCATTACTTCAAAGTGCTATTTTGCGGGGAAAAACCAGGTGGGGAGAATGCATCTTTGTCACTGGGCTTTCTCGATCCCCTTGATGAAGGAGGGGGCAAAGAAATCTCTCCTTGACATTCAGTGAATAATCTAGTCTCCTTGGGTGGAACGTCCTGGCCAGATAACAAAATGCCGCGCATATCAAATTGGGGGCCGACCAGCAGAGCACAACATCAGCAGCAAACTCAACACCGCTACAGGATTCTATCAGCATTCTCATCAAGGATGCCTTACTACTCAGCCTGATGGCCGTGCACGCGTCTGCACTTTCCCTGGCTCTCCGAAAGCCTTCCTAGATGGGGGGGGAAAAGACAGCAACGGGGAACAAGCCATTGTGTGTTTCCAATGCGATTAATTTGAGTGAGCCAGTCTGCAAGCAGTGCATTGCATTGGATAATGTTCACATCATCTTTTACACCACACCAACACACCTGGCGTGAGGATAGGCTTCATATGACAAGCTACTTTTTGTTTATATACAGTATATTCGTTTCGTATACCTTCTGGAAACTGAAGCAACACATAGGCCTACCTGTTGTCTCTTAAAATGCAGGTCTAATGGTTATAAGTTATAGGCCTACAGCTGTATGTTCTTTCTATACATTAAAAAAGGTGCATTGGGGGAAAAAGAGAAGAAAAACAGGTGACTGAACAGAGCATAATTATTGTTTCTCTCTTTTTTTCTCATTTAAGTTTTCCTGGGTTAACCGGAAAAGTTTAAGAATTACAGCTTATAGAAGTATTTTGCCATTTCATGAGGTGATCCGAGTATATATTTAGTTCAATACATCCCCAACAATCATGTTCCCTCATCAGTCTGAAACCTTAAAACAATCGCCTATTGTATTAGAGCAAGAACTGTAATTAAATTTAACAAAGGGGCTTTTCGCTTTTGTGCTCACTGATCTCCAGCCAGAACCCTATCCTAAAATTAATTGTACCAAAAATAATAGGAAGAGCTCCCCTTTGTTTGTGCTGGAGGCAGGCAATTGTGGTTTGAATGCATGGCCATAGTTAGCCGCAATTTGCAATTCTAGATTTTTTTTATACTGGGATGAATATAGAGTTGCATTGACTCCCTATTCATCCAATTTGCTTTTGCGATCTGCTTGTATTAAACAACGTTAAACTCACCAACATTGCAGCTGTAGGCCAAGCTTGAATTACCCTCTTTCAATCTGCAAAGCTTTTGTTTAATAAAAATCCACATGTTATGAGCTACTTTATGTCCAAACTATTCCACACATAATTCCGAGCGGCTGTGTGCGACACCAGCCATCAAACAAGTCGTGTGGAAGAGCGCTTGTTTAATAGAACCTGCGTGTGCAGGTGTGCATACGCACTGTGCAGGTAAAACACCCAACGAAGACACCCAACTGGTGTCTCACACAGCCGCTTGGAATTATGCATGGAATATTTAGGACATAAAGTAGCTCATAACATGTCTACGGTGGACTTTTATGAAACAAAAGCTTTGCAGATTGAAAGAGGATAATTCAAGCTTGGCCTAGAGCTGCAATGTTGGCGAGTTTAACGTTGTTTAATACAAGCAGATCGCAAAAGCAAATTGGATGAATGGGGAGTCAATGAAGGGTATTGCAAATGCAACTCTAGATTCATCCCATTATTTTTTTTAATCCCCCCCCCCCCCCCCCCCCCGGGAACCCCCACACGGAGTTGCACCACTCACTTCACACGGGTGTGATTTTTAATGTCTGTAATCTGTCTCTATCGTCCACTTTGTCAGCGCTGGCACATGCCACAGTGCGTACTTTGCTCAGCCAATCAAATCATCGCTATTATTCACACAAATGCACAAAGCTGGGCATAAAGAAAGGGCTCTCAGACGGACTCTTTGATATGACAGAAGAGGTGATGGGTTGATTTTGAAATGCTGTACTGCACAATCCAGCCAGACATTACATGATCAGTGATTTAATAACAACAGTGAGTATCCCCCCCCCTGAAATAATGGAGGACAGCATAAAATGCATTTTCAAACGATTTCAGTTCTGACATTAGGGTGACAGACAAGTATTTGAAGATTATGAGTCTATGTTTAACTCATTTGAACATAGTGACCCGCACGCACCGTCAAAGATCTCCTCCCACTGAAGAAGGTCTTTGACTGAAACGTTTCTTTAATAGATTTGCAAGTGCAGACGGCAAGCGGGTCAGTGTACTTTTTGTGCATTTTCGGAATACTTTGAGCCCTGCCTATATACCTATGCACCCGTCTCTGAGCCGATCAGGTGTGCTGCGTGCATAGTGCAAAATCATCATATCATAATATATGTATGAGCTCTCCTTTAAATCTGTGGCCACCGGATGACCATCTATTTTCTGCACTGGGTCACATATCATTATACCCTGAAATAATGAGATCATAACTAAAGAGAGAGAGTGAAGATTATTTTAGATTGGACCATGCACTTTACCATGGCATGGGTACACAATTAATAATAATAATAATAATAATGATGAATAATAATAGCTCAGATTTATATACCGCTTTGCCCAGCTGTACCCAAAGCGCTTTACATAAAACACTAGGAACAAACTTTAATTCAAGAAAACAAAAACAAAACAAAGCGAAGCAAGTAAAATATCAATGCTAGGTTAAAAACATAAAGGGCTAAGCAAGGGCAAGGGGGACATCTTAACCAGTCCTCAGCTGGGGAAAGCTATCTCGAAGAGGTGGGTTTTGAGTGAGGTTTTGAAGGAGAGGAGGGGGCTAGGGATGATTGGGGAGTGCAATGGTGCATTCCAGAGGTTGGGGGCAGAGACATAGAAGGCCATGTCCCCCCAGGTGGCAGTACTTGACCTCGCGGACCCTCAGGAGGTTAGCTTCACTGGACCTGAGGAGGGGCGGGAGGGGGCGTAGCCGCGTAGGGTATGAGAAGATCTGAGAGGTAGGGGGGAGCCAGGTTATTGAGTGCGTTGTATAGGTGGTGAGCAGGGTTTTGTAGTGAATTCTTTGTTTGACGGGGAGCCAGTTTAGGTTGTGGAGGACAGGTGCAGTGATGTGGTCTTTGGAACGTGTACTGGTGAGCAGACGGGCAGCTGAGTTTTGGACGTGTGTGGTATCTGATGGAACCACAATTCACATTAATATAGTATAAATAACTTTTAAACTAAACGTGTAAACCTGGGTATCTTGTCTTCCCTATTTGAGAGACTACAGGACATGCTTGGATAGGCACCATTCACAGCTTGCATTCTAAATAGCTATAGGCCTACTATTGATCTGGCTTGTTGATAGTGAGAAAATAGCCAGGTCTCCATTGTGCTTCCTAGCTCTGTGACTTGACCATTACCTTATATGGAGACAATTTGGGACAAAGGACCACCTTCCCATTGATGTCTTTGTCCTGTGCTGTATAAAGATCCTACTAAATGTTGGTAACTGTGTTAGTTGCCCACACGCCGGCTGGCTTACTGTAGGAGTTTTGTTCTTTGTCTCTGAAAATAAACTTGGAACGCTGAAAGATCTGCCTCATTCATCCGTCTGCCTGCGCCTCTTCATCTATCTTCATCTATCTGCCTAGTCTTTATGTTTGTTTGTGTGCTTTATAGGGAGAGAAAAGCAGTCTCCTCTCTTTATAGGTATTTTACTTCAGACGTGTTGGAGTTTATTGAGGACTTTGGAGGTGTTGCCGTTGAGGATACTGTTGCAATAATCAATCCGGGATGTAATGAATGCATGGATGAGTGTTTCGGCGGCTGGGAAAGTCAGAGAGGGCCGGAGGGCGGCGGGCAATGTTCCTGAGGTGAAAGAAGGCCGTTTTGAGGTGAAAGAAGGCAGTTTTGGGGGCACGGTGGCACAGTTGGTAGTGCTGTCGCCTCACAGCTAGAAGGTCCTGGGTTCGATTCCCGCTCGGGACGCTGTGGGTGCTGGCGGCGTGTTTCCTCCTCCGCGTCATCAGTGCCCATACCCGAAGGCGGGGTTTGGCGAAAGGGCCTTTCTGTGTGGAGTTTGCATGTTCTCCCCGTGTCCCCTAGGGTAGGTACCCTCACAAAAAACATGCAGTAATCCTTGTCTCTAAACTGCCTCCCCCTGGCCAGCCGGGGTTCCTGGTGGAGGGGAAAGGAACTGGTTGGAATAACATGATTGTTCCTTCCACGCGCTACGTCCAAACAAGTCCGTTGCTCTCCCCATGTCCCCCATATATGGGGACTAGGTTGGTGGAGGGTGTGTAGAGCCCAGGATCACAGATGATTGACACAGGGGTGAAAACTGGGTTACAAAATCGTGGGATAAAAATTATTAAAAAAAAAGAAAGAAGGCAGTTTTGGAGATCTGGTTTATGTGGGGGAGGAATGAGAGGGTGGAGTCGAATGTGACACCAATTGAGGTTTGCGAATGTGGGGGGAGGTTGTTACAGTGGAGCCGTCGATGTTGAGGGTGAAGAAGGTGAAGTACATTAAACAAATAACATTGTTGTGACTATAGCTATTAATATTCCAGCCCTTGTGCAGTTCCACTGCTGTTGCGTTTAGACACAAGTTGATTCAATTAAATAAAGAGTGAGCAGTAAGCTCTATTCTATTCTGTATTTTTTCATTAGAGTCACGTCTGCCCATACACTGTCTGCTGGCAGATGTAGTCCATTAGTTGCCATTAGCCTGTCAAAAGATTAAAGTAGATAATAACTAGATAAAGTGCCAATCGGCACAGGTCTCCACCAGGATTCTTCCTCAGCCTAGTGGGAATATGCATGCACAGTTTCATCGCAATCGGACGCTGCGTTGAGGAGTTGTGGCCATTTGCTACTCCTGAAAAGTGTAGGAGCCAATCGTGGCCAATCAGGATGGAATATGAGAAATCAAAAAATCCTGTCTTGATCACATGACTATGGAGATCATGTGTACCGATTTGCGTGAAATTTGGAGTAATAATAGAAAATGTGTTTTACATATGTCGGCCTCCTGGTGGCGCTATAAAGAGCAGATGTGAAAAATTCCAGACAAAGGTTTTTCCTTGGCCTCTAGGGAGTTGGCATACAAAGTTATCCACAGATCCGTGCAGTTAGAGGTAAAAACACTTTTCGGCCAGTTATAGCGCCACCTTGAGGCTGAGTTGAAATTGTTCATGTGGCATTTCGTCCTCGGCCTAGTGGGAATGTGGGTGCACAATTTCACGGAAATCACGCGATGTGTTCATGATTTGCAGCATTTTGTTTGAAACTGAGCACTCCTGTGAACTTTGGAAGCCAATCTTAACCAATCAGGATGGAGTCTGATAAATCTGAAAGACCCGTTCCGTTGAATGGCTCTAGAGAGACTGTGTACCAATTTGCGTGATGTTTGGACAAAATCTGTAGGTGTACTGTGCAAAAACTTGTTTTGCACAAAGCGGCCTCCTGGTGGCGCTATAACAGGCCGTTCTGGAAAGTTTGAGGCAGAGGTTCATCGTTGGCATCCAGGGAGTGTGTGTGCAAAATTTGGCATGGACCGGGTTAACGGTGGCCGAGATTAGCTGCTCACGGACACACGGACGGACGGACGGACGGACGGACACACGGACGGACACACGGACGGACGGAGTGCAAAACATACTCTCCCCACATGCCTTCGGCCTGGTGGAGACAATAATAAGCCAGATTGTCTTGAATGTTGGTAATGTGGCTGGACAAAATAATATAAGCAACATTTAACTGAAAAATGCATGTTATAAGTAACGTAAAGGACCAAACCAACAGCAAATTTGTTATTTGACATTACTGCTGAATTGTCCAAAAGCGTGTTTGTTGTTTTTGTTAATTTAATTTGTGCAGAATCATTCAATGTGCAGAGAGATAATTCAACACAAATATAATTGTGTGATTAGGTTTCTTTTTGTTTTCTTCTTTTCTGTAAGCTTTGTTATCTACTTTTAATGCATTTTAAAGCACAGGTTCAGTGAAAGGTATGGCAAAAGAAAATTCTCTGGAGAAAAGACATATATGACTTATTAACCTAGTTAGTATTACCTGTGCGTGCGTGCGTGCATGAGTGCGTGCGTGCGTGCGTGCGTGCGTGCGTGCATGCGTGCATGCATGCATGCATGCATGAGCATTCGTGTTATTGTCTATCCCACTAACTTTGCAGTCTGCTCACACATGCACAGAACTCTCCCTTGGACAAACACAGCAGTCTCCTCACTGATGGATGTGGATCTAAGTGCCACCACTGTTGCTAGCCCTCTGCATTTTTTCTGCTCTTGCTCCAAAGCCTCCACTTGCTTGACACTGGCTTCTCTGTTTGGCCTCTTTGTGTGCAATATTTGCACCTGTTCCAGCTCTCTCTCTTTGCCACAGTTCTTTGTGTCTCTCTCTCTCTCTCTCTCTCTCTCTCTCTCTCTCTCTCTCTCTCTCTCTCTCTCTCTCTCTAGGAGCCGTTGACAAAATCCAAGAACTATGCTATGCAAATTTCCTCCACAATGGTTGGGGGAGAGGAGGAAAACGTATTGCTTTTCATAGAGAAAATGTGAGTCTGCATACTGTATGAACGTACGTGCCCGCTCCTCCAACTGCACTGTAAGTGTGTGTGTCTGTGTGTGTGTGTGCGTGCGTGCGTGCGTGCGTGTGTGCTTGTGTGTTGTTTGCACGCATGCATGCATTTCAGACTCTCCCCTTGCAGTCAATATGTAAATGCGTTCCGCATGCCTCCTGCCGGTACAGCAGAGCTCAGGTGTATTGAGGCTCTTACGATGGGGTGATATAGACGAAAGCTCCATGCATGGTGACTACCTGGTCCCAGCTGTTCTGTCCTCTTCCACCTATTTGCTGAGATTTGTCAGAATAAAGGTCGGGATGCACTGCAGAGGGCAATCAGGCTGGCTGGCAGGCAGGCAGGCAGGCAGGCAGGCAGAGAGAATGAGGGAAGACCCGATTCAAAACAGCAACACAGACAGCTAGGGAGGGGCCTTTTTTAGACTGCAGCAGCAGTAGCAGTGTGGAGAAAGTACTCACATACACTTAGCATCAAGTATCAATACTGCAATGCAAATACTCTGTTACTCTGTAGAAGTCCAGGAATAAAAGTACAAAGGTATTGGTATCAAAATGTACTTAAAGTACCAAAAGTAGAAAGTATAGTATTTGTGCAGAATGTCTCATTTCAGGTTTTCAGATGTATAGGCCTACAAATCATTTGAAAATATGGTCACATGTAGTAAAATTATACAATATTTGGATCTGAGATGTAGTGGAGTACTGGAAAGTACTGGAAGGTACTTGGAAATACAAATGGTAAAGTACAAATACCTCAAAACTGTACTTAAGAGTAAATGTTACTTTCCACAACTGGCAGTAAGCCTATATTATGCCATGAAGGGAAGACATCAGTGCTGAGCTGTTTCCCCGCCTCTTTAGGGAAGAGAGTGCAATGCTAGGAGACGGCGAATGCACTGAAGGGTGTCACTAATAGTTTAACACATTCTGACCTGAGATCAGATTCATACGAGGTTTCCGCCGGACACACACTGGTCTGATGAACCCATTCTGACCTGAGATCAGATTCTAAAAAATGTCAAGTCGCTCTTTGATTTTTCAAAAATAGCAGACCTACAAGCTCGTATCGCGCCACTCGGTGGCGCGATATGAGCTTGTAGATCTGCTATTTTTAAATAGCTAAAGCACGACATGATGCTGACACCAAAATGGGTGCCCGGTCAGAATGGGTTAAGATTGAATTAAAGTGTAATTAGGGAAATCATTACCTGACACTCCTGCAGTGGGGGATTTGGTTAATTTGCCGAGCTATATATCCTTCGGCTAAAGGAACCAACCGCACGACGTGTCTTAGAAGATTTTCATGTCAAGGGTGACTGAGTGCGACGTAAGTAGAAGTGGAGGAGGAAAATTCATAATGCCCTGCCTCTTCAATAATAGAGCTTGTATTCATTCAAATCTCCTTCAGAAACGTGTTATGCCGTATATACATGACGGCAAGGGCGGTGCTGACAGAGGCACATCCTCATGAAGCGAAACACAATTACTGTGATGGAACAGCTGGGGGAAATGCACACGTATGGCACAACAGGGGACATGCACACATATCGCACAACAGGGGAAATGCACACATATCGCATATATATACTATCATATTGACCAAAAGAAAAGTAGGCCACGCCAGTCTCTAAATGATATTTGATCAAATTAAAACCCCTTTACTGTATTCCCATTTCCCACTCCACGTGTGGGTTTTGAATGGCAATTGCAAGTGATGTGGTCCAGCTTTCGGAGTGTCACTGTAGAGACAGTTTTGGTATCACTATATCATCCTGAAAATGTTGTTGGTATACTGTAGCTGCCTAATGATCAAATTCTGGCCAAACAACCTAGCTACAAACAAGTTACATGACCGCAATTAGCTCTACGTCCCTCTGGGAAAGAGATTTATGAGCTTGAAGCTGCAGAGTGTGTTTGTGTGCGCGCGCGTGCGTGCGTTTATGCAAAGAGAAAACCCGCCCTCAGAGAGGAAATTATTTTTTAAATGCTGCACCGGGGCCAGCAGTGTACGTTGTATGATGACTTTCTCTATACACACAGGATGCTAAATTATTGCTCCTCCTCAACTAATCTATTCATGTCAGTTAAATATAGACCTGGTATGAGAGCAGAGGATGCTGTTGGATCGGTGTAAAAACATCTGCTATAGGCAAAGTGCAAAGAGCATAGGTTTAACAATGGGACCTGAGGTTGCTACCGATAAACCATGCGATTCGCTTCCAAGTTTAAAAAAAAAGCAATCTTCTGAATAATTGCGCATAGATGAAGGTGAGGGATTATGGAAATTCTTATAAAATAAGTACCCCCTATAACCCTTGGTTGGATTTATCCGGTTCAAAATGCAGAATAAAGGCATGTTCTGATCTTTAACATTCACCACATCAGTGGGTCGTAGGTGGGTGAATAACACACTGGTGCAGTGTGGTGAGGTCACACTCTGCAACAATGAATAAATTGTTACAGAATTTAAATACTATGTAGGATGGCATTAGGCGGATGCTTTTGTGGGTACGCTGAATACCAACAAAATGTCTACAGCAAAAACATCACATCCAGTGTTTGTTTTCTGGCAAGCTTTGTACTTCTTCCAGGCCAGTATATATACGTATAGGACATTTCACAAGCAGCTCCCTTCACTGAATTCCATTTAGGTGCTAAGTGCTTGCTGAGATCAAATAGTTTCATTTTTGTTCCAGTGCACTAGCGCACCACTGTTCCTGAGCTGATGGCAGCTGATGAGGTCTTAGAGAGCCAAGCCTTTTATTCTCCCGAGAGCATGTCCCGAAACAGCATCTGGCCCTGCCTGCGGGCCTGACAGCCAAACACGCGCGCGCACACACACTGCAACGCACCACACACGCACGCACACTGCACCGCACCACGCATTCTAACTGTTCTTCAAAGCCCATCTGGACGTCGTACAGGTATTGTATTTCACCCGTCCTGCCCATCTCCCTTCCCTCTGTGCTGCATTAACCCTGCCCATTTGCAGTGGTGGAAAAAAATACTCAAGTGTTTTACTTAAGTAAAGGTATAAACACCGCAATGTAGATGAGTCATTCCACGAAACCGGTACGATTTGCAGTCCCTCTGACCTTTTCAGGTGTATTTTATCGATCTATTTTTAAAAGCTTTTGTCATCAAATGTAATGTTCCCTTTAATATTGTGTAAACATGTATGCATTTTATCTTGACATTATCTTGCTTTCTTTATAGACACCCCCTATTTTGTCAATTTTTTCATGTCCCTAATGGCCACCGATGAGAACTGGACTTGAGATATGACCATTAAAAATGTACAAAAATCCATAAATTATGCCATTCACATAAATCTACCTGTGCTTTATTACTGGTCATGTTTAGTTTTTGAATAAATAGATGATTAATCACTAAAATAGCAGCTCTGTCCCCCAGTCACACTCAACCCCGTTACACAAGTCATTCTCGCCTCCATAACAATAGCGAGCCATATGAATCACCACATGCTTACATTTATAAAATACTAGAGCGGTGGCCGTTGGGCACTGGCCCACTTGCAACGATGCAAGTTGGAAATGGATGCTCCACCCAGATATTCTGTCCGTGTCCCTTTTATGCCCATATATGGAGTTCTTTGTCAGGCATGCCCAAATATAGCCTGGCTCCAGCCCTGAATCGCTAGCCACGCCCATTAAGTGTTCTGGCGATTCAGGTCTGGAGTCTCTCCTGACGACAGTGTCAGCTACGTTCGGAAATCCGAACGTAGCCAAGTAGTAAGCTGATTGGCCATCAGCCCCGTCACTCAACAGCGTCAGACAACAAACATGGCTTCCCCCACTGCGGTAACACTAACTCACGACTGTATCAACCTGGCTATTACATCGACGTATGATAAATAGTTTCTTTACAGACACGAGAGGTTTTATAAACATCATCATCCGACATATTTTACCGCTTTTGTATACTGCAAACACGTTAGCCATAGCCACTTGATTGACAACAACGGGGCTTTCAGTCTGAATAATGAAGTGAAACGAAATGAAAATTCAGACTGTCAGGCTAGCCCAAATATGGAGTCTATGCAGATGTCAGAACTTCATTGTGATGTCAGAACAGGCCAGCTCCATATGGAGATAAATGGGTGATCAGGTCCAGAGCCCGGGCAGATCGAGGCTTTTGTGCTGGTTCTGGACAACCGTGGGTCCAACGGACTCGACACTGGGCACTGCACACCCTGTGGTGGTGTGGAACGTGTGTGTCGAATTTTGAACATTTCCATAAGCTGAAACACTGTTGTAGCCTATACAACTCTCCTGGTTTTGAGAACTCCATAACTTTATACCTGTAACAGTGCACATTTGTTTTACACACAGCCATGTTCCATTATCAAATAGCAAGATGCATGAATACAGTATGAAGCAGGCCCTGATAAGTCTTAATGGACATACTGTAATTGTGTCACACAACAAACAGTGTTGGCCCCCGACTTCAAGTCATTTTATAATATGTGGCTAGGGGTGGAGCTTGAAACCCGATATCAGAAAAAACCTCATATAATAATAAATAAGGAGATTTTACACTGACCTACTGTATGGGCCTGAGGGCTCGGCAAGGTTTACTTATACATTTTTACTTTAATGGTCAGCTACAACAACCCACTTATTCTCGTTATACAATTATGTGAGTATCACACTGAAAACTCGGAAAGCTGTCGGCATGCTCACTCAAACACCATCAACTGATCCAGAGTGCTGCTGGTTTTCTACCTCTCTAAATTCTTCCTCTCTAGCTCCCTTCACTGGCTTCTGCATGGCTGCTGCCTGCGTCTGATTCAAAACACTGTTGCTGACCTATACCAAGGGGACCAAGGTCACCAGTACACCCCCTACCTCCAGGACACCATCCACCCCTACACCCCTTCCCAGTGTTCACACACATTTAGATCGGCTAACACTGGACATCTGTCTCTCCCCTCCCTACAACAACAACAACACCACCACCACCCTGGCCATCGTTCCGAGCGTCCTAGCCTCTTCTCCCTCCTGGCTCCAAATCTGCGGAATGACCTCCTCTCCCTTCAGCCCTGACCACATAGATTCACTGACTCCCCATGTTCTGCTGCAGTCTGAAAAGCCACCTCTTCAGTGTAGCTCACTTCACCCCCTATTATATTTTATCTCTTGATAAAGTAGATGCTGGTTTTATAGTAGTTTTTTTTTTCCGTTTCTATAGCCTATATGAAGATGCATGTTGGTTTGTTGTTCACATGTTATGTATATGTTATAGTTACTTTGTAGCCCTTTCTGTTTTCTATGCACTCTCATGTTTGACCATTTACCCTTTTTATTGTTTCGGGATAGGATAAAATCACCTGCTAAATGCTTACATTTTATGGGGGAATAACTGAGAAGGAAAGAATAGCATATAATACAGTCACTTCAGGTTTAAACAACAGGGACCTCCAACCAAGCCAAGTAATCCTAGGATGGGAAGCCCTTTCGTTTTTTGTTTTGTTTTCCCTCCAAGATAGGAACCCCTACAGTATATAGCAGCATAACATTTTTTAATAAATGTTAGACATTTTTCAGAAAACTTAGGTCAGTATTTAGAAGGCGTTTTTAGAATCAGCCTCGCAGTCCTAAATGGGTTATGCTTATGAGTTGCTGAAATTGAGAACCAAGCCTAGAAGTGCTGACAAGGGAGGAAAGGAACCTCTTAAACCTATGGCATACAGTCCAGAATGCGCTCTGAGGTATCCTTTGGGCATAACAACATTAATTGCAGGACCTCGTACCTATCCATATGGCCAATGGCCATTATACAGCAGATACAGCATAATAGAATGTCCATTCTTGATGAGGATTCTTAATAGCTGAACATTTTGATATCATCATCAGTGCAAGGCAAAGTCATCTTTGCGTGTTACTTCAGTGTTTTTCCGTGCGATAAAAATGCAATAACAATTTTCTTTTTACAATCAAATGAAGTTAATGGTTTTCCACCAAAGAGAGGCCGCATTTTGGAAATAACAATTTTGCTACTGCAAATGAACTGAACTCCCTGGTGAAGGGAAAAGCCCGCGAACATTCCTGGTTTAACCTCAGTGAATCTTGCCAGACCCGTGCTTATGATATTACAAACAAACGCATGTGTGCACAGGCACATGCACACACGGACACACACGGACACACGGACACGCACGCGCATGCATGCACACTATAACTACATTCTTGAACTGGATATTTGAATGTCAGAATCATTTAATACAAGAAGCGACACCAGGGAGCGACTTGGAAAGTGGGGAGGGAGTAAAGAGGATGAGCTTTTCATTCTGTCTGGGATTCTATTACTCTTTCTTTCACTCTTTCTCTCTCTCTCACACACAAAAATGCACAGGCAAATGCATATGCACAAGCCTTGCTCACTGATTGGGCCTAATGGTCAATGTAAAGTGAAGTTCTGGTGTTGTGATACGGTTACCTATATAAAATCGTAAATACAGCTGCAGGCCGTAACAAACGGCATCATATAGAGCGTCACAGTCTCGCCCCTTTCATGACGACGCCAGGCCCAGGAAATAATTCCCAATGCATTTTTCCCATAGACATTTCAAAAAGTATTTATTTAAAGACCTTATAAGCGTCGTACAAAGCCAACTCGAGTTGTGACAAATCATGACAACAAACACAATATTTTGGACCAAACAAATAATTACAAAGAATAAAAACAACAAAATGTGTTTTTTTCTTCTTTCTAATTCTTTGTTTGGCCCAAAACATTGTGTTTACTGTCATGATTTCTCACACGACGTACGACGCTTAAAATGTCTTTAAATAAATACTTTTTGAAATGTCTATGAGGAAATTGAACGAGGGAATCATTTACTGGGACCTGGTAGGGCGTAGGGGGCAGGACTGCGATGCTCTATAGAAATGCTATTTAAACCCTGGCTGGCACTCATATAATCTGCCTCGTAGTCTACTGCAAAACCCTATCCGTAATTAGCTCCTGTATTTCCCACTGACTGCTTCTTCCTATATACGATGTTATTGTGCACACTGATCCCTCTCAAACAGCCACACAGAACCCCTAGCAATGAACCGGTCCGTTAATTAGAGACAGGAGTTTTATTGTACTGTAGTCGTGGAACAAAGAGCTCTGAAATTACTATCGGTGCTCGCTGCCTGTACAGCCAAAGACAGACGACACAATCAGAGGGCTTGAAAGAGGCTAAGCATTTGATTAATGACACATCCGGTGACCCATGATTCCAATAAGTAACACACATTCTGATTAAAGCTTTGTCAACCTACTATAGCTTTCATTTTTTTAATCACCACATTATGCATGTGCGCTCTGTGGTCACGCTGAGATATGGACTGCAGACAACAGTCCATTTCTCAGACGACAACAAAGAACACAATGCTTTTGTTTTTCTAATAGATGACTGGTAATAATTGATCATTTAGATTAGTTTCATTTCATATTGGCATGCTGCAGCTGCGCCACTGTGCAAATGATCTAAACAAAACAGATGCATACGCCTTATCCATCATCGTTTGTAGGCTGAAAACAAGAGGTAACGGAAAAGGTTTATTTCGAGCATAGACACATCTGTGGAGGTCTGTAATTGAGCACATGTTGAGCACAATGTCAAGGATATCACATCCGTGGGCAAAATGATACATATTATATGTACATGTATAATGTTGCTCATCTTGTAGTGGAGGACATGGCAAAGCCAACATGTGGCACTGCTAGAAGTGCAACAAAAAAAAAGAAAGCTGTCAGCTTTTCAGGCTAATTAAAACCGCAGCTTTGCTCGGTTCTCAAATCACTCCACACAAAGACCCCTGAGTGGCATCATTGAGTAGGCTCAGGCTTAAGTGAATGTTTACCTCCCCTAATGACTATCTGTCTTACCGCTGAGTAAATGTGGCTGACTAGTTCTCCTCTCGCACTCGTTGTGCGCGCACGCACACACACGCGCACACACACACACACACACACACACACACACACACACACACACACACACACACACACACACACACACACACGCACGCACGCACGCACGCACGCACGCACGCACGCACGCACACACACACACACACACACACACACACACACACACACACACACACACACACACACACACACACACACACACACACACACACACACACACACACACACACACACAAAATAATTATTCTGGTGTGCATCGTAGTGATAACTAATTATGTTGAGCTCAACTAGTATTTCAATTAGGCCGTGGATATTCAGCCATGGGTAAATTAAATGTAATTCATCAAACGCAACACCAACTCTCTGACCCCAGATCCTTATCATAGACTTAACCTAAACAAACAGATATAAATCAAAGATGGATGCCTCATTGGCCGCTGCAGTTCGTTGGAGCCATGTGTGTCGACGGGAGGGCGGAACAATTTACAATCTGGCGCGGAAGTGCGGAAGGTACGCTATGCCCCGCTGCCACTCAAGTGACTAGTGGCCAATCACAGCGCATCTTTTCCGGGACTTGCCAGACCCGAACATCTGCTCTGTGACGCATGCGGAAGCTTCTGTGAAGCACCAACACAGAAGCTTGCCCTCTCTCTTGAGAGCATTCGCCCCAGAACCGGAAGAGGTGTATTATTATTACCTTATTATATGTAAGCAAATCCAACGCTCATGGGACTTCAACAGGGTGTCCGGGACGCCTAGGGGGTTCTCAGAGTTACTACAGTGGGGCCACCAAATCTTTGTTTGATAGGAACTTCTTTTTTTACATTATCCACTTGAACCCTGGCATCCCTATTCGCGTTGGAACATAAAACGCTGTGAGCTTGGAGTTCGGCTATTTTTCTTTTGAAGATATTTGGGGTAGAGGGTAAAAAGTGCAGACCAAGTACAAAGCCAAAGGTCAAGTATGCTAAGTATTGAGGGTTTAAGTGGTTATTGGTTAAATGTCTGAAAATACACATTAACATGAATCCATGATATTAATAGAAAAAATATAATTTGCAAACAAACAAACAAACAAACAATTATGTAGTGGGGTCCAATGTTGAAGACCTAACTAACTAAGTGGCTAGCATGCACAAAAATGGAAAACATATCCAGTTAACAGCGCCTAACCTGAACCATGAAAGCTATAGCCACATGATTGGCCCTATAAATCAAATGGCAGAGGCTGAATATGGGTATGACCAGACAGTAGCGTCAAGAGGCATCAAGGATGGCGCTTTCCGGGTTTTTAAACAGCTGGTGGATGGAAATCACACTATAGTGCGCATAGCTTCAACTTAATTGTATAGCGAAAAGGCAAAAGCGTATCGCTATACAAGTTGAAGCTGCGCGCCATAGCGTCATGTCCGTCCTAGCCCGCTCTAGGCGTTCACTTGCCGCCTCTTGATTTCGAAAGTGTGCCATGCACCGGGCTATCCACCACCTTTCAATTACGAATGCAGCCCGCAGCGGGTCGTGGTGTAAGAAGTGAGACTATGTGCAACGCAGTACCCAAGAGGGTTGTTATTGCAGTGCAGTGTATTTGGTCTCTATGCTGCGGCCCCATAGACATTGAGACAACACCTTGTTATATCCATGACCTACACGTGACCCGCCGTTATAATGAGCTGACATTCTCTTTGATTATCCAAGGGTCTGCACTAGCCTGGATCCCTCGCACGTGGACAGAGATTCACACGCAATAAATCCCATATAGCCTGGCACTCGATGCCTCGATCTGAGATGAGAAGATGCAGCATTCAAACCACATGCAGCATGAATATACAAAACAATGTCCTTTTTCAAACAGTGTGTACCGCTGTGCCTCTAGGCCTAGGAGGGTTTGTGCTGTAAAACCCTCCTTAAATACCAACTCATTCTGCTGGTTATACTATACACCCTGCATTGAAAATAATATTTTATTCAAACCTCTATACCTCCTCTAAACCCCCCATAACCTCTATCCTCTTGACGTGCAGGGTCTGCTCTGCAGACACACTTCCAAGATATTATTAGCAGAAATCTAAGGGAACCTGCATGTGTTTTTTCCACCAAAAGCCTACCCTACAAAATGAACAAACCACAGCGTGTCTCTTCCCATTCCACAGATGTCCTTCAAGAGTCGCGTAATGCCACGACTCGGCAGAGGTTGAATTGGGAGAGGAGCGGAGTGCACATGCAGTCCTGACTGACACGCGGCGCGGTGGTGAAACTGTGACAAATTGACGCTTTCTCTCACTCCGGCTACACTGCGAGTATAACTGCACCCCGGGATTTTAGCTCCTCTTTGAGTTTCGGGAGCCAGCAAATCTAGCGACTCAATGGTGTTCATTTCTCTAATCCAATCCCTGTATAAAAAAAACCCTCGCCTTTGAACATCTCAACAGCAAAGCTGAAAGGCAGCACTATCCCTTCCTTCGCCTCCACTCGTCTGCTCTCTGTGTGCCTTCACTGATCCGCGCTCAGTGTCCAACTCATCAGCAGTGGGATAAAGTCACATCTAATTAAGTTGGCTGCCGACGCAGCGAGTGGTGATTTATTCTGAGGGACAGAAAGGATGAGGCTATATGAAGAATATGACCAGAACTGAATGAATAGTGGCTGCTGAATACAACCTTTCTTCATCGTCATCATCATCATCACCACCACCACCACCATCATCATTAGTATTAGTAGCTAATCTGTAGCTACATTATAGTAGGCCTACCCTCCTTTATTCTATAACTATGCATATATGTAATTCATTTGGATTACGCTTGTCGCTCGATTTCTATTCATCTGGATATTAACCTGAACTGCAGCTGACTTCTGTCTAATTCTCGCCCGAATCAAACACACGCCCCCCCCCCCCCCCCTCCCTCCCTTTTTTGACGAGTGACCACCACCAAATTCATCCCTGCATGGCTGCCCCTGAAACCCTCCTCCTCCTCCTCCTCCTACACTCAGTCACACCTTCCCCCCGTTCTGTCCCAGCCAATGGGGAGTGGGCTCGGTGCTGGAATAAATTAATCGCTTCGCACGGCAGGAAGAGAGAGAGAGTCAGAGAGAGCTCCATTCACACTGTACAGAGTACAGACTGCACGGGGATACACTACATACATGCGTCATAGAACGCGCATCATCAGCACCACTCGGTCTCCGGACGCCCGAAGTGCGCGTCTCTACAAACAAGAGGAGTAGCCTAACCGGGCGGGCAGGAGGCTAAATGCTCACCTGCATGATGGTAGTTCGTTCTCGCGGGACTCGCGCATGGTAAAATATTACGGTCGGACCCGACGCGTCCCCACAAACTTATAGTCATGTTCAACACGACTTGGATGGTTCCTCGCAGCGGTGCGCGCTTTGTGCCCGGCCGTTAATATTCCGTTGGATTGTACAGCCTGTTTATCGGATAATTAAGGCTTCCCGTGGAGGTATGCGGCGGTGAAAAGAGAGTGGGCGCACGGGCTTTTTTTCCCACCCAAGTTCTTTTGGACCACGTAATATATTAGTGCCTCTCTTCTTTGTGTTTGCTGTTACCCCTCAAGAAGAATAAGAAGGAAAGGCAAGAAAAAAAAAAACATTCCCATGCATGCCGCGCTTTATATGCACTGCCACGACCACAACTTCACTGGCCATTCAAAGGATTTTGCGGAGAGTAATTCCTACCACAACGCAAGGACTATAAGACTTGCACAATCAGGTAAAGAAAAAGTTTATTTTTTTCCCTCTTCTTGTTTCTTTCCTTGGGACACCATTTGGTCTATAGTAGGACAGATATAACATTACAGTAACATTGTAATTAAACAAATGAGCTATATAGGCCTACAACATCAGTCACTGCTTATTTAAAAGTATTAGGTATGGTAGGCCTACTGCTGTAATATATTGTGAATCACAGCCATGCGTGTTTGAACCAACAGGAATAGAAAGTGCATGAATGACTCTCCAAACTGTATCTCACTGCTTCTCAATCTGCACTCACCCTCTCTATTCTTGCTCTCCAACACCCAAAACGTGAAGAGAGAGAGAGAGAGAGAGAGAGAGAGAGAGAGAGAGAGATTGATAATTGTATTTCACAGTATAGTATAGAATGGGTATACATTTCAAACGAAAGCGCAGGTCAATACAAAAAACTGTTACTGTTATCACACCATGATTAAGCACTCACACTTGTTTACAACAGGGTCCAGCATTTTCGATTCATCAGAACATTTAGAGACGTACAAATATATACACTTCTATAAAAAACAGGAAATCATCATATAATAAAGAAAGTCAAAAAGGTAAAAAACATGTAGGGGAAAAAGGGGTGGGGGAGAGAACGGAAGAAAGAAAGGAAGAAAGAAAAAAAACATATTCCTCTCTTTTAATACCAAGCCTTAACTCCCCTTGTTCTTCCTCTCTCTCTCTCTCTCTCTCTCTCTCTCTCCTCTCTCTCTCTTTCCTCCTCTCTCTCTCTCTCTCTCTCTCTCTCTCCTCTCTCTCTCTCTCTTTCCTCTCTCTCTATCTCTCTCTCCCCACCCAGGATTATTTCGACGCGTGGGGAGAATGAGGAGTCATCGGGGCCGGGCGGGGAAGCAGCATGAGCGGCCAGTGCAGCTTCGTTAGACTGGTGGCCCTCATGTTTCTATGGAGGTGGTGGTGGTGCTTTACACTGAGCCTGCTCCAGTGCTACGTGTGCGCGTCACAAGGGGCCAGGGCGGCCGACGCGGCTGCCTCCTCCTCCTCCTCCTCGGGCGCTGGCGGCGGAACGGGGCCCCTCGGCTGGCTCCTGTCCGATAAGGGACCCTTTCACCACGCCCAGGAGTTTGTAGATTTCACAGAGCGCCACCAGCAGGGCTTCGCCACAAAGTACAAGATATACAGGTGAGCAGTAGCGGCATGTGAGCACATCCACGTCCACGATAACGAGGAGAGTCGGACCACTGTCATGTATAGCCATAAAGAAAGACGGTGTTCTGAGGGGTGAAATGAAACTATAGTCAGATCCAGATATGTAAGTGATGTTTGAATTTGCCATCATGTGTGCTGCTGAGAGCAAAATAAAGTATCTTGACATGAAGCCAGAGGCAAGTAGGCGGGCATTTAATTCACGTACTGTAAGAGTTTAATTAAATATAGCGCCTATAAAGATGCACATTTAGTCGGTGGCAAACGTGTGGAATGTGGAATCAAGGGTTAGTGTTGAAGGAAGACGACTTAAGAGAGTTTAAGAGTAAAATCCTCATGCTAATCCAGTTGTATCTGTGAGAGAGAGTGTGCACATTACATGTGTAATTTTAACCAAATGGTCCCTTAGTTTCGGATCCACTTTGGTTCCATTTGTACACTCGTAGCTCACCTTGTTTTGCACCAAACACCAGAATTACAGAGTGTACAGAGTGACTTCAAGCAGGCTGCAGGGTACCACATGAGGGGCTTTGGTGAAGCAGCAGGATATCAAAGATAACTGACGGAGCCAGATGATGTGTGTGTGTGTGTGGGGGAAGGGGGGGGTGTTGTGTAGTGCTTGTGGGTGTTACTTGGAAGCATTGTAGTTAACTTGCAGCATTGAAGCATTGAAGCATTGAAGCATTGAAGCATGCCGCTGTGAGATTTACCTCCCGCTTTAGAGAATTCAACCTATAGAACGTAACGGATGAATTAATTCACGCCTGTTTAGAAGTGCTAAATGACCAAACACGTTTCTTTCCACCAATACAAAAGGTGACAGTACAATGTTGTCGTTTGGGTTATATATGCCACGGAGCCGCTTGTTCCAACAAAAATCAGGGTTAAGCTTAAGGGTATAAAAATACTTTAATAGGCTTTATAGCTATTTTGACTTTGACTTATTGCTGTTTTGCCTTAGAAAGAGAGAGAGAGAGAGACAGACTTGCGTGTGTGTGTGAGAGTGAGAGAGTGTGTGAGAGAGTGTGCGTGTGTGAGAGTGTGTGTCTGTGTGTGTGTGTGTGAGAGAGAGAGTGTGTGCGTGTGTGTGAGAGAGTCTGTGCGTGTGAGAGTGTGTGTGAGTGTGTGCGTGCATGCATGCGTGCCTGATTTCCCACATTATGTGCCAGCATAAGTGTGTGCGTCTGTGTGCCCTTTACAGTACTTTGGTGCAAGCCCGAGTGTTCGAGTGTTCATACTGTACGGTACGGTGCAGTGAAAGTCTGTCAATAAACATCTGAACGTGCCTCGTGTCGTCCGTGCGGTGCATACGGTATACGGTACTATCTGTGCGCGCGAGTGTTTTGATCCACTATGGAGAGCCGTGATACTGTGTGTGAGGGGCTGTGATACTGTGTGTGAGGGGCTGTCAGTGCGTCTGGAGAGTGCCTGATGGCAACTGAGCGCGGTATTGACTGACACTGGCATTTAGCGGCTGACACAGGTGAGGTGACGAGGCAGCCAGCCACAGATGGAGAGTGTAGTAGTGTAACTCCTCGTCTTACCCCAGGTGCTCCCCCCTCCCTCTCCCCCACGCACACACACACACACACACACACACACACACACACACACACACACACAGAGTAAAGTACGTGGTAGATTGTAAAATGTAACCAAATGGATTTGGTTCCATTTAGGCACAGTATCCATGCAGAGTCACAGATGAAAAAACAAAAAAGGGATTTCACTGTGCAGAAATGGGTCCATTATAAACACTAAATTCCCATTGACAATGAATGGAGTCATGTGGACGAGCCAATAGACATGTTACGTCATGATGATGTCTGATGATAAGAGCGCCCCTCACACAGGTGTGATTTTTGAGGGGCGCCAGCCCCTCCTCATATATACAGGTTTAATGTTTGTCCTTAGTTCAATAGTTTGTTTTGTAAACGCCATTGACTTTAATATATTAGCGCCCCTCACTTCACACGGGTGTGATTTTTACTACTACAGTACATCGCTTGATTTGCTCCGTCTCTCGTCTTTCTGTTTCTCCCAGCCTCTGCATCTCTCTCTACCCCCTCTTTCTCTTTCATTCTTCGTATCGTTGCACACCACCCAAAGACATTATACTGCGTAACGTTCAATCAGAAAATATACAGACACTGGTAGACACGACACACGCACACACGCACACGCACACAGGAATAGGTGTACAAGGAATAAGAAATTACTCTTAATTAACCCACAAGGTGAAAAGAAGGTTAAATAATGATATTAAAAGCCCAACTCCACCTCTGTCATTACCGCCAGATGGATCTCCACAAGTGCCGTTTTTTTTCTCCTTCTCTCTCTCTCTCTCTCTCGCGCATTCGCCCACCCTCTGATGATTTCAAACCAATTGCTCTACTTCACTCATAGTCATAAATATTCCCCGGAGCTCGGTTGGCCTTTGCCGTCTGGGGCCGAGGCGAGAGACCGCCAGGGGCTGAGGCGAGAGACTTGAGGGCTGCTGGAGAGAGAGATGAGACGAGGGGACCGGAGACTAGTCACTAGTGCCTTATCTCCCCCTGGTGGCTACTCATTGCACCGGGAAAGCTGCTGACCTTTATATAAGGAGTAGTTCACGCAAACAAACAAAAACAAAAAAGACTAGGTTCAGGGTTATACACACACCATGAATGAAGCCTTGAATTAAATTCTCTTTCTGAAGCCGGTAATTTGCTGACCGGCGGAGTCTCTTCCTACTTGAGTCTCTTATTGACTGATGATGACGACAAGTTATTGGCTGAGGAATGTGACAACAACAAAACAACCTCTGTGAGTTCCAGGCTTCATGGGGTGTGTGTAGTTGATAGAAAATAAGTCAATGCAGGGGTGAACAATGAACAATTGCTCAACAAAATTCCCTACAATATTCACTCTTATCTGAATTTACTGTTACTGTTTACAGTTGCTATCCACAACCTAAACACACTGTTGTACAACGTCTGCATGTACAGAATCCCTGGTTCAATTCCAACTAAGCCTACTGGTGTGTGAGACAGTGCAAGTCGATTCCTACCATACTAATCGATTGTATTGCCTCCTCAACTGCTCTATGACCCACACCAATCACTATTAAACGTGATTACTGAAATACTATATTTAATTACACATTTCCTCCTCTCCAACCAGTAAAAGATATGCAATGTAGCACAAGCATCAATAATGTAAATGGGTGTTAATTGGAGGACCATATGTTTAGCGTATAACCTAAGATGGAGGATAGTGTGTAATTAAAAGGGAGAAACGTTCCTCATCATCCCAGGCTTGTTCTAAAAATGGCTCTGTGAAATGTTCCTTTCTATGCTCGTTTCTCTCTCATTTTTATTTCCGGAATTGAAAAGCAAAGCCACTGCACACGGTAGCATTATTATTATTAGTCACTCAAAATGTCAGCTCAACCTTCATTCACGGGTCATTCATTTTTTGAAGATCCCATCCTCTGTGGAGGAGTTTCTCATCTCCTGCTTTTATTTGTGCCCCCCAGCGCCTTCGCTGCAATTTACTGTGACTGTGTGTCATCTAGGCGGACCTTTCTTGTAATTAGGCAGTGATTAAGGACTTCAATTGGATATGAAAATGTGTTTATTAACCCATACTGGGCGGGAACCCCTCTTGGTGTTTTAAGCATTATGCTATACGGTAGCTATTGAAAAATAGCAGATTTTCAAGATTTTTCAAAAAAATAGCAGATCTACAAGCTTTTCTACAGATCTACAATTTTTTTGAAAACTCTTGAAAATGTGGCACAAATCTTTGAATATAATGCTTTCACAGCGAACATTTTTAATATCTTTGCTTGTGGGAGGGAGGTCCCTGGAACTACATATTTTCAGATGGGGGTCTGCAGGCCAAATACAGATAATTCTGGGGGTCCTTGACATGAAAAAGGTTGAGAACCCTGCACTGACAAGAAAACTGTCAGGATTTAGAAGACATTTGTAGAATCGTCCTCAGGTCTAAATGGGGTAAGATGATATGGTGCAGGGGCATGTTCCGTCTCGTAGCATCAGAAGTAAAGTCTGCGATCCTTTCTCTGTGTTTAGATACTGTAGTTAGACCTTTATAGATTCAGTTGTCATGGCATTACAGTATGAAGCACAGGACAGTTCGAGAAGAAGAGATACAGCTAGGACTAACGGATAATAAGAAATGGAGTTAGCAACGCACCGGGATTAGGAGTATGAAACAGTGGTTCTCAAAGTGGGGGTCCTTGAGGGAGTTCCAGGGGGTCTCCAGGGGGGAATGATAATTTGGAACCAAATGGACCCTGATGGGTCTGTAACCCATCAGGGTGTAAATTAACATTGACTTTGCAATATAAATTGGGGTCCCGGAGATAGAAAGGCCATTAAAGGGAAATTTCACCCTTTTTGCATGGAAAAATATAACACTTTCCTGGGGGTCTTTATGTGGGTAATATGTGGTTTTAGATATTTTAGATTTTAGCAGTGAGCCCAGTGTCTCTGATGTCAACACTATTTCTGAATGACTGAGACCTTTTGTAAAGTAATCGCTTCTGGCAAATAACAGAAGACATGTAACACATTATTGTCTGCTGTGTTGCTTTTCGATGTGTACACTGTGTAATTTTATGAGCACAAAGTACCTTTCTGAAAGTACCAAGTATCGCGAGACTTCCCACCGTTACCTGTTCCGGCAGCCAAATCTCACGATACCCCAGAGCCAGAAACGATACCTGCTGCTGTTCCTCAGATAAAATGATATACTGTGCACTCTGTGCACATCGAAAAGCAAGTGATTAGAAAACAACCTGTGATATGTCTTCGTTTATATTCCTGAAGCGATTATATGACAAAGGTCTCAATTGTTCAGAAATAATGAGCTGGTCCAGCCGGCTCCATTCACTGCCATGTATTCATTGAACTTCCAGTGTTAGTTTGGCTCCCATGAAAGTGTCATGGCGCAGCCCAGTCACGTAACCATTTCCTTTCCTTCTCAAAACTTCCTTGGACTACATGCTGTCTCAGTGACAGCGTTTCCAGAACTGAGCAGACAGGCGCGGCCAAAGGAAGCTGTCTGCCGGCGTCTCTTTCGGTTTTTAGACAGCTGGTAGCTGGTGGATGGAAAATAAGCTCCACCCACGCGGCTGAATGCCGCGACGGCCAGATTCCTGGAAACGCTTGCCCCCGCGGCAGTCAGCCATGTGGGTGAAGCTTAATTTCCATCCACCAGCTGTCTAAAAACCCGGAAAAGACACCAGCAGACAGCCGAAAACGGCCGTGCCTGTCTGGCAACAGCTTAAGACAGCCCTCCACCTATCCACAAGGAGGAGCAGTGCACCAAAGCATTATGGGAATTGTAGTCCATTGGGAACCACTGTTCTACAGCAGTGGTTCATAAAGTGGGGTCCGGGGACCCCCAGGGGTCCTTCAGGGAGTTCCAGAGGTTCCCCAGGTAAATGATAGATAGTTAGTAACCAAATGGACACGTATGGGTCTGTAAGAGTGTAACATATGGAACCCTTATGGGTCCATTTGGGTCCATTTGTACGCTCTCAGAGTTAAATTAAGTGTGACTTTACAATATAATTCGGGGGTTCCAGAGATAGAAAGGCCATCAAATGCGGGGTCCGTAGCCTAATGCAGGTCAAACTGGGGGTCCTTGAAATTATTATGGGGGGTCCTTGGCATATCTTTTCAAATGGGGGTCCGTGGGGCCGGGCTAATTAAGTGTCAATTTGGGGGTCCTTGATATGAAAGAGGTTGAGAATGACTGTTCTACAGAATGTAAAGACAGGGAATGGAACAGAACAGAACTGTGTGCAAGAAAGTAAATGCAACTAAACGAAGCAGATCAGAATTGACAGAGCATATTACTGTAAAACACTGTAGACTCAAGTCTAGTTTATACTTTGTCATATGAAGTATGAATTAGGCTTTCGCTTACACACGGCTCCCTACAATTTGCACTCACACAGCAGCACTTGAGTGAGTGGCAAAAGTATAGAGTGCTTATATAGTGACTTATATAATTGTAGTGTATTAAAAGTACAATATTTTCCTCTGACATGTAGTGGATTAATTAGAAGTGAATTAAAATGATTGAAAATGGGAAATACTTTACTGAAGTAAACAATGACCCAAACATTTTCCTGCGGTGATTAAACAATCGTGTTCCAGATCTCCCTGCCGAGTTTACACTAACCTTTGAAGAGCCTGTGTCCTTGGGCTTGTGATGAGAATCTGCTTTAAAAGGGTGTAATGTAATCACTTGTCATAGTGTTGAAAAGTATTACAAAGTGGCGATCACGACAACAGAGCGTAGAAGGAATGGGCGCGCTGCGTGCTACCGCCGCCATTGTAATGCATTGGGCCTCAATTTCCCATAATGTACAGTAGGTAGTAGAGAGATGCTCCAACCAATCTGCCATCGATCGGTGATCCGCCGACATTAACTCCAAATGACTCGATCGGTGATCGGCAATTTACCCTATCTGTGATCGGCAGGCATGTAACGATTCACTCAACTCACGATACGATTCGTATCACGATATGACGTTCACGATACGATTTTTCACGATATTTAAAAAAAAAAATGAAAAATTTCAGTTTTTTAAATATAATTTATCTCCCCCATTACTTTTGACAGTGCAGAAACATAATTGCCTTCCTTGATGTATTAATGAGCATCAACGACCATCACCTGGGCACAGTCACAGACACACAGCTCCCCTCTGCAGTGCTCTACTACTGAAAGAGACTGCATGGAGTCACTTAATTAATTTCTTTGCAACAACTGTAAACATGCTTTCTTGTTTAGAACCTAGCTCGAGTTAACATGTAAAATTATCTTTCTTCGATGGCATCTTAGGATAGATGTAGATCTATTTGACAGTGCTGAAACATAAGTACAACAAATAATTGCCTATTCCTTGATGTATTAATGAGCATCAACGACCATCACCTGGGCACACACACACACAGCTCCCCTCTACAGTGCTCTACTACTGAAAGTGACTAATTTCTCTCCAAAAGCACTTTTAATATGATTAAAGCTCACATTCCATATCACACAAACCATAATTCTCTAGCCCCTTTATTTATTTAGATTTTTTTATTTTATTAAATCGATTCATATTGTCGGGATTAATAACGATATACGATAGATTGTTACATGCCTAGTGATCGGCAATTTACTCTATCTGGAGAAACCTATCTTTTATACCATTTAAGTGGTATAAAAGTCAGATATTCAAGTATAATGTAATTTTGCATCTTTGTGACAGGCCTAAACATTCTCCCCTTCCTACCCACACACACAGGAACAGTTTTGACGTGGGTTTTGACATATAATAATTTTGGAAATATTCAAACTTTCCCCTTACGCACAAGATCGGTATCGGCCGATCACGAGAAAAACAATCGGTGATCGGGATCGGCCCCAAAAAACCTGATCGGAGCATCCCTACTAGTACGTACTAATGTCCACCCCGGGGACAGACAGACAGACAGACAGACAGACAGACAGACGCACAGGAGTCCCCCTACTCCAGTCAAAGGTTGAATGAGACTCCAGCACAGAGGCAGTCGAGTGTCCTCGTCAGCAGCGGCAATGACAAGGACCTCATCCAGTGTAGGGTCTATGTCTTCTGACAAGTGTTTGATGTGGGGTGTTATCAGGGGCACAGATCCAGGGCGGCATCTACAGAGATTGTGTGTGTGTGCGTGACGGTGTGTGGCTGTGTGTGTGTGTGCGTGTGTGCGCATGTACTAGTGGCTATTACAAACTAATGGCAGTGAATGTTATGTTGCGGTTTAAACAACAGGGGCTGACAACGGTTTCCCGACTGCCCGTAGCAAGTAAATAAAATGTCGAGTCAGGTGGAGTTTTATTTCAGGGGAAGCATCTTTTGTCTTTTGCCTCACTTTTCGGGCAAGCACATTCTATCTCTGGACAAGTAGAACATGACCGCGTGGTTGTGCCTGCAAGTCAAAAGGAATCATATCGTCTATAATACAGCAGCAGTGTCAAGAAGAGTTCATCAAGTCTCTTAGGTGCCATTCACTCAGCGAGTGTGTCTGGGAGGTTCAGTGAGCAGAGCCTGTATTAACAATAATGGGAATGCCTCATTATGTACCCAAAGTCATTCCAGGCACTTCGTTTTTTTTGTCTGCGATGAACAGACTCTTGTCAGGGCTGTGACAAATTTCAATACCATAGGGAGGGATCTGGAGCCTTCATGACAGCACACTCTGTTGTAAAAATCTGGCTTTTTCCCCACACCGTCTTGATGTCTAGTATCTCTCTGGTGTAGTGGCATTTGTGGGAGGTGTAAATCAATAGTGTGATTGCTTTTTTATTAACAAAGTGCACCGTTCTGCATTTGTTTCAACCACAGTGTTTCAAACAGTGTAGTGCTTACTTTAATAATATTTGTGTAGTCAGCTGTCACATTCTCCTGAATAATATTCAAGTGGGGATGGTTAACATATTTAAATTCTTTTACACATGCATTTACCTCAAAGGCTGCATTGGGGAATGTAATGTTATTCCCTTTTACAGTATGCCACTCAAACTGTATCCTGATAAAAATACATGGACATGTTTTAATACATTATGGTGTGTATCTGAAAGAAGATTGGCCATATCTGCAATCCTAACTACTTTGAAAGTCGAAGCTTTACTTTTATACTAGCATTAATTTTGTGTAGTACAGTACAGTAAGCACAAATACTTCGTATTGTAAATAAAATAAAATGTCTTTAGAAAATAAGTGTCATATTGTTAACCAGCTAATTCACTGAAACTTGTTTCAAGATAGTATATATACAACGTAACACTCACATAAACATAATGTCAAAACCTCCATCCACTAAGTAGACAATGCTTCCTATTAGTTCTATTCCTACAAAATGTTTCAATCTCAGCACCTGATTTTCCAGCTATAGGTGACTTTCACCCACACCATTTTACATCCCTCATTTCATTTGACAAAATACTGTTGGAATAAAAGGAATTCATTTTGCAGAGTGGAACCACGTTTCCGAATCAAAATCACAGATTACAAGTTTAACCCATTCTGGGCGGGAACCCCTTTTGGCGTTTTAACTTAGCATTATGTTATACTTTAGCTTTATTTATTTTTGAAAAATCGTGAAAATGCGGCACAAATCTTTGAATATATATTCTTTCAGATGACTTTTTTTATTATTATTTCGACGTCAAGCCTAAATGGGTTAAGGGATAATTAGCTGTTTAAAACATCCACATGAAAGCAATTTGTGGCATCATAGGCATGGAAAAGTGAGATGAGCAGGAAGCTCTATATGTGGTCTTATTTATGCCAACTCTCAGCATGGTTAATAGGGTTTCCGCTAATTAATAGCCTGATGTTTGTTTGATGTTGTCGAAACACCATTGGTAGCACTTCATGAGACGTTCAGTGAGGTCATTAACTTGTATTAGATTTGCAACTATTAACGACATCATTACACACTCTCTCCACCTCGACCTTTCCTTATCATTCTTTCTGTCACGGTCTCTCTGAATGTGGGTAAACAACCTTCATTGTTCCTCTCTCTTTCTCACCGTCTTTCTATCCCTGTATACTTTTGAACAGTCCTCCCCCTAAATCTGGATCATAAGTAGCTCAATTAACAAAGTCGACATGTGCCCCTGAGCATTTTGACTTCAAGCTGACATGAACCTGTGCTGTGCATGTTGATTCATTTTGGGTAAAGCTTCTTCGAATGTCATGACAAAGTCTTTGGAATTCTTAATTTTGTTGCTGATGGAGTGTGCATGCATATATGGAGAAGGGTCAATGTCACATGAAATTAAATGAAATACTTTGTTAAAGATGCGGTGCATAATTAAAAACTGAACACTGCTTCTTCGGGGACAGACAACACAGTGATTTTATTTCAACCAGTGGTCCTTGAGGGGGTTCCAGATGGTCACCAGCTAAATGATGGAAGAGTTGGTAAACCAAATGTACCCTTATCCGATCTTTAACTGAGAGTGTAGAATTACGGGTCCATTTGGTTTCATTTTACGCTCTCAAAGGTTACATTTTTGTTAAACACCTGCATTAGGCTACTTACATGTAAAATAATTGTTATTTTGATCATTTGCCTGTTATCTATCCTAATGGTACCAACATTATTCATTCAATTGTGGACAAAATCTCATCCAACAACAAAATATTCTTTAGTTTTGGGTCTGAGAGGCTAAATGTCATCAAATGGTTGTCCGTGGCTCAAATGCTGAATAAATAATGGGCCTTGAAATGAAATGTTGAAAACCACTGCTCTACCAGACTACCAGAGATGTCTGGATGGTTCATGATGTAGTACAAGATCAGACATGATGTATTCTGGCCCTAAAACATCCAATGCTTTATAAACTAACAACTAACAAAAGGAGCATACAATAGGATTTGTATTATCTGCTGGCAAGTGCTTGCAAATACATTATGTTGCAGGGCAGACTTTTAGTCCTATTTTATAGAATTCTCTACAGGGAGGTCCTTCAAATAACTGAGCCCATATCAACCATTTTTCACAATGGGTTATTTCAGTATCTGGGATAACCAAGCCAACTACAAAACCCAATACTGTGTTTTCACATCCTTGCTGAAACAGAGTAAATATGGACAATGTATTGGACCAGTGGTTTTCAACCCTTTTCATATCAAGGTCCATTGTTTATTTGGCATTTGAGCCACAGTCCACCATGAGATTTAGCCTCACAGACACAAAATATTTGTTGTCAATATTTGTTGTCTCAAGATTTTGTCCACAATTCCATGCTGTATTGATGTTGGTACTATAGGCAGGGCTGCACATAAGTGGTGCGCCACGGCGCATGCGTCGTCAAAATTCAAAATGCGCTGTCAATCAAGCGCCGGGAAGCGCTTCTGCGTACCAACAGCTGGGGCCGCCCAGAATGATTATTATGGCCAGATTACACACTAGTAGATTCTGTGGCGAGAGCATTTCCCACCGACTGCCACTCAAAGTGGCTACTGGCCAATCACAGCACGTCTTGCGAGAGTGCACTGGCCAATTGTGGCCAATCACAGCGCATTCTTACTCCAACGAGGGAGGTTCCAAACCATGAATGCTGCTGGCTTTTTCTACGGAGAAAGTTACCTGACACATTATTCTTACAGTATTACAGCCAAACTCTCGTCAAAATGTCCAAGAAGCAAGCGCCATTAAGTAACAATTTTGGTGTTCCAGCACCACCGCCTCCGAAGAGACGCCAAACGGAACCACCACCTGAACCGCACAGAAAACGTGTGTTTGCGGAAAAGTGGTTGGATGATGTCGGCTGGCTCCAAACTAATGCTGAGCGCAGCGAGTTGTGGTGCAAAATATGTCGTGAGCATCGATAAGAACTGCACCTTTTATACAGGGATAAATAATTTCAGTCACCCAGCTTTTGATAAGCACGAGAAAAGCAAAGAGCACGTAGTTGAAAAAATTAATAACTAACATAACAATAGTGGAGTGGGAGGAGTGCAAAGCATTGCGGACTGGCACTGCTGCTGCACAACATGAAGCTTATCAACATGACAACAGCGTGTCCCGACATACTATTATCGTAAAGTCGGGTAGTGTACACTGTTTATTTTGCACCGAGGAGCCATGTGTGTCTGACTGTCTGACTCTGTGTTGACTGTGTACTGTACGTCGCCTCGGCTAAAAACAAAAGGGAAGCCTGACGTATGCTTCGCCGTACGACGTGTCGTATGTTAAACAAATAGCTGATCTGCAAGCTCACAACGTGTCACCTCCGCAACACGTTGTGAGCTAGTAGATCGGCTATTAAAAAAAAAAAAAATTAAGTATCTAAATATTGCTTTGATGCTCATATTATCCGTAGGAAGTATTAAGAAGTTTGTATTAGAATATGCATATAGGGCTGGAATACACATGGACCTATAGCTGCAATTTGCAACTAGAGTTGCAATACTCTCCATTGACTCCCCAGTCCCCACTCATCCAATAAATATTGTTTTGCTATAAGTTATTCATCCCTCTTTTATCCATCCGGCGAGACGGGTCGCCGCATTTTAGGAGCACCAAGTAACTCCTCCAGGTGCTCTTCTGAGTACCAGACCAAAAAAGTTGTGTGCAGCCCTGACTATAGGCGAGATAACATGCAAACCTTTATCAAAATAACAATTTCTCTACATTCTCTAATTGTGTAGACTCCTTGCAAATTAAGTAATGCCAAATACCAAATGGACCCAGTCCTTTCTCTGTCCCTTAATGGTATTTTCTTCCCCGCGTCACCCGCTATATACACCGGTATTTGCGCCTAGAGGTGTGGTCATGGGCGTGCTGGCACGCTTTCCCCTAAATTGCAATTTTGGTCACATACATTTGGGAAGTCGATAGTGGAGATTAAAAGCACCCGTAAGCCGTGCCAAATTTGGTAGAGCGGCGCACGGCACGCTGCGCGCGCCTCAATGGAGATGTCTGCAGGCACAGAGTAGGCTGCCTCATCTCTCCTTCTCCTATCTCTTTGTAATTTTCCTATAATCAGCAGAAGTCGAGTGCCTGCCACTTCCTTGTGTCCATTGTGTTATGCGTATGGAGAAAAAAAAAAGAACGGCACGAGGGGGGGGGGGGGGGGGGGGATAAATAACGGACCTTGATGTGAAAAGAGTTGAAAACCACTATTATACTATTAGACAATTACTACACGGGGCGGCGGTGGCTCAGGGGTAGAGTGCCTGGATGGTAACCGTAAGGTTGGCAGTTCGAACCCGGGCTACCCCAGAGTTACTGTCGAAGTGTCCTTGAGCACTGAACCCCTAATTTCTCCCGATGTGCTAGTTGGTGCCTTGCATGGTTTCCGCTGCCATCGGTGTATGAATGTGTGTGTGAATGGGTGAATGTAATGCACAATCTATGTGAAGCGCCTCGGATAAAGGCGCTATATGAATGCACCATTTACCATTTACAGTGCATGGACAGATTTCCTTCACTAAAGTGAAGAGCAACAAAGGGTAAGGAATAGCATTTCTTTGGCCAAAAAAAGCTTGCAAGAGACAAAGGAGGGCCTGTTGTTCTGGACCTGATTTATCAACACAGGCCCAAATGAGGTCAGTTCAGTTCACCTTGGGCATTGGACTGCGATTTACACAGTATATTACATGAAGGGCCATGATTCCTTTTTTTCCCTTTCTTGTTTTCCTATCTCCAGCATCCTTCTTGCCCGTCTGCACAGTACTGTAGTTCGATTTTAATCTGCTTTCCCTACAGGCCATTTTTCTGCCTTTCTCCATAGCACCATTTTAGTTTTTTGTTCTATTTTAGGTCAATACAAAATCCTAACGATAGAGTGTGTGCCTTCTCGCTCACCAGTTACCACAGTTATCTATTCTGTCCTGTGCACCATGGCACGCACAGTTCAACACCAACAGAGCATGGTTCCCAGACCTTTTAGCCCGTCCCCGGGACCCAAACTAGTGAAAATAGCAGATATACAAGCTGACAAACGTGCCTCTTTGCGCTGCACAGTGAGCTTGTAGATCTATTTTCACTCCTGCATAAAGGTTAAATTTGACTGTTTTAATTTTATTCATGCAATTCTTTGGAAAAATGGTTAGAATGTATTCTTCATGAATGAAATGGAGGGGGATTATTCACCCGCAAACCCACAATTGGGTTTCGACACTGTCTGTTTGGGAAACAGACAGTGGAAATGCACTATGCACCATACTGTTTATTTGGTCAAAGTCAAAGCGGCACTATGTAACTTTTTTTGAATGAATAAGATGTAATTTTGTCCAATCTCTATGTTAATACAATATAACTCATACAACATTTGGGGTGGTTGCATTTTGTCTCCCTGCTCACTTAGATCATGCCAAAGGTCATGTCTCACCTAGACACAGGATCTGACATGAGGTCAAAGGTCATGTCTCACCTTGACACAGGACGGACGTTTTTTGACCTGATGGTCAAGATTCAATTTATCCCCTGAGCAAGCTCAATGGTAAAAGCGTCAGCACTTGCACAGGAAACCGGGTTCAAATCCGGGGTGGAAGAGGAAACCATGTAGCTAGCTATGACGTTGCTGCATGTGCATGCTATCAAATTTTGAATGAGTGCTTTCTGGTTTGATAGATTTACACCTGTGAGCTGTGAATGTTGTGCGTCCAGGCAGCTCCGACGTGTCCATTACAGGTGCGCGTTCTATCAAACGGAATTGGCATAGCGGGTAGTCGTGGTCTGAGGACCTGCTGAACTGGTGACAGCAGGTTTCCCCATTAAAGAGATCATGTTCTCATTCCCGTTACACTAAAGATTGGCATCTAAAGAAGGACCTGAGGGGTCCTCCACGCATATAACTCAACAGTACGTATATCTATAAAATAAGCAAGCAGCACGCGCAGACAATACACTAGTTATTTTATTTATTTCAATTATTTTATTAAAGGACCAAGCAGTCCTTCTTCTTCCGCCAAAAATGGCAGTTCTGGCTGAACCGTGCAGTTGGTTTTTGTGAAATTTGGTAGAGGGCCATGCCAAATGGTGAGGATGCGAAGCCCACAACCATTGGCCAATGGTTGAACCTTTTGACCGTCTGCAATGAATCTTCGATACACATATGTGTCTCCTCATGCCGAACAAGTTTCGTGCTCTTACTTTTGACCTCTGACCTCTAGATCACCCGCCATTTTGAATGATATGAAAATCAATTAAGATGCATCTCCTCCCAGGATCCTTGATCAAAATGCAGGAGAAGTTCTACACGTGAACTATACCACGTATAACCTATACGGATATGGGGAAGTATAGTACGTTTTTTTAAGTGAGTGAGTGAGTAAGTTTTATGAGCCAATGAAAATTGCCGTTTTGTGAAAATTATTTTTTTGCCCCTAATACATACAGTACATGCAGCGTCATATGCTTTTCCAACGTTATAGTATGGTAGAGGGTCATGCCAAATAGCACTGAAAACAATTCCATGGTCTTCTTTTTCTCAAGTTTAGTCATCCATGTTTCTATGGCTAATAATGCATATTATTCTTATTGGTTATTGCCTTCCTGCTTGGTGCTGCCTTATCACTGCTTGCAGCAATGTTTTTCTAGTTATTATTATTATTTATTATTATTATATTTTCACAATCTGATACAACCCCGGCTAGCCTACTTTCTAATGTTTTGATAATTCAGATGTATGCATGACGGTATAGAGTTTCAAACTAGTGTATTTAAGAAGATGATCAGGTAATATAATTGTGAAAAATAATAATAAAATGATTGAAACAAAGAACTAGTGAATTGTTTGCGAGCGTGCTGCTTGTTTATGTTATGGATATACATACTGTACAACTTTGTCATGAATAATTCAATACTCTTATCAATAATTCATACTTATAACACGCACAAATAAATTGCATTAAACAGTGCTGCTGGGCAGGTCTTTGCACAACCGCTCCATCATTTAGATATATGCGTCCTCCACTGCCTGCCTATGGAGTTACATTTGTGTCTTTATTAACCAAACAAAAGAAAAACATTTGAGAGAGAAAAAATCTAAACAGAGCAAAGAATAGTTTTGAATGAAAACAAATTAAAAACGCAATCAAAAAATATATTTGCAAGCAAAAAAAATAAGATTTGAAAGAAAATAAAAAATAATTGAGAACAAAACTTAAAAAAATTCAAGAGTAAAGAAATAAGGAAAAACTGTTTAAACTACATAAAACAAAATACTTAGTAAAATGTTTGGGTAATAATAATATGTGTTGTGCTAAATAAAATGTTTTTAATGTTTTTTTTCCTCGTTTGCGAATGAAAGTTTTTTTTTCTGATTGCAAAACGCCTTCTCTCTCAAAACCTATGTCTTTGGTCTCGATTTTTTTTCTCTCTCTCTCTCTTGGATTATTTGTGTGAGGGGTGAAAGTTCAGAAGGCGGGTCCTACGCTGAAAAGATGTAAGACACCTCTCCATTGGCCACTGTCTTAAACCCTTGCTTAGGGTGGACGGGGGTGGGCTCGTTGGAATCGTGTCGCCCCCCTGGGGACGTCTTTGGGGGGCTCAAGGTTCAGGGACCCCCAGAGACCCCAAATGGTAACTCTGTTATTTCTCAACCGTTTTTTGACGGGGGTGGGCTCGTTGTGATTGTGTCGCCCCCCTGGGGGCGTCTTTGGGGGTCTCAAGGTTCAGGGACCCCCAGGGACCCCCCGGGACCACCCAGGGACCCCCAAATGGTAACTCTGTCATTTCTCAACTGTTTCTGACGGGGGTGGGCTCGTTGTGATTGTGTCGCCCCCCTGGGGGCGTCTTTGGGGGTCTCAAGGTTCGGGGACCCCCCAGGGACCCCCAAATGGTAACTCTGTCATTTCTCAACTGTTTTGGACGGCGGTGGGCTCGTTGGAATCGTGTCGCCCCCCTGGGGGCGTCTTTGGGGGTCTCAAGGTTCAGGGACCCACAGGGACCCCCAAATGGTAACTCTGTCATTTCTCAACCGTTTTGGACGGGGGTGGGCTCATTGGAATCGTGTTGCCTCTCTGGGCACATCTACAGTACACTGTTGAATGCATATTCCTCCTTCATCATACACTTAAATATAAACCCCAACAGCTATAGCCTCAAGCAACACCAACAGCATGCCTGTCCAGACATCAACCACTACTTTGCATCCATGCAACTGTCATATTTACAGTACAATACCCATTTCTATGAAAGAACACATTCTTGCGCCAGACCACCAGCCTACGTCAAAATCGTCACCACTTTGCCGAGTTACGCCAACTCCGTTCACTTCATGGGGCCAGTCCAACGGTGCATTGGAGTCTACGGCCTTCACATCGACACACGTGTTACGTGTTACACGACCAGGATGATTTCCGACCCCTCAATGTCCAACCTCGCTGCCTCTGCTCCACACCAGCTCATCCTAACGTTCTACCTCAGACTACACTAATAACTAAGGACCCATGACGGCCACAACAACACGCCGGCAAACGCCGCACAACTACGCTTGGTGAACGCAGCTAAAGCAGCTGCCGTACAACATGGACCTCACATCAGTGCCACGGCTTCACAACTTCACTGAGTACACTGTGGAGGATTATTGTATTGCATCGAGGGTGCCGGGGGGACTTGAATTTACAAGTGCGCGAGCAAGTGTGTGTGTGTGTGTGTGTGTGTGTGTGTGTGTGCGTGTGTGTGTGTGTGCGTGCGTGCAACAACATGTAATAATAATTAATAACCCATCCGTTACTACATGTGGAGTCTGTCAACTCCCGCAATTTCCTTCTTCCCATATTGCACTGCTACGCAACTCTAGTTATTATTATCGATATTAGAATTCTTTCTAGATCTCTCTCTCTCTCACACACACACACACACACACGCCAGAGTATATGATACCCGATTTTGATGCCATCAGTGTATCATAATGGAATTGCTGTCATTGCCATTTTTGAAGCTATCGTGCAGTTTTGCGTTGCGCTTCAGCACGGTCGGGAAACCCCTTCAGATCTTCAGCGATAACTCGTCTAATGGCGGCACCGAGCGATCTGCATGGCTACGTTCTAGTACATTTCACTGGAGTGCAGTCGTCAGCGTGTTATTCACTCGGTTGATTCCCTGATTTGTTATGTGAGGCACTCGGCAGCACCCGGGGCCATCCTGTGTGTTGTGGAGGATCCTTGACACCTCAGTGCGGACGGATGGACGGACAGCAAGGCCTCTATTCCCTGCCTGACTGACTGACTGACTGACTGCCTGACTGCCTCCCTCCCTGTCAGTGGCAACTCTTGGATCCCCCGGTTCTAGGTCACCCCAGTGCACTCACAGGGGGTGCCTGACGGGTAGCCATGCGGCAAAGCAAACCCCGTGCTGCCATGCGCCTCGCTGAGAGGAGATATACGGGCGAAACAAAGCTACGGCAAGACTTCTGTAACAGCCTTGTTTGTGTGTGTGTGTGTGTGTGTGTGTGTGTGTGTGTGTGTGTGTGTGTGTGTGTGTGTGTGACGTGTGTGTCTGTGTGTGTGTGTGTCTGTGTGTGTGTGTGTGTTGCGTGTGTGTGTGTGTGCGTGTGTGTGTGTGTGTGTGTGTGTGTGTGTGTGTGTGTGTGTGTGTGCGTGCGCATGACTGCACTCGCACATCTGTGGATGATTGGGTATTTGTCTTTCTTACGTATTTTGCACTCTCTTGACAACAGCTATGAGTGGAGTAGAGCAGTGGAAACATATTACAGTATATGCTTGTGCACGCGCGCGAGTGTGTGCATGTGTGCATGGCTGCATGCGTGTGTGTGTGTGTGTGTGTGTGTGTGTGTGTGTGTTCTGCCTGTGCAACTACCCGAGCTATAACCTGCGGCACCAGCCATCCATAACCGTCCATCAGTGAGCGATGGTGAGGCTCGGTGTGTCGATCAGAGCTAAGCTCTCCCTCTCTCGCCCCAACCAGCCATCCCTGGTGGAAGGAGAGAGAGAAACACTAATGGCCTCTCGTTATAGAGAAATGCCAACATGAAACAGTCTCTAATGAGCAGTTTTCTGTTTTGTACGTCTCTCAAGGGCTCGTTGTTATTGGCAGGAAATTGATTGGCAGCGAGCCCGGACCCATGGGGCCACTGCGATATTCTACAACAAAGTTAGTGTTGCAGCAAAAGGCAGCTTTTTGAGTGTTTACTGCAGTATGTATGTTTTATAATATGCCTGTGTGTGTATTGTTACAAACCCCAGACATCCTGTTTGCTAGAGCCCACCTTTCTCTTTCTTGTTGTAAAAAACTAAAATAAACAGACAAAAACTCTAACGTGCAAAACATTTTCCAGGGACTGACCTCTGTCCCAGTCTGCGATCCAATTTGCTCCATAGCCTTCTCTGTCCAGTGAAACCCTTGTGCCTATTACTAGCTGCATTTGAACAGCATCAATCAGCCGAGCACATTTTGTTCCGGGTAGATAAAGGCAGGCTGGCATGCTCCAAGGTTTTATTTCAAACAACTTCAGATGAAGGCCTTCCGCCCTCTCTCCGAAATGAGGAGAGATTTCACCAACATTTAAAATCGGTAGAGAAAGACAGGTTCGTTTTTCACAATGGTGTGAAGCATTATTATAGTCAGAGCTAGAGTTCCAAACAGCATGATATTCATCTGTTCGAGAATAGCCCACAAGATTCGCATAGAGGTCATGCAGATCATATTATTTTCCTGCCTGGCAAGGGGCAAATGGGAGGAAAGCTGTGGGTTGTCCACATTTAAATGGAAACAAAATAGGCCAATTTTCTCTCTGAATAGGTAGAAAAACAGGGTCTCCACGCTCATGAAAATTACTGGAAATAATTTGAAATTTGAAAAACTGTTTACCAGGTCTGGAAAAGATTTGTAATTAATATGCAATATGTTCACTGGATTATAAATCAATCAGTGGGGGGATATTAAAGTTTGCCCTGGGATAGGTGATGCAGCAAAAATGTGGCACAGCATATTTTTATTTGCCTTTACACAATTTCGCCAGAGGGGGGGCCACTGAAACCAAACGGAGCCGAGTTGGGGGTGGTCCCTTCATTTTGAGATGGTCCAAGGTATATGCTAACAGGAAATAATAGTGAAAAAAGGTAGCAAAAATAGCATGAGGGCTGGGCCTAGCTCCCGGACTATAATGGAATTCTCTGAGTCTACTACATGTATAGACACAAAGGTATAGCATAATATATTCTATGCTTAATTGTTTTTGCTAAACCTACCTACACTAGTCCAAATCCTTGTGGCATTGCAAACTGAAGTAAGAAACGTTTGCGACATATTGTGCCATATGATTACAATAGGCCTGGAAATGGGATGAAATCTTTCGGTAACATTATGGTAAATTCATTGCGAATGTGACTGGGAACCCTGTGATAAACAGGATTTAGAGTAGACATTAATTTGCTCCCCTTTTCCTGGTCCTGCCTTAGGAATAGTAGCAACAACACTAAAGCAGCTGTTGTGGCCGTGGCTGGGACACGTATAGCATCAGTTGCTGCTGCTGATGTAGCCTGGAACTCACCTATGCTTTTTATGGCATAGGCAGCTCCGCCGGGAGAAACTATGCGCAGCTGCGCGACATGAGACTAATTACTTAGAGCGACAGAGAGAGAGAGAGGAGTGTGTGTGTACATGTGTGCGTGTGTGTGTGTCAAGTTAACAAAGGTGCAGACGATCGGAAATCAGCAGAGAGTGAGCAATGTTTGCGCTTCTCTATGCCAAATTGAAGTGGCCTCAGACCCAGACTTTTGTTTTCTCCCTGGAAATAAAAATGTCTGGGTTTCCAAGGCTACTGCTGATGTTAACACAACAGAGATTTGAACTCACTGTCCCATTATGAATAGAGACCTTCATAATCTCCAACACTGCAGCCTCCAGTATAACACTGTTGGTGTGTTACGGCCTTGGGGAACCCAATAATCACCGATTCAACAGTCGTCTTTTTCCAAAAAACGTGTTATTCTGCAGAGCAGATAAATTAATTTAGACAGAGCCTACGTTGTTCATTCTTCATTAGACCGAAAATAGCAAGCTACAAGCTCACAACACGTCATAGATGCAACACTGTGAGTTTGGATAATTGCTGTTTTAGGTTTGTGACACGTTCGTGTGATTGAGCAAATTGTTTTTACATACATTTTCTACATGACAAAAAACTATCAAATAATGGTTTGTTTTTATAAATAATGTTTGATGTGGAAAGAATTTACAAGCTTTTTGTGTTGCCTTATAATTAAAAAAATGTGGCCATGTTCCCTCAAACTGATGCTGGTCACATACTGTAATTGTACCATCTGTGCAATGGTGCACTTTCTGAATGAATTTCTGAATGACCGAAATAGTAGTTAGGATTCAATAATTTGAATTGTGATGATTGTATTAAAGTTTAATACGATTTTATGGGAGAATTAATAGTCAGAGTATATATGCTTTACACTTGCACACATGTACATTTGTAATGCCCATGCTTGCTATAATTATGTTATTTAGTTTAATCCGATTTTATGAGATAATAATTGAGAGTTCTAGTATCTATCACAATTTAGAGAATTCCACGCCCACAATGCTAATTAATTTGTGCCCGTGGAGCGCACAACTTTGTGCGCGGGTTCAGGTGGCCAAGTCATAGACCGTGATATATGCGGAAGTGCCTTTCACACCTGTGCTTCGTGTGGCCTTTCCTAGAACTGCGGTGATCCCTGTACTTTCCCTACCTCTCTATCCTTACTCTACTTCACCTCTCTCTCTCTCTATCTCTCATTCAGAGAGAAATAAACAGGCGAGAAGAGCTTTCTATGCCATCAAAAGAAACATACAAGTTAAACATCCCAATACAAATCTGGCTAAAGATAACTAGACTCGCCCAGGCCGTGGCGTAACGGTCTGGGCACCTGACTGGTAATCCAGTCGCAGTGTGCCGCGGGTTCGACTCCCGAGCCCGACACGGCCTTTACTGCATGTCATCCCCCCATCTCTCTCCCGTTTCCTGTCAGCCTACTGTCTGTCCCTTCAAAAAAAAAATCAATAAAAGGCGTAAGCCGCAAAAAAATATCTTAAAAAAAAAAAAAAGATAACTAGACTCAGTTATAGAACCCATTTCCCTCTATGGTTGCGGAGTCTGGGAACCACTTGCCGATCAAAAACCTGAAAAATGGGATAAACACCAAATTGAGACTCTGCGTGCAAATCAATTATCCGCATCCAACGGAAAATTGCTTTTATGCATTACTATACCCACTAATTATCAAAAACAAAAAGAGAGCATAATTTAAATTCTATAACCACCTAAAAGAAAGTGAACCAGACACACTCCACAAAAAAACCCTCACACACAGTGAATCCCTAGAAAGAGGGGCCATTTAGTTCTGGGACAAAACAACCACCAGACAGAAAACAAACAGGACTACAACAAATCATAAGAAAACAAAAAGAAAGATCTTACACACTGGAAAAGATCTACCGAAAACCAGAGCAAAAGGGAATGCTATTTAGCTGTAAACAAAGAATACACAGTAGCAGAATACTTGAGCTTGACCTGTAACCAATCCAACACTAAGGAAAGAATTAACTCGCTATAGACTCAGTGAACACAGTCTTGCGATTGAGAAAGGCCGCCACAGACAGAACTGGCTCCCAAGAGAAGACAGAGTATGCGCCAACTGCACACAAAACGAGGTAGAAACTGTCTGCCCACTGTACCAAGCTTCACCATGACTAAATCGATGTTAATAATAATAATATCTGGGACTTATATAGCGCTTTTCATAGTACTCAAAGACGGAAGTCAGGCAGTGGTGGAGGGAATGTCCCACGGGCCCTGATGCGAGATTGACAGCCCAGTGTATGGGGATTTTGAGTGACGGAAAATGCATGATTCCATAGTTAACTGTGACCTTTAACTGTGACCAGTCTAACTTCGAAGAGAGGGGGTGAAAAAACAAGAAAAACAAGAAATGATAGCCTACTCTGGCAGCCCTTGTGCATGCAAATTTCTGTTAGCAAACCACAGCATGCAAGCCGCCTTTGTTTTCAATGGTCCCTCCATTTACACGTCCGCAAACCCGTTCTCATCACATAGGCTATATACTCTAAGGTTCTCACCTATCGGCCGGAGTTGCACTAAACCCCCCCCCCCCCTCCATTAGCGATGCCAATTATCCCAAGCAATCATTTAATCCACGCTAAACGCCTGGTGTGTGTGTGTGTGTGTGTGTGTGTGTGTGTGTGTGTGTGTGTGTGTGTGTGTGTGTGTGCGCGCGCTGCTCTCAGAAATGCTTTTATTTGTTACTGTCAGTATAGTATAGTAGTAAGAGAAGTGGCCTACAACACTATTGCCCTGGGTAAATACAGAATAGATATATTATATTTAAAATAAGGAAAACATAGCTTACTATAGCCTATCCACAAATGGCTCAACTGTTGAATAAAGGAGAGGATGTTACACTATTCATTGCATGTCTTAAATTGACATTGAGCTTTTTTGTTAAATAAACATTTGACCTCTTATTTAAGTTATTTTATACCATTTTGGAACCGAAATAGAGAACCGTTAAGAACCGGAATCGATAAGCAGAACCGGAATCGGTACCGGACTCTGTGTAATCTGTGCTTCACAGATTACAAAACAAAATAGAAGAAACATTAGAATACAAATATTTGAAATTACGAATAAACGTAAACAGGGATTAATGACACGACCTAGTTAAAAACAATGCTAAAAAGGTGTGTCTTAAGATTTCTGCTAAAAATGTCTGTGGATTCAGAGAGCCGCAGGTTTACAGGCAGGCTGTTCCACGTTATATAGGAGCATAATAGCTAAAGGTTGTTTATCCATGCCTTTTAGTTTTGGGTCTAGCCTTAGGAACCTCTAAAAGACCATTTCCAGAGGGTCAGAGAGCTCTTCCCAGGCACATACCCAGGCAGCATATCAGATGAATAGGCAGGTGCATTTCCATGAATAGATTTAAAAACCAGCAGAAGGACCTTTAAAATCAATTCTGGAACAAACAGGCAACCAGTGAAGTGACTTTAAAATGGGTGCATCACACCCATTTTAAAGCTCTCCGTCTGGTCCTGGTCAGTACTTAGAAGCGTTAATATTCTGACCGAGATGCATGATGAACTGAGAAAAAAAAAACATACACACACACGCGCTCCAGGGAGGAGTGTGCGCACACACACACGCACACACACACACACACACACACACACACACACACACACACACACACACACACACACACACACACACACACACACACACACACACACACACACACACACAAACCTCTGACAATAAGACATTGTCTGTCATTTCCATCTTTTAAGTACAAGCTAAAGAAATGGTTACTCAACAACCAAACCTGTGACCATGTATAGTCTAATAGTCTAGTAGTGCACCTTGACATGAGCATATTATCCTATATTACTTGAAAGCAATGATGCACTTTATGCACAAGTTACTTACAATTCTGTGTTGCCCTTTGGAGGCACTGCTGAACTATATAGACGCACATTTGACCTTGTACTTTGTTCTTGTACACTGTATATATATGTTTTTATACTTTGTCTCGAAATGTCCCGGTAGTGTGCTTCACTGCCTGTCTGTTTGTTTTTACGATTTGTGTGAGGACTGAGGATGAAATTTAGCATCTTTGCTAAATCCAGTGGATTTACGTTGCATTTGGTTGTAATGTTCATGAATATGCTTGTCCCGTCGAAATAAACATATAAAGTAAAGTAATAACAATAAAAGTATAGTTGCACTGCTAAGTTAGCACGGGTGAGATGTTTGAGTGGTGCAACCACTCCCTTACGGAGCTATGTGTGTGGGTGGCTGGGTGGCTGGCTGGCTGGGTATGAGCATGAAAACAGCATGGTTGTTTTTCACCACCTGTGCACAACCTAACACACACACAAACACACACGCACATATTAACTGTATATATGATGATTTCGGGTGTGCCAGTACAGTGACAGTACTGTACAGTACAATACAGGGTACAGTAGAGGGACCCCCACACGGTAACTGTCATTTCTCAACCGTTTCGACCGTGGGGCGGCTCGCCGGATTCTGCCCGGCCCCCTGGCCGTGGTCCTGTGGGTCTGGAACTTCCGGGGACCCCCTGTGTATCCCCACACGCAGTTGCACCACTCACTTCACACGGGTGTGATGTATTTCTTAACAGTTAACATTTAATTACTTAGCCATTATCACTGCAATGCATCATTGCATCATGCATCGCCGGTGCCAGGTGATGATTGTGCCGTAACTGGGTCAAAGCAGATTAGCCAGCACAATTGTGCCAGCACAATTCCTGCACAGCTACAATAACGTCTGCCCCATTATCAGCAGTTTCATCCAGAGACCACTCTTGGAATGAGCAGGGATTCTGTGGTTTTCTGGTGTGAAAACTGTCTCCGAGCACTTCCCAGTTGGGAGTGCAACGTGAGGCTCAAGTACAGTAGGGCATCATATTTACAGCAGAAAAATGTCCCACTTATTCATGGCCGGGTTTAAAGTGGAAAGAGTGCCCTGTGCATAAAATGGCAAATGGCTCCGGGCCCCATGTGCACGTGCACACAGTTTGGCACAAGCCATAATCTGTCTGTGCAGTTATTTGGTCTTCTTGGTTATACGCTTGTTTAAGTGCATTTCTGGAATGGCTTTCTGAAATAAACAGGTTGTGCCTGCCTGGCAGTTCATATACTGTACGGTTTGTTGAAGGACTGAATCATGGCTCAAATTGATGGCTTGTTTTAAGTGCATACCACTTTTTTTACTGGACTGTTAGCATTTAGTCACTCTGGCGATTGTCTCGGACGGAATGCTGAGCTTGTACCTCATCGAGTATAGAAGTACAACGGGTGCCTTTCACTGCATCATATAAAGTGCTCCTATGATGCGATGCTGGATTTGTCATGTTATGTGTGTGCGCATACATGTCAAATATGTGTATGCTGTTTTGCCTTTTATACTGTGTGTTTAAGTGATTTGCTTTGTTTGCTTTACCTATAATTGTGTGTGTGTGTGTGTGTGTGTGTGTGTGTGTGTGTGTGTGTGTGTGTGTGTGTGTGTGTGTGTGTGTGTGTGTGTGTGTGTGTGTGTGTGTGTGTGTGTGTGACATTGCAGGGAGTTTGGCCGCTGGAAGGTGAACAGCCTGGCCCTAGAGAGACAGGAGAACAATGGCTTTGCCCTGCCTCTGGACCCCGAGTTCCTCCACACCATCAGACAGCTGGGCAGGAGGCCCAGTCTCATCGCCATCACCGACAGTATCATCAGGAAATACGGAACCCACTTCCTGCTCTCTGCCACTCTGGGGGGTAAATAAATAAAGAAGAGTGAATTTGAAACTAGTAACTTCCGGTGACTTTACTCGGATTGAGCGCGTCAGGATAGAAAGGGAATGTTGTTCTAGCGAGAGGCCGGAGCTGGGAGACCAGCTAGCCCCTCCTATGTCCAGCTTTGAGGGTTTGTGTAAAGACAAATATTGTCCTATAACCCATTTTGACCCGAGATCAGATTCTAAAAATGTCTTCTACGTCCTGACAGTTTTCTGAAAAAGCTATGTTTCTATGTCAGTCGTTCTTTGATTTTTCAAAAATAGCAGACCTACAAGCTCGTAGCGCGCCACCGAGTGGCGCAAAGGGGTTCCCGCCTAAAATCGCTTAACACAAACGCATCGAATACCATTGACAATGAATGGCCAGCTTTGAGTGTTTGTGCAAACACAAACATTGCATGAACACAAACATTGATACGAATGATGTATGATGACGTGTGATGATAAGAGCGCCCCTCACTTCACACGGGTGTGATTTTCTTTTTATATATAACACACATAGTGTCAGTGAATCTGCAATGAATGATTGCCTCCTGTGACGTCATGTGGCAGCCACAGTGGGCAGCACACAAGAGTGATTTTTTTTAAATAGTCGATTAAGTATTTAAACAGATTTTTATGCTATATTAACTAATTATGCTGGGGACCCACTGGAACCTCCTCAAGAACCCCTGGGGGTCCAAGGACCGCTCTTTGATAACCACAAACCTATACGCAATGTCAGTGCTCACTGCTTCCCTTATGTCTGTGTGCCTGTGTGTGTATGGGATTTACAGGGGAAGAGTCATTAATGATCTTTGTTGACAAGCGGAGGTTGAGCAGGACGGCTGAAGTGAGCGAAGCCAACGGAACAGCTGTGACTCTGGAGGCTCTGCACCAGCTGGCCGCCTCCTACTTCATTGACAGAGAGACCACCCTGCGCAAGCTGCACCACATCCAGATCGCCTCCACCGCCATCAAGGTACAGCGCAGCACGCGCCTCTCTGTCTGTCTGTCTGTCTCTCTGTCTGTCTGTCTCTCTGTCTGTCTGTCTGTCTCTCGGTCTGTGGCCCCTTTTCCACCGAAGGAACTTTGTTTTTTTAACTCGTTCCGCTCTAGATCTTTCGAACGTTGGGGCTTTCAAGGAACCAGCGGCCATTTTTTTTATTCCAGTTCCGAACCAACTTTCAGTGTTCTGAACCAACTCATTTTCAGTGGAAACACTCTGAACAGGTTCAATATTAGGTGGGAAGAAAAAAAACTGAACCGGTTCAATCCCGGTGGAAAAGGGGCCTGTGTGTTAATTGAAATGTGCGAGTGTCCAAACGTAACCAAATGTACCCGTGTGGATCTGGAGAATTCTACTGAGGGTTAGAAGAACTCTGCTCCGCGTCGTGCTTTATATGCCTCCTGTCGAGTCCTGTGGCTTAATGCTTTAATATATCTCTCTTGATATCAAAGTCATTTTCTTGTATATAATAGTATGCATTGCCTGTCCTGCAGTAGCCTCGGAAACCCAGACGTTTTTATTTCCAGGGAGAAAAAAAAAAGTCTGGGTCCGAGTCCACTTCAACTCGGCATAGAGTAGCGCAAACGTTGATCACTCTCTGCTGATTTCTGATCGTCTGCACCTTTGTTAAATTGACGCACACACAAACACATGTACACACACACACTCCTCTCTCTCTGACGCTCTAATTAATTAGTCTCATTTCACACAGCTGCGTCTAGATTCTCCCGGCGGATCCTGTCGGGAGCTGCCTATGCCATAGAAAGCATATGTGGACCCCAGGCTAGTCCTGCAGTAGCCTGGCTATTTGCTAAATGCACAATAGCTCGGGTTACAGGGAAGCCATAAGGCTGCAAATAATACATCCAACGGCATCAAGGATGCAGCCAAAACGGTCTGAAAAGAACCTTGTGCGTAGCTTTAGCTTAGCAAGAATGTGTGCCACTGTACTGTAATTTTGGAATGTGACATTTTAATATTGAACAAATCGTTACAGTTTGAAAATGCCACAGTTTGAACAATACCAGATGACGACTTGCGTCAACTCATGCATCGAGACATCCACTTTCTTTAGAAGTTGTCAGTAGCTGCCGCTATTTGAGCGACACAGTGAATGCAATTCAAATTAGCCCATATTGTTTCTGCAGGGTCCTAATGTTAAATAGTGTAGATGAAAAGCAGAAACGAAGTGTGTCTATCTCCCTGTTGAGAGTTTCCGGTTGCAATAGTATTTATTTACGCACCGTCTCATTTCGTTTAATTTATGTCCCCAGACGTTGCCGACAGTTTCAGCATAGAATTAACATCCTAACGTTAATTAATTTCTGCGTTCTTCTACACGTCCAAAACATCAGCTCCCTTGAGATTCCTACTGTATGTCCTGTCAAGTTTATAACAACAGTTTAAAGTGACACAAGCTCCTTAACACTTTTAATGTCAATGCGTAACTACTGCTCATCTTGTAGCATAATCCACCATGGTGGGAAACATGGGTATGGGAGGGGCAGCGGCAGAGCTATGGAGGGCTCACAAATCAGAAATTAGATTATTGTTTATTAATTTCGTATAAAAACTAATAGAATACGCACATCACTTGGTAGAGGTGCTGGGTTCGAAACGTCGTCAATAAAGTATAACTTTTGGAGCAGATGAGAGTGCAGGTTCTTTAACTTCTTTTCTCATTCTCTCCTTCTCTTTTTTCACGCATTTCACGCATGCACACTCGTGCAGCGCACAAAATGTTTGATTTTTTTATATATTTATTTTTATTTTGCGATTATTTGCCTTTTTTTTGGCCTATTCGGCCACTTACTAAAAATCTTATTGTGGTGGCTGGTCGTTATTGTGTGGTGACCCACCCCACTGTGCTCCTACTGGATTTCTGACCATCACCACCCATTTCTGCAAAGTTTACTTTTTGACAACCCAGTGCCCACTCCTAAAACAATAAAATAATAGCAGTAATGCAATACAGTGAGGAGTCGGACATGAATAACAAGGAATTTAAAAGATCAATTAAAAGCAAGAGTGTAGAAGTAGGCCTTTAGCTGTGCTTTAAAACATCACATGATCCAAACAAAACCAAGCTCATTTTGTACAACAATAACAAAATATTATTTAGTTTTTGGGTCTTGAGAAGTTTCATCAAATGGTGGTCCCTGGATCAAATGCAGAATAAATAATGGGCCTTGATATGAAAAGGGTTGAAAACCACTGTGTATAGGAGGATTTATAAAAAATATTAAATATATATGTTATGTTACGTTGTTGTTATGTTGCTTTTTGGCGAAAACAAGCTACATTCAACTGCCAATTACTATGGAATCCAGTAGTGTATGCAGGAATTACAAGTTAGCCAGGCAAAAAGATGATCCCCCCCTCCACACACACACACACACACACACACACACACACACACACACACACACACACACACACACACACACACACACACACACACACACACACACACACACACACACACACACACACACACACACACACACACACACACACACACACACACACACACACACACACACGATAATTCATGTTCTGGTCATTTATTATACCGATTAGCCTATAACACCCATAGGCCTACTTTAGTCGAATTTTTCATTTCCCCCCCCCCCCCCCCCCTATTTAACAACATGCTTCATTGTCGTAATGAGGGAGGCGCGTGTGTGTGTGTGTGTGTGTGTGTGTGTGTGTGTGCGTGCGTGTGAGGGAGGGCTGAATGTCACTGACAAGCCACAACCCGCGACTCGGAAAAAAACCTGCAACAATGGAAAAAAATAAGCTAAAAGTCGCGGAAAATAAGCGTACTTGGCAACCCTGCCAGTGGCTCCCCTTGGCTTGAACACAAAGGTGTATACATTTGCATGTCTATTAGGGAGGGTCGCGCCATGGAATGGGCAGTCAGTCCAACCGTAGAAACCGTAGATGAGTTGTTTCTGGTCAAAACAAGGTTTTTCAACTGCCCACAGCTGCCCACATACTCTGCACCCAGCGAGAGAACAACAACCGGGCAAGACACCACACACACACCATTAAGTCATCGTAACATCTGTTTACGGATATTTGGCTCTTCAAAATAAGAGTTTAAAGGGGGGAAACCTTGGCAATGCGTGTTAAATAAATACATTAATCCTGGCGGGGGAGTTAAGACATCATTTTGGAAATTTCCTTTTTTGTATCGATGGCTCCATTTTCAAAGCTGAGCTACTAGATCAGCTATTTCCGGCAAATGTTCGCCAGAATAGTCTCTATGGTTCATGTGGTTAAAAAGCTCAAAACCTGTAAGAAGTGGTCCCGCAGGTGCTGTTCTTACATAATGAACTAGCCTCGGCCTCAGCCTTCATCATCTTCATCTTCGACGAGCAAAATGAGGTTTGTTGCCTAAATCCCCCCCCAAAAAACCACGATAGTCGATAGGACACTGTTGCGTATAATATTTTGAGACATGGAGTAGGGCATTTGAGGAGGCTCAAAGGAACACTAGACGTGTTTATTCCAACCCCCGTTATTTCATAGATAGTTTATATGTTGGCTTTGGAAGCGACATACAGTAGTTTCCATGGATATCAAGTTTTGTGCCAATGATCCCCCTGCATCTTTCGCTTCTCAATGCCTTCAGGGTATGACCATTCATCACTCTGTCAGTTATCAATTGGGAGAACGAATTTAATCTCCTGATTTTGCCCTTCGCACCACAGGGAATATATATTTTTGGCAGTCAGAGGATATTTGTATTCACACGTGTGACTGTTTCTTGTCGCGGACTAGCAGCGACGATAAGATTAATACATTGCAGTTTGAAATAAAGTCAGCGACCCATAACAAGCACAAAATAAACTAGTTGTCATTCATTCAATGCCCTTCTTATGATGTGATGTGAGACGACACCATACATATATGCCATGGCACATTTTGATATGGGGTGTTATGAGATAGGATGTGGTAACATCTGATTTCATCCTTTTTTCCCCTCCTCTGCACCAAGTGTCTTTGCCATTTGAAAATAGCGATGGCTCACACGTGTTGTTGTAGATCAGCTATTTTCTTCTTAATGTTAGGAATTTTTTGTTTGTTTTAAAAAGATGTACAAAATCTCTCTAGGGAAAATAAAGTGGGACCCATAAAATTTGGTCCACGAGTCCCACAAATGGGTCCCGACCCACTGTTTGTGAAACAGTGACGTACACATCAGAGCCCACCACTGCCCAAATGAACACATTCTGCTCGTTGGAGAAGGTGCCCCTGTTATTATCCCTATACCTAATAGAGTGTCACAGTCCCCTTCCGCCCCCTTTCATGATGACGAGGGGCCCGGAAGAGAATTTCCCATTATGTTTCCCATAGACGTTTCAGAAAGTATTTAGTTAAATAAATACTTTCTGAAACGTCTATGGCAAAAATATTCTGTTCCTGACCGGACTACAACGCTCTATATAGCCAAATTCCAATACCCCAAATCTCGGCCACTCGCTCACTCGTCACACTCGGTCACTCCAGTATGGCAAATTATGGTGAAATTGGTGAGCTGCTGAAATATGTTGTGGACTTCACACAACTTACATGGAGGTCTTTAAATACTTGGCCTGAATACCGCTAGGTTGAACTCTGCTAATAAACAAACTGCAACGATTTACATTCGGACACTGGCGTTATGCGATTGTCTAGACTATTGTCACATATTTCAGCAGGACACCAATTTCACCGTAACACCTCCATGCTGGAGTGAGCGAGTGGCCGAGATTTTGGGTATTGGGATTTGGCTTATGCACGTCTCTCATTCATTTCTCTGTCACCCAGCTGAACTGCAGTCGCTCTCATTCAGTACAAAAGCTCCGCTGCACCATGGGTTAGGTCCTGCTGATTTTTTTTTGTTTTATCAGGTTAATAGGGACCCTATTTTACCCGATAGTCTGTACGTATAGCCCTGTATCAGCGGTTGTGTGACTATATGATTTGATGATCTGATGGCCAACGGGATTAATTGCAGGTTCATTGCAGAGAGTAAGGTTTTAGCAATCGAGTGCAGTCACTTAACAGCACAATAACAGACTCTCCGGAGAAAATTAGAGAGATCAGTATTGATTTCAGCCATCTCGATGGTGTGACTAAAGCTAAAAAACTTGCTTGCATTTTCCCGAGCCACAGTCCATTTGTCATGGCCGTACCCTCAGTGATGTTCCAACTATACAGTCAGTCCATCAAAGAATGAAACCCTAGATTTTCTAAAGCGAATTGGCCACGTGAATCCGGGCTGCTTTGGCAGTGGCACTAGGCCGAAGTGCTGCTAGAAAAACACTCTCATCTGAGATGAATAGAGAGAAAATACCTCTCTGAGTTACATTTGTTTGTGTGGCGTTTTCAAGTGACTGATGTAAAATATGCACTGCATCAGCAGCCTTTAAGTCAGAACATGCATGGATCTTTACCTCATGCCGATGAAGATGAATAGCATAACAGAAGCTGGCTTTGAATGGAGCATGGTTTTAACACATTTATTTATTTTGGCCGAATATTCCGTCATATAAAATCCAATCGTATATGCATCGGACGGAATTCTCCGCCATATAAAGCCCGGCAGACAATTTGTTAAGAGATAGCATAGTTTTAAACGGAAGAAATGTTTGGCCTGCTGGCAAGTACATCGGCAAAAAAACAAAAAAGAGAAAAAGATTGAGATACATCGAGGCACAACAAAGAGGTTGAAGGAAGAACTGTGCCGGTACATTTACAGTACGCATGCATCAGCGTAATGAATCATCGCTTCAATTTCAATCATTTCTTTTCGAGAGCCCCCCGCTCCATTTGTCAGCCATTTTGGGGTATGAGTTAACGTGTCGCGTGCTAATGAACAGGAGACGCGTGAAGAAGACAGACTTTGCGCCGTGGGTAATGAAGGGGTCTTTAGCTGAGGGGAGAGGACAGGAAATGCTACATCAATCAAAGGCTGCTTACCTATGATCTACAGCCCAGGTTTGTCTGTGTTAAAGCTTCATTACAGTGAGCTGCTGGGTGGAGGAGAACTATCATTACTGGGTGAGAAGAGAAGAAGTGATGATGATTGCTTGACCCAATTTGCTGCACACGTCGTCTTATAAATGTTCAGTCGGTACATGCTTCATCTGACGGGAGAATAGAAGAAAATGTCTTTGGACTGAAGTCTATAAGAAAATCAGATAATGGCTCCTTAGATGTGACGGCGGGAAGCGGCAGCTTGCCACAGTCGTGATTGCAGGATAAACAAACAAATGGAAAAAAGAAGCACTCCGTCCTTCATTTCTCACGCCGATGAATAATTCATGACATACTGTGTTTGTGTCTCTGTTATATTTCCATGCATAGGAGGAGGCCTTCGCTATGTTTCACCATGCAGTTTCAATTGAAACGGGCCTCCACCCTCAGGGGAGCCTCAGAGCTCCGACTGACTGTCAGGCGTCAGTCAAACCCCTACCACCCTTGGCTCTCTCTCTCTCTCTCTCTCTCTCTCTCTCGCTCATTTGCTGTCTTGCTCTCTCGCCCGATGTTAAAGATGGAGTGCCATGATTTATTTCGACCCTGAAACATGATCATCAGGTCTTATTGTTATATAAGGAGGAAGATTTAAAAGAAAAAGTGTTCAGTATTTGTAAAAATGTCGTTTTAATGTGGGCACCCCCACCAGTTCATTAAGTATGCCTGGTTTGCCTGGTAGGTGTTGATGTGTGGTGATCCACCTGAACTGAAGCCGCACCCACAGCTGTAGTTGTATGATAAAAGGGGAGGGGTTAGGAGAGGGGCCGATAGTGTGATGTCACTATAACTATATTACTGTTTTTTTCATTGGCACGTTTGACTGTGAAGGTTTCAGGCTCCAGGAAGAAACCCTAAATACAAAGGGAATCATTGCACATAACAACCATACCAAGGGGTCTAATGAAGTACTTTCACCTCTTAAACACATGAAAAAGGGCACTACATCTTCAAGTTACACCTTTTCCCTGTTAATAACCTGGGTAAAATGTGCAGCATTGGGAGGTAAAGGGGAGACACTTTATGAGGAGAGGTGTTGTTGCTGTGAAATTGTCGAGAATAATGGCTGCACGAGATATTGAAAAGTCAAAACTGTTTGTACTCCTGTATCAACAGAATAATTATGTCATAGGTACTGTATATGGGGCCTCCAGATTCCTAAGTGCCTTCCGTTTGACTTTCCACTACTGCGTAGAGTTCACCCTTCCAGGAGATCCATATCTTTGGATTTCTTAAAGCTAAGTGGTCAATGATGGAGGAGATTGGGATAATTGAGTATAAATTAGATTAAGGCATCAGATGAATTTAACATCTTCCAACGAGGATGTCTCCTTAATTTGTAGCCGATACAAAAAGACTAGGGTTAAGAAAATGATTGCAGAAGAAAAAGAAAATCAGAATCTGCAATCATTCTCTCTCTGTGTGACTATAGCTTAGTTTCCCCCGTAAGAAAGAGAAAGAGAGAGAGAGAGAGAGAGAGAGAGAGAGAGAGAGAGAGAGAGAGAGAGACATAAATAAAGAAAGAAGCTATTACAGTATCAGTACAGTAATACAACTTTCTACTTGTAAAGGTTCCCGGTTGCCTAGCTCCCCCATGGCTTATACTGTGGTTCCCCATTTTCTCTTCGGTACAAAAGATAATCTTATTCTGATGCTATTTTCTGCCTTTTTCTCCCCCTTCTTCATATTTTTCCTTACCCGATAAGCTGATCCCTAGCTCGATGACATTAGAGAGTAAGCCAGTGCAACAAAGTGGTTTTAAAACATGCACTATAGAATCCTCAAAGAAGGAATAAACATGCGGAAACATCTCTGATGCAAATGTGGATTTGCATGTCATCTCCTGTGCATTGGTGATTAACACATTTAGGACTGAGACAGATACTATAAATTACTTCTAAATACATTTTCTGAAAAGTTTTCTGGAAAAAACTATGTTTCTAGATCAGTGGTTCTCAAACTATTTCATGTCAAGGACTCCAAAAATGATATGCAATTGGTCGCCGACCCCCATCTGTTATTCCAGCCCCCCCCCCCAGAAGCAAAGATATGAGTTCGCTGTGAGAGATTTTTTTTTTTTTTTACGACTTTTCAAAAATAGCAAATCTACAAGCTCGTAGCGCGGCACTCAACAGCTGAGGTTAAAATAATAGTTAAAGTCGTTAAACGCTAAAGTGACGAGGAATGCGTTCCCGTCCTAAGTGGGTTAAGAAAACAGGGTGGTTCTTCGGGTGCAGAGAAAGCGAAGGCAATTTTGAAATGAGCAATGATCCTCATGAAACATTAATGTCATTTCATACCTTCCCCCCCCCCCCCCCATTTCTTCTCACAAGCAGGAATTGCAGGCATTTTAAAGTCCATTATCACTCAGGCATCTGACAACGCTGGCTAAGTGGCTCATTTTATGCTGCCCCTCCTGGAAATATGCATAGGTGAAATTAACAGAAACGATGAAACTTCATTTCATGCCTTTTGTATTATTACAATATTAAAGACACCATTTTCTGGATGGTGCGTGCGTGCGTGTGTGTGTGCGTGCGTGCGTATGTGCGTGCGTGACTGTGTGTGCATGTGTGCGTGCGTGATGACAGTACCACTGTCGCTTTCTGATCACCTTCATAAGGCATGGATTGAAATTGGAAAATAGTAACAGTCTCCCAATTAGTTCCCCAAGCAGAGTAGAAAGCTATATTTTCAAAAGTTTGACATGAAATGTTTGACATGAAATGGATCACGAATAGGGAAAGTGACAAATCAAACAATGATAGAATGTGTCACGTCTGCAATGTCAGCAGACAAAATAAGTGCTTATTCTAGGAAATCTTTTAAAGTGCAATTACTGGTCCCATTAAATGCAGCTGTTGGGTTTTCTAACACAGTCAGCGCAAATATATTGCACTCAATTATGGCATATTAATACTTCCCCACAACACCCACCCCAGACAATCAATCTAATTTACATGACTCCAGAATATCTTAGAACAAAAAGGTGTCCTGCTTGGCTGCTATAATATGCTGAAATGAAAAGATATTTATTTTAATATGACAATTTGACATATAAGATATGATTATTTTTTTCTTCCTAAATTGGTTTCTAATAGAGTGGGCTAAACTTTGAACACATGGTCTGCTCCACTGGGTTCTTGTTGCAGATGGCCTCATTGATATGCATAGAGAAGCCATCTTTAGATTTGCATTCAGTCCATTTTTTCCCTTTAAATTGTACATCTGTCTGTGTTAGAAATTAATAACTTTGAATCCCTGTGGAGGCTGCTTGAATTGTAATTAATTGTGTCGACTAGTCTACAAATAAAAGAGGAAATATCAGCAGTGGGTCTACTCAAGTCTTCTCTCAGCTCACGCACGCAAGCACACACGCACACACACACACACACACAGAGAGAGAGAGAGACATCAGTATCGGACGATTTTAGTTGTTTTTAGATTAATCAGCATCGGTTCGATTACTCAATCAGATTAACCAGTCTGTCTTTATAGATAAACAATCCCAAAGTAACAGCTTGAACAGATCTACAAGCTCACAATATTAAATATAAAGGTAATTAAGTTAAATCTCTGCAGTGCAGATACCCTGTTACATGTATTTTTCAATACAGAATAAGATCACATCGACATCTGCCATGATCAGTTATCACTTATCGGCCATAACAGCAATCGGATATCGATATCGCCCAAAATGTCTCATCGGCACATCCCTACAAAAAAATCATTACGCCATCACATGCATAAAAAATATCTTTACTGAAATGAGTAGTGTTATGTAACATCAATAAGGGCAATCACAAACACCAACCTGTCCCTTACTGTCCGCAGTACATCCTCACTAACCTTAAAAGTAAATGTTAAAAGACAGGCAACTTTTCTGCAGGCAGGGGGAAAAGTTACTCTTTCTGCTGGCTGGATCCCTCAGTTTCTGTCATTAATCTCACGCCGGGATATGGTTACTTTTATTGAGCCTCTGGGAAAATATTAAAAGAAGCGGCCCTGGCGTTTCAATATAATTCGCTGGTGACAGGGAAGGAGATGGATTCTCCCACGGGCTGGCAGTTTGTCTTCACTGGTGCCAGACGAGGCTAGATATACGTATGTGTGTTCTATATCAGGCTTTTGTCAAGGATGATTGAGATCTGTGATCGCACACACAATACAAACACAAACTCAAAAAAGGAGCTTTTTGCCTTGATCTATTAATTAGTACAACTTTCAGGACAGTAATGATGGATAATGAATAAAGAATAGAGACGATCAAATTGTAATGCCAGTTCATGCCAAGCAACAGTATGTAGCCTACTGTATAACATACTGTGTGTAATTGTTTGAGACATGCTTAAGGGGCAGAATTTTTGCTCATTATGGGGGTAGCAGTAATTATTTTAAAGAGATAAGCGTCATCATCTCGGGAATACTATCATTATCCAAGATCAGATACATTTTGAGATTTAAAAGGCACCAAAATGATCATTAAAGAAATTCTTCTCGGATTCACTACTGCATTAGTCTCATGACATGCATGCAGCATGCTTATAGTCAGAATGTATCAGACCAAAAGCACTCATTAGGTTCCAAATGGGACACTGCTGTGCTAGTCTTTTGGAAAACGAAAACAGGGTCGACCCACAGAAATGGAAAAGATACACAAAACTATAATTGCCCATGCCAAGAATGACGAAAGGAGAATTCAGAGCGCCAGGCTGTGTCTTGCCGTCAAAGATTGTGACCCAGACATGATCTGTGACACACGGATGGCTACAGCGGCCTTGTCGAAGGATCAGAGAGACATGGTTCTCATGGGCATTATAAAGACGCGCATGAAAGACTCAGAAATGACACGACTCACAAGTCCACCAAGAGAGTCAGCGCGTAGCGTTACTGTAATGTTCGTGTGTGTTCTCCAGTGGTGGAAAGTAACTAAGTAGATTTACTTAAGTACTGTACTTTAAAGATGGAGTGCCGTGATTTTTTCCATGCTAAAACATGATCATCAGGTCCTATTGTTATATAAGGAGGTTGTAGGGATAGCAAGTAAGACGAATGCTACTCCTATCTTTGAGTCAGAATGTGCAGAACGGCACGTCTGTTTATTTCACTCTCTTCAATCACACTGACAACACAACACACACACCCCCACTTCCTTGTTTACCCCGAAACCCCCGCCCACTCTCTTAGGGTGAATTATGTCCCTAGAAAGTCACTACACAGGCCCCCCCAGAATTCACCATAGAACAGAAAAAGAAAGTCAAAGTAAACGAAGAGGGGGGCGAATGGCCCGACCTCCACGGCTCCGCCGGACGGGCGCAGTAGCCGGCGGGTGGAGGAGTGGGGCGTGCGAGGGGGGGCGGGAGGCCAAGCCCGGCCTGTCGCGGGGAGGGGGGGAAAGGGAAGGGGCGGGAGGGCGTCCCCGCCGCGGAGGCTGCGCCAGTCCAAGGGGCCGATCCAAATCCAGGTGGGCCGGCTTAAGACGATCCACAGAAATTAGTTCTGTCCTGCCGCCGACCTCAACGACAAAGGTCTTGTCCCCCGCTGTCAGGACCCGGAAAGGGCCGTCGTAAGGGGGCCTCAGGGGTCCGCGGTGAGCGTCATGTCGAACGAAAACATACTCCGCTGACTGCAGGGAGGCAGGAACGTGAGACTGAGGTAGGCCGTGGTGTGCAGGGGGTACGGGGGCAAAGGTCATGGCCTGATCCAGAAGCAAAGAACGTTGACGAGGGGCTGACCAGGGGGTCGTGGCTGAGGGGACGAAATCCCCCGGGACCCGCAGTGGCTGGCCGTAAACCAACTCGGCAGATGAGGACAGGAGATCCTCCTTGGGAGCTGTCCTGATGCCCAGCATAACCCACGGGAGCTTGTCGATCCAGGCATTGTCTGTGAGGGTGGCCCTCAGAGCAGCTTTCATAGCGCGATGAAAACGTTCGCACATGCCGTTGCCCTGCGGGTGGTATGCAGTGGTGCGGTGGAGCTTTATGCCCAGGCCCTCAGCAACAGCGGTCCACAGCTCAGACGTGAACTGGGAACCACGGTCACTGGACAGGTCAGACGGGGCGCCGAAACGAGCAACCCAGGTCCCGATGAACGCCCGGGCCACCTCAGCAGTCGTCGTCGAAGACAGGGGAATGGCCTCCGGCCAGCGGGTCGTCCTGTCCACCATGGTAAGAAGGTGGGTGAAGCCATGGGAAGGAGGTAGAGGACCCACCAGGTCCACGTTGATGTGGTCAAAACGCCGTTCTGGCACCAGGAAAGGCGCCAGGGGGGCCTTAGTGTGGCGGTGCACTTTAGATCGTTGGCACGCCACGCAGGTGGTCACCCAGTCCCGGACATCCTTTTTGAGGCCATGCCAGACGAATTTGGCTGCAACCAGCTTTTGTGATGGTTTCCTGCCCGGGTGGGAAAGCGCATGAACAGCGTCAAAAACACGCCGACGCCACCCACCGGGCACGACAGGCCTAGGCTGGCCCAGCGAAACGTCGCACAGGAGTGTGGCACCGGTGCCGGCGAAGGCTACATCCTGCAACTGAAGCCCTGTGATCGCTGTCCTGTAAGCCTGCACGTCCGGATCCGCCGCCTGATCCGCAGCCATGCGGACATAGTCGATTCCCAGATGAACGGCTCCAACGACGGCTCGGGATAGGCAATCAGCAACGAGGTTGGCCTTGCCGGCGACATGACGTATGTCTGTAGTAAATTCCGAGATGTAGGAGAGGTGACGCTGTTGGCGTGCAGACCACGGTTCAGCCACCTTCGCCATGGCAAAAGTCAACGGTCTGTGATCCACAAACGCTGTGAAGGAGCGAGCCTCCAGCAGGAACCGGAAATGACGGACAGCCAGGTAGAGGCCCAGGAGCTCGCGATCAAAAGTGCTGTACTTGCGCTCGTTGGGACGCAACTGGCGACTGAAGAAGGCGAGGGGCTGCCAGGCACCGTCGACCCACTGCTCGTGCACTGCACCGACGGCATAGTCCGAAGCATCAGTAGTGATGGCGATGGGAGCTCCGTGCAACGGGTGGGCTAGCATGGTGGCAGTAGCAAGAGCGTCCTTGGCAGCCCTGAACGCGCTGTCCCTCTCTGGGGACCAGTCCACAGCATGCTTGGGGGTTTTGCGTTTAAGGGCCTCGTACAGGGGTCGCATGACATGGGCCGCCCGGGGCAGGAAACGGTGATAAAACGTTACCATGCCGATGAACTCTTGGAGAGATCTGACATTATGCGGCCTGGGAAAGGATGCGACGGCTTCCACCTTTGACGGGAGGGGAACAGCACCCTCACGTGTAACTCGGTGCCCGAGGAAATCAATGGTCGCCAGGCCGAACTGGCACTTAGCCAGGTTGATGATGAGGCCATGTGCGTTGAGCCGCTCGAACACAGTTCGGAGGTGCGACAGGTGCTCAGTCCTGGAGGTGCTAGCAATCAAAATGTCATCAAGAAAAACGAAAAGGAAAGGCAGGTCCCGCAACACTGAATCCATGAGGCGCTGGAACGTCTGTGCAGCGTTCTTGAGTCCGAACGGCATGCGCAGAAACTCGAACAGGCCGAACGGAGTAATCACAGCCGTCTTGGGGATGTCCAGCGCGTGGACAGGCACCTGGTGGTACCCACGTACAAGATCCACCTTGGAGAAAATGACCTTCCCGGCCAGGTGGGCGGAAAAATCCTGGATGTGTGGCACTGGATAACGATCCGGCGTAGTCGCCTCGTTAAGACGGCGGTAATCGCCGCACGGTCGCCACCCACCGCCAGGCTTTGAGACCATATGAAGAGGGGAAGCCCACGGGCTGCTGGAGCGGCGAATGATGCCAAGGCGCTCCATGGACTCGAACTCCGCTTTGGCGATGGTAAGTTTAGCAGGGTCGAGACGCCGAGCCCGAGCATAGACCGGAGAACCAGCAGTGGCCATGTGATGCTCCACACCATGCTTCGCCGTGGACGACGAGAAGGTAGGCTGTGTGAGGGCCGGGAACTCCCCGAGGAGCCGGAGGTACTCATCTGCGGTGGAGAGCACATTGGACAGTCCGACAGCATCTGCCCCACCGAGAGTGCACGTGTACGAACAGTAGGTGGCCGCATCGATTAAACGGTGGTTCTTCACGTCCACCAGTAGTCCATAAGCGCACAGGAAATCCGCGCCGATGAGAGGAAAGGACACGTCCGCCAACACAAAGTCCCAGGTGAACTTCTGCCCACCGAAACCCAGAGACACATGCCTGGTGCCGTAGGTGCGGATGGGCGTACCATTAGCAGCTTTCATTGGGGGGCCGTGTCCGGTGGCCTGCATGTCTGCCGCAGTAGCGGGTAGGATGCTGCTCTGCGCACCCGAGTCACACAGGAACCGACGTCCGGATTTAGTATCCTGAATGAAAAGAAGCCTGCCAGGACTGCCAGCACACAGGGCCACTACCGTGTGCCGGCTCTGGCGTTTCCCGATGTGTCAAAAGAACACGGTGGTCGGCACCGCTTGGCATTGGGGCCATACCTTGCATGGTAATAGCACAAACCAGTGTCCCGCCCTTGGCGTGGGGCTGTCGCTGCAACAGAGACTGTCGAGGCGTGGGGCAGTGGTGAAGAGGGCAGGGCAGGCTGCCACGCCGCTGCACATTGTTGCTGGCCAGCGAGGAAAAACTTGTCAGCCTCCGCAGCCAGGGCACGGCAGTCTGTTATTTTAGTGTTGGCCAGAGCGGCCCGTACCTGAGAAGGCAGCTGTCGTAGGAAGAAGTGGATGAAGAGGAACTCTGGCTTGTTTGGTCCCATGAGGTTCAGCATCCTATCCATCAGTTCAGACGGTTTATTATCCCCCAGACCGTTCAAGGAGAAGAGACGTTCGGCGCGCTCCGCATCAGAGAGCTGGAATGTCTTCAGCAGGTGACTCTTGAGCGCATCGTATTTAGCCGCCCGAGGAGGAGAAACAATTAAACTCTCCACTCTCAGTGCTGTCGAACTTCCGAGGGCTGATACGACATGATAGTACTTAGCCACGTCGTCGGTAATGCCCCTCAACGCGAACTGGGCTTCAGTCTGTGCGAACCATGTTGCTGGAGAAGCTTCCCAAAACTCCGGTAATTTGATCGGAGCGTTCATAGCCATAGTTACGTAGTAACTTACGTTCGGGTTACGTCAAGTTACTAAAGTTAAGTCACTGGAAACGACCAGTAGACGAATGTCGGGGTCACCAATGTAGGGATAGCAAGTAAGACGAATGCTACTCCTATCTTTGAGTCAGAATGTGCAGAACGGCACGTCTGTTTATTTCACTCTCTTCAATCACACTGACAACACAACACACACACCCCCACTTCCTTGTTTACCCCGAAACCCCCGCCCACTCTCTTAGGGTGAATTATGTCCCTAGAAAGTCACTACAAGGTATACTTTTTTCAAAAAAGTGTACAGTAATTGTTAAAATGTTGTTTTTATGTGGGCACGCCCACCAGTTCATTAATCCATTCTGGGCGGAACCCCTTTTGGTGTTAGCATTATGTTGTAATTTAGCTATTGAAAATAGCAGATCTACAAGCTCATAGCGCGCCACCGAGTGGCACGCTACGAGCTTGTAGGTCTGCTATTTTTGAAAACTGTCAGGATTTAGAAGAGATTTTTAGAATCTGATGGTGGTACCCACGTACAAGATCCACCTTGGAGAAAATGACCTTCCCGGCCAGGTGGGCGGAAAAATCCTGGATGTGTGGCACTGGATAACGATCCGGCGTAGTCGCCTCGTTAAGACGGCGGTAATCGCCGCACGGTCGCCACCCACCGCCAGGCTTTGAGACCATATGAAGAGGGGAAGCCCACGGGCTGCTGGAGCGGCGAATGATGCCAAGGCGCTCCATGGACTCGAACTCCGCTTTGGCGATGGTAAGTTTAGCAGGGTCGAGACGCCGAGCCCGAGCATAGACCGGAGAACCAGCAGTGGCCATGTGATGCTCCACACCATGCTTCGCCGTGGACGACGAGAAGGTAGGCTGTGTGAGGGCCGGGAACTCCCCGAGGAGCCGGAGGTACTCATCTGCGGTGGAGAGCACATTGGACAGTCCGACAGCATCTGCCCCACCGAGAGTGCACGTGTACGAACAGTAGGTGGCCGCATCGATTAAACGGTGGTTCTTCACGTCCACCAGTAGTCCATAAGCGCACAGGAAATCCGCGCCGATGAGAGGAAAGGACACGTCCGCCAACACAAAGTCCCAGGTGAACTTCTGCCCACCGAAACCCAGAGACACATGCCTGGTGCCGTAGGTGCGGATGGGCGTACCATTAGCAGCTTTCATTGGGGGGCCGTGTCCGGTGGCCTGCATGTCTGCCGCAGTAGCGGGTAGGATGCTGCTCTGCGCACCCGAGTCACACAGGAACCGACGTCCGGATTTAGTATCCTGAATGAAAAGAAGCCTGCCAGGACTGCCAGCACACAGGGCCACTACCGTGTGCCGGCTCTGGCGTTTCCCGATGTGTCAAAAGAACACGGTGGTCGGCACCGCTTGGCATTGGGGCCATACCTTGCATGGTAATAGCACAAACCAGTGTCCCGCCCTTGGCGTGGGGCTGTCGCTGCAACAGAGACTGTCGAGGCGTGGGGCAGTGGTGAAGAGGGCAGGGCAGGCTGCCACGCCGCTGCACATTGTTGCTGGCCAGCGAGGAAAAACTTGTCAGCCTCCGCAGCCAGGGCACGGCAGTCTGTTATTTTAGTGTTGGCCAGAGCGGCCCGTACCTGAGAAGGCAGCTGTCGTAGGAAGAAGTGGATGAAGAGGAACTCTGGCTTGTTTGGTCCCATGAGGTTCAGCATCCTATCCATCAGTTCAGACGGTTTATTATCCCCCAGACCGTTCAAGGAGAAGAGACGTTCGGCGCGCTCCGCATCAGAGAGCTGGAATGTCTTCAGCAGGTGACTCTTGAGCGCATCGTATTTAGCCGCCCGAGGAGGAGAAACAATTAAACTCTCCACTCTCAGTGCTGTCGAACTTCCGAGGGCTGATACGACATGATAGTACTTAGCCACGTCGTCGGTAATGCCCCTCAACGCGAACTGGGCTTCAGTCTGTGCGAACCATGTTGCTGGAGAAGCTTCCCAAAACTCCGGTAATTTGATCGGAGCGTTCATAGCCATAGTTACGTAGTAACTTACGTTCGGGTTACGTCAAGTTACTAAAGTTAAGTCACTGGAAACGACCAGTAGACGAATGTCGGGGTCACCAATGTAGGGATAGCAAGTAAGACGAATGCTACTCCTATCTTTGAGTCAGAATGTGCAGAACGGCACGTCTGTTTATTTCACTCTCTTCAATCACACTGACAACACAACACACACACCCCCACTTCCTTGTTTACCCCGAAACCCCCGCCCACTCTCTTAGGGTGAATTATGTCCCTAGAAAGTCACTACAAGGTATACTTTTTTCAAAAAAGTGTACAGTAATTGTTAAAATGTTGTTTTTATGTGGGCACGCCCACCAGTTCATTAATCCATTCTGGGCGGAACCCCTTTTGGTGTTAGCATTATGTTGTAATTTAGCTATTGAAAATAGCAGATCTACAAGCTCATAGCGCGCCACCGAGTGGCACGCTACGAGCTTGTAGGTCTGCTATTTTTGAAAACTGTCAGGATTTAGAAGAGATTTTTAGAATCTGATCTCAGGTCAAAATGCGTTAAAGAACCACCATTCTTCTGTGCGTTAGAATCTGATCTCAGGTCAGAATGGGTAAGTATGCCTGGTTTGCCTGGTGGGTGGTGATGGGTGGTGATCCGCCTGAACTGAAGCCGCACCCACAGCTGTAGTTGTATGATAAAGGGGGAGGGGTTAGGGGAGGGGCTGATAGTGTGATTTCACTATATTACTGTTTATTTCATTGGTCCGTTTGACTGTCAAGGGTTCAGCCTCCAGGAAGAAACCCTAAATACAAAGTTAATACACCATTGTACATTCAAACTACTCCAGGGTGTCTAATTAAGTGCTGTCACCTCATAGACACATGAAAAACTGGAAAAATACAAATACATTTGTGCTTTACTTGAATATTGTACTTTTACTCCACTACATTTATTTGAACACTTTAGTTACTTTGTAGATTTTGATTATTATTACAAAACGTACATTAACCACTTCAGCCCTAGGCTATATACATTTTGGCCATTTGAAAATAGCCGATCTACAAGCTCACAATGTGCCGTGATGCGACGCATTGTGAGCTTGTAGATCTGCTATTTTTTAAAACTTGAAATGGGAAATAATGAGTACTTTTACTTTTGGTACTTTGTCTTTAAGTACATTTTGATGCCAATACTTTTGTACTTTCACTCAAGTACTTTTTTGAATTCCGGACTTTTACTTAATGTAATGGAGTATTTCTATATTGCAGTATTGATCCTTTTTCTTAAGTAAGACATTTGAGTACTTTTTCCACCACTGGTGTTCTGGTGGACATGGAGACATACTGCAGGTTATTATTCAATCACTGTTAGCCAGTTTTTGTGTTTTTATAGACAGCATGTGTGCAATGCATCGAACGGATGCGGCTGTTAGCGCTTCTTAGTTAGTGTATGTATGTATGTATGTATGTATGTATGTATGTATGTATGTATGTATGTATTTGGTTAAAATGGGTAGGGTTTAAAAGCATGCTCTGTTGCACTGGCCTAAAAGTGGGTCCTTAAAAACTGCTTCAACTTCTGGGATGTATGTATGTATGCATGTATATGTATGTGTATGTGTGTGTGTGGAAGATGGAAATTAGCGGATACAGTGGGCGGGCTTTAGACTGGATGTAAGCCCTGCACAGTAAGTAGAAAGGGACTGGCCTTAAGTCAGACCTCCCATTAGTCAGTCATGTGCTGCGGGTTACAAATCACACGTGGCTTCCTGTGAGGTTAGGGTTAGGTTAGGGTTTGGGATGAATGTCAGGCTACCAAATAGAAACCAGGCTTTCCACAGATACCCTGTCGGCATTTGTGTATTTCTTAACATTGTTCAAGGTTCAAGGTTGTCTTTATTTGTCTCCCTTGGGAGAAATTTGTCTTGGAGACAGAGTCGCAGCTGCATACAAATAACAGACACGTTCACCTACAAACAGGAAAAACACCATGAAACACCCACATACACAAAACAGAGATATTGCACACATTCCCTTGATAAAGTGCAACTAGTCAATAAAGTGCTTTTGGCAATCCCTGAATCAGTAAAGTGCATTGTTGTGTGTTAGTTTGTAACAAAGTGCTTGTTTTGTCCAGGATCAGCAAAAATAACTATTCTGTATGACCTTTAATTAGTCCCAGGGAAGGTGCAATATTAAGTCTCAGGGAATATGTTGCCTGAGAATCTTCTTTAGCATGATGAGATTTATTTTCCATTATTGTGATGCTGAGCTGTGTTTAGAGCTGAGCTTTTACTTTTGGGATATTTTCTCCCCCCTAACATGTAGGGGTGTAACGATATAGTAACTGCATCGAAAAATCTATTTTAATTTCAAGAATCGAAGTACATCGAAATGAAAACAGCAACATCATTGTCATTGGTTTGACCTCCTGTTAGTTCGGCCATTACTAACCCTATCTCTTTTTTTTTTTTAAGATATTTTTTTGCGGCTTACGCCTTTTATTGATTTTTTTAAGGGACAGATAGTAGGCTGACAGGAAACGGGAGAGAGATGGGGGGATGACATGCGGTAAAGGCCGTGTCGGGTTCGGGAGTCGAACCCGCTGCACACCGCGACTGGATCACCAGTCCGGTGCCCAGACCGTTACGCTACGCCCTGGGCCACTAACCCTATCTCTAACCTAAACATAACCGCAAGCACGGGAGCAGCGCATGTTGGCCAACCTTAATGCATGTTGGCCAGACTTAATGCATGTTGGCCAACCTTAATGCATGTTGGCCAACCTTAATGCATGTTCGGACGACTAACAGGACTTCGGATCTATGGGCAGTCCCCCAGTTAAGCTTTTAAGGTTACATAGAATTGTACTGTTTTACTATAGGCCTACTATAGGCCTACTGTAGCCATTAAAAGCTGGTCCGTCTGATCTAGTGTTGTCAGCTACCACTTGTGGGGGTGGTTAGAGTTTGGGAGTGATTAGGCGTGGAGAGGTGTTAAAATATTTTGAGATTTATGGTCCAACAAGTTTCAAATGGTCATGTCTCCCTCAAATACCTTTCAATTTCAATGCACGATATATCATATGAAAGCTTAAATGAAAAATGGAGAGAAATGACCAAATGCTCCCTTGTGGCACAAAGTACTGTAGCCAGTCACCAATTACTCTACTTTAACTGCCCTGCACTGTCTGCCTGTCTGTTTTAGGACAGATCTTGTTCTGAATATATTGTTGAAGCTGCAATGAGCATTCCAAAACTTTTAATGAACTACTAGAAAAGTGTGCTTCTCAGAGCACAGATCTCTGCCAGGCTGGTTACCTACTCAGGGCTGTTATCGGGTGTGGGGTGCAGCCGACAGGACACAACTACAAGGAGTACAGGACAGCTACAGTCAACATTTCTGTACAATTGTTTAACTTAAGTTGGTAAATAAACAGCATCTCTGTGTCTCGTCTGTGTCTCGTCTTCCTCTGATCCTCTCTCTCTCTCTCTCTAGCTCCCTCTCACCCCCTGTCAAAAGCATTGGTTTCTGCTGCATTTTAAGCTGTCAAAATCAAACCTATGCTACTTATATGTGCAGCGACGTTTCACTTGACGTCATCCAATAAGAATTCATAATCTCAACCACAGACAACTTATGTGCCTAAAAAATACGTATTGCCAGAAAATAGCGCTGATGAGAAATCAATTGGGGCAGTGCAGGCAGGGCATCGAGGCCATGTGGCATCTATATATATATATATATATATTATTATTTTTTGAGGGGCAAACGGCCAAACAGAGGGCCAACGAGGGCCATGGCCGTTGTGGCCGCCGTGAAATTCCTGCCCTGGTACGCGTGGTAGCAAACATGTGTTTTGTTAGAAAACTCAAAATGGCGGAAATTCTAGTCAGGTGGAAATGTGCGTGGCCTACAGTATATGGGTTGAGTTGTGTCATGGACCAAGGAATCGATGGGGAAATAATTTATTGCTTGTACGACGTACCCACAAACATGAAGCGGCCTCTTACAGCATCGCCATGAGGTCGATTAGAAACATTTGTGAGATTTGTGAGAGTGTCTTCACCACGCGCAAAGTTTCAGGCAGTCGGTAAAGCGGCGCTTGAGATTAGCTGTAAACACAAACACACAAACACATCCCCGTTCCGGCAAATCTGTACTTTTTTATATATGTGATGTATGACATGCTTTGTTTTTGCTTAAATGTAAGTCGCTCTGGATCAAGAGCGTCTGCTAAATGCCTAAATTGTAAATTGTATCACCACAATGATTGTCCAGACTGGATTGGACAATACATGCACTGTGCCATCTCATCTGTATTGTACAATTACCTTACAATGGACATTACTAGCTTTACAGCACTTCATTCATGGGCATGGCCTGGCCCCCAATTACATTTTTGAGTTATTAACCCCCCTATGAGCCGGTGCGCACCCCAGTGTCCTCAGGCAAGAACCATGGTGGTTGCTCCTCGGTGGAGGATGAAGACAAAGGGGTGACTGTGCCTTTGCTGTCAGCGTTGCTTGACTCTGAAACAACCTGCCCAGCTCAGGCTTGCTAAATCGGTGTCTAATTTTAACTTAAATGAAATTAAATGATGGAAAAAGCATTATAGAAATTATAGAAATGCCTTTCCATAATTTAAATTGTGAAATGTAATTATTTGTTTTATTTCTTAGTACACTTTATACAGTATAGACTAGAAGGTGTGTGTGTGTGTGTGTGTGTGTGTGTGTGTGTGTGTGTGTGTGTGTGTGTGTGTGTGTGTGTGTGTGTGTGTGTGTGTGTGTGTCATCATCGTCATACCAGGAAGCTATAAAAAACATACTTTCTGTCCTTGACAGCCCATCCAGTACATCCAAACAGAAAAGTCCTATCTGATTGCATTAAATGACATTAAACTCACTTTGCCACTCACTCTATGCATCCGCATACCCTCTATTTATGTTATATGTTTTTAATTCTGATGCAGATTTATTTTCTTTCGTTTTATGTAAAGCACTTAGTAACCTTGTTTAGATAAGTGCTTAAAAAAAAGAATTATTAATATGAGCGCTATCGTTTTTACAGATCACACCTTGACATATCCAATTAAGGTTCACTCCAGAACACGTTTTGTTACAACTCAATTTTCAGCCGTCTCTCTGGTTTGCCATTATCCTAAATGTGATTTACACAGTGGGGATTAAATAATGTGTAATGTATCTTGTGTTCCTTAAAAGTGGAGTTAGAGAGTGAACAGGGAATTGTTAATTGTGTTTCTTGTGACATTCAGCTCTCTCTCTTTCTCTGTGTCCTTTCCCTCTTTTGTTTTCCCTATCTGAATATGTAATCATGTCAGTGGGTGTCTCTGACAGTACAGTATCATGTTAGGGTGTCTCTAACAGTACAGTATCATGTTAGGGTGTCTCTAACAGTACAGTATCATGTTAGGGTGTCTCTGACAGTACAGTATCATGTTAGGCTGTCTCTGACAGTACAGTATCATGTTAGGGTGTCTCTAACAGTACAGTATCATGTTAGGGTGTCTCTAACAGTACAGTATCATGTTAGGGTGTCTCTGACAGTACAGTATCATGTTAGGGTGTCTCTGACAGTACAGTATCATGTTAGGGTGTCTCTAACAGTACAGTATCAGCATAGTGGGTGTAACAGTATGGTATCATGTTATTAGGTGTAACAGTATGGTATCATGTTATTGGGTGTAACAGCACGGTATCATGTTATTGGGTGTAACAGTACGGTATCATGTTATTGGGTGTAACAGTACGGTATCATGTTATTGGGTGTAACAGTATGGTATCATGTTATTGGGTGTAACAGCACGGTATCATGTTATTGGGTGTAACAGTACGGTATCATGTCAGTGGGTGTAACAGTACGGTATCATGTTATTGGGTGTAACAGTACGGTATCATGTTATTGGGTGTAACAGTACAGTATCATGTTATTGGGTGTAACAGTATGGTATCATTTCAGTGGGTGTAACAGCACGGTATCATGTTATTGGGTGTAACAGTATGGTATCATGTTATTGGGTGTAACAGCACGGTATCATGTTATTGGGTGTAACAGTACGGTATCATGTTATTGGGCGTAACAGTACGGTATCATGTCAGTGGGTGTAACAGTATGGTATCATGTTATTGGGTGTAACAGTACGGTATCATGTTATTGGGTGTAACAGTATGGTATCATGTTATTGGGTGTAACAGCACGGTATCATGTTATTGGGTGTAACAGTATGGTATCATGTTATTGGGTGTAACAGCACGGTATCATGTTATTGGGTGTAACAGTGTGGTATCATGTTATTGGGTGTAACAGTATGGTATCATGTTATTGGGTGTAACAGTACGGTATCATGTTATTGGGCGTAACAGTATGGTATCATGTTATTGGGCGTAACAGTATGGTATCATGTTATTGGGTGTAACAGTATGGTATCATGTTATTGGGTGTAACAGTACGGTATCATGTTATTGGGTGTAACAGTACGGTATCATGTTATTGGGCGTAACAGTATGGTATCATGTTATTAGGTGTAACAGTATGGTATCATGTTATTAGGTGTAACAGTATGGTATCATGTTATTAGGTGTAACAGTATGGTATCATGTTATTAGGTGTAACAGTATGGTATCATGTTATTAGGTGTAACAGTACGGTATCATGTTATTGGGTGTAACAGTACGGTATCATGTTATTGGGCGTAACAGTATGGTATCATGTTATTGGGTGTAACAGTACAGTATCATGTTATTGGGCGTAACAGTATGGTATCATGTTATTAGGTGTAACAGTACGGTATCATGTTATTGGGCGTAACAGTGCGGTATCATGTTATTGGGCGTAACAGTATGGTATCATGTTATTAGGTGTAACAGTATGGTATCATGTTATTGGGTGTAACAGTACGGTATCATCATACGCCTCTCTTCTCCTCCCCTCTAGGTGACTGAAACAAGGACAGGCCCTCTTGGATGCAGTAACTATGACAACCTCGACTCTGTCAGCTCTGTTTTGGTCCAGAGCCCCGAAAACAAGATCCATTTACAAGGTTGGCTTTCCATAATTTAACCCACCAAAATTTCAGATTGGAATTGTCACACTTTTTTCTCTTCTCTGGAGAGTCTATAACAGCGACACATTAACGTCATAATTAATTTAGCCTCAATCAGTCTTCCCTGTCTGCCACGCAGCTTCAGAACAAAAGCATAGAGTACAACAACACAGGATTAAACTTAATATGAATGAATCTGATCAAATTGCATGTGAATCCCAGTGCATGATAATCACGTGTGTGCGTGCGTGTGTGCATGTGCGTGTGTGTGCGTGTGTGTGCGTGTGTGTGTGTGTGTGTGTGTGTGTGTGTTGGATACAATAGCAACATATGTCAATATCCTAAAGTGATCTTGAAGTGTTGGTTTCAACAATTGCCACTAAACAATGGTTTCAGTTAAGCTGGATATAATATCATTATAGTCCTCCCTGAAAAATGTATTAATGAAATGTAAATGAGATACTACTTGTGCTACTGGATCACGACAAAAGTAGTTCAACACTGAGACAAACAAGTATAGGCTTAACATAAGACTTAGACAGTATAGGGCCCTACAAGCATTTTCAATCTGGCTTGACATTTCTTGTGAAATGAGTCGATTAGTAACAGCTGCGTTGTTACTATAGTGTTGCCAAGTTTAACTGGGGGCGTGCCCGCTGAAGCCCTCTATGTTGATTTCCCATGATGCACTTGACAGGGCGGCAGGAAGTGTGTTAATTGCGTTGCTCCTGTTATTTAATCATGGTGCTGCATTGGGGGATTACGTGGTAGTCTTTAATGTGTACCGGTAGCAATGTCTCATGGTATGTGTTCATTTGGTGATTTTTGTTGGTATTATGTATTTTGCTGCAAGACCATGAGGTTTGATGTTTATCTGTTCTAACTGATCTTTTGAGTAAAAGTCCGTTGGGTTTGAGTGCATTTGCTTCAACAGAGAAAAGATTCATGTCTCATTTAAAGCTATGTCTATCATACAGTGTTTTGCATAATTGCATTTCAAACTTGTATATTGGCTATTTTGTTATATGACGTTTAAAATTAAGCTTAGCTGACAGACATTGAAAGTGAAGATTAATAGATGGCAATAGTGTTCTTTAGCATTATGGTCACACAGTTTTCTTAGTGTTTTGACAGTGCAATGTTTATGATTGGAGTAAGACTTACTGTAAGATTGGAGCACAATTCAGTAAAACATAGTTCCTAAAATGTTTACATGTTTTCAGTCTCTCAGACTTTTTTAACGTATTTAATGTATAATGTGTTTAGATTGCGTTGACAACCTGTCAACCTGTCAAGGTGATGCGATTGGTTAAAATAAAATTTAAGCCATGATTTGATGGGTTGTTAACTTGCCACAGACACAACACGTAATACTTTGGAACCGAATATAGTATATTATTTCCTTGAATGATTTACAGATGTACAGTTGCAAACCGTATGCAAAACGGATTTAAATGCAATACACAAACCAGCTATACACTTCAACTGTCAATTATTCATGGTACGTTTGTCTAACTGCCGTGTCCTCTGTCATTGCCTCCAGGCCTCCAGGCCATACTGCCACCGTACCTGAGGGCCAGATTTGTGCAGGCCGCTCTGAGCTACATTGGATGTAACGAGGAGGGCCAGTTTGTGTGTCGGGACAGGGACTGCTGGTGCCACTGCAGCGCCGCCTACCCCCAGTGTAACTGCCCCGAGGTGGACCTGAGGGCCATGGAGGCCGGCCTGCGGCGAATCAGAGATTCCTGGACGCTGGCCAACCGGGACTTTGAGGAGTCAGGTCAGTGCTGTCAGTACAGTGCATAAATTCAGCATATTCCACCCCCACTGGTGGAATATTACCCTCCACTGTTAGGGCCCATAAGTGCCATTGCTCACATGCTATACTAATGCAATACTTGTGCCAGAACGTTCACATGGATATGGAATTATTTAATGGGTGAGTAAAAACGGAGCATTTATCACATTTAGGCCACGCATTTTGTACCCGAACAGAAATGAATCAGCGTGTTCTATGGCTCTGTATGTGAAATACTGTACAAACTGTATGAAACAACAAGAGCCATTCTAGGGATAGTTCGAGTCCCGTTCATGACGACCATTGCTGCATGTCTCTCCCTTCTCTTCCACCCTTTTTAGTCTTAATAAACAAAAAAAACTATTTGGATCCGAGATGTAGTGGAGCAGAAGTAAAAGTACTGGAAATTGGAAATACGCAAGTAAAGTACAAATACCTTGTGTGCATAGACTTGTGCATAGTCTATGCATAGACTTGTGCATAGACTTTTAGTAGAACGGATAGGGAACGCAAGGAAAAGATGCTTGCTAGCACCCTAAACCTTTAGCACATAGCCAAGTACACAGCCCTACTTAGCACTAGTTGGCTGTCCAATTCATTGTAGTCACTCTTATGTTTTTTCTACAAGACTTTAAGTCAAGCACTTTGATGTTGTCTGTTTAAAGCCACAGTAGTTGGCTCCAGGTGCCACATTTTGAATGTAGTAAGTAATGTTCGGCAACTACAGACTAAAGACAATACATATTTTCATGGGAAAAATGAGAACCATCATGTGAGAATCGAGATCTCAAGATCAAGATTAACATTTGAGCAAGAATCGTGCAGCACTAGCCCTACTTGTAAGCCTACCCCTAATATTACACAGTATCATAGAAAATGTATTGTTATTTTGTCACATGCACAAGTTGTGGCACTGTAGTTGAGCGAGTGTAGGAATGAGCACGGTGAAAGTGAAAAGGAGGTGAATGTCGGAGGTATAGAGGACAATGTAGACGACTGCAATGAATCACCATCAGCTGATGAGTGAGGCTCCTGCTGTGACACAGGCTCAAAGGCAGCTCTTTGACTTGAAAGAATAAGAACTGAATAACTTTACCTCTTTGGAAAGGCAGGGAATACGTGTTAAAAAGGGCAGCCAGACAGTAAAATCCTCCGTGTTCATTTAAAGCTGCTATAAGCAATATTTCTCAAAAATGTAATGACATTTTTTGTAATTATTATTTGGTATTCAGACAGCCAGCAATGAGTGTGTGTGTGTGTGTGTGTGTGTGTGTGTGTGTGTGTGTGTGTGTGTGTTGCTGCAGTACTATTTCATTCAACCTAGATCACCTTTAGGCAAATAAGACCATACTTAAAGACAAAAATCAGACCCGTCTGAACTGTGTGGTGTGCGTGTGTGCGTGTGTGTGTGTGTGTGTGTGTGTGTGTGTGTGTGTGTGTGTGTGTGTGTGTGTGTGTGTGTGTGTGTTTATGTGTGTGTGTGTGTGTGTGTGTGTGTTAGGCTTCTCAACAGTGGCACATGGTGATCAACCAACGCTATTGCCGTACTAATACAGACAGTACATACATGGGGACAGACGGACGGACAGACATCTGGTAGTTGGAGTGGCAACTAGCACCACTCAAAAGCTAGAGCCTGCTCCTTCCTGCTGGATTTCTGACCCTTAACAGCCCATTCCCACTGCAGGTTATTTTTGTCCGCCCGCTCCCTCAACAGCTTTTTGAGGGAGTTTAAGTACCGCCTGCTCCCACAATATTTTAATTGGGAATATATACAGAAAGAACAGAATATGAGAGAGAGAGAGAGAGAGAGAGAGAGAGAGAGAGAGAGAGAGAGAGAGAGAGAGAGAGAGAGAGAGAGAGAGAGAGAGAGAGAGAGAGAGAGAAAGAGAGGGGGGGATGGGGAACACACACACTGTGTCGCTGTCCATTTCAGCACAATGCACAGAGACACAGTGGTCTGTGGCTCTGTCCATTTCAGCACAATGCACAGAGAGACAGTGGTCTGTGGCTCTGTCCATTGTGCTGAAATGGACAGAGCCACAGACCACTGTGTCTCTGTGCATTTCAGCACAATGGACAGAGACACAGTGGTCCCTGCCTCTGTGCATTTCAGCACAATGCACAGAGACACAGTGGTCTGTCTTTGTCCATTTCAGCACAATGGACAGAGACACAGTGGTCTGTGGCTCTGTCCATTTCAGCACAATGGACAGAGACACAGTGGTCTGTGGCTCTGTCCATTTCAGCACATAATGAAAAGACTAATGTTATTGTGCAAAACATGCCCCTTCAAGACAAGAGCCAATCTTCTAAATCTGTCAAGGATGTAGACAGAGTCAAACCCAAGTGCAGAGTAACAACAAACAAGAATAGTATTTAAGTATTTAATAAAGAATAAGGCAGATCTTACACTGAAGTAGTAGGCAGGAATCAGGCAATAGCAAAATGACAAAGTAGTCAAAACAGGAATCCAGGGACAAGCATCCATGACAACAAACTATGAACTGACAATGAGAGTTTGTGAAGAGTCCAGTTTTATAGTGAGCTGGTTGATTGGAGAAGTGTTCACTGCTGGGCTCATGAGGTAGTTGAAGACAGGTGTGTAAATGGAACTGGGTGAACTGGGTGTGCTGGAATGGGATATGGGAGTGGCCAGTGTGGAGTCACAGACTGAGGGAGAGACAGAATGTGACAAAATCAGTGTTTTTGACGGCCCATCGCGGTCCCGTCTGTGGGCGTGGTAGAAGGATTCATGCCTCGGGTGGTCGGCAATCCTCCCGCGAGTGTTTCGGTTTGATGCTATGATATCTGCACAACAAAATGGAGTCACTTATGTGTTACCTTCAAAAGGGCTCTGAAGCCCAGCTATTTAATAGCTGGGCTATGTACTGGTTCCAAGTGACGCTGGGCACTAGTAGTGTCAAATACATGCATAACCTGTGTAGGCGTTGAGCTTTTTTCATGCGTAGAAATAACCTTGACACATGTCAACGCATTTCAACGCATTTCAACGTTGTGAGCAGGTGTGTGCTTTTCACGGGGGTGTGCCTGCCTGTCACTCCACCTGACAAATTGCCGCATCTCCCTACCAGTCTTTTCTTTTTTAATAGATTGTTGCTTCCCATGTGAAAATCCTTGTAAACTGCTTTTTATACAAAGAAATGTGTTCATACGTACAGTATGGACAATAATTCACAGTAATTGACAAGCAATAACACTTTTGTGGTAGCCATTGAGGCACATTTACTGCATATGAACAACTTTAAAACTCAAATTAAGGGCTTTAACATGCCTATGAATTCCCAGATGACTAAGTAGTCTAAAATGGGCCTAAATATTTTTCAACTTTTAGCAGAAAACACTAGCTAACGGACACGTGCAAATATCACATTATTCAAAAAAAACAATATGAACAGCAGCAGTTTTAAAGCTTTAGCTGTATTATAGCCAGGTGCCTTTCCTTATAAAATGAAATAAAAATGTGCTCAACAACACGGACATCATCACGTATGTGCCGTAATATCACATTGAAAATACATCCTAAATACTCCTAATGAATAATACAATAAAGTAATTAGGCAAAGTAGCCCAATGAAGCACTTGGTCTGACCCAGAGCCGTTAGAAGAGATTCGATCGCTTCACGCTTTGATCTCGCCGCAAAGCAGGCTGCGGTGGCCTGTAGTTCTGAACATAGGAACTTTCTCATGGTGATAGAATGAGAACTTCCACAGAACTTCCACGGTCTCTTACAGTCTATGCTAGTGACTCTCTCTCTCTCTCTCTCTCACTCACTCACTCACTCACTCACTCACTCACTCACACTCTCTCTCTCTCTCTCTCTCTCTCTCTCTCTCACTCACTCACTCACTCACTCTCTCACTCTCTCACTCTCTCACTCACTCACTCACTCTCTCTCTAAGTCTGCTCTGACCTTAGAATGCTGTGGAGGAAGAGAATATTACTTGTCGACTAATGCACTGTGCTTGTGTGTCTCTCTTCCAAGATGCGCCCACAGACACTTAAAATGCCCTCTCTATGGGTGCACTGCCTGCAGGCATGCTCATGGTAAAACATGCCAATTTTGAGAAGGCAGGGACGCGATCTCTGTTGATCTGTTCCGAGTCTGGGTGTTCCGAGAGGTGGGTGTGCTGACTGAGATGTTCTGCCATTTCATCACCCACAGCCGTTTGTGTCAAAACACAGGATGCATCATATTCTCAGTCTGTGAATTGGTGGCTATGTGTATTGGGTGGTTGAGGTACAATTTACAATTTACAATTTAGGCATTTAGCAGACGCTCTTAATCCAGAGCGACTTACAATAAGCAAGAACAAAAGCATGGGAATACATCACAAAAAAGCATTTATCATAAAACATATGCGTAAGCTAAGAAAGTAACAGTGGAATATCTATATTATGAGACTATACATATAAACTATATATATATACTACTATGCTATACATATGTACTATGGCGTGCTATGACTATATACAATGCAATTATAGTGCTGTCTACATAACATGCTATAAGTCTGTATCAGATGCAGAAATGCTATCTAAGGGGGTAGGGTAAGTGCTATGGGCCTTGATGGAGTCTAAAAAGGTGGGTTTTCAGACTACGGCGGAAGATTGGGAGTGATGCTGCAGTTCTGACTGCAATGGGAAGTGCATTCCACAGTTTTGGAGCCAGAAGGGAGAAGAGTTTGGGACGTGTGGAGCGTTGTCCCAGCGTTTTTAGTGAGGATACTTCCAGCTTCCCTGCGTTGGCTGATCTTAGTGCGCGGGAGGGTGTGTAGGGTTCAATCATACTTGCAAGATATGGGGGAGCCATACCTTTGGTTGAGGTAGCCTCAGGTCAAACTGGCATCTGGATAATTTACTTTGTTTGCACCTTGTTTTATTAAGAGGCCTAGGTTAGCCTATCTGAAGCATTCATATCACACTTACACTTTTGACCATGTCATCATTTAATCTGGATCCAACGTCTGCAATGAGCATTTTAGACATCGGTAACGTTGTAATCCTGTACTGTACATTTTTATGTTTTATGTCACTAGTGCCCATTAGGTCTTGCAGATGTTAGGCACAGACTATGGCAAATTCAGAGAGCAAATAAAACGTGGCAGTGTTCACTGGGTCTAATGGACCACGGTAGCGCAAGTGACTTGCTGGGGGCAATGAAATATTGTTGTGAATATCGCATTGCCGTTGAGCCTGGTGTATCCACACAGGGCATGCAGCATTTATGTTGGCTCTGTGGTCACTGACAAACAGAACATAGCCAAGCAGTGACATGTCTATTCCAAATGCACGACATTTCTGGAACAGCAGGTACCGTTCCGTTTTTGACACACCATCTTCGAAGGGAGGCGCACATAACACCCTCAAAACAAGACCAAAGTCATGGCTTGTGCAATGGATTGTGCTGGATATGAATGGTTTCATGGTCAGTCCATATATCGGTCGTGCTGGCACATCCATACTTTTTGATGATGGTCTTCATTTGAGCTGCCGCTGATGCCTGCAGTGCATGTGCTCTCCCGTGGATGTGTCTGGAAACAGTGGTTGCATGAGGCACGATTGTTGTTCCATGTCAACAAAGCCTTTCCCAGCGTCAACATCATATGGCTGAATGTCTCAAGAACAAATGCAACACGTCTATCAGTCGAACATCATACCCCTCACCCAGGCGACCCAGCCGGGGTGATCAAGTCCTGACTTACGTCCCAGTAGCTACCCTCGATCAGTCCCATTAGGGAAAGACCAGGGCTACACAATCCGTTGGAACTACTCCAGAACTACTCTGCCAGGGCTGGGAGGTACGCTTCTGGCGCATGGAAGGAATATAGGCTCTGTGGGTTGACTCCTGTCCAAACAGAGGGCAACCGTACTATATCAGGTCGTTTCTTTTGCACACACAGAAAAGACATTACTCGTACCAGTTGGACTGTTGGAGATCTTGTGGGGAGACATTGGGAAACTATTTTCATGTTTTCTGGAGTTGCCGACATTGGCAAAACATTTTCATGTTTACTTCGGTGGTTCCATTTTGGAGCAGTGTCCACAGTGTCCTGGAAGCAAGTTTTGGTGTTGACATTCCTTTTGATTTTAAAACCATGTATCTTGCCAATCTGGAAGGATGTCAATTTGCAAAGCAGGATCAGTATTTACTGAGGGTATTGCTGGTGGCATCCAAAAACGCCTTAACTAAAAAGTGGCTTACAAAATGTTATACCAAACGAAAAAAAAGAAAAGAAAACTGGCTGTTAATAAGCCTGAGTAGACGATGACATGACCCAAAATTGTTTTGAAAGTGAAATATCTCTTTAACCCATTTTGACATGAACATTGAACATACAAAGTGAGTGGTCAACAATATAACCATGAATACTAATACACGGTACTAGTCGAGTAGACACGAGGATGTTTTTAAAGAGGGAGAGTGGTTAGTCCTTCGTACTTTCGATCCCCACTATTGTATTTTATTAAGTGGAAAGCTGAGAGGGAAGACGTAGATGGAGCAATTTGGAACACCATTTAAAAAATGATATTATTGTTTCTATGGCCGTCTCTGTACATCTCTGAACACTACATCTGTCTACTTTCTAGTACTTTCTCCACTTTATAGTGATTCACTGATTGCTTTGAAAATGTCAAACCATTAAAGAAAACCCAGACACAGTGACGATTACATGAACATGTTTGAGCACCACTGATTGATTTAGAAGACATCCAGCTACACTTTCCCCCCCACATTTTATTTAATTTAATTTATCATTATTATAATTATTATAATTTATTTTTGTTGTGGTGCTAGGTGCTCGAAACTAGTCAAGCTTTTAGTTTGTATAATCAGCAATCCAACCCTTGATGCTGAGTGCCAAGCAGGGACTTACCCCCCAATCCAACCCTTGATGCTGAGTGCTAAGCAGGGAGGCATTGGGACACTGTAAGCTTACGTGTATGATCTGAGCAGTGTAATGTAGTGTGGCAGACATGTGTGACAAGTATAATGGTATAAGACAAAGTACAAAATATAATACTAAAACAATACCAGTAAGACGCCTGACGCCTGTCTGCTGGGTGACAGCAGACAGCTGGGCGAGCGAGCGCTGGCGCTTTGGCATGGGGGGTCAGATCAACATATGCAATTAATTCTGTGCTGGCCATATATGGAGCGTGTCTTGAGTGTACAGGGTTTGATGAGGTCAGATCGACATATGGAATGTCAGAACAGGACAGCTCCATATGGAGATCTAAGGGTGGCAGCGGGGGAACTGCCTGTTGGGCAACATTCTATGTAATTTCCGGTTGGGACATCATCCAAAATGTCCCCCCCCCCCCCCCCCATTTTAGCGGATGAGATCGAAAATCTTAAAACGTGAATAACTGTTGATCTAAATCAGGAGTGTCCAAATCTACCAGTAGATCACAAAGGCTGTGCAGGTAGATCTCCCTAAAATATATCTATCACTTGAATTAACAAATCAAATGATAATACAAATTTTAAAAAAACTTGTGTGGCCTTAAGAACATTATCAAAAATGTAAATGTCCATCCAAATCACACACAATACAAATTCATGACCGAAAAAGGCATAGGCTGAAGCTATCACTATTGGAATATAGAGCAATTTAACACCTATACAAAAGAAAATGGCTTTGGCCACTTGGACATAGATCATGTATAGTTATAATTAACACAATTAGGAAAGCATTGTGTTTCTTTGCATTCTTTGTAGCTGTTAAATCTGGCTTTGTTCCACCAATTAGCTATAATATAATACATGCTCCTGGATTACAATGACATTGTATTTTTCAGCATTGTGTTTACTCATACATCGTCAACAAGCCACCACACTAACATAATTAGCTTAATTTGTCAAATGAATTCATTGAGGTTTATAGCTTCCAAAAACTAAACAAAAACAGAGCCAGTCTGTACAAACAAACCCCAACAATTAAGCCTGGTTTAGGCGAGCGCCCGGCGTGTCACGCACCCAACAAAGCCCATTTTCCAGCTGGCGTTGTGAGCTTGGAGATCCGCTACTTTCGACGTGCGATACGACCGAGTATAAGAGGCATTATATTTTCCCAGTTTTTCCCATTATTGTACTCCCACTCTGTTTCCTATAGATGCGTGCCTTCAACACCAAGAGCCCCATTTGTTTTAGAAGTAATATGAAAGGGAGGCATTGTTACTTGGCTGCTTTCAGCTGCTGACAAGGTGATAATGGTACTATAGGAAGACGTCAGGCTTTCAGCGACGGGGTGCCATCGTCACCACGGCAAACTAACATTCTAGTTTTGGCAGGAGCTGATACTTTACCCCCTGGGAATCTTGCCAGTGTGTAAGCACGACGGAGAGCAACTACTGTAATTCCACCGACAACAACAGCCTGAGTCTGATAAATAAATTCAGCACGCACGCACGCATGCACACGCGCACACACACACACACACACACACACACACACACACACACACACACACACACACACACACACACACACACACACACACACACACACACACACACACACACACACACACACACACACACACACACACACACACACACACACACACACACCTTTATGCGAGCATAATATGCATGAGTGATTTACCACTAGATATCAGAGGGAGGACAATGTGCTATACATAATCTGCAATGGAGCGAACAGGTCTATCTTTCACCTTCTCTCTCCTCTCCCACTCGCAATACTTTCAATTAAAGAAGAGCAAGAAAACACTCCATGTGGGAATCAATCTTTTTGGGAAGCCAACCCTGAGCCCTGAAACCCTGAGCCCTGAAACCATTCAATACACTACATTGCATGGCAAAAATATATTTTCTTAATAGTATTATTTCATTGCAATATGCCCTGACTAATCGCCAGGCAATCCAATGAGTCTAGAGAGGTTTTCCAATTCGATACAGCATTATCAGCATAACTTGTATTAATTGCAAATGTTGGAACAATTTTCTCATACCGATATTGATTTACCGAGATAACAAACCGTTGATGATGATATTGACATTGAATGGTAGGAAAATGAAATGTGATTATTTTATATCCTGTGCCTATAGTAGACAGCAGTGGCCGAGACAGCAGGGCTGCGAGACGCGACCCCGCATATTTGATTTGGTCTGGTGCCCCTCCACCCCCCCCCCCCATCCTGAAAACCACTTGGAATTGTAGGCATTACATTTAATTTGACTCGGCTCCACAGATAAATACTGTGGAGCTCACCATTGTGTGCTTGTAGATCAGGTATTTTCACAATGTTTGCCTCTTTCTTATGTTATTTGACATTTTGACCAATGCTCAACCATTTTTTTTGGCATAGTTTGTTGATTACTTTTGATGAAGTAATAGTCTATTTTTAAATCACAAATCACATCCGAACCTCGGATGGATCATCATAACCATGGACAGCGCTTGTAGTAGATAGGAGATATGAGGCATGGAAGATCCTATACTTTGAAAGGAGGTCTATAGGGGCCGTGTGCAAAAATCCTGGTGCTGGCAACCGGGCCAATGTTAAAAGGCAAAACAGTTTCATGTTTGGTGTAAAGCTTTAGGTACGAACATATTCATACTTCGTACTTGGCAGATAAAGTCCGGTCCCTAGGTGGGCGGGGGGGGGGGGGGTTAATATGTCACCTTCATCTGTAACACATTAAACGTTCATGGATGGATCAGTGCGTGGACCCTTTTCTTGTCTGGTTTGGTCACGTGTTCTGTCCTAGCGCCTGCTGGATTGTTGTTTGGATGTGCATGGATTTTTTTTAAAGCTAGGCTTACAACTCTCCTCACCCCGTCTGCCTTTCAGATGAGTTCCAGAACTTTGTTCGACGGCTCCCTACGTTCTACGCGCTCAACACGTCCGCCATCCAGTATTTCTGGAAGATGGAGCCGGCCGCTCACCAGCGCTACCGTCAGCTGGAGCTCAGCAACCAGCAGCTCCTCAGCAAAGCGCGACGCATCGTCAGCAAGCTCTTCACCCTCAGCCGGAGGTGTCGAACACAGCCCAGAATCATCATGCTGAGGGAGAGGTGAGAAGATGGGAGGCTTCACTGCGCACCTTTTTGTCAACACAGATGTCGACACAACATTCTGCGTGTGCGTGTGTTGTATGCATGCATGTGTGTGTGTTTAGTATACAGTATACAGCAGCACACAGACATAGACGTGCATGCCTATAGGTGTGCGACTGTGTGTTGATGTGAATGTGCATGAATTCCTGGACAACTTACGCAAAAGTGAGTACAAAAAATACCAAAGACCTGAGCACAATTAGGCCTAGTTTAGTGTTAAGTTAACAGAAGCTCGGTTGATTATTCTATATGCAGTCAATTTGGCACTATACAACTTTGTCATCCCATAAACTAGGCTAATAATGAACTCAAGCCATTAGCATTCATTATGCAGCTCAGGGACATCGCCAGTCTACATTTATTTTGGCAAAAGAAGGAATCTACACTGCACGGTAGCATTTAACTTGAATCCTTAGATGAATTATGTAGTTCTGTTCTGTCTGGAGATATGCATGAGGAGATTTCCATTCAAATTCATTTTAGCCCTTAACTGGGCTTCATCTACAATTCTACATGCACAAACCTGCCCCGAGGACAGTGTACAGTGTGAGCACATTGGTGCTGCTAGATGAGACGTACCACTGTGGGATCATTCAAAATGCAGTGGAGTGTGAGAGAGACAGATGCTATCAGAACGCATTACTCTATATAACTCTTAATTTGGTGCAATACTTTACAACATTAATACTTTAATTATTAAGGAAGCTCTGATCACTTTAACAGGTTCAAAGACAAAACAATCAGCTTTTAAAAGTAAAGCTGTACAGCTGTCCAGCCCTTATTCATTTGAATGACCTTGTGAGCCTGTGTGTGAGTGCGTGCGTGCGTGCGTCCGTCCAGCTGAGAGCAGGCATTACAGTCTCTGTTTGACATTTTTGGGCGGAATGTGCATGTGATAATATATTACGGTAATATCAAATCCACCATAAATGTTGTCATTACATAAAAGTTAATAGGCCTAAAGGAATAGACCATGGAACAGAGATAATATCAGTATTTTCAATGAAAACAAAATATATCCCATATGTTGGGAATTAATTTAATTCGTTTGTATTGATAGACTCAGGCTCAGACTTCATCAGAGGACAATTACTTTAAAGTAAGCTCAGTTGTTGTTCAAGAAAACATGTTTATTTCTGCATGCTGAAAATAGAAATGATCTCTGTTCCATTGCCTGCTTCAGGCTTTTGTATTATTATGGTGGTTGTTCATGGTGGATTTATTCGTTCTTTTTCAAAGGAGAATTCATGCATCTCAGTAAGTCTTTGTCTGAAAAAGTGAGATAAAGAAATAGCCAACAGGAATGGCCACAGTGCAGCGCAGACATCTTCCACAACATCTATAGAAATGCCTCCAACTATACGTTCCCCATTTTGGGATTAAGAACTTCCTAGTACATTTATCTGCAGTTGTTTTTAGGTCACATCAGGGAGGGGGAAATAATAAGCTTAGAATAAAATATGTGTCCTTAGCATGTGAGGTGTTATTTGTCAACAAATCAATCACTAGGTTTTCCCCAAATCAGCTTCCCATTTGCATGGTTTATGCCGGGCATTCCACTCCACCCTGCTTCTAATGACTCATTACATTTATTTCCATTTAGGCCTGACGTCAAAATTTAAGAAATGTCTTCTAAATCTTGACAGTTTCTGTATCAGTGGTTCTCAATATTGGACCCCAAAAAGTATATGTAATATGCCTCTGCAACCCCCTTCTGAAAATATGTTGTTCCAGGGATCTCCCCAGAAGCAAAGATATAACAATATATATTCAAAGATTTGAGGCAAATTTTCACATTTTCTCAAAAATTGCAGACCTACAAGTTCATGAGCTATGAGCTTGTAGATCTGCTATTTTTCAATAGCTAAAGTATAACATAATGCTAAAAACACCAAAAGGGGTTCCCGCCCAAAATGGGTTAATGAGCAAAATATATATTTTTGTTTAGGTGGTCAAAGATTACAGGGGGAATGCTAGATATTCGGGCAAATAAGGTTAGACATTTTACCCTTGCATGCAGTCATGGCATGGAGTCATGGACAGAGCGTGATAGTGTCATATTGTCACCCCTGGCCCTGGCCCTGAAGGCCTGTTCTGAGCCAGGAAAAACTCTGAATACGCTGCGGGAGAATGGAGAAGGTTTCAGGTCAGGATATCAGTAGCCACAAAACATTTGACATGTGGCTATTGTGTGTTTCCACGGGAAATAAATTGGTTTAATGCGAGCCTGCAACATCTATCATCTACCGACAAAATAGCTAGTCTACTACACCCACAGCAGGAAATTGAATCCTTGGCTCTACAATTATGCTGGTCCTGTGTTGTGGATACCGAGTGAAATGGCCTGACCGACAATGAACAGCTTGTGCGGTGAGCGCCCGCCTGCTCTGGGGTTTGTCCCTCCTGGCTGCTGCATGCGTCTCCAAGACAATTTGCATGCTGTGCTGCCACGGTGTACGCTAGGATGATGGGACAACCCCCTGCCTCTTGCCGTGCACAGCTTCCACTGAGGAGGCGAGATATACACAATTGCCCACATGGCACATGACTTATAGCCAAAGATAACAGACTTATTTGTTGTTTTTTTTTTTTCAATTGAAATATAGGATGGATTGGTGGTCTTGCAGTATCTACCATACATGAATGAATACTTATTATGCAGCATTTGGAGTGTTTTGGGAGGACACTTTATATTTTGTACCCCCACATACGGTATGTCAGCTGTTCACCATGTGCTCGGTTTGACACCTTCACACACACACAACATTAATCATTGTTTTCTGTGTCATGTTGGGTTGTAACTGAAAGAGATTTGGTCAGAGTGGGCCAATCAAACAGTTGCATATAACTTTAATTTAATATTAGGAAGTAGATATAATTATCTTTGCTTTATTGAGTCAAATGTTGGTCTCACAGTCACGTAGGTATTACAGACTATCACCTGATTCATTCATGGGACATTATTATTTGATTATCCTCATCATAATTTGCATAATAGTCAATTATGAGTATAGCCACATTAATCAAAAATGTAAAGTCAGCTGTAAGTTACACAACCCATGAGTCATACAGTATTGTAGATGATCAGGTTAACAACATAGTTTAGCGTTCTGCATTAGGCTTCTTTTGTATGTGTTATGGAAAATAGGTGTTCCTTATTTGTTTGCTTAGACAGTGTATAGGCCAAGCGAGGCGTGGCCAAGAGAGAGGGAGAGAGCTATGCACCATTTTTAGCAATAATAACAACAACAGTTATAATAACAGTCCACACAGACATATTTCTTGTTAACACTCGATCCACAGTCTGGGGGTCACTGTCACACTTAATAGTGTGAGTCACACCTTAATAGTGTAAGTAGGCGTCCCAAATATGACACAATTGGCCAGGTTATCTATCATAACAAGTCTAAACCGTGTAGTCTAGAGACAGCGTAATGCCAAGACAAACGATTACTATAATAAAACGTCCAAGCCTCAACATCACTGCCACATGACACGTGGCGGGCTCAAAGGTTGGTGAACCAATAGGAAGTCGGCGCCGGTTTCCAGCGCTAGTTTGTCCTGCCCCTCTATGCTCACTGCTCAGAAAAGCCCAAACTACCCTAAACTACTCCCGATGTGCAGGTTGGTGCCTTGCATGGTTTCCTCTGCCATCGGTGTATGAATGGGTGAAAGGCAATGCACAATCTATGTAAAGCACCATAAAAGCACTATTTACCATTTTACCCCGTCTTTTTTTGCAGGCCCTTCAGCTACTGGCTGAACTACATCCTGTCCATCATGTACTGCAGCGAGAACAACCACATCGGCTCGTACCTGGAGGAGACCAGGATCTGCTCCTGTCCCTACGAGCACCCCTCCTGCCAGGGCGTGGTCCCCTGCACCGTGGGCGAGGGCACCTCGTGCGCCTCCTGCTCCTACGAGAACCGCTCGCGCTGCGCCACCTGCAACCAGGGCCACATGCTGAGCCAGGGCGCGTGCCGCAACGAGGTGCCCGACTCGACGGACCACTACATCGGCTTCGAGACCGACCTGCAGGACCTGGAGCTGCGCTATCTCCTGCAGCGGCGCGACGCCCGCATCGGCATCCACGGGATCTTCGTCAGCAACGACGTCAGGCTGAACAACTGGTTCGACCCGTCCTGGAGGAAGAGGATGCTGCTGACGTTGAAGAGCAACAAGTACAAGTCCAACCACGTCCACATGCTCCTGGGGATATCTCTGCAGATCTGCCTTACCAAGAACAGCACCCTGGAGCCCATGATGTCCGTCTACATCAACCCGTTTGGGGGCAGCCACTCGGAGAGCTGGATCATGCCCATCGACCAAAACAACTACCCGGACTGGGAGAGGACTAAACTAGACATTCCCCTGGACTGTTACAACTGGACGTTGACCCTGGGGAACAAGTGGAAGACGTTTTTCGAGACGATCCACTTCTACCTGCGGAGTCGGATTAAGGCCCCCATGGCCGACGGGAACGGCTCCGTCTACTACGAGCCCCTGGAGTTCCTTGAGCCGGGGCAGAACCTGGGCTACATGAAGATAAACAGCATCCAGGTGTACGGCTACAGCATGCACTTTGACCCGGAAGCCATTCAGGACCTGATCCTACAGCTGGACTACCCGTACACTCAGGGATCGCAGGACTCCGCCTTGCTGCAGCTGCTGGAGATCCGGGACCGGGTCAACCGGCTGTCCCCGCCCGGACAGCAGCCCATGGACCTGTTCTCCTGTCTGCTGCGGCACAGGCTCAAACTGTCCACCACGGATGTTGTCAGAATCCAGGCAGCGCTGCAGACTTTCAGTGCCAAGCAGCCCAGGTCGATGGAATATGAGACGACCAAATTGTGTAGCTAATAAGTGGCCATCGTCCAAATTGCACAGATGGCCGTGCAGTTACCACACTCGCCTGATGACGGTTAAGTGAAATGTTGGAACAGAGTGAGGGAAGTTTGTGTGGGATGTTTTCAGTGTCGTTGTGGCTGTCGAGAGTGCATTTGGGATGGTAATGTCAACTTTCATATGAATTTGTACAACATGGTAGGAAGGTTTTACTTCTACCGACACCATTTATCCCCCGCCCCCCCCCCCCTTCTTGCTTACAATTAAATAACCTTGACAGTTATGGATATAAAATAAAAACCTATCATCAAATAAAAACTGTCATCACTGACAATGTTGCCTACTACTGTACGCATGTGCTGAAGTTCGTAGATTGCACAGATTTCAAGAATTACATACGTAAACGCTTTTGCTGATGAAGTATTATCCCAGCAATGCATTCTTCAGCATGTAGTTTTTTTCTTTTTGGTACATTGCATTACTTTTCTGAGTTCAACGTAAACATTGTTTTATTGCAGTGCCCTCGTGTATAGACTTGCACATACTGGCAGATACATCTGTTCTTTTTTTTCTTTCTATTTCACATTTTTTTATTAAAATAAAGTAATTATTATAATAGAGATACTGTATTAATCCAAATTTGCTTAAGAAAAAGAAAAAAATATATATAATACACCATGATGATCACGATAGCCATGTTACAGGCATTCAATGTTACATGTGCTTTTATTTTTATAATATTGTTGTTTGTGAGACAAAGGTTGCAAAAACAACATTGATAAATGTATAAAACAATTTGTTAATACACTAAATAAAACATTTTTATGTGTGGTCTGTAAATATTGAATTCTTCGTGTGTGATACACAAAGTATCGTAAACAATTTTCTTAAAAGTTTTGGTTTGTTGTGATTCGGATCAAAATGTTGTCCTGTGTTTAATAGAACAAAAAGACAGACAGACAGACACAGAGAGAAAGAAAAAACGTGAAACGCACTCTGTTCATTATAGTCAACTATCCAAATGTCACAGGTGAAAGTTAATCTGCTTTCAATTTAGGAAAGCAGATGATTAATTCAGTAGTAAATGGATCTCGTTAGATGCCATTACAGTGTGCATGTCCCTCTGTGGTACCTTTTAACCTACCTGCCCATCTAGACACAAATGCTTCCTTGACTTTGCTGCTCTTCTGCAGATGGCACGGATGAGATGTGATTTGGCCTGGCCACAGAATAATAATAATGCATTAAAGCTGTGCACAGCAAAACGCTGAAAGTGACAGTAGACTGTACTCAGCTTCGATAGACTTCAGCTTTGATAGACTTTGGAGACGATGAGGCTGAAAAGCCTGGTGTAGCTCGGCCGTTAGAGATTGACACATTAAAGAATTACACTGCAATTATCTAGCACAAGTTCACCTTTCCGAAATTGAAATAGCTGGGTTGTTATTTGAATTTAAATAATACTAATACTAATAATAATAATATTGATGTGGAAACCACTTGTGTGTGTGTATGTGCGTGCGTGCGTATGAGCATCTTGATCTATGATGCAGATGGGCAAGCATAAATTCATCTTACTTTGCCTAGTACTACTAAAACCACTTTGCAATGACAGTAAAAGGAATGATATTTTACCCTTCTGTCTTTTAGGTGCGAACAAACCCTTGAAATCTCATTAGAATACATGTTTTTCATTGTGACTGTCCTGACGTAGCGACGACATGGCGTCCAGCGACATCGTCGTCCACACCTCCTATATTCGCTCGCAACGTCTCTATTTGAGCGAGGTTTCACGGCCCCAATCACTCTTATTGGTTGAGATCTACCCGATACTATTTATTGCAGGGGCGTGCAGAGAGTGTTAGGAACCAATAGGAAGTTGGCGCCGGTTTCCAGCGCTAGTTTGTCCTGCCCCTCTATGCTCAGAAAAGCATATAGGTCTCTTTCAGGTTAGTGTCGAAGTGTCCTTGAGCGAGACGCTGAAGCCCTAATTACTCCCGATGTGCAGGTTGGTGCCTTGCATGGTTTCCTTTGCCATCGATGTATGAATAGCTGATCTACAAGCTCAGCGCGACGCGTTGAGAGCTTGTAGATCAGCTATGTTTATCTACTGGAGATGCGGTGTAACGACATGGATTTCAGTACATCAGTACATCTCTAGTCATGTGATAAACACTGATCTGTCCGATTTCCCATATTCCATCCCAACTGGGGTTCAAATACCAATAAGTTTGGCTTTCAGAGTTTGCAGGATTGATCAGTTTTTAACAAAATGCCTCAAATCATGAACTCGTGCGTGCGCTTTGCGTGAACATTTTCACGCACGTTCCCACTAGGCAGAGGATGAAATGCAACGTGAAAATGTTCTAATCAGCCTCATGGGTGGTGGTATACCACCATGCTATTGACCTGCATTTTTATCATTGGCCTAAAAAAAATCCCTCAAATCATGAATGCAGTCCAATTGCCGTCAAAGGCCTAAGAAGAAATGGCACCCTTTTCACATTGGCCTATAGTTCTCCCTCCCCGAGGGAGGCAGATGCAGACAGCCGGTTCCTTGTCTACCACACACACTCAGTTGCAGTTGCACAATGTCACGAGTTATTTGACAATTTGAAAATAGCAGATCTATAAGCTCACAACCCTTCAACAATGAAACATTTTTGAAAAATCCTGAAACTGTTTTACTATTTGGGAACATTTTCTCCTGTAATGACATGCCCAAAAATAGGGAAAGCTATACAGTAAGTGGAAAGTGGTAAAATCAACAGAGGGTGCACAGTTGCACGCACAGCCATCTCACACAATGAAAGGTGTCAATTTGGCATACAGCTCAGAGACTGCAGGTATATATATTGCTCAAACCAGAATCATCACATTGAGATTCTTAACAATAAGCCCTGTCTTATTTCCTTGGGTTCGTGTAGCCTTATCAAAATAATCCGAATCCCTGTTGACAGTTTTATACTCTCTCTGTATCCAACCTAACATTTGGTTTTCGAGTCACAACATGGACACATGAGGTGCGATTCATGGAAGAAGAAAAGAAAAATACAGCAACCTTTGTGTCACAGTTGCATGGCTGCTATAGAGCGTCGCAGTCCCTCCCCCTTTCAGAACAACGAGTGGCCCAGGAAATTAATCGCAATGCATTTTTCCCATAGGCATTTCTTAAAGTATTTATTTAAAGACGGTTACGCCGCGGACAAAGCCAACTCGGATCGTGACGAATCATGACAATGAACACAATGTTTTGGGCCGATCAAATAATTTATAAGAAGAAAAACAAAACAAATAGTGTTGTCTCCTGCCTTTATTTTCTTCTTTCTAATGATTTGATCAGCCCAAAATATTGTGTTCATTGTCATGATTTGTCACGATCCGAGTTGGCTTTGTCCGCGGCGTAACCGTCTTTAAATAAATACTTTAAGAAATGCCCATGAGGAAAATGAACGGTGATGTTTAAGCGGGTTTAGCATATTAAGCAGAGCTGAACGTTGGATTAGACAATTCAAAGCCGGCAAAGTAGCATCAGTGGTACAGTATAGACAGCACTGTGATATTAGACAGAGGCTGGGATTTATTAGTTGGCGTTTCTTTGGGGAAAGATCTTCCCCTCAGTCGAAACACAGAAATCCGACCCACTCATAACAGTAATTCAAGCTTTTGTTGATCAATCAGAAATGCGACAAGATTTCATAAAAAAGCAACAATATGTCTTTAAAAAAAAAGCAATGATTAAAACCATTTTAATTATTGCTGCAATGAGCGTAATCATTCAAACGTAAATATTTCATTACATTCAATAAAGGCCCATTCATTCATGAATGCGTCCGTTTAAATACTATGCTGCTCAGTGGCGTGCACAGATAGACTCTAGGTGGTGCTAGAGCACCTGCCCTTTGCCCTCTGGACAGCAAGGGGGGGGTTCTACCGTTTTTTTGGTACAGTACTGTACAGTATGTGGACCATGGTGACATTGTTCAATTCTTAAAAAGCTAATATATTATTTATGCCTCGAAATCTATAAATCTTACACTAATAAGGCATTCCACGCGCTGCACAAGGTGCCCTTTTTCACTTGAGCACCTGCCCCTCTAAATGCACGCCACATTGCTGCTGTATACTATACCGTACTTGGTTATGGCTAGTATCCAGCCTTGCTTTGTTTCTCCTCCTCTCAGCCCTTGATGCCGTCCGTCCCCCACAGAGTGAGTTATGTACCACTGTTAAAAGCACTTCATAGTTCACCACACAAGCTGCAAGCGGGCGCAATTCCCAATGTGACCCCAATGGCAGTGGTCCCCCACTCCACCACCAAGAAAACACTAATGCTAATTCATAATGCCTTAATAGTAGCACTAAAAACGTAATGTTCAAGCGTGAAAGTGAAACGGCCGCCCAGAATGTGACGGGTGAAGGTGACAATATTGTCATTATTCCAATGCTCCATTCCCCGGAGAAAATGTTCCCTTCCAAAACTTTATGTAGGTGGTTAGACAAGGTGTCCTGGGCAGGCACAGGCAGCTGTGACTTCTAGCACAATATCGCATTGGTACAGGCACCAGACAGCACGACTTGTACCAGCATATGACTTCTACCTGGATGTTGTGCTATGCAAGCAGGCGCAGCCTATAAAAGACATTGAGAATGTCTTGAAACTGAAGGAGTTTTGAAAGGTATACAGGCCAAAATTGTCATTCCTGGGGCCTACCTGCATTGAACCTGAGCTGAATATCTTTGCGTATGAATGTTTAGGGGGCATAAGTTATTTTTATGCACATTAGGCTTCACTGCCAGAGGGGTAAGTGAAACTAATTTAGTGGCTATAAAACTAAATTAATGGAGTACAAGCATCGGAGCACATAAAGAAGTAATTCCATTGGAAAGTAACATTAACATGGAGAGTATGTAATTGCAAAAGGGGTCTATAAAAATTGTGATTTGGTCGGCCAAATGCAAATGTGCCTCTCACTCAACTCCACCAAATTCCAATCAGGCATGACTTTTCAAGTGGATCAGAGGAGAAGCCTGTTATTTTTTTTCCCCTTAAATCATCAGATTGTGGGATAGCTGATAGCTCTGAAGTACATTAAACGAATTGTATAATAAAAAAGGGAAGAGATTAGACCGATGCATGATTTATCTACTCACAGACAGACGACTCTTCAAAAGTCGAGAATATAGCAAAGCTGTAAGCATCTGAGCATAGGAAGGCTACATGTATAATTTGTATATGGAGTTGCGAATGTGACCCATTTACCACTATAAAGGAAAAAAGCGTTTATTCCACACACGTCCAATGTAACATTTATGAAAACTTTTTCTTAATTAACAGAGTTCCAAGAGTCCTATTCTGCACACAGTGCTATTTCTGCCCTGGGCTGTCAAAGTGCTGTCAGCGCTAACACGAGGCCAATGCACATGAGCCCGTCCTATATATTAGGTCTCAAATTCCTCTGATCTATCTTCAATCATTCTTTATAAAAAATAAAATAAAGGGCTTTAGGGAGATTTTTCTTTGCCAACTACATTTCTTTAGAGAAACAAAAACACAATTTCTTGTTCCACATCTCTTCTCCACCGGTGTTTGAAGTTCACAGCTTGCCCTCCTGCCCCAGCCTACTTACACATGCCAGGAAAAGAAGGGGTGGGGGCGGACGGATACGTGTGTCCATTTCCATTCCAATTGCTTATGATAGTGGGAGGAGGCCTCTGGGGGCCCAGAAATGCTCATTTGAAAAATCGCTTGGACGTGCATGAGGGTTGCCAACCTCTTTTTTTTTTTGTGATGCAGTGGCTCGTTTTGCACGTTTTCCTCCAGAGTCGCGGCAGACACCCACCAGAGGCCTTGACATACTACTATACAGGCAATTATCAGGGGCTTCTCTTGCACCTGCCTACTACGACCCTCCGTCTGTGTGTATCCAGGACTACAGTACGACTACAGTACGAATGCTAGAATGCATTCCAAGCTGACATTACAGGTAAGCTTAACTGTGAGTGACTATATACAGTATGACAGTAGCAGCAATTAGTCTCGGTTTTCTAGTGGTATGTGTGCACTGGAAATCAGTTTAACTTTTTTCTTTTGGGATCAACGACTTCTCAATGCCAGAGAACATTTCGACGTACATTTTGAGAGACTATGACTTTATCAATTATCAACGAGCACGGATTTTAAAGCTGCAAATATTGATCATCTTCAATAGTGATTATTCTTTTGTTTCATGAATTAATATGTTCTTTTCCCATGTTTAGTAAGGGACGGTAACATCGTTATTGTTTGGGTTGGTGTAGTTTAGTTTCAGGAAGTGGGTATTTTTTTGTTATTTTGGTCGTGGCCTCCCTGAAGATTTATGCTTCCAGTTTTCTGTTTCTGTAATACTAATTTCAATACTGTTAAGTTCTTCAGTTTCTATTTTTATCTTCTATCTATCTTTTGGCTATAAAAACAATTAATATAAAAAAAAAAATATTTAAATCGATGTGTTCGATAAACACACTTGCTCTCGGTTTCTGCGTAAACATTTTGGACGGACAAACCAACCCAACAGAATGGCTCAAGTCTAATTCATACGTTTTCGTACAATGGCCGTTGCACAGCAAAGTAGCTCACAATCCGCATTCAGTGAGCTTGTAGATCTGTTTTCAATGAGGGACACGTAGGGCCCGCCGTACGGTATATAAGAAAGGATTATACTATAGCTTTAGTGGCAGCTAAAAACGAGCAATGCCATCATTGCCTTTACTGACGCAGGAGCATACCCCTCAGAACCAGATCAATTATTCCTTTCATGTAACATTCAACAAAATGGACTTTGTTCACATCGACTCAGAAGGTGCCTTTGTAGTGAGGTACACTTAAGACATAACAGAGAGGAATATCCAGTGGCCATTCTTCCACACAGAGCTTTTAGATTTTGGAAAATGTGGGTAGTTAAAGGAGAATTCCATACTAAAAGGCTTTCTTACCTTTCTTTGTAGTTGTTACGTCCCCACCAAAGAGGTCCAGGTGTTATTTTGTGCAAAAGAGCTCCTTATTGGCTATTTCCCCTACCATAAGCCCTACATGAATTGCATTGAATTGAATGGGAATTGAATGGGGCTATGGGGTGTTGTGCTAATTCGCTTATTTCCATCGCTCAAAATTATAATTTCTTTGTATATATCCTCTCTTCATAATGTAAATAATATCCCAAGCGGCACACTTTACTACTTCTTTCGATGGAAATAAGCAAATTAGCATAACACCCCATAGCCCCATTCAATTCCCATTCTATGCAATGCAATTCATTGAGGGCTTATGGTAGGGAAAATAGCCAATAAGGAGTTTTTGCACAAAAAAACACCTCTTTGGTGGGGACGTAACAACTACAAAGAAAGGTAAGAAAGATAAGAAAGCATTCTAGCATGGAATTCTCCTTTAAATCGACATGCTGGCCGCCGGCCGGTCATATACAGTAGGTACTGCAGCTGCATGGGCCCATGAACGAGCGACACAATAATTATGATCCAACGGAGCTCGGATACTCAACAGCGGTGGTGCTCGTTCATGACTCGAGCCTGGAGAGTTCATGAATACAATTCTACAAAGGAGTAGGCAGAAGCTAAAAGCTTATAAATGCCTATCCTACTTACAACAGAACATGAATCGTAATACTCATTACATTAACGAGAATTCCACCCTACACCAAACCCCCCCCCCCCGTGTCACCGTAGAGATAGCATTACATAACCGTTAGATTACACATTATAATTGTTATTATCCCTATTCACATTACCCTCATTGCCAATGATCATTATGATTTATGTTGTTGCTGAGTAATGTCATTTGGTTAACTTTTTTTTTATGTTACCATAAATACAATAATATTAGTTAATTAATTATTAATAATGACAGCACTAATGACTATCAAAACCTGTACAAAAAGTATCAGTTGATCATACAAAAAACTCAACATCCACCATATACATAATTTCCCTATAGTATGCTGTATTTGGCCAAAAGGATTCGCTTTGGCCGATTCATACTCCTATTTTACCGCTGTTTCGGCGCTGTAGTGCCGAAATGATTTTGGCTCGTCAGAAATTGTCAGTAGCACCAAAGAGCCGACCTTAAGACGGTACCCGCCCCCCCGAACCTCAAATGATGTCACGCTGTAGAGCCTACAATGTATGAATCGGCCCTAAGTGTGTATAAACACAAACATTGAAGACAAAAGTGAGGACGCAAATTGTGATTGGCCAGAATGGAAAATAGCCAATCTACATAGTGTTGTGAGCTTGTAGATCGGCTATTTGAAGTATTTTACAAGGTTTTTAAAAATAGTAAAAAAAAATGCGTAAAGGTTAAAAGGCATGATAGGGCCATGTTTCTCTCACTTCTGACTGCTTTCCAAGTATTATACAAATATACTATAACAGGCTAAAACCATAATCTGTTTTTGCTTTTAGACAGACTATAATGTCCATACAGTGAAAAAAATCCTTTTTTGACACATAATGAAGTTGAAGTGATACAAGAGTAGAGTTTGAAATGATCTTGAATGATCCAATACTGCCTGACAGATACTCTCAGTAACATTGTCTGTGATTCTTTATCAGTGGAGAGAATAAAAGCTGAACTTTAGACACCTTTAGACAAACAGAGACAATGTGCATGAACAGAAAACGTGTGGTTTTATGTGTAACGAATCAATATCTATTTTTGACATTTAACTGAACATCTGAAGGCACGCTCAGCACACCAGAAACAAAACAACCCTACTACATTTATTTGAACAACAACAGGTGATTACATGAAACATATTCTCAGCCACTCTTTTCATTAGAACATGTCGGTTGCACATTAACTTTCCACTGAGTACAATGACACGTCCAGCTGGTTCATCGGGTGGCTTTTTGGGGAGCATAAAAGGAGGCTGCGGAGACACCAAACCATCACTCTGTTCCAGAATGACAGGCCGCGGAGCTGTGCTGATTTTACTGTTCTGTCTGACTCAGACTGAGGCCAATGGGGCTCAGGTTGAACCAAGGCCACCTGACCACGGGGATGAGCTTAGGGGCATGGTGCACAGCCTATAGGAGCCACCGTAGTCCCACAGAGTGAGAAGCTCAGGAACATGGAGGAGGAAGCTGAAGAGCAGAGAGACAAGGTGCTTGGTCTGGAAGCGACCGTGGTGGAACAGAGAGTTCAGCTGAGCGACACAGAGGCCAGGGTGGTAGCCAGCGAAGGAGAAGCCCAGGAGCAGAGGACCTTAATGAGCGGTAAGGATAGTCCAAAATGGAGCTTGAAGAAGGTGTAAAGTTACAGGCTGAAGTGTTTCCATAATAGTCATTTAACATTAGGGGTGTAATTTCGAAACATCGAAGTTACAGTTAGAAAAATCTAACTATAAATGCGCCACATCTCTGTGTCTGCGTGTGTGTACGGTTGTAATGCACGTAACTCGAGAACCGTTTGCCCCGCCAACTTAAAATTCGACACACACATTCCACACCCCCGCAGGGAGTGCAGTGCCCGTATCGAGTCGGTCGGACCCACGGTTGTCCAGAACCACCACAAAAGGCTCTGGTCAGGCTCTGCCAGTGGGCCTAATGAGCCCAAGTCCCCTCAAGTCCCCAATTTCCAGCCTCTGCCTCAGCCAATTGATTGCCATGGCAACCCCACACCTGCCAATTGATTATTTAACCAGTCCACTTTTCACAGTCACTCTTCAGACACAGACAGACAGGCAGATACAGAGATCTCCATGTGGGACACAGACATATAGTTGAAACTGGTGCTATGACAATGGGTATTATTAGGTTCCCAATTTGCATCGTTCTCAAGTAGGCCGGTGGCCGACGGGTACGTACAGGTCTACTTTAATTTCAAGAATCAAAGTATATTGAAATGTAAACGGCAACATTGACATTCATATCGTATTGAATCCTTTTGCAATGCAAATAATCTATTGTATCAATAGCCTACTTACTTGAGCTTTGTATTTAGCCATTTTAAGAAGAAAAAAGCAAAATTACTTTTCCATTCAATATCGCGTTGTGTTCAAATATAATGTATATGTATTTGCCAGTTTAATTATTTATATCCATATTCATACATTTCCCCTTAAAGATTTAATTGCTTTGCTAAATAGTTATACTGTATCAATTTTAAATCATTGAATCGTATTGCCATAATGAATGATGTATAGTATCGTGATATATATCGTATCGCTGTTGTATCGTTACACCCCGGCCCTCATGCATTTCTCTGTGATATGTTTTCAGTAATGGCTGCCAAATTGAGTGAGTCCCATGTTGAAGACCTCCAAAGCAGACTGGCTGCCACAGAGGTCCAGGTGGAAGACTTAATGGAGACAGAAAGTGATGGTAATTTGAACGTGATGATGTTCAGGCAGGAAAGAGAAGTGATGAAAAATGACTTGGCTCATTAAAAAGCTTCTGTCATTTTAGTAATGAATGACATAGTTCAATGTCGAAAATGTGTGGTATTCCCCTTTAACACTAGTACTCAAGTGGCTTTCTCCGCAAGTTTGACTACATCTGGAAACATTGGACCCTTCGACACCGAAACAACACTGATAAGTGCTCATTAACATCGGCCAGGGCTACAACCCAACTACAGGTGTGTAGCTCTGTCATCTCACACATGTCATATACGTACCGTCTATCTATACTATAGCATTGGTTCTCAAAGTGGGGACCCCCAGGGGTCCTTGGGGGTTACCAGGGGGTCCCACAACAAAAGTTGTCAAAGGGATATTTCACCCTCAAACATGTACTCAGGCATTTGTGAGCAGCAGTTTTTAAGTTGCTTGATTCAGTATTTAGATATTCATTTTATCAGACACTTCCTATACAAACCCATTGTAACTTCAAACATTGTAACTTCAAACAGACTCATCAAAAACACCCATCCTTGGTTCTGGTGGGTGGTGATTGATATTGTCCTGACTCCTTCCAACATGAGGGGGCTGTAGTTTTTTACACCACAGTACAATTACTTTTGAAAATCTTGAAACCCCAAGAATGGGACCCAGTGTCTGTGAAACAATGGTCTAGACAGTGAATCTTTACCACAACGACCAGAGAATTCTGCACAATTCAGAGGAAGCTAGAGCAGGCCATTCCTTCATGTCAAATGCATTGATCCTACAGCTGGAACAGGGGTGTGTGGTCAACATGCGTCTCCATCAAGGCTGTGGACTTTATGATGATGCAAGCAAACTTACCACCTTCAGTGGTTTTCTGCTCTACTCCATGTAAAGCGGTGCTTCTCAACTCATGGGGTCCCCAGGGACCCCCATAGGCCGTGTTGGGACCCATGAAAAAGTGCTTAGAAAATGAGTTTCGTTCCCATGTCAAGCGAACTACGCATTCAATGCATTTTTTCATAGATAATACCCTTCTAGACTTTGGGTAAAAAGTTCTACTCATAAAAACCTGCTGTTTTTTTTTTATAGCCATAAATGTATAAACAGTTTATAACCAAAAAACGAAAATCGTGTGCTGCTGTTTTTGCTTGTAAAATGTGTTTTTGGCAACAATTTTTTTTTCTCAAATGTCAAATGCATATACATAACATCTGACATAAGTATTGGTGCCTTTAGTTTACTCATATGTGAATTTATATCATGAAATGTAGCATATTTGTTAAAGAATATGCTTCAACTTAAGTGTTTGCCACACAGTACAATGAAACCTACACAGTAAATTGTGTCAAGAGCTTATGTTTCATACATAGAAAATGTCTCATCCTAATGTGTAATGAAAGGTAGAAAAGAAAATCAGGGCACCTTGGACCAACATGGCAGAAAATCTATCAAAATGTTACCACGCCCCCTAAATTGGAATAATGCAACAAATGGACAAGACTAAGAATTAAAGTAGTAGAGGTCAGAATTATTACAACATATGGTATGAAACATTTATTTATTTACAAGTGGGTCACAGCAAAGGGTCACAGCATCTGTCATCTGTACATCCACCCCCCCGGCCAAGGAAATATATGAAAATTGAAAATACAAAATAACATACAAATGCATAATAATTGTTGAAAAAAAAAAGTAGTAGGCCTACATGGTAACATGTTGGGTTACTCATCCCTATCACTTTCATCAGAGTCATCATCCCATGTAGGCCTACCTCTTTCTTCTGTTTCCTTTGACACATTTTCACAGTCCTGGCAGTGACATAAATCAGTGCAAAACAGTTTTGCAGACATACATGAACATCTTTCAGTCTCACATTTGCTTTTTTTGCAATTACAGTGGACTACCTGCAACACACTATCAGGGGCAGGATTTCTAGTCATCCATTGTACTGTTAACTCCCCATCCTCCATGACCCATCCACTGCCAATGGGTGAAGGAGCACACATCCTACTAGTCAGAGAACGTCTCATCACTGCTGCTTGGTAGTTTGCCCTTTTGCAATGTTGGTGGAGAGCATCACTTGTTGGGGGAATGTACAGTTCTGGCAAAGCTGATGATGCCGTACAGAATGATTTGTACCTTGCATCATTCACGTTTTTGGCAGATGATTGGCCATACAGGTAGCACACATATTTGCTCAGTGTGTTGAAAGTTGACTGGTCAAGGTTAAAACTGCTGCCAAGATGAACCTGCTTGGCTTACCTCAGTTGACTCAAAGAATGCCAAAGAGGTAACCTAAAAGTTCCTCAGACAGATTGAGGCGCAGCTTCCTCAGTGTAAGCAGAAGTCTCTGAGTATCACTAAGTGACTGTTTTGCAGGAGGTGGTAAACTTGGTGACACAAAATTGAACAACAACATGAAAGTCCTGTGAAGAATTTCATTTTGCTGTCATCAAATTCTGAAGGATCAAGAGTACGATGTTTCAACTCACTTTCTAATTTGTTGACTTTATCCCTAAGTGATTGACATTCAGCATTTAAAGATTTAATCTGTTCATGTAATGAGGCAATGTCATTTTGTGTTTCCTCTGTCTGGACCCCAATGCCTGGGACTTCAACAACAGTCTGTACCTCTGCTGTACTTCGATCAGTGATGGAGGTGAAACCAAATAACCTTGGCACGTAGTCAGGATGTAGAGGATCATCACTCTTTTCCCCTTAAATAACAAAAACAACAAAAACATTTACTAGAAATATGATATTAATTTGTTTACATATATGGGGTGTTTTCACATATGTCCTGTTTCAGACATCAGCCTCAAAACAAACTCATCCGGGACGGGGCTGCCAAATCATTGTGAGATTATTTTTTTACATTAACCACTGGAACAATAGCATCCCTATTCTGGAGGGAACATTTGCAGAAAATAGCAGATCTACAAGCTCACAACATTGTTGGTGTAGAGCAGGGGTAGGCAGCTTTAACCACGGGTGCTAAGGGTGACCACTGGCACACACTGGAAATGCCAGTGTCTCACTCTAATGCCAGTCTGGCATTAGAGTGAGAGAGGATTAGCCTGCATGTCTGTAACTGTGTACAAATGGAACCAATGGACCCCATTGGACCCCAAATGGACCCTTCTTAGGAACCAAATGGACCTTACAGGTCTGTAACTCTGAGAGATGGAACCAAATGGACCCTTACAGCCTGAGTGTACAAATGGACACATGCAGGTCTGTAACTCTGACACTATGGGTCCATTTGGTTCCATTCGTACACTCTCAGAGTAAGTCCATTTGTGCAATAACAATCAAACGTTATGTGGGTCCTTGAAAAAAACAAACAAAAAAAGTTTGATATTAAACCACTGTAGTGGTTATCAGTGGACTCTTAATGTGTCATATAAATCAGTGTCATACGATATTCTGAGGGAAACCATGGAGACTTAACATTCAGTAACTGCAGGGTGTGTTGATCAATAAGAACATTAACATTAAAGTCTTTCCACGGACTCACGTAACATGTTGATGAGTAATTACTCCTGACCAGATCTCTTTCCGGGTAACGGACTATGTTAATCCACTAATTGGTCCACAAGAAGAGAACTCCGTTAGGTTCGTTTAAAACGGGACATTGTGTGAAAAGGCCCTTTTACATTGAACGTATGGTTTTACAAAAAAAGCAACATACCTGACACAAAGTGAAAGTGGCACCCCCAAATCCATGTAGCCCTGAAACATGACTACATCGGCGAAGTGCAGCGATCCATTTACTTCTTTTTTCTTTACATTTCGGCAGTCTGTAAAAGGATAGCTCCGAGTTCTTTTTTAATCTGTTTGTACAGTCAATCGCACAACGGCTCTTTCCCATTTTCCCAGTTTAGAGAATGAAAACAGCGTCGCAACAGTGAGTTGCTAGGTTGCTATGGACAACAAAAAGTTCTTCCGCATACGAAGACGTTACGCGCATACTCAAGGGAATAAAGCGGCTACGCGATTGGTCCACGTGACCAAAACCACACCACTCCCCTTGCACATATTATTACGCCTTGTAAGAAATAGTCCCATTTTAGATCGCGGATTATAAAATAACTGCAGCGTCGGACGAGTAGAACTTTTTTATTTAGACTGTCTACCTATAAATCTCTTTTATGGAGAAAAAATTGTGTAGTCCCCCTTCCGTGGGAACGGACCTGAACGAAAAGGGACCTCACCACACGGCCTACCAGGGGTTTCAGGGGGTGTGCCCGGCAAAATGACTGATAGTCAACCCATTAAATGCTTTGTGTTGGGTTTTTTTTTTGTCATTAGTATCAACACTGTTGTGTTATACGATCTAGAAAACTTCTGATCTCTGATTTTAGTCAATAAAATACGATCAACTGTGGTTCTATAAAAATGATCCCATCAAAGCCTCTTGAATACTTCCCTCATCTCTTTAATATTAAACCGCTGTCAGTGCAACTGTAAGCACTGTACTGCCAATATCGTGGTACCGTATAAGCCAACTTCCTTGAGGATGCTGATCAGAGTAAAACCAGATTAGTGCTTCAGAACCAGTGAACTGACGACAGTTGAATATTGTTCAAATCAATTTGCTGTAACACCCGAGTCTTGTCGTCACATTGGTTATAACAGGTGTAAAGCATTGTTTTGTTGTATTCTGTGAGAAGAGAGAGGACAGAGGAATAGAGTGAGAGCAAAGAGAAAGAGATTGAAAATAAGTCAAATGGAATGAATACAGATTATGTACATATACTCATATAGGTGTATGTGAGAGCTGTAGGCTACAGTATATATTATATGTATGACATTTAGAACATTAGCATGAACCTATGCAATATGCATTCAATATTTTTGAGTAGACTGGGCTGTGGTAGTGCCTTAACAGTATACTTTGGTGTTGATGGACAGCATATAACATTACTATGACGTACTCTCTATGACATTTTCACGTCAACGCCACTCAAATTGATATACATGTATTTAGCCACAGGTTAAAGATATATATATTTAGTGCCAGGGACCCACATAAGAAAAGATGTCAACGCATGGCACGAACCAAGGACTATTAAAAGAGGACAGGAAGCGAAGACCATACGGTGGACTTCCGCGTTCAGCTTCCTTGGTCTCAATTGCGCATGTTTCTTTCCTTCCAGGGAGCAACATGGAGTCCACCGTATACGGTATTCGCTTAATTCCTGTGGTCTTTTAATAGTCCTTGGCACCCACTCAAACACCCCGGTTCCCTGACCCCATGTTGAGATTGTGTTCTTCCTGTAGAATTGGCATGGTATTGGAACACAGGTCAGACATGTGTTCGTCCTGTAGTATTGGCATGGTATTGGAACACGGGTCAGACATATGTTCGTCCTGTAGTATTGGCATGGTATTGGAACACAGGTCAGACAGACTGTGGACCTTATTCACAGCAGACATTTCTGAAAGGTTCACCCATTTTGACCTGAGATCAGATTCTAAAAATGTCTTCTACTTCCTGACAGTTTTCTGAAAAAGCTATGTTTCTATGTCAGTCGTTCTTGATTTTTTTTTTAATAGCAGACCTACAAGCTCTTAGCGCGCCACTCGGTGGCGCGCTATGAGCTTGTAGATCTGCTATTTTTCAATAGCTAAAGCATGACATAATGCTAACACCAAAAGGGGTTCCTGCCCCAAATGGGTAATGCAGCTGAAGGTACCGGGTATAATGCATGTTTCATGTGTGTGTGTGTCAGCAGGAAGTTAACCATACAGGAGCTGTCCATGCTGGCACACACCAACACCTAAATGATATATACACCCACTATTAATGATTGTACCTTCAGCTGCGTTTACCCATCTGGTGTCCGTCTGCTGTGAGAGATAAGAAGAAGAGGGAGACGTGGGTGTGGAGGAGAAGGCATAAGAGATAAGTCCAACAGGGGACTGTATATGCCAGCTCTGGATGGGACGGAACCACAACTCGCCCACATGAAAAAGTTCATGTTTCTCTCCAAATGCGCGTCGACTAACACCACATTATGTTACAAGGATATGTTACAAGGTTGCAATGCCTTTTAAGTCTGCTAACCAACACATTCAAAAAGTAAATAGAACAACCACTGTTCAAAAGCTATTCTACCAAAGACCCCCTTTTTTTTTTATCTCTGCCAGCCCGGAACGCCCGGGGGCAGGGATTATGTTTTCACTCCTGTGAGTGAGTCTGTCCGTGAGTTTGTCCTTCTGTGAACAGCTGATCTCAGGCACAGCTGGACTGATTGGAGTGAACCTTTGCACGCACACTCCCAGTCGGGCAAGGAAGAACTTAGACCCTAAAAATAAATTGGCCAAATGGTAGTGCTTTAACAGTCCGCTTCACGTCTTGGCCTATAACTGACCTTATAAGGATGATAAAGCACTCCTTATCCTTTCATATTCCATTTCTCACAGCTGCAGTTAGAGGTATATTTTTGAAAAGCAAATCTCCATACATCAGCCACAGAAGCAATCTCACCCTATTTTGGTACCATATTGCATCAAACATCAAAGGCTTTGTGACAGGTACGTGCATTGGTGGAGTAGTAGACGTGTACAATCCAAGGAAACAAACAAACCGGAAAAAGAAAAACACTGTCCACTGTGTTTACTTGCTGAATAAAGATAGCCTCTTTAATAGGTAATGTTTCAGTCATGTGTCTGAAAAAGATCCAAAGGTCCTTGAAATTCCCTATTAAATGTACTTTATTGAGCGAGTTAAGGCAGTGTGCAGTGTGCAGCCCTATTACAGTAGAATATATATCTCACACGGCAAGGCGAGTCCAGTGTGGAGTGGAAAAGAACACTCTTTGAACAAAACTGTCCATATAGCAGAACTATTATGAGCATTTATTTGTATAATGTCTCTGTTGCAAACATGCTGCCATATCTCCTTTTCAAGATCTTGTCTTTCTTCAAAGGGAACTCACTGTGCATTTGTCTTTACTATACTGAGACATTGTAATGTGCATTCGTATGATTGGGCTTTTCTTCACACTATAGAAGGGGCTGCCATCAACTCCAAGCAATATGAACGCACGCAGTTTGTCAGCTATTCGTACCCCATCTGAGGCTATGCTGTTCCTCAAGGGATATTTACTCATCTATGACATTGCATCTCTCTCTCTCTCACTCTCTCTCTCTCTCTCTCTCTCCCCTTAATATATGTCCTGACTTGCGGGCACTTCCTCATTATTCCTATCTTGATACCTGCCACAATTAATGAGCGTAGGGACTAGAGTTGCGGAATTTGAGCACTTGGATTAATGTGTGTGCTGCAGTGGGGGAAGTTTGGGAATATGGCCCTGCTCTCACAGTTCATTACTGTGGATATATGACATTTTAGGGCTGTGAAATGCCGGGCTAATGATGCTCCACATGGTAAACACTGGAGACCGACCGCCAGCCACAGCACCTTAGTGTGCTCCTCTAATAGTGGCGCTGTCAACAGGGTGACAGGTCCACTTCCCCCTGCAAGCAAGCAGGGTATGTTGCGTCTCGTGTGCAGGCAGGGCACCGTTTCTAATTTTCGTCTAATCAGAAATGTATTCATTATATTTCATTAATTCCATCAAACAGATTTGCAGCACTGGAGGACAGACAGAAGTTTGGATTGGCCAGTCGTCCTGTGACCCATGACCACACAGTTCCCTAATCATTAGGAACTGTTTGCAAATGGATTATAATATTAACGAGGATTTCACTGTGTAGTGGGAAGGAGAAAAGGTTTCTTTTTAACCACATGAATCCTACACCCGATTCAGAGCATGTCATAATATCCGAATATTTGGCAAGGTAGGCAAACATTCAGCAAAATAGCAGATCTACAAGCTCACAGCTCGCTGCAACACGATTAGTTGTGAGCTTGTAGATTGACTACTTTTGGTGAATGGGTTTGGTATTGAGGGATAAAGGTATTCACCCCTGGGTAAGTGTTGAATGCATTAATCCTCTCTCCTCACACTGGCTCACAGTATTGACTGAGTCAAGCAAACAGAATGGGGTGGTGAGGGGTTAAATGCTGGAAGGCATTGATAAGCCCGAAGGCGAGGCCTTTTGACAGCAAACCTTTTCTTATTCCAAGCATTGTCATTGTGCAAATAGAGGTCATGATTCAACTTCATAGAGTCCCACCCTGCCGGCACCGCAGTGACAAGTCAGCAAAAATAAAAAACCTTTCGGCTGGGAAAAAAAAGGAACGCTCTCTTTTGGGATAAAATATGCCATCCTTACATAATAAGTATTTATCACGTATCAAATTGATAGTGTCAACAGCCCAGCCGGAGCCTAGCAAACAGCACTGCGCAGCTACTTCTAATTTGCAACTAACCCAATATAACCTGGCTCTGTCTCAGCGAGGAAGCCCGGAGACAAATGAACCTTTGATTTGAAATGGACCATTTCCTTAAATACCTGTATTCCTAATGAGTCCACCCCCCCCGCCCCCTCCTCCTCCTCTCTCGCCTTGCTATTAGCGTCCGGGGACCTAGCGGCGAGCCGCCGGACTGCCTGGCCGGCTGAGTGATTAACTAAGGCTGGGGGCTGACAGGCCAGCTCCCCCTGATGTAGGCAGGAGGGAGGGAGGGGGGCTAATGTGGTGCTCTGTTTAACAAGGCTGCGGGCTGGAGAGCAGAGACGTGCAAAGCAGGGACAAACAAAGACCAGACCGGTTAGGGAAACACGGAAGGACGGGCGGAAGGAGGCGGAGGACACATGCAGTGAGAGGTTGAGGAAGAGGGAAGGTGGAGGTTGTACGGTACGATGAGGATAGAGGGGGAAAAGAAATCGCTTAAAGCGAATAGGAGGGGAAGGGGGGGAGTAAGGAGCGGGAAGACTGATAAAGGGTAGAGAGGAGTGAATGGTGAAATGACAGAAAGGGATGCCAGCGGGGATAAAGGGAAGGAAGCAGGAATTACAAGGAAAGAGGTGGAAGAGGCCAAAGGGACAGTAAAGGCAGAGGAGAGGGGCTGAATGGAGGCACTGAAGGACAAGATATATGGATAGAGAAGGAGTTGATAGGGAGAAATACAAGCAGCGCAAGGCGTGGGAGGAGGTGCATGGAGGGGAGAAGTGACGCGCAGCCTGGCTGGCACTGCAGGTGGGATTCCCATGTGAAATAGCCGTTAATGCAGTGATAGGGGCTCAGGCTACAGACTAATGATCTTAGCTGAATGAGAAAAGGCCACCCGAGACCGTCTTATATCTCACGGATGCCAGCCAGGGCTGCGCAGGTGTTTCTGATGGCCTTTGGTAAAGTTCTCCAATAAACCTTCATAAGTAGAGATCGGAAGGATTAGGAATCCTTTTTTCCTGAAGGATACATCTACTGTTATTGACTTTAGTATCTTGGCAAGACAAAGCCTGTTGTTGTTGCGAATCAAATTGACATGCTATGGGTTAAACATCTATATATTGATGAGACATCTCGTTTTGGAATGATTATTATCTTGTGGAGGTGAAATTGAATTTTTCCACAACATCAATCTATTTGGTAGCTTTTGCAAGTTTGAATTGATGTCTGATTGTCAATCAAAGAACCAGTAATTAAAGTATTAGGCCTACATTTATAACTTCACCAAGGCAACTTGTTTTGGTCACAAGCGTTTAGCTTGAACACTGGTCCACAATACCGATACAAAGATCTACCATTAATTTAACACACGGGCAGATAAAGATAGACTATCTTTATGTGCCCGTGTGTGTGAAGTTTGTGAACGCAGCTAGTGTCTGTGTGTGTTTACTATAAGGCTATACCTCTATTGAACTAGGTCAGCCGTGAGAACAACGTCATAGCATTCATTCTTCATTTTTGGTTGCAAAAAACACTTAAATACACTAGTGTGGACTGTGGATATAAGACTCCAGGACTGGAGTGCCACATTAATTTCCTTCTGCCTGAATTCACGACGGCAGCATTTTCCCCGACAGAAACTGCTTCGCTCTGCATTTTGTTACCTTATTAGTGCCACTACTGTCTATACGTCCTACATTGTGACAATGTGACAAGCTGTGAAAAACCAACGGGCACCTTAGAGTGAAACAAAAATGTCTTAGAGTAGTGATGGAAACCAGGCTGAAACAAAATAAATTGTATACCGTTGACGATAGGCCAGGAGGTGAAAGCTTGTTAAATTCACATTTGAGTTTGTATAGGAGTGGGATATAAAATGATTAATTAAAAAGTTACAATGTGTTTTACATTGGATTTGGTCTTTCTGTGGAAAAGGAGATCCAAGGCTCACATATTAAGAGAAAGGGAGAGGTGGGAGAGGGCCTGTTGTGCGTGTGTGTGTGTGCGTGTGCGTGTGCGTGTGCGTGTGCGTGTGCGTGTGTGCTCGCGAGCGCGTGTGCGTGTGCCGTGAAGCCCGTTGTATATACTTCATCATACGACTGTATCGCACACAAACATGGCAGATCTACAAGTTCACAACGCATTGCATCAGCACCGAGTTGTGGGCTTGAAGACTTGTTATGTTCAGTGCGCAACACCGTTGAAGCACGGCATGCAATGGGCACAAGAGAGAGGAACACCACCTCTCTCATTTGTTCCTTTCTATTAAAAAGTGCAATCAGACCTTCTCCCTTTGTTCTCCCCCAGGAAAACAACAACAACAACAACAACAACAACATACCAGCACAACTTCACACGGCCATTTTATTTCTAGAGGTAGAGACTCCATGGGTACTTAGTGCACAGGCTGGCACTTCCCACAACAGCAAGTCTCCTCCGCTGTCCTTTGAAGTGCTCTCAGAGGCATTAAATCATGACCAATTTGCATAATAGATATGTTAATGACACGCAAATCACAATATCAAACACAAGTGCCACAAAATACAACACATGCAAACAAAGACGAGCCTCGCTATGCAGCAAATAAATAAATAAATACATGTATGAAACATTTCTAAAGTTTGGCAGGGAATATTCATTAAGGGATATTTGTTATAAATAAACCTGCACAGCAAAATAAAAATAAAAATCCCGGTGTTGATTTATCCATTGTAAATCCGAAGGTACAAATGTAACTAATGGGTATACATTTGTGCGCACGGGGAGTTAAATTAACACTGAGGATTTGTACTGCGTCTTCGTAAGTGGGACAAAAATGTAGGTGCCCGCATGCATTCATTTTCAAGCTGCACCCATGCAGGAAGATACTTATGTCTTTGGCACAGCCAATTATTTCCCTCTCCCCGTGACTGTGCTGCAATGCTGACTCTCAACTTCCGACACATACGGCAACAGTATCTGAAGAATAAGAACCCCCCCCCCCCCCCTCTCTCTCTTTTAAAGTCCCCTTCCCTATACAGTATATTATATGTCCCCTGCATGGTGTGGTTTAAGTCCTTTAAAAATCTATCTATCCTTTTCTTAACCCATATTGGGCGGGAACCCCTTTTGGTGTTTTTAAACATTATGTTATAATTTAGCTATTGAAAAATAGCAGATCTACAAGCTCATACGAGCTTGTAGGTCTGCTATTTTTGAAAAGTCAGAAAAATGTGGCGCAAATCATTGAATATATATTTCAGAGCGAACATTTTTAAGTGGTGCAACCACTTCTACATCCAGCTTACAATGTCCATGTATCTGTGTACCTGTTTGTGTGTGTACCTGTGTGAGCACGAGTGGTGTGCGCATGCGTGAAATTGGAACGAGAGAAGTATGTGACATGGCTGCCACTTGCTGGACGCAAACGATACAGAGAAGAAATTGGAACGATACAGAGAAGAAATTGGAATGATACAAATTGGAACGATACAGATAACCAATAGACGGGAGTTGCACCACTTGGTTCACACTGGTGTGACTTTTTGTATTCACGACGTTTCGAGCCAAGGCTCTTCATCTGGTCAGCAGTGTTGTTTTCGTCAGGACTGACGATAACGTAAATGACGACGTCAACGCCCCTTTTTCCAGGACTAAGACGGACTAAAACGAACGACACTCAAATAATTCGGGACAAGACTGACGCTGACGAGCTAATTAGCTCTGTTTGACGCGATGACGATGACGAGACGGGTGTGTGTGTTATCGCTGACAAGACGAGGCTAGACGAAAATTTTAGTTGATTGACGAACAAGGTTTTAAATGCATGAAAATGTTCCGCCAATAATGTCACTGCTCTCGCCTCTATCCTCCTCTCCTTTCCTTGTTGGTCACGCCCATCTGCATGCATGCATGCATGCACACACACACACACACACACACACACCGTCCCATTTCGACTCCGTGTCCTCTTCAGACAACAATAACACCACCAGACTAGGGGAACCCGTTGAGATCACTTTGCTTGTCCCCGTGGATTGGAAATAGGATTTAAAAGGCTATCCGATGATAGCGTGGATTACAGCACAGTTGTGTGCAATTATTCAATAAAGAATTCACATATCACCGCACCTCGTCAAGCCTCCAGTATCGGCTCAATGCGAAACATGTTGCACCTAGCCTGGAAGCTAACGTCAATCAACAACAGTAGCTCTGGTCGATAGCGTAGTTAGGACTCTATGGTACTTAATTTAATCCTTTCCCCTCACTCACACCCACGGTGCAGGCATAAAACATAAAACATAAAAAAAGATGTGAAAGCCTACTTTCCTCCTTCTAACACTATGGATCAGAGCTAATGTTATTCCAACTCCCAGTAGCAGTTCAAGTACCCGACCAGATGACATGGTTTCTAACTAAACGGTTATGGCCAAATAAAATGTAAAATCTGCTATGGCTGTTACTGTATGTCCACGGAAGAAACACAGAGGTGTTTTCTTAAGGTCATGCATTCCCCAAAACTCTCAGAGACATGCCCCCACCATCCAAACCTTCAATATTACTTTCCCCAGCTATTTATTTTTATTTACTTATTGTTTTTCCTTTAATAAAGTTGTTTTTGATTTATCATGTCCCCCTTGTAAAGCACTCAGAAAAGCTCTAAATAAATTATTTATTTTGAGATATTACTACAAAAACAATGTTTTATTGCTTAAACTTATGTATTCACTATTCATTGATTCACTAGTATACCAAAATCCATTAAAAAAAATGGCTCTCTCAATGATATGCAATTAAAATGCGATTAATCGAGATTAATTAACTACAAAGCCTCTGATTAATTAGATTAATTGTTTTAATCAAGTCCAAGCTCTAATTAATACCTGTACGCTATAGACATTTTATTTAAAGACATTTTAAAAAAATTGACAAACTGGACTAAAACCTTTTACTAAAATGACTAAAACTGACTAAAACCCTTAGGAGTTTCCGTCGACTAAAACTATCAAGGATAGAAATGACTAAGACTGACTAAGACTAATTAAGCATTTTTCCAAAAGACTAAGACTGACTAAATCTAAAAAATGCCTGCCAAAAACAACACTGCTGGTCAGACTCAAGAAGTGAGTCACTGCACCCACTTAAACAAGACACCCACAAGTCACCTTATCAATCAGTGGGTGGAACAAATACAACATTTTTCAACATGTTCAACATTTTTCATATCCACAGCAGTGGAAAAGAAGCAGGGTGGGTGCATGGGGGTATATTTAAGTGGGTGAGTGACTCACAGTTTGACCCAATGAAGAGCCTTGGCTCGAAACGTCGTCAATAGAGGGTATGCGCGTGACATCATCGTACCTATAAAGTTATGCGGGAACGCCCACTGAGTGGCAAAAAACTACTTTCTGGCCTTGACAGCCCATTCATCCAAACAGAAAAGTCCTGTCTGATTGCATTAAACAAGGTTAAACTCACCAACATTGCAGCTGTACGAAAAGCTTGAATTATCTTGAATTATCTTTCTATCTGCAAAGTTTTTGTTTCATGAAAATCCACCATAGAAACGTTATGAGCTACTTTCTGTCAAGAAATGCCCTGTATTTGATTATTAGTGTCAGAGTTTGGAAGTGCTTGTTTTCAATAACACAACATTTTTCTGCCTTCTGCATTATGTGACATTTAGAAACAGGTGGTACGCAGAACGGTTGAGTGATTTCCAATGAGCGCTTCCAAACTCCAGCACTGCACCATGCTGCTCAATGTTTTGCCAGTGTAGATGAGGGGGGCGTGTCCTGATGGGGAAAGCAATAAGCATGCATGTGCATACTCTCTATTGGAGCAGATGAGTGTGCGGGTTGATTCTTCTTTTTTCTGATGTCACTTTCCAACCCAGCACCTCCAACAAGTGATGTGCGTATCCTGTTAGTTTTAGTAAGGCTCCGACACACACTTCCAGTGAATCCAGTGAAAGACTATTTCAAATAGGTACAGCTGTTGCTTTCGTCGAAACGCAACACAGGAACCCTGCAGCTAGTGTTTGTGGTCGTCTAACGCCAGGGCTCCACTGGGCGCGTCTGCGCCGCGTCTCCGTCAGCGTCGGGAATGTGCCCTTTTAATCAATGGAGGGTGGTTCCACTGCCCGCGTTGCGTCGCATCTCCGTCACCATAAAATTGAACCGGTTCGTTTTTTGACGCACGCACGCGTGACGCAACGCGCCCAAACGCGCCCAGTGGAGCCCTGGGGTAACAGTTTCTTAACCACTCGGTGGGAGGAGACTCAAAAATAGCAGATCCAATATCGGGGAGCTGCCATACAGTGCTTTTAACAGGGGGAGAACAACGGAGAGCGATCATGAATTCCATTGGCTATCGCCTCATCGCCCACTATCGCCGGACCCTGTCGCCCGAAAATATGATTTTTTTGTATGTTTTCGGGCGACGTTCCTCCGCCTATCGCCTGTCCGCCTGTTATCGCCAGTAGTCGCCGCAACCCGCTGTTAAAACGCACTGTTATGACTCTATGGGAGCAGCGGCGATAGTACTTGGTGGTGTGCTGAACACACGCTCGTTCATTCACTCAGCAAGTGTCGTTCTTGATTGTGTTGCACGCACGCAAATTAATTGTGGCCTTTTGATTTGGTATAGCAGGCCCTCGGAGGGGTTGATTCGCCAACCCCTTAACTGGTTTCATCCGAAATAAATGTTTTCAAGGGGGAGTGGTTAACCAGGCTATACTTTAAAGGCTGCTTTGGGCTAAAAATGTACTGCTTTAAATGTGTTTGAATGCATTTATTTCAATCAGACACACAGATCTCTCTAGAGCATTTAGTGCAGATGGCTTAAACAGCAAACTTCCTATTTGTCCCAAAAGCCCTTGTTGTTTCTGTTATCGCAAATACCTCGAGGGCAAATGTGAGGCGGCACGTGGGTTGTGTAAAAAAGTGCTTCAGGGATCAGATTTTTACGCTGCACACATAAAGCGACTTCAAACCAAGCCCAGGGGACTGAAATGCTCCCCCTTTCTGTCATACACAGAAATAACATTTGGCAGGTGATCGTGTGTGCTTATACCAGAGATATAGACAATGCTCCCCGTCCTATTCCATTCACAAGTGTTCAGTATCAGATACTGTAGCTCAGGGAATCCACACATAGTACACTTCTCCAGTTTCTCCAATTGAGTTGCACTGGATGTTGCTCTGTACACAATATCACAGAGTTGGGATATTTAAATTTGTGTCATCATCATGTTTTTTCAGTACATTGATTTAACTACTTAAACCCATAAACTTTTGTTGACCCTCAGGGGCCTATGCTAGCCCGCCTACCCTTTTCCCTCTATACCAAATGTCTTCGCTGAAAATAGTCAATATATACACGCTCAAAGGCAAGTCAGCAGAATCAGAAGACGTCGACAGTTTTCTGACAGAAGTCAAAAGTGAATTAGCCCAAGCTACTATGGGATGGCCTGTTCAGACAATGATCTGTGTATTTTACAAAGTGTACAATACTGGATGATACAAAATATTTTTTGCAGAGCACAACACGCACGCACGCACGCACACACACACACACATACACACACACACCAAAAGATTGAACGTGTGATAAAAGAAATTCATCCGCTTCTTTACACTCAAGCAAACAAGTGAAGTTGATTCTTGACTCTTCGTGGAAACGCCATGTTTTTAGAGGAATAACGTCTGCTTTTAAGACAAAGGCATTCAACTTGTGGGCATAATTGACCTTTGGCCAGGAGGGGACATTTTGGTCTTTCAATAATTCCTTGGAGGAAATGTTAATTACTGTGTCTTTGTGAAGCTGTCATGCATGTCCAAGGTCGGCCTGCGGTTTTTCTTTTCCTCTCCTGCATTTGTCATGTCTTTTCTATTGTTCTACCCGCATGCATCTAAACAAGATCCAGTGCGAGCTAGCGGCACTCAAGTCACTATATCGAACGTAAAAATCGGTATTGTTTCCTCTGGGAAAGCGACCCCTCTGCTGACTGAATGTACCTGCGGGGCGTGAATGCTCCACTGGGCCCTGCATGCTGCAGTCTGCGAGGCTGAACATGATTCCTTGACTTGTATTGTCAGAATCCCATTAATCCTGTATTTACACTGCCTAAAGCGCATGCATGCAAATGATTGTCTGATCTTTCAGGGTGTATCCCAAATTAATTCACTATAGGCGCATCTCTCAAAGTTTCTTTGAAACACCTTTCAAGCTAAACTTAGAGCAGGGATTTAAAAAAAGAAAATAATAGAGCACAGAGTGTGAGGAAACGCCTAATGTTACTGCTGCTGAATTAGTTAGACTTTCGCTAGAAACAGACTGTATCACTGTCGTAAACGATACAGAGACACCTCCCTGACAATTGCGCAGACGGCTTGTTTATTTTTGGAACACAATGCTTATATGAGGCGATTTCAAGGGGACCCCCATGTTATTTTCCATAGAGAAATTACTTACGTGAACCAGGGGATGAGCGAGTGACATCAGCTCTATAATAATCAGGACAAGGTCCTCTTAGCTGAGAGAGAGATGAAGCAGGGACCCCCACTACATACGTAGCTAACTGTTGTCTAACATCTCCTACAGTATGCCCAGCTTTGTGCGTATAACAGCGCCCCTCACTTCACACAAGTGTGATTTTCACAGAATTCATAGCTTGTTAGACTTGTGTAAATGTAATATGTATATATTATATTATTTAATTTTGTTTATTGTTATTTTCTTTTTCTACCAGTAAGATGCCCTGAGGGCCTGTTGAGAACTAACTAATAGGCAGATCTAGGTGATGATCCAGTCTTCTCCATGTACTGTATGGCTATCCAGGGTTTGATGAGGTCAGTGTCTTGATCTTCATACATGGAGACGGGCACATATATATGGAGCGTGTCACGAGGTGTGACGGACTGACAACCATGTATGGTGGTGTGACGTGTCACGGCGTGATGGGACTGAGGGCCATATATGGAGGCGTGAGTGACGGATCGGCGGACTGACAGTTTATGCAGGTTTTCATAGTAATCTGCACCTACTGTACGGTCACAATTAACGTGTATTCTCAGACATTTAACCACTTAAACCCTCAATACTTTGACTCCCCCCCCCCCCCCCCCACACACACAGATCTACAATAATCTTCTATATAGAGTACACTTCTATGCCTGTTGGTCCGTTTGTTTTGAAAATACATTTTGCTCTGAACCCTGAGAAAATGCAATCATGTTTGCCTAAAATGAAAATGGTACAGATATGAAGAAAGATGCCTTTTGTCTTTTGTCAAGGTGACACTGACAAAGACAGTCGAAGTAGACAAATGTTGTCTATATGCAGCATAAGATGATGAAAAGGCTAACCACATGAAAGCTAGATTTGTCTAGTGTGGGAACACTATTGAATCGATTCACCTGGTTGATCTACAAACACACTACTACTTTCGCAAAATGTTCACCCAGAACAGGCCAGGGGTGAGTTCATGTGGTTAAATTGTCTCAGAAACATAAACATGGCATCTAACTCTACTTACTTATCATGGTTAAAGGAGCATTCAGTGATATGGGTGACCCGGTCTGCCCCGGTAACAAGATGTGCACATGCACACGCACTACAGTGGGGGGGACAGCAACAGGCCAACAGCACGTGCACCAAGGCCTGCCCCCACTCTGATCCTGATTTGATGAAGGCTCGCTAACCTTAGCCAAAAACTAAACCTAAGGGTTTTTTTTAGCCCAGGGGTTAACTGGGGACAGGGAGGAACTCATTATATGGTACACTATAGTAGGGAGGATTACAAAAACAAGTGAAATCACTGAATATACCCTTAATCACTTTTAAACATTTGATTAAATGTATTCAAGGGGGAGTGGTTAACCAAGCTGAAGGAGAAGCAACCTATTCTGGATGACAGACAGCACGCCACAATAAAGTTGGACAAGAAAGAATAAACAACAATGTCATTGCATTTCTCCCACCTCCTATGCCACAATAAACCCAGCATGATCCTATACTGTTCATGGTGGCTTGCCTTCAGACTAATGTGAAATTTGTCTTCAAATGAATGCTTAGGGAGGGCAGATTTTTAGGTCCCACTGAGGTGATTTAAGACATTTTCATACAGCTGCATGCTCAGGGTGGATGGAACTGAATATTTATGATTTGTCTTAATCTGTGCAGTAGAGCCATTAGCCATACACAAAACTTAATGGGACACTTAAAAGTCTGTTAGCAATAGAATCTAAAAATTAGTATTTGTATTTGTGTGTTTTATTTGTCACACTTTGTTGCATAAACTGCATGGTTGTCCTTGGGCCCACTAATATGACGAATAATTTGAATGGCACACGGTAATTGAATCAGCTAATCAAAGTGTTCCTGTTCCCTCAGACCCACAGCGTCCCGCCCCCTTGCATGACGACGCCAGGCCCAGGAAATAATTCCCAATGCATTTTTCCCATAGACATTTCAAAAAGTATTTAGACTTTATAAGCGTCGTACAAAGCCAACTCGAGTTGTGACAAATCATGACAAACAAACAATATTTTGGACCAAACAAATAATTACAAAGAATAAAAACAGCAAAAATGTGTTGTAACCTGCCGTTTTTTTTATATATAGGGTCCAGCTGCTCTCAGTAGAATAGAAGAAAAAGAAACGACATAAATAAGCACAAAACTTACCAATCAGACTAGAGGGTAGATTAATACATTTTGTGCTGCTACCCACTAGCCCTGCTATAGTGGCTATAGGCTCTGAAAAGTTATGATGAACCCTGCTTCTGACACTTGAATTAAGGGGACTTGATTGATTGACATAAAAAATGGTCTGTTAACCCACAACAGAATACTTTTCAAGAGTGTTGAGCACAAAGATCAGTAGCATCTATATATATTTCTATATATTTCCCATTCCAACTGTGTTTGTCATGTTCTTTAAACTATTTTCAGCAATGATATCCTATTTTTTGGTGGGTAGGTCCCCAGGTCGATGCCTGGCTCCTCTTTGAGTCTTTGAACAAGACACTGAACTTGTAATAGCTCCCTGAGCATCCCCGTGGCAGTCCACCTATGGGTCAAATGCAGAGACTGAATTTCCTGACTGGGGATCATTACAAGTTATAAGAATAAATGAAATGAATTGGCAGACTGCTGTGGAACTTGCTGAGCATAATTCATGCCTTTGCCTAGAGACTTTAGGTGACCCCATGCCCCTTCCTTGCCCACACACATAACATAATAAAAGTTTAGTTGATTCTCAACTTTTCAACACAAAGCATAGAGTTGCGTCGCAGGAATGGTGGAATGATGGCTAATGCAGATGAAAGTTTGACACGAGACAAAATGTCTATTTAATCCCTTTTTCTCCTGTGGTTAATTAATTGAACAGGCGGTTCCACTCCGCAGGCACGCGGCACCACGCTGTTTTGCCCAATGCGCTGTTTAGCCGAGGCGTTTTTTGCCTCATGACCCTGTAGTGATGGGTCTTGGTGTGATCACCACCCCCTTGAACATGCTTTATTTACTTATTTACCGAATAATAGTAATAATTTGAAATGAATTCTGTATTGTGTCAAGACACCAGTGAGCTGATCTACGGTAAGAAGAAGAATGGTGTATGGCGTGAACATTCTGTCCTACCAATTTATATTTGAACCATCATACAGTCTTCGTTGGTCAGTATTATATGTCAGAACTCTAACATGCTGGACATGAATACATGGAACAGTTATTAGTTATATGGATTCGAACATTAATCTCTATGCGTCCATAATAACTATCCATCCATCTTCAACCGCTTATCCGTAGTCGGGTCGCGGGGGCAACAGCTCCACCAGAGTGCTCCAGACTTCCCTCTCCAGAGCAACATTAGTGACTTCCTCCTGGGGGATTCGTCGAGGACCTCCCTAGGGAGGCGCCCGAGAGGCATCCTAACCAGATGCCCGAACCACCTCAGCTGACTCCTTTCCAGGCGAAGGAGCAGCGGTTCTACTCCGAGTCTCTCTCGTGTGACTGAACTTCTCACCCTATCTCCCGAGCACACGGACACAGCTCTCGCTTTGGGTGTACAGAGATTGGATGGACCTCAATAAGGTCCCCCTCACCCCATACTCCCGCAGCACCTCCCACAGGACCTCCCGGGGGACCCGGTCATATGCCCTTTCCAAATCCACAAAACACATGTAGACCGGATATGCATACTCCCAGGCCTTCTCCAGGATTCCTGCAAGAGTATAGATCTGGTCAGTTCAGTTGTTCCAAGGCCAGGACGGAATCCACATTGCTCCTCCTGAATCTGAGGTTTGACTATCGGCCGGACCCTCCTTTCGAGCACCTTGGCGTAGACTTTCCCAGGGAGGCCGAGTAATGTGATACTAACAGATTCCGACTAACAATATTGAGTGACCCCATTGCTATTCCTCCAGCAACACCCTCAGGTAAAAAAAAAGAAAAAAAAAGAAAACAGCCATCTCAAAATTCATTAGGCAGAGCAACTGAATTTGGTGACCCATGTGTCCTTTCCTCTAGCACCACCCGTAGGCCAAAATGGCCACTTACACGATCTCTGAAAATCTAATTGGCAGATTTCCATTACACATTACTACTTGTTCAACAACGGGCCACAAACAGGGCTTTTAGACACTAATAAAAAAATAAATTGAAGACTGGACTGACTGGCTGCCTGCCAAATGTTCAAAGATCAAAATCAACAATTTAAATCAACACAAGAATAAACATGCACAGAATACCATTTGTTTAAATTACGTTTTTTATGTGGACAATCTACAATAAGGCGAGTACAGTCCAGCCTGGCCAAAATTGAGTGTGCATCCGGGACCATAGTGTGAATCTGCCCATAATCACATTTGCGGCATTATAACACTCAATATAAATATTTATAATCATGTGATTTTGTTCAAAGCGGACCACACCGTTCCCGGATATGGACTGGTAACAATGACACAAGAAATGTGACTGTGGAAGAGCTTTGGTACACAAGCACAACATTTCTGGAGCTTCAATTTACTGTTCAAACATAGTGTTTCAATAGCATCTGCAGTGACTAATGGTAAGAACACGAGAATGCTGCCTGTACAGTTCCCGGAATACAACAAATCTCTCTCACACATGACATGCAATTACACAAAAGTCATGTACGAGACAGGGGAAGATATTGTTTTTCATTTCATACTAAATAATCTCTCACTCTCTGGGCTCCATTAAGCAGTTAATCATATTACAGTTTTATGAGCTGGGGGCGCGTGGTATGTCATATTGCAATTTTGGACTTTGGCTTTCGACACCCCGTGGATTGCGCAAAACGGCCTTGAATTAGTCATGGCCCATGGGTGTGTTTAAGGAGTGTTTGAGACGTACCCAATCAACATGTCCGTACTATTCTCTTTACCAGTCAGCTGATGTCACATACGGAATGCGCACTTTGGGGATCGTGGTATTACATTTCTTCAGGCTGGCACCATAGAAGACATGACATGACTTTGTCACATTTGGGTTAATTATTCCTATTGCACTGCATGCTGTCACCTTTATGCCTCAAAATAATTTGTTTCTATTGAAAAACACCAGTAAAACTAGAAAAAGTGCCCTTCTGGGCACAGGTCTCCACCAGGTTATCCACAGATCCGTGCAGTTAGAGGTAAAAACACTTTTCGGCCAGTTATAGCGCCACCTTGAGGTTGAGTTGAAATTGTTCATGTGGCATTTTGTCCTCGGCCTAGTGGGAATGTGGGTGCACAATATCACGGAAATCACGCGATGTGTTCATGATTTGCAGCATTTTGTTTGAAACTGAGCACTCCTGTGAACTTTGGAAGCCAATCTTAACCAATCAGGATGGAGTGTGAGAAATCTGAAAGACCGGTTTGGTTGAATGGCTCTAGAGAGACTGTGTACCAATTTGCGTGATGTTTGGACAAAATCTGTAGGTGTGCTGTGCAAAAACTTGTTTTGCACAAAGCGGCCTCCTGGTGGCGCTATAACAGGCCGTTCTGGAAGGTTTGGGGCAGAGGTTCATCGTTGGCATCCAGGGAGTGTGTGTGCAAAATTTGGCATCGACCGGGTTAACGGTGGCCGAGATTAGCTGCTAACGGACACACACACACACACACACACGGACACACGGACGGACGGAGTGCAAAACATACTCTCTCCCCATGCCTTCGGCCTGGTGGAGACAATAACGTTTATTATATTTTATTTCATTCAAGTCATGATGAAGGAATGAGTTGAATGCTGCTGCTTAATGCTGTGCCTGTGGCCCCGATGGTATATGGTCTTCGCTCTTAGCATTTTATTGAAGAAGACTTGAATCGGGTGTGATACAGCATATGAAAGCAAACTTCCCACGGATTATGGAGATGTTTTTATTTATTTATTTTTAAGGTTGAGAAATGAAAGAATTATAGGCGTTTCTAATCTCAACATTTTACAAAAAATGACTCAAAAAGAGGCTGTTGCCATGTCTCATAGAAACAAGTAAATAGGTCTATAAAAATAAGCGCATATAACAGGGGTCTGTAACACCACATTAAAATAAAAAAACATATTTTGATTGTCCACAAATATAAAGTTCTTCCTTTTTAAATATGTTCTTGCACATTGTTATAATGATCATTATATATAGTATATATCCCCCTGCAGTCAGAGTTCATAGTTTTAATGAATGAATGTGATGCATTGTGAGCTGGTATAGATCTGCTATTTTCAAAAGTAATCTTGGAAAATTTTAATTTAATTTTTGGATTAGCCGTCCTTAGTTGGGCAAATGCATTCATCTGGGGATCCTTGACATGGGAATGTGCTGTGTGAGGATCACTGGTTTAAACAACATTAGGAGAAAAGCCCAAATAACCACTTTAGAAACAAGAAAAGCAACCACAACTAGTAGGCTACAACTACCAATATTTACAAGCAACTTTACAGAAAAAGAAGCCGCTTATAATAAACAGACATGGCAACACTCCAGCAGCCTCCCAGAGCCGCTCAAGTGTAAAATCAAACAGTGCTTTTTGCGTTTATGAGGTGGTCAGACCCACGTCTAATCGTTATGCGCTGTGTTTTTAGGTCAAGGGGCTTAATAGCAAATTGCGCAAAGCGAAAATAATTAACATATGGACACTCCCACAATGCTAAAATATTCAGGAACGCCGTATGCCATATGTGTGTGCGTTCAACACGGGCCGATATGCTTTTCATAATACGATTGTGCGCAGAGCGAGGGCAATTTATGTATTACCCCATTGTAAAACGGATCTTCAAAATGGCACCCTCTGTCTCCTACGCATGTCTCTCTTATGTTGCGCGTGCACGCACACGCACACGCACACACACACACACACACACACACACACACACACACACACACACACACTCCTCATAACACATGTCAACTGAAAAGCCCTTTCTTTTCTTTTTAAAACAAAATAGCTAAAGAACTCTCACTGACTTTAACCCCCTGTACATTTCTCCTGCAATGATATAATTAAAAAGCTGCGCAATCTATGAATAAATTATGCTCGCTAAACACCCCATTTTACATTTGCACGGTGCCCTTGGTTCAATATTAAATACTATGCACTGCTAACTCTGCCTCAGGAACACAAACATACTAACTATTTAGGCCCGAGTGTGTTTCTCCCAGACGTGCAGTTCACATTAAACCTCTAATTTGGGCCTACAAAACAAAAAGGCTTTAGGCAACTTTAGGGAAAAGAAAGTCACAATGTTAATTTGCAGACACCCGCCAATAACGTTGCTTTGCCATAGACTGCGTGCTATGCGTGCCCTGTGTGCCTGGTGAATTAGTGCTGAAGAGTGCCTTTCAAATAAGGTACGTGTTTCTTATACAAAGGATTATGCCAGTTCCTTATGACAGTTTAAATAAGGTACGTGTTTCTTATACAAAGGATTATGCCAGTTCCTTATGACAGTTTCAACCAGGCCAGATAGTATGTTTTGCACTCCGTCCGTCCGTCCGTGTGTCCGTCCGTGTGTGTGTCCGTGAGCAGCTAATCTCCGGCACCGTTAACCCGGTCGATGCCAAATTTTGCACACACACTCCCTGGATGCCAACGATGAACCTCTGCCCCAAAATTTCCAGAACGGCCTGTTATAGCGCCACCAGGAGGCCGCTTTGGCACCGTTAACCCGGTCGATGCCAAATTTTGCACACACACTCCCTGGATGCCAACGATGAACCTCTGCCCCAAAATTTCCAGAACGGCCTGTTATAGCGCCACCAGGAGGCCGCTTTGTGCAAAACAAGTTTTTGCACAGTACACCTACAGATTTTGTCCAAACATCGCGCAAATTGGTACACAGTCTCTCTAGAGCCATTCAACGAAACGATTTCTCAGACTCCATCCTGATTGGTTAAGATTGGCTTCCAAAGTTGTGCTCAGTTTCAAACAAAATGCTGCAAATCATGAACACATCGCGTGATTTCCGTGAAATTGTGCACGCACATTCCCACTAGGCCGAGGAAGAAATGCCACATGAACAATTTCAACTCAGCCTCAAGGTGGCGCTATAACTGGCCGAAAAGTGTTTTTACCTCTAACTGCACGGATCTGTGGATAACTTTGTATGCCAACTCCCTAGAGGCCATAACATGCCATTTGTATAATGCATGCCATTCATCTTTATAACATTACTAAGCATTATTAATATACTGTTAGATGTTATATTATTTACTTTTGTTGCCCTTTTATCCAACCACCAGATGAAGGCAAGCTGCAATGTCCTACATTCCTATCCTGGTGGAGACCTGTGCCCAGAAGGGCACTTTTTCTAGTTGACTTTCATTTACAGAGGTTTGTTTTTGGTCTCGGATTGTTATCTTTTACCAGTGTGCTTCATGGCCAGATGAACTGGCCTGATTTGACAATATCTGTAGGCTATTGTATGATGCTTCTTTCATTAGGCCTATTTGATGATGATCATGGCAGACTGTCCCCTGGCATGTGGTTCAGAGACTGTATGGAATGTTCTGCTCATTATTTTCCTCAGGTTTCATTAACTAACTGAAGGTCCTCTCTAAATCAGGTCATCGTTCATTCTGAAAACATTATTATAGTACACTATTGACCACGCAAACTAATTAGGTTGCGTCTGAAGGTAACATTGTGTACCTAATTCAATTGAGGTTTGTAAGGGGCTGCATACTGGCTGATACTGTATTCTAATGACGATACTGTTTTCTAATGTATTCCGTAATTTGTTTGAGCACGTCACAATTAATGCCATACTATTTACCCCCTGGGTGTGCGTGTGTGCGGGTATATATTAAGTGGCTTCTCATTTGCATGCCGGTTAACAAAATAAGGCAGGGAGAGAGGAAAATATTGGCATCCCCTCTTCTAAAAAAAGATAATGGACAAACAGTAATAAATATTTAATCCTCTCAAAACGCGAGGCTTTGATCTCCATTTACTATATCTCACTGTGATTTACCTTATGGGTGGAAGTGGAACATCAAACAGATAACAGATTCAACATCAGAATTGGTCCTACGGGTTCTAATTATGGTGTACTATACGTGGCTACTGTGATCCATGATCTTGCGTGCGTGCGTGCGTGTGTGCGTGCGTGCGTGTGTGCGTGCGTTGTATTTGCAGCTCACATTGATGAATTATCTCATGCTGACTAGGACTGAGACTCGTTCTAGTCCTGTATTCATTTATATTATTTATGAGTTACTTTGTAGACCTGTTTTGCAAAAACTGGGGCAGCCCATAGCACTGTTAAATAATACCACTCTCTTACTGAATTTATTTATTTTTTAATCTTTTTTCATCTACTTTTAAGGATGTTTTATGTCTTTAACAGAGTAGGAAATAGGTTAGTAAAGCTGACATGCAGGAGAATAGGGAGATTTTGACAACGAGGCAATTGCTTGAGAATAAGAGTTGTGCAGGCGCGTGAGTGCGTGTGTGTGTGTGTGTAGAAGTATACACTTTATTAGCCTATATATCCTGGTCTGTATGCATAATCAAGTCCCATTGGCTGGAACCCGTGCTTTGAAACTGTGTAATGCACAATAGTATAAAGTATGACAAGTAGTTCTAGTCTCAGTGCTTAATCACCATTATGTTTGCCCCAGCAGGCAGGGACGTGCGCACACAGACATCAAAGGGGGCTTCAGCTCCTGCCCTTTTACCCGTCTGCAAAACAACTGCCCTCTCCAGACCACGAATGCAGCATTTGCTATGGTGAAATAAATGCAAATGCCACACCTTTCCATGCCAGCATTCTCAGAGAATTCCTTTTTTTCCCCGAAGTGTCCTGAACTTGAACACAGTATTTTGCGTTGATCAAGAAACTTAGAAATCCATGTCCTACACCGCATCTCCACTAGATAAAGAGTGCTGGGTTGCGCCCCGAAAATAGCTTTTTGTGTCGTTGTGCCGTTGAAATCATAATTTGTGCTATTTTTTTTATATTTTTTTTATATGATTTGGTATGTTTTGTGTTACTAGTACGCATGTTAAGTAGCCTACTGTCATTACGGGACTTGAGGGGGGGCCAAGAGAGGGCACCAGTAGCGCAGACCAGCCAGTAGGAAGCTCATACTGTACATAAACATATAACTTAACTAGTGATGCACCGAATATTCGTCCGCAGAAAATATTCTGCAGAAAGAGAAAAATGCATTTTTCGTCAACAAACATTCCAGGTGACTAAAATGTGACTACAACTAAATGAAAACTATTCAAGAGACTATAACTAAAACTGAAATCAAAATTCGCTGCCAAAAAAAAAACACTGCAGTGGTTGGATCGGCAGCTCTGGACAAGCGAATATCCATATACAGTATGTCTGTACAGTATGGGCTTATCAGTCAGAACAGCCATTCTGGACAACTATACCTGTCCGACCAAATCGACGACGGGCACCGACGGCACTATACCTAAAGTAGTCGGAGATGCGTGCATCGAGTTTGAAGTCGATCGCTCGGACGATTCTCGAGATATGTGAACTACAAACGCATGTGTGTATATATATATATATATATAGGGGCATTGCACATTTATTTTTCTGAGGTGAAGGGCACTGGGAGCACTGGGAATAATTCCTTCCTTTGTCCTTTATCCAGCTCAGTGGCCTTGTGGGCCAAGTGTCTTCCCTGCAGATTGGGAGGTCGGGGTTCAATCCCCGGCTGAGTCATACCAAAGACGCCCATGCACTCAGCATCAAGGGTTGGATTGGGGGTAACACCTAGGTAAGACATACTAGCATCATGTCCAAGGGGTGTACTTGGGGCTGGGGGATATAATTGTACATGAAGCCACCTCAACAGAAACAGGACATAGGCCACATATGGCTCGGCAAGCTATACTTTTGTCTTTAGCTATATCTTTAAATATAATCTCTAAAAAAGAAAAACAGAGATGTAAGCAATTCACCTATAGCTAAGACCCGGCCTCTCCCCCACCTGGACACTTTCCAGCCGGGCTCATTCATTCCAATGTAAATATCATGGATTTTACACATTAAATACTGGTTCATTTTTGGAACCAGACCTTCAAAATCTCTTCCAAATCCACCAACAAGGCCTGCCATATGCACTGGTAAGAAATGTGCGTGGCATTTATTTTTTAAAACAATGTTTTATCATATAGGAAAACTATTGGTGGAGAGGTTTGTCTAACCCATGTTATGCTTAGCTGTGATTGGACCATAGCAGTTTGGGGAGGGCCTTAGCTAATTGTGTGGTTCGTTTTCACACTGATTAGTGGTTGTCCTTCGCCAGGCCACGCCCACTTACGGTTAGTGGCACTTCTCCAAAGAGGGCCTTGTGAAGCGTCACCGGAGTCAGCCTTGAGCTGCCACCTCATTGGCAGACTAGCCAGGCTCCTCATTGGCAGACTAGCCAGGCTCCTCATTGGCAGACTAGCCAGGCTCCTCATTGGCAGACTAGCCAGGCTCCCACTACTACAAGTCCTGCAAATATCTCCAAAGTCTACATGTCTGCACCTTTTGCCATAATAGTAAATTATTGAATACAATGATCTAATATTCAACCTAGTATTTTATACCATGATGATTTTTTTTTTTTAAATATTAAATTTAACCATTTGCCAAAAGGGGACGCGTGGCAGAGCGTATTGCACATGACAAAATGCCTTGGAGAGATCAGTGCTCATCCGAGTACATATCTGTAGTTATTTTTTAGCCATTCACTAAATCCCACCCCATAAAGTGATTGTCTAATGCCAATCCAAATAGTTTAGCAACGGTTGCTGTGCAGGTCAAGCTTTCTTCGCTGCCAACGTGCCTATTGGACAAGGATGGGTTGGGGGGGGGGGGGGGACGACGACGACTTAGTGAAGGGCTAATTGTTCATCATTGTCAGATTCTTCTCAAATTACCCAGATGTGCCCCATATGTACTGTGGTCGCTGTCTCTGCCAACCACTACTGTTGCCCTGGTGACTCAGGCAGTCGACTACAGTCTACTCTGATGCAAAAGCTTCTTTTAGCCAGACAGTGAGGAGTTTCACCAGGGAAGTGTAACGCATGCAGACATGCATTATCCCCAGTGCCCCCACTTAGCAGGCAATGCCTGCGACCATCCAGCAATAGTTATAACTAATGCAGCGACAAGGAAGGACACAATCCCTTGTCGCCCTCCCACTTTCACTACACTAGCAATTGTGTTTGTGGTAGTGCACAGCAAAACCGGTGGCTATACGTCTGCGCTCGCTCAGCCCGGTTCTTAAAATGTTTGACCATGCCATGGTGTAGGACTGTAGGTCATGTCTACAGTGAAATCCTGTGTGTTACATTAACACAGAGGATGGTTGGTTAGCATTAGGATTTCAACAAACTCATTTGATATGAGTTGGGAAGTCCTACTCGTCCCTGCAACGTTTGTTAAAATCCTCTATCTCACTCCTCGACACGGATTATTTACAACAATAGTAACAACACAATGTTAAAGGACCTATAACATAAAATTCTACTTTTTCAATTTATTTTGTGCTTTTGGGGCTCCCATATGTGTTTTCTATCGCCATTTTTGATGGTTATTTAGGTGCTTTAATGGAAATTGCTCTCAGGAACAGCTCAACTGATTTTGTCCTCATCGTGATGTCATCAATGTCACCCTACTTTAAATTTTCATTTCCACTTTGTTTACAATGTCCACCATTGTTGATTTTCCAAGCTGGCATGGAATGGAAACAAGCCTGGTTTTATCTAGCATCAGTATTATAATGACTCAAATATGAAATAATCTGCATATCAGCACCGCCACCACCTCAGGACATTGTGGTACTGCAGCTAAAACTGCTTTCAAAGTCCAGAAAGAAATAATAAGGACTGGTTATATCAGAGTGGTGATTGAGGCTCCAACATTTAGAAATAACTTTTAGGTACATAGACAATATGATATTAAATATTAAAAGCAGTTTTAAAATGCATGTTATTTGCACTTTAATATTAACATGTTTGACACATTGGTGGTGTGCATAGGAACCACGGTGGTGGAAATTAATTATTGAATTTTAGTCATACCTTGCTTTTAATGCATTACAACATTTGGCTAATAACCTTATCCAGATAGAATTATTGGTTTCAATGTTTTGCTCAAGGGCATGTCAATAGAAAACACAGCGGCTGCCGTAGGGATTTATTTATAGTAACCTTTTCTGTCTATTACTGTAAAATCACAGATTGATCTTTATTGGTTCATGTTGCAACTAATGGGCTCAAACAAGCCAGGAGTGTGGAGACAAACTGGTGAAATAACTGTGTAACATGAAATTATATGAAAGTCAGTGTTTAAAGGACAACTTTAGTTTTTTTCAACCAAGGTTCATGTTAGAGAAACTAAAAGGTGAGTGTTAATTTTCTTTCATTTGCTGCTTTCTTTTGTTTTGGGTATTTTAGCAGTTTTGACAGGGGGGCGGGGGCATTCGAGCATGGGGCTAAGTATGTATTTTTTTACAAAATATTATGGCGATTTATATTTTTATTATTTACTATAGTCCTAATAAACCCCAAGAAATTACATCTGACCACAAAATATAACAGGATCTATTGAATGTGACAAACTGACATATTGAGCCTATACACACAGTATAAGCCTTCCCCCAGTAGGTAGATTCTGTGGCCAGATGTAATTTCCTGGGGTATATTAGGACTATAGTAAATAATACAAAAATAAATCACCATAAAATGTTGTAAAAAAATACATATTTAGCCCCATGCTCGAATGCCCCCGCCCCCCTGTCAAAAACAGCTAAAATCCCTAAAACGAAAGAAAGCATCAAATGAAAGAAAATGAACACTCATCTTTTACTTTCTCTAATAACAACCTAAAACATGAACCTTGGTTGAAAAAAACTAAAGTTGTCCTTTAAATGGCCAAAACGTTCCCTTCAGGCAATCTAAGTCAAGATGACGGTTAACTGAAAGCTCTGAGGGGGTTTCTGAACTTACGGTACTTGCAATGCTGTTTGTGTGTGTTGTAATGAAAGTCCAAAAGAAAAGTAAGTTTCCACACCTCTGGTGGATAATAAGACATCATACTTTATTAAGGAAAGCTTCAAATAATCACATTTAATAATAATCACAAACAAAAGACAAGGTGTGATTTGGGGTCCTAAGGATGAATACAAAATGAATATCAACATCTCAAAACCAAAATGTTGAATTGTGGGTTTGAGCTCACATGCCCTTTTGATGTAAATCAAAAGGGGGGAGACTATACCTGTCAGTGGGGAGTGTTGGCTGGGAGGAGGAGTAGGACTAAGGCCCTAATGTCCTCTGGGGGGGGGGGGGGGGGGGGTAACTACCTGTCAGTGGGGAGTGTTGGCTGGGAGGAGGAGTAGGACTAAGGCCCTGTACGTCCTCTGGGGGGGGGGGGGCTACTACCTGTCAGTGGGGAGTGTTGACTGGGAGAAGGAGTAGGACTGAGGCCCTATATGTCCTCTGGGGGGGGGGGGGGGGGGGAGACTACCTGTCAGTGGGGAGTGTTGACTGGGAGGAGGAGTAGGACTGAGGCCCTATACGTCCTCTTTGGGGGGGGGGGGGGGGGGCTACTACCTGTCAGTGGGGAGTGTTGGCTGGTGAATGAATATCAACATCCTGATACAGGTAATTCCTGCTGTCAAAATATGACCCCCCCAGTCAAAAAACATAGAAAACATAAAAAATAGACACTCATGCTTTCTAAATTGTGATTTGGGGTCCTAAGGATTAATACAAAATTAATATCAACATCTTAAAACCAAAATGTTGAATTGTGGGTTTGAGCTCACATGCCCTTTTGATGTTTGATGTAAATCAAAAGGGGGGGGGGGGGTAACTACCTGTCAGTGGGGAGTGTTGGCTGATGAAGGAATATCAACATGCTAATACATCCTAATACTGGGGGGTCAAATTATGACAGGCAATTCCTGCTGTCAAAATATGACCCAGTCAATAGACACTGGGGTCCTAAGGAAAAAAAAAATGTTGAATTGTGGGTTTGAGCCCTTTTGATGTAAATCATAAGGGTTAAATGTGAGTTAAAGGTATATTCAGTGATTTCACTCAAAAAACCTTAGGTTTCGTTTTTGGCTGTGGGACCCAGCCTTTCGTCCAATCAGGATAAAAACGAGTCAAAAACGAAACCTAAGGTTTTTTGACCCCCAGGGGTTAACTGGGGACAGGGAGGAACTCCTTATATGGTCAGCACACTCTATAGTAGGGAGGATTATCACAACAAAACAAAAAAATAAGTGGTATTTGAATTAAGTGAAATCACTGAATATACCTTTAAATATGTGCTTAAATGTGAGTTGAAATTTCTGACAATTGTATGAGAAGCACGCAGAGAATCACATTAACTGCATGTGACGAATTAAAAAAGATAGTTCCTATTGATTAGATTTAGAAGACTTAGAAATAGTCACTTGTGGTTACATTAGCAGCATCCACCACTGATCCACCACTTCACCCATGCATGATTCTACAATATGTCACACTGAACCACCTGATCTACTATGAATCACCCTTTCAACGGAAAGGAATTACTGAACAGTAAAAGGAAACCTCTCCTTCTTAAGAGGCGCCGTGGTGTGGAACGCCAGGTGACGTCACATTGTTCATAGACTATTTTGTCTCTAAGCGCAGATAATCGAGTCGAGTGACAGTTGCGCGCCATTGGTTACATTAGCCTGCGGTATCCACCACTAATCGCATGACTCAGCTATGCTACTGCAATGCAAGTGGTCGTTGAGACAGAGCGAGACAGAGCGATGAGACAGTATAATGGACACGATCTGCATAATTTGCCAACCAGTGTGGGAGTTCTAAGGGTCAAGCAGAGGGAAAGAGCATTGCTTTGCTTATTATTATTATACTGTAGGCTATCTGAAGCCCTCCTCTGAACACCACTCACAGCAACTTATCCAGGATGCATTTGCAGGTCATTAATCTGAAGCCTTCCGGATGAATTGATAACACAGGAAGCCGACCTGAATGAATACATAAGTAAATAAATTAAGTGACACAATAATCCTGTAGAAATAAGCATCCATCCCATGTTTATTTATTTTATAGATGGATTTGCAGGATTGCAAAGTGACACCAAAACTGATCTTATGTATTTGATTTCCTGCTTTATTGCATTATACAGTCACCTGAAATTGTTAGTCATTCTCAACCTTTATTTTGCTGCCAACCCCCCAAAAAGACAACCCCCTTCCTTCACGCCTCACCAATTTAACAACATACACACACTGAAAAAGCGTGCGTGCTGAACAAACACGTGCATGTAGTGTGCACACATATACCGAATGATTGCTATATGAAATCACTATTAGTTCATCGTTAAGACTTTAATTATAGCTACATTTTCTACACTGGAGTCCAACCTTGATTCCGAGAGGACAATTATGCACTGTGGCGACCAACTGTAATTCAAAACTCCATTGACTTATCAATGTGATTTGAGTGTTTGAGTGTTTTCACAGACGTTAAGAACCTCAAACACATTGTGGCTGATCAACGCTCAGCCTCTCTGCCCACTGGGAGCTTCACACTTGTGGGTCAAAGTTGACAATACTTGTGGGTGTTAGGTGCGTAATCTTTTTCTGGATTTATTATTTATTTATTTTTACACGATTTTGCAACCCATTTCTTTCACTCAGTGTCAATTATCTAATAATGTAATCCTGGGCGCTACACTTCCTCTGCCAACCTGGGGCAGCTTGGACTGACCTCATGCTTCCTTCTATGCATGAGGAGTCCAAGCTGCTTCTTTTCACCTGACAGGGGAGAGTTTCCCCGGGCCGGACGTAGCGCATTGGAAGAAACACGTTATTCCGACCAGTTCCCTTTCCCCTCCATCAGGCGCCTCAGCTGGCCAGCTGGGGGAGGTAGTTTAGAGACCAGGGTTATTTTTATGGATCTTTAATATCTTTTTTTTTTTTTAAGATATTTTTTTGCGGCTTACGCCTTTTATTGATTTTTTAAGGGACAGATAGTAGGCTGACAGGAAACGGGAGAGAGATGGGGGGATGACATGCGGTAAAGGCCGTGTCGGGTTCGGGAGTCGAACCCGCGGCACACCGCGACTGGATCACCAGTCCGGTGCCCAGACCGTTACGCTACGGCCTGGGCCGATCTTTAATATCTTACCAAACAGCAAGATGCATCTACCACAACGTTACATTACATCCACCAATCACAGGCTGTTGAGAGCCACCCATTTGTATTGTACCAGTATGTACAGTATTGCGACTCCTTTCCTCCACTTAATTAACTTTTCACTGTTGTCATATGAAAGTTGTTTAAACTTTCATAAGTAAGAAAGTAAGAAAAGTTCATGAGGCAAAGGGAGAAGTCAATCTAGCCAGCGTGAATGGTCTGTCTCCGTGCGGCCGCAGTGCCGCGACACGTTTCTCAGAAAATAATTAGAATTTGAAAAGAAGTTACCCAAATATCCTGTATTGTGACTGCGGTTTTACTGAAATATTAACTTCGAAAACATTAATTTCTTAATTCAGATTTTCATTACATCGAGCATTAGTCAGAAAAGCCACTGGCGACCCCTCCAAATTATTTGGAAACCCCTCTGGGGGGTCACGACCTCAAGGACGTAAGAAAGCACATTGGGTATATAAAGCAGCTGTGTACAGTATGTCTGCCGTGCGGGGGGGGGGGGGGGGGGGCGGGTGCTGTCATTTGTGTCCGTGTACCTATAGTATGTCAAGTACTTTCCGGCTTTCATTCAAATTTTTCCACAAGAATATTTGCTTCTGACCCCTACTGTGAATAATGTTTCAACAAGATGTGTCGCAACAGGGTCCCGGAGCCAGTTCTAAATAATTCATCATTAGTTGTCAGAATCAAGGACGTTCCATTTTACTTCGAGCCTCGATATCTTGTAGGAAAAGAAAGACGTGTCAAAGTGATTTGTGTCTGTCTGAGTGTCCCATGGGGGTATATGGAGCTCCTCACTTGTAATGCCTGTAAAACACCTCCAAGCTAGTAGAGAGATCTGTCTCTGGAGGATACGCACACGCAAAAACCCTGACAGAATGTGAGCAGGAAAAAAGTAATGGTCAGCCTTGTTATCACAAAGAGCGGCTGTTAACAGACAGACGTACAGTATTAAGAACAAAAGGAAGTGCTGACGGCGATGAACTGCTTTAAAACATGTTCACTTCTGTTGTATAAAAGGCCTAGACATTCATGGGGTTTCTGTGGACAAACTTCTTGAAAGTTTTTGGTATCTCTTTTCTTTACACTTTTTTGATGGCGATGGCTCATATGAGCCCATCAAAGACAGTTGAATACAGCTGATGCACTTAAAAGCATCCATGGCTAATAAGCCTTTTATATTCCCTGACAAAGTTGGTCAAAATGTTGGTCTATATACAGGTTTAATGTTTGTCCTTAGTTCAATGTTTGTTTTGTAAACGCCATTGACAATGAAGGGAAAATCTACGTCATAATGTGCCTCATTACGTCATATTGTCTCTTTATTGTTAACGGAGTTTAATGTTTGTGTTGGCACCGTTTGTTTTACATCACCATTACATCACCTAATCAACATGAGTTAGACTTTAATTTAGCGCCCCTCACTTCAGTTCACACGGGTGTGATTTTTGAATACATTTGGCATCGTGGCTATGAGTGTGTCACTAATGAACTGTTCATATAAATAAGCAATACTAATCTGTGACATGTGCTTTTATCGGCATAGATTTAAATCAATTAAGTTAAATGTATGGAATTAATGTCCTAATAAAAAAAAAACTTAATAAGAGCACATCTACACATAGGGCTCACAGACTGGACCCAACTTATGACTGAAACTGAATATTATGAGTACTCAATTGCTAGAAGGAACAATGTCAAAGGAAAAAGTTCCATTTAATATGAGACTACTTTTATTTATATATAAAATAATTGCTGCATTCAGGTTCGGTGTAATACATTACAGCTGATATAAGCACTGTTGTTGACTAGGGGTGTTGTACTTTTGTCGTAGTTTTTGACTGCTTGTTATCTTTTGTTCTTTGTCTTTTTATTTGTGTGCCTTCAGGCCCAAACGGAATACGCGGCCGCGGTTTCCCTTTCATTGAAAGGGCTCTTTCACTACATCCATAAATCTTCTCTTTGGTCTTCCTCTAGGCCTCCTGCCTGGCAGTTCCAACCTCAGCGTCCTTCTACCGATACACTTACTATCCCTCCTCTGTATGTGTCCAAACCATCTCAGTCTGGCCTCTCTGGCTTTATCTCCAGAACATCGGACATGTGCTGTCCCTCTGATGTACTCATTGATGATCCTATCCATCCTTGTTACTCCCAGAGAGAACCTCGGCCTACCGACACAGCCGGTGTCTCCAAGGTGGAAGATACATGCTGGATAGTTACTCCGTGGTGGTGGGAAATAAATAAATAATACAAGTCAACCACAATATAGCTACAAGAGAACGCGCGACAGCAACTTTTATTTTTGTAGAAGAGGTAAACTAATATTGTTTATGCCGTTGGCCTGTTTATTTGTATACATGTGTAAACTTTAAACATTATTGTACTGAAAAAAGAAAAATCTTTTCCCTTGATCTTTATTAGTATAATTAGTTTAGTGTTAGTTTAGATTAATACACGATAATCAACACTAACACTTTAATTTAGAACACAGCCAAATCAAATCATAGTATACACAGGCCTACGTGTTCAATCAATTATTCAATCAAAGCAAACGGCACAAACAATAGCCTATTAGTTTGCCTCTTCTACAAAAATTAAAGTTACAAATTACTGTCGTGTGTTGCCATTCTCTTGTACTTGTATTATTTCCCACCACGGAGTAGCCTTGCATCTCGGAGGACAGGCAAGAGCGGCAGTGTCGGTAGGCCTATCAGAGGCAGATGGGGCGTTACCATGTCTATGCTCGGACGTAGAAAGAATATTACGCACTGTACTGTCACTGTACTGTACGGTGTACTGTACAACAGTGACACTTGGTTGTGAAAACCAACCAAACGCAATTGTCGTAATCGGACGGACAGACAGACAGACACAGCCAGCCAGGGACAGACACACATAGCTCCGTAATGGAGTGGTTGCACCACTCAAAAATTGAAAATCAATAAACTTTGATTACTTCCTGCGCATTGCGCTACACCGCTACAGCCGGGCCGAACCACGCTGACAACACTGAGGCCTTTTTTAGATATACAACAGACACACCTTGATACAAATCAGTGCACACCTTGATACAAATCAGCGACACCAAAGACATTCTAAACTCAAAGGCCATTTCTTTCACCCCACATGACCTTTGCAGGAGCCGTTAAAAACAATGTCTTATCCTCCTGTGAGGGTGATAGTTACTTAGCTGTCAGCCATGTGTAACATGCACGGTGCCAGATCATCTCAGAATGATGGATTGTAGGGTTTAGAGGAAGAGCCAATGTGCAGCCTACTGGATGATGGGACCTATATATTTCAATCTTCTGGCCCAGCCTCCGTAATTACCCACCATTTCAGACTAGTCAACGAAAAGGTCAGGGCATCAGTGGAGATCTTCAGAGGTAGATGCTGGGCAACGGTCACACACTGCAATTTTGATGCCTTTTTTTTTAAGGACAGTATCTTATGTTAAGATAAAATGCATTTACTGCACAGTGCATTTCATTCACACAATGTAACCTGTCCTTGGTGTGGCATCCAAAGAGTAGATTGAGTGGAAGACTGTCTGAGAGTCTTGGTTAACCCATTTTGACCTGGGAACGATTCTACAAAATGTCTTCTAAATCCTGACAGTTTTCTGAAAAACCCTATGTTTATTATGTCAGTCGTTCTCAAATAATTTCATGTCAAGGACCCCCAAGATTACATGTAATTGGCCGCCGACCCCCATCTGAAAATATGTTGTCCCAGGGACCCCCCAGAAGCAAAGATTTGAGTTAAAAACGTTCGCTCTGAAAGAATATATATTCAAAGATTTGCACTACATTTTCACTATTTTTCAATAGCTAAAGTATAACATAATGCTTAAAACACCAAAAGGGATTCCCGCTCAAAATGTGTTAAACTGCAGTGGGATTACATGATGTGTCGCGATGAGATTGCATGTTATGATGCACGGGCACACGGTGAAGACACCGCCACTGCTGACCTAAAATGTCATGTGTGATTATTGTTTTTCTGTGTTTTCTTTCTTCTGCATTCAGCTGCTATATTTCACTATAAGTTTGCTATTTTTAACCCTGTAAAATTTCAACAGATTTCAACCTTACTACTACTTTTTACTACTAGGACTTATCAGAGGAAATGATAAAAAAAAATGCAAATTGCAAATTCTATGCACATTTATAATAATTATTCAAATAATAATAATAAATTAATAATTTACATTTGGGGGATATCTTTCACAATAATGAATAAAACATGTTCTAGACATTCTAATGATCACAAAAAACATATATTACAGTTATTTTACTTACTTTCATCGGGGTTAAAGGTCAAAGGTCATAGATTAAAAATTGTTAAAAATTGAGTCCAGAGATTTTTAATTTGTGTGAATTTCAGCCTCTGTGGAGGGTATTTATATGCAAATATCATGACCAATGGCATTGCAATTTAGGTGAAAAAAGAACATAAAAATAAAAATAATAATAATGAATTAAAATATGTTGAAGTATTGCAATGCTGGGTGTTACAGGAAATGTCATGTCATGACATCACTTCAGTGATGCTTGCGGAACTCGACTACGTCTCGTTCCTGACCGCATCACAGCTGTCGTGGCAATAATCACGTTAAACCACACCCTCTCGTGTATAATATTGCTTAATTCACACACATACACACACATTACTACATGTATACAAGTAGTACTGTACATGCATGTTCAGGTTGGACGCACACAGGACACACAGACCCATGTTCCACCCCAGGGTGGTGGGCCCGTAGGTGGCTAGCAGTCTCTCACACACACACACACACACACACACACACACACACACACACACACACACACACACACACACACACACACACACACACACACACACACACACACGCGTGCTATATATAGCAACACCTTGACCGATAACCAGTTTACAGCTGGATTCTCTCCCATTCTACACAAACATCCCCACACACAGTCACACACAGTCAACGGTCAAACACGCACGCACGCCTGAACATTCCAAATAAAAGGTCAGAACAAACCAGATCTGCAGGCTTCTCGATTGGACCATAAAACACACCCTTTCACGAAGTAGCATGCAGACCAACACTCACTTTAGATTCTCTATATAAAAGGCAGGCGGAACAAAGCGACAACCACCCCTCTATATTCCCTCATCTCTTATCCATTCGTCTCCCTTCCTACTGTATATCCCCCGTTCCCCATTCCTTTGATCTTCAACCTTTTGGGAATAAACCATATTATAGCCCAAGCCTTGTGAATCCGACACCTTCAAGTCTCTCCAACTCTACAGTTTTTACAACTTTCACAGATACCACAAGGCAAAATAACAGATATATTTCTTACATTCCCAGCATTTTTAGTCTTCCTCTACTACTACTACTCTAGTATTAGTGACGTTGGCAGTGGTACTGTATGACATGAATGACTGAAGCATTATTCAGAATGTCAACACTTCCACCGTCCAGGAATAGGCACTATACAGTACTTTCAAACGAGAAAGAAAATATAAATATATACAGTATATCAACAATCAACATATACCTTGTATACTTTACATGTATCTCTCAGTAGACTGGCACTTGATTGACATCAGGTTTTATTGAGACTGCCCAGGATGAATACTGAACGACACTGATATTCATTGATGCATTGATGCATCACCATAAACCATAAATTATACTACAGCTGTGTATAGTCTCAGTCTATCGTGCCAGTCTCATCTAATGGACATGGTTGGTTGGAATGGGGGGAAAAAATGCTTATGTGTATGGAAATAACAATAGTGTCAGCGGGGTTTGAGGTGATTGATTAGACTATCAATAATGTCTATATATGTAGGAATACATTGATAACAACAATGCTTACCACATCAGAAATGAGTTGACCGCAAGGCTCAAACTCATCAACAGTGTTGTCGGGTTCAACATGACTCCCAAGAGATTGTCTTGTCCTGGACTATAGAAAGTAACCAGATAGTGTAATTTAAAAATAATACTGCGCCCATTTTCAACGTGTCATATAGCTTCTCACTAATGACGCAGGCACATGTACGTGTCCCCATGTTCTGTTGCTAAGCTGAAGTGAATAAAGAAATGCTGTTACCAAGAAGGGTTGTCAATGTCTGCCGGAGAAATTAACCCCACCAGTCATTACAATATATGTAATGACTTTGGCGCAAAGGTAATTGTTTAGATGCATGAATCAGCCTGTAAAAACTCTTTGTTCAATTGTAAATCTGAACATATTTAATACAGTAATGGTGTGTGTGTGTGTGTGTGTGTGTGTGTGTGTGTGTGTGTGTGTGTGTGTGTGTGTGTGTGTGTGTGTGTGTGTGCGTGCGTGCGTGCGTGCGTGCGTGCGCTCATGCTTGCTGTGGTGAGTGTTTTCATTCTTGCTTGCATTCATGCATGCGTACAGGTATGTGGAGGGATACAGAAATGACGGTATACAATGTTGAGGTACCCTATAGTTCATAATAAAAGCTATATAATACCTAGTTCAGTAACGTTTTTGAGCGCATAACCGGCCATACACGACATTTATTCCATTGTCTTTCCACGCGTACTAATACGCTAAACCCGCTATTTGGTTTGTGTGTTTAATTAGCCGTTGTAAGATGATTATTATGGAAATCCGTCTTTGTCGCGGACATCGTGACGAGGCTGACGCGTTATGATGAAGTAACCGGAAATCAAACCCGCTTGCAAGGGCTTCTGGGAAACTGACTCCAATGCAAAGTGAACAAAGGGGTAGAGACCATCTTAGCTCGCTTTGCTCTTTGTCCGAGGCTTTTTTTGTCGGCTCAATAACAAAATAATCATGGGACTATTTTCAAGCGGATTTTCATGGATCAAAGGCGCAAATACTTCGGTGTATGCTCCAAAGGTATAATTAAACAATCCCGGCAGTCACGGTATCTTGTCAATTATACTATAATGCGTGAAATGTAGTTTAACACCCTGAGCGCACAGGACAGAGTTCTCTGCCCTATCAATTAGTAACGGCCAGTGCTCAAGACGGAGATTATCGATATCAAAAATCTCATTGCTTCACAGGCTCACAGTCTCTTGCACAACACTCTGTTATTTTCCGGTGGGACGTGATCGAAAATGTTCACCCCCCATTTTAGCCAACGAGATCGAAAATCGCTGGGCGCTATGATTTAATGGATTAAATAACCCCAGGCGTTCGGGCGTTGGTCAGTATGTCTCTGTACCAACAGAGTTGTAGTATATACTCATGGACAGAGGCAGGCCGATATGCCTGCATGCCTGAAGTGTTCTGAGCTAGCGGTCTTCACTCACTGACACAACACAGAGAAAGCCTTGCTCACACACAGCGCTCACTGTGGTGTGTAGCAGGGCAAGGCCAAAGGCTGTCAGCCAATCAAGGTGTCAACACCTCAATCTGTCTCGGGGTCTACTCTCCGCCCATCCCAGAGCTATGCCAGCTGGCTGCCTGTAGATTCATACAGAAATAGACAGAAGTAGAAATACAAGCAAGAAGCTGAGAAATGTGTGGGTGTTCAACTGGACTTGCGTATGAATAAACAATCAAGTCTAATTATGTTTTGTGTGACTTAACGAAACAACAAGACTCTAAAAGCCTTGCTAGAGGATATACTGTGAATTCAGTGAAGGATTAACAGTCATTGTAAACGGCAAAAGCTTTAAAATGAATTTGTAGAATTAAAGCAAGTGGAAACATTCTAAGGTGGCACTAGACTATAGTTTGTTCATGTTGCAAATTGCAATCCTGCCTATTAGATTGATTGCGTATGAGATATATATTGCGTGCAAAGTAATAGCGTTGAAGACATGCTGGATTACTCAAATGGTTAGGGTTCATCTTTGGTGGAATGCACTGGGTAATTATTAAGGTTCATGCCAACCCACATGAGATTTGGAGATCTATATCTTTAATGCAAGCAGTGTTGTTCGCTGATTTTGCCTGGAATGAGCAACAAGCTTCAACCAACAAGGCCCACCAAAATACATTTTAGTCGACTAAATCAACTGTAGATTTAGTCGACTAAAATCTTATGATATTTAGTCGACTAAAACTAGACTAACACTAAAACATTCCAGGTGACTAAAAAATGTGACTAAAACTAAATTAAAACTATGAATGCTGCCAAAAACAACACTGGTGAGTGCACCTCTTGACCATTGCACTTATAACTCCCCCCACCCAGGAACGCAATCCATACTGCAGATAGATGATCATGACATCTCTGATTGTTAATGTGACATTTTTCTTTTTTTTAATCCGCCAGCCAATCAAATATAATGATGCACATTATGTTGGTACATGTATGTAGCTTTTAGGCCTACAGTGTACAACCTAGACTAAATATTATGAGAACTATCTGAAATAGCTAAATGTGACCATTATTTGATTGATTAGTTTCCAAGTTATAAAACGTCCCCTGGGCATCACTTTGCAAACAGAAGAAGATAGGAGAAAGAACAATTCCCTAAGCATCGGAGACACTGCTGTCTTTTTTAGCTAAATGGACCTAACTGCCAGTCTCCCAGCCCTGTAAGGGCTATCCCCAATAATTAGGGTAAGTTCATGGCCCCCAAAACAATGGGACAACTCAACCTGTGACACCAATGAAAGATGGAGCTCATAACAGCATATTTCCTCCGGACATTATGGAGCCGATGATGAATGGAGAGGGGCAGTGGAAGGGGAGTATTTCCTAGGCATGGCTGCGTGCAGCTGATTGTCATCGGGGCCAACGGGGAGGACCATCGGATTCCAGAGAGAGGCAGCACTATAGTGACTCAGGCAGCATGAATGTGTGGGAGTTGACCACAAAAAATAGTTAATAATACTAGTGTCACAGTGTGGATGGTATATGCTATTTCTGTTAAAAATAAAAAAATAAACTTTCACTGTTCTTTACAGAATAACTGCTGGTTCACCTTCCTCCTCATTACAGTATATGATTTACACACTTGAATCAATGCTGACATTATTGCTGCTGCGTTTGTGAGAGCATGAACTTGCACAAGCAGAATGCCAAAAGCACACCTCAAATGACTCATTGTTCGAACATTAAAGTTTTACGGGCAATTACTAGATTTAAAGGGTTCTCTTTACTGCTTCATTTAAAGGCCATTAAAGCGGTCACAGTGAGCAAAAACATTGGTCTTGAAGTTAATTTCCATGGGGAGCTGAAGACAATCTCTCAGTGCAGCAGAAGTCATTCGCTCATGTTATCATGGCCAGTGCGTAAAGGTCGATATGGAATGGCCCAGGGGCCCCTGCAGAACACAGCCAAAGGGGAGGTGGTAAGGGGGGGGGGGGGGCAGACTAAGATCCAGGTTATCGATAAACCATTGCTGATACCGAGAGCAACCTACTGGGACCGTATGACATGTTTTCTTTGAGTGAAATATCTTGCACTGGATACAATAAAAGAGATCGATGTCGAGATGCTAATGTTAAATTAAAGAAACCAATGCCAGAGCTGTGTAACATGTTGTCCTAGACTACAGTAGCTACATGTAGCCTACATTGATGTTTAGCATTCAAAACAGCCTATTGTGAATATATAGGCCGCCTAGTAGAATCCATATCTGAATCTGTTTTACTGAAACATTAAGAATACACTGGAAAGTGGGTTTATTTCCAAACAATTTTGAAAAACAAATTAGGTGGCTGGCTAGGGTGGCAACCATTTCACCACTCAGTGGTTCAGTGAAGGACTTGGATACATTCATGTTTAGAGATGGCCCCGCTGTGGTGGGCCAGGCGCCCTGCCAAACAAATCAAAATGTTTAGAAAAAAGACATTGTTAGGGCAACGGAAAAATAACAGCAGAAACGTCATTCAACAATTCTAATTTCGGATTTGGTGAGCGGCCAAGGGCTGCCCGTCAGTTTGACGGGACATTATTTCCGACGTCCAATAGTCTGTCAAATTTATGTCAGGTTAGTGTGAGGTAACGGTTACGGTTACGTACCTCGGTTCTATAAATTCACAAAATCTTGTGAATCTGTGTGTGTGCATACTTTTTGGTGGTCAACTCTTCACCGAAAGCTAGACTATGAATAGGACTTTAGCCAGCATAAGTCCCTGATCGGGCCAACCAGACCAGTCGGCTTAAGTGAGAGCTTCGCCTGACGTTTGTGCCATACAGACAAAATAAGTAAAAGAACGGCAGTGATGTTGAGATGGAAGAGGACGCATCTTTATGAAATGTTATGAAGTAGGTCGGTATCAGCCGGTAACACGCGGGAGTCTGTCCCTGTTACAATGCACTAGACCCCTGGGAGATGGAGTCTGTCCCCGTTACAATGCACTAGACCCCTGGGAGATGGAGTCTGTCCCCGTTACAATGCACTGGACCCCTGGGAGATGGAGTCTGTCCCCGGTACAATGCACTGGACCCCTGGGAGATGGAGTCTGTCCCCGTTACAATGCACTAGACCCCTGGGAGATGGAGTCTGTCCCCGTTACAATGCACTAGACCCCTGGGAGATGGAGTCTGTCCCCGTTACAATGCACTAGACCCTGGGAGATGGAGTCTGTCCCCGTTACAATGCACTGGACCCCTGGGAGATGGAGTCTGTCCCTGTTACAATGCACTAGACCCCTGGGAGATGGAGTCTGTCCCCGTTACAATGCACTGGACCCCTGGGAGATGGAGTCTGTCCCCGGTACAATGCACTGGACCCCTGGGAGATGGAGTATGTCCCCGTTACAATGCACTGGACCCCTGGGAGATGGAGTCTGTCCCCGTTACAATGCACTAGACCCCTGGGAGATGGAGTCTGTCCCCGTTACAATGTACTAGACCCTGGGAGATGGAGTCTGTCCCCGTTACAATGCACTAGACCCCTGGGAGATGGAGTCTGTCCCCGTTACAATGCACTAGACCCCTGGGAGATGGAGTCTGTCCCCGTTAGAATGCACTAGACCCCTGGGAAATGGAGTCTGTCCCCGGTACAATGCACTGGACCCATGGGAGATGGAGTCTGTCCCCGTTACAATGCACTAGTCCCCTGGGAGATGGATTCTGTCCCCGTTACAATGCACTAGACCCCTGGGAGATGGAGTCTGTCCCCGTTACAATGCACTAGACCCCTGGGAGATGGAGTCTGTCCCTGTTACAATGCACTGGACCCCTGGGAGATGGAGTCTGTCCCCGTTACAATGCACTAGACCCCTGGGAGATGGAGTATGTCCCCGTTACAATGCACTAGACCCCTGGGAGATGGAGTATGTCCCCGTTACAATGCACTGTAGACCCCTGGGAGATGGAGTCTGTCCCCGTTACGATGCGCTAGAACCCTGGGAGATGGAGTCTGTCCCCGTTACAATGCACTAGACCCCTGGGAGATGGAGTCTGTCCCCGTTACAATGCCCTATAGACCCCTGGGAGATGGAGTCTGTCCCTGTTACAATGCACTAGACCCCTGGGAGATGGAGTCTGTCCCTGTTACAATGCACTAGACCCCTGGGAGATGGAGTCTGTCCCCGTTACAATGCACTAGACCCCTGGGAGATGGAGTATGTCCCCGTTACAATGCACTAGACCCCTGGGAGATGGAGTCTGTCCCCGTTACGATGCGCTAGAACCCTGGGAGATGGAGTCTGTCCCCGTTACAATGCACTAGACCCCTGGGAGATGGAGTCTGTCCCCGTTAGAATGCACTAGACCCCTGGGAAATGGAGTCTGTCCCCGGTACAATGCACTGGACCCATGGGAGATGGAGTCTGTCCCCGTTACAATGCACTAGTCCCCTGGGAGATGGAGTCTGTCCCCGTTACAATGCACTAGACCCCTGGGAGATGGAGTCTGTCCCTGTTACAATGCACTAGACCCCTGGGAGATGGAGTATGTCCCCGTTACAATGCACTAGACCCCTGGGAGATGGAGTATGTCCCCGTTACAATGCACTAGACCCCTGGGAGATGGAGTCTGTCCCCGTTACAATGCACTAGACCCCTGGGAGATGGAGTCTGTCCCTGTTACAATGCACTAGACCCCTGGGAGATGGAGTATGTCCCCGTTACAATGCACTAGACCCCTGGGAGATGGAGTCTGTCCCCGTTACAATGCACTAGACCCCTGGGAGATGGAGTATGTCCCCGTTACAATGCACTGTAGACCCCTGGGAGATGGAGTCTGTCCCCGTTACGATGCGCTAGAACCCTGGGAGATGGAGTCTGTCCCCGTTACGATGCGCTAGACCCCTGGGAAATGGAGTCTGTCCCCGGTACAATGCACTGTAGACCCCTGGGAGATGGAGTCTGTCCCCGTTACGATGCGCTAGACCCCTGGGAGATGGAGTCTGTCCCCGTTACGATGCGCTAGAACCCTGGGAGATGGAGTCTGTCCCCGTTACAATAAGCTGTAGCTCATGTTTTTGTGAATGTTAGAAGTTAACACTTATATATTTCTGAGATGTCGGATAAGCACCATTATGCACTTATACTGCCAAGATTTATCCATGTATAGGCCTATAATCCACGCATCCATACCATATCAGACCAGTTTTCTTCTGATTTTCTTTTTATCATTTCTTTATTTCCTTCAATTATATTGACCCTATTGTCACACTCAGCTCATATCATCCAATTAAATCATAGTTTAACAGCAGAAACTATTCGTTTGATAGATCATTTAGCATGAATAATTTCCCAATATACTGTAGGGCAGGCTATTGATTTCCTCCAGCTAAGCACCCTGGCAGGTCCATGAAAACAAGTCACAGAAATTGCCTTGAATATTTATGAAAACATTTCAACAACACCAATCCTTTTAAATTAGTAGTTCAACCAACACAATTACTTATTTTCTATCAGTTTTTATACACCACATGAAACCTTGAATTCATGGAGATTTGTTTTTATTTTGTCACATTTCATAATAATTTGATGACCAGATTGCCGATTCGCCGGTCATGAATGATTAGGAATGCAGATTTTTATGGTTATTTTTTTCATTCAAGGCTTCATGGAGTTATTATAATAATATATAAATATAATTAATATTATAATTAAAGTAGGGTGTTTTTAACTTTATCCTTGGCTCGTCTGGATTGTGCTTGAAGTGAGCCTTATAGGGCCTTCGCTTTCATCTATGGATGATGATGATTTATTTTATGTCCTGCTACAAATTGTGCTACTTTGTGAATGAGAATATAATGCTATTTGTTGCTGAGGGAACAGTGGCAGGAGCTGGCATCTCATATCCGACAGGCCTCCCTTCGCCCACCCCTTTGCCAGCTGCCATTTTGACAGTTTGTTGTGCCAATTCCCAAACGCAGATTTTACCAGAGGTAGTTTTCTTTCCCATTGTTTGATCGTCCAAAACATTCAAAATGATCTAGTATGCTCTCTTTAAAGATGGAGCAAGTGATATTTTTTGTTGGGGAAATATATATATATATATATTACTATATTCTGATTCTATTAATCTACACACACACACACACGGACGGACCGGGGAGAAAACTTAGGGCGCGTTCAGAAATACCGCACCAGAGCGCACTCGCCTATTAGTTTGCATTGCACAGTGCGTCCAATGTCTCCGGTCGACGTCCATCCTGGCTGAGGCGATACATTTGCTATGTGAAACAGAAAACAGTACTTGTACATGGTACATTCATACACACAGTATTATATATACATAAAAATGGGAGGGATACACTGGGAACAAGTATGGTTCCCTATAGCAAACGAGGCAACGTTTTCACATTAGCCACCATAATTGTGCTCTCTCTCTCTCTCTCTCTCTCTCTCTCTTGCATGTGTTTGGGTCTCTCCCTACAGTACTGTATGGTTGGCCTCTGGTGCACCCAAACATGTGTTTTTGAGAACAACTTCATTACGCCCCTGTTATCGTGACAACACATAAATCACAGCCCGACTCAGCCCCACATCACACACACACACACACCCCCACACACACAAAAACACACACACACACACACACACACACACACACACACACACACACACACACACACACACACACACACACACACACACACACACACACACACACACACACACACACACACACACACACACACACACACTCTCTCTCTTCTCTCTCTCTCCACCACCTCCGCACTGCCACTGCCCCGATGCCAAGGGAGAGCTTTGGTTGTAAATCCGCTATGCTCTAATGGTACGAAACAATAACAAAAAAAAATGGAGGAAGCAAAAAATCTGGGGTCAGCTCCTTATGTCTTTGCTCTTCGGGGACTATCGGTGAGAGCAGAAAAGCAGCCATCGCAGCAGACAATTTGATCGTCCGCTCACGGGCTTGCAGGGCTCTCTATTAGCCGACTGAAATAGGCCTCTCCCCGGAGGCCCCAGGCCTCATTGAACAGGAGAAGGTGGGGACGGTAATTATATCTTGGGCGAACCCCAAATTGCTTCCCATTAGTCTGCTTCCAACACGTAGCGGTGATAGCCTCGATATGTCGCTCTCTTCCTCCCAACCTGCAGCGCAGGAGACAGACCGCTGCGGTAACTGTGGCCTAATTTATTAGGGGCCTTAATTGCACGTTGCCATGTTGGTTTTGCCCCGTGTTCACTCAAACGTCAGCCGGGCCAGCCATTGTGTTCAGGAATAGAAGCAAAGGATTTTCTGCGCCTCTGGTTGTTTCAACCCTCTTTTTTAGCCCACCCTGTTTGACTTCTTCTTCTTCTCCTCCCCCCTCGCTCTCACTGTCGTCTACCCCCACTCACTGTAGTCTCCCTCTTAAAGTTCACATATACCGTGCTTCTCACTATTCCTTCCTAGGGGATGAAAGCCGGGAATGACAGCCTCTGGCACTGGCATCTACACAGAACGTCCTCCTCAACAGGAGTCACACACACACATCCACCAAGCCTCACTGATCATTAATCGTAAAGGTGGTTCCATTCGTAGCACACCGAACCAAATCACGGTGGCCATTCCTGATAATTATAGCCTAAAATGGATGGATGGTGGCAGCTAAATACGCCTACTGTATAGTATACCATCTCTTACTAATGCAGGCGAGGCAGACAATTTTCCGATGCAGTTGAGGTGTTTATTTATATGTGGACAAACATGAAACATGTATTGGGCATACTGTCGTGCAGGTATGTATAGTATCATGCACACAAACACTTTGTCTTTCATTATTCAGATCTTCCCCCATTCAGTGACATACCTGCATATCGGTTTGAGCTGAACACATATCAGCTCAGCCGACCATAAAGCCCATCCACCAGGACCTCCATCTGCACCTGTAGTGGAATCACTTTATTCCATTTAGGCCCGACGTCGAAATGTTTTTTTTTTTTGTTTTTTTTTCTGAAAAACCTCATGTTTCCACTTATCAGTGGTTCTAACCACAAAAGGACCACAAAAATGATATGTAATTGGCTGCCGACCCCCATCTGAAAATATGTTGTTCCAGGGACCCTCCAGAAGCAAAGATTTGAGTTAAAGACTGAAACTCTGAAAGAATATATACTCAAAGATATGAGGCACATTTTTACGATTTTTCAAAAATAGCAGACCTACAAGCTTGTAGGTCTGCTATTTTTGAAAAATCGCTTGTAGATCTGCTATTTTTCAATAGCTAAAGTATAACATAATGCTTTAAAACACCAAAAGGCGTTCCCGCCAAGAATGGGTTATTCATCTGTTCAATTGTTTACCTTCCACCCCCAACACACACGATGAAATTGAATGCTAGGATTGTAAGTGATAGTCAAAAAACAAACAAAAAAACGCTGCTTTGTTTTGCCGTTGATGGAATGCAAATGCAGCCTTGCCCACAGCCCTTTCCGCTTTCTTTTCTTTTTTTCTTCCAGAGGCAGTATTGTTCCATTTATGTGCTCACTGGCTTGTTTCAATATTCAATATGCACATCATGGGTGATGAATGGTTGTAATCAAAATCTTATGACCGGTGAGGCAAGAGGCACACAAAGGCAGAGTACCTAACCTGTCTCTAATTGAACAAAGACGACGTTGTGCTGCCTCCACGCAAAGCCCTGTTGTTCAGGGCAGGGTGGAAACCTTGTATGTCCCAAACCGTTCCTTTATTAGTATTATTATGTTCATTATTTAAATAAACAAATAGTGAATGCTATTTTCAGTGTTTTTGTTGAGTGACACGCTTGCATGAGGAATGTTGGGGCATTCCATTTAGGGAAATGTTGAAATAGATACAAGGTTTCTGCCCCGACGGCAACGGCATGCACCTTAACTCCGCCATCGGGATGTCGAGTTAATCGCGGTGTGATAAGGAGCGAGCCGGCACAGTAAAGTCTGTGAGCGGTGTCCCTGGACAACGGAGGCAGGGCAATGAGCGGATGAGGTATATGCCGAGGCTCAGCCTGACAGCTTCCACACTTTGGAGAGACATCCCTCATCCAGTATTGATAAAGTGAGCTGCACAGTGTGCTCTTGCCATACTACACTACAGGACTCCAGAACGCTCAAGTTGAAGAAATATGCAAAAGGCTGGTAGGCTACACACAATAGACTCACTATCTCTCTCTCTCTCTCTCTCTCTCTCTCCTTCTGTCCCTACTGCCATCTCTGTCGCACTGTTTCTTGTTCTCCCTCTTGTTCTCTCTCCATTTCTATGGCTTTTATATTAAAAAAAGAAATACTGCTTGCATGTGTACACGCGTTAGAAGTTGAAGGCAGCTTTTTCTGTTCTTCTCCCATCATTCCCTGAGCAGATCCTTTCTCTCATGTAATTGCTTTCAGGTTGTCAGGATAGGAGGCATAAAACGAGCTTTGTACATATCCCGTTTCATCCCCGGCTTCATGTGTAATAAACCAACTGATGACTGCAGAACGCCAAAAAACTATCAATAATTGAAAAGATGATAGTTTTGGGAATCTTGTTTTTCTTCCCTTGCTTTTTATTAGCATGCATTGCCGAATGAGCCAAAAAATAAATAAATAACGATAGGCCAATACATAATGCATAGTGTCACGGTTCCACTTACTTCCGGCACCATATTCTTGGAGAATTTCCCATGGCGACGTGGATGTCGACTATATGAAGCTCATTCATTGGGGCGGCCCACCGTGCATATGCCCTGTACGTCAAGTGGTAGTAGTAGCAGTAGTAGTTTTATATGAATTCTGATTGAAGTTAACATCCATAAAAACAATATACCGTATATAAAAGAGAAGAGAGATCTGTATCTCACATACCCTCTCTGAACAGAATACGATATTGGCAGTTTTGACCCCCAAATTACTGTTCTGTGCGTGTACAGTACAGTACAGTGTGCGTGTGTTTATCTGAGTGCGAGGTCACAGATGTATGGGGTATAGCAGGTGTCCTTGTGGCCTGAGTGCATTATTCAGCCTGAGTCTGCAGGTGCAGCTTCTGACACGGTCTCACAGGACTCTCCGTTTTCATCCCCAGCAGCAATTTAGCAACACCGGTCTTAACAGGAAGAAATCAAAATCTGCCTCTGGTGAGGCCGAGATGAGAACTCACGGACACTGGCAATTCCATACATTGCACTTTCCCCTGCTGTACATGTGCACTCGAATTGAATTCTACCCGCCGTATACCGGAGAATACTTGCAAAGCAGCCTTGCAATCACTATACGTGCGATTCTGAGCTGATGACTGTGAAAGCGGAACATTTTATTTTATTTTATATATATAAAAAAAAGTGCAGAGGTAAATGCAGCTACAGGTGTTGCTACTGTATACTTTCCGCGGTGTCAGTGAGCTTCTCCTAATGTTTCACTTGGAAAACAGCAGTTTCTGTTCCGCCTGGTTGGCTCCGTCGTGATTTATTCCTATACCGCAGTATCAGTCCGGTGTGGAGCTAATGATGCGTTCGCATCAGGCAAAATGGTTACTACAAGCTTTCAGCTTAATCATACCACTCACACCAGGAACCATTTGGCGGCTTTGCGTTCTGCTTTTAATTGATGTTTTACTAAATACTCGAAGTACTCACTTCTCCTGTTCTGCATGTGTTTTATAGTAGAGGTGAATAAACAGACAGAATATGGCAATAAATAATAAAATAACCTGCACACCAGTAACTTTAATTATTCTTATTATATAATTTAAAAATAAAAGGCACAACGAGACAAGCCCTTCACCATCGTCATTGTTGAATTTAACATCTGTCTACGTACATTGCGACAGAGATTGTACCAGACATTTTCGGCACAGATAAAACGTTCCCCAACAGCTTTGACACCAGACGGCTAATAAAGACCCAAAATGAGATGACACAAGAGGTGGCGTTGCCCGTCTGTAGTCTGCCCGCTCCAGACAAAGTTTCTGTTGGCATTAATTGGCTCCATCAAATCTATGATAATCAGAGAATGAGTGTGTTACTATGTGTATACTCTCCAAGACACACTGGCGAGCTGGAACTCAGTAGGCAGGTGAGTGACAGGTACTATATAGAGAAAGTGAAAGAGCGTGTGTGTGTGTGTGCGTGCGTGCGTGCATACAGTATAGATGCCATCTGCATTTTCCGTCCAGAGGCTGATTGCATTGCACTAGGTTATTAAAGTTAAAAATGCATGCTGTAGTTATAGCGTAAATGGCTTCTAAGTCAGGAAGTTAAAGCTGTTTAATTAGAAACACATTAGAAATAACATAACTCTAAGCAACAGACAAATATTTAATAAAACCCAGTAGGCAACACTAACGTGTACTTACTGTAAGTGTGTGTGTGTGTGTGTGTGTGTGTGTGTGTGTGTGTGCGTGCGTGCGCTCGCGCATGTATCTGCAACTGTGTGTTCAGGGATCAACTCGCAGTAAACTGGAGCAATAGAAGAAAGCTTATACAGATCGGGTCTCACAGGAAAGCAGATGTGCACAACATACACTTAAGCCTTAAAACCATGTTAAATGGACGTGCTTTAATAATTTGCCCTGGATGAATTGAATATAATTGCATGAGACCTGAGCCACAGCGTAATTCATTTTAGTGTCAAGTGTGAATTCAATTAATTCTTAAGTTACAGCCTACCCCTGCAGGTATGACTTTCATTTCTCTTCTCTAATGTGAGCACAAAACCTTTTAAATGATAACACTAGCATACATCAGTAATCGCTTTTCATGAGCATTCAAAGACGTTTTACATGTGTGGGGGCCAGGGGAGAGAACATAGGAAAAGGACAACTTTACTTTACAAACAATACTGTACATGTAACAAGTTAAGATGAAGTTATAGCTTGGGGAGCTGGAACCAGTATTGTTGTGGCTGATTAAATGGTTTTAGGGGGCACGGGGTGACCCAATGTATCAGAAGATATGCAACTGGAGTGTAGATATGTGTTTTTATTTCATGCTAGATTTAATCAAGCTGTGCTGAGGTCATATGCAGAATTGCTTGTGATTTTAATCTTTCAAATCCAATATTGCTCACTCAATCAGAGCAGAATTCGTACACATATCCAGAGCAAATAAACAGACCAAAGCGCTAGGGACATTGGTACTGTAGACATGATTGGTTTTCCACATACTGTGCGTTCTCCCCACGAGCATTAATACAACTGTAATGAACTGAGGTAGCCTGTTTTGACATGATTTTCACGGATATTCTTTGAAGCAGAAAGGGACTTTGTTAGAAATAACATTGCTGTGCAGGGCACTGTACGGTAGTAAATAAGAATGTTTTCATTTGTTATTGTCAAAATAAAATACACAGGGGAGGGCTATATACCAAGAGGTGCAGATGAACACTGAATTATCGTAGAACACAAAAGTATATGTAACAAGTTAACAACCTAAACCTCCCGATATACAGTACTGTGGCATTCCGTCATTGAAATGTAGCGCAGACGTGCATCCTCAGCTACAGTAAGCGCCATTTCAAAGAAATTCAGAGCACTTTTAGTAGCCTGGTACAAAGATCACACCCATGTGAAGTGAGCGCTCTTATCATCCTATACATCATCATGTCGTAAACTAGACACTATTTATTTGCTCAGACACTTAAACGTAGACTTAAACGTAGACTTAGAAGTAAACTCAACAATTCATTGTCAATGGGAATTTAATGTTTTGTGTATAGGATGAAAATCGACAGCAATAGGTGAATATAGGAGGCCCTCCAAAACAAAAACAAAAAGTTTGTCGCCACAGTGGCAGCATACCATGGGTGAAATTGCAGAGTTTTAATTTCACAGATAAAACAGACAGAATATGGGGAACAGATGGAAGCAATCCCACCGCATGCGATGTAATTGTCTCATTCATTACATTGTACACAAGTAGTCAACAAACAATCACGATTCTGGGGAGAATATTGAGATATATTGAGATACTGAAAACAGTATGTACACAATGCACACAATGCGACAGCGCCATGAGCTTTAGGGAAGAAGGGAACGGAACACATACTGTATAATAGCCCTATAGAGTCAAATTAGTATATACTGTATTAGGGCTGTCAAAATAAGTGAGTGAACCGAGTTAATTGTTTTGTGAAATGAATTAGATTAAAATCCTTAACGCAATTAATCCATGCTTGGATGACCCGCTCCCCATACATACCATCGTCACTGCACTATGTAGCCATATCTGGATGGCAATAGTCGACAATTATGTATGACGTTATTGTCTAAAAAGGCTGCGCAATTTACATACCGTATATAGGCAGAGGCTCAAATCACATACCGTAGCACGACAACAGGGTGAGAGAGAGAGAGACACCATCCTACCACACTGGATTTGTTATAAAGAATAAAACATACTGTACAATGTACATACGTGTGTTATATCCACCTTCTACCATTTATTTTACCATTCCCACGACAATAATACAGAAAACTAGAAAAAGTGCCCTTCCGGGCACAGGTCTCCACCAGGTTATCCACAGATCCGTGCAGTTAGAGGTAAAAATACTTTTCGGCCAGTTATAGCGCCACCTTGAGGCTGAGTTGAAATTGTTCATGTGGCATTTCGTCCTCGGCCTAGTGGGAATGTGGGTGCACAATTTCACGGAAATCACGCGATGTGTTCATGATTTGCAGCATTTTGTTTGAAACGGAGCACTCCTGTGAACTTTGGAAGCCAATCTTAACCAATCAGGATGGAGTCTGATAAATCTGAAAGACCCGTTTCGTTGAATGGCTCTAGAGAGACTGTGTACCAATTTGCGTGATGTTTGGACAAAATCTGTAGGTGTACTGTGCAAAAACTTGTTTTGCACAAAGCGGCCTCCTGGTGGCGCTATAACAGGCCGTTCTGGAAAGTTTGGGGCAGAGGTTCATCGTTGGCATCCAGGGAGTGTGTGTGCAAAATATGGCATCGACCGGGTTAACGGTGGCCGAGATTAGCTGTTCACGGACACACGGACGGACACACACACGGACGGACGGACGGACGGACGGACGGACGGACACGCGGACGGACGGAGTGCAAAACATACTCTCCCCACATGCCTTCGGCCTGGTGGAGACAACCATGGCATATTTTGAACATAGTTTGAATGGTGATTAATCATGATTACCGGTAATTATTTTTTAAGCTGTGATTACAATTTTTAATCGTTTGACAGCCCTAGTGTGTGTATGTATATATATATATATATATATATATATAAAGCAATATCAACTCATCTTAAACCTTAGTTACAAGGAGGAGGGTTCCACACTGCACTGGGCGATGCCAGGTAGTTTTGTTCAGCAGGAATGATCTGCTTTGCGGCCAACGTGAGAAAGTCTCCCCAGTGAAGCAGTGTCACCGACTGTGACCTGTGGTCACATGACCTTTGAACCTGTCTAGAGGGGGTCAGAGAGCAAGCCCCCGCCGTCACATTATCACCCAGAAGAGAATCGCCCAGAAGGGAATTATATGGAAAGCAATAGTAATCAACAGTGGTGGGAGGTAACAAAGTACCTTTAGTTAAGTACTGTGCTGAACTAAACATGTTGAGTATCTGTGCTTCACCTGATTGTATTTTGGATGCCTTTCAATAGCATGAAGTATACTCGCTTGAACTGTACAAATTTGACAGAGCAAACGTTCACTTGTACGATACTTGACTAATATTTGACAGGAGTATCTACTTTGGGGGGCACGGTGGCACAGTTGGTAGTGCTGTCGCCTCACAGCTAGAAGGTCCTGGGTTCGATTCCCGCTCGGGGCGCTGTGGGTGCTGGCGGCGTGTTTCCTCCTCCGCGTCATCAGTGCCCATACCCGAAGGCGGGGTTGGCGAAAGGGCCTTTCTGTGTGGAATTTGCATGTTCTCCCCGTGTCCCCTAGGGTAGGTACCCTCACAAAAACATGCAGTAATCCTGGTCTCTAAACTGCCTCCCCCTGGCCAGCCGGGACGCCTGATGGAGGGGAAAGGAACTGGTTGGAATAACGTGCTCCTTCCACGCGCTACGTCCAACCAGGAAATTGAGGAAAACTCCCCCCTGTCAGGTGTAAAGGAGCAACTTGGACACTCAAGCATGAAGGAAGCATGAGTTAAGTCCGTTGCTCTCCCTAGGTTGGCGGAGGGTGTGTAGAGCCCAGGATCACATCACAGGATGATTGACACAGGGGTGAAAAATGGGTTACAAAATCGTGGGACAAAAAATATAAATTATATATAGGAGTATCTACTTTGACCCGAGCACTGGGGCTGAGTACTTTGTCCGCCACTGGTAATCAGTCACATTACGAAGCTGTGCACCTTCCTCATAAGGCAATAAAGCTCTACAGTACATTTGATAGCATGGAAATAGGACCGCATTGGACCGTTGGGAATGTTTTAGTTATACCACGCTCTATTCCATGAATTCTGCATTATGAGACGACAGATATGTCTCTCGGGACATTTAGAATGGGGTACATTTGCCTATGTAAGCATGTGTGTGGATTTAGAAATGCATATTTACCCTCAGTGCACGTGAATCATGCTACTTTCAACATATCGTCGCTGTCGGGGCAGAATGTATCTTCATCTTTCATCTTTTTATGTTCATTTATTTACCCCCCCATAAATGTTACGACAATTTTATGCCAAAAGGCATCGACTCTACTGTGTATCTTGTTTTTTAAGTGGTGGAGATCTAATGAGCTCCCCGTTTGGTGTACAGAAATTATTGACACAGGAAAACATCTTAGCAGAAGGGAAATATTTTTTCTTCAATGCAATGAAGCGTTCGCTGTACTGGTAGTTTTGAAAAGGAGTAATTGTTACATGTGTTGACCCAATCAAAATGCAGCATGCACTTTCTCTATCTATGCGGCTGTCAGCTCAACTCAGTCAGTCATTGCCAAAATTATAGAAGCACATTCAGAAAACTCTTGAATGATTGACGAGGCCGTTCAGCATTGTGGTTTTCCTGTTTAATGTCACACAGGCTCCGGCGTCCTCACGAAGACGAAGCATAGGCTACATGTTGAAATCCATCAATCCATCAGCACCATCCACTCTGATGGAGACAGAGGAGTAGAAAGCATGAGGTGCTACTTCTACACAAATTGGCTCACTCCATCAGCATAAGAGGACAACCCCCGGAAATATTCTATGTTGCACTTGGGGGGGGGGGGGGGGGGGGGGCTCTCAATTCTTCACTGTTCCACCCACTGGGAGTGTGTACACGTATTCTGGGCTGTTCTCAAATGCAAGAGATAAAGGGATGGCATTTACCAGGGAGGATATATTCCATACGCTGCAGAGTCAGGATATCCTCCTGTTACGAGTGCGAGGACAATAACAAATGCTGACAAAAACTATCACCTCATCCACCCATAAAACCACTCACAAGGTCAGCAGAGCCTCTCTCTCTCGCTGTTGCTGACTATATGTTTTGACCATAACAGTTTGTGGTTAATAATACTACACTATAATAATACAATTCTCTCTCTCTTTCTCTCTCTCTCTCTCTCTCTCTCTCTCATATCCCAAGGCTCAACTCTTCACGGCATTGTCAGCTTAAAAAGTATCATAGATGGTTTGACGTGAAGGGGGATTTTGCTATTACATTTTTGATGTGGCTTTCAAGTTAGCCTGTTCTTTTAATCACAAGTTTGTTCCTCGACAGGAAACAAACCTTCCATTTCCAGTGGAAACAACAACAAACGTCAAGCTGCGCTCGTAAAAGACATTAAACGGGTTTGAAAGGATTCCGAGGGGGCAAGGCGTTATGAATGTGAAAGCAGCTCTGGGGCTTGTGCAAGACTCGCAGTCAGTCACGGTGGCCAGCAGGAATGAAATAACCCCTGCTGTTGCTCGGGTCGACCTTGGAAAAACACGCAACACCAGTACGTGTCGTTACTCGTTGCCAGAAGAAAGCTATACCATAAGGGCTGTTGATCACCCCACCCCCCACAGCCCCCCCAGGGTTATACCCCAGGCAACTATACCATCCCCCGCTGTCAGAGAAGATCGAGGTCCTGAGTCACCTGAGGTCATAATGAATCATGCATTATGTTGTGATCAGCCAGGCAAGCAGCATTAGTTATGTCATTAAGATTCACTGGAGTCCTTAGTCATTAACAAAAGCTAATGAAGATGGGTGTTTATATATATGAATATAGCAATGGGTTGTATTCGGTTAAATTAATTCCAAACCTAATTAAAAGTCTAGTTCCTTGCACTAACTGCTTTATTATAGTCGGGTCCAAATTTTAAATCATTCAATTATACCGGACAGGGGATTTGAAAGAGGGCGGGGGGAGGGGGGCGGGGGTCTTACACTCATTTATCTGTCTATTAACCACTAACTTTTCCCCCCTCATCTCACGGTCCTCAGAGGCATAGTCTCATCATGCATAATCTTCGGTTTCATGTGCTCATAAATCCAGTGTTCATTTACATTTGTATACTATCTGACTAAGGGTAAGGGTAAGTTAGGTTGTTGTGATTATGTGTGTGTGTGTGTGCGTGCGTGTGTGTGTGCGTGCGTGTGTGCGTGTGTTTTTTGCGTGCGTGTGCGAGCTTGTGTCCAATACTTTGTAACCCTGCACCGCACCCTGTCTACTAAATTGCCACGCTATTATAATGGAGCGCACAAGAGAGGAATTTCATGCAGTCAGTTAATTTTTTCCTATCTCACAGCCACCGAATTGGGACAGACGTACAATGATCCTTTATAATGACACATTCATAACTGCCACTCAGTCTCGTTGACAGAGGGAAGCCATCAAAATTTCACTTCAAATTGATTTTCACACTCCTCAGAAGCACTGGTCTGTCCATTCACATCTCCGGTCCACTTCCCACCTGGAATCGTGGCGACCTGCGATTCAGCAGATTGCTTCAGCTACACTACTGGCTCCAATCTGCCTGTCTCGCCGCTAACTTCCATTACATCCATAACTTTTTTCTGTTCTGGAATCGTCCCTCATTTTATTCTGACGGGCTTCATCCAAGCAAACTCGGCTGTGAAATACTCAAGCGTAACCTCCGCCGTTCCGTGGCTGCCCATAACAACTATTCACAACAACAACAACAACAACATTGACTCGTCGCCCCGTCTGCTCCGGCTCACCACCACCATCACCTGTCAACCCGTATCCGCTATATCGCCCCCTGCTGGCCGGGCGGACCTCCTACCACTAATCTCGCTTTATTTTCACCCATCATTTTTAATTCTATTAACACTCACACACAGTATTCAATCCCTGTTCAAATTGGCCAACGACAGCACTACAACACCAATTCCCACGGAATCAAGCTCAACAACCTAATTTATCCACCCTGCCCCACAAACTACAGTTTCATTCACTCTGTTCGCGAGGCTAAGAAAGGAGGTGGACTGGCAATAATTTTTTCAGACATTAAAATTCAAGGCTCTGACACTTGGCAGCTTTACATCCTTTGAATACCAGGCCACTATATTACATGGTCAATCCTCTATGCCAATGATTAGCATTTATCGCCCGCCAAAATGCAGTAAAGCAATATTTCTAACAGAAATATCAGAACTTTTATCTATCTGCTCCACTAACTATGACAGAACACTTATCTCAGGTGATCTTAATCTGCACCTGGATGATGCTACAGATGCTGTGGCTATGAGTTTCTTAGAGTTATTGCACTCCTTTGAGTTTATCCAACATGTTGTTGGGCCTACACATAAACATGGGCACACTCTGGACCTGGTGATTTCTAGAGGGCTGAACATCACTGTGGAAAGGACTATTGAAAGGCCTGAGCTATCGGACCACTATTTGCTGTGTTTTAATATGACTGTCTCTGATCTAGAGAAAAACATCACTGAATATACCATAACAAAGCGTTTTTTTAGCTCTTCTGCAGCCGACGAGTTCTCTCGTCATCTGGACCCCCCCTGCCCGATACTCCCCCAGTAAATGATATGGTTCAAAATTTTAATCTTAAACTAGAGTCAGCTCTTGATATAGTGGCTCCTTTGAAAACAAAAAAAGAAACATAACACCAGAGTGACGCCCTGGTTAAATGAGCATACACGCTCACTGAAGCAAGAATGTCGTAGAACTGAGCGAGCTTGGAGGAAAAATAAACTCACCATCCACCTAGAGATTCTTAAAAAGTCAACAGTCGCCTATAACAAAGCCTTGCGTCTAGCAAGGCAGGCATATTTCTCTGGCATTATTAACGAGAACAAGAAAAATGCCAGAGTCCTATTCTCTACCATTGAACGACTTTTAACCCCCCCCCCCAGTCCTACAAGCAGTCATTCCCGGCCTCTAAAGCTAAGTGTAATGAGTTTGCATGCTTTTTTGATAACAACATTTTTAACATTAGAGCTGATATTATGAATGATGCTGCTGCTAGCGCAAACCTTCAAACAGCAGCTAATGGTCCCAGGGTAGATCTCCCCAGGGGGAGCCTACTATCGTTCTGCGCAATTGATGAAGACGAACTCCGCAAAACCATATCACAGATGACATCATCCTCCTGTTCATTGGATACAATTCCCACCACCTTTCTCAAAGAGGTCTTAGACAGTGTGATTGGAGATATCCTAAAAATTGTAAACAGCTCTCTACAATCAGGCGTCTTCCCAGACTCACTGAAGACTGCCGTAGTTAGGCCCCTACTCAAGAAACACAATCTTGATCCCTCTGTTTTGGGTAACTATCGAACCATTTCAAATCTACCCTTTCTGGGCAAGGTCTTAGAAAAATGCATCTCCCATCAATTGGATGTATTTCTACAGAACAATAATGTGCAAAACAAATTCCAATCTGGCTTTAGGAAAGGTCACAGCACAGAATCAGCACTGGTAAAAGTAATGAATGATCTTAGGGTGTCTGCTGACAAGAAACATGTATCCGTTCTCTTACTTTTAGATTTATCGGCTGCATTTGACACGATTGATCATTCAATTTTAATACAGCGTCTGGAGCACTGGATAGGCCTGTCTGGTACGGCCCTGTCCTGGTTCTCCTCCTACCTATCAAACAGAAGTTACCTTGTCAATCTAGCCGAGTTTGACTCAGACAAACACGACATCAGTTCTGGTATTCCACAGGGCTCGATTCTTGGTCCTCTGCTTTTCTCCTTGTACATACTGCCATTGGGCGAACTCATTACCAATCACGGAGTCAATTTTCATTTCTATGCTGATGATACCCAACTATATCTTTCTGTGGCCCCAGGTGATCCCTGTGCCTTAGATCCACTGCTGACCTGTCTGTCTAGCATCAAATGTTGGATGAGTGAGAACTTTCTCAAGCTAAATGAGGATAAGACAGAAGTTCTCATAATCGGTTCTAGCGAGCAGAAAGAATCAATAACAAGCAGGCTTGGCAACCTGACTGTAGAAAGTAACAGTACAGTAAAGAACCTGGGGGTTATTATTGATTCTGAATTGAATTTTAATTCACACATTAATCATGTTACCAAGATTGCCTTTTTTCACCTTAGAAATATTGCACGAATCAGAGCCTATTTGTCCTTGGACGATGCAAAAACGCTAATCCACGCCTTTGTTTTTTCTCGGCTTGACTACTGCAATGCGCTCTTTTCAGGACTGCCTAAGAAAACAACTGACAGACTACAACTTGTCCAAAATGCAGCAGCTAGAGTTTTAACTAGAACTAAGATGAGAGAACATATTACTCCAGTTTTTCACTGCACTGGCTTCCTGTTGTTTTTAGGATTGATTTTAAAATTCTTTTACTTGTCTATAAAGCTGTCAATGGTCTCGCACCTTCCTACCTACATGACTGCCTCCCTAAATATGTCCCAACCGGCCCCTAAGGTCATCCACTGCTGGCCTGCTCGCTTTGCCTAAAAAAAGTGGCAACTAAAAAATACGGGGAAGCAGCTTTTTGCTTCTACGGGCCGTCGGCATGGAACAAGCTCCCACTGTGCCTTCGTCAGGCAGCCTCTGTAGACATTTTTAAAGCTCAGCTCAAGACCCACCTCTACAACATTGCTTTTAAATGATCTTTTATTTTTTGTTATTCACGTCCTCACTGTATTGTATTACTGCTTGTTTTGTTTTTTAATGTCGTTGCCTTAGTTTATCTGTTCTTATCTTTGTACCACTGCCTTCTCCTGATTTGACACTGCGTTATTGTCCTATTGTTTTAACTGCATGCCTGTTTTAATGCTGTTTTGTTTTGCTTTTGTTTTTATCTTTTTTGCTCTGTAAAGCACTTTGAGCTACATTTATGTATGAAAGGTGCTATATAAATAAAGTTTATTTATTTATTTATATTTATTTATCAATCCACGTGGTGCCTGCAGCACGAGACAATAGGAATAACAACTACAGTATGAGCTGATAGTGATTTAGCATTATTGTGTGTGCATGCGTGTGTATCTGTGTGCATACATTCACTTGTGGGCTGGGGGAGAGCCCGGAACGTGAAGATAACACGAAGACAAAAAGAGATATAGTAATGACTACAAAACAACGACATGTGGCTTTCTTCTCTCCACAGCAAGGTGCTCTTTGGAGTCTTTGACTCCCCGCTATTTAATGTTGTGTCATTGTCAAGGAAATCAATGACAACGGACGGCACAACACAATGTGACCCTGTGAAATCCTGCCGCTTGTGTGTGACGATTGAGCCGTTGTTGATGACAGCCGCTGGGAATAATGGTCGAAACAAACTCCAAAGCCCCTTTCTAGAAATAGCTGCAGTGCACACACCACACAGCCCCCGAGATGCATTTATGCGTGCCCGGCACGCAACAGCGACGACCGAGTGAGAGATTACAGCATTTGCTGGACGTCCATAAATATGCATAAGCACCTTATGTCTAGATGCACACGATAGCTCTGTTTTCTCAGAGCTCTTCCAGTGATCTACCGGCGCGTCTGATATGATAATCTGTGTTTGATCTACACGTAAATTACATCACCACCATCCATTCAGCACGTCAAAGGAATGCCTTCTCCTGAGCCGACATGCATAATCTATAAGCCACACCAAAAGCAAATTAGCCCATTTAGACCCGAGGACGATTCTACAAATGCCTTCTAAAATCCTGTCAGTTGTTCTCGAACATTTTCATGTCAAGGACCCACCAACCATATATGTAATTGGTCGCCAACCCGCATCTGAAAATATGTTGTTCCAGGGACCACCCCCCCCAGAAGCGAAGATTTCAATTAAAAACGTTCGCTCTTGAAAGAATATATATAAAGATTTGCGCAAAAGTTTCATGATTTAAAAAAAATAGCAGATCTACAAGCTCGTAGCGCGGATATGATAGTTTTCAATAGCTAAGGTAACACCAAAAGGGCTTCCCGTCCTGAACGGGTTAAGGACATTTATCACGGAGGACAAAAGGACACGTGGTCATTTACACAGTGTCACAGCAATCACAGAAACGCACGGCAGCTGTGGAGCCGCTCCATCTCAAAAGGTCAAACATCCTCGAGCACACCGGTGGTCCCTTTCGCTAGTTTCTGAGAGGATCATGCTGAGAGGATCATCGGCGCTACGGTTTGCTTTGCTAACAATCTGACTTTGACAAATTCCGCGTCAAAGAGACGCCAGTCTGACGATGCCCTGCTGCGCGCGAGACCTCTCCCCGCGTCACTGTTGTCAGTCTTTGAGACACTTATATAATTGCCTCCCTTTGGCAATGTGACAGATTTATTAAAGGGGGATCTGCCTACTTTTATGGTATCCATTATCCAAACTAATCCAATCATGTGCATGTCTAAAATGTAGAATATTTTACAGGCCAACCCTCAAAATAGAGAATCTCAATTCGGTGATAGCTTGGACATCTTCAAAAAGAAGGAAGAAAATGCAAATCCCATTCATAAAGGTTAAATTAGTATCACAGCATAATTTGTTCTGGCTTTTACAAGCAATACATCCACAGTGACAGTGAGACATTCAAGGGCATCCGACTGTCATCGTGGCAATATCTGAATCTGAATCATTGCCCAACAGCTAATGGCTTATTACAAGAGTGTATGCTAAATTAAACATTACTGCGTCAATAAATGTTGCATGCCATTAACCTGACAGCACTTCATAAATATTGTGTATTATCCGTACTGATCATCCCCCGAACCGTGTGTCTCTCCTGCATCGCCCCATGCAGCTCCACCGCGCACAATAGGACTCCATAATAGCCCACAGCATGTTCTCTGCACGTTATTCCCACTGTGCTGGAATTACATAAATTAGCATTAAGTAATTTCAATTTCCAAAATTGTCTCTCCAACATTTTAACCCTTTCTGACCGGGCACCCATTTTGGTGTTAGCATCATGTTGTGCTTTATCTATTGAAAAATAGCAGATCTACAAGCTCATATCGCGCCACCGAGTGGCGCGATACGAGCTTGTAGGTCTGCTATTTTTTGAAAAATCGAAGAACGACTGACATTTTTAGAATCTGATCTCAGGTCAGAATGGGTTCATCAGACCAGTGTGTGTCCAGTGGAAAACCTCGTATGAATCTGATCTCAGGTCAGAATGGGTTAATTAGGAAGTACTTTGCAACACTGCACACTTGCAGCAGATGGGTGCTTGCGTCAGCCAAATTGTGCAACCGGGCACTTACCGGCACATTTGCATTCGCACTGTGATCCTCCGAAAACTCTTCCTTCCATTACGTATCCCCATTTGACTTGGCATATATAAAGTGTGGCACATTTTATACGGCCATTGTCATTTACTGCAACGAAATGTCTTAGTCCAAAGTTGACATTGTTTTCCCGGCATGCCTAAGTCACCTAGAAGAAATGTGACATCCAGAATGACAAAAACATGGTGTAATAACTATAATAACTAAGAAGGGGAGTTTATCACTTGAATATTCCATTATAGTCGAACCATTCTTTCTGCTCATGCATAAGACGACGTGTGAGGTTAGACAACACACACATCTGGGCAGATCGCTGCATTGGGAACTCCTTATATGGTTATGGGTTTGTCATAGTGAGATTAGAGTGACACAGTGGTCTGGCTGACCGGTCGGCCTTCCCAGTGTTTTTCAACCTTTTTCATACCAAGGCCCATTATTTCTAGGCCATTTGAGCCATGGACCACCACCTGATGAGATTTAGCCCCTCAGACCCAAAAGGAAAGAATATTTTTGTTTTGTTATCATTGGATAAGATTTTGTCCACAGATTCCATGCTTTTGGCAAACGTTGATCAAAATAAGAGTTTTTCTACATTCTCTAATTGTGTAGACTTTCTTATAAATGAAGTAATGCAGATGTTTAACAATAATTAATAACTCTTGAGAGCGTAAAATAAGCCAAAATAAACGTAAAATAAACCAAATGGACCCATACAGGTCCATTTGGTCAAATGCTTACATTATACAGTCTGGAGCAACAGAAGAGCTATCATGAGTAAAATATAAAGCCTTCTCCCCACTTCCGTTTCGTCTTCACAGCCGCTTACTTACAGAAAAGGAATTACAAAAATAAGTTCTAAAGTTAGTTGAATAGTTGATAGTTGAACTATACGTGAGACTCCTCATGTGCGTGGCTGATCCAGGCGAGAACTCCTGCGTCACTCAGGTCTGAAGTGGCCTATATAGACTTTCTATAGTGGGCACACTATCTGGCTGTGATGCAGTATGTATGCACTCCAGTGAACCTTTAATATGTAGCTTTGAGGGAACGTCTCCATTTATATAATAAACAAATAAGGAAAACAAATGTCTCAATTGCAAAATCCTCATCGCCGTTGCATTGCTATGATGCAACAGATTTAATCTCTTTATACGCTAATCCAATTCTCTCGCGTGGATGTCACGGTTGAAAGGAAGGTAACATACATAATAAATGTTTTGTTAGGCAAAGCGGAAGGTTTCGTTTGATTAGCATAACAAGTGGCTGCTATATATGTGTTTGGGTGCGTCAACAGTTTTAATGATTAATCTAAAAAACAACACAGATTGTAACCCTGTCCCTTAACCCTAACCGCACACAAAGCCACGTCGGAGTAATGGGATCTCTCAATAGCAGTCCCCAGTGGACGTTTGTCCACATTCTGGCTCTGAACAACTGAAACCATGCCCAAAATCCTCCATGTTAACTTTCTTTTCCTCCTCATCAAATATATGTGGCTCAGGAGGTAGAGCAGGTCGTCCAATGATCCATGGGTCGGCGGTTCGAATCCCAGCTCCTCCTGTCTACAAATTGCTCCCGATGATGTGCTGGTTGGTACGTTGCATGGCTTCCGCCGCAATCAGTGTATGAATGTGTGTGTGAATGGGTGAATGTAATGCACAATCTATGTAAAGCGCCTTGGATAAAGGCGCTATATAAATGCACCATTTACCATAACGGACTCAGTCTGGTTTACAGAGGGACAACGGCATCCACACAGTGGTGCCTGCAGCACAAGACTATAGAGCATACAGTGATTTTTCTAAGACATTTCTGTGTCTTTTCAGTTTTTCCGTTTGCTACAATTGTACACGTAATTTTCACCTGTCTTAGATCGTGGCTAATTAAAGGAGCAAGGCCGCTCGCTTCCTGGCGTGTGCATGAAAAACGAGTTTGGCTGCATCTGTTTAACTTCATTAACATGCTGGATGTATACAACACGTTGTGGGAACAGAACACTGGGCCTGGCGTCGTCATGAAAGGGGGCGGGAGGGGACGGTCAGTTGTGTCAGGGTCGTGTACCGTCGGATGTTACAGTGTATGGATTTCCTGAAACTAGATTTCACAAGGATAGGTGTTAATGTGTTCTGAGATCCTGCATTTACTAGTTCTTGTAAAGCAGAAAAAGGAGACAAAAAGGAACGGAGGAACATGTTTTCCCTCATGGTTGTGCGTGGCCTTTGTACATTCTAATGAGCCTCGAACTCTGCCCTTCAAATCAGAGAGTAATGCATTGCTCTTACACTGGTGTCAATGACAACCATGTTTACAACTTGTCAGAATACGTGCACGCACGTGCACGTACACACACACGTGTGCGCGCATACACACAGACACACGTGTGCGCGCGTACACACACACACACACACACACACACACACGGCATCGCTACACTCACCATAAAAAAGATGGGCTATTGCTTGTAAAAAAAAGGGGAGAAAAGCAATTACCGACTTTGACCTTGTCTTCATTAAAACCATGCCATGCAGGAATGACAATTTTTGTATGATGCTAATGTTACATCAATGATGCATATCAATTGCCAACTCTCTCTCTGTCTCTATTGGCATGCCAGGGAACCGAGACGTAGCATTTTATACAATTGCTGGAAAGTACATACATGCAGTTGCTGGATGGGCGGGTGTTATTTCCCAGGAGATATTAACTATATATTTATTTTCTGCTGCACCTATTTTCAGGTCAGCGATGATGGCAAAGCAGAGAGCGAGAGAGAGAGAGAGAGAGGGGGAATGACCGTAGACAAACCCGTAGATACCTCTCGGCAAGAGGCATCAAAAAGGCACCTGGTTGATTGGCACAGTTTCCAGGGTCGAAGCTTGATTAAGTGTTCAGTGCTGCGGCGCAGTGTGGTGTGCCAGCGAGCTGCACGCCAGCCCTACTGCAGCCATGGTAAAAATAAGCAATCAACAGCAGCCATGCCTCCCCCTTTGAGTATTGAAGGATATTCAATTTAACCTTCATTTTTACTCCAGTTAAATGTGCTGTTTTCGAGGAATTATTCTAGAGAGATCTGGCCAAAATGGCAGCATGCAAACGAAGATAGAAGTGTACAGAAAAAGAAAACAGAGGAGGGATTGTGAAGCTTTGCAGAGGAGGTTTTTTTTTCGGGGGAAAGTAGGCAGGCAGTTTAATAACTCATCGACAATCTCTCAGCTCAGTCTGGTGCTTTAGAATAATTCATAGTTAATAAAAGTGTGATTTCCATTCAAAGCAGAGGGAACTGAAAACATGAAGGGCCTATTACCAAACATAATGCGAGTTCAAGGTATGGAGGGAGGCATGTGCGAAGTACTTGGATTACTAATAACGTAGTCATTAACGAAGAATGAAAGTTTGTCAATGAAATAGCATACATAAGTATTGGGTATAATGATATATATTCAAGGCTAGACCACAATCAATCACAACCGTCATACTTCATCAGTGTCCAATATGTGTCGGGAATACAGCATATTCACCTTCAACGTGCATTTCCAATGTGTGGTTTAAAAGGCAGACAATTTAACAATAAAATGTAGGCACTTAGCAGATGCTCTTATCCAGGTAAACTTATACAATCCAAGATGGGACTAAATGACAGGAACCCTGTCAACAAACAGGGGAAAATGGTCAAGTAAAACAGTGCAAAGAAAGAATGCAAAGCAACTGCCAACTAGGATAACATCGGTCACGAGGCCATCACCACATTATATACGTGGACGTCACGTACTCAAGAAAGTTGCAGGAGTACAGAATCCAGATAGTTTTCAATTTTTTTTTAAAGAAGAACAATTTTAAGGTGTTTTAGAAGTCAAAAAGTACAGCTGAGCTGACTGTCCATGCAGGAGCACTCACTACAATTTACAATTACAATTTAGGCATTTAGCAGACGCTCTTAATCCAGAGCAATTTACAGTAAGCATGAAGAACAAAAACATGGTAATAATAACAGTGGAATATCTATTAAACTATTTGTATACACTATAGAGTGCCGTCTACATAAAATGCTATCAAAGTTACATAAGTTGAGCCTATGCATAGGGGCGACTGTGGCTCAAGAGGTAGAGCAGGTCGTCCAATGATCCATGGGTCGAAGTGTCCTTGGGCAAGACACTAAACCCCAAATTGCTCCCGATGTGCTGGTTGGTACCTTGCATGGCTTCCGCCGCAATCGGTGTATGAATGTGTGTGTGAATGGGTGAATGTAATGCACAATCTATGTAAAGCGCCTTGGATAAAAAGCGCTATATACATGCACCATTTACCATTTATGCATACGCCTGTAAGGTCGTCGAGGCTAGGGTAAGTGCCACGGCAAGTGCTACGGGCTATAAGATTAAAGGTCCCTGCACACTGGACGCGTTTTTTCGTCGGTTTTCTGAAAAAGTGTGCAACCAGTGAGTCTGCAGTTCTGATTGCAATGGGGAGAGTATTGCATAGTTTTGGAGACAGATGGGAGAAGAGTTTGGGACATGTGGAGCGTTGTCACACACTAACAGTGTCTTGGCACGTTTATATAACTTATATAATAAGTGTTATGAGTGTACTTTCCAGGGAAGACGAGAAGCTCAGTCTCGTCTGCGGCAAGGTTGAGATGGTGGGAAGATATCCGCTGGGATTTGAAGGTCACTGAAATCTGAATTTACAGTAAATACCTCGTAGAGGCAGCATCTATCTCGTTTTCCTTTTCTCCGCATTGAAAACATGCTGTAACTGCTTAAGTCAGGATTCAGTTTCTCTAAAAGGACTGTGCTAATTTCCCAAACGGTTTCCTGAAATGCATAACCCGAACATAATATTTGTCAAACGGATAAAATACAATAATAGCCTTATTTCAATTATGTATTATTATATTGAGTATACATAAAAGTATCTGGGCAAGTTTAGCTGGCAATTAATCTGCTGGTTGCTTCATAGAAAAGGAACTACCGTATAGCCCAATAGCCTTTTTAATTAGGAAGTTGCACCTGTCGCATGTCCTTGCCTTTAACTCTAACCTCTATTGAGCAGACTACCCTGCTGACGTGGGCAAAGAGACACTTTTGGAAATGCAAAGATCTGCACATTTTGAGAGGTGCACAACGCTCTCCTGAAAATGAGATGGGTAGAGATGTGGAAGGGGCTTATTGTCTGACATGGACAGACGGCAGTGCAGGTGGAGATGGTAGCCCTTTTGACCGCTAAGCACCTCAGCACCCCCCCCCCCCCTCTCCAATCATCTCTTTACCCATACCGTCTCACTTTTCTCTTTCCATCTTTCACACGCGCACACGCACATGCACACGCACATGCACACGCACACGCACGCACACACACACACACACCTGCTTGTATACCTCCACCAACCAGCTGCCATTCACATCCATGTACAGAATCAGTAACTGTAGTGAAGACTGGAGGAATTTAGGAACATGTTTGTGAGGTTACAGTGACTCTGACCTTTTAGCACCTATACGTTTGTGTCTAATGTCATGAAATTCAATCAATGCGCCCCTGTCTGAGGTATCGTGTTCGCTCAATGCGCTCCTGTCCCCCTGCCTCCCCCTCCCCCTCCCTGTCCCCCTGCCCCCGTCTGAGGTATCGTGTTCGCGAGAATGGGACCGATATTGGGGTCACCGTGACCCCACCTTTTTCTAATCAGTTCATCAATGTGTCCAAGTGGAAGTTTGTGCGAAATGTCATGTGTCACGAAATCCCCTCAAGACATTCGAGACGGACGGCCGGCAGGAAGGATGGACGGATACAGGGACGTACAGCCCAAAAACACAATGCCTCTGGCCACCGCTTGTCCGGCGGTGTAGAGATCTATCCATCTATAAATGCCCCAAGTCTCTGTACGTCTGTACTAGTGATGGGAGATTAATCGGCAAACACATCGGTATCGGACGATTTTAGTTGTTAGATTAATCGGCATCGGTTTGATTAATCAATCAGTCCGATTAATCGGTCTGTCAGATAAACAAGCCCAAATTGTAACAGCTTGAACAGATCTACAAGCTCACACTATTAAATATAAAGGTATTTAAGTTAAATCTGACTTGCCTAAGCCTGCAGTGCAGATACACTACACAAAATTATTTCTTTCAATAAAGAATGATATCATATCGACATTGGCAAAATCGGTTATCGGCCATAACAGCAATTAATTATATCGGATATCGATATCGTCCAAAACACCCCTAGTCTGTATACGTACGTCTGTACGTGTGTACGTCTGTAATGCACGTAACTGGAGAACTCCAAATTCGACACGGGTACAATGGTTATTGCATAGCCGGGTGGGGCATGGATCACGGGTACAATGGTTATTGCATAGCCGGGTGGGGCATGGATCACGGGTACAATGGTTATTGCATAGCCGGGTGGGGCATGGATCTCCAACTTCCGTCGTTACCGACTCGGTGCTCTACAGCCGAGCACCAGTCTAATAACAATTAAATACTAATATTTTAAACACATACTAGGTATGTGTTTAGGTACTGGCAAGGGCACTGTATTGAATTTGCACCCCATTAGTAATGTGTCATTGCCAAAAGACTACATTAATATTAAAGCGATCAGGACACCATACTGTGGAAACTCTAAAGCTGTTTTGCAGGGTGCGTGCGTGGGTGCGTGCATGCGTGCGTGCGTGCGCACACACATGTTTGTGTTTGAAACATCATTTCTGTCAGGCTATGCAGCTGAAATTGCATATTCAATATTTGCCAATGAATCAGATAGTTGTCATATTATCTGACAAGCTACTCAAATACCATTCTCTTTCTATATTAAGATGCTCTTTTATATGGTGCAGTGGCACTTTATTCCACTGCTATTTGAAATTATCAAAATCTCAATGCCTTTCCATTTAGGCAGTCTATTTCTCATGGGGCTCTTGGAACTAATTTAAAGCCTTTTTCACCCTGGAGTAGTCTGTCACTGGGCCCTCATTTGAATACTATTACAGTGGGGTAAAGGAGTGCCATTATGAGCCAGGAGAGCCTTAATAATGTGCAATCAAAATCACAACATTTCATGAGAGCACAGTGGACACCAGCGGTGCCTCACTGCCTCTCTTCATTTAACCCATTCTGAACGGGCACCCATTTTGGTGTCAGCATCATGTTATGCTTTAGCTATTTAAAAATAGCAGATCTACAAGCTCATATACGAGCTTGTAGGTCTGCTATTTTTTGAAAAATCGAAGAACGACTGACATTTTTAGAATCTGATCTCAGGTCAGAATGGGTTCATCAGACCAGTGTGTGTCCGGCGGAAACCTCGTATGAATCTGATCTCAGATCAGAATGGGTTAATAGGCCTTTTGAACTCGTGCTCTTCTCCAAGCTTCTAACCTGCTGAGCCGGGCTGACTGCAGTCTCCCCCAAAAAAAGTCTTCCTCGACAAAGGGAATTTCAACACTGCAGTCAGTGGTTCTTGCGGGGACATGTGGTCTTCCATCCTACCGTGTGGTGCTAGACTAGTCCCTGATTAAACAGCAACATCAGATGTGATATAAATGTAGGGTTATTTATCACAGTGCCCTCTACTATAGTCTTAAAGTCACATCGCAACAACTATGCTATGACACTAATGCAAAACTATCTCGCGCACACACACACACACACACACACACACACACACACACACACACACACACACACACACACACACACACACACACACACACACACACACACACACACACACACACACACACACACACACACACACACACACACACACACACACACACACACACACACACACACACACACACACACACACACACACACACACCGAGTCTGAGAATGTAGCTGTTAAGCTCCAAAGCATCCATGGATTATAATAAACATTATTTAAATTGTATTTAGGACTTATGAAAACAAAGTTACAAAGTGATAGAGAACAGGGGGAAATCTAACAACATACGAGCAGCAAGACAGAGGAAAAATACAGCTACATATAAGATGCCATGAAGGAGATGAAATATCTGGCCGAGAAAGGAAATAAAACTAGATAAGAAACATGGCACTTAGGCTAGGACATAAGGCGTCACAGTCCCGCCCCCTCGAGAGACCCGGAAAATAATTCCCCGTTTTCCTCAGACTTTTCAAAAAGGTTTTATTTAAAGACGTTTACGTTGCGGACAAAGCCAACTCGAGTTGTGACACATCATGACAATAAACACAATGTTTTGGGCCAAACAATGAATTAGAAAGAAGAAAGAAACACTTTTTTTGTTGTTTTTATTCTTTGTAATTATTCGTTTGGTCCAAAATATCGTGTTTGTTGTCATGATTTGTCACAACTCAAGTTGGCTTTGTACGACGCTTATAAGGTCTTTAAATAAATACTTTTTGAATTGTCTACTGTAAAAACGCATTGGGAATTATTTCCTGGGCCTGGCGTCGTCATGAAAGGCAACGCTCTATAGGGAAAATAAAATAGATAGTTTAGATAACATGCGGAGAACATAGAGCATAAAATAAATGCAATACCATAGTAAAACCATAAACCAGTCCTATCTGATGGAGAGAAATACAGCGAAGGGATTATAAGAAAGGCTTACTGTAGGTATAGGTTGTGGATAAGAGGAGTACCCATGGCTTACCCATCAGTAACGTTCCTGAAGCACCACATGTCTATAATGCAGAGAGGTCTGCACGGAAGACATCATGCGACACTAGCTCACTATTCCGGGCGGGAACCCCTTTTGGTGTTTTAAGCATCATTTTATATACTACAAGCTCTACAAGCTCATAGGGCGCCACTCTACACGCTTGTAGGTCTGCTATTTCTTTTTAAATCGTGAAAATGTGGCGCAAATCTTTGAATATATACTGTATTCTTCTTTCACAGCGGACGTTTTTAACTCAAATCTTTGCTTCTGGGGTGTCCTTAACATGTTTTCAGATGGGGCTCGGCGGCCAATTACATCTATTTTTGGCACCACCAGCCTGAATTTAAGCCCCGCCCACAGCTGTTGTTGTATGAAGGGGAGGGAGGGGATGATTTTAGTGTGTCACTAAAGTGGTGTATTTCAACAGGGCGTTTTGACTCAGAGGCTCAGAGGCTTTTTGAGCGGTGCAACCACTCCAAGGAACAGCAATGTCCGTGTTCACCTATGTGACGTTGGTTAATGAGCCAATGACTGAGTACCAGTAGGGGCGCTGTTGTGCCAGAAACAGAGAGAGAGAGATAGTATTAGTGCTGCACTGTTGCCTGCTAATGAGAGAGAGAGGAGAGGAGAGGAGGGAGGGGAGAGAGGAGAGGAGAGGAGGGGGGGGGGGGGGGGGGGGGGAGTTGCAACACTCAGTTCACACGGGTGTGATTTTCTTTTCACACGGGGAAGTTGAACAATATAATAACCACATGGGGGTCTATTAGAGTAATGTTCATAGACACATAAAAAACTGAAATAGTACAAAAATCACGGCACTCCATCTTGAAACAAGGATACCGGTTCCACTGTCAAATTAGGGGATATTTAGTGCCATAACCTGTGCCAAGTTAAAAAAGAAAAAATGCTTACATTTAGCCTGCAAAACATGAATATTCACTCAAAAAACTTGGCAAAGGGAAGGGAGAATAACTGTAGTTTTGTCTGTGCTGCTACGAGCCAACACAGAACAATCTGTATTGCTTTTGATTCCAGCAATACAGATTACAAGGTTACGAGGTCTGGAGCTCCAGACCTCTTGGTCGCCCACGCTTGCACTTCAAGGACGTTTGCAAACGTGATATGGAAGCAGGCTGCAGGCATTGACCACAACAACTGTGAGGAAGCTGCAAAAGACCGTGGCGTTTGGAGGCAGACTGTCGCTGCAGGAACCCGCCGTGCCGAGGAGACACACATCTCCTTGCTGCAGGCGAAGAGACACGAGGAGGAAACTGCGTGAAGCAGCCCCCACTCCCTGTGCCAGTCCCCTCTCGTTTTGTCTGCGCCAACAGCGCTAAAGACTGTACACTCCGGAGCGGGGCTGTCCAGCCACAGCCGCCGCTGCAAGAAAACCTGACCACTCAGGCACAAACCATCGTCATCACTGACGGACAGATGCCCATGATGACCCACAAAGACATGGAGATATGATTGAAAAACTGTGCGGTATTCTTTTTAATTTATTAGGTTTGGGTGGCTGGTCGTCGTGGCTTGCCTGTTGTTGCATCTCATTGCTTATGCCAGCCAAATCTGAGAACCAGACTCCCTCTCTTTTTTTCCTAAAATCTGTATGTCGGAAGTTGAAAGTAGGGAATAATAATAATAATAATAATACTAATAATAATAATAAATAGCTCACATCCTCCGATCTTGGTGCCGAGCCAAACTGTTACACTAACACAAACAAAAAACAAAAGCAAGGGCTCGCAACTCACTTTGCAATGCTCCAGGTAAATGTATTCACAATCACAGCAGGCAGGATCCATACAAAGTTTCCACCCGTATTGGTCTTTCTCAAGTATGGAAGTTGAAAGTAGAGCATAAAAGAAATACAATAGTAAAACCATGAACCTGTAAAATCTGACATTTGCAAAAGAGTCAAGATAACAGAGAGGTGAAGAGAGAGAAAGAGTGGGAAACAAGGATGTGTGCACTGCAGCAAGTACTCCAAACTCACAGGAGGCAAATAGCCTATAAGCTGGGCAGATTGTGGCTGTAGGAGCTTTTAAGATCTCTCCCTCCAGTCCAAAATTCCCATCACATTGTGGCAGCTTTGACTCTATTTGTGAGTGTGTGTGTGTGTGTGTGTGTGTGTGTGTGTGTGTGTGTGTGTGTGTGTGTGTGTGTGTGTGTGTGTGTGTGTGTGCATAATGTATGCATAATGCAGCATATAGAGAGAGAGAGAGAGAGAGAGAGAGAGAGAGAGAGAGAGAGAGAGAGAGAGAGAGAGAGAGAGAGAGAGAGAGAGAGAGAGAGATACAAAGGAAGGTAAGGGGGGCAGAGTCTGAGAGATGGACAGAAAGAAAGACAGGGTTAGATGCAACCAGCCCATTATTAGCATTTCTCCAAGTTGAGGTGCACTGGGCCCATATATGTAGGTCTCTCTGGCGTTTAAGAGAAAAGGGTGGCTTTGTCAAGCAGCAAGTGCGCCAATGGCCTGTGGGAAATTGGTGTCACCTCCTCAAATTAGCTGGTGCCTTGTGAATCGGAATTGAATCATTTGTGGTTGATCACTCGTGCCACCATGTTTTGTTCCTTGCATAATTTCCACCCATCTTAGGACAATATGCGGAGTCGTTTGACATTTCTGGGTCAGTTCTCGCTGCGGAGGCAATCTTTTTAGGTTCCTGTGGTAAATTGATACATACAGCATGTTTCTATTGGCATCATAATAGCACTGGGTGTCGTGCCTGGAATGAGGGAACATACAAGTACATGGTTTGAATTCAGCATCCCCAAATTGCTCTTGCATGGTCAGTGTAAACCCTCCCTCTCTCTCTTACTCTCTCTCTCTCATCTACAGTATGTCCAACCCCACTTGTTCTCTCTCTCTCTCTCTCTCTCTCTCTCTCTCTGCCTCTCTCTCTGTCTTGTTGTTGTTTTGTTTGTACAGTATGTTTGTGTATAGTTTCATGTTACAAGGTGGACCACAATGGAAACAAGCGAAGGCGTTTTTGTGTCCAAGTCCATTTGGCGTTTTTCTAAATGATGTAATCTTTTTAAATTGTATTAAACTGCCAATCTCTCTCTCTCTCTGTCTCTCTCCCCCCCCCCCCCTCTACCCAGGGCCACAATCCATGTACGCCAAAATTCACACTTGTCACACCATATCCTTTCTACTGAGATTGGGGTGACTTTAGAGTCAAAGTCTGTTCAAGGCAGAAACAATATCGCAGCCACACGTACAGGGGTGCTGCCTTGTAACGCGAATGGATGAGTAGAAGTGGAGCAACGGGGAAATAGCAGAGTGGTTGTGGAGAGACAAGGAAAGGTCGATCCGTCGCCAAATTGCTCTTTCGTTCTCCACACAGGCAGGTAATCGAAATGCCATTTAAATATTCCACAGGAAGCAAAGATATGGGGTACAGTAAAGGGCCATTTTTGAGAGTTTCCTGATATGCTGAATACTGGTATAATAGCATGGTCTTATCCGTTTGCGCTGTTATTTTCCAAACAGAAGATGAATTCAGCCTATAGCAGGTGTGAGCCTGGTTAACAGTGTAAATTATTGCTGCATGATGCAACAGACCGCCGCTGAGGTTGGTGGAGGTGTGCTCTAAAGATGCCCCTCGACATGCAACTCCATTTTGGGGTCACATTGGATGCCGCGTTAATGATTTCTGGCATTTTCTTCTCAAATATCAAATAAACTTAGATGTTAATCGTAGCCAATCCGAATGGAATATGGAAGATCTGAATGATACACTGTAGTGTACATAATGTGAATTTTTGAGTAGTGGCAAAAAGTATGTTTTTTGTATCTCAGCCTGTCGGCCTGGCAAAGACAAAAAGGGCAGCAAACCAGCAGATTTCTCTAGTGCGCATAGTAAATTAAAAGTGCCAGGTGGCCCCCATCATTTCGGCTACTATAGCCAAATTCACCCAGATAAAGGCCTCGATGTCACAATTATTTCCACAGCTCAACCAAGATGAAAATCTCCAACTTGAGGCAAATTCAATCTGTGAATAACAGGCTGATGCACACTTTCATAACTAGCCAGCTATACAAGTGTATAATGCTCTAATTTTGTGTCTAACAAAGATTGCAAATAAATCGTCTATTAATTGAAATTAAATTCTGCTGCACGTATTTTATTTTTTACCTGAGTTTTCAACTCATTGTGTTGTCGCCGTCCATCAGTAGCGGTGCTGTATCACTGTGATGTGCCGTGATGTCATACTGATATCAAAACATGTAGTTGACCCCGGTCAGCTACTAAACAGAGGGTTTAATCACTTAAAGATTTTTTTTGTATTTTTCCAGTTTTTCATGCGTCTATGAGGTGACAGTACTTCATTAGAAACCCTGGAGTCGTTTGAATGTGCAAATGGTGTATTAACTTTGTATTTAGGGTTTCTTCCTGGAGGCTGAACCCTTGACAGTCAAACGGGCCAATGAAATAAACAGTAATATAGTGACATCACACTATCAGCCCCTCCCATAACCCCTCCCCCTTTATCATACAATTACAGCTGTGGGTGCGGCTTCAGTTCAGGAGGATCACCATGCACCCATCACCACCCACCAGGCAAACCAGGCATACTTAATGAACTGGTGGGCATGCCCACATAAAAACAACATTTTAACAAATATCGTACACTTTTTTGAAAAAATTATACCTCCTTATCTAACAATAAGACCTGATGAACATGTTTTAGGGTGGAACAAAATCACGGCACTCCATCTTTAAACCCTGCTTGCTGAAAATAGAAGGTCTACAGTGCAAATTCAACTGGCGGCCCGCCAGCCAAATCCGGCCCCTGTGGAGCTCTCCTGTGTGACCAATGTAAATAGTTATTATTGTATTACTAGCTGTCCATCTGCAATGTTACAAAGCTACACACACAATGACGTTCTGACGTCTGCATAGACTCCAAATACAAATTTGGCCATGCCTGAGAAAGAACTCCCAACGGGCGCCGCTCTAGTCTATCTATAACAGCATCACGTCTCTGTACTGTATGTCTGTGTGTACGTCTGTAATGTGTGTAACTCGAGAACCGTTCGCTCCGCCGACTTCAAATTCGATACACGCGTTTCCACACCCCCGCAGGGAGTGCAGTGCCCGGTGTCGAGTTGGTCTGACCCACGATTGTCCAGAACCGCCACAAAAGGCTTCTGCCCGGGCTCTGGTGTTTTGTCCTGTTTTGTCCTGGGATGAAAGATGGTATACAGCTCTCAACTAATGGTTCATGAAACGCATCATATGTAGAGCATGTGCTAGCCAAAACCTTTCATGTATACAAACATGTAAACACTTCCCTTGCCAGTCTTTTAAGAGGCTTCCATGCTAGGGACCCGTGAAAGGAACACACTGACAATAATATTTTCTTAATATCACGATCAAAGCATGTGCACTATAAAGGACTGCCACTGACACATTGTCCCATCAAGCATCAAAATGCATGAATGCAGTATGAAGCATACTTTGCACCACATGGACAATGTTTGTAGACGTGGTGTTTTCGCTGAATGTGTGTATGTAGTGTATTTTCAGTTTTCACTCTACTCATTACACATGCATTTAAATATCTTTACTGGAAAATAGCCGATCCACAAGCTTATAGATCAGCTTTTTTCTGCGAAAGATTTCTCCATGGATTGTGTGGTTTAAGTGGTGACATGTCCAGGGTCGTGGTTTGAACCGTGACACTACTGATCCCTTTGTTTACATACCAGGGAGGCAGGCCACACCAGACCATTGTGTTGCTGCCGGTTGTGCGGGAAAGTAAAAGCTACAGAACTGTGGATTGTTTCATAGAGCTGCTTCCCCAATGCATTATCTTGGTTTATCAACCGGGGGCAGGCTTTTCCTTTATCCCACACAAAAGGTGTATTCAATCGCTAAGTACTTGTTAAGAGTTAGTGCAGCTTGTGTAGCTGTATCTCTTCCCGATCTAGAAATAGCGTGCACCTGACAAACTCCTCTTATCAGAAAATTGAGGTTTTACAACTCCGAGGACAAGATGTGATGTATAGAAGCAGCCAGGCACTGATCAAAGGGCCTGGTGGAGGCTGATGGCACTGGGGACGTGCGACACTCATTTTAAACAGGGGATGGAGAATATCAGGAGCTCCTCAACAAGAGATGAGAGAAGGAATGGGGGCAGACAAGAGGAGGTGGAGGTTGATGATGTGCCGGAGCATATGCTTTCATTCTTTACAAAATAATAAATTCATGACATGAATTCCATTGCTACAATTGCTGTCAAATATGGATTTTCTTTCTCCACCCCATCTCTCTCCCCATTTCCTGTCAGTCTACTTTCAACCTATCAATACAGGCAGAAAAAGCCAAAAAATATATATTATAAAAAAAAAAAAAAAGATTTTTCCAGAATGAAAAATGACCATGGCCCCCTTGTTTATCAAACCACTGGACTCGGTCACAATTATGTATGTAGGCCTATGAGGAGGATTTAAAAGCCCCAATTGACTGGGCAGATATAATAGGGAGGGGCAGCATATGTTCCAGAGCTTAATTGGGGCCCGCAGCCGCAAAAGCACGATCACCCCTGCTCCTCTTACTAGTCGTGAGCTCGACCAGCAGCAGCTTATCCGCAGACCTTAATGCTCTAGGTGGGACATAGGGCCCAATTAGGTCAGAGAGGTAGGAGGGTGAGAGGCCGTGAAGTGATTTAAAAACAAATAAAAGCACCTTAAAACGGAGAGAGGCCAGAACTGGGGTGATGTGGTCTCGTCTTTTTGTTTTCCGGTGAGAAGACGGGCAGCTGCGTTCTGCACTAGCTGCAAGGTCGATACCAGTGTACAGAGAATTGCAGTAATCAATTTGTGTGGAGATGAAGGCGTGGATGACCATCTCCAGCTGTTTGGGGGGAGGTAGGACTTGATTTTAGCGATAGTTCTGAGTTGGAAGAAACTCATTTTTTATTAAATTTAATTTTTAACAAAGGGATGGATATTGGCATTTAACATCAAATATTGATTTCGGTTTTATTTTCGTTTGGAGTGAGGAAGTTGGCATCCATCCAGGACTTAACATTGTGTAAACAGTTGAGGAATGGCTGGAATGCATTATTGGAGTTAGATTTGAGCGGTATATAAATTTGGACGTCGTCTGCATAGCAATGAAAGGCCATGTTGTGCTTTTCCAGTATAGGGCCTAGGGGTAGCATATAAAGGAGAAATAAAAGTGGAAGTATTGACCCTTGGAGAGGGGTGACCCAAATTATTTTAAGTGGTCAGAGAAGGTTCTCTCAGAAAGGTAGGAATGGAACCATGTAAGGGCAGGGACAGAAATGACAATATGATGTTCTAAGCGGGATAATAAAATAGTGTGGTCGACTGTATCAAATGCGGCCGAAAGATCTAGGAGGACTAATGCAGCGGGGGTACCAGAGTCGGCTGTTTAAATAAGGTAATTAAAAACTCTGACAAGAGCAGTCTCTGTGCTGTGGCCAGGTTTAAAGCCAGACTGGAACTTCTCATGCAGGCTGTGGGACAGTAAAAAACACTGCAGTTGGGAGTAAACAGTTTTCACAAATTGGACAAAAAGGGGAGCTGGGAAATGGGCCTGAAATTGGAAAGGAGGGAAGCATCAAGATTAGACTTTTTCAATAAAGGGCGAACACAGGCATGTTTGAAAGAGTGGGGGACAGAGCCAGATGTGATGGAGGAATTTATTAGGACTCTGACTCTGTGTGTGTGTGTGTGTGTGTGTGTATATGTGTGTGTGTGTGTGTGTGTGTGTGTTGTGTGTGTGTGTGTGTGTGTGTGTGTGTGTGTGTGTGTGTGTGTGTGTGTGTGTGTGTGTGTGTGTGTGTGTGTGTGTGTAGGCTACAGACAGACAGAAGGACAGACAGAATGACTGACTGACATTTTTCGGTATATATATATATATATATATATATATATATATTTAAAGAAATTGTGTGTGTGTGTGTGTGTATATATATATATTGAATAGACATTGAATGTTCAGTAAGAAAAACACAAGTAACGTCGCTATACATGTCTACATGTACATTTTGTTCAGAATTATGTTTTTGCCCAGAGAAGATTATAGCACCCGTTATCTACAGCCTCTTCCAACCGAGAGAAGATAAGAGGTGGCAGTCAAGGTCTAGGTCAACAGATCGCTGCGGTGCTGTATTCACAGTGGCCAGTGGCTATGGCCCTCACTGCTGATACCCTAACCTATCTGTGGATACAGTCTGCCCACTGCATTATAAACTACTGAAGTGGAATATCAACTTGGCAGAAATATAGATAGCTTCTCGTGCACATCCACGCGGGGGAGGTGCCGGTAGGCAAGGTATAAAATGCAGGCCAAAGAAAACTTCCCCAATGAAAGGAAGGGACCGCACACTCCAGAGACGCTGCAGGACAAGGTTAGATTTGCTTCTTTTTTGTAATTGCACGACGCGTTTCGCCGCGTAAGCTTGGTCAGGTTCTTTGCCTGGTGGTAATGTCACACTCTGTACGGAGTGAAGGTAGGGTGTGCCAAATGCACTTGAATTAGTTCTTAAAAATACTTACTCAGGAATTACTCAAAAGTTACCCAAAATAGTCAAAATATCAAGGTGGATGCAATCCTTGCATACCTTCGATGCAATTGTTTTATTCACCTTTTTTAAGCGTCCACAGCAAACAAGAAATGGTAAAAAAAAAAAAAAAACAGCAATGTACATGAACTGGCAAGGTTGGCCCTCTTGGTCCTTACTCCACCTCAGCCCTAGCCTGGCTCCAGCCCCTAAATCGCTAGCCACATTAAAAAATTATGTTCAGGCGATTTAGTTAGGTGACGCTCCCGAAGGAGGTCTCAGACTCGGTTGGAAATCCAACCGACGAATCAGCGTCATTTCAACTCGATGACGTCAAACAACAGTGCCGTCCAGACACAAACAAACATGCCCCCACTGCGGTAACTCACGACCGTATCAATCTGGCTATTAAATCGACGTATGATAAATAGTTTCTTTGAAGACACGAGAGGTTTTATAAACATCATCATCCGACATATTTTACCGCTTTTGTTTACATACTAGTAGCGCTCGTTGGCTGTGTTTGTTTGGTTAGCAAACGGGTTAGCCATAGCCACATGATTGACACAATGCCATCTGCTTTCCTACTATTCTGATTGGTTGGTATGAACCAATCACCGAAGACTGCCTCTTTGGCAACGCCCATCCCAGAAACGGTTGTAGTAGGGAGGGCGTTCAGACTGAATAATGGAGTGAAACGAAATGAAAATTCAGGCTGAGTGTCCGGCTACCTCAGCCCTACAATGGCTGCTGGAAAGTGGCAGGTTCCCCTTCTTAAATAGGCTAGGCCCCTCCCACTGAACCTACCAAGCTTGATTGATTCCACAATTGACCAGCATATTTCCATGTCCAGAGACAATACCCATTTAAAGTGTTTTGATTGAATTAATGTGTGATATATTCATCACACATACTGTAGTAATTCACATAATAACTCTTAAACTTTATATACAACAGCCCAGGGACCAATCATGTTCCCCAACTTGTCAGGCCCCTTATAAGGCAGCCCAAACCATAGATACTGTTATATATAAGAAAGCTAGATGGCTCACCCGCGCAGCCGCGCTGCTGGCCAATGGAGAGCGACGTCGCTATGTGGCTGCCATGTGGCAGCATAACATTGTGTCTACTATGGGCATGTACTTTTTAAATAACCATAACTTACTAAATTTTCAACCGGTTTCCAAACGGTTTGGTTTGTTATAAACGTCAGACGTTATGCTTTTATATGACGTTCATATATATATAAATATTAAGCAGATAATAAACCAACCCGTTTGTAAATCCGTCAAGATTTGAGCGAGTTATGACTTGAGCTTGTTTGAGCTGCCATAGAACATACTGTACTGTAGCCCCGAGGCAAGATGGCCTCCGGGTGAAGTCAGAGACTCAGAGACTCCGCCTTGAGCCATCTAGCCTTTATATAATTATGTCTATGGCCCAAACCACCATTCTGGTCCGTTGCCACTGCCCAGAATTCAGGAAACACTGTGGTAACAAGTCACACGTCAAACATTTTCAAACATTACTTTTAACTGAAATAAATAAAGGAGAGACTATAACCCAACTGTGACCTTATTTACGCATAATAATTGAAACATAATTAGGGAGGAGAACACAGGATAACATTCATCAATCAACTGTTAAATGTGTCAGTGGCAGGGCAATCTGCCACATCACCTCCCCCCTCTCCTGGCACAGCCATGAGGTAACCACCTCATGTCGGCTGCCATATTCTGAAAGCCAGACGCCCTCAAAAATAAATTCACCTCGCTCCTTCTGGATATCAGGCAGTGAGGCACTATAGAGACCTGCGGATGGCGGATTTAGCCACGGTTAACCGCAGTTTAGGGTGGATTTGAGTCATTAAAATATGAGTCATTTTAAAAGCTATTATAGCTTTTAAAAACGCACAACATCATCTCGGCAAAACCACCCGCGGATTGCGATTTACAAATTGGAATAATGAATTCGGATCGGTCGGATATTGGGCGGGTGACAAAAAGGCTCATCTGCAGGTCTCTATTGATCATCATCATCATCATCATCATCGTCATCAACATCATGGCAGTGTCTGTTTTCAGATCCACCAATGACAAATCTACGTACAGTATGTTCTAATGATATGATGAAGTTGTGTATGTGCAGTGCACTAAAGTGAGGTTTATCCTACATCAGGCACGTGAACACAGACATCAAAGGGACGCGTTGTAGAGCTTGTAGATCTGCCATTCTCACAATTTTTGTCCGAAAGTGCCCTCTTAGGGGATTTCAGCTGCCTCTCTAACACACTCTGTCTGCACGTTCCTCCCTGTCCTACATGGAGACCAAACATGCACAATTAAGATGTGTAAAAGTGTCTCCACTCCACGTGCTTGGCTGTTGTGTTATAGCATGATGCACTCATGTATGAAACATGAGCCATGGGAGTACCGTACACTGCAGCCAGACATCAATTCAATCACCCTGCATAAACACACACGCGTGCACACCGCTCACCTACTCATTTACTTGTTTTTTTTGTTATGCTTTTATCACTGCAGTAAGTCACAGGCTAAGTGCTGCATTGTCTCCGGGCATTAAAATGCACAGGCCAGGAAATTATCAGCACCGCTGGCTGGCGGAGTGGCGGCATATAGGTATAATGTGCTGTCGAATCATCGCTGCTTAGCAGCGATCAGAGACACGTGGACTCGAGCCAGCTATACGTGCTGGCAGCTAATGCTAGATCTGAATCAGCTTATACCCTTGTTCAAGCGGAGCAGATTTATAATTGCAGGATAAAATGGACTTATGCTACTCCATAAAAGCACAGCATATGAAGGCAAGGGATAGTGGAGTGTAACCGCCATAGTCTGCCCTGAACTGTCAACCGTTATCTGAACATTCTGAACATTTCTTTTTAGCAGCCTCCCGGTCAACACATGTATTAGTTTCTCCCCCTTTTTCCTCTAATCAAATCTTCACCTCAACATAAGATTAGTGTTACTCTTTTTTCCCCGGCCCTTCTTATCCCGTTATGGGTATTTTATATAATTTTCCACAGCTTAAAAAAAAAGGGGGTCGTACTGCTTGGTCCCAATGAATGGCCATTTCACGCCCGCCAACACATTACACGGCAACGATGGCTCTGCCATAAACCTGGGGCTGTATTCATCATAGTTATGATTGTGTGACAGGGTCGTCTCCCCTGCATGAGATGTGGCGCTTGTAAAGAGTGCCTTGCTGCCACCGGGACTCCTGTTATGGAGTCTTTAATTGGCTGATTGGTCGGCGAGGAGAATGCACCGCTGTCTTGTGAATGGATGACCAATAAGACACGAAGTGTGGTCCCCAGGGCAGGCAGCAACCTATTAAGGGCTTCTTTTCCCGCTCAACGCGCCATTGCCATTGTTATACAAGTCGAACAGTTACACTTTCCTTTTTTTCCCCCACCCCTCAAACTACTTCTTTGCAGTCTCCAGCCGACGAGTGCACAATAACTTTTAAAATGTTGTTTATATAAAAACTAAATGCATAGGGCTACAGGCCCAGTTTCGCCCCGTTATGGGGATGTTTGATTATCCGCCTGGTTGAATAGCCTTTCTCACAACCAGGTAGACAATGGGTCCCAAGTCGCCCATGCGCCTATGAAAGACAATGTCAAACAGTGATAATTAAATTCCAGGCTTTCCCTATATACTGCAGCCAATTCGCCTCTCTCTCTCTGTACATTGTACTCTTTGGACGATCCATAGTCCTTGCAGAATATTCTTACCAGCTTTTTCTTGTTTCGTTTTTTGGGGGTTTTCTGAACAATAGCTCAGAGACCATTAGATTGATTTACAAGTATTTCCAAAGGTGACGAGCTTCAATCAGTCTTTTTATATTGCAGGAGCATTTCCCCATTACCATGCTGAATGTGGTATCCAGAGAGGCCAACGGAGGTAAACAGTCTGTCTTCCTGTCGAGATTATCTATGAACCTCTTAGGCATGCTGGAAGCTGCTTTTGTTTAATAAAAGGCAGATTAATGAATGGAGGGAAGGCAGAGAGACACACTGAGAAAAGAATAAAGAGAGAGACCCCCGTGCCTATGCTAACAGAACTCCCCTCACGCAGACTGATATCCGTTAAGGCCTAGCTGTGTGTGTCTGCCTTTGTCTGAGCCAGGGGCTGCTTTTCCAATTCGTTTTGTGTTACAGGAAGCAACAAGTCAACATTCAGTCACAACTGGCTTTTTTTAAGGTATCAAAGGAACCTGCAGGTTTGGCAAGGCCTTTCTAATCAAAGGAAATAACGTTTAAGCTCTTCGGAGAAAAGCCAAGTATTCAATCCAAGACAAAAGCCCGTCTCAGACAACTTCACAAGATTCCTCACAGATTTCTGTAAATACTTTATTAATGAACCAAAGCCTTCTCTGGATCAAAGTGCTCAACTTGACAACTGTGATGTATTTTTTTTAATTTCCTTCCCTGTCAATTTGTGTGAGATGGCCTTAGGGCAGCGAACTACAGTAAAACAGCTTTTACATCCTAAAATTAATTAAGCTGAGGTGTCTACTAGAGGTGTCTGAGATGGCCTCAAATGGTGGCAGTGACCTTGCATGCAATGGAACATTGTCGACCCTACGAGACTCATTGTTAGCTAAACATCAATTTAATTAACCTTTATAGTCCAGCTCTTTTACATTTTCTGCATTTTCCGTCCAGAGGCTGATTGCATTGCACTAGCTTATTACAGCAAGTTAAAAATGCCTGCTGTAGTTATAGCATAAATGGCTTCTAAGTCAGGAAGTTAAAGCTGTTGTACCCACACATTACAAATAACATAACTCTAAGCAACAGCTAAATATTTAATAAAAACCCTTAGGCAACACTAACGTCTACTTACTGTACAATTCATCAACACATGAATAACCACCCTCTCCTCAGCGACACACTTTGCGAGACGGATTACATTCATGGGATATTTATGATGATGTTGCCTATAGTCAAGGACATATTTCTCCATTTTCAGTGCTGGGGGATAAAACATTAGCTAATAGTTTTCTAAATCAACATAACAGTTAATGGCACATACAGTACTGCTGCTCTTGAGTTCTGCATCCAGTGACAACACAGGCATCCATCTGTGAAACCAGTATTCATTCAGATGAAAATCAGATAAAAATCAGATAAATGTGCATCTCATTTTGCGCAACAGTACCTTTTGAGCCTAATACTGCAGTAGAAGTTATGCAATAAACAGCCGGGGTGAAATAGCATTCACTCACCAATTACAAAAAAGTAGCTACAAAGCCTCTATAGTAGTTACACCATAACTTAGTATACTTAAGTCCAAAAGTTTCATATTTCGCTTGTCTGAAGTGGTTAGTAACGGACGGTGTCAACCAGTGTAGGGCCTGCCTACTGTACTAACTGCATCTGGCATCTGTATATTGTCCCATCCCTAAACACAATCTACTGTAACCTAATATCTGCGTATAGGCAACCATCCAATCTGTGAAGACTTGCCTGTCGGGATTTACTGTAGGAATGAGTCAGTGTCATAGTTCTTAAAGGTATATTCAGTGATTTCACTCAAAAAACCTTAGGTTTCGTTTTTGGCTGTGGGACCCAGCCTTTCGTCCAATCAGGATAGAGAGTCAAAAACGAAACCTACGGTTTTTTGACCCCCAGGGGTTAACTGGGGACAGGGAGGAACTCCTTATATGGTCAGCACACTCTATAGTAGGGAGGATTATCACAACAAAACAAAAAAATAAGTGATATTTGAATTAAGTGAAATCACTGAATATACCTTTAACTTCTTATACAATGAGGAGATAGCTCAAATAGTGTGATGCTCCACATGTGCAATTACAGAAAAATCCCAACCCTGAAACTTTTAAGTTATTTTGCAATGGAATGTTGTCATTTTATATTTTGGTAGAAGCAGTTTCCCTCAACCTTGGATCTCAGTGTCTATTGTCTATTTAGGTTTCCAACATTTCCCTTTGATTACTGAATGTCAAAATGATGACTTGAAGTGACACCAAAACCGTCTTTTAAAAGGTTTCCACTACTAAACTCCACGGTAGCTGGCACTGGAAATATACAGTATTATTATATAATATATTATTATAATAAATATTTCACATTTGCCTCGTTACCGATGGGTATAGGAAAAATAAAACATCACAACAAAAAACGCCACAAGAAATGCAGGGTAAAAACAAAATCTATCGTTATTTGTTTGTGTTTTAGGGTGGATGCTTCATGTATAATCACTCCGCATGGAAATAGGTACGTAGGAACAGAGGTATATGTACACAGTAGAATATCAGTGTTACTTTAAGTCCGAGCATGTTTGTGTGCATGTTTGTGTGCGACTGTGCGTGCGGCGCATGTTCATGTACTGTGAGTGCACCTACACTACAGTGTGTCGTATGGCTTCTCTGTGTCGGTGTGTGGGCTTCCAGTGTTTTGCTGGTTGCCCTGGCAACCCCTCCCCTCCAGGAATCAATTATTCATCACATTGTATTATTGCATATCATTGCAGGTGGACAGAAACCTTGTATCTCCAATATTTCAAAAATTATACATGCTTATGTATAATTCTAATAGTCTGCCACACAAAAGTAGCAAATATAGCAGCGACTCACAACGTGCCCAAATGTGACTGTGGGTGTGTCTGTGGGTTTTAGAAATACAATCCAAAAGGGAAGTTAAAAAAAGATTCTACAGGTTCTGAACAAAAATATGCACAGTTTAGAAGGAAGGAAGTCTGCACACCGTGCTCCCATGTGCTCGTTATTAAAGAATTAAACTGGTACAAGTGGCTCTGTGGGTATTATTTGAGCCAATATAATTATTGAGTATCGAGTAATTGTATTAACAAGAGCTTGTGACTAAATCATAACTGCATTTGGATCCATTGGAACGCAGGATAATTGTTTTTTTTCCCCACCATGATCTGAAAAGTAACGATTTTAGACATACAAGGTTTCCACTCGACCGCAACGATACGATCTGACTACTTCCCTGTCTGCACCAACGCAACCTTCACTGCTATGGAAGGTTATTACTTAGTACAGATCCTCGGTAGCCGGAAAATATGTTGGGCTGACGAGACAAGGATATACACAACGCTAATAATAATAATATACACATGTGGCACGCTGATCAATAAGGGTTTATGAGGCAGTTAAAATGGTCACCGATTGGAATCACAGATGTGGCCCTAATGGGCTTGAGATGCTAAAAGATTTGCAATAAAATAGATTCACAATGATTCGATGTTTGGTGCGTGCATGTTTTAATGCATAATATATATATGCGTGTGCGTGCGTGCGTGCGTGCGTGCATGCGTGCGTGCGTGGGTGAGCGTGCGTGGATGTTTCACTGGCGTGGTATTTGTGGTGCAGTAAATGGCTGTGTGCACCCATCGGGTATAAATCCCAAAATCGATGACGGCGTTGATGGAAACAGACTCACCCCGGGGCAGAAGGCATGTGACTGTGGATTACAACGTATCCCCACTCAGTCCACCTGAACTACACAATCAATTAACAAAACAGGTCATAAACAGGCAAAAAAAGTAATTGTATTTTTTCCCTCAGAGAGCTCTTAAGCTCCTGAAGGGCCACACAGGTCTCTGTATGTATAAACACAATGTGTAGCCTATAGTGCCATAGTAGCCGTCTTCACTCAACCTGGAGACTAATTGTTTATTTACATATTCAGCCGCCTATACGGATTCTCAGGTGTGTTGTTTTGGTCTGTCTGGACCCAAACGGGTTGCGAAGATAAAGACATGAGTGGATCTTTACTCTCAATTAGGGCTGACCTGCATAAATACCCGCTGGCTGCTGCCTGGCTGTTGTTTATACGGCTACATCAACACCCTCCCTCACACTGAATGTGGTGCAGAGACGTCCAAAGCCCCACATGCAGTGCTATCTGCAGAAAACTACAAAAGAAATCCTTACTCCCAAAAATAACCCGACAAGTTACTTCGTCGTTGCTGGTATAGTTGAAACAATCCAAGTGAATTCATTCAGTGTAAGATTGTTAAACACATATTACACATTGTGCTGCTATGCTACTCAAAATTGCATAACTTTTAACACATAACTTAATCATGTTAAGAGTCCAGTGTCCTTAAGAGACTATTGCTGTTGACCTCTGAGCTATCCTCGCTAAAAGACGACGAAAAACAGGCATTAACAAGTCGCTATGCATTGCTATACTTTGACTGGCTCCTCTGGAAACACATGATGTCATCAGGCAGGAAGCAATACCTACAATTTATTCTTTCTACAATTTAACCCCGGCAATCGACAGTTTGCACATAGAGATGCTCACTGACCCAACACGATGCACCTGGTATACTGAACATAAGCTAAAAAGGGAATCTGGGCGATGCAGAACTCACTGAGCTAAAAAAGAATGACGCCCTCAGCATCGGTTCTGCTCGGGTGTGAGGAGTGTCAGGTGAAGGTCACAACGCACCTCAGAGACCTGACAAGACAACACCCCACCCCCCCCTGCCCTGCCCATGTATGCATTTGACTCAAGTAAACAATAATGGACAAAGTAATCAAGACAAGTGTCTACATGACTCTGGATGCCCAGAGGGGAGGTTTGTCCACAGCTCCATGAAAACTAAACAAACCCAAGCTGAACGCTGCGATGCTCTCAGTGGGGGCCCATGTTTAATTGTGTCCATCTGTAGGATGTCTGGGTCACTGACTTTGCCGCCTAACACGGTGCCCAGCGTGATACTCACGGAAGGAAACAAGGAAATAAGGAGTTCAACCAGAGAGGGAGTGATGGGGCTTGTCCCATCCTGTATTGTTTGCTCTGGTGGACACGTGGCGACACTTGTCTTTGGTCTGACCCCCCTCACATAAAAACACTTACACACAGAGAGGGGCTCGCCGTCACTGTTAAGTGATCTGTAAATAGATTTGTCATTCTCAGGTTCAGTCAAACTGCTGCCTGTGGTCTTACACGCATGTTGATAGACTGATGAAAAGGTACTAAGAAATAAAGCACCTACTGTATCAGGCGTTTGGCCCTAAAGCACCGAACAGGCGTTTGGCCCTTGTAGTCTATTGAGTTTGCTAATGGTGGATATATACCAGGCAGGTCCAGGCGTGTCCTTTAGTTCTAATGTAGAGTTTATTTCCAGGACATCAATGAGTACCAAATCATGACCAATCAGGAATATATTCGCTGAGAAGTAAAAAACGGATAAACTGGGGTGCTATATATATTGGAGTGTCTATTCACATGCACTAAATGCATGTGAACCATATGAGACATGTGCGTGTGTGAACGTGAGTGAGTGGGTGCATGTGTGTGTGTGTGTGTGTGTGTGTGTGTCGCTAGTCAACAATATCTCGCCTGTATAATATGAGAATAATCCATTTCAATAGTATAAAAGAACTCCCGACAATGGCAGAAAGATACCCAGTGTTCTAACTCGGTCTGGGAACCATCTAACCTCTTTGACTTGTTTCTGCGTCTCGCACTATTGAACACTGAGCGCTCACAACACGTCTTCAAAACAACCCTAAAGGTCCACACGGAATATATAAACGTACGTCTAAACAAGAACTCATTACTATGCAATGTGAACTCCATGGCCCGACACAACATTGTGATGTGGATGCAATACAGGCGTTTCTGCAGTATGTGTATTTGTGATTTGTTGGGAACAGAGAACATCTTAAGACACATAGTACTAAATATTGTTCTCCCTCTGAGGGGGAAGGGTGGCTTGGACAGTGGGTCTCTTGTGGGGCATATGCATGCATGCACCCCCAGACACTGCCGGGCCTCCTCCCAACTGTCCCCATCACGTTTGAGTGTAATCGATATTGTGGTTACTGGAGGTTGTGGTGGCTGATTCAAAGAAACAAGTGTCTAAATTGAAAGTGTTCTATACATACGTCCCGGAACAGAAGGCAGTAAGTGGAAGGGCGGATGCTTTTTGTCTAAGGGGGGACCATATAGGTTAGGGGGACAGCCGTGGGCTTAGCCAAGAAGTTCAGAGAAACTGCAGAGTTAGTTAACTGGAGGTTGAAGGATGGATGGCAGAGATAAGGAGTTTGGCAGCATGCCCAAAATAGAGGAGGGAAGACATGCCTGTAGAGCACAGAGGGGAGCAGTTATCCACTTGGTTTTAATCAGACGGGCAATAACACGAGTGCATAACATTTTATGCAAGTATCTGTCTTTTTTCTCCCCCGCTCACCACCACCTGGATTTTAATTTCAAGGCATTACTCATTAAGATGAGAGTGGTATACGAGGACCGGCAAAACTACAAGCGCTGTGCATGCTGTCTGTCCGTGCATGGGGTGTCTGGACAAAATTAATTGACTTTTCATGTTTTAATACAATACCTTTTTAAGATAAATAATGGGTTTTGTTCTCGACCAGAGAGATGAAATGGGAGAGATTCTTCAACATTCAACTTTTAGTAATATTTCTTAAAATTTAAATACGTGTATATTATTTTCATTGTTGATTATTTGCACAAAATAAAGTAAGCATACAGTATACTGTAGATACACTTTCAAACGATCATCTCAAAGTACTTAATTATTATGTATGTATGTTAATTTATTTATATTGCATTACCTTGAAGAACTAAGTGCAACAATGTACTGGTGATGTTTACAGTGTCATGTAAGAAAAACCTTCTGAACTTTCTTTGTGAATTTCTTCCAATAGCAAACTGATGTCCTTGTGCCAGACTGTTTGAGGTACTGTAGATTTGTTGGCTAATTTGCACCACTGGTGCAACCATCATGTCACACAAAATGCATCCAAAAGTCTAAGATGTTTTTGTGCACAGTTACATTTTGGGACCGTACCATTAGCATTAGAAACAAGTAGATTAATTGGTACTTTTTTATATTTTTTTATCCCACGATTTTGTAACCCATTTTTCACCCCTGTGTCAATCATCTAATGTGATCCTGGGCTCTACACACCCTCCACCAACGTAGTCCCCATATATGGGGGACAAGGGGAGAGCAACGGACTTGAACTCATGCTTTTAATTGGTACTCCTGAGGAGGACAGCATTTGTTTATCGTGTGATTTGGAAGAAATCACTTTTTGTTTTACTGTACACTATACTTGTACAATGAATTGACGTTGAATAATATTTTGTAAAATGTCAAAAGTTAACCTCTTTCGGTTAGATGATTATGTCAAACTTGTGTTTTAGGAAATGTCTTTTTGTTTTAGCAGATTGTACACCTATGCAATACTGATGCAAATTATCTATTTTATATGTTGTGTCCTTGTCTATCTACAGTATCTTGTTTCATATAGTTACTGACACCAGCATGCCTCAATGATTGGAGTGAACCACCTGATCACCAGTGTTAATTCTTTTCAGAATATTTTGATTTAGTCTTTTGAATAACACACCATTTAGTCTTAGTTCTATTTAGTCTTCTGAAAAACCTTAGTATTTTAGCCTTTTAGTCTTAAAGTCTTAATGCAATGTTAATTTTGCAAGAAAATATTTAGTCTAATGCTTAGTCTTTTGAACATCACACCACTTCTTATAGTCCCGTTTAGTCTACTGAAAAACCTTTCAGTCTTTTGTCAACAAAATTAACACTGTTGATCACTATATATACAGAAATGAAGTCGTCTTCTTCTGTAGTTGTTTTAAGGCGTGGCTCTGTAGGAGGCAAGCTATCTTGCTTTTACTCGACTGATCATGATGATCCGAATTGAAAATAAACGAGAGAAACGCATCGAAAATGTGAACACTTAAAAAGAGAATCCATGCGTAACCACATTTAGGAGTGACCAACCGTAGCGGCATTAGCATGGACTATTTTACCATGATACACTCCCCCCACGGGATCATCAGCTCGCCACTCCGAGGGGTACCAAACATCCCGTAGTGCATTATGTGCGCCCTCATAGGCGTAATTGAAACTGAAAATGTTATGTTCCACTCTGGCGCTTCCCTAATAGGCCACCACTGAGTGACCAGCCTCGTGAGGCAATTACAAGCCTTACACCTCACGAGCATAGATGAGTCTTGACAGAAAGGGGAGGGGGGGGGGGGGGGGGGGGGTGTTGGCCAGTCAAGAGCAGCACTCTTCTTATCGGGACCACAAGCTGCTTCCTTAACTGGAGGAAGGTGAATCCTGGCTGTCTATTTTTAGATACAAACCCCCACCACACACACACACACACACACACACACACACACACACACACACACACACACACACACACACACACACACACACACACACACACACACACACACACACACACACACACACACACACACACACACACACACACACACACACACACACACACACACACACGCCTTTATGTTTCACACTGATCTAGCTGCATGAGGGATCAGACCTCTGGCAGGTGTGACAGTGAGAGGCTCTGCTTTGCTGGCTTCGACTCTGATGCCTCTGAATCATAACAAGCTGCCGAATGAGGACAGTGAGACGAGAATGCATGCCCATTTATTCAGCTGCACGGTCGAAGAAGAACACACAGACCAGCTTCAAGTTTCCCCCAATTTGCGCTTCGTGCCCAACGCCACATGAAGACACTTCATCGGGAGGCAAGCATTTATTAACGTCTCCCGTGTAGCTACTGTACAAATATAAAAGAACTGTAGGGGTTCGGGTTCGTCCGGCCCTTTGCAGCTGTACAGCTCTGTGGAGAATTAATTAGAAGAGATGGAAAAGGTGGCCGTGGAAAGAATCCAGGATACTGTAGTACTGTATGTGTTCTGGTTCAGAACTGTAACTGTTAGCCCCACTATTAATAGCACAAAAGTTTAAAACGATATTTTATAAGTTCACTAAAGTCTCCCAACCTTTTAATAATATAGCCGAGCTCTACATCTTAATGACAGCCAGATGCTCATGTTTACAAATCACACTGCCCAAGAGAAGACAACATGTGATATCTTACAATTGAGAAGAATTTCCCTTTGGTGGAAGGCACACAGAACATTATGAATTGCATACTACAGTAAACAAAATGGGGCACAGATATTTAGGTAGCCTATAGCGATGCACCAAATTATGAATGTTTTTTTTTCTCAAATGAATGTGCCTATAGCTTGGATTGACCTTAAAGAGAACTCAAAGCTATAAATCCTATTTTAGTGAAATAATTAACATCAGCAATGAAATATAAAAAGCTTTTGTTTTGTTTTGTTTTGTTTTGTTTAGTTTTGCTACCCACAGTAAAATGCACCACTGATTATTTCTCCTGGACTAGAAATAATGGCAAATTAGGACATCTGCAAAAATAATGAGTAATAAACACAAATGAGATGACGAGCGTATTTTAACAGTCCCCCATGAGAGGACAGCCAGTGCTATTAAGCATCTGTGTCATTAGAAACTTTTGGTAATGGGCTATACAAAAACAGCATAATTATATATAATCAAGCTCACTATACTGATTTAGAAGGCATTTGTAGAATCAGCCTCAGGTCTTAAAGGACAACTTTAGTTTTTTTCAACCAAGGTTCATGTTTTAGGTTGTTATTAGAGAAACTAAAAGATGAGTGTTATCTTGTTGCTTTCTTTCGTTTTAGGGATTTTAGCTGTTTTGTACAGGGGGGCGGGGGCATTCGAGCATGGTGCTAAATATGTATTTTTTTACAAAATATTATGGAGATTTCTTTTTTTATTATTTACTATAGCCCTAATAAACCCCAGGAAATTACATCTGGCCACAAATACATCACAGGATCTACTGAATGTGAATGTAGCCTACTGGGGGGAAGCCACACTGTGTGTCATAGGCTCAATGTCAGTTTGACACATTCAGTAGATCTCGTGATGTTTTGTGGCCAGATGAAATTTCCAGGGGTTTATTAGGACTATAGTAAATAATTAAAAAAGAAATCGCTATAAAATGTAAAAGAAAATACATATTTAGCCCCATGCTCGAATGCCCCCGCCCCCCTGTCAAAAACAGCTAAAATCCCTAAAACGAAAGAAAGCAGCAAATGAAAAAAAAATAACACTCATCTTTTAGTTTCTCTAATAACAACCTAAAACATGAACCTTGGTTGAAGTTGTCCTTTAACACTTACAGCACAAAACACGTGTGAGCACGTCATAGGATACCCGATCATATAGTCTCAATGACGTGTGAGGACGTCTTAGCGACGTCCTAGCGACGTCCCAGCGACGCAAGAATATTCAGAATTTTCCTATTTTTTTTTTTTGGCACTTTGCTTCCCTCTGCCGTATGCTAACGCTCAGTGCAACTATTAGCTTGTTATTGACTCCCACGTTAGCGAGACGGAAAGAATGACTCGTAGCTCCTAATCCAGGGCGCTCTCCGTGGTGATGAATAGAGCGATATGCTGGCGCTTATTTTCTGCTCCTCATCCGTCTCTCCCGCAAAATATGAACGCTTTTTGGAGCGTAAAACAATATATTAAGATGATCGGGGATGTTGAGGTCACTTTGTAAAGTCAACTTTTTTAGGAAAGTGTTTCCGGTTCATGGCTTTCAAAGTAAAAGCGATCAGACACCTCCGGTATTCTACAGCCTATATTTTGAAGGCAGTCGGCGTACTCAATGTGTTAAAGGAGCATGTTTTTGAGCCAATGTTTTTGCTTGTTTGACCTATTGATTTGTTGTTTCTTTAAAGGTTAAAAAAAAACAATAACACAAGACAAAAAAAAAATAGAAATAAAATAAACAAATACAACTAGAAAAAGTGCCCTTCTGGGCACAGGTCTCCACCAGGATAGGAATGTAGGACATTGCAGCTTGCCTTCATCTGGTGGTTGGATAAAAGGGCAACAAAAGTAAATTATCCACAGATCCGTGCAGTTAGAGGTAAAAACACTTTTCGGCCAGTTATAGCGCCACCTTGAGGCTGAGTTGAAATTGTTCATGTGGCATTTCGTCCTCGGCCTAGTGGGAATGTGCGTGCACAATTTCACGGAAATCACGCAATGTGTTCATGATTAGCAGCATTTTGTTTGAAACTGAGCACTCCTGTGAACTTTGGAAGCCAATCTTAACCAATCAGGATGGAGTCTGAGAAATCTGAAAGACCGGTTTCGTTGAATGGCTCTAGAGAGACTGTGTACCAATTTGCGCAATGTTTGGACAAAATCTGTAGGTGTACTGTGCAAAAACTTGTTTTGCACAAAGCGGCCTCCTGGTGGCGCTATAACAGGCCGTTCTGGAAAGTTTGGGGCAGAGGTTCATCGTTGGCATCCAGGGAGTGTGTGTGCAAAATTTGGCATCGACCGGGTTAACAGTGGCCGAGATTAGCTGCTCACAGACACACGGACGGACGGACACACGGACAGACACACGGACGGACACACGGACGGACGGAGTGCAAAACATACTCTCCCCCCATGCCTTCGGCCTGGTGGAGACAATAAAACTACATTTGCATGGTTACAAGTGGACACAGCTCCACTTACGCCAGGGCTCCACTGGGCGCGTCGCGTCTCCGTCGCGTCCTGCTCGTGTCATGACAACGTCAACGTCACGCTAGAGGTGCTCCACCGCGGGCATTTGAAAACTGCGCATCAGCAACATTCTTTTATGTTGCTGTCAACGCGTGCGTCAAAAAACGAACCGGGGCAATTTTTTTGTCACCGAACGCAGCACAAAGCAACGCAACGCGGGCAGTGGAGCCACCCTCCATTGATTAAAAGGGAACATTCCCGACGCTGACGGAGACGCGATGCAGACGCGACGCAGACGCGCCCAGTGGAGCCCTGGCGTTAGGCAACCGGAAGGTTTAACAAAAAGCAAGCAGAAAAATAAGCCATTCCTAATTTCCTACTGACAAGTTCCCAAAGCATGCCATACATGGGTTTCATTCTCTTTTCCACCAAATATTTTATTTTGTTTACTTATTTTCCAGAATTAGTTTTTCCCAAACTTCCAGGAAGGAAACCATCCCCATTCTTTTCAGTGTGGTATAAAAATCAGCTTGGTGAGACTTGAAACCTATACTTGAGAGGTACAGTATTTATTTTGTGTGGCACTCTCACATCACGTATACGGCAAAACTGAAATGCATAACTTCTCCACCATATTGCCACTTTTCCAGTCCTTCCTCCTGAGGTCTGACTGAGCCAAACACAGAATCAGGTTTAATTGTCACATCACGGATTTTCAAAGTAAAAGAGTGGGTGAAATTATAGTTTCTGTGCATACTTGCCATCGTATCGTTTGCGTTTCCATAGAAAGGGAGGAAGAAGAAAGGGGGGGGCGGGGAGATCAAGAAAGAGATAAGGTCATAAAATCTACATAATGTACACATACAGTAAACCTGAGATAGGTGCGTGAGCAGAGCAGCAGGTGTATACTGTGCACTACTTACAGTATACCTTAACTATACGTTAGTTAAAGATGGAGTGCCGTGATTTTTGCATAATTTTGCAAAATGTGTTCATGAGGTACAGTAGGCCTACTTCCACTGCACAAAAAGCATGGAACACGGATGTATATAACAGGAAACTCCTCTTTTCACGCAGTGTTCATTAGACCCCTTGGTGTGGTTGTTATGTGCAATGCTGTCTCCCCTTTGTATAATAGGGTTTCTTCCTGGAGGCTGAAACCCCGACAGTCAAACGTGCCAATGAAATTAAAAAAAGAGAAGATGCTTGAAAGATTCCTGTAGGCTTTGGGCAGTTCAAATCAGAGCAGAGCAGAGAAAGCCTTTTCTCTCTCCACCAAAGTTGCTATTAAACTAATCTCCTCATCCTCCGCAATTACTCCCACAAATCTGGACCTGTCACTTTCAGCAGGATATGGAGTGAAGCAGAGAGTGATGTGGACAGAAAGGAGAGAGAGGGGGGGGAGCGCGCGCGCGCGAGAGAGAGAGAGAGAGAGAGAGAGAGAGAGAGAGAGAGAGAAGGTTCTGATTAGGTGATTGCAGGAAGGAAGATGCTTGAAAGATTCCTGTAGGCTTTGGGCAGTTCAAAGCAGAGCACGCGCGCACACACACACACACACACACACACACACACACACACACACACACACACACTAGATCATATTGAATTGGGGCAAAGGGGAGGACAGCTAGCGTTTTGACAAAATGTGAATTGGGTGAATATGACATATTTCTTTATTTTCTCCCCATTCTCTCCCCCCCCCTCTCTCTCCCTCTGAACAGGGTCCGTGTGTGAAGGAACATTAGCCACCCAGCGCTCTCAGACACTCATCACTCTGAGAGCCCTCCAGCGATGGCACAGCACAGCGTCATCCCAGCGGTGACCTTGATTGATTGGAGCCAAAGACCTCGCAGCCCTTTCCTAATAAGCACTAATGACTTTTAATGCATGACTTCTAATAGATATGTTCTAACCGCAGCATGGATATATTGCCACGTCCAAAGTCTGTTTTTCCAATTCATTTATCCGTTTAGGGAGTGCTAAATGGCGCCGGCGTTCGGTTCCGCTCCACTCTGACAGCCTGCTGCCGGGTCCACTCCACTTCTTTGGCTCGTTGTAAAGAAAAGGCCAAAGCCACAGTCAGTGTGACATTATCCCAGTGTGGCCTAATCAGAGCATTGTTGCGATAGCGCTGCTATGCTACGCTGTGCGGGCGCCGTTGACGTATTGATATTCTGTGACATTTTAATTCTGGACTTGTGTCTGACTCCAGATGTACTGTATTATGGTGTCTGTCCTTTCATTAACACATTCTGTACGGGAACCCCTTTTGGTGTTTGAAGCATTCTGTTATACTTTAGCAATTGAAAAATAGCAGATCTACAAGCTCATAGTTTGTAGATCTGAAGAAAAAAAAATCGTGAAAATGTGCCTCAAATCTTTGAATATATATTCTTTCAGAGCGAACATTTTTAACTCAAATCTTTGCTTCTGGGGGGTCCCTGGAACAACATATTTTCAGATTACCGATTACATATAATTTTTGGGGGCCTTGACATGAAATATTGAGCACCACTGACATAGAAACATGAGGTTTTTCAGAAAACTGTCAGGATTTAGAAGACATTCGTAGAATCGTTCCCAGGTCAAAATGGGTTAAAAAGGCACGTCGGCGACACAATGATATTTCTCAGAAGGTAATTTACTTCACAGTGTGAATGGCCAAGCAAATCAGCTAATTAGTCTGCCCGCCTCTTTGCTATGGTAGTGTCTCCATTAGAATGCAAGCTATAACGCATCTTATATAGAAAGTAACACTCACAGTACAAGTTATTCAAAGGCTGAAAATGGAGGCCATGAAGCAGAATGTAAGATGAGTCGATGAATGCGTTGGGGGTATATTTCATTTCCTTTATCTGACTGACGGGTTTTCATGGAAAAGCGTGACCTTATACACCACGGCTGAGTGATTCTGCTGTATGAATCACACACACCGTCTGTCCTGGTTTATATAATGCTATTGATCACAGAGAAGATGTAACCTGCGATTCGCCAATGAAGATGGACGTCATATTTCACATGCTGTTCAGTTAAAAGGCGAGGATACGATACGTTTCTGTTCTCTCTCTCTTTCTGAAGGAATGCTTGGAATGAAAGCAGACCCTTGAATAATTTCTGTCTTGATCTTCAGAAATATAACCCCCCGGGATCTATAGAGAAAATGTCAGGAGGGGCTTAGCTGTAATCCAATCATTTATTAGTTTCTGTAGGCCTATCCCTTATTACTAGCTCGTCAATACGGTGTAGATCCCATTTACCGACTTTTCCTGACAATAATGCATTTTTGAACTGGGCTCTCTGGTGTTGTAATACAATGGTGAGATGCCACCACCTCCTGTGGCGCAGGGCGCAGAGAGTGGCCATTTGGGAATTGGAAGGTTCAAGGTTCGATGTCCAGTTCTTCCTGGCTACCTTTGTGAGCGGTCATGTTCTTGAACAAGGCAATGAACCCAGGCGAGAAGGTCGGTATCTCGCATGGTTGCCTCCACTGTCTGTGTAAAACGGTGAAAGTAACAAAGGTGTAATAGAAATGCAGACCATTCGCCATGCCAGCAGTGTTGGGCAAGCTACTGTACTCCAGTCTCTAGCTTTGTAACTGAGGAGATTTGGTGACTGAACACGTGGCCGTGTAAATACTACAAATTAGAATTATGAATAGAATTATGGACAATTCTCTCTGAGATGGACAATCTCTCTTTGTAATGGACAACTGCAGTAGGTATGGGACATTATCAATTAATTGTTTATTTGGTAACCTTATCGATTGATTAAACGGTTAGTTTTTGTTTAGCGGTGTTTAAAAAAATAAATCTGAGAATCGTAATTTCCCTCAATGTCTTACTTTTTTTTTACTGATAAAGCAAGAATAGCCTACAAAAGGCATATTATATTCCTTAATCAAATATTTATTTGACCATTTGAGATACGGCACCAGGCAATGGCATCTTTTATGAGGAATAAAATCACACCCGTCTCTCTCTCTCGCTCTCTCTCATTAGCAGGCAACAGTGCAGCACTATCTCGCTCTCTGTTTCTGCAGTCATAACTCATCTGTTGTGCTATTTTATGTTGATGTGCCACTGAAAATTGCTCTGCCTTGCCTAGCTTCAGATCTTTTGTCGAGCTATAACCAGCTACAGGAAATATTGAATAAGAAAATTAAATTTAATTCAGAAAGTAGTGAAGCTAAGCTACCCACAAGCTGCTGGGAAATGTAGTTAAGCTAGTAGCTCAGCTACTTATTGCCAAGCTGCAGCCCAACACTGCATTTCAGATAGTGAGTGCATGGAATCACACAGAAAATCCTCTATACCTCCTCCTCCTACTACTAGTACTACTACTACAGAACAGATACACCTGGGACTGGTGCTCTCACCGCTGCGGCTATACTTCTAGCAATTTGTTTTACAACTCAAGCTAAAAAAGGAAGTCCAAAGCATATGGGGCCAAAGCAATCAAACCTGCACTGCAATCTCAGAGCTGATTATCCAATTAGATAAGAATAAGCAGATGGCCATAGGAAGGACAGCTGCTTTCAGAGTTTCCCCCACGCTTTTCTGTCTGTCTGTCTGTCTGTCTGTCTGTCTGTCTGTCTGTCTGTCTGTCTGTCTGTCTGTCTGTCTGTCTGTCTGTCTGTCTGTCTGTCTGTCTGTCGTCTTTTTGAGGGGCTAGGCTAGCCCCTAGCTCCTATGCCCAGTTTTCCAGGTCTGTGTGAACACAAACATTTGCTTGTGATTGGCTGAACACCTCATACAGCGATGATTTGATTGGCTGAACACGTATATTACGAAGATAAAAGTGAGGGCAGAAAAGTGAAGATGCCAAAAGTGATTGGCCGGAATGACATGTGTGATGATTTGATTGGCTGAGCACTGTAGTAAACATGCCCTCAAATATCTCCACTCATCTGAGTGGACTGGACCTCTGTCCATATGCGTATAAGGACATCGTCCAGGGACCAATGTTTCACTGCGCAGGACACCACACCCGGAGAGATGAGGCAACTCTCCGTCTAAAGTTAAAAACACATTCACCAACATATTTGGAATTAGCGGACCCATCATTTTGGTGATGGATTGGCTGGAAGTCGCCTGTAGGTCTGAGGCAGATAGAGGAGCCAGGGCCTCAGCTGTACCCAAAGGCCTCGTAATATCTGACCTCTGATCCCGCACATTTACAGCAACGTTATTTGGAAAAGAGCTGACTCTTCTCCCTTTCTCTGACAAATTGACCTACTAGCGTCCACTAGTCTGGTCAACAGGAGACCAATGCTTCAAAGAGGGTGATGAATAACACCAGGTGTCGAGACTCACACAACAAGGAACTCCGTCCCTCTGCAAAATCTACATGGGAAAGTAAAGATACAACCACATCAAAGGGATTACTTGTGATTTCACCCTGGGAACTCTAGAATACAGGAATTCTCAACCTATTAAAATATAGTGTACTGTAATCTACTGTTTAACTACCTCCACTCCTCTCATACCATATCTCTTTCTGTCTTCCCCCCCCCACTCTATATCTGTCCCTCTCACGTGACAGCACCAGTGCATGCGGAAAGGGGGCGGAGCTTACACTGGGCAGAAAGGTTTAACTAGCAATACCCACCACGGGAAAGTTAGTTTTTATTTGGGTTCACTCCCAAGCAGTGTTTTACTTGTTTTGTGTAAAGTTTGAACCAATTATTATTTTAAGTTTTAAACCTACCTCACCGAGGCAGTGTATTTCGTTACTTTTTGTTGTTTGCTTCGATTTATGCTAGTAATAGCAATTTGGGATTGCAGAAGAAATCATTTGAAATCAACCAGACCAAGGGCACTCGTTGACTTACACTCCAAGACTCTGACGAGAGTTAATGAAGAAAGGTAAAGCTAGTAGCCTCTGTGTTTTTGTTTCAATCCAATCGAACTGACTTTGATAACACCAAACTTGAAGCTCAAGGAGAGCCATCGGGGGAGACGCGCGCGCCGACACTTCAATCAGTCTAAGGCATTTGCTAGCCTGGATCAGAACCGTGACATCTGTTCTAAACTAGGAAAAGTGACATTTGCCTTGCCGGAGAAGGAAAGGAGAAAAAGTGACATTGCTGTGCTAGCGAAGTTGCCCACGCCCGGTGAAGAGGCTTTGACCGCTGAAGAGAGTTGCTTTGCGAGCGAAAAGGGAAAGTGACATTTTGCTATTGCGAGCGAAAAGGCTCTGTCCGCCGAAGACCACACGGAGAAGTTTTGAACCACAGAGGAGAACCAGAGACGCACCATATTGCCAAACTCATTACCACACCACGTCTAAAGGTCTGTGTGCTTTGATTTAATGTGGTTTTGGCCAAAGAGAACGAGTCCATGACATCTGTGATTCTGTATATCTCTCTCTCCTCTTTCAATACCAAGTTATACACGACCTGTTGTTTTAAAGTAAATTTCATTTGTATCAGTCTCGATATAATAAACAGAATTGGTTGGAAATCAATGGTTATATGATTGTGTTACTGTACTAATGTTTGATATAAGCAAGCGACACTGCAAATGATCAAAGAACTAGGTATTAATCTTGCCTGGCCACACCAGAAGACGTTGTGTATTTGTAACCATTATCAATTCATTCTTAGTGGTTATAAATATCATAATTAATCAGGCATAATTGCTACATAATGGAGGCACTGCTGAGATCAATATGCAATCGTTTGATATTAAATATTGTACAGTAATATTTATCTAAAAAAATGTTTTGAGAAAAACGATTTTTTTTTCCTTCTTCCTCTACAACAAATATTATTTTGTTTGGATATATTTATGTATCCAACACCACTTAAGAAAGCTACCTAAGTGGTATTAGAAGCAAAAGGACTGGACGGTCTAACCAGAACTATGATCATTTTGCATTCTTGAAAAATAAAGTATAGATTGACGATTAGCGATCATAACCACTGGAGCCAGCAACAGTTAGCTTAGCGCCGCTAAGCAGAAAAACACCAGGCCCCAGTGTTGTGTTTAATCATAAATCGATCGCTAATCGTTGAAATAACTTGTTTGCAAGAATTATAGACCCTGTAAAGCGTTAACGTATGTTTATATATTGAAATATATATATTAGCGACATAACTGAACAACAACACGTGAGGTTCAGTCTCAGTGACATCCATTTCTGTTAGCCTGTATTCTCTGAACAAAGCGGCCGCGATTTCAGAATTTTATCTCCAGTGCAAGGCACTGTACTATTTAGAGAACGTCGCGTTGCAACGTGATGTCCTTTAATGGATAATATATACAGACAACGCTAAGTGAAATGTTTGTGAAACTGTTTTAAATTGTATCGCGTTAAAAAGAACTACAATTTAACTTCCATTTTTGTAGTGTTTAAAAGGTAAACACCATTTGTAAACTATCACCCGGAAGCTATAGCTCCCTAAAGGTGCGCGCGCAACTAATCATCACGTGACGCAACGTCCCTACGTCATCGCGTGACACGCCGTTACCACCGTGTTAGTAAACAGCCAGAAATTTGGAAAAAACCTGCCCCCTCTTGGTCAAGCAGTGACATCGCATTGGTTTGACCACCAACCAGACATTTCTTATCCTCTGGCGCCCTCCGTGGCTTTCTTGTGACAACACCGCAGTTTCAGACTTGGAAATCTGAAAAGAGTTTTGTGTTATAACGCCTCCTCTGGTTGGACGGAGGCATAGCTTGAAAAATAGCAATTAGTTGACAGGAACAACCCATTCTGTCGGATGAGAGGTTTTGAGAAACAAAGTATTCTGCTTTCAAATATAAAGAACTGGATTAACATCTTTTAAAGTAATCTTTATTATCTCAGAAGTCAGGAACTAATATATAACCTTTGTAACTCACCCCTTTTAACCAACAGAGGATTTAATTCAACAGCATTTGATTAAGTCTGCTGAATTAAGGCCAGCTTGAAAACTGTATGCACCAGACCCTAAATAGGAAACTACCAGTTGGATTTAAATTAAATAAAGTAGATCGATTACGATTTGAATTACATTTTTAATTTATTTTATTGATTCAATTAAATAATTTTTTTTTTTCTTCCAATAAATTTTTTTTTTTCGATTAATAATTTTTTTTTTTGTTGATCAATTAAATTAAAATAAAATTTTTTTTTTAAATTAATTTTTTTTTGATTTGATCAATTAAATTAAAATATTTTTTTTTTTTTTAATTGATTTTTTTTTTTTTTTTTTTTGATTTGTTCAATTAAATTAAAATAAATTTTTTTTTTGGATTAAAAAAGTTTTTTTTTTAATTGTTGTCCAATTGAATTAAAATAAATTTTTTTTTTTTTTTTAAATAAAGTTTTTTTTAATTTTCAATTACACACATCCAACGACTGGTGTAAAATAACAGTACAAGCCATCCCCTGTTTGAATAAAGACAGTCTTGACTAAAATAGGTGAGTGAAGTTTGGAAATTTTAAACAAATTTCTAAATTTTAATTAACTAAAACCCATCAAGAGCTACTATGTCTGACGACGGGGAAGAGGTCGACCCTCAACCAGACGCTTTTGATATAATGCAAACCGTTCTTGGTCTATTGTCTGGTGATCTAGACCAGGCGAAGGGTGACCAGATGAAAGTGGCCACGGAGGAACAGTTGTTAGAAGAGGTGAAGAACTTAAGGGGACAGTTGACATCTGGCGCAAAGAAGGCAGATGTCAACAAAATTATTCAACATCTCTTACTAAGCATGAATCGTTTCTGTAAAATCCAAGACACGGCGTTTTCAACAGCTCGTAATAGCCTCGAGAATATCACGGTTCAACTGAGACATACTGCAGCACGTCTATCTTTTTTGGAAAATAAAACCAAGGAGTTGGAGGAGACGTGTAATGCACACCAGGTAAGTCTGACGGAAGAGTCACGTCGAGCTACAATGTCGGCAGACATGAATCGTCAAATTCAAAGTCAACTGGATGAACAGACTGCTAAATACGCGGACTTGTACACCCAACATACTGACTTAAAAGACGCTATGGATGAAATGCAGGTAACCATGAAGTCAGACGCTCAAGTCATACTGAATAACCGTGCCGAATTAGCGGCATACCATGAGCGTGAAGCCAGGACTGCCACCTTATTGGAAAGGGCAAAGGGCAAAATTTCCAGGCAGTCTGAGAAGATTTTTCGGTTGAAATTGATGCTCTATCCGGCAGAACAGCTAGAATCGGATGATAGCCCGTCCCCTACCTCTGATCAACCAGGAGGGGGCGATCGGCCCGCACGCGAGGGCGGGCAGAGCTATCAACAGGACCCCTCGGTGGGGACAAGTCAGCGTGGCAGTCCCACAACTGAGTCTAGAGTGGGAAACATGCAGAAAGACCCAGTCCCGAAGGTCGCTTTGCGAGCAAGATCTGATGTAAGGGAACCACCCTATGTACCAAAGGTCGAACCACCGTACGCCCAAAAGAGACCTGGGTCACTGCAGGTTAGTGGGCCTTGGCCTCCAGATCCAGGTGTAAGTCAAGCTCCAGTTATGACACCTTCATTACGCCTGCCTGCTGGAAATAGAGGTCCTATGCATGAATCACGGGTTGCTGCCCAACGGCACCGCGAATCTGTACCATACTCTACACCATACCCACCACAGGCACAAACGGGTTTGCCGTACACAGGGGTGGGGTATCGCCCACCGTCCGTGCAACCTGTCCTGCCAGTTGGTATTCCGGGACCATCTGGTCCCTATCCACAATATGGCAGTCCTGTGATAACGTATACACCATACCCCCAGCCAGGGAATTACGCATTCCCTTACCAGACGGTCTCACCATTAACCAACCAAATTTTGGACACCATAGCGAAAAAGATGGAAAAATTCATTCCAGAAGACGGGGAGTCCCCATACACGCAGCTATATTTACACGATCTGGATGCCCGGTTATCCGACTATCCACATGCGACCGTAGGCCAACGACTGTACCTAGTAAACGCTACAGCCAGTCCAAAGGTTAGGCAATTCTTGTTAAGACTGTCCCCCAACATACTGGCAGATTATGCTTTAATTAAGCAAGCCATATTTGTGGAGTATACTCCCCCGAACCACCTTGGAAGCCCAACCTTGGCCATGAGCTGTAAACAAAAGGCCGGTGAAGCCGTGAACGCCTTCTATAATCGTTTACACGGAGTCTACTTTGGGCAAAGACTAGACCAAGGAATGGAAAATGAGAGATCCTACAGGGAACTGTTTATAACAAACATGCTAGCCTCTATAAGAACGCCGTTACGCAATAGGATCAGAGGGGACACTACGACCGACCAGGTAAAGGAAATCGCGAATACCGTCCAGTTGGAGAATAAGACCGACAATCCAAGGTCGTCAACCCCAAGTAGGGAGGTTTTGACAGTTCAGGAGCTTGAGGGGGCACATGCTGAACCATCCAATTCCCGCTACCAACAACGTAGTGATGCTCGTTCCTCCTCTCGGTCACCTACTCAAGACCGTGGCACGCCACCACCTCCTTATAGAACAATCCGCTTCGACGACGATGACAGGACGTCACGGCCCTATGGGGGTAGATCTCCGTCGCCCCGTTCCTACCATAGAGACGGAACGGCGCGCACCACTGGTGAAAGAACTGTGCCCCTGACGGAGCGAGTAGTGGTCGACCTGATAGGTGAGATAACTACATTAGCTACCACCATGCGACAAGCGGCGGAGGCAGTGAAAAGCGCTCAACCAAAGACTCAAAAGAAATGGAAGAAGACCAAAGGTAAGTCTGGGACACCCCCACGAAATAGGTCCCCTTTTAATCCACCCGATGACTCAAAGGATAAAGATCCAAAAAGCGTTCTGTACATACAACCGTTCCCATCGATTGAATGTACTACCATTGGTAATAAGACAGAACCAACTTTGCCACATGGTGTCCTGGATATACCAACCATGGTAGGCTCTGAGTCGGCTTGTTTTAACCCTAGGGACTTGGTCTCTTCAGACACTCCTTTCTCTCTTTCCATCGGAAATCCTTACGCTGTCCTGACCCTGGAAATGGACAATGAGCGCAAGTCAATCTTTCCGGAACCTGGTACAGTTCCTCCGTTCGTACAGTTGCTTTCCAACCTGACAGCCCGAGGCGTGGCAAGAAAACTCTATCTTGAAATCACACTTGAAAACACCCTGGTCCACGAAGGGTTGGTAGACACCGCGGCGGATATTAGTTTAATGTCCATGGATTTATTCAACGTCCTCCAAGACCGTTTGAGACAGGCCGATTGTACACTCAAGTTGTGTTCAAAACCCATCAAGCTCCAAGCTTACGCCACAACGGTGACTCAGGTCGAGAAGTTTGCTATATGCCACCTGAGCATTGGGAACGAAGAAGTTTATCATCCCTTCTATATCAGCCAGATAAACACGGTTCCTTTGCTGCTTGGAATAGACCTTTTAAACCGTTTCGGCCCACTCATTGATGTGCCTGGTTTAAAATTGTATATGACGGTGCGAACGCCAAGACCTTTAGAGACGGACTTGCCCGTAACGTCTGATTGTCTGATGGTAAAACATCAGACACTCCATGTTCCAGGCTCTCTGCCCATGAGCGCAGGGATACCCAGTGACCCCGTAGGGACCACTAAGGCACCTGACACTTTGGATTCTCCCCGATCATACTTATGCAAGTTAGGAGAGAACCAGACAGGCCATCCTGAAACTTACTGCCCAGCAGTCATGGGTGGAGTACGACTCAACCAGGCACAAGTGACTAACGTAGTCCTTGCACTTTGGTCCGAAAAATCGGCAATTAGCTTGGAACTCTTCGAAAAACTGAGGAGCCTGAGATGGGAGCTTGAATTTGTTCCAAAGTCTTTCCGTTTCCAATTAGGAACGCCACAACCAACCACGGCTATAGCAGAAGGTATCTGCGCCCTCAATTTTGATTGGGAAAGTTTGCACTGCCTGCATGCTTTCCTTGTGGTGCCAGACCTCCCGTGTGACCTGTATATAGGAGCAGATCTCGCCATAAGGATGGCTATAGTGTTAGACACACTGAATGGGATGCTTTGGTCAAGGACCAAGGGACAGACCGCTCCGTGCCGATACTCCATTGGCCAGTTGACTTCGGGACAGACTATTCCTGAAGTTTGCATAACCAGGAACGTAAAAGAGGTCATCATTCCGGCTAGAACAACGGAAGTCTCGATCCAACTTGCTCTCCTTCCAGGACAATGCCTGGCGCAGCCTACCGTGGCTTTTCAACCTTCAAATGTGCTGCTGGGGTTGGGTCTTTCCCTAGTGGACATTCCCATTATGGAGGTGGTTGGCCGAACTTTCTATCTGTTGGTAGATAACTACACCCAGGATGACATTGTCATACCACCTTCTACTCCTTTAGGCTCACTGGTCAGTACTAGGCTGTGTGACTTAGGATTGACCATACCGGTTATAGGAAAACTTCCGCGATTCCTTCAACCATATAGGACTACTCCTGACGCTGCATATACCATGCCCACAGGTCTGATAACTATCGCCTCTCTGTTCCCAATTGAACCAGAATCAGTTGGGAGAATCGGGCTAGATGACAAAGACCATATGGTGATCTACAGCCTAGATGCCTCAGGCCCTACTGTGCCTCAAAGCCCTACCGCCACACCGCCCCCGGGCGAAAGTGAGCCATACCCGGGTTTTGAGTCACAGGTGCAGGAAGTTCTCTCTTCAACTGAAGGCGCTGAAAAGGAAGATATCAGGCACCGTTTCCACCTTTTGCTCTATAAGCATGGCAAGATCTTTGCACGAGACTCTTTAGATTGTGGGAAAACGGACATTCATACAGTCCGTATTCCCACTAAACCAGACGCACCCCCAACCTTTGTCCGTCAATATAAGATCCCACTGGCTTCCCAAGAACCTGTGCGGAAAATTATTGAGGAACTCTTGGAGAGGGGGATAATTCGTCAGTGCCAGTCAGTCTTTAATTCACCTATATGGCCGGTAAAGAAGGCACCATCAGATTCGTGCTCTGAAACTCGCTGGCGCCTGACTGTAGATTACCGAGCTTTAAATAAGCAGGTACCGTTATCCAGATGGCCAATGACGCGACTGGAACAGGAGCTCCCCAAGGTTAGGGATGCAAAATTCTTTACGGCATTGGATATTAGTCAAGGTTTCTGGACGATCTGCGTCGAGAAAAGTTCCCAGTTTCGTCTGGCTTTCACCTTTGGCAACAGACAATTCACTTGGAACAGACTTCCTTTCGGATTTTGTAATAGTCCTCAGGAATTTAATATCTTCCTGAATAAGGCCTGCCCTGATGCTTCAACGCGTGGAACAGTGATCTTTGTGGACGACATATTGATACGAACAAAGACTGCAGAAGACCACTTGACCGAGATTGACTATGTACTGACTCAGCTCTCAACCGCGGGGGCCAAGATATCAATTACAAAGGCACAATGGTTCCGCCAAAAGGTCAACTACGTCGGACTTACGATAGGACCTGGGGGAATCTCGCCTCAGGCCAAGCGGGTCCAGGGAATTCAAGGTCTCAAGGACCCAACCAACCTCACCGAGGTCCGTAGCTTCTTAGGCGTATGCAACTACTCCAGGCAGTTCATTGAGGGCTATGCCGACATTGCGCGACCCCTTACAGAACTCCTGAAGAAAGACGCCCCCTTTGTATGGACGGACGTCCACACTGAAGCAGTAAAAATCTTGAAGAAACAATTATGTTCGGCACCTTGCCTCGCGTATCCTAACATAGACAAGACTTTCTATCTTGAAATAGGCTACTCAGCCCATTGTCTGAGCGCTGGTCTCTACCAGGTCTATGATCAGGATAAGCGTGTGGTGGCTTACGCCAGCAAAATGCTCAGCCCTGCGGAGCAAAAGTTCTCGGACTGCGAGAAAGCGCTTTTCGCGGCGGTCTGGGCTGTAACGCATTTTTCCGACTGTGTCAGTGGACAGAAAATAATTATAGAAACCTGTCATCAACCTGTCTCCTTCTTGAACAGTCAACGTATACGAGAAGGGGTGGTTACAAACGCACGTATTGCAACATGGCTCATGGCGTTTCAGTCCCACAACATCGAGGTACAATATGCCCAGAACAATAGGGCACTTTTGGGCGCGGGACTTGCAACGTGCACAAGATGCACCCAGGGCCCAACGGAGGTTATCAACACTCCCTATGTACCCGTAGCCCTCCTCCCCACGAACCATCATTATTATGATGAAAATGTGTGTCAAGACATGCGCATGGCGTATGTCGACGGATGTTCCTACTCCCACCCAGAACAACGACTGGCAGGTGCTGGCGTGTTGTGGGTTAAGAACGACCCAATTGGACCCCAAGGTTACAAATTGGGCCCCATGACTTCACAATACGCAGAAGTAGCTGCGGTTTTGATTGCTCTTCAATGTGCTGCTAACCATGACGTGCGTGAATTCGTTTTGTGCACAGATTCCAACTATGCACGTTTGAGTTTCACGTGCCATCTACCCGTCTGGAAGCAGAACGACTTTATAACAGCAGCACGCAAACCAGTCAAGCATAAAGACCTTATTATGGCATGCGACCGTTTGGTCATGTCCATGGACATGCAGGTTTACTGGAAGAAGGTCAGAGGTCACTCACGCCTCCCGGGCGCTGACAAAACCTATAACGATCTCGCTGACTCTCTGGCAAAGGAAGCGGCTCTAACGGGTCGTCTCTGGGAATTCCAGGGAGACCAACAAGGCGATATTCCGATCCCTACGATCTCGGTTTTAACGCGTCACCAAGCCGCTACGGCTCGCAAGACTGCAACAGATTCAGATCTTCCAATACCTCCCCCGCGAGCCCGGCGATCAACGTCCGCATCAGTCCTGTCCGAGGATTTAACCTCAGCACAGGCCGCGGACAAGGATATTTCCAGAATGTGTCACATTCTGTCTGATCCCTGTGCACCACCTGTCTCCGCGGACGAAATGGAGGCTTCCTCCGACCTGCGCCAGTTGGTGGCAGTTAAACACCACCTGCATCTGGTCGATGGTCTCCTGGTGTATGTGCCCGATGATTCCCATTCTCCTCGTCTCGTGGTTTCACGGGCACAGAGGGGGATAATGATGTCAATAGCCCATGATCTACCAACAGCAGGCCACAGGGGGGTGAAATCAACTCTGGATCACTTACGACAAGTGGTATTCTGGCCTGAAATGCACAAAGATGTTTCCGACTATGTGAAAGGGTGTTTAACTTGCTGTCAGTTCCAACCCGTTAACCCAAACTTCAGAGCACCACTTCAAAGTAGGGGAGTCACGTTCCCATGGTCACACATTCAGATTGATTGGATGGGCGCGTTTATTCCCTCGTCTAGGGGCTCGAAATACATTCTTAATGTAGTTTGCAACTTCACCAAATGGATAGAATGCTTTCCAGCAAGAAATAACACGGCACAGACAACTGCTCACCTCTTACTCAACCATCTCTTTACAAGATTTGGCCTCCCAGTCTCGATTGACTGCGATAGAGGAACCCATTTTACCGCAGACATAATGAAAGAGATATGGAAGCTGCTGGGAATTAAATGCAAGTTCCATATCAGCTATCACCCTGAGAGCTCGGGATTAGTGGAACGAGCTAATAAAAGTGTAATCACCATCCTAAAAAAGTTCGTAGCAGAAAACCAAAAAGACTGGGACGTCAAACTCCCACTAGTACTAATGGCAATGAGAGCGACGCCCCATACTTCGACAAGGAGTATCGCCTTTCGAGTTAATGACTGGGCGACAAATGACTCTCCCACTACACCTACTGTACCAACCGGGAGACCTCAATCTAGCTACGGCATATACCACGCACCAGTACCTAACGGATCTAAACGCACATTTGAAATATGCATTCTCATTTGCGCAAAAACATCTGCAAGCCACCGCAATAGGACGAAAAGCGTACTATGATAAACAGGCATCGACCGACGAACTGCAGAAAGGAGATAAAGTATGGTACTACATCTTCGTCCCGCGAACCCAAACGGGGGAACTTTCAAAGAAATTCCTACCACACTGGTCCGGGCCTTACGAGATAGTCGAAAAGCTTTCTCCTGTTGCCTATAGGATCCTAATAAAAAGAGGACAAAACCAAATACTCAAATGGGTCCATAGAAACCAAATCCGACCCCACAAGCCGCCCAAGAGATTTGAGAAACCAGACGTGCAAGAATCACCGTCTGATTAAAAGAAATTAACCTCTTAATGGGCAGCACAAGTACCCAATTTAATTGCATGAACCACTAAGAAAGCCATTAATCACGTGTGAATAATAGCATTGTGTAGATTAAACAATGGTCTATTATTATTATCTTTTTCTGTGTTTATGTTTAACAATATAACAACCCACTAATCAAAACCGTTTGTGGTCTGTTCCAGGATGGATTACCTGTTATGTGCAATATTGTGCATGATCATAACCACAACAACGGCACAACCACTGTTCAAATCAGGCCCCGACGCGGGAATAGCCTTACGAGAGCAGCAGGGGCTCCTGATAACCAACTGCAAGACCATCACCCAGAAAGTCTACACACAACTCAACGCCACAATGCTGTACCAAAAACATCTTAGCACCGTTGCCCTCAAAAAGAAGTTGGAACCGGAAGGACAAATCTGGATTGAAGACATCTTACAACACGCTAGCGAAGACATCACTCACATGCTAACCCAATTGGAAAAGGTCACAGTAACACGCGAGGACCTCACGGGACACACCGTACACTCTGGCACTCGCGAAGAACAGAAAAAGGGACTTCCCGTCCGGAAAAAGCGCTTTGTAGGGGCGCTACTTACGGTAGCAAATATTTTCGGTACTCTTTTCAATCTCGGAGCAACAAGCATGAATGCAATAAGTATCAAGACCCTGAGAAAACAAGTCGGTGAAATTCAACGTGACCTCCCTGCCCTCAGACAGGCAGTAAACTTTCAGAGCGATCAAATTCACACTGTCGGGGCAACGCTTAGAGACACCATAATCTTACTAAACTCTCAGTCTGACCTCCTGAATAAGACCGCCCGTGGCATGCTAGCAAACCAAAAACTATTGGGAGTCGACATGGCGCACTCCAGCATAACCAGCATGCTTATGACTGATTTCCTTAGAGAGGTTAGCTCGTCCATAGACTCCCTAGCTATAGGAAGAATTCCTCCTTACCTCACCCCTCTATCCTTGGTGAAAAGAATTATCGAGAAAAGCACCGGAGAAAAACCAAGTGATCTCCAAGGCCACCTTGCCTACTCTTTGGGTGGTGCAATCACCTTGTCAGTAGACCCCCAGAGAGGAGAGCTTGTGTTTCTCCTCACACTCCCCGTAATCGACGAAAAAAACATCTATCGCATGAAGGATGTAGTCAACGTTGGTTCCTGGGAAGGGGACACCCACGTCAGGATCATGACGCCACCAGTGGTGGCATATCATGACACAAGTCCAGGCCTATACCTGGCACCCAATCTGAATCTGTGCACTTTGACAAAAGAAGCCCACTACCTCTGTCCCTCAAAACCATTCATATCCGACTCAACTAACGGGATCTGTGGCCTTCAGTCTATGCCCGACCAGTCAAAATGCCGAGCAGAACTCACCCCGAGGAGCCAAGTCTCCGAAACTCAAGCAGAGATCTTGGGGGACCAGTGGTTAATCCACACCTCCTCTCTAGTGGCCACAGTGCGATATGAACTGCACGACACCTCCACAAAAGTAGATCTCCCGAACCAAACGTTTCTGCTCTATATTCCTGAAAACACTCTGGTTCAAGTAGATGATCTGGTACTGTACCACCTACCAGAGGATATCTACGACTCCGACATAGAAATGTCGGATTTCTTTCAAAACCACAAGGTAGTGATTGATCCAGCCACTGACAAATTGGTCCAGACAGGAATCCAAAAGGTTGATCTCACTGCTTTAGACCAAGCCCTTAAAACTACACCGTACGTAAGCACCAGCGTGCTAACTCTCGTGGGCTCCTCATGGTCCACCCCAGACTCCATGCTGTTTGCGCTTCTAATTCTCAGCTACATAGTGGTAATTGCTGTCACCTGCTGGGCCGTGAGACGTTTCGGTACGTTCCGGATAGCCACAAAAAGGTTGGTCGAAAATCAGACCCTCCTCTCCCGTGACAACCGTCTGAAGGCCACCAATGCCAATGTCACTGAGACCTAAACATCACCGATCCATAACAACTAAAGGCCTTGTGTCTTCATATAAAAATAAAAATCCTCTGTATAACTTTCCATTTTAAAAATGCGCAACTTTTCATGTAATCAAGCTTAATGGTTGCGTCTCCAATTGAGTAAAGTTCACCATTAGTCCTCGTGCACTTAGTATTCACACTACCTCAAAGTCACGTGTTTACAGTATAATCTACCTCACATTCTCTCTCTTTCTTTCACTCTATTGAAGCTAGACATGAAGGTTTAGAATGTTCTCTTTGCCATAAACCATATGATCAAAGTGCATGACATTGAATTAAGTGCTGTAGACCTTTTCGGCCGTCCTTGGTTTCGCCAAAATCAGGAAAGGAAACTTTCATGAGTTTGCCGATGGGGGATTTGTAGTAAACATGCCCTCAAATATCTCCACTCATCTGAGTGGACTGGACCTCTGTCCATATGCGTATAAGGACATCGTCCAGGGACCAATGTTTCACTGCGCAGGACACCACACCCGGAGAGATGAGGCAACTCTCCGTCTAAAGTTAAAAACACATTCACCAACATATTTGGAATTAGCGGACCCATCATTTTGGTGATGGATTGGCTGGAAGTCGCCTGTAGGTCTGAGGCAGATAGAGGAGCCAGGGCCTCAGCTGTACCCAAAGGCCTCGTAATATCTGACCTCTGATCCCGCACATTTACAGCAACGTTATTTGGAAAAGAGCTGACTCTTCTCCCTTTCTCTGACAAATTGACCTACTAGCGTCCACTAGTCTGGTCAACAGGAGACCAATGCTTCAAAGAGGGTGATGAATAACACCAGGTGTCGAGACTCACACAACAAGGAACTCCGTCCCTCTGCAAAATCTACATGGGAAAGTAAAGATACAACCACATCAAAGGGATTACTTGTGATTTCACCCTGGGAACTCTAGAATACAGGAATTCTCAACCTATTAAAATATAGTGTACTGTAATCTACTGTTTAACTACCTCCACTCCTCTCATACCATATCTCTTTCTGTCTTCCCCCCCCCACTCTATATCTGTCCCTCTCACGTGACAGCACCAGTGCATGCGGAAAGGGGGCGGAGCTTACACTGGGCAGAAAGGTTTAACTAGCAATACCCACCACGGGAAAGTTAGTTTTTATTTGGGTTCACTCCCAAGCAGTGTTTTACTTGTTTTGTGTAAAGTTTGAACCAATTATTATTTTAAGTTTTAAACCTACCTCACCGAGGCAGTGTATTTCGTTACTTTTTGTTGTTTGCTTCGATTTATGCTAGTAATAGCAATTTGGGATTGCAGAAGAAATCATTTGAAATCAACCAGACCAAGGGCACTCGTTGACTTACACTCCAAGACTCTGACGAGAGTTAATGAAGAAAGGTAAAGCTAGTAGCCTCTGTGTTTTTGTTTCAATCCAATCGAACTGACTTTGATAACACCAAACTTGAAGCTCAAGGAGAGCCATCGGGGGAGACGCGCGCGCCGACACTTCAATCAGTCTAAGGCATTTGCTAGCCTGGATCAGAACCGTGACATCTGTTCTAAACTAGGAAAAGTGACATTTGCCTTGCCGGAGAAGGAAAGGAGAAAAAGTGACATTGCTGTGCTAGCGAAGTTGCCCACGCCCGGTGAAGAGGCTTTGACCGCTGAAGAGAGTTGCTTTGCGAGCGAAAAGGGAAAGTGACATTTTGCTATTGCGAGCGAAAAGGCTCTGTCCGCCGAAGACCACACGGAGAAGTTTTGAACCACAGAGGAGAACCAGAGACGCACCATATTGCCAAACTCATTACCACACCACGTCTAAAGGTCTGTGTGCTTTGATTTAATGTGGTTTTGGCCAAAGAGAACGAGTCCATGACATCTGTGATTCTGTATATCTCTCTCTCCTCTTTCAATACCAAGTTATACACGACCTGTTGTTTTAAAGTAAATTTCATTTGTATCAGTCTCGATATAATAAACAGAATTGGTTGGAAATCAATGGTTATATGATTGTGTTACTGTACTAATGTTTGATATAAGCAAGCGACACTGCAAATGATCAAAGAACTAGGTATTAATCTTGCCTGGCCACACCAGAAGACGTTGTGTATTTGTAACCATTATCAATTCATTCTTAGTGGTTATAAATATCATAATTAATCAGGCATAATTGCTACAGCACGGAATGTGACGGAAGAGCCCATGAGTTATTCTCTTAACTATGTATGTAGACATATATGTCATAGATAAGAAACAAATACAAATTAGACATTGTACTGTCTTCATCATCTATAATTTACATATTCCTACAGTGATTATCCTTGATGACTAGACTTGAGGAGTTGAGGATAAAAAGGGAGGAGATTAATTGTGATTGGCCAGAATGAGATGATGTATGATGATAAGAGCACCCCTCACTTCACACGGGTGTGATTTTTATTATTATTATTATTTATTTTTTGAGGGGCACTAGCCCCTCCAATACACAGGTTTAATGTTTGTCTTTAGTTCAATGTTTGTTTTGTAAACGCCATTGACAATGAAGGGAAAATGTACGTCATAAATAATGTGCTCATTACGTCATATTGTCTCTGTATTGTTAATGGCGTTTAATGTTTGTGTTGGCACCGTTTGTTTTACATCACCATTACATCACCTAATCAACATGAGTTAGACTTTAATATATTAGCGCCCCTCACCTTTATTTTCTGTCTCTCTCCTATGCACACCTGTGTGTGTGTGTGTGTGTGTGTGTGTGTGTGTGTGTGTGTGTGTGTGTGTGTGTGTGTGTGTGTGTGTGTGTGTGCGTGCGTGCATGTACCACGGAATGTGATGAGTTGATTGGCTGAGCACGGAATGTGATGATGCATGATGATAAGAGCGCCCCTCACTTCACACAAGTGTGATTATTAGCATTTCTTTATTTTTTACACTTTCACTTTCAAGTTGGTGGCTGAGATTGTCAATCTGTCATTCATGGTCTCCTGAACATAATAGTATGTCATATGGAGATGTGGACTCATGTCTGAGCTGTGCAATGAATCAAGAGCTCCATCTAGTGGTAGATGTTTCCCTCATAATATATCCAACAACAGGGGAAGGTAACCTTAGGCATGGGTGCCAACATTGGCACAGGGGAGGGTGGTCACTGGCTGGCACACTGGCATAAGTGTGAGACAGAGAAGTGTTTTATTTAAAAAAATATATATATATATATATTCCAAAAAGTCAGTTCAATGAACCCATTTAGACCCGAGGACAAAATTTAAAAAATGACTTCTAAATCATGAATAAATTTTCTGAATGTTTCTATATCAGTGGTTCTCAATATTTCATGTCAAGGACCCCCAGAATTATATGTATTTGGCTGCCGACTCCCATCTGAAAATATGTTGTTCCAGAGCCCCCCCAGAAGCAAAGATTTGAGTTAAAAACTTTCGCTCTGAAAGAATATATTCAAAGATTTACACCAAAAGGGGTTCCCGCCCTCACATCTACACATTACATCCTGCACATAATTGTACGTGTACTGGTCTGAGTTTAATGATTACATCCTGATATAGAAAATATTTCTATGGACAATCAAAATCAGTTGGGAATATTACATTTTGATGTGGTGCCATAAAGATAATGGCACACTGACTATCACGGAAATGAAAATGTGGCTAAATAGGTATTTTTGTACAACATTTACGGCAATTTCTTTATTATTATTTACTATAGTAGCCTACTACTAGAAATTACATCTGGCCACACAAGATCACGGGATGTGAAGGGGGGTACAATAGGGCAGAGGTATCCAAACTTTTTCACGTCAAGGACCCCCAAATTGACATGTTTTATCCCACGGACCCCCATTTGAAGAGATATGCCATGCAGGGTCCCCCATAAGAGAAGATTTCTACGGCTGTAGCAGTGATTCTCAACCTGTTTTATTTCAAGGACTCCCAGTTTGACATGCATTAGGCTACAGACCCCCATTTAATGGAATTTCTATCTCGGGGTCCGGGGACACCAATTTATATTGTAAAATCAATGTTAATTTAACTCTGAGAGTGTACAAATGGAATGGAATGTTAATTTAACTCTGAGATTCAACTCTGAGAGTGTAGAAATGGACCCTGACAGGTCCATTTGGTTCCATTTGTATACTCTCAGAGTTACAGACCCATAAGGGTCCATTTGGTTCCATTTGTATACTCTCAGAGTTACAGACCCATAAGGGTCCATTTGGTTCCATTTGTATACTCTCAGAGTTACAGACCCATAAGGGTCCATTTGGTTCCATTTGTATACTCTCAGAGTTACAGACCCATAAGGGTCCATTTGTTTACAAACTATTATTTAGCTGGGTACCCCCTGGGGGTCCCCGGACCCCACTTTGGGAACCATTGCTATAGGGGATGCCATACTGTGTCATAGACTCAATATGTCAGTTTGTCACCTCCCCTTGACATTCAATAGATCCTGTGATCTTTTGTGGCCAGATGAAAGATTTTTCCCCGCGGGGAAGAATCTTCAGTGAATCCCCGCTAGGAGGCTGGCCAAGCCAGGCTAGTATGTATGGGTCCAGTAGGACTATAGTAAAAAAAAAAAAAAAAAAACATATTTAGCCCCCCTGTCAAAAATAGCTAAAATCGCTAAAACGAAAGAAAGAAGCAAATGAAACAATTTACGCTCATCTTTTAGTTGGTTCAGGAAACAGAGAACCACACCTGTCACGATGTATTTATGATCTTCTTCCTTCTTCTGTCTCTCTCTGTGTCTCTATGTTTTGATCTCTCTCTCTCTCTCTCTCTCTATCTCTCTCTCTCTGTGATAATCCCCAGGACAGTTCTGTGTCAGCAACAATTAGAGTCGTCTGAACTAATGCTTCTTACAGTATATAACTGATTGCACTTCTGAAGGCTATACTATAACTGACTAGATTCTCCTTCTATAAACTCGCCACCTGCAGCGCCACAACTTTCATTCCGTCTATAAACAACTCATGACAGATCTTGGTGAAGTGGTTTTCTGAACTGCACCGTCAAGACTACGTGCAGTGAATATATTTTTTAACTTTTGCCACAGCAGCCTGCAACATCTGCAAGGAATATACAGTATCCATAAGTGGTGAATATCCTAGTGTACATTAAATAACAGCTTATAGATTGGCTACTTTCAGTGAAGAGATTTAGTATAGAGGGGGAAAAGTGAAGGGGCTATATAGACCATTGGTTCTCAAAGTGGGTCCTTGAGGGAGTTCCAGGGGGTCCCCAGATAAATGGATATAGTTACAGACCTTTGTGGGTCTGTAACTCTGAGAGTGTACAAATGGATCCAAAAAATAGCAGTTCTACAAGCTTGTAGCACGGCACTCGCTTGTAGGTCTGCTATTTAAGAAAAATTGTGAAAATGTGGCCCAAATGTTGGAATATATTCTTTCAGAGGGAACGTTTTTAACTCAAATATTTGCTTCTGGAGGGGTCCCTGGAACAACATATTTTCAGATGGGGGTTGGCAGGCAATTACATATAATTTGTGGGGTCCTAGACGTGAAATATTGAGAACCGCTGATATAGAAACATGATGGATTTAGAAGACATTTTCTAAATTCTGACATCAGGCCAAAATGGTTAAGGGGGAGTGGTTAACCAGGTTTCTCTAGGTGGACTGCTAGGCAGCATGTGTTTCCATGACAGAAATAAACTCAAACTGTATACAAGAGAGTGCGGATCTTCCATTTTTCCATTAACCAGGCACCCTAACAGGTCCATTTGGTTCCATTTGTACACTCTCAGAGTAAAAATAACATTGATTTTACAATATAAATTAGGGTCCCAGAGATATAAACGTCCATGGAATTAAAATTATTCAATGTGTATTCAATGTGGATCTCAGACTTAATTAATGAGACATGTGATGTCATCAGTCACATGGCGTAAAATAAACCATGTCTATTTGTTCAAACACTATGACGTAAGATTCTCCATTCATTGTCAATGGGAATTTAATGTTTGTGTAGGACAATGTGTGTGAACAAACACTAAAAGGTGGATATAGGAGGGACTAGCGCCCCTCAAAAAAATCACACTTGTGAGGGGCACTCTTATCATCATACATCATCACATCGAATCATCTCATCTCAACCGATCGAATCATCACAAATGTGGTACACACAGAAACACCAAGCTGGGCATAGGAGGGGCCAGCGCCCCTCAAAAGCATAAAACGTTATATGAAATAAATTATGACATTATTATCTTCAGACACACAGCAAGTCATTGTTGTCATATGAAAACACAAGCATTAACGTGGGAACAAAAAATGTCTTATCAGCCTGGCAAAGCTTGATTTGAGAGCATGTCTGCCAGCTGACCACTGTGTGGACGCTTATCTAAGGCTCACCAACACAACACTTTGTTTCAAAGTCAAACTCCTGGCTGCAGTTCCTGGCTGCAGCTGCATGACTTGTCAGTAGGAGAGGTACATTAATGCAAGAACAGAGACATTGTGGGAAGGTAGGATTTGGTCTGCGATGAAGTGAAAATGAATGCCAGAGTAGTGCATGTGGTCTAGTTTGAACACTCATCCCGTCACAGATCATACAGTGGTTTACAGTAGTGTAAACTGGGGCGGCGGTGGCTCAGGAGGTAGAGCAGGTTGTCCAACGATCCATGTGTTGGTGGTTCGAATCCAGGCTCCTCCTGTCTACATGTCGAAGTGTCCTTGGGCAAGACACTGAACCTTATACATTGCCTCCAGTGGTTGCCACCATTGGTGTGTGTGGATGAATGAATGGACCATTGTAAGCGCTTTGAGTAGGCACGTAGTGCATAGAAAAATGCAATCAATTATGTACTAACTAACTAACTATATCACCATTTTGGTGATACAGTTTCATTCTGAATTATTATTATTTTAGAATCAATGAAAGGCATAATAATACCCAGGTCAATTGAAATGTTATAGCATCTTGTGCCTGTGAACACAGGGTCATATTCTGTAAACAGGGTGCATTAAGTGCATTAGCTTAGGTGTTCTTAATAACAAAGTGGGATATTATGAGAGATGTATGCCTCATCAAAGATGTTACAGATTGTTCTGCCTTTCCTGGCCAGCGACAACCACTTTCAGGTACTGGAAAATCATTTGAGGACCAAGGACTATTTGAGACAAGGCTGCCCCAATTAATATACAGTAATTTATAACAAACAGTTCAGTCAGGACAACTCACGTATAGATACAAGTTTGCTGATAAAGGAGCAGATATGTTTCTACAGTTCACCGCTACATCTATCCCTTTCAATAAAACAAAACGACTGTGTGTGTGCGCGCACGCGTGCATGCGTGCGTGCGTGCGTGCATGCCGAGACTTTGGTCTGTAGTACCATATAATCCCCCAAAGGTAAAGCAGATCTGGACAGGTGGAGCTGGGAAGGTCATGCTTGAATAAAGCAGCAAATCTCTTGTGCCACACAGAGCAGTAGCGGAGAACAGCCTGACAGCCCAGCCACTACTGGGGCTGAGTAAGACATAATACATTATTGACATGGCTCTTGTGAGGTTTGCTCGTTAAGTGCATGCTATAATATTTAGTGTTCCAATCAGATTAACCACTTCACCACTTTTAATCTTCATATAATTGGTCCTCACTAATGTTCATGATAAAATCCCCCCACCGCCAGCACCGCTATTCCAAAGCCCCCTGCAGGTACACTTTTAATAAAGTATATTGGGGGGGGGGGGGGGGGGTAGATCTTGTTGAGCTAGCCAGATACGCTGGTTCACCAATTAAATATCTTTGCCAAAAATAGCAGATCTACAAGCTGCCAGAGCTTCCCACCAGGAACCTTGGGGGGGAACCAGGGGCGTTAGGGTTCAAGTAATTAAGCCAGCCAGGTATAGCGTTTTCTGCCATAATATAAATGCACCATGTCTCTGTGTGTACGTACGCGTGTAAGTATGTCTGTAATCCACGCAACTCGAGAACCGTTCACGCCACCGACTTCAAATGTGACACACGCTTTTCCACACCCAGACAGGGAGTGCAGTGCCTGGCGTCGAGTCGGTCGAACCCACGGTAGTCCAGAATCATAAACATACATAGTTACAATGCACTTAACGTAACCACTGCCTCATGTAATAATTATTATATTGCCCTTGCATGTCAAGAATGGTACAGAGCAGCTATGTTGGGTCTGTCAGACTGCTTTTCCTCAGTTTGTGGTACAGACAGTAGTACATTTAATGTGGCACTGGCAGTGGAACCATTTTATCATCAGTGGAAGATTAAATTGCACTGTGTGGAGCTATCAAATGTATTAATTAGACAGGTTATGAGTTAGTGGCTTGTGTTGTACTGTTGCGTTGTGTTAATGGTGTATTATTTTACGATGATGTTGATTGAGACCCCAGGAAGAGAAGTTGCTGTACTGTACAGTAAGCTAATGGGAATCGAATGAATAAATCAAAACCATGTATGATCATAAGAGTATAATAGAGTTAAAGCTACAGAGGCAAGAAAATAATTAATATTTCAGGATAGAAATCCAAGCATTAATAATCAATCCACAGTACTTTACTCAAAAATGTCAAGATAGATAGATAGATAGATAGATAGATAGATAGATAGATAGATAGATAGATAGATAGATAGATAGATAGATAGATAGATAGATAGATAGATAGATAGATAGATAGATAGATAGATAGAGGCACGGGTTAAAAATAAAGAAATATATTAAAAATATATTATGAACAAGCATTAAAAATAATTTAAAAGGTGTCACTAGATATTGCACGTCGTAGAACCATAAATAACTCAAAACTAAAAGCTAGAAAGCCAATAGTCCAATAGTCCAGTTCATAATAACAGGTCCTTGAGACCACTTTTCTGCTCTGCCAAGATTTTGTGGAGAGGATGACTCACATTGTCCATTATGGCCCGCATCTTATTTTGTGTGCATCTCTCCACAACAGACTTCAGTGAGTCAGGCCTCTCCCATGCAGTACTGAGCCTGGCATTTACCTGGCATTTACAAACGGATTACAATGACTGACCAAGTGTCACTATAGTCAAGATCAATTTAACTATGATTATTGCAGGAAAACTAGTATAATAACAGGACCAACGCTTCTTTAAACATTGACTTGTGAAAGTGTAAAGGACAATCAGGCGAGAGTGTCCAGCTGTAGTCACTGAATAGGATATGAAGTGAACCCAGGGGAAGCTGAACATGGAATGACTAATGTATCTGCCGACCTTCAGAATGAGAATAAAGCCACCAAATACAGTATGTCTGACACTTTCAAAGCTGACCGCTCTGTTGACTCTCGCTCAGTCACGAGTCATCATTTACAGCTTCGAGGGGCTTTGAGGGTGCGTATAAACACAAACTTTGTCCTAACACAAACATTGAAGACGAAGGCGAGGACGCAAATTCTAGAGATAAGAGCGCCCCTCACTTCACACGGGTGTGATTTTTGAGCTTTTGTCCCCACAAAATGTCTGCAACACAAACATTAAATGCCATTGACAATGAAGGGAAAATGTACGTCATCTTGTCCCCACACGTCTCATATTTGCCATCGACAATGAAACGAGAAATTAGGTCAAATGTCCATGGCAACAGGCAGTCTGATTGGTCAGTATGATATGATGCATGATGAAAGGATGTGCGATGATAAGAGCGCCTCTCACTTCACACGGGTGTGATCTTTTAATTACAGACTAGAGTCAGTCTCTCTCTCTCTCTCTCTCTCTCTCTCTCTCTCTCTCTCTCTCTCTCTCTCTCTCTGAGGAAGATTGCAGTGTTTGTTTCTTTCCCCCTGCCCATTAGTAAACTGTAGGCACTCCCACACTACCATAAAGGACATTTAAATTCAAAATACTTATTAACTCGTGAACCACTCATTATCGTGATAGACACAGAATTTGTTACGCATTAAAATTTAAACATTGATTGTTAAAAGACCAAAGACCAAGCCAATAAAATAATCCTGCGCTACTCTGACTGTTGAATGAGTTAAATCTCAAAATCGACAAACGTGAATGAATGTGTTTAAGAGCTACAATCTATACTGCTCCTGCAGGCTAAATGGAAAAATATAACTCAAAAGAGTTCATTTTAATACGACTGACATAATTATTCTCTTGTACTGCACTTAAGAGGTGGAGGAAACATCCATACTGTATATAAAGGTCCTTGCAGACTGAACATGTTTTCCGGAAAAAACTGAGGAAAAATGCTGCTAAAAATCTGAAAACCTTTAACACCTTTAAATGTAAAAAACTGTATATATATGTGTATTATATATGTAAGGACAGTATACTGTATGTATACTGTGTATAAAGACAGGAAAGGAGATGATATTTATTACAACGCAGTAGTACCCTGGGGGTCATATTTCATCTTAATGTTTTATTTTTTTTTCCATCCACAATCTCACATTTCTCTCTGTCTCACACCAGCCAGGTATAAACATCACAGGAGAGAAACAACAATGGCAGAGCAGGTGACGCCACATTCACAGTCGGTCCGACCTTGGCCTTATCTAGGCCCTCCCATATCGCAGCGGCAGATTAAACAGCTTAAATTAGACTTGACTCTCCTCAGATGCAAGAGAGACCTCTCCGGGGAGCGACCGGAGACGCGATGGCTTTCTCCTGGAGCTGCTGGAGGTGTAGCTGCAGTGGGCCCCGTCGCGCAGGCTGCTGTGAGGCCCACTGCAGCGGATGGGTGGGCCCCACGGTGCTGCTCTGTGTCTATGGTTTCTGCTCCCTGCTGAGGCCCGTTGACCCCTTCCTGACGGAGCTTCTCACGGGGCCTCTTAAGAATCTCACCACTCATCAGGTACAGTGATGGAGCTCCGTGGTCGATAGGTTGAGCCACTTTGATGTGTGCTTCTTGCTTTAGAACCATATGAACCAGCTATAGCGTCAATATCCTGGTTTGAACGTTCAACAAAAATGGAAGATCTACAAGCTCACTATGCAACAAAACGTGACACATTGTGAGTTTGTAGATGAGCAGTGATTTGGTGTCGAGCAAAAACAGGAGTGGAGCAATCCCTGGGGTTCTACAACAAAGTATAGGTTAAAAATAAATAAAATAAAAGAGTATCATTAATCATTAAATTACAGTACATGTTTGCATGGATGGTCTACAGTATATAAGTTTATGCCAAATTATTATATTATATTATATTCTTTACATTTGCATTAATTTGCCTGCAGAATGCATAAAACATGAAGTGAAATGACCACTATATTCTAATTTACACACAGTAATTTGTCATATGAAGAGTAGATGAGTATTTATGTTAAAAAGTTAATATTTATGGAGCATGGATCACTGATTAAGAGTGCATACCACATAAATAAGGCTATATACACTGTAGTGTTTGATTCCTAGTTTCCAACCCTAGGCTACATACACTACTCCATGTTACTCTTACACTCTGTCCACTGGTTCTATTGGAATAAATGAAAAGCCAAAGATAAATCTAAATCAAAGGTTTCTATTGGTCTCTGTTGCAAGTGTTTTGAATATATTTGAAGCTATAGTAGTTCTGCATCTTCTATTCTTTCTTTGCTGGACATTACAACCTTATAGCTCTTTATGATTTCAACCTGCTCCCTCAGGCTGAGGTCTGGGTTAGGTTTAGGCCATAGGGCTGAGGGAACATATGCTAGGGTTGATTATACAACAGGACATTTCGAGGAAGCAATCTGATTGGTGGAAACAGCCTTCTAGCCTTGCTTCAAACCAGCATCATGGAACAAATAATTCAGCTGCTCTGTTCTCCCAGAGTGCAGCATACTCGGTGGCTAGGCTAGCTAGTTTCTTGGGACATTTGTGGTCGTAGAGGCTACATCTGTCATTAAAAAAGAAAATCTGTGATTTTCTTAGTTTTAAGGGTAACTGTTGTATAATTGCAATATTATACTCGAGTCGGTGGTTGTTTAACGTCATTAATGCACTTCTGCGTTGCTTCCGGGCAAGTTCCTGCAGTATCGCAGGCGTGCATTAATGACGCTAAACCACCCACTTGAGTGTAATATTGCTCAAGTAAACATGCTCCCATTTCTCCCTCAGACGTGACCACACAAACACAACTGTCAAAGATAAGTCAAATAGACCAACATTTAAGGGCACGTGATGGTATTGATTGGCCAGCATTAAGTAAACTCTTGGCGAGTCTTGGCGAGTGAGATCAATCACACTGCTTGCTGTGTGTTGTGTGCTGCGGGCAACGGAAAAGTCATCCTTTATTTTGTTGTGGGAATATGGTTGTTTGTGGACTACATTTTGTGGATTTAGAAATATGTCCATATAGGGTTTTATGTGTTTAGAGTCTACACACATAAAACCATATCCCCAAGTAGTATTTGTGCTGTGCTTATAAATGTTTGTTATGCACCAAATAACACGCCATTGTCTTGGCTACTGTTAAATGCTTGAATTTCCTCTCAGGGATCAATAAAGTGGAATCTAATCTAATCGTTAAATGGGTCTACTCTACAGTATATTATATTTCGTACATTATTGCCCACAAACCGCCCCATCCATATTTCTGTCCCACGCAGGTCACAACAGAGGTTTTCCCCATATGGACCTACTCTAATGTCATCATGCTGATTCCAGTGTTCCTGGTGACGGACTTCCTCAGGTACAAGCCCGTCATCGTCCTCCAGGCGCTCTGTTACATCGTAGCATTTCTACTGCTGCTGTTTGGCTCGGGGGTCCGCACGGCTCAGTGTGCCATCTTCATCTACAGCACCGGCTCGGCGGCCGACATGGGCTACTTCTCGTACATATACAGCGTGATCCCCCCCCGGCACTACCAGAGAGCCACCAGCTACGTCAGAGGGGCCGTGCTGTTCGGGTATGCGGCGGGCGCCATGCTGGGTCAAATGCTGGTGTCCTGGGGCGGGGTGTCCCTCTCCTGCCTGACCGTCGTCACTCTCGTCTCCCTCTGCGCGGCGTTGCTGACCTCCTTTTTCCTGCCCATGCCGGCGACGCGCTTGCTGCGTCCCGCGCGCCATCACGGAAGTGCAGTTGAGGAAACTGGAAGCAGCGGCTCCTCGTCGTGGAGCCACGACTCGTTCGACTGGACGGGGAAGTGTCGGTCGACGGTCCGGTATGTCGGGAGGGTTCTGAAGAGGCTGCTGTGGGACTGTAGAGACTGCTACTCCACCGCCGCCATGGTGTTCATCTGCATGTGGCAGGCTGCGGGGAGGTGTGGCTTCTACCAGGTCACCAACTATGTCCAGGTCCTCTGGGAGTACACGCAGCCTCACGTCAACTTCACGGCCTACAATGGAGGCGTGGACGCCATCGCAACGCTGTCAGGTATAAAACGTGCATGGCCACAAGTTTACTGTGCTGGTTATTTCAGAATGCACTCTTTACTGATGGTTTCCATTCTGTGATTTATTTTCTTTCTATTTTTGAGGCGCTAGCCCCTCCTATATACAGCTATTGTCCCCACAAAATGACCGCAACACAAACGTTAAATGCCATTGACAATGAAAGGAAAAATTTACGTTATCTTGTCCCCACACGTCTCATATTTATCATCGACAATGAAAGGAGAAATTAGGTCAAATATGACGTAAGATTTCCGCAACACAAACATTAAATGCCATTGACAATTATGGATTGTAGTACAGATACATTCATCTGTGTGTGGGAAGAAGATCAGAGAAGGAGATCAGCCGGAGAGGCAGGGGCGGTATTGCAGACGCTGTACTGCACTTCGTTCCTACTCTCAGCTATGGTCATGAAGTGTGGGTCATGACCGAAAGAATAAGGTCGCGAATACAAGCGGCCAAAATGAGTTTTCTCCGACGGGTGGCCAGCATCTCCCTTAGAGATAGGGTGAGAAGTTAAGTCACGCGGGAGAGACTCGGAGTAGAACCACTGCTCCTTCAGCTGGAAAGGAGCCAGCTTAGGTGGTTCGGGCATCTGGTTAGGATGCCTCTCGGGCGTCTCCCTATAGGGAGGTCCTCGATGCACTTCCCACTGGGAGGAGACCCCGGGGCAGACCAAGGCGCAGTTGGAGGGATTACATCGTCTCACTGGCCTTATAACGTCTCGGGATGCCCCAGGAGGAAGTCACTAATGTTGCTCTGGAGAGGGAAGTCTGGAGCTCTCTGGTGGAGCTGTGTGTGTATATATTTTTTTCTTTTTTACCTTGATTTTGTTTTGGACTTTTGGTGTTGTTTGGTAAGGAACACACCAAGGTAGGTACACACAAAGGAATAACTCATGGTGCATGTCCTCTTACAGTATATAGTCATCATTCCATATAGTCTCACGGTTTACATGGTTGCAAGGTTGTCCAAAATAAATGTTTGGAAAATCAATCAATGTCATAAACGGCAGAGAAACAACACTGCTACGGCCTGTCACCTTTCCAGAATCAACACTAGATAGACATTGGAGAATGTTATGGGTACTTCACACCTTGTGTTGAAAACACCCCATTCTACTATCAGTATTTCACAAGCCCCAATGCACAGAAGACAATAAGAACAGCATTAATTAGACTGTCTAATTGCCTCCCCTCGTTCCCAGATGGTTATAGCCAGCTGCTGCCATCTAGCCAGTGCACTTTTATTGATTGTAGTGCAGATACATTCCTGTATTCCCCCGGAAACCAAAGGCAATTACTTTGTGTAAATCACATCCAGCTGTATGTCTTTCACTTGTAAATGCTTCCGCCAGACATCCAATCAAGCTGCATAGAGCCCCACGTCTCTGATATTTCCCCAAAGAATGGTGTTGTGTGTTCTGTATGCCTGACTCACAAAGCACCCCTGGGGGACTATACCAGTTTGGAATAGAAGCTGGAAAAAATATGAATATAGATAACCAAATTGATTTAGTGTGGGGAGCTACGGCATAATTTACTATTTTAATCCTCTGCATTTAGAAACGTTGGTCCCAGAGGTTCAAAACCACAAGTCACAAGTAGTTCATTCAGTGTTCAGATGAAACAAAATGCACATTTGCAAGATATGTTATACTGCTAGACTAGATTATGTGTGAATTCCATGTCCATCCATCTTCAACCGCTTATCCATAGTCGGGTTGCAGGGGCAACAGCTCCACCAGAGAGCTCCAGACTTCCCTCTCCAGAGCAACATTAGTAACTTCCTCCTGGGGCATACAGAGGCATTCCAATGCCATGCAGGGTGGCGATGTAATCCCTCCATCTGGTCCTTGGTCTGGCCCAGGGTCTCCTCCCAGTGGGACGTGCACTGGGACCTCCCTAGGGAGACACTCGAGAGGTATCCTAACCAGATGCCCGAACCACAGTTCAAATGTATAATAGGTAATTACTGAAAGACACAGCAATTTATAAATAATTCTCATTCCCATGTGAAACCCAGCAAGGAGTGCTGTCATCCAAACTGACAAGTTTGTATAGGTTTTAATTCCACAAATTTGGTTTTAATTATGCCATTCTTCTCCATCCATCCATTCTTCCTGTCCTACATGGAAAATATGAAGAAAGAAAGAAAGAAAGAAAGAAGTACGCAAAACACTGAAATAAATAACACAGAGACTATGGCTATGGCTCTCACAAAACACATTACGGAAGAATGTAACTCTATTTGCATTCCGTTGAGCATTACATTATACAAATGAAAACCGCCATTGATCCAAAGCTATAAACCCATTCACCTGGCTTTGCCCCAATACGACTGCAGTTGACTCCTTTCTAAAACAGGCTAATGATCTCTCCTACCATTCGTTTCTGTCCTGCTAATCAGACACAGGGGAAAGGATTAAATATACTCCACGTCCATGTAATGGTGTTCATCATCATACTGTGATGGATAAGAATTGATCGAGAATGTATGAAAAAAATTGAAAACCATCTAGGATTGAAGCAATTAAAGTCATTGTTGTTTCAAGTAGATAAACAGCCATGTGTGAAGGTCCCTGTGGTTGTCGTATAGACACATTCACAGAGGGGTGCCCTGGGCGCGGCCATTACTGAGGTGTACCTTTAACTGATTAGCTGCACCTGGCCTACAGGGCACTGCTCCAGCATGCTCTGTGGGTTCGTCTATAGCATGGGTTCCCAAAGGGGACCCCTAGGGGTACTTGAGGGAGTTCCAGGGGGTACCTAGCTCAATTAGAGATAGTTAGGAACCAAATGGACCCTTATAGGTCTGTAACTCAGAGTGTACAACATTTGTACACTCTCAGCGTTAAATTAACAGTGGTTTTACGATATAAATTGGGGTACCAGAGAGAGAAATAGCCATTCAATCGGGGGGTCCGTAGCATAATGCGTGTGAAACTGGGGGTCCATGAAATGAATATGTTTCGGGAATCACTACTAGAGACGTACAAATCGGGGTCATTGACATGGCATATGTTTTCAAATGGGGGTCCGTGGCCTAATACATGTGGATTTGGGGGTCCTTGACACGAGAACGTTTGGGAACCTCTGGTCTATAGACACACGTTTATTCTTTTATCCAACCCATATGCCAAGCACTACTACAGACATATAGATATTGTATATAATATGTATTCTTGGTCCAGGAAGTGGGGGGACGTTAACATGAAGTAACCAGAATGAAAGAGAACTGGGCCCATTGTTAATAAGTGGGCCTGGCCTGGACTGCAGAAGAAGTTGCCCACTTCTTAAAAAAACTAAATTATAACTCTATATTTATCTTCATCAACACATTACGTTTCATTATTACACAGTGATTAAATCAGTGCTCAGGGCAGCAGTGGCTCAGGGGTACAGTTACCAGTTGGGAACCGTGAGGTTCCAAGTTCGAACTCGGGCTTCCCCAGAGTTGAAGTGTCCTTGAGCAAGATTTGTGCAGGTTGGTGCCTTGCATGGTTCACTCTGCCATCGGTGTATGAATGTGTGTGTGTGTGTGTGTGTGTGTGTGTGTGTGTGTGTGTGTGTGTGTGTGTGTGTGTGTGTGTGTGTGTGTGTGTGTGTGTGTGTATGGGTGAATGTAATCTATGCAAAGTGCTATGCAAAGTGCTTTGGATGAAGGTGCTATATAAATTCACCATTTACCATTTACCAATCTATTCTGAAGAAAACCTGGTGCAAGTCAGCCACTGTATACTGTCCTGGCTGTATGAAGACATCAATGGAGCATGGTCTACTCTAAATCAAGTCTAAGTCTGTTTGGGATTCCAATAATTGGTCTCGTCTGCAGTACAGTCCGTCAGTGCTCTCATCATCATCACACAATTATGAATAAAATAAGGCATAATGGAAACACAAATCACACTCGTGTGAAGTGAGGGGCGCCTGGTAATATTTGTGCTGTAAACAAACACGGACAACAATGTGTGCCACGGACACATTTTGTCCATGTAGGGACATGTTGATGACCCCTGATCATGAATAACTTTATTGGACATTATGACAGTCAGAGATGTCAGTAGCCAATTTCGTTAAAAGGAGGTCCAAAGCCAGGACTTTTGTTTAAAACCTCATACACACTGCTAAACTAACAGCTAAGTTTTCTTTGGAAAACATTTTCTCTTTTCAGTGACAGTGTGATTAGTCACAGTTGAAACCACAATGTAATGCTAATCTACAACATGTTAGTCAACACGTGTTTTCAGTTGAAAATCTGTTATTCTCATTGAGCAACATGCATCGTCATCTGATGGAAGAATACATTAGGATTAAATATCTCACATTTAGTTCACAGATTCTCTCCGCACTGATATAAGGAGGAACCGAGGAAGAGAGGGTTTTTTTGTATGTCGAGCTACTACTATGCCACCCTATGGCAAAATGTGCATACGTTTTTTTCACAAAAGGTTTATATTATCTGCAGTATAGATTTGAGTCTGAATTACGCAGCATTGTTGATATTTACTAATACCCAATATAGGCTGTGTCATCCCCCTGGGCCTGGGAAGGAATCTTCATTCTCAAAATATGTGTGACAAAGAGCATTAATGAAAGCTATTTGGCCACTTCTGCCTAGTGTTACTTGCCATAAAGCATCATATATAATATATATATATATATATATATATAGCATAATCCTGAGTTATTATTCACACACGCATGTGGTGCACCAGAAATAGCTGATCTACAAGCTCACAATGCAGCACACACGAACAAGTATGAATCACATGCACAATACATGTACTGTACATAATGTGTAGAATTTAAATTAATCACACTTATTTTGACCAAGATTTAATAGTAACACACTCTCAAAGATCTAGTGTATAGGCATACAGTATTTATGACAAACAGAATGTCAGATGTCATTACACCCATCAGGAGTATACGTGCTGTTGCCTGACAGAAGGATTATAAACAATCAAGGGGTGAAATGCGTTTAACTTGAAGGTGAGGCCAATTATAAGCATTCTGGCAATATAATTAACACTGTAACTGCTCTATCACCCGTTATGTAATGTTTTTTTGTTTTAGTTTGTTTGTTCTAACTAAACTAATTATGTGAACAAGGGCACAAAAATGTCAGCTATATACGTACATTTTCTTACAGGAGCAGGAGCCTCCATCGCTGTAGGACACGTGCCTGTGAACTGGTCCGTGTGGGGGGAGCTGATCCTGGGGGGTTTCACGGCCCTAATCGCAGGGTCTCTCTTCCTGATGGATCTGACCAATAACATCTGGCTCTGCTACGGCTGCTACGTCGTCTTCAAAGCCCTTTACATGCAACTCATTACCATATGCACGTAAGGACACAAGCTTTCGTTTTGTTCCTTTTTGCATTATTTAGACGGAGAAGTGTACGGAGGGGCAGAGAGAGGTATGTGAGGTATGGCGAGCGTTGGGTTCAAATTCGGGTCCTCATTCGTTTCTTTGACTATGCATGCACCTCTTGGTACCACAGCACCTCAAAGGCCTTTAAAACAAGGCTCCAGACCTCCCAAAACAAACTGGTCAGGCTCCTACTTGGCCTCACCCCCCGAACCCACCTCACCCCTGCCCACTTTGACAGGCTGGGATGGCTTAGGGTCGACGACAGAGTACAGCATCTTGCAATGGGTCTGGTCCACAAGATTCGATACACCACCAAGATACCCATGTACCTGTCTAAATACTTCCTTAATGTTAACGAAGTCCACACCCACAACACCAGAGGGAGTGCAACTAACCATGTACAACCCAGATTTGGCACAAACAAGGGACTAAATTTTTTTCGCTCTTATGCCACCAAAATGTGGAACACCTAACAGTCATTAAAACATGTGAATCCCTTGACTCCTTCAAAACCGCTCTCAAAGGGCACCTACGGACGGCTGCAATTCGAAACTGGACCCCGTAAAATCTGAATCCCCCCCCACCGCCCCCCCCCCCCCTTTTCCCCTCACTGTATATGTTTCGTTTCCCTTTTTGCTTCCTTTATGATGAATTCCTGTTCTGTTCCTGTAACTAGATAGAAGTGTCTATTTGTACGTCTCTAAATGTTTTGATGAATTGAACAAGGTGGACCCTGTTGTAAACAAGTGTAATGCTTAATTGGGTCGTCCACTCACAGTTAACAGTCTTTGTATTGAGTTTGTGCTTGAAATGTACTGTAATTCTGCAAACTGTTAATACATATTTCAATCAATCAATCAAACTCACAAGGAGCATGCATGTGGTCAGTGCACCGACTCCTTACCACCTGATTTTTGAGTGGTGCAAGCACTCCAAGGAACAGCAATGTCCCCATGTCCATCCCCATGTCTGTACGACCCTATGTTTTGGGTACCAACAGGGGGCGCTGTTGCACCACTCACTTCAGACAGGTCTGATTTTTTTGTAACGTATAATGGCCGTTCATTATTGATTAAAGATGTATGAAAGTACTGTATGAGAGCATTTTGTTACATTTGAACACCATGTAAACCGCAGCAACATTACACACATTACTATAAGTTGAAAATGACATATCCTTGTTGAGAGGATATTATTAATGAGGCAGCTTACTTAATGATCATTTACGGTACTGTGTAAAATGTGCTAATCAGTCTGTGTAAAAAAAACAAAAAACAAAAACATCTTAAATTATTCATTTATGTACCCATTGCCAACAGATAATCCTTACTTTGCTATAAATCTGTCTTTGGGCTGGTTTCAAAGAGACGGCATAAGCCTATTCCATCTTACTTCAAATGGCTAGTGTAGGATGAGACTTAATCCGTGTCCTTGAAAACCGCCCTTTGTATTGCAGTTTTCAGATAGCCAAGAAGCTTAGCAGGGAGCGCTATGCGTTGGTGTTTGGTGTCAACGGCTTTGTGGGCACTGTCCTCCAGACTGTCCTCACTGCCATCGTCATCAACACCAAGTCACTGCAACTCACCATTATCTCACAGGTAAAGCTTCTGCATGCGTGCATGTGCGTGTGCGCCATAGACTGTAAAAAATATGGACAAAGCGTTCGCCGGGTCTAACATGAACGTAAAATGAAGCCTGTAATAATATGGTAATTCCTGATGTAAGTCGCCATCTTTCTAGATCCGTTTGGTACCAGCTGGCCATTGGCTGGCTCCGTTTTGGACCAGCTGGCCATTGGCTGCCCAGACAACGAGGCGGGACTTCCCCCCTTCTTCTCCGTTGGTTTTTATTTTGACTCGAGTGGGAGGGGAATCCCGATCATAGACTGTAACGGTAGCCACGCCCCTCAGAACATACGCAATGTTTTTTTTTCTTTATGGTCATTTTTTTAATTAATGGGACCATAATTTTCCAAAAAGAATATTATGACATTAGAAATGAGACTTTAAACTAGTGACTGGAAGAAGAAAGTATTCATGACCATGTTTATTAAGGTAATACAGTCTAGGTGAAGTTGGGCCAAAATACATGGGCCTCTATGGAGCTATGGGGCTTTTTGGGTCCAGTCCAGCGCCACAACAGGCCATTATATGAACTACCGATTTCAAATGAGGCTTCACGAAATATCTGGCTGACTGCCCCCCTGGTGTGCGCGCGTGCGTGTGCGCGCGTGCGTGTGTGTGTAGTTAAAAACTGAGATGAAACCATCATAGAAACCAATTATAATTAAAACCATTACAAGGCGCTGGTGTCCCCGCAGGGTGCTGAAGAAGTTGACGCTCTTCTCACATCCCAGCCCATGCAGGTGTATAGGGCTTTGATGACGTATTTATTGGTGCTGTGTATTTTCTGAAATAACTGTTTATACGTTCTGGGGATTGGACATTGGGATGGAGCTGGGAGATAGAAGGAGCATTATATAGATATAGAATGATGGATGGATTAGTGACAGAAAGAAAGAGCATGGTCTACAAATCAAATCATCTCTTTTCTCTTCAGTTCTTCATCTATGCCTCCTACTTTGCTGCCATTGCCCTGGTGTTCCTGGTGAGAGGAATCTACACTGTGCTGCTCAGTGTTAAACATACGCCCGCAGACAGCCAGGCACAGACACCTGCTACTCAACTCCCAGTCCCAGAGGGCACACGTCTGTGAGGACTGATTTTCCCCCACATGTTGTCGGATCTACATACCCTTTTGGATAAACAATGTAACTTTGAATTCATTTAGTTAATAATACTTTTAATTTAGTTGCACTGCATACTACTGTACAATATTATAATCCTAAACCGGTGGATTCATGACGAGGAAACCCAGTGAAGCTGGGCTTTAACATTGAGCGCTCGGTTGCACTTCCGCATTTGCCAACCAAAATGCCGAACCTGCAGCTCTCACCGAGTCTAACAACACCACTCACTGTTCTGCAGCCGTGCGTCCATGACAAATGAACCACGGTTTCATGGACTAAGGAGAAATAAAGCGGTCATTATTGTTGAAATATAAAACGGAGAAACTTGGCTGGTCAGCAAATCCAACTAAACAATCAGCAGAGAATATTTATCAGCAATCCTGAAAAGCAACTTTTTTATTAATTTCAAATGCCTTTAATTAAAAAGACAATAACCTTGTAATACTAGTCATTAAGCTGCCAATATAGACTGTAGTAATTAAATCCGGTCACGTTTGCAAACAGCTGAAATCAATAATATATCAGTATTCTGATATTAACCTGCAGGGCGCGTTAAGATAAGGTGGGGACAACATGCAGTTTTTCAAAGTCCATAAATAAAATAATTAAAAGGTATTGAACATAGCAGATCTACAATTTCACAATGCGGTGCGAAGCGAGACTTTGGGAGCTTGTAGATCTGCCATTTCCACTATAGAGCAAATGTCTTATCTCTCTTGAGCTAAAACGTTTTGGAACCACTGGTCATAGTGGACCACAATGGAAACAACAAGCTTTGGCTTTTTCTTGTGTTTACATCCACTTTGGTGCCGTTGTTTATTGGTGACACTGTTGTTTTTTTAATTGCTTGTCAATAAAGTATTATATTCTTACTTATTTACTTCAATTTGCGCTACATTTCAAATGCACAAATAAAGCTTTAGAATAGATAGTTAGTTAGTTATGGGGATTTGTTACTTTCAACATCACCAAGGTTCAATGTTCAACTTCATTGTCAAAAACACCAATCCTGCAAACGTCTGACATCACCAACAACGACAGCAGAAGCAGCAACTCTAAATGTTTCATCTATGTGAAACATGTATTCCACAGAGGTGATTCTACAAGACTATTATATTTGATACACCACAATTTACAGATAATTAACAGTGTGGCAGGTGGGGTTGTGTATAGGAGAGCATTTATAGAATGCAGACACTAGAGGACACTAGAGCACTGTCAAACAATCCTACAATCTTCAGAATGAACTATAGACCCAAGATCATCATCACACATCTCAACTTCAAAATGCATATCTTAAGGAGACATGGGTAAACCTTTAATCATAAAACCTGTATAGTTTGTAGTGTATGTAGCGCGCGCGCACACACACACACACACACACACACACACACACACACACACACACACACACACACACACACACACACACACACACACACACACACACACACACACACACACACACACACACACACACACACACACACACACACACACACACACACCATAAATATGTCTGTTTTAATTCAATACACTGTTGAAGGGGGGTTTCACATTTTTCGTTTTAAAAAGGTTGCTTTGTTCCACTGGGAAAGTAAACGGTTCCTAATTTCCTACACATAAAAAAAGCACTCTTGGCCAGTCCTAATGGTCTTCTTTTACTTACATTTTAAATACTTCCTTTAATGTTGTATGTTTTCTTGATTTTATAGACGATTTCCTTCCCATTATATTCATTTTCTTACATATCTGTAATGATGAATAATTTAATTTGAAATAGTCTTCTTGCTCCATATCATGGATTGTGATACTGCCTTAAAGGTATATTCAGTGATTTCACTTAATTCAAATATCACTTTTTTTTTTGTTTTGTTGTGATAATCCTCCCTACTATAGAGTGTGCTGGCCATATAAGGAGTTCCTCCCTGTCCCCAGTTAACCCCTGGGGGTCAAAAAACCTTAGGTTTCGTTTTTGACTCTCTATCATGATTGGACGAAAGGCTGGGTCCCACAGCCAAAAACGAAACCTAAGGTTTTTTGAGTGAAATCACTGAATATACCTTTAAACATTTTTGAGTGGTGCAACCACTCCAAGGAACCTATGTGACTATGTCCCGATGTTTAGAGTACCAATAGGGGGTGCTGTTGCACCACTCGCTTCAGACAGGTCTGATTTTTATTTATGTTGTACACATCACACTCACTGTTGGGTGCATGCTTACAAAAAAGGCATCTTCAGAGAAAAATACTATTCTACTACTAGACAATTCCTTAGAAAATCAGATGAGCACTGTGATTCTCAGCAGGTCGTTGCACGTCCTGTCAGTGGGTATGAACTCAATACCCACCAACCGCCCTTAGAGGGAGAAAATACCTAATGAAGTAGGGAATTAATTCTGCTTTTGATGCTAAAGTGATGCATAGTATGTGTAATCACGCCTGACCTATAATTGCCAATTATAATAACGAATTCATCATTATTCTAGGCTGGACTCGAGAGCATTATAGAAGCTATTAACTGTAGTGAATTGGCAGGTGTGCTGTTGATGTTACTGTACGTGTCATGGTAATTGTTTTGATGATGGATCCATTAATTGCACTGCATGTCTGTTAATATTGTCAATAAGGAAGTTCAAGTACATGTGGTGGGTGGCTGGGTGCATAGTGCATAATGTATGCAGTGCATGTCAGGAGAAGAAGTGTTAAAACTCAAGTTTAAGGAAGGATGCATGAAAATACAGTAGGTTAGTAGGCAATAATAATAGTACCTGGAATTTATATAGCGCTTTTCAACTCAGTCACTTCATATATTGTTTTTGGGGCTAAACGCTTTAATATGTGGTTTTACGTCTGCCTATAATCACTTTAATGTGCAAGCATCTACTCGTCCACTAGATGGCAGCTGTGACACCCCCTGGCCCCTGCAGTTGGTCTATTTTACTACATGCAATGTGTCAAATATGTTTAGATTGTAAACTGTACTGACGTCACGTGCCACTTTATTTTTTGTTATGAATTGAGATGTAGTTATAACTGTATATAATGAGTTTTACACTATATCATCATAATTGGCGGCATAACTGCGGCATTTTGGATCAGCTTAAGCCTCTCCAGCTGATCCAAAATGCCGCAGCTCGCTTGGTCTTCAACCAGCCAAAATTCTCACATGTCTCCCCCCTGCTCCGCTCCCTCCACTGGCTCCCGGTCGCTGCCCGCACAGAATACAAAACTCTGATGCTGGCATTCAAGGCAACCAAAGGAATGGCTCCCCCATATCTTGCAAGTATGATTGAACCCTACAAACCCTCCCGCGCACTCAGATCAGCCAACGCAGGGAAGCTGGAAGTACCCTCACTAAAAACGCCGGGACAACGCTCCACACGTCCCAAACTCTTCTCCCTTCTGGCTCCAAAACTGTGGAATGCACTTCCCATTGCAGTCAGAACTGCAGCATCACTCCCAATCTTCCGCCGTAGTCTGAAAACCCACCTTTTTAGACTCCATCATGGCCCATAGCACTTACCCTACCCCCTTAGATAGCATTTCTGTAGACTTAGATAGCATCTGATACAGACTTATAGCATGTTATGTAGACGGCACTATAATTGCATTGTATATAGTCATAGCACGCCATAGTACATATGTACTGTATAGCATAGTAGTATATATATAGCTTATATGTATAGTCTCATAATATAGATATTCCACTGTTACTTTCTTAGCTTACGCATGTTTTATGATAAATGCTTTTGTGATGTATTCCCATGCTTTTGTTCCTGATTATTGTAAGTCGCTCTGGATTAAGAGCGTCTGCTAAATGCCTAAATTGTAAATTGTAATTGTAAATTGTAATTGAAGTAGGCTGCCTGTGCTGGCCGATCCACAAGCTCACACCACGACGCTTGAAAGCTTGAAACTTGTTTATTCTAAGTTTTGCGTCTGTTGCTAGTGATGTAATTAATTAATCATTGCGTCCACACGGTCAAATTGTCACGAAATGGAAGCATAGATTAGGAGGACTCTCTCCGCTGTAATTCCACGGAGTTCTCGTCTGAAAAGCAGGGCTGGACTGGGTCAAAATTTTGGCCCAACTATAACTAAAAATACATCGCATGGATGTCCGTCGGCTTGAGATCGGATCCCAACCCGACGGAACGAGACAGATCACGTAACTGACGTGACGCAAGGGGAGAAATTTCTCTCACCCTCCGTTGCATATGTATTCTTGCGTCGATTACGTTAGACTCTGCAAGGCATAACACAGAGTTGTGTTATGCAGGGAACAAAATAGTAAACATAACCAATACCATGGAAAATTGCGGGGTAAAGATCACGTGTTAGTGATTAAAAACTATCCATAATGCTGTGCAAAATGTCAAAAACTAACACTGGTAATTAAACAAATGCACCTGAATTGTTGCTGACCAATTGTTGTACTAAGTCTCTCGATTATGACCTTTCAAGATGTTTGACCTTCATGAGCCAAAACGTAATCACATCCTCAAGGCCACTGATCATTCCCAACAAGTTTCATGAAAATCGGTCAATCAAGTAGTTTTGCGTTTGCAAACAGTCAGACCTTGACCTTTGAGAAACTAAAGCTAATCATCTCTTCAGGGCAGCCTACTGATCATTCCGAGTTCGAGTTTGTGCCAAAAACTAAACACATGGGAGTAGTAATAAACAGCAGAAATAAAGCCTGATTTCACAACATGAGTGTTGTGAGCTTTTTTGGCTATTTCCAGCAATTGGCACCCATGCACATCAAAGTAAAACTAGAAAAAGTGCCCTTCCGGGCACAGGTCTCCACCAGGTTATCCACAGATCCGTGCAGTTAGAGGTAAAAACACTTTTTGGCCAGTTATAGCGCCACCTTGAGGCTGAGTTGAAATTGTTCATGTGGCATTTCGTCCTCGGCCTAGTGGGAATGTGGGTGCACAATTTCACGGAAATCACGCGATGTGTTCATGATTTGCAGCATTTTGTTTGAAACTGAGCACTCCTGTGAACTTTGGAAGCCAATCTTAACCAATCAGGATGGAGTCTGATAAATCTGAAAGACCCGTTTCGTTGAATGGCTCTAGAGAGACTGTGTAGCAATTTGCGTGATGTTTGGACAAAATCTGTAGGTGTACTGTGCAAAAACATGTTTTGCACAAAGCGGCCTCCTGGTGGCGCTATAACAGGCCGTTCTGGAAAGTTTGGGGCAGAGGTTCATGGTTGGCATCCAGGGAGTGTGTGTGCAAAATATGGCATTGAAGAACTTGTTTTGCACAAAGCGGCCTCCTGGTGGCGCTATAACAGGCCGTTCTGGAAAGTTTGGGGCAGAGGTTCATGGTTGGCATCCAGGGAGTGTGTGTGCAAAATATGGCATCGACCGGGTTAACGGTGGCCGAGATTAGCTGTTCACGGACACACGGACGGACGGACGGACGGAGTGCAAAACATACTCTCTCCCCATGCCTTCGGCCTGGTGGAGACAACTAGAAAAAGTGGCCCTCGGGACACAGGTCTCCACCAAGTCTAGTGGCATTTCTTCCTCAGCCTAGTGGGAAAATGCATGCACAGTGTCACCACAATCAGATGCTGTGTTCATGTTGGATTTTGTACAAAACGGGCCACTAGTGTAAACTTTGGAAGCCAATCTTACCCAAATATGAGAAATCTGACCCGTCTTGATCACATGACTAGAGATCATGTGTACCGATTAGCGTGAAATTTGGATGAAATCTGAAGGAGTAATATCAAAACATGTGTTTTACATAAGTCGACCTCCTGGTTGCGCTATAAAGAGCAGATGTGAAAAATACAGGGCAAGGGTTTGTCCTTGGCCTCTAGAGAGTGTGCATATAAAGTGTTGCACAGATCGGTGCAGTTATAGGTGAAATCACGAATAGGCCAGTTATAGCACCACCATGAGACCGATAGCCACCCTGTCACAGATCACAACCGTCAACCATCACAGCAGATCCACATCAGTCTTCAATTCCATGTCCTAATGAACATGTGGAACTGATGGCTGTTATGTCAAAGCATAGAAAGTAAATACCAAACTCACACACAGGATAATTCAAGTAACCAAGAGCCACATACACGTAGTGTGTTCCTTGTTCTCAGATCGATCAGCCACCGATTGATGATCGGATGATTTTCACTCCCAATGACTAGATCGTTGATCGGCAATTTACCAGATACGCAGCCATCAGGTCTCACGATCTGCGAAAAAGGCAGTCCCGATCGGCCCCAAAAAACCTGAACTCACCTCTAGTTAAAACCCACTACCCCCTATGGCAGACACAACACAACACACATAGCCATATAGCCAGAAACAGTCACTGAACATTGAACAACATGTTGGGCCATTGGGTCCCAAACAGTTTGAATCACATTAGTATAATGAATACACACAGCATGTGTGAGAAGCAGCAGCAGAACACCACAAGCAGCAGCAGCAAATATAATAAGAAAAGTTCCTACCTTGAGCGCAGTATTGGGCTGTGGTGAAGTCCAGGGGCTGTGGTGAAGTCCAGGGGCTGTGGTGAAGTCCAGGGGGCTGTGGTGAAGTCCAGGGGGCTGTGGTGAAGTCCAGGGGGCTGCGGTGAAGTCCAGGGGCTGTGGTGAAGTCCAGGGGCTGTGGTGAAGTCCAGGGGCTGTGGTGAAGTCCAGGGGCTGCGGTGAAGTCCAGGGGCTGTGGTGAAGTCCAGGGGCTGTGGTGAAGTCCAGGGGCTGCGGTGAAGTCCAGGGGGCTGTGGTGAAGTCCAGGGGCTGTGGTGAAGTCCAGGGGCTGTGGTGAAGTCCAGGGGCTGTGGTGAAGTCCAGGGGCTGTGGTGAAGTCCAGGGGGCTGCGGTGAAGTCCAGGGGGCTGTGGTGAAGTCCAGGGGCTGTGGTGAAGTCCAGGGGCTGTGGTGAAGTCCAGGGGCTGCGGTGAAGTCCAGGGGCTGTGGTGAAGTCCAGGGGCTGTGGTGAAGTCCAGGGGCTGCGGTGAAGTCCAGGGGGCTGTGGTGAAGTCCAGGGGCTGTGGTGAAGTCCAGGGGCTGTGGTGAAGTCCAGGGGCTGTGGTGAAGTCCAGGGGCTGTGGTGAAGTCCAGGGGCTGTGGTGAAGTCCAGGGGCTGTGGTGAAGTCCAGGGCTTTGAGCGCAGTATTGGGCTATAAGAAAGAAAGAAAGAAAGAAAGAAAGAAAGGATTTCTTTCCACCCTAAAACATGATCATCAGGTATTATAATAAGAAGAAGAAGTGTATTTTTTTAGTATGGCACGCCACAAATGATTATTTTGAGTGCTGTTGTGAGGTGGTGAGGCCACGGCGAGAGGCATGCAAAAAATAGGAGAGCTGCAAACTCAACACGCTGTGTACTATATACGGTAATATAAATGAGGCTGACTAAGTTTGCAAATAACGGCCCATGGGCGCTTATAATAATAATAAACTTTATTTACAAAGCGCTTTTCAAAACAGAGTTACAACGTGCTTTCCAGTGGCATATAAAAAGGCAATACATCAGTTAAGAGGCACTTACTGGAATAAAACAATAGAAATAAAGCGTTACAGCATTACACAGAATAAAGAAATAAACAATACAATACAATAATTCCACATAATGAAGACAATACATGTATTGTCCAATCATGGATGGACGAGATCATGATCAAAATTGGGGATGTATTATGTGATCTAGACATGTCCTCTCATCAGGGAGAGAGGAGAGGGAACTGTCAGTAGATAAGGTCTCTAACTACATTCCGTGGGGCAATATATAGGCTGCATGCAACTCCAGTGGGGTTGGGTGGTAGGCTACCTTCCTGTAGAATGTGGGGTGTTTTACGATACCTACAGAGGAAGGGGTGCTGACTCACTGAGTACACACATGTTGATAGCAAGGAGAACAAGGTAAAGGAGTACCATTTCAGGCAGATAAGGAGCAGTCTGGGCTTTCGATCGGCTGACAACTTTGCCAGGGGGGTGGAACCTGCAGTCAGGGCCTGCTATGTTCATGTGTGTAAACTAACAGTGGGTTAGATTCAAGGTGAAGATCATGAGAGCAACAGGCGAGAGGCCAATGGTGAATATACATATTCATGTGCATTATTGATAACATGTTGTGTTGTAATGTGTTTAGATTGTAACAGAGTATGTATTGTGCCTCTTGTTTTGTCCCCCAAATCAGATTTAAAACCATAGGCAAATACCAACCAGGTAGTGTTGAACTAATCTGTAATAAGGTGCAGCTAAGTTGTACCAGATCGAGAGAGCCAAGAATGGCTCTCAAGTGTCCGGTCTGGGCCAGCTTAGAATGTTTCAATGAGAGCTGAACTCCCAGCGACAGATAGGTTAGGGGCAGACTATTAGGCAAAGTTCCGGAGTACTGTATCCATCCTGTGTCAGGGGGAGGGGGAAACAAACAGTGTGTATGTGTGTGTGTTTATGTGTAATAACGAGTGAATAAAACCATATAAAAAGCATGCGTTTGTAAAGAGAAGCGATTATTGGAACATTTTAGTTCAGTCTATGCGTGTTGAATCTTAGTTAAAGTCTTGCCGGTTGCTGAGTCCGTCGGATACTCGGTTAATCTCCCGAAATCCGAACAATACAATACATCTAGGGGAAAGCCTTTGGGAATAGGTGGGTTTTTAAGAGTGATTTAAAAAGAGCCACTGAGGTTGCGTCCCTCAGGTCCTGGGGTAGGGCATTCCACAAGTATGGAGTCCTGGCTGCGAACGCCCGGTCACACATGGTGACTAGTTTGGTTTTCATGGGAGTCAGGAGACCCCTACCCACCGATCTGAGGGTACGCGGGGGGTTGTACGGCTTTAGCATGGCAGAGATGTAGGTAGGGGCCAGGCCTCGCACAGCTTTAAAAGTATTTTTTTTAAATCAATCAAATTCTAAAATGTACTGGCAACCAATGAAGGGAGGCCAGTACAGGGGCGATGTGTTCATGTCTTTTCGTGTTTGTTAACAGTCTCGCTGCAGAATTCTGTACCATTTGTAGGCGAGCTATTGCTTTTTTTGGTGAGCCCAGAGTACATGGCATTGCAGTAGTCTAGGCGTGAGGATATAAATACGTGAATAACTTTTTTCAAGATCTGTGCGGATGAGGAATGGTTTGATGCTTCTAGTGGCTGGGCAGGAGGTGGACCGATTGCTAAGTCTATTGTCTGGAATAGAACTCTAGGGTTATGGCTTTGTGTGCGGATTAGGTGGGAGAAATATGCACTTCTAGCCTCCTTGGCGGCTCTCTGATAGGTGGTCATAAGGAGTTTTAGTGTGTTAAGGGATGTAGCTTGCCTATCTTTTTGCCAGCGACGTTCGGCTCTTCTGAACATTTTTTAATTTCCCTTGTGAGGTCATTTAACAGTTCTGAAAATTCTTCTAAAAAGGCTGCACTGTAGTTCGGTGGTCTATAAATTAAGACACATAAAAGGGGAGACTTGCCATAGATTAAAAAGCTAAAAATCTCAAATGAGGTAAAACTGCCTAGATTTATTTGGGAGCATTTAAAATTATCCTGAAAAATAACAGCAAGGCCACCACCACGGGTCCCTCTGGGCTGATTAAAATAAGAGAAGTCGGACGAGTAGCCTACTTGTTATTATTGTATTTGTTATTTGGCCCAAAAAGATTTTTATATAATCCGTTAATCACACAATCAAAGACCGAATCGTTTGCAGCTGGTGTTAATTATGAGGAATATCACTGCACTCAGACTCAGTGGCAGTACACTGAGCGACACGCAGTCGCTCTATACCGTACATCTCCGTACAAGGGTGATTTACCGGATTTGCCTGCAGAGCAGACCATCGGCCACTGCCATCGGTGAAAGTCAAGTTTTTTGCGGATGGCAGTTAACAACGGCAAACACCCTATACCGATTGTCGGCCGATGCATGTGTGTGTGTGTGTGTGTGTGTGTGTGTGTGTGTGTGTGTGTGTGTGTGTGTGTGTGTGTTAGGCTGCACAACAGTGACACTTTGTGGTGAAAACCAACCAAACACTATTTTCGTGCTCGGACACAGCCAGCCAGCCAGCCAGGGACACACACTGTCTAGGAGTGGTTGCAGCACAAAAGAAAATCCACCGTAGACATGTTATGAGCTACTTCATATTGTCAAGACATTCCGTGCCGTGATATTTTGTGTTGGAGTTTGGAAGCGCTCGTTTTGTATTAATGGGGAGTGCTGCTGCCTCCTGCATTATGTGCAAATTCGCAGGGGCAGGGCCGTTCATAGCCGCAATTTGCAACTCTAGATTTTTTTACAATCTGTTGAATCTAGAGTTGCAACACCCTCCATCCACTTCCTATTCATGATTTTCGGTTTCTGATCTGCTGGTCTTAAATTACGTTAAACTCACCAACATGGCAGCTGTAGTCCAAGCTTGAATTATCCTCTTTCAATCTGCCGAGCTTGTTTTTCATAAAAATCCCCCGTAGACATGTTATGAGTTACTTTCTGTCCAAAATATTCCAAGAGTGACATTTCCGAGCCGCCATTTGTATTTTTGCAACGTGCCGTAAAACAAGATGTGAGGGCGAGCGCTTGTTTAATAGAAGGCTGTGTGTGATGGGGCGTCGCACTGTGTCTGCCTCTTCTTTGGGTGTCTTACCTGCGCAGGTAAGATTCTATTAAACAATGTCACTCTTGGAATATTTTGGACAGAAAGTAACTCATAACATGTCTACGGGGGATTTTTATGAAAAACAAGCTCGGCAGATTGAAAGAGGATAATTCAAGCTTGGACTACAGCTGCCATGTTGGTGAGTTTAACGTCATTTAAGACCAGCAGATCAGAAACCGAAAATCATGAATAGGAAGTGGATGGAGGGTGTTGCAACTCTAGATTCAACAGATTGTAAAAAAATCTAGAGTTGCAAATTGCGGCTAGGCCGTTCAGTGACTTTGACGAGCGTTTCCAAACTCCAAAATCCAGACACATGTCTGGATTTTTATGAAACAAATGCTTTGCAGTTTTAAAGAGGATAATTGCTTTCCCTACAGCTGCAATGTTGGTGAGTTTAACGTTGTTTAATACAAGTGGATCGCAAATGCAATTTGTATTTATGGGCAGTCACTGGATGGTATTGCAACTCTATAGATTAATCCCATTATTAAATAAATCTATAGTGTTGCAAATTGCTCTAGGGAGTCAAATACTGTATAGGCTATTGTCCTTTATTGACAAGTGACAAGGACAAGGGTTGTAAAGTCCTCCTCTTTGGTCATCATTTGCAGACCTTTAAAAAGTCATTCATGAATCATGCTTTCATTCCGTTAAACATATAATTAGTATTTGTAGTATAATATAAACAAGATTGTCTTCTCCAATCCTTACAATGCGTGTCATTTTGAGTTCCAGGGCATGGCAATTAGTAGGCTACTTTAATGGCCTGTTAATTCCAGTGAAATCACTCACCTGGAGAACAAACAGTTTAGTTTGTAGTCTTTCAACTGTCAAAGATGTGACTCAGCAGATTTCACTCTAAGCAACAATTCTACTCAACTTCCGTTCCATGAGGTGGAAGTGGAACGTTACATTAAAAGCAGTTTAGTTAACTAACTCTTTGTTTTGTTTCTTAATTCCAAACAAAACGGAGCTATAGTACAGTGTGTAATGGAGACTGTTTGTTTGCAGGTGTGGGGGAAGGGGGCGGGGCAACCGGGGGATTTTAAAGAGCCTAGGCTACTTAGGGAGTGTCCAACAATAACCTGAAGGCTGAATTCACGTAGTGTCTGACAGGGGATACTGGCCACTATACGCAATACTAACTGGTAACTGGTTTGCATTTTTGAAGATCTGCCCCTTTGGATGTTGCTCCCAGACAGAGAAACATGTGAAGCATTCAAGCACACTTTAGATAAATGAATAACAACTAAGTATAAATACTTAAATACTTTGTTTGAGAATATACAGTCAAGTGAAGTGAGACAAAACAAGCCATCACACTAGGCAAGTCAATGGAGCAGTAGGCTAGGTCTGCTAAAATTACTAAAATGTTAGATAATTGTTAAATAATCTTTGTTTATGGGTATTGTGATATTGTGCGTTGTGCTGTTTTTAGCACTTTATATTACTCTTCCAGCGAACATTATATCAAAATTACTTTTAAAATGAAAATGTTACGTGATAATACTTTGCACTTCAACCTAGGAGGCATGAGGCATCTGTCAACTTTATTATTTCATGATCAGGTTATTAGAATCCCACTGATTCCCACATATCCCGCCTCATTGAGTAGGCCTGCAGACTATAAGTAAAGTGTACATTGTTTTAAATTATTCTCAAACGTGCATAGTTATTTTTATTACATAGCCTACCGTATTTCTTTAAATTGAGTGAGTAGCAAAGTAGTTTTGTTTATTTTCACTAAAGTCGGCAGCCGATACACGGCAGTGGAATTTTGTGCAGCAGAGGAGCGCTTGGCAGGGCGTTAGGGAAGAACTCTATAACACTCTGGACCAGGGCTAGGAGGGTGTCACTTGTCCCATCTGGTACCCAGGAAGGGTGGCCCTTTGGACAGGTCGAGCAGCCGAGCGACAGCCCCCCTCCCAGCCCTGGTGCACCTAAGTAGCTTATGCAAATTGCATAGTGTCACTACTTACTAGCAAATACTAATTGTTAAATGCTCAATCCAGAGGGCCTTTTTATATGATGGTAAATATTTTGCAAAACGCAAGACCTTGTAGATTTGAGCATGGCATATCAATACTGCAATACTCTGTTACAAGTAGAAATAAAACAGATGATTGGATATAGTTGTGGAACTATACAGTATAAGCTAATTAATGTCAAACGTGAAACGTCATAGCCTTAATGGAGATCATGATGTGAATTATTCATAATACTCTATACTTCATCTGGAAACCTGATTGGACTTAAATTTTACAGACTGCGCAGCCTACAGGGAAGTGTTGCCTTAATATTACATAATATATAAAAATGTAATCACAAGTACAGATTGCCTAGTTCACACAATTTGCAGCCAACACCACACAAGCTTTCTCCAGCCACAGATTAGATTACAAAATCCAGCTCTCATTCTGATTAAATGTGGATCACTTCTCTCTCTAATCAGATAACAGCATGATTACATCATACTGTACAGTACGCCCGAATGCATATGGGGTCGCCAAGCATGTGTACTTTACAAAAGTTAGCAAGCCAAATCCTAGGCCCTTCATTCACTAATGGGTGTCACTATTTATAGAGATGTCAGACCAATGCTGTTGAGACACTGAATATGCCTCATCATTCTGTACAGACACTCTAGCTAGCAGGTTTAAATAAAGGTCGTCTGTGACAAAACAACAACGTGCCGGTACTATCAAGGCCAGACAGCTTAGCAACAGAGCCATAACAATACATTTGATATCCAGGCAGAGTCATGTAATCAAGGAGAAAGGACGTCGGTGGGTGACTGGTGAAATTAGATTTAAACATGGGAGTGATCATTTTAGAATGCACAGGTACACTAAAAAATAGTACATTACATCGCTTAGCCGAAACATGTTAAATAAGCCTATTCCTTGTGTAAGACATAATGACCCTTTCCATTGTGTAAGCAATGATTAATGGCTCTGAGAACCGCAACCCACAATTCTAACGAGACTAAAAGCCCAGCCAGCAAAGCAAATCCTTGAGCAAAAAAAATGAAGAAAATAGGAATAATAATATATACAAAGACACAAAGTATAACTTTAAAACTGAAAACATGAGGATATGGTGTCACTCAGTTGTTTTTTAGATATGTTACGTGCAAGTGGAATTTTTGGCCTACGGCCGGGTGGCAATAGATGAAAGGTCATGCAGGAACCAAAGTGGTGGACTGTGGACACAATTCTAAACTGACATTAGAAAATTATGATAAAACAAAAGAAGAAATAAGGACAAACTAGTCCTCTTCGGGCAAAGGTCCCCACCTGGATAATACCGTTTGTGATGTTTAGACAAAATGTGTGGGATTAATATAACATGTTTTTTTGCAATGGTCTGGTGGTTGTACAACAAGTCAATAAAAATAAATATATACAGTGATACAGTGAATTCTTAAGGTTTAGTAGTGCACATAGAAAGTTGTACACAAATGAGTGCAATTATAGGTGTAAGCTGAAAATGATCTGTATAGCGCCAGCATGAGGCTGATTTGATTTTTTTCAAGTGGCAATTCTTCCTCAGCCTATAGTGGGAATGTGTGTGCATAATCCCATGGAAATCGCACGCTGTGATCATGATTTGAGGCATTTTGTTCAAAATGGACCAATCCTGCAAACTTTGGAAGGCAATAGCCAATCGGGATGGAATATGGGAAAGCAGACAAATCGTGTTGATCACATGACTATATGGAGATAGGCTGATTTGAATAGTGTATAACGATTTGCATGATGTATGGACAAAATGTGTACGAGCAAGAATCGGCCTCATGGTGGTGCTATAACAGGCTGGTGGTGGCAGAGGTTCGTCGTTGGCATCCAGGGAGTGTGTGTGCACAGTTTGGCATCGACCGGGCCTATGGTGCTGTACACAGACGGACGGGCGGAGTGCGGACACACACACGGACAGACGGACGGAGTGCAAAAGTTGTGGAGACAATTAAATTACAGTGCAGAAGTTAAAGAAAAATAACTCAATCAAAGGCAGTGGTAAACAGAAAGATCTTTAGTTGTGATTTAAAAGAAATAACAGTGCACAGCAGCAGACCTGCAGTTTTTAGGGAGTTTGTTTCAGATAATAACATTATGTGGTGCATTAAAAACTAAATGCTGCTTCCCCTCGTTTATTTGTGGTTTTAGGGACAGAAAGCGAACTTTTCCCTATATCTGGATGGGTTATAATATCGCACAAGATCAGAAATGTTTTTTCCCCGATAACCATTCAAAGCTTTATTGACCAATAGTAGTATTTTGAAATAAATTATTTGACGCACATGGCAGGAGTTTTAACAGAATATTGATCCATATTGTATTTGATCAAAAAAATCCTACCAGAGTTCTGCGAGCCGAATGTTTTGTGCTGGACTGGCCTGGTATATTAAAAAAAAATCACTAACATTTTTATCCCACGATTTTGTAACCCAGTTTTCTTTTCACCCAGTGCCAATTATCTAATGTAATCCTGGGCGCTACACTTCCTCTGCCAACCTGGGGGGGGGCAGCGGACTGACCTCATGCCTCCTTCTATGCATGAGGAGTCCAAGCTGCTTCTTTTCACCTGACAGAGGAGAATTTCCCCGGCCGGACGTAGCGCATGGAAGGGACACGTTATTCCGACCAGTTCCTTTCCCCTCCATCAGGCGCCCCGGCTGGCCAGGGGGAGGTAGTTTTAGAGACCAGGATTACGGCATGTTTTTGTGAGGGTATCTACCCTAGGCGACACGGGGAGAACATGCAAACTCCACACAGAAAGGCCCTATCGCCAACCCCCGCCTTGGGTATGGGCACCGATGACGCGGAGGAGGGAACACGCCGCCAGTGCCCACAGCGTCCCCAGCGGGAATCGAACCCAGGACCTTCTATATAATTTAATGGAATTTACTTTACCGTAAGCGTTGAAATAATTTTCTAATCAATGAAAACATTGTTTTGTTATAATTCGTGTCAATGTACTAATTAAGTAGCTGTGTCAGCTGTGTAATAAGCAGGATAATCAACAGTTAGCTCATCATTATTTGAGAAATCAGGGTGATTAAGACTCATCTGCTTCACGTTGGGGTCTAATTATCACCGTGTCCGGTTTTACAGTATTTCTCAATGATGGCCGGCTGACTAGCTGTTGATTATCCCTTACATAATAATCTAAGGAAGCTACTCTTTTGCTTCGAACTTCACTCACATCTGTGTATTTAGCACAGGTGAAGCTCACAATGTGTGCCAAGCCCAGAAGACAAATAGATCGAGGCAGATGTAGAGGTTATCTATTTATTATTTGGCTTCTGGAGGAGGTTATCCAAGAGTCCATTAGTCATTCAGAGGAACAGACAGCCCTCTGAATCTCATGAGGAAACCATGGGGATAGGCTACACTTACAAGCACATTAATTAGCCCCCAAAAAAGGAGTCTGCACAACCTTGGTCAATCATGTTTAAATTGTTAACAAATAATATGATCATAATGCAAATTAGGTAAATCTTTAAGTTAATTGTTATTGATTTTGCAGCTTAATTACTTTTGTAAAGGGAAAAATCGAAAAGACATTTGATAATTGTCATAACCAAACTTTACTCAGCTGATAAGGCCAGGGACGGATTAACCCCCACGAGGAAATTTTTGCAGGGCCGCGAATATTTGCAAGGCCCCCATAGCCCGCGTGTGTGCAACATTTTTGTGCTTTTCCGTGTTTTTATCATGTTTTTAACCTAAATTTAACCAGATCAATAGCCAATGAAGAGCCCAAGGAGTCCTTTTCAGGGCGTCAAAATTAGCACAGCGCGGTCCAATTTCCCCTGAGAGCCAAGGGCCCCTGGGCCACGGCCCCAATGGCTAATTTGTCCCTGGATATAGATTTTTGTGAATGAGGTACACTGTAATTAAAAATAATTGTCTTTATTGTCCCCCCAGGGAATTCCGTATGTGTTTGCGAGTGAGCATAGTGTAGGCCTATTGATTTAGTCTTTATTGTAGCCTATATATTGTTGTTTAATACTGTTTCTACTTTTTAATCTACTTATTATTATATATATATTCTGCAGTGAGACCCTGCATTACCCCCTTAGGGAATCAACAAAGTGTTATCAATCAACTCATTAAACAATCTTCAGTTTTTACTTAAATCTGAGCGTTTATAAATGGATAAATGAACATCGAGTATTTTACTGTGTACCTCTGTATTAAGTTCAATTCACCTTTCTGCGTCGTTTGCTGGTTTCATCACCACATCACCACTTTCAAAACCAACAGCACGTCAGCCTCCCCCGGCATGCATGCATGCACAACGTGACCAGCTCTTCTCCGTCAAAGCACCGCTGCACACCACTCAGCAGATGCGTCGTCCTTGGAGATTTCCCTGTGCAAACAGTATACCCTCTTCCCCATCTCCACCACCCTTCTGCCTCTCTCTCTCACACACTCACAATTCCTCTCACCACCCACCCCCACCCCATGATTTCACACCAATGAGCATGCTGTGTGTGGCTAGTCTGGCTATACCCCACTCACTGCTGGCATCAGCAACTGTAGATTTCTTCAGTCCAGGGCATTAGGCATACATTTAAACACATAGAGTATACCATACATTTACATACAAAACACAACAGCGCTGAAAAGGCAAACAGTGTACTCTACTTGGGGGACAGAGAGTGACAGAAAGAAGGGGAGAAAGTGAGTCAAGCGGCTGGCACACACCACAAGAGTCAAGGTAAACATTAACCATCTACAGTATATGCATGGACTGAATGTTATGTAATGCATCTGAGGAAAGTTGGCGTTGGCGATAAAGTGTTGGCGATAAAGTGGGGCGATTATCATCGTATATGGCATTTCCCCAGGTTTCAATTCGAGAGGACACAGTGTTTGCTGAAGTGAGTTGTGGTTAATAATAATCACGGCAATGTGCTAATGTAAACTATTACCTAACAGCTTCAAATTATTGTTTGTTTTTTGATTGCATTTCTTATAATGCTTATTATTACCGTTAACGGATGTGTGCAGAAAGATGTATAATAGTATGCATGACGTAGATTTGCCTATGTGTGTGTTTGCTTATTCATGCATTCACAACATTTTCTGTGGGCAATTGGACATCAGTTCACAGCCTCCCTCCCTTCCCTCCCTTGGTAGCCATGAGGCTCTTTCAGGCCAGCAAATGTCACTCTGATTCACATCGGAAGTCTCAAAGGATGGAGGGGGTCTTTGAGGATGTTTATCCAGACCTCTCCATAACTATCTTATGCATCTCCCTCCCTCTTATAGGCTCTCAGTAATTGTGTAATATTTGCTTTAGAATTTTTAATATTTGCCAGTCGAGCCTTGTAAATAAATCCCTTAGTCATTATACCCATGCATGTGTAAATTTACAGTTCATTGTACACAATGAGAGAATATTGGTTCTTGAGTGTATTGATACTGTGTGCTGCAATTTACAATTTAGGCATTTAGCAGACGCTCTTAATCCAGAGCGATTTACAGTAAGCAAGAAAAAAACATGGTAATACATCAAATACATAAAACAAATTGTCATGAAGAATCATACGTAAGATAAGAAACTAACAGTGGAATGTCTATATAATGAAACTATGCACTATAGAGTGCTATGTCTACATAAAATAGACAGAGCTATGGTTTGCAGAGGAAGTACAGTACAGTACAGTAGAGTGCATGATGTGCCTGTTGAGAAGTAACACAGCATGCATAATGGCAACGCTGTCATCACATTTCTGCCAGTCTCGGACATGGAGCCATATTTCTGCAATGCAAAATGAATCCGACAATCCCAACAGATTACAGTGATGTATACTCTAACGTAGTCAGTAATGCAGAGCAGTAAAGCATCTTGGTACAAATCACTGAGCCGTGCTGGCAAAACAGAGTGTACACATTTTTCACTCATTAGCGTAATATTACGTCCCACTCCCGAGACGACATCAATGCCATGGCGGTTAAGTGTGATCAGTGATTTGGTCTGATATCCAGGGCGGTCAATGGCAGTAAATGTGTTAAAAAAAAAGTTTAATAAAACAAATGCACAAGGGGACTGTAGGCTCTGGGTGGGTTGCATGCTGACCCAGGAGTCTTTAACGAGGAGGTTATTTGCATCATCAGTGACACCCCCGCTCTGAGAGAGAGAGAGAGAGAGAGAGAGAGAGGGGAGCAGGGAAATATACAGGAGGTGGAGGAGGGAATGTGAAAAGCGTAGAGGCTTCTGGGTGGTTTGGGCAGGATTTAAGTAGCGTCCATGATTTGTGTGTAGGGCGGAGCAAAGGTCTCTGCCTCCTGAACATCTGTTGTCCCAACTCCATTTCACGAGTCATCATCTTTTCACCTGTAATGACATAATAGGGATTGATTATTGATTGATTATTTTATTAAAGTATTGATTATCTATACTATCTACACTATTTTGTTCGGTTAAATTGATTAGATCAATTAACCGTTCCTTTGCACGCACGCCTACTAATCAGTGACATCGCCTGGCTCCAGGGGCAAAGCCATCACAATGTATTCATCATAATGTACTGTATGTGTTCCCCAGGCAACAGCAACAGGAGCCTTTCTAAACATGACAAGTTCAATAATGACTCATGTTTGAACTGTAACAATAAAGTAAGATATTTACCAGGCATTTTGTGTCTGGAAGCAGGAAGTTAGCACTTTCCTGGTTCTCTCAAAACAAAAAGGGGGACTTTTTGTTTTGTGGCAATTCGGGCAAATACAAGTTTATGACACGTTTTGTTTGGCAAGTAAATAGCCAATCCTTTGATGATTTCTGAAGCGTGAATGCAATCACAGTGCTAACCTGATCTGTCCAATGTAACGCTATAGTCTCGCGTTGCCAGACTGTTGCCTCTCGTAATTTCCAAAAGCTTCCGTCTTACAGTCTGAAGCAACGGAAGCTCTGATCATGAATAAAATATAAAGCGGAAGTGGAGCCTCGATCCTCCCCACTTCCGTGTCGTCTTTACAGTCGCGCAAATTTATCCTAATATAAATATAAATTCTCTAAGCCAGCGGTTCCCAAATCTTTTTGGCCATGCATGCACGCCCTGTTACCTCCTGACCTAGCTGACGCTGATGCTGACCCACATGGAAATATAAACGCATAAGCTATATGACATACATTTCCTATTTATCCACATAGATTATACGGTATGCACATATATTTATTTGCAGCATAGGCTATATACTGCCATATATTCGCATAATATGTGAATATATTTCTAATAAAACCATAGCAATCATGTCACGCACTCCCTAGAAGGCTGCACGCACCACATTTTGGGAACCACTGATCTCTTGCTGCCTAGCAGAAATGGAAATAAAAAAATAAGCTCTAAAGATATTTTAAAATATATTTTCGTGAACGGAAATGTCAGCGTCCTGACTCTGATTTCGGGAGGTGTAGTAGGCCTACCAGACTCTAGCATTCAGAGATTGTGGAATAGTTGTCAGGCTATACGTGAGACTAATGTAATGCTGATATATAGCCTGGAAACCAGATGAATTTGCCTGTGCAAAAAAACTAAAAACAGATTAGCCTGATCCTGCTCGGTTGTGCTTGGATTTTGGTAGACATGAAGTTGTAGGGCACCACTTTTTGTTATCTGCACCTTGGAAATGTAGGTTCCAACAGGACACTGCACCACATTAAAGGTATATTCAGTGATTTCACTTAATTCAAATATCACTTCTTTTTTTGTTTTGTTGTGATAATCCTCCCTACTATAGAGTGTGCTGGCCATATAAGGAGTTCCTCCCTGTCCCCAGTTAACCCCTGGGGGTCAAAAAACCTTAGGTTTCGTTTTTGAATCTCTATCCTGATTGGACGAAAGGCTAAGGTTTTTTGAGTGAAATCACTGAATATACCTTTAAGTTATCTTATAAAAATCACACCCGTGTGAAGTGAGAGGCGCTAATATATTAAAGTCTAACTCATGTTGATATGGTGATGTAATGCAGTAATGGTGATGTAAAACAAACAGTTTTACATCTCAAACCTCAAAAATAATAAGCCCTGCCGCCCTGCGGACCCTAGACTATGGTGTCCAGATCCTGGGCATGTTATAGGCAAACATTTCAGGAAAATAGATCTACAAGCTCACGCCGCTTCACAATGTAACACGTTCTGAGGTTGTATAGATCTGCTATATTCAGTGAAGTGAGTTGGTGTAAATGGGGGGGAAAGGAGTGGGACAAGGATAAACCCATGGTGGTGGTCCGCGGTCAATATGGACAATAATAGTGTTTCAATGGTTAGGGCTGCACGATGAATCCATAATTATGCAATCGTGAAATTAATTCAAACATCTTATTTGGTCAATGCGCAGCTGTTGCATCCTGCCCTTTATCTCCTCGCCAGTACAAAAGGGTTGATAACCAGAGCATTGTACAACTCATCTCTCAACCCATCCATGAATCCATCTGTCCATCCATCTGTTGAGGACTCTCTACACAGTGCAGCAGCACTAGAGAATGGATCCCGCTCTTCCTTAGCCGTCATATTATTATATAAGCTGTGTAGCTCATTCCAACTCTCCATGCACGGCCAGTGGACCAGTTTTAATCCCATCAGTGTTTAACTCGCGCAGGCAGTATAAGGATCATCACCTTTCTGTTAATAAAGTATTCAATCAATCAATCAATCAAAAACTGCGGGGACAAAAATGTTAGTCCCTGTCGGCTTGTTTGAAGGAAACATTGAATATCGTTAACCTGACTCCGCCAGATTGCGGCAGTATTGAGTTCACAAGTTCCCTCCTCCTGCCTGCATCTGGGCTCTCTCAAGCAGAAACGATGAACCTGAAGCAGCGGGACAAAAATCTCCATAATAATTTCAAGACGTAGTCCTGTTAGGTTGTGTTTCCGCTGTGGCAGCGCTTCAATACGTCACCAGTCTCGCGTTGATCTAGCGGACGCATACCACTCCGATCAGGATTTGATCGGAGTGCATTGTCTCTGGCCGAGAGTGTCCAGATGGGAAGCAGGAGGAGGAACTCACTGCTGCCACCAGCTGGCGGAGTCAGGTTAGAATATCGTTGCTGCCGGGCAGAAAGCTTGAGTCAAGGAATTCCGAGGAAGTAAACATATAATAATATCCCTTTATAAAAGTATATTTTAAGTATTTTTTTGTAACTCTTCTCCAAGAGCTGTATTATGTAAGTTAGTTTGCCTCAAAGGAAGTATAACCTTTGGACTTTGATACTGTTCATCTTTAGTAAGGACTTACATGATTGTTGCGTATTATGTAATCTATTTAACTTAATCCTTTGTTTGCTCAGTTAAGCCTATAGGTAGCAATGTCCTAAGAAGACAGTAGTGACTGTTTCTTCAGCTCTTTATCTGACCAAGTCAATCAACAGACCCTCATGTGACAATGCAATGTGTTTCATGGTTGTAGCTGTGGGCAGGTATAACAACTGTACTGTGAAATGTGAATCCCTGTTGTTCAAAGAGCCAGACTGGATTTCCATTGCATTGACAGCTCATGTAAGTTTTGGCTCCCTTACTTCTTGTCTTGCCGTTGTGTAATAATGTTCCGAGCATCCACTACAGATTCTGCATTAACACTTGTATCTCCAAATTTAAACTTTTATGTTTTGTTGTAAATGAATGCCACACAAAGGTCGCACAAAAGTAGTGAAAATAGCTGATCTATATACAATAACAACGCCTCACATCGCTTCAAACTGTGGGGAATTTGTGACGGAGGAATAGAGGTTTTGCCCTTTCTTGCTATTGGTTGTGTTTATGAAGGGTCACTAGAGATGGAGTACTTTTATTAAACACAATGGAATTAGTATAAAGGCGGTTTAGTAACACTCAACTAAAAAAACTTGAGTGTATACCTTGTTGAATAGATAGAGGACATGGTATTGCCAAGGAGAGTTGACCAAAATAAGAAGTTCAAAGCTATACAACTACAAAATCTTGATAAATAATTTTGGATCAATTGTGCAGCCTTACAAGGAAAGTAAATATTCCTGGTAAAAGGTGCATGCATATGAACACCCGTACATGGCCAGATTAATTGATTAATTACTTGAGATTGTGGACAAAACCTGGATGTCATGAAGAAAGATCTTTAGGTGGTCTCTCTATATGCTGAGGAAGGTGGTGATATAATATAGCTAGAAAATAACAGAATGTACGGTAGTACAGTTGCATTGTACTAGCCTGGCACAGCCAGCCTTCATCTGCCTTTGCAATGCATATCGACCCTCCCACGCAGTGGTATTAGTATGACAATGCGAGGCTAGCATTGTACTGTGGTGTGTATCTGTCGAGAGTGATGTGGAACTATGTGGACCAGCATTGCTGGATATCAGTATCTGCACTAACTCTTACATAATGTAGCCTGCATGCTGTAAATAAAAGAGGATAAATATGGGCGAAGAAACAGCTGAATACAGGGAGACAGAAGGAGAGAAAAGATGCAAACAAGCAGGCAAGGAGATCCATGGCATTGACAGAATGTCAGGATGGTGGTCCACATAAGTGATTCAGATGTAGGAGGGCGTCAGGCTAGCCAAGAAGGCTGGCTGCATGGGAAGGGTAATTAGGGAGGCCCGTCTGGAACATCATCTGAGTCAGTTGAACACCAAACTGACAGACGGGCTGCCAAGAAATGTGTTGATCAGATGGTCTGACACACATGGCTCTAAATGATGTGACGTAGCGCTGCACTACGGGGGGAGAGGAGGGGCCCGGTGTGACAGGAGGGGCCCGGGATGACTGACAGATCGGTGAGATCCAATCAGGGCGTGTGCAAATCTCTGCCGCGACCCGCCCCTCTAGACCAGAAACACATTAGCTCAGGCTACCTGGTACCCAACATGAGGAATGACTCCTGGTACCAAATGGTAATACTAATAATCTTTATTGTCCCGAAGGATATTCATATTCATTCATTCAAGACAATACAAAAACATGAGGTCCCCACTGTGTACAGAACCATCCTAACGTTTGCTTAATGCAGACACATTAAAAGTAATGCATACTTGCATCAATACATACACTGGTGTCAGTGGTGGATAATATTTCTGGTGGACAATATACAGTATTTTAAATGCAACATATTTGTTGTATAGCTGTAAGAAGAACTCAAATCCTCACCGCCGGTTTCATTCAAGCATTTATAGCTATGCATCTGTTGAAAAGAATAAGCAGCAAACAGGACAGGGATGGAAATCTTAAAATAAACCGCAATGTAGTTAATACGATGCGTGGTTGAATACACACACACACACACACACACACACACACACACACACACACACACACACACACACACACATGCACATGCACATGCACATGCACATGCACATGCACACACGCACGTGCACACACACAAACACATACACATACACATACACATGCAAATTCCTCTTTTATCTACAGCCCCAATGGGCATCTCTGCAACAGTTGGATGCATTAGACACGCGACATCACATGCTGCATGGCTGAACAAGCTTTGCTTCCCAACGACTAGATGTCTTTATATAAATAGCCCAGCAGAAGCACGTGTCTGCACCAAATGCAGCCTGGCAGATTTGGATTTGTTGATTTGGGTATATGGCTAAGGGTGTGTGTGACTGTGTGTGCGTGTGTGTATGTGTGTGTGTGTGTGTGTGTGTGTGTGTGTGTGTGTGTGTGTGTGTGTGTGCACGTCCCACTGGGAGGAGACCCCGGGGCAGACCAAGGCGCAGATGGAGGGATTACATCGACTCACTGTGTGTGACTGTGTGTGTGCATGTGTGCGTGTGTGCGTGTGTGTGTGTGTGTGTGTGTGTGTGTGTGTGTGTGTGACTGTGTGTGTGTGTGTGTGTGTGTGTGCGTGCATGCGTGCGTGCCTTGAACCTGGGGCTCCCACTCGCCAGACCAACTCGCAACCTACCGTGCCAATAGGGCTCAATCCCCGCTTCCGCGTAATGCTGCAATCGCATCTACGCTGCTGTTCGGAAAGAATCCTATTATATTGAGAGCTGTAACTGAGACACATACTATACAGGGCATATACTGTGTGCAGCTGCCTCTCATCTGCTAATGCATATTCTAAGCACCAACATTGATCTGATGGAGATTATGCATGCAAGTCCTTTTCTCACAGAGCTGCACCTGTTGTCTGTCTGGCATCAAACTGTGTCCACACACAGTGAGCCTCATCTATCTCCCTGCATCTTGTCATGCATCAGCATAAAAGTCAGCTACTGTAACTATATTATCTGGTTAGGATGCCTCTCAGGCGTCTCCCTAGGGAGGTCCTCGATGCACGTCCCACTGGGAGGAGACCCAGGGGCAGACCAAGGCGCAGTTGGAGGGATTACATCGACTCACTGGCCTTGGAACGTCTCGGGATCCCCCCCAGGAGGAAGTCACTAATGTTGCTCTGGAGAGGGAAATCTGGAGCTCTCTGGTGGAGCTGTTGCCCCCGCGACCCGACTACGGATAAGCGGTTGAAGATGGATGGATGGATGGATGGATAGATGTAACTACTGTATATTAAATACCTGGCCTTTACAGGGGAGTCACTTGGAGTTCAGTGAAAGTGAAAGGCCTGCTTTGCAGTGAGGCTGTGACCGAGGGTACCTGCTATGTGCAGTTAGTCTCAGGTTGCCAGACTGTTCCCTCTAGCAATTTTCAAATGCTTCCGTCATACAGTCTGGAGCAACGGAAGCTCTATCATGAGTAAGCAATAAAGCGGAATTGGAGACTCCTCCCCACTTCCATTTCGTCTTTACAGCCGCGCAAATTCATCCTAATATAATAAGAAATCACCTAAGCATATATAGCTTGTTGCTGATTATTATTATTATTATTATTATGTCCCCCTGCAGAAGCAGCACCATGAAGACCAGACTCGGCTGTCTGTCCATCAAGTCCGACTCCTACAGTGACTTCTCTGAGTTCCTGCCGTCCAGCCAGCAGGCTGCAGCCAGGTGTCTGAAGTGAGTCTGACATGAACGGCACACACCGGTCCAGTATGGATGACACTTCTGATTTAACCCTAGAACACTAGACATATTTTTATGTCACACCATCACTAAACACGAGTATATTTTACCCAATGTAAAATATTCCATGAAATATATTTCTCATATTGAAGTACAGCAATACATTTGAGGTACTCTCCTTGAATATTGCATCATGACTTTTCACACACACACACACACACACACACACACACACACACACACACACACACACACACACACACACACACACACACACACACACACACACACACACACACACACACACACACACACACACACACACACACACACACATAAAATAAAATAAAAAATTGATATCATAGGAGGGCAAGTCCATTGTAGCTTGTGGGTATATGGTATTTTTCTCTATCGCACTATCACTAAACACGGTGAAATGCACCCGAACACCTGCCTGTAGAAAAAGAAACAGGGATGTGTGCAGGGAAACAAACCTACCTTCTATGATGTCAGTGAGCATCATGAAGGTACTGAAAGACCCACCCACCTCAGACATCAACAACATTATGAAAATTACAAAAATATAATAGGTCTTTTTTTCTTTTTTTTTTTACAAATATAGAAGTAAATTGAGAAATAAAAACAGAGTGACAAATACAAAAAACTAAAACACACACAACAACAAAACACAAATCAAGACAACCAAAGAACATTCAAAAAATATATAATAGGTCTGCGTGAAAATCAACCAAGCTTATCCTCCATTATGTTCCTGGACATATATATGGTAAAGTATTATACGTATATAAATCTTTCATTGAGGAATATAGTATATATTTTGTATTGTAAATCATACGATATAATTTAGCTATATCGTGTTATTAATTATTCTATGATTGTTAAAAGGAACAGGTGAGATTTGCATCTCTATTAAATATGCACAGAAACAGTGCTTTGACCTCTTCCAAATCGTCTTGTGTGTTTGATTCCACCAGACTGTCGACAGCTGAGGTCGTGCAATGGTCAGAATCTATGGATCTCCTCCTCTCACACAAACGTAAGTGAAAAATAAAATATTGGGCTCATTCTTTGTATAGGTGTTACACATCACAACCATTAGTAAGAAAATAGCTACTCAGATCAGGTTTTGTGTTCTATTTTTCACATCCCACACAAGTCAATTTGTGCAGTCGATTTTCCTCCCTTCAATCCCTACAGTATTTCTTAAAGAACCCATTTCTGGTTAGAGACTACCGCAGTGCACAATGAGTCATATGCAGCACAGTGCTCAGCTATGACCTTCCTCTTGGAGAACATGTACACTCTGTACACAAACAATTGCTCAAACAAATGCACATGCAGTACATACTGTAGTGTACATTATACACACAATGCCATACAGAAACTGAATCACACTGACAGTGCAAGTGATTGATTGATTGATTGATTGATTGATTGATTGATTGCTTGATGGATTGTATTAACAGTTTGTAGAGTAAGCACAGTTTGAGAAAAGCACGGGTCAATATACAAGGTCTTCTAAGAGTATTGAAATACAAAGCACAATGGCTTGTTTATATTGGAGTCCTCCATTTTCAATTCAAAATACATATTATATACAGTACTGCAGGACTTTGACTTATTTTTAACCGGGGCCATGTTTCAAATTGCAGCCACCCCCGTAAGGGTCATTGGTTAGACCAGTCATTAGCAGTGGCGTGCACAGACATTTAGAGGGGCAGGTGCTCAAGTGAAAAAAGGGCACCTTGTGCTGCGCATTTTGGGGCGGGAACCCATTTTGGTGCTTTAGCTATTGAAAAATAGCAGATCTACAAGCTCATAGCGCGCCACCGAGTGGCGCGCTACGAGCTTGTAGGTCTGCTATTTATTTTTTTATCGAAGAACCACTGACATAGAAACATAGCTTTAGATTGTGGGGGCCTAAATAATATAGTAGAAGCGTTTTTTATCAAGATTTGATCAATGTCACCGCATGGTCCACACTACAAATTAAGAAAGAAAATTAATATGTTTTTTTAATTTTATTTTAGAGCACATTGTTACTGTTACTGTTACTACTTTGCTGGGCCAAATTGATTCACATGTTGCTCACACTTTACAGGTTAATTGGGCTAAATCGTCCCGAGAAATCGCCTAATAAAAATATTCGGCGATTGGATTCGTATATTCGCGATTGACGATGTATTCGTATCGTCACCCAACCCTAGTATATGTATGACTAGCTCTCAATGATGACGTAAGAAATATGGTCATGTATGTAATATGGTCCCAGCAAATCAGGCACAAATTTGCTGTTTTATTTGCATATGCATCAAAAGTGGCGGGTTGGCTGGGACGTTTTTTTGCGCAAAGTAACCACAGTATACCGCTAATCAACTTACAAATTATATATATAGTATATGTATGACTAGCTCTCAATGATGACGTAAGAAATATGGTCATGTATGTAATCTGATCCCAGCAAATCAGGCACAAATTTGCTGTTTTATTTGCATACGCATCAACAGTGGCGTGTTGGCTGGGACGGTTTTTGGCGCAAAGTAACAACAGTATAGGCCTACCGCTAATCAACTTACAAATTATATATATAGTATATGTATGACTAGCTCTCAATGATGACGTAAGAAATATGGTCATGTATGTAATCTGGTCCCAGCAAATCAGGCACAAATTTGCTGTTTTATTTGCATACGCATCAAAAGTGGCGGGTTGGCTGGGACGGTTTTTGGCGCAAAGTAACCACAGTATACCGCTAATCAACTTACAAATTACATATATAGTATATTTGTAACTAGTTCTCAATGATGACGGAAGAAATATGTGGATTAAAGGACCCAATGCCAGAGTGTAATTGGTTTTCGATGGTGACGTAATGACGATATGTTTTAGTGTTGGGAGGCACTGATTGACATATACGTCACAATCCAAATTCGTCAGTTATGTATTCATTATGACAATATGTTTCTGGAGTGTATAAAAACAACGGTATTGTCCAAACAGTAAATCATAGAGCTTTACGTTAGTTTCATTCAACATTATCAAAAAGTAGTGTGCAAAAACGAAGTCATAAAGTTTTATTCTAGAAAGAGATGATATATAGACATCGTGAGTCAGACGGGCAGCGACTGACAGGAACTAGTTGGCCAACAGGAACCACTGACCTAAAGACCTAATTTGCTGGGATGGTGCATACGCATCAAAAGTGACAGTTTATAACGGTCGAAAGTACTTGCGCGCTCTGCTTGCGCACTAGTTGGCCATTTATGGCCTACTAGTGTGCAACAAGCAAGTATGCACTCGACAGAGTGCAGTTCTAGTTATTATTATTATTAGGAATAAGTGCAGCCAATCTACCTGCTAAATTACATTAGCTTTTTTCTAAGTTTGCAGAGGTAAAATTATTGACATTGAGAAGTATTTCTAAAACAGTTTTTAACAAGGACTTCAGGACTGAGGCCGATTCTAAAAACGCCTTCTAAAGCCTGACCTAAGTTTTCTGAAAAGAAAAAAAGTGTGTGTGTGTGTGTGTGTGTGTGTGTGTGTGTGTGTGTGTGTGTGTGTGTGTGTGTGTGTGTGTGTGTGTGTGTGTGTGTTTGGAAGGGGCACCACACATAACATTCAGTGTAAATACAACAGATTTAGCAAGAATGTGAGTTTCCATCCGTCTAGTCTGAATACGGAAAACAAAAAAAATCACATATAAGCATTACCAACAAAAAAAAGGGTACAAACAGAAGGAAAAAAAGGCCTAGACAAAGCAGAGCTTGGAGGAGCCCAGCCAGCCTCAATGAGATACAGGCCAACTTGGCCAAGATCTACTTTCTCAATGGAGAAACGCTCCACGCTTCCTCAGGTCAAAGATGTTCCCGGAACATTGTCAATTAACAGGACACGCTCACAAAGCCAGCGAAGGTCTGTCTGACACACATTCTGCTGAGGGGGCCCCTGAAGGACATTATGATTCAACAATCAGTCATCCTCTACATGACTCATACAACAATAGAAACCGCCACAGCTTTGGCACCACTTCTCTCAGCCCATGCATGTGCAATATGTGCCACAACTACAGCTTAGTGCTCGGACAAGGTTCTAAGCTTACCATCCTGCCCACAACATCTTCACCTTTTGTGCAGTAAGCATACATTGCCTTATTGCACAATCCAAGGAAACTTTGAGAAGGAAAGGAAATGGTCACGTGACAGGGCTGCGCCATATGGCCCATGACACTTTCATGGACACTTTCATGGGAGCCAAACTCACACCGGAAGTGCAATGAATACATGGCAGTGAATGGAGCCGGAAAAAATCGCGGGAGTAGACGGTTCTTCCGGGTGCTTCAAAACGCCACTGAGCAACTTCCACTGGAATGAATAGCGGGGGGCGGGGCTGTTGCTCCGGTTCAGTCTCTATCCTTTTAATACTCTATGGGTGACCGTCAAAATCCAATGGCAGTCCCTCAGTCAAATTTGGTCACACATATATATATATATATATTATATCAAAAGTACTAACAAGAGCGTATGATTAAATAATAACTATGTCAGATCAACTGTAGTCTCATGTTGCCTGTAGACTGTTGACTCTCGCAATTTCCAAATGCTTCCATCATACAGTCTGGGGTAAAATCGCGCAAATTTATCCTAATATAAATATAAATCATCTAAGCATATGCTGCTTAGCAGAAAAGGACATAAAAAAACTAAAATGTAAAGATATTTTTAAATACTTTTTTTTCTGTGAACGGAAATAGCAGCTTCGGATTTTCAGAAGGAGAAGAACACTGGTAATTTTCCTGAGACGTATAATGGTTTTGGACATACAAGGTTTCCACCCAACAGCGATGATAGGCATTAGGCATGTGCACGCACCACTTATGTGTACACATAAGTAACATAATGTGAGCAATAGGGACATGATGTCACTGCTCCGTGTTCGGACATACAGTGAGTAGAGAATGTTCTCGCTTTTAAATTTGATTTGCCCCTGACTTGATTTGAACCATCATCACACTTCCTGCGCTCACCTCCTGTGCTTTGTCGCTAACCGTATTGTCACCGCTGGCCCTGAGCTAAATAGCCTTAGCCTGGCTAATAAGCCAGACTAATATCACACAACACTGCCAATTTTTTTTTGCCAACGGCTGATTCGGTCTGGCTTATTAGCCAGGCTAAAATAGCCTGTGTATACACCAGTGGTGTGCTCAACGTGGGCTCCGGGGAGCCCCAGGGGTCATTGAGGGGCTACGTGTGTTAATAATATAGCATCAGAATCAGTTTAACCACTTTAAACCTACATTACACCAGCCAATATACAAGCTCACAATGCTTTGCGAGGCGATGTGTTGTCCAAAGATCGTGAAAAAATGTAACATACATAACATCCTAGTAGCAGTAGGGGATAAAGTACAGTTTTCCGACAGTGACGGAGGGGCAACGGAGGGGCGACGGAGGGGCGCCGTCTCAAGGAAACTTGAGCCATGAGAGACACCACCGCAAAAGTGCACAACGTTGGGAAGTTCGGCGACTCGGCCCCGTTGCAACCCGATAGGCACAAATCATGTTCTGGCGACAGTGTTTGCCCCGACTGCCACTCAAAGTCAGTGGCTACTGACCAATCAGTGTGCAGTGTCCTCGCACTAGTGCACTGGCCAATAACAGTGCATCCTTACTCAAACGCGAAGACGCACTCGCACTCGCTTTTCGGATGGGGTCCTCGTGGCCAAATACTAAAATAAATTACTTGGCGGTCCATGACATGAAGGTTTGAGAACGAGCTGGTCTAACAAACACAAATACATAATATTTGCCTCACTAGCCCTATTAAGTCCCGTAAGCAATGATTTTAGTTTCCTGTTGTTCATTTTTAACAAGAGACTATACCTTTCTATCTGGAGTTTTCTTTCTTATTAGACTATACAGCACTTTTTTGGAGTAAAGTTGCTCATCTTCTCACTACATTTCTCTATGGAATCGACTAACCCTTTGTAAAACAAACCCGTTCAGGAGCAAAAAAGCTGTGGAAACAGCATGCCAGCATGACACAGGCCAGTAGATAAACATGCCCTCCCTCCTCGTTATCCTTGAACGATCAAAACATAAATAAGGCTTTGGCATAAGTGTTGTGTGATGACTTATTTGTGTTCCATTCGTGGGAGACGTTTCCTGTTTCCGGGAACAATCGGGGCAATATCTGTGTAGAATGCACATTATATTGTTGCACGCTCCGCATGACGGAATACTGAAAACAAAACCCACCATGAAGTAGCACAGTAGCAGCCACGCTGTGCTGCTTGGAACATGCAGTGCCATGATGTGATATGTGTTACCGCCTTGCTCCCTCTCACAATACCTGATTCATGTGTCCATTTCCAGATGGCCTGGCTGCCTTCAGGGCTTTTCTCAAGACCGAGTTCAGTGATGAGAACATTGAGTTCTGGATGGCCTGTGAGGAATATAAAAGGATCAAGAACCCTGCCAAGCTGGTGTCAAAAGGCAACAAGATCTACAAGGAGTTCATCGATATCAAGGCACCCAGAGAGGTACAGTAGGGGTGTGCGGGGTATTGCTTGTTATGAAAGTAATTACACAATTAGCCCTTCACTAAACCCCACCCCAAAAAACGATGGTCCAATGCCAATCCAAATAGTTTAGCAACCGTCGCTAGGCTGGACAAGCTTTCGTCACCTCATACAGCTCATAGCTGTCAGTGTTATTTTGTAAGGCTGTGTTGTTGAACACATACACAGCTTTACATCGGGAAAGTTACACAGCTGACCCACCCAGGTGATGGTAATAATACTAATGACCACCACAATGTCTTACCGTGCAACATGAAAACTCCTGTCGGTGGTTGTAAAAAGTTGATTGCTGGATACTGTTTCTCGCTCTGTAATTTCCTCATATTTCTAAATTATTGAAATCATGTCATGCACATTTGTCCAGTGCATAGCCTACTGCATGCCTGGTTGACTATAGATTTAGAAGACATTTTGATGCTATTGCTACTGAAATGATAGATTATTTATATGGAGAAATCCCGTCATTTTACATGCATCTCAATGGGGGAGAAGAACAGCTTGCCCTGTCTCCTTGCTGCTAACGTGCCTATTGGACAAGGACGGGTTGGGGAGGGACTTAGTGAAGGGATAATGTAAAATGCTCAAATCACCTACAGTGAACAGAACTATGGACTATGAACTAGCATAATAAAGGCTATTTTATACTGTACTGTACTGTACTGTACTTCATACAAGCCTGTGTCGTGTTGCTCGATAGCACAATGCAGTCTGAACTTTGAGAGCACACATGTGAATTAAGCAATATTACACGAGAGGGTGTTGAACGCCTGCAATGCAACAGTTCATCAATGCTACAGTTCCGAAATGCAGCGCAGAAGTGCATTAATGACGATAAAGAACACCCTCGAGTGTAATATTTCAATTATAACAGTTACCCTTAATACTAAGATAATCTCTAAAAAATAAATCTTATTTTTTTAATGACAGATGTCCCAAGAAATTAGCTAGCCTAGCAACCCTGGTGTGCTGCGCTCTGGGAGAACAGAGCAGGTGATTTCTTTGTTTTGATTAGCCGTTCCTATAATGTCGTTTAAGCACGGCTGTTTCAGCCAATCAGATTGCTTCCTCGAAACGACCGGTTGTATAATTGTCATTTGTTCCCCGTGCATGTCATCATGGCAGGTGAATATTGACTGCCACACCAGAGAGGAGACAAAGCAGAGCTTGGAGGAGCCCAGCCCAGCCAGCCTCAATGAGATCCAGGCCAAGATCTACTTTCTCATGGAGAAAGACTCCTACCCACGCTTCCTCAAGTCCAAGATGTACCGGGAAATGGTCAACAGGAAACACTCACAAAGCAAGCGAAGGTCTGTCTGACACAGGTTCTGCTGAGGGGGGCCCCTGAAGGACATAAAATGAACAATCAGTCATCCTCTGACATAAATGCATTCTCAATTCACTGTGAATCCCAAAGCAGCTGTACTTGGTCTTCAAACCTTTTCTGCCCCAGGGAATATCAATGGGCAAGTCAAAATCTCAAGGTGCACCTGTATTCAAAGCAAAAGTAGCTGAACCTATAAACTCACAACAATATTGCAGGCTTGTATATTGGCTATGTTTTGCTATTGCAAATATGTGTGTGTGTGTGTGTGTGTGTGTGTGTTCGTGCGTGCGTGCGTGTCATTATAGGCAAACATTTTATCCTATAATGACATGCCCAAAATAGGGATGCAAGATTACAGTATTTTAGGGTATAGAATTTGCCTGTGTATTGGGGAATTAAATGTCAACTCAAAGTTATGATATAGTACATTAAAGAATATATATATATATGTGTGTGTGTGTGTGTGTGTGTGTGTGTGTGTGTGTGTGTGTGTGTGTGTGTGTGTACAGTTGTATATATTGCAATAATCATGTGTGAATTCCACAAAAGCTCAAGGCACACCTACTTCACACAGTTTAGTAACCATTGAACAAATTCCAACCAGGATACAAATGATCAAACAATAAGCTTGACTTTTTTTTTACTGCACTATTATTTTAGATAGCACAGGCTTGTGAACTACACTGTACAGAGAAGGGAGATTGGAGGAGGTGAAAAGTCATAATTTCAATTTGTACGTTTTCATAGTAAATGCGACCTGCAGTCGCAATTAATATAAATGGAAACAGAACATATACTGTAATGTGGGCATTTCGGCATTATGTCCACCTCCAGACTGGGTTGCCTATCCAGGGCTGTGTACTGTAAGTCATGAGTTGCGGCCGTCAGGGCACAAGGAGGCTGGGGGGATAGCATGTAATTACTTGCGCAAGCAGAGCGCGCAAGTAATGTGGTCGGCCTGGTCCATTTGTCGTGACAGCAAAAAAAACGTTCCGCCATTTCAGGACCCCCCCAGAAAAACATCAAATCTGTGCCCGTATTGCTGGACCAATGATGACGAAATGACCATATCTCTTACGTCATCATTTAGAGCTGGTCATACACGTATTTCTTACGTCATCATTTAGAGCTAGTCATACACTCTAATAGCTCATAGCTCTAAATGATAACGTAAGAAATATGGTCATTTCGTCATCATTGGTCCAGCAATACGGGCACAGATTTGATGTTTTTCTGGGGGGGTCCTGAAATGGCGGAACGGTTTTTTTGCTGTCACGGTTTTTGGACCAGGCCGATCACAGAATACCGCTAATCAACTTACAACTACACACTTTATACAGTATAGAGTATAGAGTATATAGATATATACTGTGTATGACTAGCTCTAAATGATGACGTAAGAAATACGTGTATGACCAGCTCTAAATGATGACGTAAGAGATATGGTCATTTCGTCATCATTGGTCCAGCAATACGGGCACAGATTTGATGTTTTTCTGGGGGGGTCCTGGAATGGCGGAACGGTTTTTTTGCTGTCACGGTTTTTGGACCAGGCCGATCACAGAATACCGCTAATCAACTTACAACTACACACTTTATACAGTATAGAGTATAGAGTATATAGATATACGTATATAGTATATACGTATATAGATATTGTATAACTGCTCTCAGTAATGACGTATGTAATACAACATTATGATTCTGGAATGTATAAAAGTCACAACGTGTCAAAAATGTTACCATAATTAATAATATTAGTGTGGTTTGCAAAATTAAATATATATCTAAGTATATAATTATATATGCAAAAACTAAGTTATAATATCGCAAGAAGCTCAGTCATTTAACACTCTCTGAGAAAGACGCAGACAGACTTGGCTATATCAACAATCCAGATCATTTGACACATCCACGGGGGAAGGCTAGAAAAGGTAGCTGGGGTGACTCTCAGCCAAAGACTCTCAGCTGCACAGTGAAAGAAGGAAGATATTGAAACCAGGACTCAGTTAGCTGGGGTGACTCTCAGCCAAAGACTCTCAGCTGCACAGTGAAAGAAGGAAGATATTGAAACCAGGACTCTCCGAGGAACTCTCAGCCAAAGACTCTCAGCTGCACAGTGAAAGAAGGAAGATATTGAAACCAGGACTCAGTTAGCTGGGGTGACTCTCAGCCAAAGACTCTCAGCTGCACAGTGAAAGAAGGAAGATATTGAAACCAGGACTCTCCGAGGAAGACGCAGACAGACTCGGGCATATCAACACTCCAGATCATTTGACAATTTCACACGGAAGCCTGTTGTAAACACAGATCTAGATCAATAGGACACCTCCACAACGAAACATACAGAAAAACAATGGAACTATCTACAGATATACCTTCAAATAAAAGGATGAAGAAGGACCCCGTAATTAAAATCTCAGCATTAAGTTCATTATCATTTGGAAGTCGTGAAAGATGGAAAATCTGTGGAAAGGTAGTTACTAAAAGTGAACAACGTAAATTTACTAACGGAATATACTTCTTCTTTCGGATTACAGACAGTACAGCAACAATTAAGGTAACAGGATTTACTCAAGAATGTGAGAAATATTTTAATTTGATTGAAGTAAACCAATGTTATTTCATCACTGACGGACAATTTAAAGAAATAAATCCAAAATATTCTACGGACCACGAAAAATTTGAAATTATACTGAAATCAAGGACAGAAATTATTGTATTTGATAGAGATGTGGAAATTTTGAAACCTAAGTTTAATTTCACCAGGATACCTGACATACAGTTGTTAGAAGACAAATGTGTCATAGACGTATTGGGGATTTGCATTAATTTCTCAGAAGTAAAGACTATTTCTACAAATAATGGACCACGTAGAAAAAGGGAATTACAGTTATTGGATTCATCAAATACAAAAATTATATATACAGCTTGGGAAGAAGACACAACCATGGATACCGGCTCTCTTTACCCTATTTTAATTTTACAGGGAACCATCATAACTAGCTATAATGACAAAAAGAATCTGACTAGTAAAGAAGCTGTCATTCGATTTCATAAATACAATAAAGAAACGGAAAAGGAAAAACACTTCCGTGCTGAGTTAATGTTGTATTTACCCTGGCGAAATGAAGAGGATGATCTAATAAGTAAATACAATAATTATGAAAATCATTATAATGCCAAGATTGATGTCATTTTCAAAAATGAGAAGAAATACAGTATAAATCCAGAAGCAATAGATGCAGCTATAAGGAACCTTGAAACTAATGGTCCACCGGAACATGCTTGGGAAAATATCGCTCCTTGTACGGAACACGAAGAAATACTTATACGAAAAGAGGATGAAGAGACGGAACGAGAAATAAGTCAAGAGGACCTGGATGCTAACACAGAACTTGTATCTAGCAAACAAAGACACTACACAAGGGATCTTTTCAAACAAGAAGTTAGGAGAGATATATTATCTCATCAAGAATATTGTAAAATGATGAGATCATTGAACCAGAAACAAAAACAATTAATGGATTTCCATCGTCAATGGTGTAAAAATACAGTTATTGATTTAAAGGAAGGAAAGAAAACTGTCCCATATCACATCTTCCTTAGTGGATCAGGTGGGGTAGGAAAGAGTCATCTTATTAAACTGATCCATTACGACTGCATGAGATTATTCAAAACAGCCAACTTCATACAACCTGATGACACTATTTCTATGATTACGGCATCAACGGGAATAGCAGCTTTCAATATTAGAGGTGTGACACTCCATTCAGCTTTATCTTTAAAATCATCGAGATTTGGAAATTCTTTCTTACCACTGAATCAAGAAAAAGTAGCATTACTAGAAAATTCCTTACAAAATCTGCAATTATTAATTATAGATGAAATTTCTATGATTGGTGCAGACATTTTTCTCCAAGTACATAAACGATTGAGTCAAATTAAAGGCACAAATGTTATGGAAAATGGCTCAAAGGTACAAGAACAATTTGGCAATGTATCTATTTTAGCTGTTGGAGATCTATTCCAATTACCACCAGTAATGCAAAAATACATCTTTCAAGGTACAAGTAATGCAATTGCAAATATATGTGGTAATGGATGGGATTCATTTAAATTGTTGGAACTTAATGAAGTAATGCGCCAGAAAGATGATTTGAACTTTGCTGTAATGTTGAATCGAGTCAGAGAAGGAAAAATAACAGATGAGGATATCCAACAGTTACAATCAAGAGAAATAAATGCTAATGCTGATAATTACCCAGAAGATGCACTTCATGTGTTTGCAGAGAATAAATCTGTCGATGAACACAATAACTACAAACTTGAAAAATTGAATATTACTATTTATCATATAAAGGCAGAAGATAGTAGAAAAGATAAAGACACACGACTATTTGATCTGGATTGCACAAATAGGAAACTATCACAAACAGGAGGTTTACCAACTACACTCAGTATAGCAATTGGTGCACAAGTGATGTTGACTACTAATGTAATGGTATCTGATGGATTAGTCAACGGTATCAGAGGATTTGTTGAGTATATTGACTTTGGGAAAAACAACACGTATGTTACAGTAATACTCGTTAAATTCCAAGACAAATATGTTGGTCTTAATGCGAAGGCTAATAGTACCTATAAAAAATATCCAGAAGCAGTTCCAATTTACAGACATGAAGCTATCATTTTCCATGGAGGCAGAAAAACAGGATCAACAAATAGATTTCAATTCCCGTTGACATTAGCTTGGGGATTAACTATTCATAAGGTCCAAGGTTTAACTATACAAGAGATTGTCGTATCTATGAAGGGCTCACATTTTAACCCGGGACAAGCCTATGTAGCATTCAGCAGAGTAAAAAGGATAAAAGATCTATATATACTTGACTTTAATCCTACGAAGATCAAAGTAGATAATAATGTAGAGAGAGAAATGATACGATTACGACAATCACCTCTTGAAAATCCTAATATACGTAAAATAACTCAATTACCATTAAAACATTCATTAAATATTGGATTATTGAACGTCAGAGGTTATCTACCACATTTAGAAGATATAAACTCAGATTCCCAACTCGAAATGTTGGATCTAATAGCTTTTACTGAAACACACTTAAAGAAAAATAATAACATTACTTTTAAATTAAAAACAACGGACACGAATTACAATACAATGAGGAATGACAGAGAAAAAGATATAGGTGGGGGAGTTATGTTTGCTATAAAAGAAGATATTTCCATTGAAAGAATTCCAACTGAAAGCAGGATATTAGAGAAAGTAGAACATATATGTATACATGTAAAAGATAAAAATCTATATATCATTCTTATGTACAGATCACCTAAAACAGACCTTTCAAAATTAAACACATTTCTCGAATACATGATACAGTACATATCATCTCCGACTTCTGCAATTTTGATAATAGGAGATTTCAATGAAAACCATAATACTGAGATAGAAAGAAGTATAAAGACCTACATGTCAAAATTAGGCTTTAAACAATTAAATACAAATCCAACTACAGATTACGGAAATATTTTAGATCATGTATATTTTAACAAATGTGAAAGTATTATTATAGAAATTGAAGTTAGAGACACATATTACTCTGACCATGATTTAGTATTAATATCACTATAGTCTAACATGAAATAGATTTAAAATTAAAATTACATTTTTAATTCAGTTTATATACTTTTTTTTATAAGCGTTTTTTTATAAGCGTTTACATACATAAATTAGATAGGTAGTAAATAGTTACACCTAATAATTACACATTTCAAATGTTCCTTCACAGAGATATTGAGATTCCAACGTTTACAGAAAAAGTATACTGTATAACATATTTTAATTCAGTTTATATACCTTTTTTTTTCAACACATATAAATGATTTATTTGTCTCTGAAAAACAAAAAATGGATCCAGAATATATCTACAACAATAAAACAGTATTTCTTATATAGATAGAAACTAAAATCATACTTAATACTAAATGATTACATGTATAGTAGGTAGCAAATAATTACATCTAAACATTAATCATTTCAAACGTTCCTCCACAGAGATACTGAAATTTGGCAGTTTACAGCGGGCGAAAAGATTACATGCGCGCTCTGCTTGCGCACTAGTTGGCCATTTATGGCCTACTAGTGTGCAACAAGCAAGTATGCACTCGACAGAGTGCAGTTCTAGTTCAAATATGGGGTTGAGTGGATGTTGCGTTTATGATACAGTATAGGGCATTTCTTTTATAAAATAGGCCCAGCCCACACATTTCTTTAAGCCACTTAAAGGCAAACATTATGGAATAGCAAAACCCTGTTTGACGCTCATTGTCAGATGACTCCAGTTAAAAAACAAATTACCTAATTTGGTGACGATATTTTTAACATGTGTAATCCAGGTCTAGTCGCCCGCGGGCGTATGCACGAAGCAATCGCCCTCGACTTCTCTGCGCGTCCAAAATAAACGCACGCCTCTCATTGAAAATGAATTACTAGGCGCGTCAGTCACACGTCTGAAAAGGCCCACATTATACCCACATTTCCCACACATTGCTGCATTGCTGCATTCATGACTTTTGTTGGGGAATGGACCACTGGCCTATCATAGCCGAATCGGAATGGAATTTGAAAAATAGGAATGATAAATGAGTACCACAGACGAAAAACTGTCCAAGTCCAAATTTCATTCTGACCCCTCCACGGAAAGGCCTTGTTGTCCTGACCCCACATCACATGACTGATGACATGATGTTGTGGACTACATCTGTACGAGCAGTAACAAAAAGTATGTTCTGAAAAATATGTAGAAAAAGAATAATAGAAAAACAAAAAAACACAATTACAGTACATAGCCTACAACAACGGTATATATAGCCTACAATAAAAAACTGTCCAAATGTATTACATGTCAGACAGGCATTTGTGATTTGTGAATAAAGCATGACCTATTGACTTTAATTGAAAACTGACTCATATCACTGACTGTATCATATTATATATATATATATATATATATATAGAGAGAGAGAGAGTGAGAGAGAGAGAGAGATTATCTTGAGCTCAGCATGGAGGTTTCAGACATGACACGATCAGGTTCAGCTGTGAGCAAGCGAGAGGATACATTAATATGATTTATATATAATTCTCCACAGGGGGGGAGGGGGGGACTAGTGGAGAAGAGATCCAGTAAAAGACAAGTCATTTTATGCTTGGTTGCACACTGAAAATAGCAGATCTACTATGTGCAGCCAAGTGTAGCCTATACAATCAGGCATAATAACGGCGCCATCAGGGCAGCGCCAAAACACATTTTAAGCCCAGGCCGTAGCGTAACGGTCTGGGCACCGGACTGGTGATCCAGTCGCGGTGTGCCGCGGGTTCGACTCCCGGACCCGACACGGCCTTTACCGCATGTCATCCCCCCATCTCTCTCCCGTTTCCTGTCAGCCTACTTTCTATCCCTTAAAAAATCAATAAAGGCGTAAGCCGCAAAAAAATATCTTAAAAAAAAAAAAAAAAAAAAAAAAACACATTTTAATGTAGACTGTAGAAGACACTAAAACATTTCAGAATACAGATGACTATAATATGACAAACTAAACGGAATTGTATTCAAAAAAAGACTATGGCTGAAATTAAATCCAAATTATGCCGTTAAAATCAAGTTTCAACATGAGTTGAGGAGCCCTGAGTCCTGACAGCAGAGGCAGGGCTCGGCCTCGGCCAGCAGACCTATGTATACATTACTGTAACTATAACCAGTGGTGGAAAGTAACTAAGTACTTTTACTTAAGTACTGTACTTAAGTACAATTTTGAGGTATTTGTACTGAGTATTTCCAATTTCCAATACTTTTACTGCTACTCCACTACATCTCAGAGCCAAAATTTGTACTTTTACTTCACTACAATTATTTGAAAACTTTAGTTACTAGTTAATTTTATTTTATTTTTATTTTTATTAGAAAACATACATTAACCACTTCAACCCTATACATTTTGGCCATGTTCAATAGACTTTGTACACATTTTGAACTTGTGAAGTGGGACATTCTGCAATATGTGTACTTTTACTATTAGTACTTTAAGTACATTCCGATACTTTTGTACTTTTACTCATGTACATTTTCAATTCCGTACTTTTACTTGTAACGAAGTAGTTCTAAATTGCAGTATTGGTACTTTTACTTAAGTAAAACAATTGAGTACTTTTTCCACCACTAACTATAACACAACGTCGCCCACATGTAATGTTGTATACACTGTATATACTATACAGTACAAAGTGGCACTAGATCTAGATGGAGTCAATAGTTCTGGTCTGATCTATAGCTTAGTTGTGGCTGTAATTGTCTGTGAAAGGTGCTCTATAAATAAACTTTACTTTATACTTACTTACTTAGTTTGTCAGACCTGAAATGAGTTAAGGTTTAAGGTTGGGTTTATTTGTCATTCCATCAAACTGTATTTAAAATAAATCAGGACGTACATAGACAGTGGAAACATGGACAGTTTCAATTGAGATCAGTGCTATAGAAATAGGTAAAAACTACAATTTAACACCTGAGTTGAAATAAAAATAAATAACAATTATCATAATATAAAGAATATAGCAACATAGAGTAACACAATATTTTGCTTTTTCTTTTTTCTGTTTTTTTTAATAAATCCTATAACCAGATGAAATTTACCAGACTGCGTCACTGCTTCCAAGAAGAAAACCAGACATGAAACATCAAACATTTATGGTTGTTATTCCGCATTGCCCTTTCAGTATCTGGGACACCAGTAATATGCCCACCAAGAAAATCACATACATTGATTTTCTTGTTGCCGTGGATGTGTTTAGTCAGAATAGTCCCAATGATGGAGAGCGTGTTGAAAGTAGGACATCAGTCTGCTCTATAGACAAAACCACACTTGCCTATCTGGGCCACTTTCTAAACAGAGAACATAGTTGCATTGTCGTCGTGACTTCACTTCACTCATTCACACACACGCTAATCATGTGATAATTATAATAATGAAGTTGAAGATGTCATGCTACTACTGGTTCAGTCGGTTACGAAACGCGTGCGTGCGTGCGTCTGTGTGAATTAGAGTTTCGTAAGCAACATTCAATAGCACAACATTGCGTCATTTATTTCCTGACACTTGCCGTGTCCTTCTCTCTCTCACACTCTCTTGTCATTGCCTATCCTGACCCTCTTCTCTCCTCTATCTGGTTAAGAAAGGCAACCCGTTAGCCGGCTCAATTCAATTAAGACACAACTAATTATTGGCAGATATAGAAAAAAAAAGACAGAAAATAGAATGTAGGCCTATTTAACCGATTCCATGCTGCTATGATAGGCGGTAACGTGAGGCTATAGTGCCAGTGAAATGCACAATATAAACAAAGAAGAAGTGACCCGGAAGTGATTGCCCTTCGTTTGGGCTCCATGCTCGCTCACCTTTATCTTTATCTCAATCTGAGCCCTAACATGCTTTAGATCACGTGCGTGCGCGTGCATGAGGGGATTTTGGATATTCAATGACTACCATGGGAGGCTAACGATGGCTACTAAAAACGGTAAAGAAGTGTGTGTGTGTGTGTGTGTGTGTGTGTGTGTGTGTGTGTGTGCATGTGTGTGTGTGTGTGTGTGTGTGTGTGTGTGCGTGCGTGCGTGCACTGTGCTATTGTTATGGTAGTCAGTGTGAAGCTCAACAGCTGTACTGTAGCCCTTTAGGCTGCTCAACAGTGCCACCCAGCCGCCCAGCGGTATTATGTAACTGTCAAACAGACATAGGGACAGACACACATAGCTGTTCATTGGAATGGTTAGGCACCGCAAAAACTTGCCACACTACACTACGGCATCAGCAATGAATGACAGTATACAGCAACAAACCCCCAATATCCTGCACTATGCAGAAACAAATGCACAGTATCAGTGTTGTTAGGTCATCGACAGAATGCACTGATATCAATACAGTGTCAACAGTATTATCACACACTGTGTCACTGAGAGTATGATGCAGTATCGGCGCAGCATGACAGGGTCAGGAGTCAGGACAGACACATTGGAGAGAAGCAGATGCTTGCTGGGTGGGTGGCTCCCTGAAAAAAAAACAGTAAAATGTGGGAGCCTATTTTGAAATATGTTCATGAGCTGAGATGATTCCCTGATAATTCTGACTGATTGTCCAGGCATTTGTAGAACGGTGAAAGGGTGTCTGACACCAAGTTCACCAAGCCAGGAAAGCACCGTTTCTGGACCCGGCAATAGTCTTCAATTATTAGCAAACTCGCTGGTTTTATATTGTTTCCATGGTGGTCTTACCAATAAAGCCCTAAAAGAGAAGCTACAGGTCTCTCAAAACAAGCTGGTCAGACTGGTTTCTGGGCTCTGCAAGGGTCCATGTTGGTAAAATGCTCTTTCAGCAGTTGGGTCGGCTCCCTTTAGCGGTCAGGTCAGTTCAACTCCAACTGAACAAAGTGCACAACGTATATCAACAGCGCCCCCCGAGTACCTTTGTAAACTTTTTCAGAAGCTCAGTGAAGTTCATTCCCATCTTACAAGAGCCAGCACAGCAGACCTGACCATGCCCACGTTCACCACTAAAATGGGAAAACGTTTGTTTAGATTTGCAGTTGCAGTAAGCTGGAACTCGCTACCCCTGAATATAAAGAGCATCAGCAGCCATCTCCTTTTAAAGATCAAAGCATGGCTTTTTGAAAAAGTTGCAGAATAGTATCGTGTTTATTGTTTAACTATTATTAGCAATGAGATCACATGTATTTATGATGTGTAGGCAGTGTATAGCTCTTGATTGTGTTATTTATTGTTGATTACATGTTTGCCTGTATATGAATGCAATGTCGTTTGTCCCCGTTTTTTATCCTTGATGCTTCTTAGATGAACATGATGTAACTTGTTTTTCTAATAAAATCTAATAAAATCAATGTAACTTGTTTTTCTTGCTTGACATCTAATAAAATAAAATAAAATCAACGGTGGCATGTAGGATGACGGATCGATCGACTAGTATTCGTATAACTTTTACCAGTATTTTTTTTCTTCTGTCAAAATTTTCACCCCATTAGGTTGTTTCCCTTAATTTTTGTTTTGTCTTGTCTTGTCCTACTATTTTATTTGATCTAAATATGCTGTATACGTTTTAATCGCTTTCACCTTTTCATGTCCTATTTGTGAACTGAAAAATATCAAATAAACAGATAGTTGGAAGAAAAAATAATCAGGACACACCAGATCGCACCTCCACCGGGGGTACGATTAATCTGTCCTTTTCCCCTCTTGCTCAATTGCCTCACCATCTCCTCGTGGACCGAGGGGTTTGGCCACGATATAGATTCCAGCTTCCTCACTGTTCTCACTTCCATCACCTGTTCCACCAAATCCTCTACCAGCAGGCAATTTGCAAATAAGAGAGACATTACAGACTGATAGATCATCGGACTAATAGGATGTCAGACAAACACATGCTCTCGGGCAACAAAGCTGGGGCTACTGACCTATGTAGTTAAATACTAAATCATCATTACCGCGCGGTTAAAATATGAATGCTTCTGAAGATCACATTAGCTTCAGCCGATTCTCGCTAAATGTTTTTGGGGGACCGGAAACTGTCTTGTTTTCAAAGTGAAATAAAGCGCTGTCTATGGTGGCGGTAGCCGACAGCGTTTTAGGGGCGGTCGATGAGTTAAGATGCACGGCACGCATACACAATCATGTGCATTCATGCCCCAACCAACACACATAACAACCTCTAATACCAAAGGCCTGAACTTTCCTTTTGTTGTTGTTTGTTTTTTTTAACGCCTCACTGCTTATCGTGGCTTATGACTAAGGGCCGATTCATACTCCTATTTTACCGCTTTGGGCCGAAATGATTTTGGCTCGTCAGAAATTTTCAGTAGCACCGAAGAGCCGACTTTGCTACTGTCCACGGTGTTGCCCAGAGACACATTTCACTGGTTACTGTTTAATACAGAGACACACTGACCGAGGCACCGTGAACATCTGTCTGCCTGCATGGGCCCCCTGAGGGAAGGCAGACAGATGAGCACCCTCACACACACACACACACACACAAACACGGACGCATGCGTGCACAGGCACGCACGCACGCATGCACTCACAGACACACACGCATGCACGCAAGCATGCACGCAAGCATGCACGCACGCACAGTAAGTGGGACCATTGACACGTGTTGAGAAAGAACCATTCAAATCACTATTACACAATTACTTATTCCATTTTGTGCCACTTTCACCCCTGTTGTTGAGAGGCCGACACTGTAAATAGTTATGAATGGCTTCAAACTTCTAGTCTTAAGTCTTATATAGGCTACATCATATTTTCCTTGTATTTTACAAACCATGGATGTGGAGTGTTACTTTGATCTGGACTCTCTGAGTTATAATAACACCTGTATAAGTTCCCTCCAGAAACGTAAACACAGAATGCCTTCTTCAGGGTATTCCTGAGCTAATCATTTGATGACCGGGTCATCAGTCAATAGGATATAGGGAACTCAGCAGGAGACTCCTATTGAGTCCGGAGACTCTGCCAGTCATCAAATAATTGGCTTAAGGAATGCAAACAAATCTCCATGAATTCAAGGCTTCATGGGGTGTGTAATTGATGAATTGAAAATAAGCATCTCATGTTGGTGAACTACCGGCACCAAGAAGAGAGACCACATCACTCCCGTCCTGGCCTCCCTCCACTGGCTGCACGGTGCCATTTAGAATTCATTTTATGACACTTTTATTTGTTTACAAAGCCCTGCACGGACTAGCCCCCGCCTACATCTCTGACCTGGTAAAGTACCCCCCCCCACCACCACTAAGCACCTTAGATCAACAGACCTAGAGCTACTGGAGGTTCCACCGACCACATTGAGGCTTAGAGGAGAGAGACCGCGCCTTCTCTGTCGCAGATAGTGGTTCTATCAGCGTAAGTATACGGTATATATAGGTCGTTTTCTATGGTATCAGCAGGATATTCTTACAGGTGACAACAATACCTCAAGCAGGGCATCATAACAGCAACCCATTAGCCTGATTAGCAGTCCACTCAGAGGGTGGGTAGGTTCTATGGGCCGCATCCAGGCGTTACCGTAGTCTTACCGTTCATTACATGAAAACTCTGAATAAACGGACGGTTGTTAAAGTTGATTGAGTTGGATACTGTTTCTCCCCATATTTCCTCGTATTTCTAGTTCATTGAAATAATGTCATGCACATGTTCACAGTGCATAGCCTACTGCAGGCCTGGTTGACTAGATTTAGCAGACATGTTAGATTTAGCAGACATGTTGAAGCTCTTGCTACTGAAATGATTGATTATTTATATGGAGAAATCCTGTAATAATGCATCTCAATGGGTCAGAAGTACAGCTTGTCTCCTCTCTTAGAAAACGTTGCTAACGTGCCTATTGGACAAGGACAGATTGGGGAGCGATTTAGTGAAGGGCTAATTGAACTGTTTTCCCACAGTATCCATTACACATTGCTTTTTAGTTTAATGAAATCAAATTGAACTATCAAAGTGTAATTATTATGCATAGGTTAAAGCCCACATCTGATTAGCACCAACATACAAAATGTTTTATTTTCCGTGCCCCAAATCTAAATAGTTATACACACACACACACACACACACACTCAGATATAGATCTGATGTGGTTAAGTGATGCAGAGCGACTGAGATGGATTTTCGAAAAGAAGATATTTGCATTAGCAGAATATATAGTGAAAGCTTGGGACATACGGACAAAGACAATTTATATGTGATGTATTTTATTTTCATGTTTTAGCTTATTTCTGTTCTGTTTTTGTTTTGACCAAATACTTGGTGTAGCTTGTGAGAAGTGAACGTGATATTGTTTATTTATGTTGTTGGTGTCTTATAATCCCGTAAGGGATGGGTCTTAACGACAAGACACGAAAATAAAGATTCATTCATTCATTCATTCACATGTCTGAGCACGTGTATACAACACACTGTATGGGAAGTTGCTATTGTGTGTCAATGTTGTTGCAGCGGAGGTTACATAGATGTTAATTACCATGGCAACATTTCAGGGACACTGAAAAGGAAAATGGAATCATGAGCTACAATACAAGACATCATTTTTATTCTGCTGTCTCTCTCTCTCTCTCTCTCTCTCCCCCACCGCTCGCCACGTGATTGGCTGAGAGGGCTGATGATGCATTAGAGGTAGGAGTATAATAATGTCTGCTCCGCCACATTGCAGACACTGCTGCTGCTGCACCTCCTCCTCCTCCTCCTCCTCCTCCTCTCTTGGGGTCAGGCTGACGGATAACACTCAGCACCGCGCTGAACATTATATAACGCCGCTACACACAATGTGCAAACGACTTGCATCACTGCCTAACTCCTGTTTGGAAAGGTACATCAGTCCTTCTGGCTTTTATCATTACACATTATATTAACTTGGATTGTAATGCGGATTGGGGGTAGATTTGAGAGAAAAAAAAGAAAAAGAAAAGTGCATTGCAATGGACTACCAGATTGAATCATTAGCACCATCGGTACCTCATACACATCAATTTACTTGTACCGGTATATATTCAAAGACTACGTTAAAATTTATTTAATATCTATTTTTGTTCACTTTTTTCCAGGGCTAAGGGACTGAAAGCAAGGCTGGGACGTGTTTTGCTGAAACGAGATTGGACTCTATCTCGCTGCAAAATATTGAAAAACAGGTAAACTTTGGGATTATTACATCATTTTTTTATATTTATTTTATTTGGAAAAAGCAGTACATTATAGACAGCATTTCTATGTATACATAGGACACAAGTGCAGTTGCCAGGATTTCCTTTTCACCCTTCTTCCCTCCCTCCCCCCTCATCCCCCCTCCAAGTGGCTCCAATCCAATGTCTCTGTATAATCCTCTGGGATTATTACATCCTATTTAGATACTGTGTAACAGAAAGTGATTTTGTGTGCATTTTCAGGCCCAACCTAGAGGAATGCTTGAGGTGGAGAGAGTGCTTTGAAAATATCCTTGCAAGTAAACGTAAGTAGGCTTTTTAGACTTTACCAATATCTTGACACATTAACACAAATACCGGTATACATGAATAAAATAAGCATTAAGCACACAGGCATGTGCACACGCATGTGCAAGCAGGCACACAAGTACGCACGCACGCCCGCACACACTCACTCACACGCACACGCACACGCACACGCACACGCACACTCACACTCACACTCACACTCACACTCACACTCACACTCACACTCACAAACAGTTTGCCAGTTGCCAGAATTGACACCGGCCCCTTTCTGCTCCCTCAGATGGACTGTGTGCCTTCACAGATTTCCTGATGTCTGAGTTCAGCGAGGAAAACATTGCGTTCTACTTCGCCTGTGAGCAATACAAGTGCATCAAATCTGCTGCAAAGCTGCCAGCTAAAGCCCAGAAGATCTATGACGAATTCATCTGCGTCGACGCGCCCCGAGAGGTAAGAAACAACTTTATTTAAATTGAGCCCTAAAACTTGAACGTTGACACATTATGTATTATTATACTTGTCAACGACACTATCATTTATACAATACAATTGTTTGAAAAAATAATAGTAATCTTATGTGCTGTGTAACAATACACACACACAGAACGACACAGCATAATGAGTAAAGTCGCCGTGTATACTGACTATACTCGCTGTCTATGCGCCACGCTTTTTTCTAGATCAACATCGACCACGAGACACGTGACATCACCACAGCCAACCTGCTGGCCCCCTCGGGCTCTTGTTTCAACCTGGCGCAGCACAGGATCTACATGCTGATGCTCAAGGACTGCTACCCTCGCTTCCTGCGCTCCCCGGTGTACAGGGAGCTGACCGCCCAAGCCGGCAGCAAGACCTTCAAACCGCAGGCCCAGTGGGAGAAGATATGAAGACGCGGTCGCCTTTCAAGGGGGTTGAGAATACAAGGCATGATTGCCATTAAAAGGGTTGGCGTTGCGGGACGAGGCCGGTACGGAACGTGGAGACCGACCGGGCCACTTCTCACGATGGCTTCTAGAAATGGATGGATGTCTGTGAGTTGCGGCAGGCATGCAGCCGGGCACCATTCTAAAGGCTCATACATAGTCTGGATTTTCGGTGGTGAGGTGACCACCGAACTACAAAATGACGTCACGAGACGCGGTGAAGAGCAAACCACCGACACTGCTCCAGTCCTTCTCTCTGTTTTTACTCACCACCGCTCAACGTTATTTCAGCTCCAGTGGTCACCTCACCACCGGAGCGGTAGTCACCTCACCACCGAAAATCCAGACTATGAATAGGCCTTAACAGAAAGGAAAGGTGCATTGAAGAAGACAATGAGATACGTAATGTGCGAAGGGGAGAAAGGAATGAGAAGTACCGACGCAGAACGATAGCCATACGTTGTACATATAGAATACGGTCAATACACTGTGAAGTTCTTTGCACAGAGTTAGGTATAGCAGCTACTGGAAAAAAAGAAAAGAAAAATGATGCTGGTATATATACAATATACCAAGACTGTATGCACGTGTACATTTGACGATTCTCGATTGAATCTATTTTATTCTCTCTTTGCTCTCTTTTGCACTCTCGATGAACATGCATATAATTTGTCTTTATTTATTTGTTCCAGGTCTAAAATATATTGTATTTATTTGTTCCACGTGTAAAATATATTGTAAGCCTATTTATTTTATTTATTTATAAAACAGACCAAAAATACTTGTAAGTACTTACTTGCCATATTGTGTGATGATGTTAGTTTTGTTTTGTTCTTTCAAAACTGTTTAATAATTATTAAAAAATAAATAAAGTATGACTATGACAATATTGTTTTTATTTTAATCTAGATATCTAGACAAATAATTGTTTTAACAAAGATAATCACATCCATAACCTATTTTGTCCTTTGTGATGTTCACACCCCTCTCAAATGATTAAGTTCAATTCCTGAAACGTCTACATTCTCAAAACTAAAAAGTGCAATCCCCGCACCTGATACCCTCACAAACAATTGGCTCCAGTATAAAGACATTTTCAGTGGCATGCACAGACATTTAGAGGGGCAGGTGCTCAAGTGAAAAAAAGGGCACCTTGTGCAGCGCGTGGAACCGGCCGGTTGTCTTAATAATTTTGTCTTTATAGATTTTAGGGCACAAATAATATATTAGAAGCTTCAAGAATTGATCAACGTCAACATGGTCCACATACTGTACAGTGTACACTGTACATCTTTTTTCAAAAGGGCACATTGCTGTCCAGAGGGCAAAGGGCAGGTGCTCTAGCACCATGCAAGTGATGTCAATCTGTGCACGCCACTGGACAATTTACAATTTACAATTTAGGCATTTAGCAGACGCTCTTAATCCAGAGCGATTTACAATAATCAGGAACAAAAGCATGGGAATACATCACAAAAGCATTTATCATAAAACATGCGTAAGCTAAGAAAGTAACAGTGGAATATCTATATTATGAGACTATACATATAAGCTATATATATACTACTATGCTATACAGTACATATGTACTATGGCGTGCTATGACTATATACAATGCAATTATAGTGCCATCTACATAACATGCTATAAGTCTGTATCAGATGCTATCTAAGTCAACAGAAATGCTATCTAAGGGGTTAGGGTAAGTGCTATGGGCCATGATGGAGTCTAAAAAGGTGGGTTTTCAGACTACGGCGGAAGATTGGGAGTGATGCTGCAGTTCTGACTGCAATGGGAAGTGCATTCCACAGTTTTGGAGCCAGAAGGGAGAAGAGTTTGGGACGTGTGGAGCGTTGTCCCAGCGTTTTTAGTGAGGGTACTTCCAGCTTCCCTGCGTTGGCTGATCTGAGTGCGCGGGAGGGTTTGTAGGGTTCAATCATACTTGCAAGATATGGGGGAGCCATACCTTTGGTTGCCTTGAATGCCAGCATCAGAGTTTTGTATTCTGTGCGGGCAGCGACCGGGAACATTTAGGTTATGGGCCTGCATGGTGATTGTATCATTTCACCTCCGCTGAGAAGAATGACTCAGTAGGGTTGGGAAAAGGTCATTAGGATGGTAGGAACTGTGAGTACCCACCGACACCATATCTAGTTCACTGTATCAGCCTGCATGCTACTGTCACATGGTAGCATTGCTACCATGTTATATTCCTACACTACATTATGGATTGCACAAATCCAGATTGCTTGATCTACATATCATGCATGTGTGTGTGTGTATAGTTTCAGTTGCTTCCAACACCATTACTCTCTGCAAAACAATACAACAAGGAAGCTTAGAAAACGTTTTAGATCTACTAGACATAGTGTTGCTGTGTTGACCTGAAAGATGTCATCTAGTACAGGGGTTCTCAACGTTTTTGGCTGGGGACCCCTGGAAATGCTTTGGCCATGTCTCGCGACACTTCCTGGGCACGTAGAGTAGGATGCTGTACACATACTGACTCGATGACGTCATGATGGTGTTGACCAATCAAGAGATAACGTGCATGTTACAACCATGACGCGTTACAACCATGACGCGTTACAACCATGGCGGCTCTCCCCTACTATGTAAAGTTTACATAGTATGAATGGCTGGAAAATGGAGATGAAGAGTTTACATTGTAAACCCCCTGAGGGGTCGCAACCCACGGGTTGAGAACCCCTGATCTAGTACAACAGTACTCTGAATCTCTACAAATCTATCTAATGACATTGACATGACATCTGTGACTACTTCTATAGAGAGTATGCCCATGCTTAAAGTGAACGGCACATCGAGTGGCAAATCGAGTGGCAAAGCAACAGCAAAAGTGAGTTTAACATTGTTTAACGTTGTTTCATGCAATCAGATAGGACTTTTCTGTTTGGATGTATGGGCTGTCAAGGCCAGAAAGTAGTTTTTTGACACTCATTAGGCATTCCTGCATAACTTTCGGGTTTGATGATGATGTCACGCGTATACCCTCTATTGTGTCTGGCGCTAGCCCCTCCAGTACGTGGCTTTTGAAGATTAATGCCGTCATAATGGCTGATTTTACACTTGCTGAAAATAGCCGATCTAGGTCAGCTATTTTCAGCATGCAACCAAGTGTAAAATGACTTATACTGGATCTCTTGTCCACTAGTCGCTTCCTAACATTTTAGTCTAGTTTTTATTTGTTGACTAAATTGTTTTCATTTACTTTCCATTTAGTTTTTGTCAGTGGAAAAAGGTAGTCGACGAACATTTTTCGTCTTAGTTTTAGTTTTAGTCGACTTTGTTTAGATACCTTATGATGTATTTCGTGGCCAGCCAAGTCTATGGACGTTAATGTTTGTTTAGGGCACTAAATGACTAATGACTAGACGCTAGTCCCTCCTATGCCCAGCCTTGTGTGTTTGTGTGTACCACATAATAGTGATGATTTGATTGGCTGAGCAGCATGGAATGTGATGTATAATGATGATGACGTATGATGATTAGAGAGCCCCTCACTTCACACAAGTGTGATTTCTGAGTGTTTGTTTTTAGTTCAATGTAGTTCAACGTCATCTTGTCCCTAGTCTCTCAAGACAGACTGTTGCTTCGAGGAACAACAGCTAGGGGCCGCTGTTTTCCTGAATATTTGACGATGGGATTCTCAAATTGTCTTGTCCCTAACACAAACATTAAATGCCAATTACAATAATGATAATTTAATGTTTGTTTTGACACAGTTTGTTTTACATCACCATTACATCACCTAGTAATCATAGCAACATGAGTTAATTTACTTACTTTAATATATTAGCGCCCCTCACCCCTGGGTACTGAAATGTTAGGCTTTGACTGAGTTTGTGCCGACACTGTTCAGTACTCCACTGTATGAAATATGCATATAATCACATTATTATTCATGAATGTCGGGGTGAAATGAGGCATCATAATTTGTGAGCGAATGCAGAAAATATGGTTATTGAATACGGTTTGCTTTTCAATAGAGCTACAAAATGAGATTGACCCAACAGTTGCAACTTGAAAGTAAACCTTCTAGAAATATGTAACTGAACTCTGAAAACTCAATTTCTGAGGAAAATGCGTTTTACTCAATGCTCTGACCACGGCTAGCTCTTCCGTTCTCAGCAACACAATGCACTTTAACCTTGAAGTACAATTTGTCAGAACAGATTTTTTTTTTGCTATTCATACCTGTGAAAGCAGAGACTGTATGGTTACCTTCACCTCCCAATGTATGAATGAACGAACCATTGTAAGTTGCTTTGAGCACTTTTGCTGCACACATGTTCGCAGAAAGTTGACAATTATTTGCAATTTCCTGATAGAGCGGACAATGCCTGTATTATTTGCTCATTATTGTTGCTACAGCATGTTTAGCAGCAGGTGCGATAACAGGCCTGGTCGTCACCGTGGCAACCATTCTAAACGGCACTGCAGAAACACTCTTAACAATGTGTTAGTTACGGTAGTTCCTGCGGGCTCTTGTCCAAAGTCAACAAGCGAGAACAGTATCCGGATACTAGAGTGTTCTTGGTGGTGTGAATTTATTTGACCACACGTTCTTGGAAGACCAGAAGTTGCAAGGAGATGGTAGTAGACCATAAAATTGGTATGACATATTGTGTTTACACAAGCCATCAACCTTTCCATATAAATGACAATTAACCTGATTTAACCTGCCATAATGACAATAAAGCACCCTGAAGAATGGCCACTGCTCTCTCTCTCTCTCTCTCTCTCTCTCTGCCAGCCAAGCTTACGACCGTGGCATTTTCAGACTGCTAATGCACTGCATGGTTCCCAGACAGTGGCTCAGGACCCATTTGTGGGTCGCGGACACATTTTTGTACATTTAGCTGTTATTTACTTTACTTATTTGGTCATATCGGGTCATATCAGCATTGGCAAATATGCCAGTCTAATCCAGATCCGACACAGGGGTAAGGGGTTGACACTATGGCATGTAAATAAAATGTTGGGGCACGTGGAGTTTGCTTTTGAGTTTCCCAAACTGCAAGTGCACGTTTGAGTGAGGAGTCTGCTATAAACACAACACCAGATAAAAAACACTATTCCCAGTTGGTGGAATTCAAAGTAAGACTTTTTAAATTTCTTTATTATATATTATTCTCTGGTATTGGTATTCGCGATTCGGTATCGGCTAACACAGAAATTGTGGTATCGGGACCGGATCGGAAAGGAAAAAAGTGTATCCCTACACCAAATCTCTCCACCTTTTAGCTGGGGACCACCTGGAACCTCCTCAAGGACCACTGGTGGTCCCCGGACCACTGGTTGAAAACCACTGATCTATTGGACAGGTGAGTCCACCTGTGAGTGGTTAGTAAGTTGCACTGTTACTGTCTGCAGCAAATGTACAAAGAAGTGTAGCTGAATTTCTGCTCTGTGTATTTAAATGTCATCAATGAGTGCGCGGGGCCAGTATCAGGTATAATAAGACAGCTGGTACAGTATACTATATGCACACACCTGATGCATATTAACATCCCACAATGTAGCCTCTTAATACCCCATGGTAACCCACAGGCATGTATCTTGTGGATTTGTTGTGTGAGAAAAGTGAGAGCCATATGTTTTGCCATTATCAGTTTCCTTTTCTCGTAGCCTTAACAAAATTGTGTTCTTCTCGGGTCCAACAGTGGTCTGTACTTGGCCCCTCTATTTTCTCTCTCTCCTCTCTAACAATCTCTCCTAAAATAGCTGATCTACAAGCTCACAATGTGTCACGTTGCGACTATTTTTGCTAAATACAGTAAATAGTGACGCTACAGTATGTTGCATGTACTGGAGATGGACTGAGCTACACGTGATTACTTATCAATGAGCACTTTACAGAGTAAATGTGTTGTGAGCTTGTAGAACTGCTGCTTTCAACGCACAACGCCAGTGCACAACTAAGTAGTGCCTATACTGTAGCATGTATACTGTGCCATGTACTCACTGTAATTACTATAATAACAGTATGGTGCAGTGCCGTCACTACCTTGAAATAGGAAAATAGACTGAGATTCAGCATCTGTTTTCTTCAGGGTTAACAAAGATGACAAATATGCAGCACTGCTGATGGGCACACAGTGCACATGGTCCTGATATACAATCCTGGCACTGGCAGTGCACTGACACCTAGTGGGCATATTTCTTATTAACAATATTCCTACTCATAAGTTTTGACCGTTCATAAATTCACTGCACGCACGCACGCACGGCTCAAAAATATTCTACAGGTGCTGAACAAAAGATTTGTAGGCTACAATGAAAAAGGAAGGCACACTGTTCTTGAGCTCCCAGGATACCCCATTTAGACCTACAAATGACGATTCTACAAATTAATCCTATGTTTCTATGTCATTGGTTCTCAAACTATTTCATGTCAAGGACCCCAAGAATTATATGTAATTGGCCGCCGACGCCCATCTGAAAATGTATGTATAGGATATTGTTTGTGTTAATTTTTATATATGCCTGTCAAGTGGACAATTAGGCTTTCTTTTGAGGTACGCGGTGTGCTTCTCGCTATAAGAGAACATTTGCTGTCGCCCTTGGAAAAGGTTGGTCCACCAATGCTATCAGCAGTCGCATCAGAGGGAATCGTTAGCAAGCTTTGTGTTAATAGTACGGTCACAAATATCCCATTGTAAAAACATATTGCTCAATACCGACAGCAAGTGGATTCATGAATGTACTGTATCTATATACTGTAGACAATATTTTAGGCCAATAAAAAAACTATGTACTAAATTTCCCACAAAAGAAGCATGTTGGCTGCCGGACTTATAACTAGTAAAGTATCAGGGAGCTGCCTTTTTCATTATTGTCTCCACCAGGCCGAAGGCATGGGGGAGAGTATGTTTTGCACTCCGTCCGTCCGTGTGTGTGTGTGTGTGTGTCCGTGTGTCCGTGAGCAGCTAATCTCGGCCACCGTTAACCCGGTCGATGCCAAATTTTGCACACACACTCCCTGGATGCCAACGATGAACCTCTGCCCCAAACTTTCCAGAACGGCCTGTTATAGCGCCACCAGGAGGCCGCTTTGTGCAAAACAGGTTTTTGCACAGTACACCTACAGATTTTGTCCAAACATCGCGCAAATTGGTACACAGTCTCTCTAGAGCCATTCAACGAAACTGGTCTTTCAGATTTCTCAGACTCCATCCTGATTGGTTAAGATTGGCTTCCAAAGTTCACAGGAGTGCTCAGTTTCAAACAAAATGCTGCAAATCATGAACACATCGCGTGATTTCCGTGAAATTGTGCACCCACATTCCCACTAGGCCGAGGACGAAATGCCACATGAACAATTTCAACTCAGCCTCAAGGTGGCGCTATAACTGGCCGAAAAGTGTTTTTACCTCTAACTGCACGGACCTGTGGATAGCTTTGTATGCCAACTCCCTAGAGGCCAAGGAAAAACCTTTGCCTGGAATTTTTCACATCTGCTCATCCTGGTGGAGACCTGTGCCCAGAAGGGCACTTTTTCTAGTTCCATACTGTTGCCTAACTATAAATCCACAATGAATCATTATTTCATAGTGAGAAGACTCTAAGAATGTAATATTTGGAAGGGCTCGTACTATAGCAGATCTACAAGGGCCTTGTAGATCTGCTATGAAGTGATGAAGCCGTCCACATGTGCTTTTGAATTAAAGGTATATTCAGTGATTTCACTTAATTCAAATATCACTTATTTTTTTGTTTTGTTGTGATAATCCTCCCTACTATAGAGTGTGCTGGCCATATAAGGAGTTCCTCCCTGTCCCCAGTTAACCCCTGGGGGTCAAAAAACCTTAGGTTTCGTTTTTGACTCTCTATCCTGATTGGACGAAAGGCTGGGTCCCACAGTCAAAAACGAAACCTAAGGTTTTTTGAGTGAAATCACTGAATATACCTTTAAGTTTAATTTGGTAAATAAAACACTAGAGGGAGCTGAAGGCCTGCCCTGTGAGTAAAACATTATCGTTTTTTCATTGCACACTTTAGAAGTGGCTCTACCTTCCACTCTGCCCATGAGCCACTGCTGCTTTGTATAGAACTGTACTCACTGTGCCTTTCATTTTTTTTGCAAATTGTTAATGAAGTATTCAATCAATCAATCATTAATCAATCAATCAATCAATCGCAGCATGAATGCATTTCTTTAACCCACTCGGGGCGGGAACCCCTTTTGGTGTTTTAAGCATTACGTTATACTTTAGCTATTGGAAAATAGCAGATCTACAAGCTCATAGCGCGGCACCAAGTGCCGCACTATGAACTTGTAGATCTGCTATTTTTTAAAAAACATGAAAATGTGGTGCAAATCTTTGAATATATATTCTTTCAGAGCAAACGTTTTAACTCAAAACTCTGCTACTGGGAGGTCCCTGGCTGGAACAACATATTTTCAGATGGGGGTCGGCGGCCAATTACATATAATTCTAGGGGTCCTTGAAATAGTTTGAGAACCACTGACCTAGAAACATAGGGTTTTCAGAAAACTGAACGGATTTAGAAGAATCGTCCTCAGGTCTAAATGGGTAATATCCAGGACAGTGTATACTATAAGGGATTTTAAGAGAGCCTTCATCCACAAAGTAACATCCTCTGTGTTAAATGTGTGTTGGGCAGAGAACAAGATACAGTATGTAGACAGATGCCAGGTCATTATTCATCTGTTTATAGTTTCACTGTACGGATATTCTACTGCCATATTCTACTGTTAGACGGATTATAGGTTCTTAATTTATTTACGGTGTGATCCTAGATGACTATTTCTATGCATTTGATTGCCTTGTGTTGTTCTTGCTAAATTCTAAATCGCTCTGGATTAAGAGCGTCTGCTAAATGGCTAAATTGTAATTATAAATTGTAAGATCTTTGACAGTCACACATGTCACACCTTAATTCAACAATGAAATTAGGATTTTTTTTACAAACCCTTGTTGAAAATTATGATTATATAATGTAGCCTGTACTGCATGTCGTGTCCAGTAACAGGTCTAGGCAAGGCAAGGCAAATTGTAGAACATTATACAACAAACTATATAAACAAATTATTGTTATGCAATTTAATTTAATGGACTCTTATTTTTCTTTGACATGTTTATTTTGAAAGTCATAATATGCATACACTGACACCACGCTAGACAGGAACGCCCACAAATGTCACATCCAGTTTTAGGTGGGCGGAGTCACAGCTTGACGCTCTGAATACACGCTGTGGTGTCAGTGTATCATTTCTGGATAATCCAAATCTCTATTATGTGACGACAAGTGATGTGCATGACTATGTCTGTCGATCACTGCACACTCACACTCACAGTGCACATTTATGCAAAAATAGCAGATCTACAAACTCAAAATGCGTCGCACTGCGACACGTTTTGAGCTTGTAGATCTGCTATTGCTGCTATATTTGAATTGAAATCCTGATTATTATTATTTTTTAAATGCTATTTTTGAATTGGAATCCTGAAAAGTAATTTTTGTATTTAATTTCAAATGCATTTAGTTATACTTATGTTAACTTTATGAACTTAAATACAAATAAATTGGACATAAAAAAGACAATAACATTTTAATACTAGTCATTAACCCTCTGAAGTGTTCAAGTCAAATCCCATGTTGTTATTGCTTTTCTCTATGGGAAATATGCGTTTTTGAATGATTTATTGAAAATTCTCTGTTGTGACTCTGTGACAATAAAAGACCTTCAGAGAAAGCTTGACAAGTTTGCTTCCAGGAAAAAAATGAATTGAGTTGATACAATGTATAGTTTTTGTGTTGGAAGCCATTTAAAAAACAATGCGCTTACACCATGTAGTGTTTTTAGCACATGGAAAAAAGATACAGCCGTTTTAAGGTTTATTTTGGTAACAGCTTTTTTTCTACAGGGAGCCTATACCTATGACATATCTCATTTTAAAGGGTGATTTGTCTAGTTCAATAATAAAAAAATAAAAAGTTTCCCACATGTACCACTGTAGATATTTTGCCATCTATAAATAGCATGGTCAGTCATTACCAAACTGACCAACCCAAATAAAACCGCCTACTGCCCCCTACTGGAACAAGATAGAAACTCACTGTTATTCTTTCATGAAACTTGACATTTTAACGAAGATTTCGATATATAATATGTTTACATAGTCTTACCAGTACCCTAGTCTATTCATTCATGTATCTCAAAAACCTGTTATGAAGAAACACAGTTTTGATAAAAAACACATCCAATGACATAGTTTTCCGGACTTGGTGCCTATGATATGTATAGAAATGTAGACTTGAATGTTTACTGTATTATATAAAAAAAAAATTGGGTTCTTACCATCTACCGTTACAGAGTAAATCACAGTTGAAACTCGCTTAGTCAGAACATAAACCTCAGAATAGTGTAAAAAAATGACATGTATCTCGGATTGAAATAGTGCATTTTTATTTATTCTGACTACCAACATAATAAAATTATAATACATATATTACAGAAAATAAATAGGCCTACAGCCTAAAACAATTTAAAAAGAGGCTCAAACAGGAATTATTGCATAGATATAACCTGGAATGAGCGGGGAGCTGAGCCTTGTTTATGCCATGTATAGTGTTGGACTAAGGTATAACATTGTAGCGTTGTCTGTTTGTCTTTTTTCCACTCCTTGTTTTGTTTTTTCTCGTTGTCTGTTGTTTTTTGTTTGTTTAATTTTCTATTCTTCTATAAATGTCATTTGTTTGTTTTGTTTATATGTTGATTGTTATGCATATCTTCAACAGTATTTTGGAATACGTTGAGATAAGGATAGGCACTAATAAGCTTTAAGCTTCTGCCTATGCCTTTTCGATCACAAAAGAAAAAGTAAACTGTTTTTGTGTAATGTCTCCCTCTCAAAAGATCGAAATAAACTATTCATTCTACATACAAAACAGTTACGCCTCCCCCAGTGTCCCCAAACCACTGCAGTCCAGTTCTTGACGGTGTGTACTGTGTAGGCTAAATAGAAAACACAACTGCCCCCTGAAATGAATTAATGTATCTGGTTCAGTGTCGGAGAAGTCTTTTTCTTCTTCATCGTCATCATCAGCATCATCATCATCATCATGGTCCTCGGTCGTCCTCGTCCTCGCGGCTCGCCTGATGTATATACAAATAAAGACACATTTAGCTGTAGTCAGTGCTCGCTACTATATATGTCCATTACATGGTGTTTTTTACCCGGCGATCAAATACATTTATTGTGCTGCCGTGGGCCGATGCTACAAATAGCTAATAGTAATGCTAACTAATTAGCAGCTACATGGTCGGTTTGGGCTAATACCGACCCTTATATATTCTCCGATGACTGCTAGCGATCAAATGATTTTATTGTGCCGAGTCGTCGCTACAAATGGATGATTGTATAATTAGTATCACGTATGTATGTAACCATTTGTGCAGTGTTTGTTTTTTTAACTTTGCAGAGCTTCTGGAGCGCAGGCCGCAGCCTGTAACGCTAGCTACGCTCCAGAGGCTCGGCAAAGAAAAAAAAACACATTAGCTCAGCGGCCTGCCTTACCCCAGCGGCGAGGCAAACAGCGATTAGAAACTATAATACACACTGAATAGATATAGCATATAATGTTTCAGACAATAAGATTCTTACCATAGAAAAATCTGGTCACCCGTCCAGATCGTAGTACGGTGTCATCGCTCGAGCCAGGCCGGGAAGAGCGAACTCAGAAAGCCCGCAAGCAGCTGGCTTGCTCCCCATGCAGGCCAGGCATGCAGATCCCCAGGGGGCGGGCACGTTTTATAGCCAAGATGTGCGCGCGTGTTACGTGACACGGGATTTCTGGGTATTGCAGTTGGAATTTCAATAAAGGGACTTCACACAGCGATGCGGAGGTTATTAATATATCGATATTAATCAAGAAACAGAATCACGGGTTTTCCAGTGATTGCCCATTTACGGAACGCTATTACTTCACGGGTTTTCCCGTGATTGCTCTTCTAAGGGTTAAGCTACATATATAGACTGAAGTAATTAAAGCGGGTCATGTTTGCATGTTTGGATAGTAACAGCTGAAACCAATACTATATCAGTACTCTGATATTAAGGCCAGTTGCCCATGTACTGTATGAACTGGCTATAGAGACCGCAATCTGCGTATAGTGTCATTATTGTATGTAAGATAACATCCTACATGCGATTGTTTTTTAAATAGCTGACGGCAATAAGCTGTATTTCATCACTGCGCTTTGTGAAGTACAAATGAGCACATATTTGTGCCCGCATGCAGATTTTGTTGCATTACTAAGTAGTGTGCACTACTGTGCGGCCCCGTCCTAATAGCCTACACAGTGGGGCCCGCCTCCATAACACGGTTATGGCACAGACCCATGAGGGTGTACAAATGAGACCCTATACATGGCCCATTTGGTTTCATTGATACATGCTCAGATTTTAATTAACCCACTTAGAACTGAGGCCGATTCTAAAAAAAATGCCTTCTAAAAATCTAACCTAAAGGTTTCTGAAAACCTTCAAATTCTTATTACATTATTTTTGGTATAGCAGCGATTTATGAGACACAGAGGTGTCAACGTATAGTGCACAGGTCTGTGGTTTAAACAAGAAGTTTCACTGTGCAATGTGGCCCACAGATAATAATAACTTTGATGAACACAGAATCACACTCTATATACATTTTAATGATAAAGTCTCTATTTCCGTCAGTACTAAACCCTCTTATCCCTAAACTTCTTTGCCTTTTTTTTTCTTCTTTTTTTTAAACATATTAAAATTGTTCAACTAGCCGATCTACATCAACACATTGTGAGCTTGTAGAAACAAAGAAGAGCTGATAGCAAGCATCGGGGAAACCTGGGCTTCCATAACTCCCGGTGAATGCCACAGTGCCACAGGCGTATCGAGGCAGTGATGAAGGCAAAAGGGATTCCCAACCAAGTATTGAAGATTGACATTTCTGTTTTGAAAGTACAATATTTTGATTGATTTGATGTACTCCTAATTTCTTAAAGGTATATTCAGTGATTTCACTCAAAAAAACCTTAGGTTTCGTTTTTGGCTGGGACCCAGCCTTTCGTCCAATCAGGATAGAGAGTCAAAAATGAAACCTAAGGTTCTTTGACCCCCCAGGGGTTAACTGGGGACAGGGAGGAACTCCTTATATGGTCAGCACACTATAGTAGAGAGGATTATCACAACAAAACAAAAAAATAAGTGATATTTGAATTAAGTGAAATCACTGAATATACCTTTAATGTGCCATTCAGATTAAAACATGCATGCTCTGCAAAAACTGAAACTGAAATTAGGGCCCTGGGCCTCTATCTAGCCATGAAGACATGAGGAGCTCCAGATGACCCAATGTGCACATTCCACTGCATCTCCCCCAGTATATCAACTCCCCAGTTGGGCCGCACCTCTGCGTGGCCTGGCCCCCCCTCCAGCAAAGCGTCAAAGGGAATACGTTTCCTCCCCGAAGTATCTCACTGTACCCCACGCAGCAAAGTTTCCATTATATGTTTGGCAAGACGAGATACTTAATGTTATCATAACAGAGTAGAGAAGGGAAGAGCTCATGCATGTGACCTTGTGTATATTATATTTGATATTGTTGTTTTGTCATTTGAGATGATCCTTTTCCTATGATTATCTCTTGAACTGCATTTTGTGAAAGCTTGTACGTGAAATAATTCCACCCACTCTTTTACAGTACCAGTAAATATGATGTGACGATAAGCTTGGCCTGGGCCATGGCTCAGTGGTCCAGGCACCTTGGCTGGTAATCCAGTCTGGCAGTGTGCCGCGGGTTCGACTCCCGATCCCGACGGCCTTTACTGCACGTCATCCCCCCATCTCTCTCCCCATTTCCTGTCAGCCTACTGTCTGTCCCTCCATAAAAAAATATATAAAATAAATAAAGACAATAAGCTTGGCATTGAAATTTATGTGACTATATAGGAGAGGCATATGATGCAAAGTGTAGGCTTAACAGAAATACAAATACAAAGAGTGAGCTGAAAATTTTAATCAAGTTTGGAGGGTCAACGTCCATTGCTTTGAGATAGCAGGAAAGTAGACGAGGATAATTTGTGAAAGGACAAACTGAATGAAACACTTGAAGCGTGGGAAACGTCTTGTTGTGTTGAGTGTCCCAAGTGGAAGAGGAAAACTGTGCTATATCAGTGACCCTGGGGTGCTCAGGGCTCAGACCCGCTGTCCCCATGCAGCGAACACACACACACAAGCTTCAGATGCCGCATGTCTGGCGTCATACACTCTCCTGATCATGAGATCATAAAGAGTTCAGCTGCTGTTTTGTTTTGACATTAACGGACATTGCGGCTAATTCGGTTACAGTAGATTATTATGAACACTGTTTCACTGACCATTTTTTTTTAATTTGTCTTTATAGAATATTTAAACAAAGCATTTTAGTTTTGTTGTTTAGATTTGAAGCTGCTTAACGTATTATGTTTTCTCTCATATTACATTGGCTATAGTTGTAGAATAGAGGAATTACAGAATAGTATGTATACATAAACCATGAATCCAAGGACGCAGCTGACCATTTGGTTGCCCTACTCGTAGGATATTTGTGCTGCCCTAAGTTCTTATTGCGACCGTAAGTGACCTGTTATGGAACCTGATATTCCAGCCAGCAAAAACTAGAGTTCTCAACCTGGGCCCTCATCAAACCCTGTATACTCAAGACACTGCCCTCGCTGCCACCCTTAGATTTCCATGGAGCTGACCTGACATTCCATAATGTTGGTCTGACCTCAAACCCTGTGCACTCAAGACACGCTCCATATATATGGCCAGACCTCATCAAACCCTGTACACTCAACTCAAGACACTGGCCCCGCTGCCACCCTTTAGGGCGGCGAGGTCGCTTTTACCACTGGGCAAATTCAGTTTCAGCTTCACCAGCCCTCAGATGGTCATGATGAGCACTCTGAGGGGTTGGGGGGGGTGGGGGGTCAGATGTTTGGGGTTAAGCGTCTTGCTCAGGGACACTCCGACACGGGAGGCCAACTGCATGGTGACCTTCTGAATACCAGACGGTCTGTCTCTCTACCCACTAATCTACGGCCGCCCAAGTATGTGGTTTAAGTGGTTAATTGCCTCAACCTTGACGATGGACAACATAGATGTACTGTAGGGCAGGCCATACTGTAACATTGAAGATACAAATCTTCAGTGCTTTTTTGTGTTTGGTTCACGTATAAAGGCTTTGAACACACACCTGCCAGATCTAATCGCACGTGGTTTAAACACAATGATCACACTGACATATTTCAGTTGTAGACGCCATAATGAAGGCCAGATGTTGGAACAAAAACAAAGCCTGTCATCCGAGTACGAGGATTTAGCAGTCTATTAGATATTGGTCAGTCGAGGGGTCCTTTATTTCTCCTGAAGCTGAAAGGTATTTCGTCATATTTTCATAATAAGCGGGTTCTGTGTCTGTGAGAAAGTAAGTTAGGATAACTTACTTTCTCATATAACATCAAACAAACATGGCTGTCTGGTTCCATAGAAGTTGGAACATTCAGTGAAGACATCAACACGTTAGAAACTGTTTTCATGCAGTACATAGGCCTACCGGTAGATTACTTTGCCCACTAGCCTATTTCAAGTTTCCAACATGCCAACTTCAGTGACTATACTTTAACAGCAATCATGCAGCCTAATGCTAATGTAAGACATGATAATTTACTTTGATGAAATACCACCATGGTATTGTTGTAATGCGAGCACTGTAAAATTATAAGAGACATTAAGCACTGCATCATTATCCAAATATCCTGCTTATTGCATAATCAACCATTTAAAACCACTCAGTTGCTTCCCATGTACAATACTAGCACTCAGGGCTCAGGTTAGCTCCGTTTGGAACCTCATATCTAAGCTGCATTGGTAGAACGGGGGTTGAGGAGCCGTCCAAGAACAGTGGTGAAAACTCCTTTCGCAGTATCGCTTCCAAAAAGTAAAATGTAGGAGAGAGAACTGAGCTACAGATGATAAACTTAGCATGTAACATTACGGATATTGAAACAACTGCTTACAAAGCTTAGGAAGTCTGCCAGTAGGCCTACCATGTTTTCCCAATGCAATGTTACGGAAGCAGTACTGCGCAATTGCGCATGCAGATGGTGCTTGACTGGACTCCATTTTTATTTAAGCCTGATTTAAGCAGTTGTTTCACCCCCGTCTTAAGATTGTACGTGCCTATCCTAAGTTTATCATCTGTAGCTCGGTTCTCATACCTTTACTTTTTGGAAACGATACTGCGAAAGGGGTTTTCGCCACTGTTTTTGAAGGGCTCAACCCCATTTCTACTCTTGCAGGGAGGTTCCAAACGGAGCTAGTTTTCTTCACTGGTATCAATAAGCACTTAAGCAGTGACCTCTATTCACAGAGCAATCTCACGAATATATGTGTATTAATATCATTGATATAATAATTTAAATATGACACTTTTTGAAAACTAAGTGGCCACCTCTGGCAACCGCTACGTTGTCTGAATTTAATTTCCAAAAGCATCCACTGCAGCAATTAATATGTTAGTTTACAAAACCTCTGTCAGACTTGAGAAGCACAGACATCATTCTTTGGCAGGAGGACAATTTCCTTTTCACTGACTGGGACCAAATCATCGTTACAGTTCCCACGTGGGAAGCACATAATATACACAGAGCATAGCTAAATTAATGACGCATTATATCTCTCAAAAAGTTGCCAAAGTGGTCATAATCACATCTCTCATTGATGTGCTCCTCAGTGCATTAACCCCCTCCTGCATGTGAAGCTGCCGGACACCCTATGGAATTGTGAAAGAGTTCTATATGGCCAATATAGTATATCGGCAACAACAAGCCATTAAGATTTCCCACCATTGGAGCTATATTACGCAACCAGCTCTCGGTCTTCCGTTCACTGGCCATTTCCAGCTTCACAGATGCCAAGCGGTCACTTCAAACTGTTGCTATTTTCCATCGTGGCTTATAGCTACAGTGTCAAGTTTGGTTTGGCCAGTGGTTATCACATCAGTGTAAAGGCTATTTCTGCTGGTTCACCCCCCCCCCCCCCAAACCTATGAGAAAACCAAACAGAGTTATGCTACAGAGTACAAACTTTAAGACTGAGAACTTTGCGATAATCACTTGATGTGCAGCTGAGGTTATCTAGTTCATCAGAAGCTGATGTTGTGGAAGTCTCTTGATTGTACAAACCAACACAGCTTTGCAATGTTTCTTTTAGATTTCTATCCAGTGTACGCCGCCTTTTTGCAGCTCATATTATGAAGCACTTAAATCATTATTATTAACTGCAATAGTTATTAACAGGGTTAGTACTACAATATCTGTTATGTACTGAATATATTAAATCACTCGCATACATTCATTATTTGTGGTATTAGTGCTACATTAACACTATATGGACGAGCAAGATTGTCTGTTTAAATGGAAAAATATATATTTTTCTCTGAATACAGAATGTCATTTATTTCTCTAAGCCTGGAATAATAAGGAACACACCAGTATTTAGACTCAGATTCCTGTTCACCCCTTAATATTCCGGCCTGGTTGCATAACAGACAAAGGCATTGTAATGCAAAAGAAAACAGCTTCTGTAGCTCTATCCTACTCCGTTTAAGAACCAGGTTTACCGGAAAAGCCTTCGCAAATAAACACGTCTTTGTGAAAGCAATTAAACTGTGCTGTGGGAACATCAGTTTAATTTCCTTTCGCTTCCTCTGGACACAGCACAGAGAAACTGGACACGTACCTTCTCAGGCCTGATGTCCGAAGACCAAGCATCAGCACACAAAAAAGTTTGTCTACATTTTTTATCCCACGATTTTGTAATCCATTTTTTCACCCAGTGTCAATTATCAAATGTAATCCTGGGCGCTACACTTCCTCTGCCAACCTAGGGGGGCAGCGGACTGACAGCATGCTCCTTCGATGCATGAGGAGTCCAAGCTGCTTCTTTTCACCTGATGGGAGAGTTTCCCGGCCGGACCAGTTCCTTTCCTCTCCATTAGGAGCCCCGGCTGGCCAGGGCGAGGTAGTTTAGAGACCAGGATTAGTGGATTACTGCATGTTTTTGTGAGGGTACCTACCCTAGGGGACACGGGGAGAACATGCTAACTCCACACAGAAAGGCCCTTCCACAAAAAAGAACATCCACATTTTGAAAGTAGCATCACGATATCAGTGATGTCACATAGCCTACAGTTTCCATTGACTTGATGTTGTCAAAATGAACAACGTGAGTCGTGAACCTTATAATAGGTAAATAAATGGTAAATGGTGCATTTATACAGCGCTTTTATCTAAAGCCATAAAACAAAACATCAAAGCAAGCCTGGGAAAGGCTCAGGGTGCCTTCTCCCAACTCCGTTCCATCTGGAGATCAAAACAATATAGCCTTAAACTTAAAACGAAGATGCTCCTATAACAGCAATGTCATGTCATATAACAACATGTCTGTTCTGCTGTATGGTTCTGAGAGCTGGAGAGTGGTCAAAACAGACACTAGGAGAATAGAAGTGTTCCACAACAGATACCTCAGACGTATATGCCAGATCTTTTGGCCTAATACAATCTCAAACAATGAACTATACAAACAAGCAGGGTGCCAGAGATGGCCTTAAGATGGACACCACCAGGCAAAAGAAAACCTGGAAGGGCCAAAACAACCTGGCGCAGAACTGTGACACAGATTATGCATTATACGTTCACCCATTCACAGTTCACACGCACATTTATACACCGATGGCGGAGGAAAGCATGCAAGTCACGAACCTGCACAAGTGCACATCGTGAGCAATTAGGGATTCAGACTCTACCGGCCACTCTGACCCTGAGCCACTGCCACAGGCTAGGCAAACGTTCCGTAAGAATACAACATCAAGCTCACAATGTGTTGCAAATACAATGCATTGTGAGCTTGTAGAGCTGCTATTTCCGGCAAAGAGATTTGGAGATAGAGCGAATCCATTTTCCGGCACCGACGGAACTGCCGATAGCCGCGGCAGTGTTTCTGCATTAGTCCGACACCCTATACCCCAAACCTAACCCTAACCATAATCTCACAGGGAAGCCACGGGTGAGTTTTAACCGGCGGCGCATGCCCGGAGTGCTACATGTGACCACCAGCGACGCAGCATGCCTCCACATGCCTCTACATGTGACCACCAGCGACGCAGCATGCCTCCACATGCCTCTACATGTGACCACCAGCGACGCAGCATGCCTCCACATGCCTCTACATGTGACCACCAGCGACGCAGCATGCCTCCAGCACTTCATGCTTGACTTCCTCCTCCCGTTGCAGACAGGTCGCTCCAACGAACTGCAGCGACCAATGAGGCGTCTATATTTTGTATTATGGGCAGTTGGACCGGCAGCCGCTGGACGGACGGACCGACACTGCCACCGGCACGGAGTGGCAGTGGGTTGTCAAAATGTTACGTCATTTGTATATAAATATACAAGCGTTTGTCTGGCAGGCTGTTGGAGGATCTGTGGACTGTCAGCATTGAACAGAGCAGCTTTGTTCATTTGATGATCACAGGAACCCTTGGCCTGGTTTCCAGGCTGGCTTTGAAGTGACAAAATAAATACATTGAACACAGCGAATCAGCCTGGGAACCAGGCTACAGAAACCCTGCATGCTGCTTCTGACATTAGTGTTGGTCCTATAGGCTAGTCTGACATTAGTGTTGGTCCTATAGACTAGTCTGACATTAGTGTTGGTCCTAGGTTAGTCTGACATTAGTGTTGGTCCTATAGACTAGTCTGACATTAGTGTTGGTCCTATAGGCTAGTCTGACATTAGTGTTGGTCCTATAGGCTAGTCTGACATTAGTGTTGGTCCTATAGACTAGTCTGACATTAGTGTTGGTCCTAGGTTAGTCTGACATTAGTGTTGGTCCTATAGGCTAGTCTGACATTAGTGTTGGTCCTAGGTTAGTCTGACATTAGTGTTGGTCCTAGGCTAGTCTGACATTAGTGTTGGTCCTATAGGTTAGTCTGACATTAGTGTTGGTCCTAGGCTAGTCTGACAGTGTTGGTCCTAGGCTAGTCTGACATTAGTGTTGGTCCTAGGTTAGTCTGACATTAGTGTTGGTCCTAGGCTAGTCTGATAGTGTTGGTCCTATAGGTTAGTCTGACATTAGTGTTGGTCCTAGGCTAGTCTGACATTAGTGTTGGTCCTAGGTTAGTCTGACATTGGTGTTGGTCCTAGGCTAGTCTGATAGTGTTGGTCCTAGGCTAGTCTGACAGTGTTGGTCCTAGGCTAGTCTGGCATTAGTGTTGGTCCTAGGCTAGTCTGGCATTAGTGTTGGTCCTAGGCTAGTCTGGCATTAGTGTTGGTCCTAGGCTAGTCTGGCATTAGTGTTGGTCCTAGGTTAGTCTGACATTAGTGTTGGTCCTAGGTTAGTCTGACATTAGTGTTGGTCCTATGGGCTAGTCTGACATTAGTGTTGGTCCTAGGCTAGTCTGACATTAGTGTTGGTCCTAGGCTAGTCTGACATTAGTGTTGGTCCTAGGCTAGTCTGGCATTAGTGTTGGTCCTAGGTTAGTCTGACATTAGTGTTGGTCCTAGGCTAGTCTGGCATTAGTGTTGGTCCTAGGCTAGTCTGACATTAGTGTTGGTCCTAGGCTAGTCTGACATTAGTGTTGGTCCTAGGCTAGTCTGGCATTAGTGTTGGTCCTAGGTTAGTCTGACATTAGTGTTGGTCCTATAGGCTAGTCTGACATTAGTGTTGGTCCTATGGGCTAGTCTGACATTAGTGTTGGTCCTAGGCTAGTCTGACATTAGTGTTGGTCCTAGGTTAGTCTGACATTGGTGTTGGTCCTAGGCTAGTCTGACATTAGTGTTGGTCCTAGGTTAGTCTGACATTGGTGTTGGTCCTAGGCTAGTCTGATAGTGTTGGTCCTAGGCTAGTCTGACATTGGTGTTGGTCCTAGGCTAGTCTGATAGTGTTGGTCCTAGGCTAGTCTGACAGTGTTGGTCCTAGGCTAGTCTGGCATTAGTGTTGGTCCTAGGTTAGTCTGACATTAGTGTTGGTCCTATGGGCTAGTCTGACATTAGTGTTGGTCCTAGGCTAGTCTGACATTAGTGTTGGTCCTAGGTAAGTCTGACATTAGTGTTGGTCCTAGGCTAGTCTGGCATTAGTGTTGGTCCTAGGTTAGTCTGACATTAGTGTTGGTCCTATGGGCTAGTCTGACATTAGTGTTGGTCCTAGGCTAGTCTGACATTAGTGTTGGTCCTAGGTAAGTCTGACATTAGTGTTGGTCCTAGGCTAGCTAGCCACTATTTCATTACATTGGTGTTGGTCCTACAGGCCAGGGGTTCTCAACGTTTTTGGCTGGGGACATGTCTCGCGCACGCACGCGTCGCACACACGCCACTCTAGATAGGCAGCACCCGTAGCTGGCATTTGTCTCAGAGTTCACTATTGTTGACCTTTAGCCATGAAGGGGGAAGTGAGCCAAACGTCATGTAGAAGTAGAAATGTCTGCGATCTCCAACCTCTGAGCCGTGGAGTCATAACAACCGTAACAACCCAGAGAGATTATAGTCTACCATCAGTGTTCATTGGCATTTCTCGAATAATGTCAGGCAGAGATTACGTTTTGCCTTCCTGCTTTGCTAAAAGTGTTTGTTTTATTTTCTCCCCTGAAAGAGAGCGATTATGGCCAATACCACCTGTTATTGCACTCGGACAACAAACAATAGTGGCATACTGCAAATACCCGTTATGTGACAATGTTCACACAGTGGCCATTTTTGCTTTTATGTCATCTTCCGACTATGGCATGAGAAGATAATATGTACAGTACATAAAAACACAGAATTTGAGGTTGATGTGAACGCTTTTTTGGTGGAAACGACCATCCAAATGACACCCATGGTTGTATAACACGTTATACATCTCTTCATTATGAATCCATCCATACTATATGACAGCGATGATGACAGCATATACTGGAGACCATTAAGTCTTTTATTATGTTAGTTGTGCTTTCAGCTGCCGACTCCCTTTCTGAGGTGGCGAGCTGTCAGTGGGGTAAACACAGTGACCCGGCTGCCAACTGCTCGCAGTTTATTTGAACAGTACTCAATGCAAATGCCAGGCGCCTGAGCACACATCCACTCAGAGGGCTTTCTCTTCCTGACCTTGCGCTTCCAGTAATTCAGCATAATGAAAACAAACTCCCGTGTGACGTTGCATGCCTGACTTGTCCGTGTGCTGGCCGCTATACTTTGGCTTTTGTCCCGCTGCTACAACCAAGCAAACAAACAAGATACAGGATCAGGGGCGCACTTGGAAATCTCAAAAGTGTCTGTGGCCCGACCCACCTGACCACTGTTAAAGGGTCAGATGGATCAATGGAAACAACGGAGTAACTGTATTTTAAGTTCCTATATATCGGTATCACAAGGTTTTAAAAAGAAAAAAACTCAACAGCACAATGCTTTGTTTTTGAGCGGTGCCTCCGCTCCATTACGGAGCTATGTGTGTCCGTATGTCATAATGTCTGTATCTGTGTCTGTATGTCCGAGCACGAAAAGCAGAGTAAAGTGGCACAGAGTACACTACAGTACGAGCCCTGGGTCGTTCCTGCGGCTCTGGATGTTCCGGGGGACCCCCACACGGACCCCCCAGGGACCCCCACATGGTAACTCTGTCATTTCTCGACCGTTTCAGACGTGGATCCGCTCATTTTACTGCACTGAACTGATTATATTACCGAACTCAGCATAATGTATTCTTCTTTTGGCTCATTTCCACCATTTGGTTCGGTTTTCTGCGTCTTCCGTGATTCCAGCCACCTGCCTGTCCTCTCTCCCTCTCTCACCATATCCACAAACCTCCTCTTTGGCCTTCCTCTTCTGTTCTTACCCGGCAGTTCCATCTTCAGCATCCCTCTCCCAATTTCCCTCATCTCTACAATCTCAACCTCGTCTCTCTTGGTTTAGCCCCAAAAACCTTCTGACCTGGGCTGATCCTCTTGTGTAGTCATTTCTGATTGTGTCCTTCCTCAAGTATAGCATCCACATTTGTGTGCTGATTTGGTGCATGCATGACACAAGTATAAACACATTTAGCCAAAACAAAGAGACAGAGGGAGACGATGCACAGACGTTAAGACTGAATAGAGCACTTATACACTGATGAGAACCAATCCAGTTCAAGCATGGCTAGTGTCGTCCATCGTGATTCATCATGAATAATATTTCCAGACAGTCTGATTGAAACAAACGTCAGCACGGCAGAGTGCAAATAACAATAACAGGCTACTGACATTTTCCCCAATAGTCCAACTCCAAGAAAAACAGTTCAGGAGCAAGAACACACATTCAACACATGTCATTGTTGGCAGTGTACTGAAATAATAATAAATACTAGACAGGGGGGGAATAGGGATGCACCGAAAGGGAACTCCGAATATCCGAATATGATTAATAATAATCTTTTTTCCTACCATTGCTGTCATGGCCGTACCTTAAAGCTACCTGATTTATGGCAAAATAAATGGTTATGGCAAAACTTAACTTAAATAATAATCACTATTATGGGTCCATAAAACATTTATTCCGCTCTTTTGAATGTATTAATTGCATACACTATTCTGTGATATATTTTCTGCCTATTCGGGCCGAAACCGAACAGGCCGAAAATGCATTTTTTGCCATTTTCTGCCGAATATTTTCTGCGTCCGAATATTCGGTGCATCACTAGGGGGAATATATGCCCACCATGCACTCAGCCACAACATAACACCCTCACTGTAGGGCAGTGGCGGCGGGATCGATCAAGCATGGGCCGCCATAGGGCAACGGCCCATTACTCACTGTAGCAGCACTCAGACCAGCCAGAGAGTCAAGCCCCCAGGGAGGCTGTCCAGCGTTGAAGCACTCAGCCCTACTGGTTAGAGCGTGAACTGCAGGCGGACCCGTGGATTCATGACGAGGAAACCCAGTGCAGCTGGGCTTTAACATTGAGCGCTCGGTTGCACTTCCCCATTTGCCAACCAACATTTTGTTGGCAAATGCGGACGTAGAGCGTTCTTCCGGGTGCTTCAAAACACCACTGAGCAACTTTCACTGAAATTAATAGCGGGGGGGGGGGGGGGGGGGGAATGTCACTCCGGTTCGGCCTCTATCCTTTTACTCTATGCAATCAGTCCATGTTTCAGAGGCAGGAGGTCAAACTGGCAAGGCAGTTGCCCAGGCTGCCCATGCATGCACCACTGCCCTATATATATGGCGAGGGTGCATGTTACGTTGTTGGGGCAAAGTGGGGGCATTTTCCTGGCATGGTTTGGGTGAACTTCAGGGCAGGAAGGGTCATGACTCATTGCCATTGATCACCTTGACGGAAATGTTCTATCCTCATGGCAGCGGTGTCTCTTACAGGATGACAATGCCCTCATCTACAGGCCCACGATCATATACGGAATGATTTGATCAATATGAAATTGATGTGAATCATACAGTATGCTATATAGCCTTCGCAGGCACCAGATCTCAACCCAATTGCACACCTGCTCTCCACCACCATCATCAAAATGATGGACATGAGAGGAAATGACCATTGAATGGTGTTCCATCTCTCCAGTAGAGTTCTGGAGACTTACGGTATATAAGGCACAAATGTATTATATGTTCATATTAGCAGAAAATATCAAAAGCCTATTAATTAATTAGCGGAACAAGTCCAAAGGGCCTATGGTCCCTTATTGTATTTGCCCCGGGCTCCCCCAGGGTTATTGTCGAAGTGTCCTTGAGGAAGACTCTGTACCCCTAATTGCTCCCGATGTGCATGTTGGTGCCTTGCATGGTTTGCTCCAGCATCGGTGTGTGAATGGGTGAATGTCTACATGTCTATGTAAAGGGCCTTGCATAAAGGCGCTATATAAATGCACCATTTAGTATTTACTAAATTAACATAAGTGCAGCCAGCCAGCGGTGTTGTTGAGCAGCCACTGAGCACCCATGTGTTCGGTTCACATGGGTGTGATTTGTCTTATTGCTTGTTCCCGTCTTAAGGTATAGCTTGCAGCTATATTTCATATAAAATGTTGTGGTAAGAATGGGGCAAGGGAGAAGTGATTAACTTAAAGCTACGGTAATTTGATTGCTCAAAGGGTGTGTTGCAGACTCTGCAACACACCCTTTGAGCAATCAAATTACACCCCCTGCAATGCAGAGGGTGTGATTTCTCATAAAAAAGGCCTACTGTATAACTTCTGAACCGTTCCACATGACACAAAATGGGAGTGCAGGGCTGCTCACTTTTGGCCAGTGAGCATACAATACTACAGTACGTACAGTGTACTGTAGTGGAGGTAAACTATCCGACATATAGACATATCTTGACAATTACTGTATATCTAGGATTCACGGAGGTATGCACAGAGTGCCAACTTTCGAGTTCAAATACTGTTAATACTGCAGGTTATTACAGCCTACATGATGAGGTGCACTTTCTTAACCCATTCTGTACGGGAACCCCTTTTGGTGTTTTAAGCATTATGTTAAACTTTAGCTATTGAAAAATAGCAGATCTACGAGCTCTACAAAAGCCTTGTAGATCTGCTATTTTTTTTTTATCGTGAAAATGTGTCGCAAATCTGGGCGGGGGGGGGGGGGGGGGTACCTCGACCAACATATTTTCAGATGGGGGTCGGCGGCCAATTACATATATATTTTGGGGGTCCTTGACATGAGAATGTTTGAGAACGACTGACAGAAACATTCGTTTTTCAGAAAACTGTCAGGATTTAGAAGGCATTTGTAGAATCGTCCTCGTGGTCTAAATGGGTTAAGGGCACTTAGGCTATATGCCAATAACTAAACTAAACTCTCCTTGATGGTTTCTGCCAACAGAACACACCACTCACATTTAAGAACACTGCTACCCAAATAACTATGTTCATGAATCGGCCTTACATTGTAAATTATTTAAACACGTGTCATTTTCTAAATATGAAGTTGTGTTCAAATTAGATGCCACGTGTCCTTGTCTTTATGATGGCCATACTGTAACTATTCATCATTGGATTATATCAAGACGATTCTGGAGTAGACTGCAATGTATATGTTTTTAACTGAATGCCATGTCTTGAATTAAATCTCCAGAGAGTTAAGTAATATTTTGCAGCATTTAACAGAACAGTTTACTCCTTGACACATCTACAAGGGCCAATAATATTATTGTCATCATGTCCTATATATGAATTAAATAGTTAATGTTATAACCACAACTCTGATCGCAAATCAAACACTTTGGTTAACACCTCCTCTCCGTTACCGAAAGCGCATACTAAGCAGTGGTGGAAAAGGTACTCAAAGTTTGTACTTAAAAGTAAAAGGTATCAGTATTGCAATATAGAAATACTCTGTTACAAGTGAAAGTCTGGAATTCAACATTAACTTGAGTAAAAGTACAAATAATCTTTAGAAAATAGCAGATCTACAAGCTCACAATGTGATGCGTCGTGATGCATTGTGAGCTTGAAGATGTGCTATTTTAAAAAATGCCCGAAATGCGTATATGTTATTTTTTTATAATAATCCAAATCAAATACGTGACTGCTACTTTTTTCTGTATTACTATTTGCTGGCATTTTGTTGATTCTATCTTTTTTTCATTTTCTTTTTTGTTCCCTTTTTGTACGTCTTTGTAATGTATGCATGTTTATAAAAACCATTGCTGATTTAGCTACTATAGTACTAAAGCTTTCAAATAATTGTAGTGGAGTAGAAGTAAAAGCATTGGACATTGGAAATACTCATGTACAAATGCCTCAAACTTGTACAACAAAGTACAGTAGGCTACTTACTAAATGCATTTAGTCCATATCCCACAATGTTCCTAGACCAGTTGTTAAGCCCTTCCTTCCCATCCACAAACTCAGCATCCACAGCTGTTTGTGGCTACAACACAGCAGCGATCCTAATCTGATTGGTTTAGCGGTTGGCCCAGAGCCCAAAGGGCGTCCGTATGTATATATACTCCTGGAAACCCCTTTCAGAACTATAAGGAGACAGACTGAGACAAGCACTTTGTTTCGGATTCGCATTTTTTGATTTCTCACTAAACTTTGGAACTGAGCTTGTTGGATAATGTGTAGAGGATTAGCAGCCTTGCGCCCGGCATGCCTGGAAAGGTGAGCTATGTCCTTCATGTATTGCTGTTTTTTTATTACATACTGTATGCTTATATGGGTGTATTACTGTGGGTTTGTTGGACCACTCTTTAATGTGTTGATATTTTTACTCCATTATGTTTATCCCATGAATGTTATTATATTGACTAACCTTGTTTTGAAATGATCCTTACTATTTCTTTTTTTTATGAAAGACAAAATAATAGAGTCAAGTTATAAAACGACATTTTGCCCAAAATGAGTACCGGTAATTCAATGGGTTTGGATTTCATACTCTTATTTCCAAAGGGTTCTCATTGTATAGTTTTCTTTCTTTTTTTTTTATCATTTTAAATGTTCAGTTGTGATGAAATCTACAGTACTAAATTATTTAACAAAAATATAAAATAACAATTTTACATTTGACTCGTGAACATGTTTCGCATAATAAATAATATCATAAATATAATTATACTATGATAATAATAATACTATAAATGTAAAATGTTGCAGATTTGTTCTACATGTTGAACATAAAATAATCATACATTACGAAGCGCCAATGGCCTAGCGGTTACGGCACGGCTCTGTTGCAGCCTGACAGGTAAGATTTGCCACTATACTGTTTAGATCGTTCCTTCAACTTTCAAAACTAAACTACGTTATTTCATATAAATGCTTTATTCTGTGACAAATTTAACATGATTTTTTGTTCAAACTCTTCATAAAGGTACTGTATTTCTCTCCCCTCACTTTGAGCATTTCGTAGGACCGATTCACTGAAGAAACAAAGACTGCGTCATGCAAGATTCACCATGGTATCTTGTCTTCTATTTCCCAGGGCTAAAGAGATTAAGAGTAAACTGGGAGTTTTTCTTCAGAAGCCAGAGAATGCCATTGACCTGATCATCCAATACCCGGAAAAAACCGAGAAGAAGCCAGAAAAGCTTCTGAAGTAAGTACTGTACTTTCATCTCTCTGCCTAATAAAGAGATAGTGGTGTCTGGTGGGGTGTAGACATGTACTTCTGTGCGGACAAGGAACCTCAACTTTAAATGATGTGATGTGGAGATCAATGGTTTGAAACAGCATCTTCCCATTCACACTCCACAGGCACTGAACACTTTGTATGGTTACAGAATACCAAGGTGGTATCTTGGTCTTCTGAATGACTCGGGTCAAAATACATTGATTTATAACAATATATATACATTTTATTGTATGGTATACAATGCACACTATGTGGTCATCTATCTTTGAGGTTTTCATACTATGTTCTACTTTTAGCATTTGTCACATTGCACTCACTTTGCTAAGTGAGTATACAAAATGTAACTTCTAATGCCAACTGTTCTCGATTAAAAAAATAAAAACTCTCTTTATGTTTCTAGACCTACCGCTGAGGAGGCTGCTCAATGGCACGAGTCACTGGACATGGTTTTGTCCCACAACTGTAAGTTTGACTGATACTGTACTGTACTGTACTGCACACACACACACACACACACACACACACACACACACACACACACACACACACACACACACACACACAAGCGTATATTTACTCACAAATGTATGCGCGTAAGCGTATAAAACTTTTAAGCAAGCGCATGTTGAGGTTGGAAAAACGTGTTCCTTGCTTTTGTGTGATGAATGTCATTATAAATTGTGGTATTCCAAAATCAATAATTACATTAAAGGGTCACAAGTTACAACCAATGGAAGACAGGCACAGTCACATAGTGAGGCTCGAAGTACACAGGCATTAATAGCTGACACCTGGATGCACCAATTAAATCACGAGGTTTTCTTCTTTTTAATCTGTCGCCTCACAACTGCCATATGGTGCACTGCTGAGCGGTGTATCTTCAGTCTGTAGCCAAGGTCTTGTACTTTTTCCACAACGCATTCTTACAAAGATTTTCCAACGTAACAAAATAAAAAATGTAGGGCCGGGACTAATTGCGATTAATTACGATTAATTAACTACAGAAAAATTAATGCATTAAAAAAATTAACGCATTTTAATCGCACTATTTTTTTCACCGCGGAACGTTGTCACTGGACAGTTTATCCGATGGTAGCGTGGATTACAGCACAGTTGTGTGTAATTATTCAATAAAGAATTATTACCCCTATTACTACAAAAACAATGTTTTATTGCTTAAACTTATGTATTCACTATTCATTGATTCACTAGTATACCAAAATCCATTTGAAAAAATTGCTTTCTCACTGTTCTCGGGTCAAATAATGATATGCGATTAAAATGCGATTAATCTAGATTAATTAATCGCAAAGCCTCTGATTAATTAGATACATTTTTTTAATCGAGTCCCAGCTCTAAAAAAATGTAATAAAAAGGCCCTTGTTGTATTATCGTATGACGTCCTGTGAAGCAGCTTTAGCCAAGTGGTCACGGCATCACATGAAGTAACCAAATCACAAGAAAGAATATCCTTAGTGTTTTGACTTTGATAAACGATCTACAGTCTCTCAATAGTTATTTATCAAAGTTGTACACACACATATATATATATGCACATAAGGGTTTACTTTAATCACCTTCCCAGTCATCACTTGTTACCGCGGCAACCTAAGACATTATTCACACATACGTACACATGGCTAGGTATGCATTACAAGCTCATAAAGTGGCGCTGAAATGTCTGTTTGATTTACTAATGCACTGTAATGCTTGCTTGGCAGGAATTAGCCCTTGTATAAAAACAGCACTATACAGTATATAGTAGCTACGGTACGCAGTCCCATGGGAGCATTGGTCATTAGGAGAAACATATAGGAGTTAAACCTTGGGAAACAAGCGCCTGTGTATGCCAGAGACCAGACACCGGCTCTGGTGTTTACACCTGTGTCGGAAAGCACACAGAAAGACCCCAGAGCAAGTGGGATTGATCGTGAACTCTTCCCATTGGTATGCGTAAACTCTCCGCTACAACACGCTCCCTTTAATAACTTCTGTGTGTCTAAACAAACTTGATTCCAGATGATAGGGACCAGTAAAAATATATACAGTTGACATGGCTGTTGACATTCTTAAACTGGATATGCTAATTTGGCATAACATGTGAAAGTGAGTTCTCTGTTACACCATCCATGTATTGTACTGCAGCTGTAGGCTGCTAAAAAAGCCGCCCCTCCCAGAGGGGCGGCAGTGGCTCAGGGGTAGAGGTTGCCAGGTCGAACCCGGGCTCCACCAGAGTTAGTGTCGAAGTGTCCCTGAGCAAGACACTGAACCTCAAATTGCTCCTGATGTGCTGGTTGGTGCCTTGCATGGTTCCCGCCGCCATCGGTGTAAGAATGTGTGCGTGAATGGGTGAATTGATGCACAATCTATGTAAAGCGCCTTGGAAGGCGCTATATAAATGCACCATTTACCAATTTACTATTATACTAACGTGGATGTAAAGGTTACAGAAATGTCCAAATTCTACTACTGATGATACTAGTGCCCAGCAGGTGAACGGCACTGGGAAATAGAGGGGGCAGCCATCCTCCTTATTGCTTTCCTAGAAGCCCCCAGGGCTTGCTTCTAGGAAAGCAATAGGTACTTGAAAGCGTGGCCACTTGAAAGCGTGCATTCATTTGAGCTTATAATTATGCATGGCCACTTGAAAGCGTCCATTGATTCATTTGAGCTCATAATTATGCATGGCCACTTGGAAGTGTGCATTCATTTTGTGTGTATCTTTACCACAGACATTGTGTGTGTTGTGGTAACATCTAAAGGCTTCTCACAGCATGATGCATTACCACTTTCAGTCTTTACATTACATTGTTCTTCATGTGTGCTCATGTTCATTCTTAATGCATATGGGACGCTAAGATGTGTGTCTCACATCTGGAAATACAAACAAAGAAGTGGATAATTATATACAACTAGCCCTTACCCGTTGTGAGATATTTGCCCCCCCCCCCCCTTGTGGCCGTGGGGGGTACTGCGCCCAGGTGCGTTTGTAATTGACTTGTCATTAATAATCATTAATGTGTCAAATCGAAAAAAGGGCTTCGTTACGCCCTCCATATTCACATGGTCAATGCCTGTGTGAAAAGTGGGAGTGATTGGTGCAGGCAGTGAGGAGCTATGGCGGTGTTTCTGACACACAGACACACACGCAGACACACAGACACTCAGACATTGTTAGAATTATAGTATGATATTGCTATGCTACATAATGTACCATACAGTATAGTCCAACAATAGTTTCATCATATATTTCCAGTGTTACCCTTCTTTTTCAGGCTGTTACAGTAGGCTATACTTGCTGTTGTAGAATTATGCAGTGAGTATTATTGGAATGCTCTAATAAAGAACAATTCAACAACCATCAATGTGTGTATGTTATAGTGTGTCAAGTACATACAGTATTGTAAAACATGTACAGTCAAACATGAAACGCTGAGATGCCAATAGTTTGCAGGAACAAACAACGGCAACGTTTCTTCTCTGGCGATAGACTTGCGTAAACAGTGCTGAGCATACAGTCAGTGGAGTTATTACAGTGCAGTACATGAGACAGCGGCCGACGTCAAAGCGAGCATTCGGTGAAAAGCCGATCTACAAGCTCAGAACACGTGGCTACTTCTTGGCACGTTGCGAGTTGTAGGTCGGCTAGTTTTGGTGGAGAGACTTGGTATAGCCTGGAAAAGGCTGGGTGACCCCGGTCAGCTATAGGGTTTAAAACTATTCACTAAACTGAAAGTGGCAGAAGGCAGGTTGATGAGCAAACCCGAACTGATTTATTGCAAGGACAGTGTGAGAATATTGTGCAGCTAAATTCTGTCAAAGGTTGACGGACGGACGGACGGACACAGACACACAGACAAGACAAGACAAGACCGACAGACATTTCATGTATGTCTGTAGTGTGCACGTATACAAACAACCTCTTCTAAGGAGAAGAGGATGTTTTTGTGTTCTTGTAACATTAAGAAGTGCCAGGTGGTCATGTGCGTGGGACCATGGGGTGTAAACTGTGTACTCTCGCATGGTTCTGACGCCAGTGACACTTCACAGAGACAAAAATTAGCATTAGCAAAGCATTTTACTCAGAATTGTCGCAGAATGCTCGCCTTGCTGTCGCAAGTACGTTTCACAGTTAGTTAGTCAGAAGTGAGGTAACCACTCAAATTGATGTCCACTTGAGTGAGAAGAGAGGTTGTTAGTCACATTCTCACTCACACACACAATTTAATTCAATTCAATTCAATTGACGCACACACACACACACACACACACACACACACACACACACACACACACACACACACACACACACACACACACACACACAGTGGCTGAGTGTGTTTTTGGATATATGCGCATGTTTTAATGAGCTGCCCTCGGTTACTACTCAGTCCTATTTTGAACCAAGCTAGACAACTAGATCACAGATAAATGCCCGAAGCAGTTACAGAATGCTTATCATCATCAGAATGTGTTTTACAGACAATGGGAAACGTCATGGGTATTGTATTGCATTACAATGCTCCATTGGCACGCGTTTACACACAATTCCAGTCATATGTAGTCTATAGCTACTATTTTTAACTATGTTCTATAAACTTTCCAGCATTCTTTTTTTGTTTCTGTAGCTGTTTGACTATAATTCATCACAGTTAAAGTCTGGGTTTTTGGAACGGTGCGATTTTAATTCCCATCCTTAGATTTGATACTAAAATGCCAATACAAAAATTCTGATCAAAAATATATTTTTGTCTCCACCAGGCCGAAGGCATGGGGAGAAAGTATGTTTTTCACTCTGTCCGTCCGTCCGTGTGTGTGTGTGTGTGTGTGTGTGTCCGTCTGTCCGTCTGTCTGTTAACTTCTAATCATCGGCACCGTTAACCCGGTCGATGCCAAACTTTGCACAAACACTCCCTAGATGCCAATGATGAACCTCTGTCCCAAATTAAAACAATTTTTTTCATATTACTCCTCCATATTTTGTCCAAAAATCCAGCAAATCGTTACACAGTATCTCTATAGTCATGTGCTCAAGACAGATCTGTCCGATATTTCATATTCCATCCTGATTGGCTAACATTGGCTTTAAAAATTTGCAGGATTGGCCCGTTTTGATCATGAACACAGCGTGCAATTTATGTGAAATCTTTCACAGACGTTCCTACTAGGCTGAGGAATATATCTCACCCTTTTCACATTGGCATGTTATAGCGCCACCAGGAGGCCACAACCTGACCTGACCTGGTGGAGACCTGTGCCCCGAGGGGCACTTTTTCTAGTTTAGCTTTTTTTTTTACCTCTTTAATCTCTGTGCATTTTAAGTGGATAGCGTTTAAGTGGTCAGACCCTCCTTCCAATTACTCAAATTTGGACACATGTCTATGATTTAGTGTTGACTAACTGGTGTACTCAAAGAGTTCAATGTTTAACCCATTTAGGCCTGACCTCAAAATTAAAAAGAAATCTTCTAAATCCTCCAGTTTTCTGAAATAAATATTTTCACGATTTTTCAAAAATCTCATAGCGCGCCACTGAGTCACTGAGTGAATGTTGAAAACACCAAATGGGGTTCCCGCCCAAAATGGGTTGAGAGAGGAGCGTGTGTCAGAGTCACTTTAGAACATATGCCTGCTTGTGTTGTTTTGCAAAAATATATAAAAATGACAATATCAGCAAACAGAATGCTGATAAGTCTCTATAAACCCATCTGTTTTCCATTCATAACATTCTAAATCACTAATACAACTTGCCAACTAAGTGATGTGTTCATTTCACACCTCTTAGGCCTATCGTGATTGGAAAACAAAGAATGTTAACACTAGGACGGTTTCTACTATAGCAACATCCCCATATATGTACTTCTCCTACAGTATCTGTCTCTGTTTACACTTATGTATATATTTCTCTCTCAACGGCCTGCCCCCACTTCCGATCTCACTCTCTCTCTCTCTCCCTCTCCCTCTCCCCCCCCTCCCTTACTCTCTGTCTTAGATGGAGTGGCTGCCTTCCGTACCTTCCTCCAGTCTGAGTTCAGTGAGGAGAACATTGAGTTCTGGGTCGCCTGTGAGGAGTTCAAGAAGACCAAGAACCCAGTGAAGATGGCCACCAAGGCCAAGAAGATCTATGAGGACTTCATCCAGACCGAGGGGCCCAGAGAGGTCAGACACGTATACTTAATGTACTGACAATTTCGTCAACAAATACAAACTAGACTAAAATGTTGAAGGGACTAGTGGACAAGAGATTCAGTTCAAGTCATTTTACACTTGGGTGCATGCTGACAATAGCAGATGATAGTTGATGTGAGCATGTAGATCGGCTATTTTCAGCAAGTGAAAAAACGTTAACATTACGGCATCAAGGCTCACCAAAATACATTTTAGTAGACTAAATCAACTGTAGATTTAGTCGACTAATATCTTATGATATTTAGTAGACTAAAACTAGACTAACAAAATGTGACTAAAACTAAATTAAAACTATTCAAGAGACTATGACTAAAACTAAAATGTGCTGCCAAAAAGTGGATTCAGAATTATGTCAGTCAGTTTCAAATGTAACTGCCAGGTGAAAAACAAGACTATTTTTACATCCAAACGAACCGGCTGGTATTGCCGTCCTTCGCGCCCTTAATCCCCTTATTTGACTTTTTGTTTGGGAACACCGTGTTGGGCAGTGTTGGCACTAGCGCGGTGCTAAAAAGTGAAAATAAAGTGTTTTCAGGTGGTGTTCCTGGATCTACTGTCTAAGTCTGAAGCTCCAGTGCAGCCATCGGGCGTCCATCGGCGTTGCGTCATCGTCAGGGAATGTTCCCTTTTTAATCTACGAAGGGTGCTCCGTTTGGACGGTGTTACCCATTCGCCCCGGTTCTTTACGCCGTCAAACGCCCTCATACTCTGTGGAGCCCCGGCGTAAGGGATTTACAGAACATTGCCTCAAGGTGGTAACAAATACATTAGTGATTATCACATTGTTGATGGAAGGACATGAAGGCATGGACTTTCTAGATATTTTTAAACCGACTTTCTGTGGCAATGAATCAGCAGTCCTTCATAAAAGACTGTACATGTTGCACTGAGACGGCTGGAGAGACCAGAGCGAGTTTACGGTAGTGCAGGACTTTGAGGGAGACTGAGGGTGTCGTGAGGGGGAAGGTGCCACTGTAAAACAGGAAGGGATAAACATTTTCAGGAATTATCATGACTCACGGAAAAAAAAGATTGAAATGCCCTTGAGTGCACTGACTCTAAAGTCAGCGTCCTTTCCAAAGGAAGCCAAACTTTCTAAATTTAACTTTGATCTGTTAAATCAACGAGCAAAGCGTGCAGTTTCCAGTTTCCTCTTGGATTACTTTTAGATTAATTAGTTTGGGATTAGGGCAATTGCTGCAGTGATGATGATGACAATGATGATGATATACTGATGATGATGTACTATGTGAGGCCCCTACTTTTCCCTCGTTCTTCTCTTCAGCATCATCAATAATATAGTAGTGAACACCAATCATTCTGGTCATGAGCGTTATCATTTCTGTGCCCATTAAATTCCATCTCTCCGATGCTCTCAACTACTGTTTTTGAATTCAAGTTAACTGCATATGTTGACCACCTGTCCTGTCCTGTCCTGTCCTGTCCTGTCCTGTCCTGTCCTGTCCTGTCCTGTCCTGTCCTGTCCTGTCCTGTCCCTCTACCTGCATAGGTGAACATTGACCACGTCACAAAGGACGTGACCCTCAGGAACCTGGTGAACCTCTCCAATGAGACCTTTGACGTTGCCCAGAAGAGGATCTTCGCCCTGATGGAGAAAGACTCCTTCGGACGCTTTCTTAGATCAGAGCAGTATCAGGAGCTCCTGGTCAACTAAACTGGCCAAATGGGCTGCGTGTGTTGGGGTGGTGTGTTCCAGCAACCAACCAGTTATGGACATAACTTAAAACTAAAACTAAACTAAACAAAAAAACAACTAAAGTGATTTGAACAAAATTACATATATCATGGGACATTATAGTCCCAGATTAAGATTCGGATGCACTATTTACATTTCAGAAGTAATGTATAATGTATTGTAAATGACCTCTGAAAATAAGTATTGAAGTGGAACACCCCACCCATTCACACTTGAGTGTCATGCCTGAGGGGACAACATCTACAGTAGAACGCTAAAACAATTTGAAAGCAACAACAAAATAATTCTTACCCCTTATGGCCATGTTCTACTGTATTTAGTGTTTTCATCACACAGTTTGTGAAACTGGTTCCCAGATTGTATTTTTAAAAAATCCTTAAAATTGGCCATTAAAAAGGTTCAACTGAAAAATGACATGATTTTAATTTGTTAACCTTCAACTTTAGCAGACAATGACAACAATGTAATCCCTATTAATTATATCCACACACAAGAAGAGTTAGGATTCTTACATCACCGCATGGCAGGCAACGTCACATGCCAAAAATGATAATATGTAATTGCTTATTACAACGGAGCATAAATTCAATTGGGTATTTTTCAGACAGGAGACGCAGTGATAATGACATAGTCTACTTTGTGTATAGCTTTCTCAAGGAGGGACGTATGAGGCAAGCTTCATTCTAGAGTTTCTGGAGAGGGTGGTATAATCCATTGGTTCTCAAAGTGGGGTCCAGGGACCCCTAGGGGTACTTCAAGGAGTTCCAGGGGGTCCCTATCTAAATTAGAGAGGAACCAAATGGACCCTTGTGGGTCTGTAACTCAGAGAGTGTACAAATGGAACCAAGTGGACCCTAACGGGTGCATTTGGTTCCATTTGTACACTCTCAGTTAAATTAGCAGTGATTTGAAATTGGGGTCCCAGAGATAGAAATGCCATTAAATGGGGGGTCTGAGGCCCAATGCATGTCAAACTGGGGGTCCTTGAAATTTAAATGGTTGAAAATAACTGCTAGAGACGTAAACATCTTACTTATGGGGGGTCCGTGGCCTAATAAATGTGGATTTGGGGGGTCCTTGACATGAAAAGGTTTTAGAACCACTGGCCTTCCATGCAGGAGTCTAGGGGCTGGATCCCAAACTAGTCCACATCATGAACTAATTACTTAAGCCCTGGATTACACATAGTGAAAAGAGATGATCTACAAGCTCGTTGTGAGCTGGTAGATGTGCTATTTTCACTATTTCTTAAAAACAAATCTCGAAAAATCATATTATTTTATTTATTTTGAAAACTTTGAAATCAAAAAACTAAAATCAAAAAATACTCGTGACCCACCAAAAATGGGTCCGTCCGTGACCCAAAATCGGGTTCTGACAGTACAGTACAGTATAGTACAGTACAGTACGTGGGATAACGGATGGGGAAATCTTTTGTATCCTCTCAGTATTACATTCACACAAACCTTTTCAAGCAGTCAACGGGAAAGTAATGGATGCCTTGAGACTTTTCCAACAATGACCACCACATAATATCTAAAGACTAATAAAAATGAAAATAGATGTTTTTCTCTCGCTCACGCGCGCACACACACACACACACACACACACACACACACACACACACACACACACACACACACACACACACTCTGGTTAGACTTGTTGGCTATACCACGACATTTGCAAGTTGATGAGATGGGAAAACCGAGCAGGAGGGAATCTCAGAATAAGAAGTGAACACAGCAGTAGATTTACAGAAAGTTATTTCTCCCCCCTTTTCCCATTTGAGTCATAATAATGCTTGTCCTTCCTTGTAGTTACTCAAGAAGGCAATACCCAGATATACCCAGATATAATCCTGTTATACAGTATGGACAAACGTTGTCAGATGTTAACCAGTGTTGATTTCGTCAACTAAAACTAAGACGAAAAATGTCCGTCGACTGCGTTTTTCCACTGACGAAAACAAAACGGAAACTAAATGAAAACTAAGCTATGATGACTAAAACTAAGACAAATAAAAACTAGACTAAAATGTTAGGAAGGGACTAGTGGACAAGAGATCCACTATAAGACATTATTGTTCGACTAAATCAACGGTACATTTAGTCAACTAAAACTAGACTAACACTAAGACATTCCAGTTGACTAAAATGTAACTAAAACTAAATGAAAACTATTCAAGAGACTATGACTAAAACTAAAATTGTGCTAAAAGGCCTATAGATAACATTATATACTCTGCTCTTACTACCAACAAGGACCCTTGCTAATCCCCAAAATAACAATAAATGCTACTTATATAACAAAAATTATAATTACACAAATAGCTACAAATGTTTATGTTGTCACTTGATTGTTTCACAATTGACTTATACTAATAACCTACTGTAATACTACGTTACTTATTTCATTGAACGATTTGAGATGAAAAAGAGTGCATTCGATGTTGGCATGCAATATGAAAGAATATTCTCACTTATAAATGTAGCCGTTCTAATTGTAATTTGTTGTGATTATATTTACTGTTGCATGCTTTTTAATAATTAAGCATCTGTCACATTCATTAACAAGTATATTCATTTACTACCGTATCTAGCATAATGTTTAAATCTTAGTTGTGCCCACTGATCACCTCTCCACAAAATTAAGTCACAAAGTTATTACAAAATTACTTGCATTTTAAATGTACAGTATTACGCAACCATCCAAACATATTAAGTAAATCTGAATGACAGACATGTTCCATGCTTTAACTTTATTTTTTTACTGATTATAATTTGCGGTGGTATTGATGAGGGTTCCCATTGGCACAGATTAGCCACTCTGTGCTGCAACCCACTGTCAGTATAATCACCAACAATGGAAAAGAAACTCAATAAGGATTTATTCAATGCTAGGTAGTGGGTACACATTATTTGATATAGCCTTTGCATGTATGTTTTGTAGTCAACCACATAAAAGACAAATGCATAAAATTCCTGAAGATGTATTTATTTTTACATGTAAATATCTACCAAAAATAAGTGTTTGTGTCTTAAATTATGCTTAAATTCCGCATTGGAATCCGTAACTCTCCAAAATGGAGCACCGGTGAGGATCATCCATAGAGGAAAAACATGTCTTTTCACTGTCATAAAAGAAGAAACATCAACAACAACTCAGTCTCTCCATTGTCACTTTGTTTTTTTTCTTCTCAAATTTTAATGTATCTTTACACAAGCAATCATGAGATTGATATACAAAACACATTCACTATTTGTTTAATCAGTTAAGGCATACGATTACCAGAAACATTTGAAATGCCTGCCTAATTCCCACAGATTAAATATTTGAGGTACACAGCAATTTGATTATTTGTTTTAGGTTATTCAGTAACCAAACCAAAACAATTAGAGGGAGATCTATACTCCGCATCTGGAAATCATTTCTTTCCTCACTCAGCCACAGGTTATTATAGGCCTATGTATAGTATATTGTTCTGCTGAAGAAAATATAACAATAACAACACCTATAGAAAGGTGCAATTCTGGGAAATTGCAAGTGTGCATGGTTGCACTGACGTGAGTCACGAGGAATCCACTGGCAACTGAATTCCGTCTTACCATTTATGTTATATATTGTGACGTTGTGTGAAGCATGACAACAGTGAAAGAACGCAAGGGCTCTCAACTCACTTTGATGGACCGAAACACTTTTATTCAGTGACACTGCAGGCAGGACATACGAGTCTGACAACAGAGTGTACTGTGAAGCATGACCAAAAGCTTCCCCTTTCTCTTGTGCAAAAGTTAACAAAAAGCGCAGTTTCACTTTGCTGGCAATCGTAGCATGTAGCAAATGTAGCAACCACACTGATACGGACTATACCGGGCGCATGGCTCAGAACAGTTCATATAACAGGGCAGCGTGCGGGTGAACTTTCTGCTTTAAATGTTTTCTTTTGTGGCTTTCGCCTTTATTTTATATCTTTTTTATGGAGGGACAGACAGCAGGCCGACAGGAAATGGGGGAGAGAGATGGGGGGGAAGACATGCAGCAAAGGCCATCGGGAACGGGAGTCGAACCCGCGGCACACTGCCAGACTGGACCACCAGCCAGGTGCCCGGACCACCGAGCCATGGCCCAGGCCGAACTCTCTGCTTAACGACTGCACCACATGTAGTCTGAGCAAAAAATGTCAGGGCTGGGAAACAGATGTACTGAGTGCTGCATGAGTGGTTGTCAACACAAACACTGTTAGACACTAGCATCCATGGATTACTGCCACAGATCCTAGAAATAGATGAAGGATCATGGCCTTTATAGGTCCCCAAAGGAAGTAATGGCATTTCTGACAAACGTCTCGTTAGGCAAATAACACATTTGTTTTGCCTTTATTTAATCAGGGAAGACCATTGAGAGCATGCTCTCTTTTGCAAGGACGCCCTGAGTACAACATGATCACACATACAAAACAACAAATAACACAATTTTGCATAAGGTGAAATATAGATGAGCAATATTAAAAAAGATCATATAATGCTAAACACTGGGGCTACAAAAAAGTACAGCAGTCGCTATGTGTTGCATCCTCAAGTAGTGTCTTAAATGATTATATACCAGTTTCAGAGAGTCCTGGGCATTGCTTGTATTACGTGCGCCATCTTCAATGTTCTCCAGTGTGGCCAGCCACCTTGCAGCCTGAAAATCAGGTCTTGCAAACAAACCTCACTGGCACACTTTGAAACAGGGAAAAGTCCACAAAAAAACCCGAATTGCTAACGCAGATAAAGGATATATAAATCAAAAGTGACATTTTGACTATATGATGGATAACAGAACTTTATTAATCCCTACTAAAATTATGAGGGGCCTCATGTGAGAGCTTTTTTTTCTCCCCCTCACTTTTTTTCCCCCTTTTAAGTCTGAAATATGACCCCTCCTGTTCTACCGAATGAACTAAGAAGATAACATCTTTCATTTGAGCTGAGAACACAGGACTGACGGCATTACCTGATAAGATCATCATCACAGAGAGGGTTTGGGGGACTGATTTATGCGCTCCGCTCTGCCAACAATCACTATTAGCCCTCTATTAACAAAAGGGAGCTGCAGACATGTTTTTAAAAGAATGCCTCCCGGTCGGAGGGAGCACTGGAAGAGCAGTGACTGGAAGACAAGGAGCCACACAAGTTGAAGGACATGTGACACACCGGCCTACTGCACTTGAGTACAATTTCGAGGTATTTGTGCTTTACTTGAGTGTGTCAAAAATGTCAGTACTTTTACTTCTACTCCACTACATTTTAGAGGCAAATCTTGTGCTGTTACTCCACTACAATTATTTGAAAACTTTAGTTACTATAGTTACTAAACTAAAATGTTAAACTAAATGTTTTGATGAATTGAGCAAGGTGGACCCTCTTGTAAACAAGTGTAATGCTTATTTGGGTCGTCCACTCACAGTTAACAGTCTTTGTATTGAGTTTGTGCTTGAAATATAGTAGGCCTACTGTAATTCTAACAAACTGTTTATTGATTGAAATAAATATTTCAATCAATCAATCAAAACTTTGCAGATTTAGATTTAGATTAGAAAACACTTACATTTTGGCGATTAGAAAGGTCACAATGCGTCACGATGCGACGCATTGTGAGCTTGTATCTGCTATTGTGGGACATTCTGCAATAAGAGTACTTGTACATTTAGTACTTTAAGTACATTTTTATGCCAATGCTTTTGAATACAGGACTTCTACTTACTTAAGTAAAAACTTTGAGTACTTTTTCCACCACTCCTCAGGAATTCAGTGTGATTGGTATATTGGTGAGAGACAGTGTTGATTTCGTCGACTAAAACTATGACGAAAATTGTTCGTCGACTATGCCTTTTTTCACTTCAAAGAAAACGAAATAAAAAAATTGCCATGATGACTAAAACTAAGACAAAACTATACTGTACAATTTCGTTAACAAAAACTAGACTAAAATGTTAGGGAGGTACTACTGGAGAAAAGAAAAGTTTGGTTGCGCTCTGACAATAGCAGATATACAACTCACAGCGCGATGCGTTGTGGCAAGTTGTGAGCTTGTAGATCAGCTATTTTCAGAGTGCAAGGGTCAGGCATTATAACGGCATCAAGGCCCGCCAAAACACATTTTAGTCAACAAAATCAACTGTAGATTTATTCGACTAAAATCTCGACATTTAGTCAACTAAAACTAGTCTATTATGACTAAAACTAAATGGAATTTTATTCAAAGGATTGTGACTAAAATGAAATACAAATTTGCCGTCAAAATCAACACTATAGTGAGAGGGCAGAATGCACAGTCACACAGGAACGGAAGTCTTAGTTTGTCAAAAAAATTATATTCCCATTAAGATTTTGGAGGGAATTTTTTTTTTGCTCCCCAGCCTGCAGCGTCTAAAATTAGACTGCTTTGATGTATTGAGATCATTACTTATTATAGAGTATTGTTAATGTTTGCTCAAGCGTCATAAAAGGGTACCCTACTGTGTAGGGCAGGCTCTGTGACGCCACTCAAATCAGATCATACACGAGTTTGGCTCCACTTAAAAGACAGGAATGTTTTGAGAAACTTTGATAACATTGTATCCATGTGTTCTCATGCGCTTCTTTTTTGTTTTTTAATCAAAACCATCCATTTCAGACGTTTGCAGAAAAGGCCTTTGTTTGACATTAACATTTTAATATGGACTATAGCTGTCGGCGTCAATTGGTATTCTACAGGAAAAACGGTAAACGTACAGCTCTGTACCATGACACACCTTTAGACACGTAAGCTTTGTCAGTAAAGTATAGGCAACTTCTTATTTATAAAGGCTTTGTGCTTTCACAGTTTTATTGACACGGTTTAAATATAGGTGAAATGTGTTTTTGTGCAAGCTCCAACATGTAGTTGTTTTCCAGGAAAGAGAGAAAGGCGAGGGGGCAGAGAGAGAGGAGAGAAAGGAGAAGGAGAGGAGGAAAATAAATCAAAGATATCTACACATCGTATTATATTGAAATGGGCTTATAGGGGAGGACCGGTGGGGAAAAAAGGACGGTAGTTTTCGATGAATCTATCATGGTTAAAATGGAGTTTGAAGTTACAATGGGTTTAGCTAAAATGGCAGCTAAAATTAATATCAAATATCTAAATACCGAATCAAGGAACTTAAAAACTGTTGGAGGGTGTTCACATAAGCCTGAATAGACTATAAAATGATCAAAAGTCTTTTGAAAGTGAAATATCCCTTTCAGCCTTGCTGGTATTGAATGCTGAGCTGTAGTCCATCATGAACAACATAGCCTATTTGACTACGTTCTTGTCCAATTGATCAGTTTTGACAATATGAAAATTGCCACGACAGGTAGCATTTGCTGACGTTTGGGATGAGCCTGACAGGTCTCCAATCATTCAGGAATGTCACTTTGGAGTGCTTGGGGTATAGGTGGACATTTGGAAGCCTGCGGGGACCACAGAGCCTGGGAGATTGAGGGAGGTTAAACTCCCACCAGCTGGTCTGCAGCATGTTGGCCTTGGGATCCCGTCAGGGCACGCAGTGGCCTGACAGTGACGGATGTTCACGCTTTAGAAGGCTGTGTGCGCAGCACGTCGCCCGTGGTGGACAAAAGTACTCAAATGTTTTACTTAAGTAAAAGTATCAATACTGCAATTGAGAAATACTCTGTTAAAAGTAAAAGTCCGGAATTCAAAATGTACTTGAATAAAAGTACAAAAGTATTGGCAAACTCGAAGTACCAAAAGCAACTCTGCAGAATGTCCCATTTCAAGTTTTCAAATATTTTGAAAATAGCCGATCTACAAGCTCACAATGCGTCGTCATTGCGACACATTGTGAGCTTGTAGATCGGCTATTGTCAATTGGCCAAAATGCATATAGGCCTGAAGTGGTTCTGAGAGGGTACTGTTAGATCGGCAATCTTCGTCGAACGGTTTGTTATAGAGAGGCGGAGGGAGAGGGCCAAGTAGAGACCCTTGGGGACCCTGGCTACCCTGGCTAGTATAGGTTTAAGTGGTTAACTACAGTAATTGATTGATTGATTGAAATATTTATTAACAGTTTGTAGAATTTACAGTACATTTTAAGCACAAACTCAATACAAAGACTGTTAACTGTGAGTGGACGACCCAATTAAGCATTACACTTGTTTACAGGGTCCACATTGTTCAATACATCAAAACATTTAGAGACATACAAATAGACACTTCTATGTAGCTAAAGAACAGAACAGGAATTCATCATATAGGAAGCAAAAAATATACATATACAGTGAGGGGAAATGGGGTGGGGGGGGGGGGATTCAGATTTTACAGAGGCCAGTTTCGAATTGCAGCCATCCGTAGGTGCCCTTTGAGAGCGGTTTTGAAGTCAAGGGATTCACATGTCTTAATGACTGTTGGTAGGGCGTTCCACATTTTGGTGGCATAGGAGCGAAAATAATTTAGTCCCTTGTTTGTGCTGAATCTGGGTTGTACATGGTTTGTTGCACTCCCTCTGGTGTTGTGGGTGTGGACTTCGTTTACATTAAGGAAGTATTTAGACAGGTACATGGGTATCTTGGTGGTGTATCGAATCTTGTGGACCAGACCCATTGCAAGATGCTGTACTCTGTCGTCGACCCTAAGCCATCCCAGCCTGTCAAAGTGGGCAGGGGTGAGGTGGGTTCGGGGGGTGAGGCCAAGTAGGAGCCTGACCAGTTTGTTTTGGGAGGTCTGGAGCCTTGTTTTAAGGGCCTTTGAGGTGCTGTGGTACCAAGAGGTGGATGCATAGTCAAAGAAACCTTGTACGAGGGCTCCTGTTAAGGTCTTCAAGGTGTTTTTGCTGACCAGTGAGGAGATCCTGTAAAGGAATCGTGTTCTTTGATTGACTTTTTTGATTACGTTGGTGGCCATCTTATCACCGGAAAGATTGGCCTCCAAGACGCTGTTATTGGTGAGGACTTTTATTTTAAAATGACAGTGCACACAAAGGGCCGCGAATACAAGCGGCCGAAATGAGTTTTCTTCGACGGGTGGCTGGCATCTCCCTTAGAGATAGGGTGAGAAGTTCAGTCACTGCACGAGAGAGACTCGGAGTAGAACCACTGCTCCTTCGCCTGGAAAGGAGCCAGCTTAGGTGGTTCGGGCATCTGGTTATGATGCCTCTCCTGCGCCTCCCTAGGGAGGTCCTCGACGCACGTCCCACTGGGAGGAGACCCCGGGGCAGACCAAGGCGCAGTTGGAGGAAACACATCGACTCACTGGCCTTGGAACGTCTCGGAATCCCCCAGGAGGAAGTCACTAATGTTGCTATGGGGAGGGAAGTCTGGAGCACTCTGGTGGAGCTGTTGCCCCCGCGACCCGACTATGGATAAGCGGTTGAATATGGATGGATGGATGGATGGACAAAGGGCCTGTTAATGTACCGATGAGTCACCACCACCTGTGTCATTAGAATCTGCCAGACAATCCGCTTCAATAACGTTACAGGAATAATAGGACAAGGGAGGGCGGAACACACCTAAGAGATACGAGTCATTTCAGATACCCTGCAGTGTCTCTGTTCTCTCCGCCGGACACTAGACCAGACATCCAGACGCATCCCGCATCTCATCCAGTGCTGTACAGTGTGTAGACTATGTCCAGAGTGTGCGTGCGTGCGTACGTGCGTGTGTGTGAGTGTGTCCGTTCATAGTGCAGACAGTATGATGAGTGTGAGCTGTGTGTGAAAGAGTGAGCATACAGTAGGTATGTGTATGTATTTACCACATACTGTACATATATAGCACCTTTATCCAAAGCGCTTTACATAGATTGTGCATTTCATTCATCCATTCGCGCGCGCGCACACACACACACACACACACACAATTCCCCGTTCATTTTACCTCATAGACTTTTCAAAAAGTATTTATTTAAAGTTGTTTACGCCGCGGACAAAGCCAACTCTTGACGTGATAAATCATGATAATTTATAAACACAATGTTTTGGGCCGAACAAATAATTAGAAAGAAGAAAAAAAACTGCAGGTTTTTCTTCTTTAAATAAATACTTTTTGAAATGTCTATGGCGAAAATGCATTGGGAATTATTTCCTGGGCCTGGCGTGGTCATGCAAGGGGGCGGGACTGCGACGCTATAGCCCCTGAGCCACCGCCGCCCCGTGCTACAGTACGTGCTTTCCTGCACGGTAGCCTTGTGTGTGATCTCATTACACCCACAGCAGCTTCTAATAAAGCTTAATGAGCAGACCTTACTGCATGCTGCCTGGAGGGACAGGTCAGGACACAACAAAGGGAAGAGAACATGCAGAGATAAATCACCTCAGCAGTTCTGGGAAGAAAAGAAAAGAACATGCAGACCAACGTTAATTATTTAATCTCAATTTGTGCCCAAGAAGTTTCCAGACGTCCTAGGAATTATCCCATGGTGTGCCCAAGACGTACCCGTAACTGTGGCGCAAATCCCACCTCCAGTCGCAGAGACCCCTACGATCACGACAACCAAGCCTGCTGTATCCCCTCAAACCTGATCTTTGCATGTGGGTGTTTTGCGTGCAGAGAACAACAGACCTCCAAGCTCACAATGGTCACATCCACGACGTGATGTGAGCTTGTATGTCAGCTGTTCTCGGCATGCAGTACCTTTGCGGGGTGAAGTATAATGTCTAGCTAGGAGTGTCTCACCAGCCAACACACAAGACAGGGTTGAATGAACAGAAACCAACGCCCCCCAAAACAATTGGCGATGTGTTGGGAATTTATTACATGAATCCGGCACCCATGCGCATGCAGTCTCAATGTTTGTAAACCAAAAATCTGTTTATTAGTCCTAGATGGCAAATATGGGTCACCATGTGCCACTACCAATCTAACCTAGAAAGCATCAAATTTATCCTGACACATGTTTTACAGTGGTAGACAATGTGGGAATTACATATAATTCAATGGCAAATGGCATGCTGTGAGTATAATCATTCAGTCAGATAACTCACGAATAGATTTAACCAATATTTATTGTAGAATGGGAGATAGATATACAATATCAACCCCCCATGGGGAACATAAATAACAGAGCCCATCGGTGGTGCTGGGGTGGTGGTGGGAGCAAACATCACATAACAGCAACCAGGAACCATAAGCAGAAGGAAGGCAGGAAGAGCATACAGTCTAGTGAGCTTATAAGTATAGCCCGCCCCAATTTTATAGTATAGCCCGCCTCAATGGCCACTCCGAGGCTCCGTAGTTTTCCTTCTCAACCCACCCGTTTGTGTTTTTAACATGTAAGCCCTATAGGCTATTCTTTGTGTTATGGGTTGGCTGTTTTCTCATACCCCCTACTTTATGTGTCTGGTCTGTCTTGTGTTGGTGTGTACTGTAAGCGTAAACTAAGTGTCTTCCTGGGGCATGATATTTCAATTCCTCGATGACGTGGTCCACACTTCTTATTAGATTAGTCGATGGGTGGCTCTTCCAAGACAGATGTTGCGCTCTCATTAGAAGGTGGTGTAGGCCTAAGTGCCATCCAACCGTTTCTCTAGTTTTGTAATTTTTTTGTTTTCTTGTTTTTGCCAGGTGAAGTCTGGCCTATTTCTTTTCGTCTTTTTTGTTTTATTTGGTCTGTAACTAAGTTACATTTATAAAAGGGTAGGCATAATGAAGCTTCAGCTTCAGCATACACCTTTTCTGTGTCACCTCTGTTTATGTAACAACCAGTGTCACCGGTCATCATTCATGTTTTTATGTTCTGTGTGGACCCCAGGAAGATTAGCTGCTGCTATGCACCAGCTAATGGGGATCCTAATAAAACTCTAAACTCTAAACCAACTGTAATTAAGTATGTATTTAACCATGTAATTGTAAAGCACCAACATTAACTATTCATTAATTAATTCACTCATGGTTGTGTGTACAGCTGGGACATGCTTATGTATTGGTGTTATATGTTTCTGTGCTACGTGTTGCGAAGATGAATATCATTAGGGACAATACAGAGTATGATTATATAGTCACTCACAAAGCAAGCCACTTTACTTTTAATAGGGGGGGGGGGGGGTTGATATAATCGAGAAAAGGAGAGGAGAATAGACAAGAGGAAGGGAGGATTGTTGAGGACACAATGCGTTGCTCGCTGCACGTATAAATCAGGCATTACTGATTCAGACTCTAAATATAGCCTGTATCCAGGCTCCTTCTCGTCGGACGGTTTCAAGAAACGTCTGCAACAGACGAACACACCGAAAGAGCAAGTGTAAATATTTAGGCATATTTGTCCCCGTTCTGTCTGTTAAAGTCAGATTTACACAAGAGCCGGAATTAAACAAGCACATTTATACCAATTTTATTAGAGGGATAAAAGTAAGCATATGAGGTTGTGCATCACAATACACTGTCCTTAAATAGGCATGTGATGAAGACTTGTGGATGCGAATAGCTCAAGGGCCACTCTTCGTCGTCATGGAGGTAAACCTAAACATGTTGACAAGTTAAACATATGGTTATATTTGGTTATATAGCTGGATATTTTATTTTCTACTCTTTTTCCCTCATTCTTTTTAGGTTGTGACTTTTATTCCTTGTGTATAGTAACTTAATTTGACATTGCACGTTGGATTGTGGAACCATTATAAGTAGGCCTATACAAACTCGGAGTGATAGATTTTTTTCTTGAACAAAGCAGGCAATACAATGAGAAACAATTTGGCAAATTGTGAAATCGGTATGGTCTTTATATTTTCAATTGGTTGTGTGTGGTTGTGTGTGTTTGTGTGAGTTCCTGACAGATACACACGTGTAGTGTTGGCTCCCAAAGCACCAGTTTGCTGGCTGGGAGCTATAGAATACTGGGTATCTGTGGCAGTGGCCAGCCAGCCTCATTCTCCTGGAAACCATATAAGTAATTCTCTCTCACCCTTGCTATAACCGGCCATACAATTGCTTGTTGTATTGTTGCTTACGTAACGTAGTAGGCCATATTTTATTTATTACATTGTGGACATCAAACCAGTCGATATAGGGAACAAATTGTCATCCCCGATTTTAATGTATTTAACTTTCATAAGGCTAGGGTAAGGGTTATGCTTAGCATAAGGATTATGGTTAGGTTGGTTATGGTTAAGGGCTCCAGAACTAAGGGCTCCATTTTCGTCACTGCTAAAACCCTTATACCTAAACTTCTTTGCCTTTTTTTTACTATTTTGAAAAACATTTTTGAATAGTTCAACTAGCCAATCTACATTGACACGTTGTGAGCTTGTAGACTCGCCATTTTAACTATTCAAAGATGTTTTGCAAAATAGTAAAAAAAAGGCAAAGAAGTTTAGGGATAAGGGGTTTAGCAGTGACGAAAATGGAGCCCCTAGTCACTAGGAGTTTGTACATTGTAAAGCAAATGTATGCGTGTGCGTGTAAGAGCAATGACTTCAGAAAGGGGAGGTGACATTTCAAATGACATCCCGTTCCATCCAAATTACATAACGCATGTTGTCCATTCACAGGATCTATATCTGAATGCACGTATGATGATTCAAATTGGTGCCATTCTCCAATACAAAACACTCATTTCATCATTCATTCATCATCCAATGCAACGTGATTCAAAACATTACTAGTCCCTTTATTCCCTTGAAAATACTGCAGCACGACAGAAAAAGACCCAAACCGGTTTTATCAAGAATTGTGTGGACGTGCATAATTGCATATCCTACCTCTTTTTAGCAACAGAAAAAGCTCCAATCACAATCTGACACATTTATTTTTTTATTCATAAATAAGTCCCACACAATACACGCCAGATACAATTGAACAAAATACTGTAATAAATAGCAATTGTACTATTCTTCTGCAAAAAGCAGTTGGCGCTTATAACATATTCCAATACACGTACATCCTACACACATTACTGATGCATGAGGACATCCAAACTGATGAAAAGAATAAAACAAGAGATATCACATCACAACTTTTACTTCAATTGTTTTAACATTCAAATATGAGCTAATGATTACTGTATAATATTGAAATGTGCTCAGCATCATCAATAAAATGATACAGAAGAATACATTGTCAGGTACAGTATGGAATGTTTAGATTATTTCACAGTATTTGTGTGCTGCGTTATATTAGGCTGCATCAGGGCACGCCATTACCATCATGGCATGTCATTATGTGGAAAGTCTACTTTGTAATGGTTCAGACAAGGGCTTTCACTTCTAGTCATTCTTACTAGTTGACTAGTTTACTATGTTTATTATGTAAAAAAAAAAAAAAATGGAAATAAAAATGTGTACATTTAAAAAAATATGTACATCGGTTGTTGGTATTAGTCAACTAGTACCAACAAGGTCGACTAGTGGATTTACTAGTCGACTAGTTGAATAGTCGACTAGTTGCTTAATGCCCTAGTTCAGACTATGCATAACATGTTGTTCGACTGACATGATTCGACAATGCCAATTAACATCGACACATTGAGACAGTATTGTAACAGACAAAAACTTTTTCATAATACAGTATATCTGTATATTTGAACAATATGTTTGCACATATGTACTCTCTCTCTCTGTGTGTGTGTGTGTTAGAGTTCAATTGGGCTTGTGTTCCCTTGCATGGCGACTGTCAACGTTCACCAGTTGTGGCTCTGATACCCATACGAGGTGAATTTCTGCAGCATACAAGATTTTTTAGTTTTCTTAGTTTTAAGATTTATTTCAGATATGACAAGGCAGAGAGAGGAAATACACGCGAGACAAGACAGGCGTCAATTCTAACTCTCCTTAAGATCACATGATCTGTAGACCAACTATAGGAACAACACTACAGCTACGATACACATACTGGATGCACTAGGATGGCTTTAAACAACGGCTTGCTTTCAAAATGGCATAACGGCAAAAAGATAATGGCTAATTTATACTTTGCCACATGACCTTTTGGATGTGTAAATGCTGCTCTACTGAAAAAGCACAGACATGTATTCCAGTTGAAATAGCACCACTCACTTGTTTAAAGGGTCGTGCACAATAATGACACTGCACTGCACGTTTGGACTTTAGAGGCCTTTGAGAGGGCCAAATAACCTTAATGTTGAATCACGATACGAGACAGCGGTGAGCTCCCATTGTGCATCACATTCACATGGATTATTGTAAGCAAGTCTAGATTAATTTTCTTTACAACACATTGGTCATAGAGCAAATAAACATATCCTATTGCCTTCCTAAAATAGCTACCATCTCACTAACATACACATTTTTCCATCTGTTGCATGTCATAGGCTGGTCTGTCCTTCTAGGCTCCATCGCTCAATGCCTCCCTTTTATCTAAGTGTTTTTTCTTCCTCTCCTGACTGGCAGAGGTCAGAGACAGTTCCTGGATCAGTTTGGAGTTGAGGAAGCGCCGGTATGAGTCTTTCTCCATCAAGGTGTAGATTTTACTCTGAGCCTCGTCAAAACAAGATAGATCAGCATTCTCAAGATTCTGCCTAGTATCCTCTTTGGTCACAGCGTCCAGATTTACCTTCAAAGACACATGGATACAGGTTTAGATGATGCACAAAATGTAATATAAGAATGGGCAGAGATTTAATGTGCAAACTATCAGTAAAGTGTAGATCAACTTTGGCTATTCCACTTCTGGGGGAAAGCTGGAAAAGTATTCTTAGTATTTATTCAGGCAGCCAAGTGCATGTACAAACGCAATCATCAAAAATGTGCGTGTTAGCTAAATGTGTCCTTAGCACACCATTCATATCAAATCCAAAGCCTAAACTAGAAGATTATGTGCTTAGCGATTGATTATGTTACTGCCACAATTATAGCAGTACCTTGGAAAGTGTGACACCGGCTCAGAACCAAGCCATTATTCTTATTAATCAGTACCGTAAGCTAGTAGTGGTTAATAGATATGTTCTGATTCATACCTCATTTGGTGCCTCTACTGCAACATACTGCTGATAGATCTGCTTGGCTCTTTCTCCCATGTCGTCACATGCAGGGTTCTTCTTGTATTCCTGGCAAACCTTCCAGAACTCCACGTTTTCCTCACTAAATTCTGACCTCAGGAATTTGGTGAAGACCACACAACCGCCTGGCACAGAGAGAAAAGAAATGAGGACACCGTTAATGAAATAGTTAAGAGATACACATATTTTATGGATGATTTCTTTATCCAGAGGTCCATATAGAGTAGAGGACCACAGGAGGAAATAGCTCGACGGGATGGAGCACAATCCAGCACAATGGATCTACAAGCTCTCAACGCGTCGCAGTGCGATGCGTTGAGAGCTTGTAGATCAGCTATTTTCGGGGCCCGCCGGACCCAACAGTCTTTATTTACTGGAGATGCGGTGTAACGACATGGATTTAGAAACAAATTCGTTCAAAAAGCAAAAGGCAGTTCTCTCCTGAATGCTGCCTTTTCCGGTATATGGCATGGAAAGGAGAGGAGGGGCATTTGCATTTCTTTCACCATAGTAAATGCTGCAGGGCAGTTGTTTTACAGACGGGGTAAAAGGGGCAGGGGCCGAACTTAGCCCCCTTTGATGTCTATGTGTGCACGTGCCTGTGCCTGGTAATGACGCCGATGTACCGCCGCTATACGCCATGTCTAACACCGAACATAAAATATGCTAAGGATGACAGGGACGGATGAGGGGAAGTTATAACGGTAGACGGATAGTTCAGGGAAGAGCGGGGTAAGACATCACAGTGTCGGGGATCAGTGGCGGAGGCTTCGGAATGCACCAGGTCAAGGCCCAGCCGGTTCTCATGAGGCCATTGCTCCCACTTTGTGTCAACAGCCCCCAATGCTCATGGGGACTGTCTGACATGCACGCACGCATGCACGCACACACACACACACGCACACGCAAACGTTGCTGTTGGCCTTTAGGGGCCACCGATGCAGTGTCTCCAGACACGTAGGATGCATCCGTGTATGAGAACGCATGAGTGTCTACGCGTCTGTGCGTGCGTGCGTTGAATTAGCATGTGTTTGTACTGTATGTGGTCCAGCCAAGTCTCCATTACTTCCTATTAGCGTCATGAATAAGATCCCAGTGCATGAGAAGGTCCGTTATTACCCAAGAGACCAAATAGGGATGCAAATTTAAAGGAATTTCCTTCATCAATATTGTTACCTGACAAACATTAATTAGTTAATACAATAGATAACATGAAAGCTAAATATCTTATGACATACAGAATACAGAATATAAAATCACAGCGTATAGGCATTTTAAGCTCCTGGCAGCCATCGTGGAGGCCATCTTGAAAATGATGCCTTTCCAGAGGTAATTGTTTCCTAAGTTTTTGTATGTTATTTAGCATACCCAATAGTAACGGAATCCATTGAAAATATCTATCAACTATTTGGGGATTCATTGCAAACCGACCACTAGAGGGGCAAGACCATGCCAAAAATCTGTGCACAATTTTTGACATTTTCCTTCCCAGCTATTATGTAACGAGGCAAGGAGTCGCCTCGGAAACAAGGAAGTGAGTGTTGATCAAATGGGTAGAGTCTATTTCTCGCTTTTCAAAAACATTCTTGAAAGCATGTCGTTTAGTTAAATGACATTGTGTGTATAGTTTACATGGCATGTCATATTGGGTACAGCATAAAATCCAAGCAGTGCAGCGGCTGCAGCCAGGTGCTCCGGGCCTTTGATTAGGCAGTGGTCTGTTATAGAGCGCAGTGCTCTGTTAGCAAGAAATAACACGCAGCTGAATTATGCGATTGGCCAATCAGAATCAAGCATTCAACCAAGCCGTGGAATAATCCTTCCTATTATAATTCCTTTCCGAGGTCTGTCCATCCACAGACATAGTGACCATAGTGCCCGTGATTAGCCATCACAAGAAATTAAAACAAACTGACAGGAATTTTAAAGACGTAGGGAAATGAAAAATACGTGTTTATGTAATTCTTTGGCTTCCCCCCCCCCCCCCCCCCCCCCCCCCCCTCCCTTCATCCCATGGGTAACCCAATGTAGTGTATATAGAATAGTGTGTTGTTGACCACATAAATAATAGCATAACATCCGGCCGTAGCCAGATTGGACCAGTGTTTAGCTCGTCGTCCACTTTGATAGATAAGCACACACCGCTACGAGCAACTTTGGGCTTTTAGTGGAGCTCATAAAAACGAGTCTATTTGAACAGGTGGAGTGTGTGAGTGGGACACTTACTTTCACTGTTCAGCAGGTGGTCGAAGGACTGCTTCCATTTCTCCACGTCAGCTGCCAGATGAACTCTAAAATAAAACAGAGAAAATAAAATGTTATGGAAAACGACAGTGGCCTTTTAATTGCATGGCAACGTGTGCATGCAACTGAAAGTACAATAGAGCACGCACCGCACATCCACTCACTAAACACCAGGTACCGGGCCGAGTTTATAACAGAAAAAAAAGGTAAGGTCCGCACACTGGAATAAGCTCCAAAGCTTCAAAATATTCCCAGTGTTGTGCAACTGCACACGTGTGTGGGACCGTCTGTCTAACCACGGTGTGAACAGTACCTGCAAAAAGCAAAATGCACTGTGCTGTATACTGTACCTGCACATCAGGTCGGTTTAACAGACAATTGCATCTTACACAGAAGGAAAAAAAAACATCTGTAGTATTATTGTCAGCTACCGACTGCAGGGAATGTCAACCTAGACACCATAATATAATTAATGAACTAAACCTATTAGGTAGAACTGACTCATAATATTACTCAATATGATAACAGTAATAATGTAATGCATGATAATATGTATACGGTATCGTGTTGGGTACAGGAGGATGAACAATGTTGCTGCTTAGTACATGTGGTTATTATGGGATGAAGTGATTACTGATGATTATCTCTACTGTAATAACTAGGTAGAGGGAAGTTCTTTGTTGAAAGAAGGCTAATCCGTCCGTTGCTGCAGTTTATCTGCTCAGAGAGAACAATAAAAGCTTTCTCCTCGGTACAGATCCCGAAGACTGTCATAACCTTTCCATTCTGAAATAACCTAATGCTAAGAATAAACGTAATGGCATATTGGACACTTAGTCGATGCTCTAGTTCAATTAAAACAAAGGGCATATTGTATTGATCGAATCTGGTCTCACAGCCATTGCCTGTTATTGCCTCATTAATTCAAGTATGGATCTTTGCCCTAAAAGAGTTGTTAATGGTGAACTTTAGAATGTTTTATTTCCAATATTAGGATATGAGATTACATGATCTGTAAAGTTATAGTTCTGATGCCACACTGTTTATATGCATTAAGATCCTCAGAATGTAATTGCCAGCGGCAGTGGCTCAGGGGTAGAGTGGCCGGATGGCAACCGCAAGGTTGCCAGTTCGAAACCGCGGGGCTCCCCCAGAGTTAGTGTCCTTGAGCAAGACACTGAACCCCTAATTTCTCCTGATGTGATGGTTGGTGCCTTGCATGGTTTCCTCTACCATCGGTGTATGAATGTGTGTGTGAATAGGTGAAGGTAATGCACAATCTATGTAAACTGCCTTGGATAAAGGCACTGTATAAATGCACCCTTTACCATTTACCAGTTTTAGAGTCTTACTTCGTTAATTAATTTGTAACTGGGAATGTACACTCTCTCAGAGTTAAATATAAGAAACACAAAACACTACATCATATTATTATGTAATGCGGGTGTGTTAAATGCACCACAGAACAAATAGTTGCAAATGAAATCTGAACAGACCATAAGAACAGATGAAGGAAAAAGGAGGTGTTGTTTGTTTGTTTGTTTGTTTCCGCTAACCTCTTTTCGGTGGCATCCTTTGTTTTCACAGTCTTCTTATCATCTCCATGGGCTTCAGGTTTCTGCAGCAAGAAGCCTATCTTGTGCTTGATGTCTTTGGCACTGTGAGAGATCAGCAAATAAATCCAGTTATACGCGTGAACTGCAATAGAGGCTTAGTGCATGTTCAACAAACTAAACACGTCGCTGAAAGGCGATGGCATGGGACATGTTGTCAGAAGCACTCCGCAAACAAAAGGAAGATTGGCTGGATCCAAACAACATTTGAAACCCCATTTTAAGGGGTTTAAAATGCATTGTTTGTCCCCAGCATGGGAACAGGTGGTGCATTTTTTAGGTAACCGAGTCCGCCCCTATGCCCGTCAATCAATCTTCCCCATAACACCAGTGACAGCGCATTCAATAACCAAATAAACCTAATCAACATAACCAAAACAAACATTACAATAAACCAATGCATGGCTCCTACAATGCATGTGCAAACGCAATCTACTCAATGAGCCATGATTAGAGAATAACTGTGGTGTAGATTCTAGGTTCTTTAAGAAGTGACATTATTATTATCTTATATCACCAATGAAGAGTTAACCCAGTATTTGTAACTGTCAAACATTTGATTACAAAAACGGAGAATGACCACACTCATAGAATCAATCTATAATCTCTACATTTAACATTATTATTATTATGCAAATGTCCTATGATTTAATCTGAGATCTAAAAGGCTATAGGCAATATTTAAAGACCTGTTGCACAACCAAAACAAGTCTTACCTTTTCAAGCATGTTGCCGGGAGTGCTGCTAATCCTTTGCACATGGTGGACTAGAGATCCAGGATCCAAATGGACAGCAAGGATATTATATATATTATACAGAAACTGGTTGACAGGAACAATAATATGGGTGGTGGGCAAAATGTACAGGCTTGTACTACAATCGTCTTAGTGAGTGAGATGATGATGTGTCCGCCCTCCCAAAGAGTGGTTTTATATAGCAGCAGTCCTCCGAGTCAAGTCTAGCGTCCAATCACACCAGCCCTTTCTTTTTTGTGTGTAGCCCACGTATGTGCGAAAGAGAAAAATACAGAGAGGGAGAGAGAGAGAGAGAGAGAGAGAGAGAGAGAGAGAGAGAGAGAGGGGGAGGGGGGGTGTTGTTTTCATCTTCTGTTGGGGGAAATTCACTGCAAGCAGGAGAGTACTGTGTATTTCCACTCTGAGAGAATTTATATGGCTCTTCATCTTTGTAAAAACATTATACTCGGAGTCAGTACTGTACTGCGAGTCTGACTAAGACTTTCCAAAGGTGGTTATATTTTATAGTCCAAGTCTAATGGCGATCATAAATGAGCTCACAAAAGTTAACCGTTGTTGAATTCTGTAGGACAATCGTATAGCCGAACGACTCAACATCGGGCACCGCGTTGATGACATCCGTCATAACGTCCATAGACTTGACCACACACGTCACGGCCTAGCGCCTCTCAAAAACACACACACAGCATATCCATACAGTACATGGGGTTCGATAAAAGGTGCATCAACATAGCAATTATCTTGTAATGACTGTACATGGTATTAGACATGAAGAGTGGCAGTGGTTCAGGGGTATAGTGGCCAGTAGTACGGCCACTATTGAGCAAGACTCTAGTCTGAACCCCTATTTCGGCGTTCACACGGGCAGATGCAAAAGATGCAAAGATTCACAGCATATTTGCTGCTTATTTGTATCCAAAGTTGAAGCCAGTTTCATCTTTTTTGTAGCTTTGAATCTTTTGCTGCAGCTACAAACGTTCGGATGCATCTTTGCATCGTGATGTCACTGGTGCAGAGAGAGTGACAGGGCATGGTCAGGTTCAAAGTAAACACAAAAAGGTAGCTTTCCATATGGTAAAACAAAAACAAAGGGGAGGGAGAGGGAAAAGTCCATGGCCAGTCAGGTCTATATGTAGCCAGGCTGAGAGGCTCACCAGTACATTTCCTGCCTGTGAAACGGAGATGCACTGTTTTGGGATAAACTATACCCTAAAGCAAGAACACACGACGACAGACGATCTCCGCTTACGTCTGACTGTTGACCTCGTAGGGGCTTGAAGAGGGTGGAAACAACAAGAGGGTGGAAAACACCCCACACCTGTGTGAAGTAAGTGGTGCAACTCTGTGTGGGCGTCCCCGGGGGGGTCCCCGGAACTTCCAGACCCCGCAGGAACGAGCCCAGTGTGCCGGCCCGGTTCCGGTGAGCCGCCCCACGTCCGAAACAGTTAAGAACTGACAGAGTTACCGTGAGGGGGTCCCCATGGGGTCCCTGTACTGTACTGTCTCTACCGTCACACCCACGATCAGAAATCAGCAGAGCGTGATCGACGTTTGCGCTACTCTATGCCAAATTGATGTGGACTCGGTCCCAGACTTTTTTTTTTTTGGAAATAAAAAGGTCTGGGTTTCCGAGGCTAGCCAGGGACAGACCCAGCCAGACACACAAAGCTCCGTAATGAAGTCGTTGCACCACTTAAAAATGGTGCACTGCATGACATTCCACATGTTTGTGCTGAATCTGGGGAGAATGAGATCAATGGATGGTTTTGTCACTCTATTGAAGTAGTTAAACTGGTAATGGTAACAACTGAGGAGTTCAATGCAACCCAAATTTCTCAGAGACTAGCTCAGCCTCCTCCACTGCTCCAATCATCACCCACATCACCCCCTGCACAAGAAATAAATTAGACGCCGGCAACTACCGCTATTTCTATTCTTAGCTCAATCTCGAAAGTGGGTCCCCGGAACTTCCAGACCCACAGGAACGCGCCCAGGGTGCCAGCCTGGTTCCGGCGAGCCACCCCGTGTCCAAAACGGTCGAGAAATGACAGAGTTACCGTGTGGGGGAATTAGCATTTAGCAGACACCTCTCTCTCTCTCTCTCTCCCTCCCTCTTTGTAATTAGCAGGCAACAGCGCAACACTATCTCTATCAGAGGCGACCCAATGAACGGCCGGCAGCAACTGACTGAAATTGCTCTGCGTATGTCTGTGACAGGCGCGATGCTCATTCTATGAATTACAATCTGCCTGGCTTCAGAACATAATGAACATTCCACTCCACTGACACTTCTCTATTTGAAGGACCACATCAAACATGAGGTGGATACTGGCAAATACTGCGGCATGGTCAAGCTGGACCTACAAAAGGCTTTTGACAAGGCTTTTGTAAAACACTCCATACTGATTAATAAGCTACAAGCTATTTTCAATACTGTACACGCTTTCCCTTTTTCTAACCGTGTAGGAATAAGTTTTCCCTTTTTACACAGAAGTGTATATCTGTATGTCTTCAAATGTTCTGATGAATTGAAAAGGCAGGACCCTTAAAGGGACACTTCACAGTTTTTGCAAAAACATATATGACGTTTAGAAGCTTTAGAACACTTTCCTGGGGGTCTTTATGTGTGTAATATGTGGTTTTAGCTATTTTAGATTGTAGCAGTGAGCACAGTGTCTCTGATGTCATGGACACTGGGCTCACTACCTTCCTGGACTACAAATCCCATAATTATTTGGTGCACTGCTCCTCCTTGTGGATAGGGGGGATGGCTGTCTTACTGAGACATGTAGTCCAGGAAGGTAGTGATCCCAGTGTCCATGACATCAGAGACACTGGGCTCACTGCTACAATCTAAAATATCTAAAACCACATATTACACACATAAAGACCCCCAGGAAAGAGTTCTAAAGCTTCTAAACGTCATTGTCTCCACCAGGCCGAAGGCATGTGGGGAGAGTATGTTTTGCACTCCGTCCGTCCGCGTGTGTGTCCGTGTGTCCGTGTGTGTGTGTGTCCGTGAACAGCTAATCTCGGCCACCGTTAACCCGGTCGATGCCATATTTTGCACACACACTCCCTGGATCCCAACCATGAACCTCTGCCCCAAACTTTCCAGAACGGCCTGTTATAGCGCCACCAGGAGGCCGCTTTGTGCAAAACACGTTTTTGCACAGTACACCTACAGATTTTGTCCAAACATCACGCAAATTGGTACACAGTCTCTCTAGAGCCATTCAACGAAACTGGTCTTTCAGATTTATCAGACTCCATCCTGATTGGTTAAGATTGGCTTCCAAAGTTCACAGGAGTGCTCAGTTTCAAACAAAATGCTGCAAATCATGAACACATCGCGTGATTTCCGTGAAATTGTGCACCCACATTCCCACTAGGCCGAGGACGAAATGCCACATGAACAATTTCAACTCAGCCTCAAGGTGGCGCTATAACTGGCCGAAAAGTGTTTTTACCTCTAACTGCACGGATCTGTGGATAACCTGGTGGAGACCTGTGCCCGGAAGGGCACTTTTTCTAGTTAACATATCTTTTTTTGCAAAGAGGGTGAAGTGTCCCTTTAAGGTAAACAAACTTTTTTCTGGTTTTAGCCTTAGCAGATTTTGTATTGGCCTGTACTTTCCTTGAACTGTACCCATTCTGCAAACTGTTAATAACAATTTCAATCAATCAATCAATTAGTTTGACAGGTACATGGGCACTGGTCCCTGGAGCATCTTGAAAACCAGGCCCATTGCAATTTGCTGTACACTCTCTCGACCCTGAGCCTTCACACTAGAATAATGAGCAGGCGTTAGGCGAGTCCTAGCCATGCAGGGCATTTTCCTAATGTGGAGTGAGTGTCCATATGTCTCTGCAGTTTTTACCCCACGATTTTTGTAACCCATTTTTTCACCCAAGACTCAATTGTCTATGTACTCAGTACTCATGGGCACTACACTCCCTCTGCGAACCTGGTGAGAGCAACGGACTGACCTCATGCTTCCTTCTATGCATGAGGAGTCCAAGCCGCTTCTTTTCACCTGCTGGGGGTGAGTTTCCCTGGTTGGACGTAAGCGTGTGGAAGGAACACAGTTCCTTTTCCCCTCCATCAGGCACCGCCTGCCTGGCCAAGGGGGAGGCATGTTTTAGAGACCAGGACGGCTGCATGTTCTTTTTTAGGGCATTTACCCTATAGGGTACACAGGGAGAACCGATATGGCAGTACGGATTACTTCCATGCATCCACAGCCGCCTCTTGAGGTCATCTACCATTTTAGATTTCCAGACTCTCGTCAGTTGTTTTGGATGACACGTTTCACTTATATTCATGTAAACAATCTCAATCTCCCCCTCTCCATCTCTCTCTCTCATGTATGACCTCACATCTGAGCCCATAAGCTCCCTGCGTAGACCCTCTCCTTTAATCTTATTCCAAGAATCAGGCCAGATTCCTTCCTGGCTGATCTAAGAGCAGTGTAGCTGAACCAGACACATTCCTACCTCTCTGCAGTTTAGCAGGAGAACCACATGTTGGCATTTACGTCCTGGAAGGGTGCCAACCACCTGATGATCTTACACACACATGGGCACATGGGCACTACTAGGACAACGGAATAATGTGTGTTCTATCAAAATGGCTTCATATAAATGTCTGATATGCCCTGAAGAAGGCATTTTATTTGTTGAAACGTTATCTTTCCCGTGGTCAGCACCTCCCCACTATTGGTTATTGTTTTTTGTCTAAATGTCAAACAACCTAGCATCTGTCTAACAGTAGAAAGTCTGTACAGTAAAGCCATGAGTATACACTATAGAGTGCTACGTCTACATAAAATTCTACCTAAATTGCGTAAGTCTTTGCATACGCCTGTAAAGGCTATAGGGCAAATGCTATGGGCTAAGATGGAGTCTGAAGAGGTGGGTTTTCAGACTATGACAACATGATAACCATGACATCTTCAGAGCAAAATCTCATTAGCACTCAATGTACCTTTATTCAGCTGTAAAGGAAACAAATGACCTGGAGGTGGAGCATGGCAAAATGTCCTTGGAGATAAAATACAGTTTGAGTCATAGAGACACACACACACACACACACACACACACACACACACACACACACACACGCACATTTATAGCTAACAAAATCTGTTTGTTTGGAGCACCTTCTCCTGCAGTGAGCCACTGTGAATGTCTGCTTGTGTTGTTGATGGAAGGACAAACACCCATACTCAGCTGCAGGGTTGTAGTGCAACACTGACATTGACCTCTACCACGACTCAAGACAGAGGCCACAGACAGCCTGATGGAGGGGAAAACAAACTGTTCGGAATAACGTGTTCCTTCCAATGCGCTACGTCCGGCCAGGGAAACGCTCCCCTGTCATGTGAAAAGAAGCAGCTTGGACTCCTCATGCATAGAAGGAAGCATGAGGTCAGTCCGCTGCCCCCCCCCCAGAGGAAGTGTAGCGCCCAGGATTACATTAGATAATTGACACTGGGTGAAAAAATGGGTTGCAAAATCGTGGGATAAAAATTAATAATAAAAATCACACCAGTGTGAACCAAGTGGTGCAACTCCCGTCTATTGGTTCTCTGTATCGTTCCAATTTGTATCATTCCAATTTCTTCTCTGTATCGTTCCAATTTCTTCTCTGTATCGTTTGCGTCCAGCAGGTGGCAGCCATGTCACATACTTCTGTCGTTCCAATTTCACGCATGCGCACACCACTCGTGCTCACACAGGTTACAGGTACATCACAAACAGGTACACAGCTACACGGACATTGCATGCTGGATGTAGAAGTGGTTGCACCACGTAAAAAATAAAAAATACTTACTTTGGCAAACTAATGGCTAGTCAAGTTTGAGTAGTTTTGTGTAGTGTACACTACATCAGACATTTCAGCCTAATGGGATTTCACTCCTTTTCACTTTGCTCAAGACTGCATTTTTCGTGCATCATTGTGTGTGTGTGTGTGTGTGTGTGTGTGTGTGTGTGTGTGTGTGTGTGTGTGTGTGTGTGTGTGTGTGTGTGCGTGCGTGCGTGCGGAATGTGCTCCACTGATTGGCTGAGCACGGAATGTGATGTATGATGATAAGAGCGCTTCACACAAGTGTTTATTTTTATTTATTTTATTGTTTCATTAGCTACTGTGCCAGATTAAATGTCTTTACTGATGTACAGTAGGTGGTCTTGCAGTTCTTTATTTTTCTTAAATGGCTATATACTGTACTGGTTCTAGGTAGTCTTTTAAAGGACAACTTTAGTTTTTTTCAACCTCGGTTCATGTTTTAGGTTGTTATTAGAGAAAGTAAAAGATGAGTGTTCAGTTTTTTTCATTTGCTGCTTTCTTTCATTTTAGCGATTTCAGCTATTTTTGACAGGGGGGGGGGGGGGGGGGGGCGGGGCATTCGAACATGGTACTAGACCCCAGGAAATTACATCTGGCCGCAAAAGATCACAGGATCTACTGAATGTGAAGGTAGCCTACTGGGGGGAAGCCACACTTATAGGCTCAATATGTCTGACATATGTTTACACATTGACCATTGACCAGTGCCTCTGCTCCATTACGCAGCTATGTGTGTCCGCATGTATGCGTGTCCCTACATATATATGTGTCCCTGTGTCCGAGCACGGAAAGCTGCAACACGGTAACCCTGTCAGTTCTCTACCGTTTCTGACGCGGGAAGGCTCGCCAGAACAGGGCTGCCCCACTGGGTGTGTTCTCATGTCATTAGTTATGTCTATCTTTCATACAAGGTACTATTCTATGATCTGAATTCCCGGCAAATACAAATAAAACTCACTCCTTGTATCACTTCGTATTGCCGAACTTTGATAGATGCTAAAGTAACTATACAAGGATGCTGGTTTGATCATTTACACTGCTGTCATCTGTTGACTGTTGGCTCATGTCGCTTTATTCAACTTAAATCCAAAGTGATTATTTGAAACTTAACTTTATGGTTCATGACTTTGCTATTCTTCAGACAGTTATTTTATTGTTTCTTAGTTAACTTAAAGACAAGGCGGCTGAACAGCGGCAACAGCAGGACATGTCATGCAGCAGTTTATGGTTGTTTTGTTTCAGGCACACCTGCCTGCCTGATTAAAACCTCAGCAGCAGCAATGGCCTTCTCTCAACAGTCTTCTTTTAGCATGGGCTCCATGCATACAGTGCCTCGTTGTGTCTGAGTGACAAATAAAAGGTATACAGGGACTTGCGTCAAATTGGTTAAAACATGAGCCTGTTCAAACACAATCTGGCATGGAGACTGGGAGGTACGGAAAAGCCTTTGAATTTGAGGCGGCTCTCATTTCTGAAGTTACATAAGCTTTATACGACTAGACTAGAAGTAGAAATGTGCAGCTCTCCTCGGAGCACAGATCTCCAGCAGGCCTAAAGTGCTCTGTGCTCAAAATGCAATTAAAAAGACCTTCGTCAGTGCTATATGCTCTCAAGAGTTACGTTATTGTTAATGTAACTCTGCATGACTGCATTACTTAATTTACAAGAAGTCTACAGTCTACACAATTAGAGAATGTAGAAGAATTGCTATTGTTGATCAACGTTTGCCTGTTATTCTGCAGTGGGAACAATATGAATACAGCATGGAATTGTGGCCAAAATCACATCCAACGACAACTAAATATTCTCTAGGTTTCTCCAGATTTCAGTCATTTCACTCAGAGAGAGAGGGGCAGGGCACTGGCTGTAGGATTTGCCGATGTCTCCAAAGGTCAGGCAGATACAAAGCAGCGTCTGCCCTTTTGACAGTGCTATAAGCATCAGATGTACGCCTTATAAAGAGCTTCATTTGACACGGAATGGCTCACTGCAAACTGCAAAGTGCCCCGGCCGTGTCTGTGAATCACATCTGCAGCTACACCTCCACCCGTCTTCTCGCCTCCTTGCTGATGGGAGAGTTAACAGCAGAGCCCGTGCACACACACACACACACACTCACACATTAGCCTTTTGCTTCATTACAGGTGCAATGGATGGAGCTACATGCACCAGCACCTGCATATAGAGTGCCCGTTAACATGACATATGCCTGACAAAGGAGGGATGAGAGGAGAATGAAAATGAGAGAGGAGGGGAAAAGTGGTGCTCACTGAGAGATTCATTGATGCACAAGATAAAGGTTGACATTGAGGGGGAAACCAATTATTTCAGTTTTCAGTTGGCTCACGATATTCTGAAAAATCACACCTGTGTGAAGTGAGTGGTGCAACTCCAGACCCACAGGAACGCACCCAGGGTGCCGGCCCGTTTCCGGCGAGCCGCCCCGCGTCCGAATTGTTTGAGAAATGACAGAGTTGCCGTGTGGGGGTCACTCTACTGTACTGTACTGTCACTGTACTGTACTGGCACACCCGAAATCACCATATATACATAATCACCATATATACATTTAATGTGTGTGTGTTAGGTTGCACACAGGTGGTGAAAAACAACCATGCTGTTTTCGTGCTCAGACGCACCCAGCCAGCCACCCAGCCAGCCAGCCACACACACAGCTCTGTAAGGGAGTGGTTGCACCACTCAGAAATAACGTCAACATAATATGTAGCGTGTTTGATTATCAAAGAAATTAATTTTCATGCGGTACGGAATAGAAAGGTAAACATTTGGCTTCTTTGAAGAAGACCAAACAACCACGGTATGTTTTGAGAAGTGTTCTCTGTTTCCAAGATAATACTGTCTGGAACACTTCTATTTAGCCATGTATACTTAAAGATGGAGTGCCACAATTGTTGTATTTTTCCAGTTTTTCATGTGTCTATGAGGTGACAGTACTGATTAGACACCCTGGAGTTGTTTTTATGTACAATGATGTATTCCCTTTGTATTTAGGGTTACTTAATTCATGGAGGCTGAACACTTGACAGTCAAACGTGCCAATGTAAAAAACAGTAGTGATGTCACATTATCAGCCCCTCTCCTAACACCTCCCCTTTTATCATACAACTACAGCTGTGGGTGCGGCTTAAGTTCAGGTGGATCATCACCCATCAGGCAAACCAGGCATACTTTAATGAACTGGTGAACTGGTAAAAACGACATTTTAACAAATACTGTAAACTTTTTTGAAAAAAAATCTTCCTCCTTATATAACAATAATACCTGATGATCATGTTTTAGGGTGGAATAAAATCATGGCACTCCATCTTTAAACAATAACTCCCGTCAGACCAACAATCCCCATCCCCACATTACCTGCTTTCTCATGCATGCAGGTAATGTACACTACAGTAGCTACAGTAACACTATCCTGCGGCATGCCTCGGCTGGAGGTATCCCATTAATCCCTTGTCATATAAAGATCACCTAGAACTTGAATCCCTTTTTGATACCAGCAGGAAAAAATGTTACGTATATGCAGAGGTGGGGACTTGGACTCGGGACTCGAGTCCCGATTTTGATGACTTTAGACTTGCTTTGATCAAATCAAAAATAGACTTGGACTTGATTGGGACTTGAATGCCAAAGACTTGAGACTTGACTTGACTTGAACGCCAAGGACTTGAGACTTGACTTGAGCCCTCTTGACTTGAACATTTTCAAGTCACTTAATACCTTACAGCAGTGGTCCTCAACAGGCGAACCGCGGTCCATGACCGGACCGCGGCACACCTCTCTGCGGACCCTGGAGAAAAGGCCTGGGCCGTGGCTCAGGCACCTTGGCTGGTAATCCAGTCTGGCAGTGTGCCGCGGGTTCGACTCCCGATCCCGACAGGAAATGGGGAGAGAGATGGGGGAGTGACCCCCCATCTCTCTCCCCATTTCCTGTCAGCCTATACTGTCTATCCCTCCATAAAAAATATAAAATAAAGGCGAAAGCCACTACAAAACATTAAAAAAAACAGAATAAACAGAATAAAGAGAAGAAAAAAAGTCACCGCAACCGCGAGTTGAATTCTCTGTTGTATTCGATCACTGCCCAGAAACGCAATTAACACTCTTAATGTGCATGTGCATTATGGGCCAGCATGTCATGATGACAATGTTGCGACATTCACACATTCAGTTGAATGAAACAAAATTGGATTTTTGGAGGTGTGAATAAGTTTTCCTTATGTTTTTGAGACCACCGCTACCGTAGTTAAGTTTGAAGAAAAAAAGGACGAAGAAAGGCGCAACAGTTTTCTCAGTGCTGGAGGTGTGAATAATGAATATTTTGTCAAAGTGAAAGAGCTATACAAACCCGGTTTGTATACCTTGGTAATTGGTTGTTTCTAGGTGAGGGGCGCAGCAATTTTATTTGCGTGCGCATGAGACTGGACCATGGTCTTGTTAAAAAAATATTTGTGGACCTTCAGCATTTCTAGTTGAGGACCCCTGCCTTACAGCAAGCCCAAATAATATTAAAATGTTTAAAAAGGAGAAAAAAATTGCTTGTTTTTGTCTTGTTTTTTTTTTGGTTGGTTTGCTCATTTCTCTCACGATACATGGCAACGCTGACAAACTCACAGTCCCATTGACGGTAACAACAACAACAACAACAACGAGACTAGGAGGACAGCACATAAATCGCCTTGTAATTCGTATTGATTCCCCGACATTAATGTATCAGTATCAGTTCAATACAGGACACATCTTTTAATTTCTGTTAATTTAAACTGGTAACCTTAATCATGTAGTAGCGTGTACTAGCGCCGCCTGTGTTCCACTTGTTGCACATAAACAAACACATACCGGCTTCACTCCTGCCATCGCTGCTGTTTTGGAACAGTGAATTAGAGCATCAGTTTAATGTTTGATTGTATTAGAGTCTTCCTTATTTTTGTGCACAGTTTAAGTTTCTTATTATTTAAGTTTATCTGATTATCTTTTGTATGACATGTAAAATGGTTTGGTATATAATGTAACATTCCTCTTCTAGCTTCTACCCTGGATTTGAACACGGTTTCAGTGATGACATTTTACCATTGTAATAATAATAGCCTGCTTGCTCAGGGGAAACATTGAATTTGTGTCAGATCCTGTGTCTCGGTGAGACATGACCTTTGACATGATCTAAATGTCTCAATAGAAGAGCAGAGAGACAAACTACAACCACCCCATTGTACAGAGTGGTGCTTTAAACCCTGTCCTCATGGAGGAAATTGAAAAGTACAGTATTTGCATTTTGTTGGTGGACTCCAGAACCCTTGTTTAATAATAAATGCAAATTGTGGAAAATGCTCATGATTTATGTAAATCTTTACATATCATTAATTAGTATTATGTCTTGGTGGGACTTGTTTGGGACTCGAAACAAAATGTAAGGACTTGGTTGGGATTTGAAACCAAATGCTTAGGACTTGGTTGGGACTCGAAACAAAAAGTTCAGGACTTGGGACTTGCCTGTGTTGACTTGGACTTGACTCAGGACTTGAGAGCAAAGACTTGAGACTCGACTTGGACTTGCAACATAGGGACTTTGTCCCACCTCTGCGTATATGTAATCAAAGAGCATGGTGCAAGAGGATGCCACACAGACACCAAATCCTACAAGAGACAATCTCCAAGAAACAAGAGTGGCCACAGCCGCCACACACACTGATAGCCAAAGTGCCAATCATTTATTTTAGGACACAGACAAAAAAATAAATGCACTCTGTCAAGTTGCCAACTTGTGCTTTGCACACAAGTAGGCCATCTCCTTGGAAACTAAAATGATGGTGCACGTCCGTCATCTTCCAATACCAAAGCAGCTCAGGTGTGCCTGGACCCATTTACTCCACATCCCCATAATCCACTGCAAAATATTCAAGATGGCGGTATCCGTGAAAAAGGTTGTGTAAACGGTACACTCCAAGTGCATAACAAATTAATGAAATTACATAGTTATGACTAAAAAAGGTATAGGCTGAAGCTACTTAGCTTATTCTGCCTACCCTTTTCACATACAATATACATGACAGAAAACAAATGTCTGTCTTGAGCGAAAAACAGACTACTGTATACATTCAAGCCATCACTGGCAAAGACACACAAACCGCCGATAAACATCAGCAAACACAGCTCCGAGGTGCATCAATAATAATAATAATAATAATAATAATAGCTTGAATTTATATAGCGCCTTTCATGAACCCAAGGACGCTTTACAAAATGTACAACAATCAACAACTATATGACATAAGCCTGAGAGAAGTGTCTTTTCAAGGCAGCCTTAAAAGAGGCATGGCAAATCTCTATTGGAAGAGAGTTCCACGGGGTGGGGGGGCTGCCTCACTGAACGCTCTGTCCCCGAAGGTTCGCTTGACTGCCTTGGGGACAGAGAGGAGGTCCAAGTTTGTGGACCGCAGGTTCCGTGTCACAGGAGGTTTATGGAGGAGGCCTGAGAGGTACTGTGGAGCCAGGGCTTTTTGACATTTCTAGGTGAGAAGGAGGAGTTTATAATTGATACGGAACTTGACAGGAAGCCAGTGCAGTGGTCAGTCAAACCAACGAAGAAATCAACAATCAAGAAACCAAATCAAGCACACACTCACTGTGTTTTTGCCATCACATACATTTCACTGAACAGAATCGGATTAGTTTCTCAGAAATGCTCTCTACCATGAGCCATTTGTGCAGGTCAGGTGACGGTTCAATGGTTGTGAACTTGTGAATGATGCATGTCCTGGCACTTGACATACATGCACCATCTGGGACTAATAACGAGCCACCACTAACAGACTTACCATCAGAAAAAGGCTTTATAGATTACTGGGCCTTGTGTGTCCGTCTTATTGACGGGAATTAAAGCAGCACTAAAAGGAGTAGAAAACAAGCAGAGCAAACTTTTCCAGCTTCTATACCTAATGACTCTGAGCCATGAAACTGCTTTTGTGATGCTGTTGTTGGGTGATGGAAGAAGGGGGGGGGGGGGGGGGGGGGTGGTTGGAGGCACATGTGGCCACGATTTATAAGCCTGTGTATCCTCAGGAGCTGTGTGTGTGTGTGTGTGTGTGTGTGTGTGTGTGTGCACATGCTCTGCTGAGTGAGCCATAATGAGCTGTGATGTGTGACACTGCTACGTGTGGAAAAACACGCACGACCCCCCCCACACCAACTCGGTGTGGCCTTCTGGTTAGTACCTAGAACCAAATTAGCCATTGGGGCCGTGGACCTTGGCTCTCAGGGGCCCTTCGGGGAAATTGAACCGCGAGGTACTGGGTTTGAGGCCCTAAAAAGGGCTCCTGGGGACCTTCATTAGCTGTTGATTTTGTTAAATTTAGGTCAAAAAGATAACAAAAACACCAACATTTTGCGCACACGCGCACTATAGGGCCCCCAAAAAGATTACCGGACCAGGGGCCCTCGTGGGGGTTAATCCCGGCCGGAGACTGGACGGGAGGCGTTGTGACCAGCTCGGTGTGGCCCTGTGGTCAGTACCTGGCCGGAGGCTGGACGGGAGGCGTTGTGACCAGCTCGGTGTGGCCCTGTGGTCAGTACCTGGCCGGAGGCTGGACGGGAGGCGTTGTGACCAGCTCGGTGTGGCCCTGTGGTCAGTACCTGGCCGGAGACTGGACGGGAGGACAGGGTTCAGAGTACAGAATATTGTTTTCAATGCCTCCCAGGTTGGCATTCAGCAACAATGGTTGGATTTTGGGGCCCAGTCCCTGACCTATGGGCCACTGGCCACGTGGTCAGGCTACTTACTTCAGTAATATATTACACACTACAGTGTGTAATATAAAAATCCCATGATACATCATACAATTACAGTGATACAGCAGACGATAAACACTAATATTAGGCAGCCCGGCTCCCCAATCAAGAGTGTGTGCCTGTGTATAGATGATATTGATTTCACTGTTTTGTCGAGTACTATTGTGATTTTCTTTAAAGGTCTCTGCAAAGCACACATTCAAAATCACTTTAAATTCTTCCTATAGTTGCAAGTTGCACTATAGGCATACAACATTTGAAATGTACTGCACCAAATGTAGTAGTAGTTCATTTTGGTCATATAAAAGAATATTAAATGCATTCATTTCATCATTTTGTCACATCATATGGATTAGACCCAAAAGGTGAAGGCTTGCCTTTCACATCAAAAGCAAAAGGACAAAGAACAAAGGAAAGAACAAACAAAATGAAAACACAATAGAACAAAACAAGACAAATGTGATCACTCAGAATTATGAGTAAATTATATTATACGGTTATAGCGTTACTTTATCATAAAAAATATACAAATCATAAGATATGAATAAGGTATCTATTCATATTCATATGCTCTCCCTCTCTCATTCAACTGCCCTTCTGAGACTGCTATCACACATTATATGACTCGTGGATGTCAGACGAACAAAATGATACCACATACAGTATGTCTTGTCCCTTTTAGTGGCAACGATATCTCACCAAGGCCAAAGGACAATTAGTCCCCTTAAGAATACCAATATATACCTGCTCTCTCTCTAACCCGAACAGCTACTGGATACAGCATGGAAGTAGCTTGTTATGTGCCTTATAGTGTGTATAGTTGTAGTTATAGTATAGTTGTTTTGACTGAATGAAAAGTGGATTTGTTGGTGCGTGCGTGCGTACGTACGTATGTGTACATACATACATACATACATACATACATACATACATACATACATACGTACGTAGTAGTCCACACAGTTGACAATTCTAAATTGCTTTCTTTTGGAGTAGAAATATTGTTTTATAGTTGTTCCCCCGTACTTCCACACAACAACTGAGTACGAGATGGCAATGCAGTAAGTAGAGCGAGTTTTGGTCCAAAATTGCTTTCATTTATTACAGCATAGATGTGCTCTTAAATTGTGTGGTTTGACACGTACTGCATCCATACCATGTGACCACAAGATATGGGAACAATATTTCATCTTATGTAACAACTCTGGCTAGGCTAAATGTGTGAGTGGGTGTGCAAGTGAATGTTATGTTCCACGGATGATGTGCTGCTTCCGTTTGTATATCGGCCACAATTTTGGTCCAAGAACACATTTTTTTTCTTTCTTTTTTCTCCCCCAGTCCAGTGTCACACTGTGTCCAGTGACGTCCCCGAGGAACAGCACAGAGCATCATCACACAGGGATGGGAAACTAAGACAGCCCTTCAATTTACAGCTCCTCCATTTATATAAGTGGTAATTCATTATCATAGAAATAATCAGTAGCTACACTAATGTGGTAAATGGTGCATTTATATAGCGCCTTTATCCAAGGCACTTTACATAGATTGTGCATTACGTTCACACATTCACACGCCGATGGTGGCGGAAACCATGCAAGGGAAACCAGCACATCAGGAGCAATTAGGGGTTCAGTGTCTCGCTTCCGGGGCGTGTCAGCGGACCTTTAAGAGTCTTGCTCAAGGACACTTCGACACCAACTCTGGGGGAGCACGAGTTCGAACTGGCAACCTTTGCGGTTCCCATCTGTCCACTCTACCCCTGAGCCACCGCGCTGCAGTGGTAGAATATGAATTGCAATATGGAATCACGGATGCAGATTGTACACCGTATACTCAGTGTTAATATAATTCTGAGTTACGGTGGTGGAAACTGATAAATGAGGGTGGACTGGTCACAAGATCATGTGTTATTGAGGCCTCCTGGTGTCAACACTATAAATGGTGAGAACCTCCATTTCACTCCCCTTTCCCTGCTCATAATTCCACTGACCTCTCCGACCCCACCGACCTCTCCCACCCCATCTTCCGCCCCCTGGTATAAGTCACCGTTTTTCTTTTTCGTCCAGTTAAAAACAACCCTGCCTTGACATCTAAGATCTGTCACGCTTCCCATGTGGTTTAGTCCTTGCATCATAGCCATGACGTTTTTATTCAGTGGAATTGGACAAAACTACGGTCGACTACGGTCAAATAGCCTAAAACTACAAATGTCAAAACTGAAGCCTAGTGGAGTATTTGGTACAAGTACAACAGGTGTTGCAGTGGTCATGTGTTCCAAACAAACAGACATTGCTTGGCCTTGGCCTAGTCCTAAAAAATTCAAACTGTGAAAATTGAATATTGCAGCACGGTTTTCATTTTAAGCTCAAGTGGTTAGTTCACATTATTATTGTTGTAGGTTAGTATTATTGTAGGTTTGGGTCCAAGGCATCCCTTCCCAGAAATGTAGTGGAATCAAAAGGACAGCCGTAGTCTTTGAAAAGTAGCAGGCATTAAAAATAAACCGTTAACAGTTTTGTTTTGAGTTGTGCTTGAAATGTATTGTAATTATCCAAACTGTTAATACATTCATCAATCAATCAAACCAAACCACAGCTCTGGTCTTAATGCACTTCTGAATGCAAGTGCTTCATGACTTGAGTTGTTGTCCTGAGTCCTGACAATGTTTAGAACTATAGCACCACCTTGTGTTTGACATTAGGTAAGGCGACCTTAAAGCCAAATTCACCCTTATAAGCATTGAAGTATTTATTAACAGTGTGGAGAATTACAGTACATTTCAAGCACAACTCAATACAAAAACTGTTAACTGTGGATGACACCATAAAGCATTACACTTGTTTACAATAGGGTCCATCATGTTCAATTCATCATAACATTTAGAGACGTACAAATATACACTTCTATATAGCCAAAAACAGGAAATCATCATAGAGGTAAAAAGTTAGAAAAAGAATGTCCAAGCATGTTGCATAGACCATAAATCATAGTAATAGTCTCCACAGCAGTTTGCGTTTCAGAGTTAAACTGAGAATACATGGTTGTGATTGGAAATGTGCCAAAAACCAAAAGGTAAACTAAATGCTTATCATTATCTCATGAACATGTAGATTTGATGTGTCTTATATTAAAACTGCATGGGTGGGTGGTCACAAAATGTGTCACGAACATCCGGCGTTGATTGGCCAATAAAAAACATGTTTACCTGTTAAAATGTCCAAGACTAAAGTCTTTGTTTTGTTTGTCTAGACTGTTACAGTGTGTGTGTGTGTGTGTGTGTGTGTGTGTGTGTGTGTGTGTGTGTGTGTGTGTGTGTGTGTGTGTGTGTGTGTGTGTGTGACGTGTGTAGGGGCCAGGGGGGGAAACAATTTAATTTTTACTCGAAAACAAATTGGTCCGTGATCCACAAATGGATCCAGACCCACTGTTTGGGAAACAGAGATTATTGATTGATTGATTGATTTATTAACAGTTTGCAGAATTACAGTACATTTCAAGTTCAACTCAATACAAAAACTGTTAATTGTGAGTGGACGACACCATAAAGCATTACACTCGTTTACAATAGGGCCCACCATTTTCAATTCATCAAAACATTTAGACGTACGATGGCTGGTACCTGGGGCGGGGCCAAACAGCTGTCTGGAATTGTCAGCAAAGTCCAGGGAGACAGCGAGCGAAGCTCAGGTATTTTGGAAAAATGCTTGGCCCATTCTTTCACAATGATGTGTACCAGACTACCAGTGTGTAGAAATGGCATTGAACCCAAGAGAAAAATCATTTTCATATAAAAGATAGACTGTGTAATGTGCAGCGAAGTAGCAAATTCTTATCTGATCCAGGCCAGATACACCAAATTAAAAACAAAGCACACGTTATACTTTGACATTTTGATGTACTCAAAACATCCACTACTCCACAGAGTGTAACAGTACGTTTTAACAGCGGGCGAGCATCGGCCGACACAATCGCCCGTCATCGCTCGAAAAGATGAATTATTTTTATCTTTCCGGCGACGTTGCTCCGCCCACTTTTCGACCATCGCCCGTTAGCCTGCTATCGCCGGTAGTCGCCGGGTCCCATACACAAATAATGCACTTCCGGAAGATTCGTCTGGCTGTCGCCCGCTGTTAAAAACGTACTGTATAATGAAGAGCGAAATCATCAAACTTACGTGTGTTCCTGCAAAATACCCATCCTTATGTGTATACTGTATATCAGAAAATAAAATGCACCCCCACACAAGCATACTGCCAGCCAGACAAACACACTCAGGCCATGTGTATATATATATATGCCAATAAATGGGTATACAGGATATGAATAGTTATCATGCATGACCCGACGATTCTCTCTCTTATATAACTGTACTGACTGACAGTTATTGCAACAGCAGTCAGAAAATGTATTGATTTTTTATGGAAAGTTCTGTAGGTTCCAGGGACTGTTTGTTTGGTTCTTGCAAAAGGTCAAATCATTCACTGCAGCTGTGCAAGATATGGCCACGTCTTGTATCCGAGTTGTTTGGTTAAAAGCGAGGGCTTTCGGGTCACCCCAGGCATTTGACCCTGCAAAGGCAGGGTTAAACAATCGAAGTCCACAGTACCACAGACATTCAATATCACTCTGGAAAAATGTAGCGATATAGCAGTGGGTATTGTGTCATCATCTCTTATAATAAAAATCACACCTGTGTGAAGTGAGGGGCGCTGATATATTAAAGTCTAACTCATGTTGATTAGGTGATGTAAAGTGATGTAAAACAAACGGTGCAAACGCAAACATTAAACGTCATTAACAATAGAGAGACAGTATGACGTAATGAGTTACAAAATGACATACGTTTTCCCTTCATTGTCATTGCGTTTATTTAAAAAAAATCAAACAGTTCTTCTTATATGAGGCAATCTAAAATCGCCCTATGGGGATTACAATGGTAATCAAAAGTATGTGTACCTGTGGATTTGCGAACTCTACCGATATTGACGTCAGACTTTGGTGCTCTATTGAAGGCAAATGCTTTGCATGGAAGTTGGGGAAAAAAATTATGAACTCCGCAAACCTATTTTTTGTGTCCAGTAAGTATCACTAAGCCAGCAGCAGCACCAAAGAAATATAGTTCCATGTGACAGAGGGGTCAAAGTAGAACGAACCTTGCAGGCTTGCACTATAGACCGATTCCGTACCGGTTTCATGGTCGCAGCCTACGTATTTCCTGTAGGCGGACTCGACGTAGCTGCGGGGGTAAAACCCTCACCAGGCGCATCTCTTCCACTACAGTGAACGGCAGAGTGACTGATGTTAGTTTGCCTCAAACTTTACTCCTTTACCTGCTTTTTTACTAACACTAACATTACAAAGATGCCCAGAACATCGAGATGAACCTGTGTAGTTTATGGCTGCTCCAACAGTAGTGGCAACATAACAAATAAAATAAAACGGAATGTCTAATATCCACCGCGATGGCTGAGACCAGAGCCATTGAGTAATGGTTGAGACAAAGCAGTGAAGAATCCTGCAAGATACATAATTTCAGTCTTACCCAATACCCAATCTTTCTGTTTTATGAACACAAGGCTGCTGTATTTTATACCTCATACTAAGCATTTAAAGTATGAGGTATAAAGTACAGCAGCCTTGTGTTAATAAAACATAAATATTTGGTATTGGGTAAGACTGGCGTTATGTATCTTTCACTGCTTTGTCTCAACCATTACTCAATGGCTCTGGTCTCCGCCATCGCGGTGGATATTAGACATTCCGTTTTTATTTTATTTTTATGTTGCCACTACTGTTGGAGCAGCCATAAACTACAAAGGTTCATCTCGATGTTCTGGGCATCTTTGTAATGTTAGTGTTAGTAAAAAATCAGGTAAAGGAGTAAAGTTTGAGGCAAACTAACATCAGTCACTCTGCCGTTCACTGTAGTGGAAGAGGTGCGCCTGGTGAGGGTTTTGCTCCCGCAGCTATGTCGAGTCCGCCTACAGGAAATACGTAGGCTGCGACCATGAAACCGGTACGGAATCGGTCTATATGGTACTAGAAATAGATCAACAATACAAATGAGGCTAGTTTTGTGAGTGGCCCCGAGTGGCCCCCACCAAATTACCCGAACAAATTAATATTCACCAAAACCAGACCAGTCCAGAACTCCTACCACGGGACTCAGGCAATCAATACCTTTGTAACAACTATATTAATGGCAAGTATATTTCCTACAAGCACAAAATCTGAACTAATCCTTTAATAATCGGTGCAGACACAGGCGGCTTAAATTCCGTGTGTCCTGCAGGTGAAACCTGTTCAAAGTCTGGTGGAATGACCTCTAATGCACCGGCTCAGGGGTATAGAGTGGCTGGGTGGTAACCGCAAGGTTGCCAGTTCGAACCCGAGCTCCCCCAGAGTTAGTGTCGAAGTGTCCTTGAGCAAGACACTGAACCCCTAATTGCTCCTGATGTGCTGGTTGGTATCTTGCATGGTTTCCGCTGCCATCGGTGTACGAATGTGTGTGTGTGAATGGGTGAATGTAATGCACAATCTATGTAAAGCGCCTTGGATAAAGGCTATATAAATGTGGACAGTTAAATTGTGGCTGGAGTGATGAATGGCCCTGGTGATCCACTCAGCCTTTATTTACACACCGTTTCTCATACTGTATATTCCCTGGGGGTAAATGTTAATGCCTCACTGTAGTGGAAGTTCACAATGAGGATTCATGAGCATTCGACGTAATCAATACCCATGTTGTCTCCATCTTTACAGAACAGGGGGGATACTCAATAAAAGCCTGATGAAAAATAGCAATTAGTATAGTCTAATTCTTACACTTGATTGCAAGGTCAAGTTAAAAAAAAAAAAAAAACGGACCTTTATACTGATCGGTAGGCCTATAAAATAAAACTAGAAAAAGTGCCCTTCCGGGCACAGGTCTCCACCAGGTTATCCACAGATCCGTGCAGTTAGAGGTAAAAACACTTTTCGGCCAGTTATAGCGCCACCTTGAGGCTGAGTTGAAATTGTTCATGTGGCATTTCGTCCTCGGCCTAGTGGGAATGTGGGTGCACAATTTCACGGAAATCACGCGATGTGTTCATGATTTGCAGCATTTTGTTTGAAACTGAGCACTCCTGTGAACTTTGGAAGCCAATCTTAACCAATCAGGATGGAGTCTGATAAATCTGAAAGACCCGTTTCGTTGAATGGCTCTAGAGAGACTGTGTACCAATTTGCGTGATGTTTGGACAAAATCTGTAGGTGTACTGTGCAAAAACTTGTTTTGCACAAAGCGGCCTCCTGGTGGCGCTATAACAGGCCGTTCTGGAAAGTTTGGGGCAGAGGTTCATCGTTGGCATCCAGGGAGTGTGTGTGCAAAATTTGGCATCGACCGGGTTGTTTTGCACAAAGCGGCCTCCTGGTGGCGCTATAACAGGCCGTTCTGGAAGGTTTGGGGCAGAGGTTCATGGTTGGCATCCAGGGAGTGTGTGTGCAAAATTTGGCATCGACCGGGTTAACGGTGGCTGAGATTAGCTGTTCACGGACGGACACACGGACACACGGACGGACGGAGTGCAAAACATACTCTCCCCACATGCCTTCGGCCTGGTGGAGACAATTACCTACTTTAAACCAGATTCAACGGTTACACAGTGAAGTTACTACAAAAAGGATCCTCTTAGCATTAGATGTCTAAAATGTGTCTAAAACCGGGTTATATAACTGGTTCACTTTTAGACCACTTACTGTGTGTGTTTTTTAGCAGTGGTCTAGGCTTAGAATAGAACTTGAAACAACGGCATTTCAAATTATATAGATGGTCTACATATACAGTAGATGGTCTATGTAGAGTTGTAGACCTTAACAGCTAAATAGACGGTCTACATAGTACATATATAGACGCATAAAAAAACAGCTTATCAATGTCTAAGCTGCTAAAAAAAAATCACTGTAATAGACCAGTTATAAAAAAGGTTTTAGACAGAGTCAGACATATAATAGCTTGACTACAGACTTTAAACAGGCTTCACTCAGGCTAGCTTAGTGGAAGATTACTGACCTTAGCCCATGTAAACAAATCACTTCAACTAGTGAACCAGCTCCTAGGAGAGTACTTTATGCAGGAGCCTGTCCCATATAGGCATATTGTACTATCAACGTATCATACTGCTCAAGGAAAGCGTGTATGTCAACAATACTCAATTAAACAATTTTGACCTGAGATCAGATTAAAAAAATGTCTTCTACATCCTGACAGTTTTCTGAAAAAGCTATGTTTCTATGTTAGTGGTTCTTAGATTTTTCAAAAATAGCAGACTTACAAGTTCGTGAGCTTGTAGATCTGCTATTTTTAAATAGCTAAAGTATAACATAAATGCTTAAATCACCAAACGGGGTTCCCGCCCCAAAATGGATTAAACAATTGAATTACAGAAGTCAAAGAATTGGCTCAAACTTTGGACAATCAGGCCACTTTAGCTTAATCAAACAACTGCATTTCCACCAACTTTTAGACATTGATTTCCTGTGTGGGAAAACAAGGAAGAGACAATTGGATATAGGCTGCTATGGAAAAACGGTGTATCCGGATTCTCGCACTCTCATACTCAACAAACATTGACACAGCACACTGTGATTAACATTGAGCTCTTTGTTATGAATTGGTGCAATTTACTTTGAGCACTTTTCTGCACTTTGTACTTTGTAGTACTGCATGTCACCACATGTCATCCTGTGGAGAATATGAACTGACTTGCCTTTTACCTAGAGATTTAGCTGCATTCAGGACTGTTGACCCTTTCTTTTCTTTCACTATATCCTCATAATTCCTATATATTCCACCTGGTACACTATCTTTATTATACTCTAATCCTACTATACACACATCATGCACGACATACATGTGTTCACTGTAGACCGCATTATGTAACTATGAAATGTTCGACTATACAACTGCCTGCAGGCTGGGGATCGATCCACACAATGAGAATGAGACAACCAGGGTCGTTCCCCAGAGTGAGAATGCTGCAGGGCTGTTCGCTCCTAGGTTGATGAGCTCTGTTTGCAAGTCTGTGCAGCAAATGTGATGACATCTACTGATTGAGCAGCAGATAGATGGATTCGACCAGCACAGAATTCCATAGATAAGGGCGTGTGACAGGGAGCGGGAGCAAGCGCGTTCGTGCGTGCGCGTGCGTGCAGCGTTTCTTTTGGGGGCGTTTGAGTCAAAAGGTCAATTTGACCTGGAGGCAGAAAGGGTGGCGGGTGCCCACTGACTGAGTGAGTGTTTACAGGACCTGAGGGGGAGGTTTGTCACCACAATCAGGAGGAGATGGAACAGACAGGACATAGGAGGAGGAGGAGGGTTACAGGGTTGGGGGTGGGGGTGTTAGAAGGGACTAGAAGGGAGAAGAGTATATAAGGCCCTCCCTTTCCTTCTGCATTCATCTCTCCCACCAAATTATTTAGTCAGCGTCTGTGTGTGTGAGAGAGAGAGACACAGAGAGAGCTCGACAAAGACATTACATACAGGTCTACCACCATGAAGCAGTGTGCGTTGTTGTCCCTGTTGGTGCTCGGGCTGGTGTGTGCCCACGGTGCGCCGGTGGAGCAGGGCGGCGTGGAGAAGGGCTCGTGCCAGGACGCGCAGGCACTCGGCGCGGCCGGCCTGGCGATCACGGAGATCAACAAGGACCGCCAAGAAGGCTTCATCCTGAGCCTGTACCGTATGGCCAACGTCAACATCATGAAACACGTGAGTGTCGAGGATTTTGTTTTTACTGGTGACCGAGAATGAATCAGGGATGTGGATATATTTTTTTAACTAGTGGTGCTTTGTCAAGGCTTTGTCGCGCGCTCACGAGCCATCACAGATTGAAATAACCTCTTAACCCATTTTGGACTGAGGTTGATAAAAAAAAGGCTTCTAAATCCTAATAGTTTTCTGAAAAACCCATGTTTCTATCTCGGTTGTGCTCAACCTTTTTCATGTCAAGGACCCCCAGAATTATCTCTATTGGGCCACGGACCCCCATCTCAAAATATGTAGTTCCAGGGACGCTCCAGAAGCAAATATTTTAGTTAAAAATGTTCGCTCTGAAATATATATTCAAAGATTTGCACCACATTTTCACGACTTTTCAAAAATAGCAGACCAGCTCGTAGCACGCCACTCGGTGGCATGCTATGAGCTTGTAGGTCTGCTATTTTTCAATAGCTTAAGTATAACATAATGCTTAGAACACCAAAAGGGGTTCCCGCCCAAAATTGCTTGATGTAGACCTATTTATTAACCCATAATATACTGTATCAAATGTTATTCTATTTACTTGCATAGAGGGCAAACTTTTTCTTTGTCTTGTCATAATTATGCATTTACCTTGCAAACGTCACCTCTGTAATGTAATTATTAGTTCATGAATCCATCAGCCACACTGTTATTAACTCTTTAGAGTTAGACTATTTCAGACAGGGCTACTAGTAAGCTAATTAGCAGGTCGACACAATGGACCTGGCCATCACCATTGATATGCATCCAGGGTCTATTGTTTCAAGCTGTGACACCGACACTCAGCGCCAATAGGCAGGTTTTAGCCAGGTGCGAAAACGGCAAATGGCTGTGGGGGCTTGGGCATCTTTAAAACTACCAGGACGGCGCCTTGGATAGCCCTAGCGTCAGCTCACCCCTCACCGAGATTATATAGAAAATACAGCGACAAAACGCTGTAAAATGCCCAAATTGTGTAACCCGAACACATTATTTGGCCCGTTGCAAATTTGTGATAGGCTGGAAATGAATGTCAGAATTCATGAGAATTCGAGGTTTCTCATGAAACGTCTACCTTTTGCAGGGAGAGACAGGAGTGGTGTTCTACCTGACACTGGATGTTGTGGAGACCGACTGTCATGTTCTCAGCAGAAAGGACTGGAAGAAATGTGAAGCTCGCACTTCTGATCAAACACCGGTAAGCGCATGCACGCACGACATACACACACACACACACACACACATACACACACAATGTGTATTGGATTGAAAATGTTTAGCTATACCGGTACACCAATAGAGGGTATGCGTCGCGAGTGACATCATCATCAAATCCGGAAGTTATAAGGGAACGCCTATTGAGTGGCAAAAACGACCTTGACAGCCCATTCATCCAAACAGAAAAGTTGTATTTGATTGCATTAAACAACGTTAAACATCATTAAACTGACTTTGTCACTCACACTTTGTCACTCGATTTGCCATTCACTTTATGCACCATGTGCATACCCTCTATAGAAATCCACCTCATCCACCATTAACTGAATGTTCTCTGCATTGTATAGGTGTATGGACAGTGCAAAGCATCCATTTTCATCAGTAAGGTGCACAGAGTGGTGCGTCTCTACAAATATGACTGCATCATCAGACCAGGTAAAACAAAAAAGTGCAAACTGTATATTGATTGAAATAAGTTTGATTTTCCTATTAAATATACATTTATAACTGTGTAGGATTCTTTTTTTTTTTGCACTCAAATTGTACTGTATGAAATTAAAATGAAAGGCAGTAGTAAATACACAATTACCAATGTTTTTTTTCACGCTCCATTATTCAATGTACACCATCTCTCTCCAACTTCAGTTCCTACTTTAAAGGTGATTGAGGTGTGCCCAGACTGCCCCTCCCCCATGGCCAAGGACAACGAAATGATCCTGAGCACAGCCTCCCAATCCCTGGAGAAGTTCAACAAGGAGAGCGGGCTAGCCAATCGCTTCGCTCTGCTCAACGTCACTCGGGCATCCGCCTCGGTCAGCACTTAACATGTCCTGAAAGAATATCTGCCACGATTTGTGTGTGCAACATTGTATCTAATGATCTGTGCGTGTGTGTATTCTCAGATGGGTGGTAGTGCGATGTTCTACCATGTAGAATACACTGTACAGGAGACCAGCTGCGCCAACAGCGCTGACTCAACAAAGGCGGAAGAGTGCCCCATGATGGAGTGCGAGTTTGCTGTAAGTCACAATAGTTTGCAACCGAGAGGGAATGAATCAACTTGGGGCGGCGGTGGCTCAGGGGTAGAGTGGCCGGATGGTAACAGCAAGGTTGCCATCTCGAACCCGGGCTCTCCCAGAGTTAGTGTCGAAGTGTCCTTGAGCAAGACTCTGAACCCCTAATTGCTCCTGAGGTGCTGGTCGGTGCCTTGCATGGTTTCCGCCACCATCTGTGTATGAATGTGTGTGAGAATGGGTGAATGTAATGCACAATCTATGTAAAGCGCCTTGGATAAAGGCGCTATATAAATGCACCATTTACCATGTTACTTTATTGTCGCATCACAGTTTTACATGTGAAAAAGTGGGTGAAATTCGTTTTTTGTGCACAGTTCCCATCGTGCCATTTTTCCAAGAAATACAAAACAGGGAAGAAGGGGGGGGGGGGGGGGAGATTAAGCTAAGGAGATTAAGGCAGGAAATCAGAAAGCACTTTCGCGGCAGAAAGTACAAGTAAAGGGTTTTACATAGGTGCGAGGGTGTCAACCTTTAGTCCTTTACAATTTAAATTCAAATGTAAACTGGATTTCAAATAACAAAGGCACTTAACTCAGCACAATGAATTAACGATGGGTGGTTGTTGTTTTGAATAATATAGGCCAACAACAGTGCTTTTTCATGGAGATTTCAAATACGTCATTTCTATTCTTATAATCTTTCTCTACTCCTCTACATCTCAGCACAAAGGGCATTGCAAGGGTAGCTTCTCCCGTCATCCCGGTGGTGAAGACATCTCTGCAGAGTGCGAGATATACGAGCCTGAGGTAAGATTTCTCTTAACCCATTTAGAACTTAGAAAAATATGCTGCGCTACGAGCTTGTAGATATGCCATTTTTTTTAAATTGTGAAAATCTTTGAGGGGGGTTGGGGGAAACTGGCATGTAATTCTGGGGGAACTCGATATGAAATAGTTTGAGAACCACTGATATAGAAACGTAGAGTTTTCAGAAAACATTTGTAGAATTTGGTCCTCGGGTCACTTATAAGTCTTGCATTCTACACTGGGCCGTGCTGTGTTCTGTATGTCAGTGGTTCTCAAACCTTTTTATGTCATGGACCACCATTTGAGAAGACCCCCGAAGGTTTTTACGGCAGCTAATAGTAATTCTCAAACATTTTCATTTCAAGGACCCCCAGTTTGATATGCAACTGGCTACGGACCCCCCATTTAATGGCATTTCTATCTCTGGGACCCCAACTTATATTGTAAAATCAATGTTAATTTAACTCTGAGAGTGGACCAGTTAGGGTCCATGTGGTTCCATTTGTACACTCTCAGAGTTACAGACCCATAAGGGGTCATTTAGCTGAGTCAAGGACCCCTGGGGAGTCGTATGTAACTTCCTGCCCTTTGAACTCATTCTCCTCCAGACCGCTGAGAAGGAGAAGAAGCTCCACCTTCTGGGAGGAAAGACGGACCACGGCCACACCGACGCCCACGCGGAGGGCGGCGTGGACCACTCGCACGACGCGGCGCACGACGCCACGCAGGGACACCCCCACGACCACGCGCACGACCACACCAAGACCCACCGGGAGCACGACGCGGCGCACACGCACGAGGAGGGCAGCGAGCACCACCACACCCACGACCACGAGGGGGGCCTGACGCACTCGCACGCCCACACCCACGACCACGGGCACGGACACGACCACGTGCACGCGCACCACGCCAAGGCGCACGAACACAGCGGCGACCTGCCCAACCAGCACCACGCGTACCATGGCGCCGACGCGCACACGCACGAGCACGACCACGAGGTGGCCCTGGACCACGACCACAAGCACGCGCACCTGCACGAGCACGAGCACCACCACCACCACCACGAGCACGCGCACGAGCCTCACCGGCATCCGGAGGGCACGGTGAGAGTGCTGCCCGCCCTCGGCCAGCCCATGACCCTCCCCTCCTTCCCCGACCAGCCGGTCGGAGGAGAGGTGGGCGTCACCCTGCCCCTCGTCCCTGACCCCGAGATCCCCGGTCAGCAGGAGCCCAGAATCGTGCCCTTCCCCACGTCCGTCGCTCCCGACTGCCCGGCCGCGGCCCCGACCAAGGAGGGAATAGACCTGGTTGCAAAGCTCTTTGCTGAAGACCCCGAGTTCAAGGCCGCTGCGTGAGGATGCTTCTCCCTGGGGAACGCAACTGATCTGAACTGCAACATCATACACATCCTGACATATGCTGCCAGTCTGGCTAACATCTGAACATCTGATCTGAACACACATGCGTGCAACATACACATCCTGAAATATATATATATGTGAAGAAAGGCTAATACAAGAGAATGACAGCTTGGGACAGTAACTTTTACTTTTGTAGAAGAGGCAAACTAATATTGTTTAGTTTAGTATAATATAGTTTACTATACACTAACACTTCAATTTATAACACAGCCAAATCAAATCATAGTACATAAGTGTTCAATCAATTATTCAATAAAACAATAATAAATAAATAAAAAGTTACAAGTTATTCTCTTGTACTTGTATTATTTCCCACCACGGAGTAGCCTTGCATCTCGGAGGACAGGCAAGACGGTTAGTGTCGGTAGGCCAATCAGAGGCAGGCGGGGCGTTACCATGTCTATGCTTGGACGTAGAATAGATATACGCTGTACTGTAGCACCGAAGCAAGATGGCCGCCGGGTGAACTACGTAGGAGACTCCGCCTTGAGCCATCTAGCCTTTATTATGTATAATGGTCTGGCTAACCAGGACTTTAACAGAGGGGAAGATGGATGAGAAGAGAATTATCCATTTCAACGTGTCTCAATCAGAGTCATTGACTGTGATTGCCGTCATTCCATTGCTCTCCTTTATACAATGCTTCCACCTACCTCACATAATAGTCAGTGCCTCTCTATCCATCACTAAACTGTGAGTTCCCTATTCGGTAACAAGAAGACTCGCCCCGTTTCTGTTTTGCTCCCAGAATTTTCCCCAATGTGAGGGGTGGGAGAGGCTGGACAGCAGACGGCTGGACTTTGAATTTCTCTAACTATAAACTTTCATGACAGCAGACAGCCTAAGTACAAATATAGTGTGTGTGCAAAACCTTACATATACTAAATAATACTAAATTGTTTATAGGGTCAATATAAGTAAAATAATATAGCCTTTCTACAGGAGTATCCTTTTATATTTTTCCAAAAATAATACAAACAGCCAATAGCATATTACAAAGTTATCCCCCTCACTGGTGACAATTCCGGGAGGAAAAACGGGCAAGCACCGGGTCGAGTCTTCCGGTATTCCCCTATTCACCACATCATGCAGTCTAGCTACTGCACAGTGAATTAGAATGCCTAATGTCTTTACAGCCTTACATTTAATAAAGTCATCGAATGTCCCGGCATGTTCCCAAGATTACATCAATGTCTCATTGATCACATGACACAGCACAGATCTAAGTCATGGTGTTTCACCTTTTAGTCAAAAGCGAGGGTGTCTATCCACTTTCCGATGTGCTAGACACCTGGGAGATGGATTGCTGAGGTGAGGCGCCGCACCTTGAGCTCCCGGGAACTTTACTGCACGATTTAAGTTACCCAAGCCGTGCCATTTTTCACCTAAAACATGCTTAGAATGCAGATGCATGCTGGTAAACATTTTCATGTTTTTTATCTTGTTCACGTGATTGACTGCACAAACAATAAATACCAGTGACACCGACTTTTTTTGTTTCCATGTTGCTTTGACAATACAAAATGAAAATGCCGTTCTGCCTACAGCTACAGCCTTCAAAATACTAATCCATCAACGTTTTACAGGGATGATATATCGTTCCGTGCTTTGAGGAAGTAGCCTGGCGAGGCAGATTCGTCTAGTGCCAGCTAGGCTATTGAACAAGTCTAAAACCAGTATCTAAAACCAGTTCACCCTGGAATTAAAAATAGTTACACAGCAATTCAGTATTTTAGCTGTGACGTGAGCGCCCCCTCCTGAGATACTTCCGGGTCCTACTTGTGTGTCCCCATAGAGTTATACTGTGACGCTCCGTCGGACTAAATCTGAGACGAAAACAACCACGAAAGTCTCATTTTGCCGCTAACCTCGCAACAACAAAGCTGCGCTGCTCTCCCAAATCTGGCTGTGACAGGCCGTCTGCCCCACATGGAATACTATCGCCATTTTATTTTATTGTGTCAACTAAATCCTAGATTCAACATACTCAAGCCTGCACACATTCTAAATATGCCCCCGAAATATTTTACAGAGCAAATGGATTGCCACCTTCGATAATAATGATAATAATAGTCTTTATTGTTTGTCTCCACATCATATAGTTTTGTTGTCATGGACACTTGTACAAAACATTAATAATTCTACTCGAGTTGGAAGCATTAAGACCCATTTTAACCCTCAATGGCTTCCTTTCTGAAAAATAACGTCATTGTAAAAAGATTCACGCGTTTAGATATTCTATTTACAACAAGATGCGGACGGGAGCTGCTGCCACTTTGACATCGGACTTAAATACTGAATAGAGGGTATGCGCATGACATCATCATCATACCCGGAAGTTATGCGGTAACGCCTACTGAGTGGCAAAAAAAAAACATCCAAACTACATCTGATTCCATTAAACGACATTAAACTCACTTTGCCAAGTCACTTCGCCACTCTATTTCCCTTTCACTCTATGCATGCGCATACTCTCTATAGACTATTGGAGGTGTCCTGTTGATACATTATATTGACAAAAGGTGCTTTGAGTGTGTATGTAGATTTGAGTAAAAAATCATTGATGTCTCCTGTCGGATAATGCGGTATACATACATTGAGGCCCGTTTTAAAATAATATGGCATGTCAGTTTGTTATTCATTTTGAGATTTGTTTTACCACCTCCAAGAGACAGGAAGGATATGTTCCCCCAGGTTCTATGTTCACTACCCCGCAAAAAGGTTTATTTGTTACACACTTACAACAATAAACCTAAACCTAGCCCTAAATATAAAGGTAAGAGGGAGTCATCCATACTTTGGGGTATACTATACACTAGTTTATAGTGAACTTGAGTCAAAAGCTCTACATTATTTATTATTATCATTATTTAATAGCCACAAGATAATCAATGCAAGATATCTCCTAGCTGTGTACTGATGGACAGCTTAGAAAACAGGCCAACCACAACTTGAAAAGCAGCTTTTGCAAAGCTTTGTAGGTGGGAAGTAGTGTGTGTGTGTGTGTGTGTGTGTGTGTGTGTGTGTGTGTGTGCACAGTGCACATCCATGCATGGATGATAGATAACAGCACCACCAACTGGTGGGAGTGCCTGGGGGGGAACAGTCAACGAGAGAGACAGAGAGGGAGCGAGCGAAGAAAAAAGAAAAAAGAAACCCTTCTGGTACTTTTTAATTAATAGCGTGTCTGCGTCAAGCCTTCCTCAGCATGTAAAAAGTGCTCAGTGATGTTGCGTGTCTCAGGAGGGACTGATAGACAGACACTGACAGACAGACATGACAGGGACCCCTCACTAACTAGCGGCCTGTACCCCTATTTTCAGAGTAATCGCACTACTGCACTGGTGCATTATAGTGACCAGCTTTGTGTAATTGCGTCATTGTAAATCTGTGTTATGGTTGCTCTGAAACGCTTTCTGGCATAGGTGCTGCTGAAATATGTGCATGCTCCTTGGCACGCTGGCTGACAACCACCCCACTGGCTGTAATTCTTAGGTTTAGTAACCCTACCCCCCCACCCCCTAAAATAAACCTAAGAATTACACATTAACACAATTATTTTCATGGCTCACATTACTATCTATATATATATATATATATATATATATAGACCCAAAAGGTGTCACAGAAACCAGCCTGCAATATTTGTGCCGTTTTGATAGGGCACACGTATACAAATAATAATTCCATCGATCAATGAATGATACTCCCTATATACACATGATTCAAAACACCTGCTTCTTCACCTATGAACTATCCTTGATGTTAACCAATGTTCCTATCGCGCCCTGACTTTAAGACCTCTGTCCTCTGTCAAAATGTTGACTCAGCAATTTATTTGTGTTTTACATCGAAACTCAAGTCTAGTCACGACGATTTGTTAAATGAGCAGAATGTCATCATTGAGCAAACAACCATGATCTGATATACATACTATTTACGTTGCTCGCACCCAGTGTCCTATGACCCCGTTATGTGAGGTTATCAGACCAAGCCATTGGCCTATAGCAGATAGCCGCTGTTTGCTTGTCCTTTGGGAAAGGGGGAAAAGTCCAGCAGTCCCCATCAAGCAATTTGTAGCCCAAAACACATCTTTCTCACATGTTTAGCCGTCAGAATAGCCGGGCTGCTGTCTGGTGATTAAAACTAGCATTACAAGATAAGAACTAGCATTAAAAGATCTGTGCCAAAGATTGGCATGATAGGCCTTCCCGGTCATTAGCATCGATGCTACTGTAGCTGCTGAAGCTTCAGGGTTAAGTTTCAGAATAAACTAGCAGTTAAGGTAACGGACAGCTTTTTGTGTGTGTTTTTCGGGATGACTGTGAATGTGTGGCTGCTGGCCCTGTGTCTGGCTTGGCTGTGGCCGGGGACCAGGGCCACACCACAGCCAGACAGCCCTGGCTGTGGGAACCCGGAGGCGGTGCGGGTAGCAGAGGAGGCCCTGGAGCAGATCAACCAGGACCGGACGCAAGGATACATCCTCAGCCTCAACAGACTGTATGACATGTCACACACCGCAGCTGAAAAGGTGTGTACAATGACGCACGTACACCTCACACTCACACTCACACTCACACTCACACTCACACTCACACTCACACTCACACTCACACTCACACGTCAATGACAAAAGAAAAAGCGAGAGTGGCAAAGAGAGTGCTTGTTAGCTCTAGCAGAAGTGTGTAAACTATTACATCAAACTACAACCAACCCAGTGGACCCTCATTTGTGTGTGTGTGTGTGTGTGTGTGTGTGTGTGTGTGTGTGTGTGTGTGTGTGTGTGTGTGTGTGTGTGTGTGTGTGTGTGTGTGTTCAGGAGAAAGGTGGCCTGCTCTACAAGTTGACCATAGACGTCTTAGAGACCAAATGTCACGTGGCCAGCAGGAAGCCATGGAAACAGTGTGAAGTCAGGGACATTGGTGCAGTTCCAGTGAGTATCCAGTAGGGGATTCTACCGTATCACTCAAACAACACACACACACACACACCAGCAGTTTCTCTGAGCCTTTTCTAGTTCATGAATGATCCAAAGTCCTACTCCTCAAATAGCCTGCTCATTCAGAAAGTTAGTAATTACCTTATAGTTTCAGTTTCTGTGCACGTGTGTGTGTGTGTGTGTGTGTGTGTGTGTGTGTGTGTGTGTGTGTGTGTGTGTGTGTGTGTGTGTGTGTGTGTGTGTGTGTGTGTGTGTGTGTGTGTGTGTGTGTGTGTGTGTGTGTGTGTGTGTGTGTGTGTGTGTGTGTGTGTGTGTGTGGACAGGTGTATGGGGAGTGTCAGGTGTCCATTCATGTTGATACTGAAGTGGAACTACAGAGCTACTCGTGTAAAACTCGTCAAGGTACAGACTATACTACAGTGCTGAAATTCGCACAGGATTAGATAAAGGTTATGAATGATAACACCCAGTGTCAGGTGACTTGAGCAACTGATTTAAGGGTATTTTGATGTCGTACTAAGTGGTAATGAGGAGTAGAATTCACACAACACAAATCAAATAGCAAGAAGCCGGCAAGCTCAGGAATGTCATGTATTTATCTGGCTATCCAGAAATCAACAAGTAAACACAATCTGAAAACAATACATCTCAGAAGTGGCTAGGTAATTATAGTGTCACAGAGGAAGATTTTTTCCACTGTTCAATTTAGCATTTCAGCAAATCCAACACTAGTGAAGGGATCAAGTCAACAAATCAACTTGTCAGATGGTACAAAAGCATGTTTTTTGTTTCGTTTTACAATGTAGGCATTTAATCCAGAGCAAGAACAAAAAGCATAGCAACTTCAAGGCAATACATCACATACATACAAAGTAGTTATCATGAATCATACGTAAGCTAAGAACGTAACAGTGGAATATCTATATAATGGAACTATACATGTATACTTTATAGTGCTATGTCTACATACAAATGCTATAAGTCTATATAAAATGCTATCTAAGTCTACATAAAAATGTCTGGGCTTTACAAAAGTAGGTCAGGAATAATTTATTTTAGAACAATGCACTAAAGAAAATGGTATTTTCAGACGGTTTGACATGTCATTCATTTAACTCGTTGTGTTTTAGTTCCCGCCACTGCAGTGGTGGACGCGTGCCCCGACTGCCCCACAGCTGAGAACCTAAACGATCCCATCGTCATGGAGATGGCCATGCAGTCAATGCAGAGGTTCAACACGGAGAGCCGCTTGGCCAACTACTTTACCTTGGAAAACATTACCAAGGCCAGTTCACAGGTCAGCTTTCAGCACAAACTAACCTAAACTAACCTCCTCCTCCTCACACAATGAATTATTGTAACCCTCCTTTTCACCGGGAGTTATTGGGACCCTCTACACCAGTGGTTCCCAAAGTGGGGTCCGGGGACCCCTAGGGGTCCTTGAGATAGTTCCAGGGGGTACTCAGCTAGGTGATAATTAGGAACCAAATGTACATTTATTTATGGGTCTGTAACTCTGAGAGTGTACAAATGGAAACAAATGGACCCATTACACTCTCAGAGTTAAATTAACAGTGATATTACAATATAAATTGGGAGTCCCAGAGATAGAAATTAGAAATGCCATTAAATGGGGGTCCGTAGCTAATGCATGTCAAACTGCGGGTCCTTGAAATGAAAATGGTTGAAAGTCACTGTTAGGCCCAGGCCGTAGCGTAACGGTCTGGGCACCGGACTGGTAATCCAGTCGCAGTGTGCCGCGGGTTCGACTCCCGGACCCGACACAGCCTTTACTGCATGTCATCCCCCCATCTCTCTCCCGTTTCCTGTCAGCCTACTGTCTGTCCCTTCAAAAATCAATAAAAGGCGTACGCCGCAAAAAAAATATCTTAAAAAAAAAAAAAAAAAGTCACTGTTAAAGCCGTAAAAAATCTTCTCTGTTGGGGGTCCTTGGTATATATTTTCAAATGGGGGGTCCGGCAGGGCTAATTAGTGCCAATTTGGGGGTCCTTGACAGGGGTCCTGCCTGATGGTAATAGAGAAGATATGCGCATGCATATAGTGAATGGCAGATGATTTAATTTAGTTTAAAGTCATTTGATAATGCAATCAAATAAATAAAAAATGTCACTCAGTAGGCATTCCCTCATAACTTCCGGGTATGATGATGATGTCACGCGCATACCCTCTATGCAAACCTCAATTGCCTATTTGGTTATGAAGTGGTTGTATAATTAATGTCCTGAAGTTGCCTTTATTTCTCCCCAATGCTCCAATAACGTTCCAGATCCATACCAGGAGAGCCCTCTCAGTGAGAACCTGTAGAGTAGACCATAGTCAGGGTGCAGTGCTTACTAGCATTGAAACTTCTCTGTTTCCTGAGACGATAAAGCCGCTGCCTTGCCTGTTTTTTCTATTTTTTATAAATGCTACAGTATCTGCTGCATTATTTAAGCCTGAAAGGTCCAATGCAGATATGTCACTTATGGACCAAAGTCAATAGACAAACTAGGCCTACATCATTTCACCTGTGTTTTAAAGATAGGAACCAACAACATACAGTAGGAAGCCTCGATTATCTTCAAACCTGTGACTGCACTGTGCACTCTGCAAGCACGACATTTCACAACATATTCCACCACAGTTCAACATCCAACTGACAGGATGACACACGTCCCTGCATAGTGCGTGTGCGCACTCACACGTGTGTTTTGGGGTGTTTGTATTCTCAGTGGAATGAAGGCCCATCATACTTTGTGGAGTTCACCATTCAGGAGACATCATGCTCCAAGCAAACTGCTCCTGAAGAGCTGACCAACTGCACACTCATGGACTGTCAGTTTGCTGTGAGTAGGCACGCACGCACACACACAGCACACACACAGCACACACACACTTTAACAACTTCCATATATGCAAGTCCAACTATTCTGTGTCGTCTCCCAGCATAGGGGCTTTTGTTTGGGCTCACATACTGCCCAGGAGGACCAGTTTGAAGCAAGAATGCCTGCCAAAGTTAAGGAGAATAGACAGCCAGTGGAAGTGCAGTGTGAAATCTACGAACCTGAGGTACCCAAATCTTTTTCTACACTACACAGGAGTTCACATATCTGACCACATCCCAGGTTACATGTGTTACCCATACGGTTGTATGCATCTATGTATGATTATAAATATGTTCAATATGCTATAAGATGCTTCAATAATGAACATTTATTTTTGTTCCCAAAGTTATTTAAGATGTTCTATTTGCTACAGTACTTTACTGTAAACCTTTACTAAAATACTCTAAATTATTGTAATAATTCACAAATACAGAATACAGAACTTCTGAACCATGAAACAATGAAACTGTTCAGTTTCATCTTATTGCTTCCATCACATTTGGGTTGTATACAGTCAGGTTGTGTTCAGGCCCTTTCTATCGTTCTCTCTAGGCTGCCACGGTGGAGGAGCGGGCCCATGGTACCAAAGCAGACAAAGGGCACAGTGGACTTCAGCACCACAACCATTTACATCTGCACCCTCACGAGCATGTCCACCATGCAACACTCACTACCACCCCTGGCCCTGGCCTGACCAAGCCCAGGGGCTCCCTGGGGGCTATAGTTGACTTTCCTGCCTCTTCAAGATCTTCCCCAGTAGCGGGCTTCTGTCCCGGCTCTCGCAGGCATCATTTGGGATTGGACAGACTTAAAATATGATTAGCTGTACCGGAGCTTGTTGGCCGGGTGTGGGTCAAATGGATGTTCCCGATTAACTGTCCAAACTACAACTTTCCTATCATAAACTGGAATGAAAAGAGAGAACACTGTTCTGAGGAAATGAACATGGGGTAATACGAAGTTGGGTTATATATAACAGATGCTTCTCTAGCATGCAAATTAATGACATGCAGGTAGTACTAACAAATTACCTACCAACACATGCACTGTACACAGGCATATTGTACATATTAAAATAAATCACACTGTGAAGTGAGGAGCACCTTTTTCGCTTTTGTAGGCTACATCACAGGGGTCCATAGACTTGGCTGCCACGTGTTTGAAACAAAATGAGTTAAAAATAGATCGATATTGGTCACATGACATATTACATCATCTTTTAGTGACCTAAACAAACATTAAACATTGGCCGGGGAACGATTTACATCATATTATAATGTGCTCCAAACAAAAAAATGATAAATCCCATAGACTTGTATTGGATGGGCTCATGGGCTAGCGCCCCTCAATAATAGTCAAGCAGAACTAATTAGGGATAATATACTCATACACAACACAGTTAAACTGTGTTTATGACAGAATTGACACAGATTAAGACATTAAAAGAGAACAACAGCAGCACTGATCATCTCAAATTTAATTGTCACTTCTCTTGTTTTAGCCTTTGGTAAGGCCCTTACCTCCCTTGGCCATAATAATACAAGTGTCCAAAGACCTGTCAGAGGGGAGGGGCCGGGGGTAGGGGAGTTCACTGTTTACAAACACAGACTGGCCTAATATCCCTTTAAATGCGTGTGTCAGACAGTGGAATTTTCCCCAGTGAGGGGGATAACTTTGTAATATGTTATTGGCTGTTTGTATTCTTTTTGGAAAAATATAAAAAGATACTCCTCTGGAAAGGCTATATTATTTGACTTATATTGAACCTATAAACAATTTAGTATTATTTAGTATATGTAAGGTTTTGCCCCCTCAAATGGTACCTCGTCAGATAATCCCCACATATCCTACAACAACTTCTGTGAACAGACTTCACTGTAGTAGCTTTTCATAAATTATATTTGTACTTGTCTGCTGTCCAGCCTCTCCCACCCCTCACTGGGGAAAATTCTGGGAGGAAAACAGAAACGGGGCGAGTCTTCTTGTTACCGAGCAGAGCAGAGCTATGCCCTGCAGCCCTACACACATTTATCAACAACCAACCACGGCACGCATCATCAAGCAAAGCAAAATCAATGAAAATAGTAAATACACACATAATCCATGGTCTAACAACGTCTGTCATTTACAAATTAAATAAGCAAAACCAGCATAGAGAAATAAACAGTGTCTTACCTATATAGGAGTCTCTTTCTCGACTTCCTATCCCTGCAAAGTTGCCACTATTCATCGAAATCTAAGGAATTAGGAACATTAATCAATTTAGCCTCTTTTGCTTCTTTTAGCTAACTCTATGGCTCTGGGCCTCTGGCTTTTCTGCATTCCATTTTTTGAAAGCACCGCTCATCTGTAGGCTACACTTTTTCTGTGATCCATATCCGTCCGTCCCAACAGTCAAATTTCCCAAAACTGTGTAGGCACTGGCACTACGCAACAAGTTGCAACAATTTGGAAAACGCACGCTGCAATCAGTCCCATGATCTGATTGGACCAATCACAGACATCCTAAACAGCTGGCTTGTGCCAGACAGACATATTTCATAGGGAAGCCTTTAATCATTTTCAATTTGCATTAAAGACATTTTCAATGTCAAGTGAAGTGTGTTGTATTCTTAATAAATGTTACAATAATAAGGTTAACAAATGCAATCACTAGTGTTGTGTTGTTGGGTGGTGGAAAGGAAAGTATCCTATAATGAGTTTCTTCTTTTCCCCATAGATTAATTGGGTATTTGTGATTATTATTATTAAAGGACCAAGCAGTCCTGAAAGGATTTGGTGTGATTTTTTTATGGTCAACGGTGTTGACCGTGCCCTCCCGCACGGTAGGTGGCGCAAAGCCTTCACAGTTGTCTCACAACTCTGCTAGAGAAAGTTGGCCCCGGAAGGGAGATTAGTGCTCCGTTCATTCAACAGATATTGGATTTCCGGTCTATGAGCTAGCATATATAAGGTTTCCGGTTGCCTTCAGAATAAGATCTAGCGGGTTTTTTTAAATGGAGATCTAAGGCCATACATTTTAATAATGCATTTATGATTGGTATTATTAGAGCGCTCATGTGCCCTAACCGGTTGTTGCTGATTTAAATTGGCTGTTGATTCCCATTAAATGCTGCCTTCTACTGTGGGGTGTGGGGCTTATTGCGAATTTGCGACCAAACCTGCAAAACCTGTCAGTCTGTCGATCTGTCCGTCACGCTTCCATTTAGGGCGTCGCAGTCCCGCCCCCTTTCATGACGACGAGCGCCCCGGAAGACAATTTTCAATAAATTTTTCCCATAGACGTTTCATAAAGTATTTATTTAAAGGTATATTCAGTGATTTCACTCAAAACACCTTAGGTTTCGTTTTTGGCTGTGGGACCCAGCCTTTCGTCCAATCAGGATAGAGAGTCAAAAACGAAACCTAAGGTTTTTTGACCCCCAGGGGTTAACTGGGGACAGGGAGGAACTCCTTATAATTATATGGTCAGCACACTCTATAGTAGGGAGGATTATCACAACAAAACAAAAAAATAAGTGATATTTGAATTAAGTGAAATCACTGAATATACCTTTAAAGACCTGTAAGCCTCGGACAAAGCCAACTCAGATCGTGACAACTGATGAGAACAAATACAATTTATGTCATCACCTAGATCTGCATATATGGCGCCGGCCACATCTGACCTCAAACCCTTAGATCTCGAGTTGACCTGTTCTGACATTCCATATGTTGATTGCGCCTCATTGTGATATCAGAACGTCATTGTGTCAGAACAGGCCAGCTCCATATATGGAGGTTAATTTCACTGATGTGTACAACCTTTATTCAAATAGTTTCATTTGTATTGGAGTGTGAAGCTTGAACAATAGGTTAATTGCGGACCGCTACAGAGAAACTGTGGATATTAACCTACCAATAAGGACCCAGGCCAAATGCCATTGCGCAGTAGCCTACACCAACAAGTCTATGCGTGGCATACATGCTGTATTTTGCTTTCCATTTCATGGTCATGTGAGGAGAGAGAGAGGAATCATCGTGCGTGCGCATATATGGCACATCTCTCTCATGTATAGGTAATTGTCACCGAAGCCGTGGATATACACGGCTTTTTATTTACCTTGAAAGTGCAGTGCGAAGTACAAAAAATAAATAATACTGGCCAAAACAACATTCCAATAAAACAAAACAAACACGTGAAAAACTATATAGCCTACAATCAAGAGACAAGCAGGAACTGGTACAGGCTTTTCCCTGGCTGGCAGTTCTCCCCTGTTGTCTCTTACCTAGCCTCAAGTGAGACTGAACTGCCTCCACCTGCAGCAATCCTGCTCTTAAACAGGTAGGGCAAACCATCCTCTAATTAAGTAAGTGGTCATTAGTTAACTCGCCGGCTAACTATATGAGTAATTCTTCCACATTACTATATACATTAAAGGAATACAAGATATACAAACACTCAACTATTTCACAGGTCCAATTCATTTAGAGAACCTAACATAAACAAGACCAAACATAATACAGACAGGAACAAACACCCCTCCTCCTCTACAGTAACAAGACCAAACATAATACAGACAGGAACAAACACGCCTCCCCCTCTACCGTACTTGGCAGACATACCAATGAACTTCAGTGTCAATAAATACAAATAAACATTTAAAACTCTTTCAACCATTGTGTTAATTACAAAAAATGTCATGTGTACAATATATATAAACCTGTTACTTCCAGTCCCGCTTTTTGTCAATTGATCAAGTTGACTTAACTGTGTGGTCTATTTGCAAGGTCCTTGATAAGTTGATATTGTCTAAGGGCAGGGGCTGCCCCGTGACAGATCCCATATCTCACACGTTACAATTCTGGAAATTCCTGGAATAGTGGAACACAACAGGAAAAAAGGTTTCAGCACCACGGAGAACGCTCTCCGCACTGACAAGGTGCAGCAATTTGTGCGATATTCAGATAATCTTCAACCGATTGTTATAATTCTAAGTGGTATATATTCCGTGAAGTTTATATTTTCATTGGGTGTACAAGTCATGTTTTTAATATGCCTTTATCAAATGATATAGAGAGATGGTAGGGTAGTGCCCAAGCCCTGTTAGCCATGCAGACTTATATGATCTGTGGTGCGCTTGCTAGGCCTACACTCTCAATTAGGGATTTTCCCAGAGGTTAATTTTACTGATGTGTACAACCTTTATTCAAATAGTTTCATTTGTATTGGAGTGTGAAGCTTGAACAATAGGTTAATTGCGGACCGCTACAGAAAAATGCCATTGCGCAGTAGCCTACACCAACAAGTCTATGGGTGGCATGTGAAACTATATCGTGCTATATATAAACTATATTTTGCTTTCCATTTCATGGTCATGGTCATGTGAGGAGCCTCGGTACCAGGCTTTCATTTTTGTTGGTGCAAAAATTGAAAGCCTGGAGGAACGCATTGGCCGCTCTGGTCTAAAAGTGGAGTCAACCCTTCCGGGTGGGCGTCGCTCCAAATGATGTGACGTAGCGCTGCACTAGGGGTGAGAGGAGGGGCCGGGGGTGACGGACAGATCGATGAGATCCAATCAGGGCGTGCGCAAATCTGAGCCGCGACCCGCCCCTCTAGACCAGAAACCTAACACGTTAGCTCAGGCTATGTGAGGAGAGAGAGAGAGAGAGAGAGGATGCAGAGAGAGAGAGAGGTGTGAATGGAATCATCGTGCGTGTGCATATAGGCTATGGCACACGCACATCTCTCTCATGTTTAACTGCATGTGTACGCACAGGCGAGCCGTCTCTCTCTCTCTGTGAGAGAGAGAGAGAGAGACGGCTCGCCCCACGGCTTGGGAAGCCGTGTATATCCACGGCTTGGGAAGCCGTGGATATACACGGCTTGGCCGGGAAGCCGTGGATCTACAAGCTCCAAGTGTTGCGTACACATGCAGGTAGCACACTGAAACAAAAGAGGCTGATGACCCCCCTTGGGCCCCCTCAACTCTCACTATAACTAGACACTTTACCTCCTCCCCCCCCCCCCCCCCCCCCCCCTCTCTCTCTCTCTGTTTAAAAGTAGGCTACAGGAAAAATCTCAAAGTACAGGTGAAAATATAGTAGGCATGGCTACAGGTAAAAAATATCTCGGCTCGCCCACGGCTTACACGGCTTGGGAAGCCGTGGATATCACACGGCTTGGGATATCCGTGGATATACACGGCTTGGCAAGCCGTGGATCTACAAGCTCCAAGTGTTGCGTACACAATTTACACCTGACAGCGGGGATTTTCCCTGGTTGGACGTGGCGCGTGGAAGGAACACGTTATTCCAACCAGTTCCTTTCCTTTCCCCTCCATCAGGGGGCCAGGGCCCGGCTGGCCAGGGAAGGCAGTTTAGAGACGAGCTTTAATGTGCAAATTGACAAACTATTCACTTGCACATTTGCAATTTATAGTTTTAATGTGCAAATGAATAGTTTGTCAATGGATTCAGTTTACTCTAGAGGGTAACCTTATTTTGAAGTGATCGTCCACCGGAAGTCTTATATCAGCTAGTTTATATCTGCTGAAAGAACACTGCTGCTAAAACATCAACAAGCAGCAAATGCCCAATGCCTCACTCAGCAAATGGGCAAAAAAAACTTTAGTTGTCATTGAAGCCGACGAAATACACGTTATTAATTTAGCCGATATAGGTCGCTTTGCAATTGCTTACGCTTAATGCAATGTTATGGGGCGAGGAAGATTCACATTCACACACCGTTAAAATGGTCTGTTGTTGTATGCTGCTCCAACTCTGTGGCTAGTTTAGCCACTCCAAAGGAACTAGCTAACTTTTGGGCCAGCTGATTTTGTGAAAGTCATTCAAATAGGGGGGCTTCAACAAGCAAACCATAATCTTATAATAATAATAATAATGCACCGTAGTTTTAGTCAAGTGCTGGTAGTGTGGTTGCAGCGTTAACTGGCTGCTGCTGCTGTTGTCGACGCGTCGGTCGGTGTGGTTGCAATGCTCCTGCAGCAGCTGCTGGAACCTGTCAACTAGCTGCGGCTCCATCGCTTCTCTTCTCTCTAAATGGCCCACTGCAGCTCCTCTGACCCGACAACAACAACAACAACACGTCCACAACCACAACATAACACCGCCATGATGGCAGCAGAGGCGGGGGCCCCAGCTGGCCCTGCCGCGGTACTAGACGCGGTGGTGGACCAGAGCATGAAGCCGGTCCTGTTCGAGATATTCGGCGAGATCTGGAACGTCCAGTCGCGCCTCGGCCAGGGAGTTTCGGCCTCCGTGTACCGGGTGAGCTCCGGCAGAGCCACCACCACCACCGCCGCCGTCAAGGAGTTCACCGCCGACACTCAGGGAGGAGATTACGGGTATCACAAGGAGAGGTCCGTGCTGGAAGACATCCAGGGGCACAAGAACATAGGTAATCCTATAGATCACATTTCCTTTACTGTGTGTTTAAAAAATATATATATATATATTTTTAACTCTGTTAACAAATTAATACATTTAGGATTTGAGTATCCCTAGGATGCCATTCACTGTTGCTGACCAATCACGATCCAATTCTACTGAATTTGGAACCCGTCCATCATAATGAAAATATGGCCACACTTTTATTGTGTGACGATTGAAAATTCTGCCATGACATGCCATAGTTTAAACAGAAAGTCAAGTTTATAGTTTATACTATAGTAATCGTAATATATAGTTTTCCATTGTTTAATTTATCTTTCTTTTTTTTTGCCAGTGACACTGTATGGTGTGTTCACCAACCACAGCGGTGTCGGTGCGTCGACACGCTGTCTGCTGCTGGAACTGTTGGATGTCAGTGTGTCAGAGCTGTTGGTGAGAGGTATTGCTCTGGCAGCCAGTAGTGACACCCAGGGTGGCAGGTAGGACATTGTTTCTTATATGGACTTAGTTACGATGATGGGTCACAAAATCAGTACAGTATGTAGAACAGCAGGAACAATATTATATTACTAAAACGTCACAATTTTACATATCGTGTTAATTGTTTAGATAACGGTTTAAGAAACGGCTCCTTTCACACCGTTTCACAAATTGCACATCAGGACACCACTTTTCAGTTCAAATGTCCGTAATCCATGCAGGGCCACTCAAGGCCACTCCATGTGGATGGTGCAGCACTGTGCCAGGGATGTCCTGGAAGCTCTGGCCTTCCTCCACAGGGAAGGTTATGTCCACGCCGACCTGAAACCACGCAACGTCCTCTGGAGCGCTGACGACGAATGTTTCAAGCTCATCGACTTTGGCCTCAGTTTCAAAGAGGGAAACCAGGTGTGTCTTCTTGACTTGGACTGCGTTCGTGTGTCCGGTGTGGGGGAAGTGTCAATGAAATCAAAATCAAATCAATATTAATCAATCAATCTCCCCCAGGACGTGAAGTACATCCAGACAGACGGGTACCGGGCGCCAGAGGCTGAGCTCCAGAACAGCTTAGCCCAGGCTGGAGTGGAGATGGAAGCGGACTCGGGCGGCACTGTAGCCATAGACCTGTGGAGCCTTGGCATCATCCTACTGGAGATGTACTCAGGAATCAAACTCAAGGAGACTGTCCGCTCCAAGGAGTGGAAGGTAATGCTAAAGCCTATAGATCATGGGCGGATATAGATTGATAGATGCATTGTTTTTGAGGGGCGCTCCTATAGCCCCTCCTATGCACAGGTTTGTGTGTAGATGTGTTTGTAGCATGGAATGTGATGATTTGATGGGCTGATGTATGATAAGAGGCTAAGAGCGCACCTCACTTCACACAAGTGTGATTTTTAATATGCACTGTCTGGTGCAAAATGCTAATTGCCAAATTTCTATGTGGAAGTAAACTGAAAAAGAAGACAATCCTATGCTTTGTGCTTCTTTAGGACAACAGTGCTGCCATAGTAGACCATATCTTTGCCAGTAACAGTCTGGTGTGCCCTGCCATCCCTGTATATCACCTCAGAGACCTTATCAAAAGGTAACGACAACACACACAACACAGCACGAATAAAAAAATACTGACAATGACTAGAGGTGGCTTTAGATGCATGATATACCATAGCCCTCAAAGAAAGATCTTTGGTATTTAAGATACCTGTAATGATGCTCTTCTTTCCAGTTGTTATGCTACTTTATATATATTTACCATAAATGTACTGCCTCTTAGTTGCACAGTTGATTTACTACATCTACATCTTTGTGTTTGTATATTCATTCTGCAGCATGCTTCACAATGACCCCAAGCACAGATGTTCAGCTGAAACTGCCCTCCAGAGCCCACTCTTCAGCATTCCCTTCGGTATGCGTAGGACATATCAAGCACTACATAAAGAACGGGCACACAAACACACTAAGGGCCGATTCATACTCCTATTTTAGAGCCGAATAAAAGTCGGTTCGGCTCTGTAGAGCCTACAATGTGACGTCATTTGAGGTTCGAAATCATTTCGCCACTACAGCGCCGAAACAGCGGTAAAATAGGAGTATGAATCGGCCCTAATGCTCCACTCACCTGAATGCATGTTTTGTCTTTGCTCTCAGCCCCTCACATTGAGGACCTGGTTCTATTGCCCTCTCCAGTCCTGCGTCTGCTCAACCTGATTGATGACAGCCACTTGCACAATGAAGAGGAGTATGAAGGTAGCACCTTTACAAAAATGTTGTGTCCAAGTGTCTTAAAAAAAAAAAACATGACAAAATTCTGAAACCACCAAAAAGCCAATCTGGACAGACTTACCGGAGTGTTCTGAAATTATTGATAAAACTTATTTACTGTCTTTGTTAACGGCCAATGTCTTGTTTTCCTCAGACATACTTGAAGACATGAAAGAGGAGTGCGAGAAGTATGGTTCAGTGGTTTCTCTACTCATCCCTAAGGAGAATCCAGGAAAAGGACAGGTTAGACCCCTAGTCCCCTACAGAATCACAATCATTTGTATTTGTCATATCACAGGTTTACTGGTGTAAAACAATGCGTTGAATTAGTTTTTGAACAATACAAGAAAGATAACAAATAAAAAAAGAGAGAGGGGGAACAAGGGGTAAAAAATAAGAATAAAACAAGAAAACAATTGGTATCTATTTTACATAGCATATGCATCCATACAGTACCGTATACATGAGGTTGATGAGCATAGCCACTGGTATATATACAGTACTGTTCATGATGTAGACATTTAGGTGCAACTGTTGTCTTTTCCAAGTGTAAATGAATGCTGACATGCGGTATGTTACCTTACCACTTTCACATAATGAACACTGGAAAATGTCCATGCAATCACGGACAAAGACTGCTTTTGTTGTACCTACATATATTTCCTGTCTGTCTCTCACCATCACCTGTGTCTCATTCAATAATTACATTTGCTTATGTGTTACCTGTGTTTCCATCAGGTGTTTGTGGAGTACGCCACCTCCAGTGACTCCAAAGAGGCTCAGAGGCTACTGACGGGCCGTACCTTCGATGGAAAGTTTGTGGTGGCTACCTTTTATCCCCTTAGTGCTTATAAGAGGGGCTACTTATACCAGACTGTGCAGTGAGGTACCCCACCCAAAACGTTTGATTTATACTTGTGTGCGTTGATGAACACAAGTTTTTTTATTTTTCTGGAGAGACAGTAATCCAATTATTCTGAATCACGAGTTAATTGCAGAAGTGGGGGGGGGGGGGGGGGGGTAACCGTCCTGTGTGCTGTTCAACAGATAAGAATGATTCATGCAGAGTATAAATCAAACTTGGTGAGGAACGCAGACAAACAGTTCAGGTATCTAGTGTTGTTGCTATTGTACCATTACACATCCATTTGATAATTTCCTGACCTGTATCCATTATGTGGAACTAATCTAAGTCACATCCGAGTAAATTAGTTTAGTTTAGCTATTTATGCAATGAATTCTGGGATGTGATCTGCACATCTACGACTTCTACGTAGTATGTGTGTACACAATACACAATCAGCTGTGACCCCCTTTGATGAGAACATGCAGTGAGCGTTGTAAATATTGCAGCAGCACATTGTTTTAGGACCCCTCAATCGTGATTTATGAGCTGAAGTGACATCGACTGTGCATGCCATTGCCATTTCAATTGTAGCACATTCAAACCTGATCTTTATCAGCCATGTGCAGACATGGCACACAGTACGGTGTTTTTGATAAAATGCTAAGAATCACTGACTGAACAAAAAAAAATGGTCTGCATTTCTCCAAGTATTCACTTGATCTGTCTTAAAGATACAGTATCTTAAACAGTCTATACCTTTCCATCAGTCACTGTCATTTCATTTCTTAGGTCACTGTACTGAGGCAAAACGTAAAGATGTGCTCTCTCCCAGCTTGTATTAAGCTACTGTAAATATACATCATAATAATGTAGCCACTGTAAAGGTATTCTTTACATGCCCGTGGTACTATTGATCCATTCTAACAATGGATCAATTGAGTCCAATCACTTAAAAAGTCTTGGTGCACATAGAGAACAGACGCATGCCTGATCACTGGACAAGGTGTCCAGTTCATTTGAACAGTACAACGTGAAACAAAGGTTGTGCTGCAACTGTCATTGTAAAAGTTGGACAACAGATGAGAGATAAAGATATTTTCTCATCTCTTGACACCATCCTCCTGCCATTTGACGTGTGGAAATATATAACGGCCTGTACCAGTTGGATGTTGTTTCCTAACATAAGTGACAAGAATGTGAGGATTTCTTTGAGCACAAGTCAGATGTGATACCCTGCAGAAATGAACAAGATTATATTACTGCACCTTATGTCTTATCTTATAATGTTGATGGTTAACACTATTTATACCGTCAAGGATGTTTAACAATGCACATGATCAGAAATAATGGAAATGTCATGAATCCAGCAAGACTGTCAAACACAGTAAGATCATTTGTCTTTAGTTAAAATATAAGAATAGGTTGATACATCTGATCCTACATGAGATAATGAGTCACTAAGTAGTGAATATATCTAGATTATTTTATCTAAGGTTTTATCGTCTTGCTTAACTCCATCTAGTGGTACCATTTGATAGCATTTGTAGCACCAGTTACAGCACTGCTGTCCCATGCTAAAGGCCAGATGGAATTTGCACAAGTTCCCCCGAGACTCACAAGCTAGCTAAAATAACCAAAATGTTGCTACAGCAGCAAAGTTGTGCTGCTCTTGTGTGCATAATTATATTATGTAACCCAATCCTCCTGTGGATGGAAGCCTTAGAAAAGCCCTGTGATAAGCAAAGCATTGTTTTTTTTCTTAAGAAGAGAGTAGCGTATAATGCAATGGGATTTCTACATATCAAGCTGTAGAAATTGTGAAAGTTAGTGATCCCATCTTGTGTAGAGCACAATTTACAGTGCTCGAGTCCCATCCTGTCAAATTGGGTTAGACGTTTTGTATGACCAAGGAGATTGAATGTCTGTTATATGGATCCTGCCAGAGTGCCAGTGTTGTTCAGCAACAGCTGGGTGTAGTAATGGCCTATTATATTCATACTCGTGTTCGGGTGAGCATGTGAGTCGCGTCTCACTGCAGTGTGACGTCGTGTAGTTTCTGGTGGTCACCTACAACTGGCATATGATTAGAACAGGCCTCAAGTCTCTGTTCAAAACCCAATGTTGAAAAAAGTTACAATGTCATACCCTCCAAAGTACAACAAATGTTATTTTATGTAGCAAATCCGTCTGGCTGTCGCCCACTGTTAAAAACGTACTGTAAGGGTAGAATCATAATTTGTTCCAAATTAGACTCCACCTGACTATAGCACTTTTTTGCCTATCCATCTGTGGTACACTACATACATAGGTAAAAATACACCAATTTCTTTATTAAAAAAAAAACATTTATATATTGTATTGCCTGCAGTGCGTTCCACCCATATTTATAGCAGATTGGTGTGAAAGCTAGGTTGGCCAGCCATGATCAGATCTGAAACAGATCTTATAGTTGCAGGGTGCTGTTATAATAATATCTTTTGCAGTATGTAAGTCAGACATTTTGTGTTTGTGGAGAGAAAGAAAAGGAAAAACGGATACCAAGGCATTTAAAGTTTGGCATAGTAGTATGCTACGGAATATGTGTTTCACATAGAGCTAGATACAGCTTGGCATCATAGCATCTCTAAATGAACACAAAGGTTCAGGGTATTTATTTAGTTTTCTGTGGCAATGCTGATCGTGCAGCTCCACATCACATCTCAGTTAATGCTAACCTGGAAGGGCAAAAGCAAATGGGTTAGCATTTTCTTGGCCATAGTTAGAACATGTGTCTTCATTGGCTTATATTGTGCTACGGAGAGAAGTTAGGACTTGTGCATTTAAGTTTAAGAACACAAGTTGGGGGAGAAATTAACTTCATTCATTGCTACTTTGCTAGTGTATGAGCTTTTTTCCCATTGTCTGTTGTGGTGTTTTGATAATGCATGACCAGTCTATGTGTGGATGTTATGCTATTGATCAGCCTAGTGTGATTTGCAAGTGTTTGTACGTTGTCGTGAACTGGAGGATGTTGCATGCACTGGGATATATTTTATATATTTTTTTACAGTACAGCCATGCTGTTTGTGACGTCACTGAATATGATCTGAATTCTGAAAGGCAAACGTAATGTATGCACAGCACTCTTGGTCATGAGAGGCTTGGCAGTGTCTTGAGAAGACTTTTGTTTGCATATTTTCACCAGCACAGATATATTAAGCTTTGAAATAGAATTCTTCCTTGTACCCATTCGTAGTCTTCCACTTTTGAACTGAGCTTGTCTTCCACAGCTCTATCCTACCTGATACCAGCTGAAACACTGATGAGGTTGCACAGGGACAAACCGTTAAAAGGATCCCTGGCTAATAAGACAAATATGCCCTAAAACATTATACAGATAGATGGATAGATACTTTATTGATCCCCAAGGGGAAATTCAGGTTATCCCAAAGCTCGTACAGGCATGTTAGTTAAAAAACACATCACAAAAGCAGGGGGACACATGTTAAAGACTAAGCGGGAATAAACATGAAAGGCATTAAAAAGCATTTAAAAGGTGACAGTGGGGATGATTAAAAATCCTTAGTTATTGCACTCAGGCCCATAAATAACTAAAATCTAGAAAAACTCAGTCCAGTTCATAGACCTAGCGGCTGGCCTTCGAATTGAAGAGCCCAATAGCTGTTGGTACAAAAGTTCTCTTGAACCGGTTTGTGTTGCACGGCACTGAACGGAACAGATCCCTGCGGTTGCTTTTCCGGCCCACAAGGATACTGTGGAGCGGATGGCTCACATTGTCCATTATGGCCTGCATCTTGGTGTTGGTGCACCGCTCAACAACAGACTCCAGTGAGTCCGGCCTCTCCCCCAGTACTGAGCCGGCTCTCTTCACCAGCTTGTTCAGCCTCTTAGCGTCCTTGTCCATCACGCTGCCTCCCCAGCACACTGCAGCATAAAAAAGGACACTTGCCACTGCCGACTGGTACTTGCCCTCTACAACTAAATTAAAAACATAAAAACACTTTAAATATTTGATTTCTTTCATAAATCGAGATTCTTTCACTCAATAGGGACTGCTCCTGTCAGAAGTTGATGACTATGGCCCTATGGAGCCCTATGGAATGCATATGCTAATAAATAAACACCTCAATACTTCCTAAGGATAATATGAGCATCAAAGCAATATTTTAAATACTTTTTATTAGCACGTGCATTCCATAGGGCTGGTGCACACATGGACATATGGCATCATCAATTTCACTTAATTAAATCAAAATAAAATAAACTGCCTCAAAAGGGATGGGGTGTGAAGCTCAACTGTCCAAAGCTAACTTAAATGTCCAAAAAGAAATCCAAAATGGAACCCAGTCAGTGCTGTGTAGTGGTAAGTCTCCTCTTACCACCCTTTACACTGTTACGCAAAGTCCGTCCTTGATCGAAATCCAAACTCCAGGAATGGGAAGAAGGTCTCTTAATCCAAAGGTAGAATCCAATATTAAGGGAAATAATCCAACATGGCTATATGGCAAGACTTGGGAAATCTTCCTCTTACTTCCTCAGTAGACTGTCTGTCTCTCTGCACCTCCACTCTGGACTGCCAGAGTCAATCTCTCCAGGTGGCTCAAACAATGTGATTGCCCCTCACTCCATCAGCCAAGTGAGCTGTGGGCGTGGCTTCCCAATCACTGCCTGTTGCCATAGCAACACATGTATCTAACTGGTTTATCATGGCATATAGTCCAGCAGATAACTAGAAAAAACTCATAGCGTAGCAGATTGGTGGAAAATACATGAAAATAGTGCATAGCAAACAGAAAATGCATATAAACAATGTGACTGGGCACAGATGTTACAAGACGACCTCCGCTCTGACGTCCTCAGTGAAAGTTTTCATGCTCTTCAACTTGAGTGTGATGTGGTGCTGAGCACTCCACCTAGGGCATTTATTTTCTGGTCGATTAAGAGTTGAAAAATGTTCAACATTTCGGTAAAACGCAGCGCTCATCAATGTCACTTTTAACAAGGTATTGTATTTGTACTCGGGACTCGCCATCACATCTGTACTCGCCAAGATGTTTCCTTGTCCACAACATTTCATGAACCTACATAGATGGGCAATGATTATACTTTGAATGATTGCAGTTCATTGTACCTCCACGGGGGGGGGAGGGAGGGGGGGGGGTGATTTGATTTGCACAAGGGGAGGAAGTTGCATTAGAATGCTAATGGAGGGAATCAATCTGTTCTGTGTATTACGATCAGGTCTCTGCAATTTGGCACTGGCCACGTCCTTGACAGTAGCTGCTTGGTTTGGTGCTTTAGTGGTTGGAGGTGAACGCAGGTTGGCAGCGATTTTCAAGTGCTAGCTCTTGACACATGACAAGTGCAAGAAGTGTTACATCAGATCTTCAACATGTTCTCAGAATATGATGCGTGTTAAACATTGGATATTTTCAGCATGACCTCCAAGTCATGCTGTGATGACTATTACTCACCTTTCTGCAACCGGCAATGACCTCCTTATATTTGTCTCTTTAAGACTTCAGAGAAAGACCTCTCCAAGTTACTCAGTTCGAATTGCACTTCTCCCTCAAGGCCTCCCTGAGGCTTGTTTCCATCTTCTGGCCGTCTCTCTCTTGTGTAGCTGGTAGAATGAGGCAAGATTGACAGAGATAAACAATGAATAAAGATGGGGGATAGTACACGTTCACAGAACCCTGCCATCAAATACAAATTCGGTTTCAATAACTTATAACCGCATGAGTTTTCCTGATGTCATAAACTGTCAGAATCAGCTTTTGTTGCGTTCGTTTATGTGCTAAAAGAGCTATTTCCCCGCTACAATGGAAGTCAATGGACCCTATTTCTTATTTTTTTAATTGCTAATAAACAACACAACAGAGCGAAATAACTCATGGAATGTAATAGTTTGCCCATAATAAGGTAAGAAAACAACCCAAACCTCTAAAAAAGTGGTCTTGCCCTTTAAGCGTGCTGTAATAACTGACAGGAATAAGAACACACCTTGGGGTGAAGATAATCACTAGTCTGCTACCAACCACAGTCTACTGTGATACATGTTTCAGTTCTTGGAACATTCTGGGGGTAAATGCGAGTGGGTAAAGTGGGTGATACCCAGTGGACAGAGAAGACAGGGGGTTCTTGGGCATGCTTTCCCGGTAGAAAATGGTGTAAGTCAGATGTTCGCTTTATATGCTCATTTGTAGTTACTTTTACGTATGTATGGACAAGACGCTCTTCCACTGTCTATACTATTGATTTGACCTGTCAGTTCAAGTATCGAACCCATATGACTAGTATACCATCAGATATGACTCTGTGACCTATTTTGAATTGGATAATTTGAGGAGTTTGCAAATTGCAATCGCTGTGTAGACTGTGTGTGTGTGTGTGTGTGTGTGTGTGTGTGTGTGTGTGTGTGTGTGTGTGTGTGGGGGGCGCGTGTGCGTCCACTGAAGCACTGTTTGCCTGCACTGAGCAATCTTAAAGTACAAAGATTTTGTGAGACTAAAATAGATACTGATGACTGTAATAATTAGGGATGCACCGTGTATCGGCCACATACGTACGGCCGATATTTGCCATTATCGGCAAATAAAACTGACATTAACCGATAGCAGATATATATTTTCCTTTTGCAAGATAATTATGTGATCATTTATGTGCTAGAGCAGCAGTTCCCAAACCTTTTTGGCCATGCACCCCCTGTTACCTCCCGACCTAGCTGACGCACCCCCCACATGGAAATATAAATTGCATAAGCTATATAGAAATATTATATTTCCTTTTTATCCACATATATGAATCTGAATATGGCATAATATATGCAGCATAGGCTATATTCTGCATTACCTGCCATATATTGGCATAATATGTTAATAATATATATTTAAAATGAAACCATAGCGCCACCATTAGACTTTTCATATTGCGTTCCCCCTAGAAGGCGCTTGCACACCAAAAGGGGTGCACGCACCACAGTTTGGGAACCACTGTGCTAGAGAAACAAACTGATGTTTGCCACGAATGCTGCCAAGTTATTTGTCTCCTGCAATCGGCTTTCCAGAACAGACAAACCTTCAAGATGGCATAAGACGATAGCATAAGTCCACCTGTCTTCTTTGAACCCTTTGAGCTGATTCTGCCAAGCCTGTTCCCTTGACGGCTTAACCAAGCTGTAGATTCTGAAACATTTATTTATTTTATCGAAGATGTATTTGTTTCCCTGGCACAAAAGGGGAGATACAAACAACAAAAACTACTGTAAATAAACATCAGTATCAGCTGAATTGTTATTTTAAACATCGGTATCTGCTTTTCCATATCGGTGCATCCCTAGTAAGAATCCATTCCTTTTAACAAAAGCACACGTCAGTACAAAACAATTCTCTAAGCACACACAATGGAATCTTTAATGTATAAAAGTTTCTCAGCAAGGGAACGGGAAGTTAAATCTGACCTTTTTGACCAGGACGGCAAAACAACTGATGTAATATCTTTGGGCGTCTGGCTGGCCACTTCTTTAAGAGTGTGACTGAGTTTGTCAACAACCCAACTCAAACCTGATGAAGAACTTTTGTTCAAACTTGAAAACGAGGTCCAACGTAAACCTGACAAACTGTAATATATCTTTAAACGATATTGTCACATTATGCAACATCAACAAAACTCAAACCTTATTTAAACCCTGTTTTAAGTAATCAATTCAACCTGACATGCTGCTGCAGTCTTTTCTTGGCTTGAGAATGAAATGTCAAACTCAGCGTCTGGTGTCTGAGATGAATTTACAATAAGCATATTTGATGGATTAATTTGTGAATCTATCAAAAACTGTATATATATTCTAGTTTTATTGCATTCAAAATTGCTCAATAAAAAGTTTTCTTTGATGCAATTGGTCAAAAGGATGTTATAATTTCCATTGTTGCCTTTGCTTAAGTCTTCCCTCGTTTAGTTTCTTGACGCCTGCTTGGTTAAGATTGATGAATGTTGAGGTTGTATACAGGATATACATGTGGTGATTTTTATTTTTAGAAAGGACAGATATTTCTAGAAGTATGATTACCTAGTTATGCATGCTCTCTTTTTTTTTTTATTGAAACAAAGTATAAAATTAACAAATTATCAAGCGTTGTCCACTATGAAAACATTGGTACAAATGTTCCCATTTGTTTTCGTGACAACCTAAATTATTACCTCCACTTAATTATGTAAACGACTGATACAACTTGTAACTAATGATACAACTACTGTACTTGATAGTGACCTATCACGAGGACTTCTTGCATAGCAATACTACAAAGACAACTGCGTAAACCTGCTTCTTGATTTATCACCCACATCAAATGGATGAATGTAAGCATTTGAATCATAGTACTCACAATAAAAACTATGCTTTACTTGAACTGAAAATGGGTCTCTGCTTGTTATTCCAATTTATATTAAATCACCTTCACTCACTGACAGAACCCACACACTGCGTTATAAAACACTAGTGTATAGTGTGTGCATGTGTTTTTGGATGTAACCTCCAATATTGAGATTCATGAGAGAAACCCTCACACTGATAAATAAAGGATTATCCAAAATGATAATAGGCCTACTGTTCGAAAACTCATCACAATTCATTCACAATGTGTGCAAAAAGGTGTTATTCTACATCAGTGCACATCTCTCCCAGTTTTATCTATTTATTGAAGAACTAACTAAATTCTGGATGTAGCAATCACATCCCTGGATTAGATTTTCTACATTCACCTCCCTTTGAACTGGCCTAGTCTAACCCACACGAGTCCCCAATACGATCACCTGGATTTGAACCCTGGTCAAGGAGACAAACATATCTACTGCTCACCCAAAAGGAATTTCCCCATGGTTGTCTAATCCATACATGGGCAACTGGCGGCCTGGGGCCCACATGCGGCCCCCACCTTAATGCAGCCCACAGGTTAATATCAGAATAGGCTACTGATATATTGATTTCAGCTGTTACAATTCCAAACATGCAAAACTGACCCGCTGTTGTATGTCCAATGCATGTTTGGATTTAGTTCATAAAGTTAACATAACTATAACTAAATTTCATTTTAAATTAAATAAAAAGGTTATTTTTCAGGATTCAGATAAAAAAAAAGTGGCAAATTATTTTTCTTCAGGATTCAAAATAGGCCTATATAGCAAATATATATATTAAAATATAGCAAAAATAGCCGCGTTTTGAGCTTTTAAATCGTATATATACATAGTGGCCCGCCGTCAAAGTTGCCCACCCCTGGTCTAAACCAAAAACCTGTTAGATTATCAAAAGGCTGGCCGAGGGTTTGACCACCAGCCTCTCTAGGCAAGCAGAAAGCCAATAGGAACTTGAAATGCAGTATGATATGCTTACCTACAGGGAGCAGCATAACCTTGCAAAAAGACGTCTCAAACTCCTGTAGATTCCGTAACATTTATCTTTCTGTTGTCCTTACAATACTGTATTGACCAGTCTGCTGTTAACTTCGCTGACCTCACAGGCACGGCAAATAAATAAATCATTTAACAAGCTGGCCATCGATTTCCGTCACTTTGTGATAGATTGTTAATACGTCACTTTGTGATAGATTGTTAATACTGTGAAGTTTTTAAGTGATGAAACAATTTCGACTAAAGAAAGATGCTGGTGCAGAAAGCACAAATGAGCTGGCCAGATGTATGGAGAACCGAGATGACTGGAGTCTGGAGACGCCGATGGAGTGCTCGTCTGAAGACGACGTAGAGAGAGCTATGAGAGAGAGAGACAACATCTGATGTCTACATAATACATATTATGAGAAAATGGGCACCGACACGCAAACCCCCCTCCCTTATGGATAAACTGAGCATTTAAACACTTGGGCAGTAACATGTATCATGATGGTTTAGGACTTTTGCTGTTATATTTATTGGCATGAATGAATAAGCCTGACAAAACGTGTAAATAGTTAATAACAGTGACACGCTCACACGGATGGGCTCTAGTTCAGGGGCTCAGGAAGCCCCACTAGTGCTGCTGCTACATTCTCACAAATGGAGTAAAGTTGACAGACATCGCCAGGCCCATCCATAAACCTTTTATGCTCTCTCTCACAAGCACGACTAACATGAAAAGAAAAGTTGACATACAGTATTGGCCTTAGGGTGGCGCCAGAGGAAAGGTCAGTGCTGCAGTGGTCAGCGTTCACCTAATGGAATGATGGGCGACTGTGGCTCAGGAGGTAGAGCAGGTCGTCCAATGATCCGTGTGTCGGCGGTTCGGATCCCGGCTACTCCTGTCTACATGTGTCGAAGTGTCCTTGGGCAAGACACTGAACACCATATTGCTCCAGATGTGCTGGTCGGTACCTTGCATGGCTTCCGCCGCAATCGGTGTATGAATGTTATGCGTGTGTGAATGGGTGAATGTAATGCACTATGTAAAGCGCCTTGGATAAAGGCACTATATAAATGCACAATTTACCATTTAATGATGAATGTGCTCAGAACGTTTCACAAGGAAATTTGGCCATTTGATTTTGAGATTTTCTATCTTGTGTCCAATATGAAATGATGGCCCTCCAGGGAGAGCAGCAACCTTCATGGCAATTCAACCAGTATAGTTTGTTGTTGAACTTGTTGAAGACCAAAGTGCTGGACTGACTGCCCCACGTCTGTACATCTCCTTAGAGCGTCGCTGCAAGCAGGGATACAAATCCCTTTTTTTTTTATCCACACTATTATGCTGGTGCTACCGCCAAGGACCAAGAAACACCAACACCTTCACGGCTTGTGAAAGACAGACGCAATCACTGTGTCAGACCTGCTTCCCCAGAGAGAGAGAGACAGAAGGACAGGAGCGAAGAACACAATAAGAGGATAAACTGTCATGGAAGGAAAACCAATGTGAATTTCATATGTTGAACAGCTCTCCCATGTCTTTTTCTCTGAATTCACATTTTATTTATTTATTTGCATTAATCTAATCTAATTTATTAATTGCAATTGTGTGGAATGTACTATAAAGACCTAACCAGAGGCTCGGTGGTTTTGGCTTGCCTTGGATGACATCTCTCTCACTCTTGCCCTCTCTCTCTCTCTGTGTCACACACACCCCCACAAACCTTCCCCACTGTGATCGATAAGCATGATAAGAACTCTATCCAGCCAGCTGGCAATGACTAATGCCTTGGCAGGGAAGCTTCTCCTATGGGGTCAAGGTTTTTTTGGCTGTGAGCTGAGAATCAGCACGCATTCCTGCAGAGAGACAGTGGATTACACCTCTGGACAGAATGCTGGCGGAAAGAAAAGAGAATTGGAGCTATAGAAAGAGGAGGAGAAAAGGGGACAGCATCACAAGATGGAAAAGACACGCAAGCAAGGAGGTGTGAAGAAAAACTATTTTAAAATATGCTTGTGGAACAAACCACGAGGATGTGCTTGGGTCCAATGAGCCTCAGCAACACTATCTTATATACACCCACCAGTGCGTTGTCCGTGGATCGGTCTGTCTCTTTGGCTTCTCACCCTCCATCCATCAATATGCATCTGGATTTTCTATTGGAGTCTACTTCAGTGTGTGAGTGAGGCAAAGTGAGGACACCTGGACCGTATACGTGGCACTGACACAACCTCTTAAGAGTAATGAATGAGTCGTTCAATGCACATTAATTAAATGTAGCATTCATTAATTAGTTCTAGTCATTGATCTGACTCTCCGCTACTCACTTGCCAGTGGTCTTCTCACCACACCCACAAAAAGACAAGTTATGATTCTTTATTAGCTGACCGTGTCCACTTTAATAGCAAAGGAGGTGTCAATGACTAATGGCTACCAGAGGCTGTACAAGTGTGAGCTTCATGTGAATTTTATGCATTCCATTGACTGCAGTGAAGCTCATATTTTCCTACATAATGCCTCATTCGCATATTTAAAAATGTCAAATGTGTAATACAATAAATCATTGTCTTCGTGTAAGTACTCAATTGGGGAAGTTTCATGGTTATAACAAATTAACAATCTAATATAGGTATGGTTTTGCACACTCAATTCATAATTAACGTTCCAATTTTGGAGCTCTGGCTCATGGACTAAGAACCAAAAAGAACTGAACTGGTTCCCATTGGGAACCAACCGGTGGAAAAGGGTCCAGACTCCACAGTGATGTTGATGCAGGCACCGGCCGCATGCTCAGACAGAATGGACCCATTGAGGTAAAGTGCCTCAGCAATGATCTCCAAACTCCTACTTGATGACTGAGATGGCTTTCTAAATCAGTCGAATAACGTATCATTATTCATTTTCATACTGGTTTCCAAAGCATGTGTCAGCAGAGAGCTCATTTGTTGCCACTCTGCTCCTTCCAAGGACAATCTCCAAGTTCACTCTCTGAAGATGCAAATAAAATCAGGAAAATGCATTTGGAAGCCAAAGTGAAATTCCTCTTCCCACAGAGGACCAAACAGTCAAAGAGACAGTTTAGCATACTTTGAAAACAAGTTACCGGTATATAGAAGCTTCAGCCAGAATAGAAACCTAAAAAAAATAAAAAATAAAATAAGTTTAATGTTCCAAGTACTTCAGAAAACTAAAAGCAATCTAGTTGATGTGAGGACATTTTGAAGTCATTTCTAAATATTTTTCTTTGTCTTTCGACAAATCCTGGTTGAAGCCAGCTAGACAGACGGGCAGACAGCCATTATGTCTAATAGACATTTGTTGTATTATGCATGAAGGCCCAGTTTCTTTTGCAAATGGAACGAGAATAAACAAGCATTTGAATTATTAATAAATTGCATGGCGTGCGTTAGTTAATCGTGTGTTTTCGGCATTGAGCTCGGAACTAAATAAATCAACACATGCCGCAGAATCCTCATGTGTGCCAGGATGTTGTTTAAGGCCACAACAGTATCACAAACAAGGCAAACACGTCTAGTACAGACGTACATCCAGGTAAATATAGGATAAGTGGGAATTCTGCGTCACCACAAGTGAATTACGCAACAAAATCGAATTGGGCGTTAGTTCTATATTCATAGGGGATTTCATGCTGAATTCCCATCATGGCAGCAGTCTCGGTCATTATGGCTCCATGAAGAAAACCTTTCTGTCGTGGGGACGTGAAAGGTCTTGATTTACTGAAAGTTTAACTGCATTGAGATAAAACGATGCAAACCCCACGAAAACAGGAAGTGAGGCTGGCAGGCTGAATGGAAGACATGGTTGCCATGGTTATAGGAATGTAATGAGTAATGATTGACAACACTACAGGCATTAAAGGGCAGGATATGCCCAGAATAAACGGACAAAAATAATCTGTTTCAGTGATTCAGGCATGAAAACAGCTCGGTAGTGCTGGTAGTGGCATGGAAACAGCTGGGTAGTGCCTGGTAGTGACATGAAAACAGCTCGGTAGGGCCTGGTAGTGACATGGAAACAGCTCGGTAGTGCTGGTAGTGACATGAAAACAGCTGGGTAGTGCCTGGTAGTGACATGAAAACAGCTGGGTAGTGCTGGTAGTGACATGAAAACAGCTGGGTAGTGCCTGGTAGTGACATGAAAACAGCTGGGTAGTGCCTGGTAGTGACATGAAAACAGCTGGGTAGTGCTGGTAGTGACATGAAAACAGCTGGGTAGTGCTGGTAGTGACATGAAAACAGCTGGGTAGTGCTGGTAGTGACATGAAAACAGCTCGGTAGTGCCTGGTAGTGACATGAAAACAGCTGGGTAGTGCCTGGTAGTGACATGAAAACAGCTGGGTAGTGCCTGGTAGTGACATGAAAACAGCTGGGTAGTGCCTGGTAGTGACATGAAAACAGCTCGGTAGTGCCTGGTAGTGGCATGAAAACAGCTCGGTAGTGCCTGGTAGTGGCATGAAAACAGCTGGGTAGTGCTGGTAGTGACATGAAAACAGCTGGGTAGTGCCTGGTAGTGACATGAAAACAGCTGGGTAGTGCCTGGTAGTGACATGAAAACAGCTGGTAGTGCTGGTAGTGACATGAAAACAGCTGGTAGTGCTGGTAGTGGTATGAAAACAGCTGGTAGTGACATGAAAACAGCTCGGTAGTGCTGGTAGTGGCAGTGTGGCACGCTAATATATCAAACAACCAAGAAATTCACAAAAGTCAATGAATTGTGATTAGGTCTAAAATTTCATTTTCCACAATTTAAAGGTTTACAGTAGTTACAAAACATAATACATCCACATGTGAAAAGAAATATATCAATAAAAAGTGAAAGTGGAATAAACATAATTTCATTACATAGAAGAGATTTCAATTAATATTCGAATAGTAATATAAATCAAAATAATAAAACAAAAACATCTGATGTTTGCTTGAACAAGCCTTTTGTCTATCCACAAACACAAAAGCTTCCTCGTGCAAACATTAGCTTCCTTCATGATGACAATCACTGAAATTCTATAGACCTGTATTAGCTTGCAAGTAAAAATACAAATGAACATTTTATGCTAATACAAAACAGATCATTGTCTTTACTAAATTCTATCATTGTATATCAAAATAAATCAATTTCAATCATTTGTTTGAACAACAATATTTCTTTCATATTCACATAGATATTTGAAAAAGATAAAGATATAAAATATACTGATAAAATGTACATCAAGTCATCAACATTCCTTCATATATCTCATTATGTAAAAATAAAAAACCTGTACTTCAGTGGTCAGCAAAGCATTCATAACCTTGACCAGGGCTGTACAGAAACAAATGCCTAAAAATGCCCTTTGCCCTGCCTCGATTTTGTAGTATTATAAAAGGTGTCAAGGAGAGGTTTTGAGGATGTAAGGCATTTTATATTACTTGAATCCAACATTGACTGTAGCTATATCTAAGCAGCACCTGCAATGGTCTAGTGTTCATATTGAATCGTCCCCTTGATAAATAATTCTGTCAGTGGCACAGTGTGTGTGTGTGTGTGTGTGTGTGTGTGTGTGTGTGTGTGTGTGTGTGTGTGTGTGTGTGTGTGTGTGGCACACACGTTTGCGTGTGGGAAGAGCACTTCTCTATGACTTAAATAGTGAATAATATGCAGCTTCATATCATCGTCTTCATAATCGTTGCATCACAATGTTTATATGTTTTATTTTTTTCTCTCATAAATGAATGCCCTATTTCATACTTACTTTGTCATATGACATATGACAGTGTCATAGAAACGTAGCAAAAATCTACAAGGCAAGCTAATATTGCATCGTGACAGCGACACAAGTTTTCAGGTTATTGTTTGGTTATGTGTCACAGTGATGTTGAAAAAGTGGGGAAAAAAAGCCTGGTTTCAGCTATGCTTATCCAACTAGTACATTCCGATGTTAATGACCTTATCACTCGTATCCTCTCATAACTTCTCCTTTAGGTTAGGTAAAAAAGAAAATGGCACTTTTTATAACTTGATTGTTTGGCTTGTACTTGAGTTGGCATGTGGGAGTCTGCTTTAAAAAAAATTATGTAACCCTGTGACACAAATGTCACCTGCTTATTTTATTTTATTTTTGTAAACTATTTTGATATATTACCCCCTAATCGCGTCTAAACCGTTGACATGCATGATTACACCGAGCATCTACTTGGCTTTTGGAAAGCATCACGTAATTACCAGAGTTACGGGGTGACATTGTTTGATAACAGGTAATATGGATACTGTATATATACACTGTAGGCCAATGAAGGGTGTTATTATCTCAGCTAAATACACATTACACACCAACATAGTGGTTACATTTGGACCCTGGTGAGACTCACCTTCCTTCATTTAAAGCACAGCACAAATGCAAGTGCCATTAATCAAAGCACCTCTGCAAGGCTGCCCCGCAGAATGCTCCAGAGCAACAATTCATAGTGTGTGCGCTACACCATAGGGCATAGGCTACCCCAAACATCTATTGATGCAGTCTTCTCTCTTACCCACTTATTCATCGTTCTTTCCTTAAAAGGAGCAGATCTGCAAGCTCACAACGCACCACAATGCGGCACGTTATGAGCTTGTAGATCTGTTATTATTTGGAAAGATTGAAAATATTTGCCTATAATGGCATGCCCAACATATGGATGCCAGGTTGGAAGTAATTACATGCAGGTTCTTTTTAATAACCTGCCCCTACTGTATGGAATGGCTTGACTTTGGTACTTCTTTTTCCATTATGTACATTGCATATTAAACTTGCCACACACACAAAAAGAAAGAAAAGAAAATGCATTAAAAGTTTAAAATCTATGGATTCTATTGCTTTTGTGATATATATTTGGAAACATCTTCAGAAGACTAGTCTCCATTTCTCCTAAAAATGGTTACAGTCACTTTGGCATGTCACTTTAGTATATTATGTCCGGTAAACGCTTTCTGTCTCTAATCGCACTCTCAAAAAACAACTTGTCCCTCGTCGTCACATACCATCTCATCCTCACCCGCTGTGCCATCTTTCAGGGTCGAGTTCAAATCTTTGTTTTCCAGTCAAGGATATCCTTTCTTGGCCTGGCTCAAGTCCCCATTAATCACTCATGTCACTGCTGTGTGTACCTCTCATAGTGTCACTTACTTAGCCTGACAATCGGAGATCTCTGCCTATACGGGGACATTTCCTTCTTCCACATTAATTCACATCGTGCCACTTCCACCTTATGCCAAAAGCCTTATTGTGTTCAGGATTTAAATACTATTCTGTTTGAATCGATCAATATCTGGTGACTGGTCAGAGCTGAGTGTGTGACAGATATGCAGAATAATGTCTTGCCCATTTCACAAATAAAATGACTAGATTGATAAAACATCATGGAGCACTTCAATTACGCGTCCATCAAAATCATCATGAAGGCATTCTGTACTGTAATATCCATAATACGTGTTATCAAACTAAATCAACTAGCTTCATAAAATGACATGATATGTTAATGACAAAGTGTTAAATTAAAATCCATTATATCTGTATCATAAAGGTATTACCAAGATTCCCACTCAGACATGATGTTTCCCCACATAGTGTTTTTCATCACCATGTACTTATGATACCATTTGTTTGGACAAGAGACGTGTCTTGGATGCTTGTCAGAAATGCTTTTACAATTAACCTTTCATATTGAAATCGTCCAAGCAACTTGATCCACTCCATTTAACCAGACTAACAATCAACAGGCAGTGACATAACCTTTCTGCAGGGCGGGCTGAGGTCAACAGAACTCAATCACTGCTTAGCTCCGGCAAAGGTCCAATTAAACAGTTTTAAATAATCTATTAATGGTGCATATCTGAATTACCTTTAAAGACTCTTCAACAGCCTTGTTAGTGGAAATAAAAAAAAACTGTGCTAAATCAGATACATCTCGTTCCCAATGAAGGCTGTCGACCACTACTTACTCAAAGGACAACAAGTCTGGGTGGGGTTCTACCTCCTCGGCGTTCAGCCCCAAGCCCCACCTGCAGGGGGCGCCGTTCTCCAGCAGCCCCTCCTCACTGAGGCTGATGCGGTGGGGGCCTTTCCCGGAGCGAGGGGTGGAAGCCAGCCGGGCCTCGCAGGGCTTATTGGCTCTGGGCTCCGGCAGAGGGTCTTTGTGTATGAGGTCTGGCACAGACAGCTGCAGGGTCTGACGGCTCTCCACGTCTCCCTCGCTCATCCTCTCCTCCACGTCCTCCTCCTCCTCCTCCTCCTCGCCTCCCGAGCCCGACGCCCGCCCGGCGTCCACCTTCCCGTTGCTCTCGGCCTGCTGCCGCGCCTCGTCCGGCGGGGAGACCAGCTCCTCCATGCCTCCGTTCTCCTCCCCTTCCTCCCCCGCGCGCCGCGGCCCACCGGGCAGGGGGCCGTTGTCCTCCTCCCCCCTGGCGATGAGCGGCGTCTTGTCGGGGGAGGAGACAAAGGAGGAGGGCGTGTCGGGGGAGGCGACCACGGGGTCCGAGGATATCATCATGTCCTGGGTGGTCTTCAGAGCACGCGGGAGACGCTTCTTCACCGTCGGGGGAGGGGGGTCCAAACGAGGGAAGGAGTCCAGGGAGTTGTGGCTGAATATTAGGAGAGCAGTGGGGGGGGGGGGGGTAGAGTAAGTAACGTTTATTTATAGTCACAGTCACAAAGTGCTTAACCACAATAAAAGTAGAACATGTCAATAATAAAACTAAATCAAATCAGCAGTTAACCAGGCCGGGGGAAATTGAACTAAGGAATACAAATAGGGCTAAAAAAGATATATGAACGTGATTAATCGGGCTCATCCCCTGACTGACCGTAAATGACCTTTGCGATAACAGAGTTGTTCTGATTACTTTGGCGTGAGGTTTCTCCAGAGGCAACAGACAGTCAACAACACACAAACACAAACCCATTTCAGCTCGGTATACGCATTATATCCGGGCTTCATAAGACTTTAAATTATAGTGCAAGTAAATACCGGTAGTTCATTTGTATTATAATGAATTGTATTTTTATAGCGCTTTTTCAAGTGCCCAAAGCGCTTTACAATGGTTCATTCACTCATACATTGGGAGGTGAAGCGGCAAACAGTCAACGCCAGCGTCCTCACTTCCCACATTCACACACCAATGGTGGCGAGCTCACACCGACCAACTCATTGGAGGCAATGTAGGGTTCAGTGTCTTGCCCAAGGACACTTTGACATGTGGACAGGAGGAGCCGGGTTTCGAACCGCCAACCCAGGGATCATTGGACGACCTGCTCTACCTCCTGAGCCACAGCCGCCCTTAGCCCTTATTAGCTAGCTGGATGGGCGTCGAGTCATTTACAGATTACCACACAAGAAAAAAAGCATCACCATTCTAAACTATGTGCTATTACAAGCTCTCCACTGAGCTATCAGCTAATCCACAAATACTGTTTGACCCTGCACTGCTGTAGATAAATATTTGCTTCTGCTGAGTGAACATCTTGGCAGCATTAAAACAGAGCTGACAAAACATTATGATGTTTTAGTTTGGGAATTGGGATTACCTGCAAAGTATAGCCAATGCATGCCAATGTAAGCTAGCATAACATTTTAGCATCAGCTGGCAGCCTACCTGCACTACCATTAAAGCCAATTGCCAACTAACATGGCCACTAGTAATTCTTTTGGGGTGCGCACGCTTTTCCGACACACCAAAGATCCGAAGTGCGGGGACATGCGATGCGGAAATGCGAACTAAAGCCTGTACCCATTATTTTGATCTAATTCCCAAAGAAATATGTGTTATTCTCAATAATTAGTTTTATCTTTGGCAAGCAGCCATGATGTAGAGGAGATGGAAATGACAGCATGAAGATTGCATGTCACGTTTGATTTGCCAAAACAGATGTGAATTATCCTTCCATAAGCACGTCTAAAACCAACTATCAATAATCCGGTAGTTAATGGTGTTTGTTTTAGTTTTTTTCTCTTATTGTGTTTAACCAATTAAACCCTATATTCTCCATTGAAACATTCTCCGAGGGTCCCCTCCTTTTCTCCCTCTATAGCTACACCAAATTTATTTAGCAGAACATGTACAATACTGTACAAGCTCACAATGCATAGCAACGCATTGTGAGCTTGTAGATCTGCTCTCAAAGGGCACCTACGGACAGCTGCAATTCAAAACTGCCCCCCCCCCCCCACCACCCACCCCTTTCCCCCCTCACTGTATGTTTCTTTTCCCTTTTTACCTCCTTTATGATGAATCCCTGTTCTGTTCTTTGACTATATAGAAGTGTCTATTTGTACGTCTCTAAATGTTTTGATGAATTGAACAAGGTGGACCCTCTTGTAAACAAGTGTAATGCTTAATTGGGTCGTCCACTCACAGTTAACAGTCTTTGTATTGAGTTGTGTTGAAATGTACTGTAATTATGCAAACTGTACATATTTCAATCAATCAATCATGTAAGCACATATTGTAATGAGCACTGTATCAGAGCCATTACACTTTGTGCTGCTGTAGCTCTCACAATGTATTTTATTATAGTCACACAGTGCACATTAGCATATTGAGCTTTGGTAAATTGCACACACACACACACACACACACACACACACACACACACACACACACACACACACACACACACACACACACACACACACACACACACACACACACACACACACACACACACACACACACACACACACACACACACACACACACACACACACACACTAAAGTACACGTCATGAGCCACCATCTAATTACACGTGCACATGCTCAAATTCACAAGTGTATACACACATGTGCTGCAATTATGTCACACCCACACAATCCTTCCCTAATGATAATGACACATTACAAACATAGAACAACAACACCGTTACAGGTGAAGGCGCGCTCTACTCAGGGAGTCAAGTTGAGTCTCTGTAGCTGATGGGTGCAGATTCTTGAAGATCAAATGGAAAAAGGGGAATATCCGCACTCTCTTAATGAAGTTTGAGTTTCTTTATTTCATTCACATCACAAGCAGCAGCATGAGCATGAGAGAAGACATATATATAGGCTAGCTAAGCGATGGATTTACAAAAAGCAATTCAATAAAAGCTCTTCATTCATTCCTCTAGGAAATTATTTAAGAAGTGGATCGTTTCTCTAGACTGCTGCTCATGCTGCTTGTGATGTGAATGAAATACATTAAATGCAGCCTTATTTTTGTCTTCAGCTAGAGTTCTGCTTCTCTGAAGCTCTCTATGTAAAAGGCAAAGAAACAATGGTGTGTGTGTGTGTGTGTGTGTGTGTGTGTGTGTGTGTGTGTGTGCGCGCGCGTGTGTGTGTGTGTGTGTGTGGAGAAGAGAAACAGTGTGTATGTATAGTATTAGTAAGTAATGAACGAAGAGGTTTAAGTAAAAGCCAATTCCATTTGAACAGGGTTAAAAAAAGTGAATTAACATTTAATTTGATTTCAGATTCATTTGATTACAAGACGGCCCTTTATCTGTGATCGTTACTTGAGAAAAAAACAAATAACATGTTTAGGGGACACATTGCCTTTAATTATTTAAATCAAATCAAACTTTATTTTACAGTAGGAACAGGCTAGGACCTAGAATGAAATCACCCGACTGGACCGCAAGGCTTCTCTAGGACGAGTAGAATCTAAACCAGGCTAGGGCAGTGCCCGTAATGCCAACTTGATGCTTCGAGGCGTGAGAGCAGGAGCCTGTGATCTACGGTGTCCAGTGGCGTAAATATCGACGGTGCAACCGGTGCAGGGGCCCCGAGGGCACCAAAACGAACGAAGGCGATCCAATTCTCTCTGCCGAAACCCTCTGTGCGAGCAGCCCCTCCTCCCCGCCTGGGTCTGGCAGTGAGTTTAAGTGTTATTTAAATCAAACGGCAAAAGTAGCCGATCCGCGATACATGTAGGCTATTTGCACGCCGATGGGCCCCTGGGGGTCCCCGCCGCGGACCCCACTTTGAGAACCAATATTCTTAAGTGTTTAAGGTTCAAGGTTTCTTTATTTTGTCTCCCAAGGGAGAAATTTGTCTTGGACCCCAAGATAGTGTACGTCTCTAAACAGAAGTACAGGAAGTCCGGTAGGCTGGAAAACATGGAGGCCTATACTTCCGGGTAAACACGTTTGCAGTAGTTCTTTCATACTCACAGCTGTAACATGCATGCTTAATCTCCTTATGAGATGGAGATAAAACTGGGAATGAGGTTAGAGTGATATTACTAGCAACACTCCAATAACGCTGTCAATGGTTTATTGCAGCAATAACATTTGGGCTCAAACTGCCTTTTTTATAGCATATTGAGTCTTGACACATCGAGATGTGACTCTCATTGATGCAATAAACCAGTCATATGTAATTTTCTGATTAGTTTTTTGGATGGGTTTCTTTCTATTTTTCTTTTACCATTTTAAATTGGCACTCCACCTTGAAAAGCATTTAGTCGAGTCGCACTCTACTAAAGTGCGACTTTATAATACAATTATATTTCCTCAATATGTTTCTCACCGAAAATAACATATTGCACCACATTTTATTTTCAGTGGGTGCATGGCAACGTTTAAATCAGACTTTACATTTCCAAAAAAACATCTCGTGATTTATGGAATATTTAGTTGATTAACACAAAAAATGCTGGAAACGTATCCATACGCTTTATTAATATCGAACGCCGTACGCGCGAAGCGTATGTATACGTTTTATACGTTTTTTTATTGCTTACTGTACATCAACGTCCTATGCTCCAGGACACCGAGGAAAATAACAGCGATCGTCTCCAGGAAGCTCCAATATGTGATCCGGGAGTAAAAAGCCCCTCCCTCCTGAAAAGAGGTCTGTCTGTGGCGAAGACGCTCCCTCCTCCAATGCCTCCATTACACGTATGGGTCTGCACGGCAACGGCATAGACCAACGCAGATGTCAGGGCATCTAAAATGGAGTTACCCATACTCTAGTAGTAGTCTAGTGTCTGTGAATACACTCGATTCCCCCTCCCCTCCTGTTTCTACATGGTTTCTCCCGAGGAATCTTTGTGGGGGGAGTCTGAGTCTCTTCTGCCCGGATCGCATTGCAGTTTGAGTTCCCTGGCCCCAGGCCACACTGCGCCTTGTAATCGCCTTGCACCGCTCTCTCATTCTCGGAAAAAGATATAACGCAGTCGTGTCGATTTGCCCTCTGCCAGTATATAAACCAAGAATAATCTTCAACGATCGCCATTTCATAACGTTTTCAACACGCACACGGCACACGCCATGATCAACTAACTGCCTGGCTACGTCTTCAGTCTTCACCAGCCATCGCTATCCGTTGTGTGGATCGCCATCGCGTCTTCACTTTGTTTGTTTGGGCAAGAAGCACGATCAGCGATGGAAAAGAGCTTTATATCCACGGCAGATAAGTAATGACGTATTATCGAAGGACCGCCATGATCAACTTACTGCCTACGTCTTCGTCAGCCAATGCAGCCATCATCGCTATCCGTTGTGTGATTGTGGATGTAGGCTATATCCACGGTATCGAGAGAGACGCCCGGCTGTGATATAGGTCTTATCACTGCAATTATAATGAATAAAAAGGCTACAATCACACAACGGATAGCGATGGCTGCATTGGCTGGTGACAACGTAGCCTCGGTCCCAGGCAGTTAGTTGATCATGGCGGTCCCTCGATAATACGTCATTACTTATCTGCCGTGGATAAAACTCTTTTCCATCGCTGATCTCTGCTTCTTTGCCCAAACAAAGTGAAGATAGCGTTGTCCAACAAAGCAGCCAGTTATTTGATCATCTCTCTCTCCTGTGCTTCTTTCCTCAAACATGTCCAGACATGTCAACCTCAACCACTAAACTCACCGATCCAGTAACGCATCTCACCGTTATACTATCGTTCTGAAGGCAGATATAAAAATAAACATAAATAAATTATTGTCATATACATACTACACACTGAATGAAAGCCCTAATTGTCTACTTTTAGGAGGAAAACAAATACATAATATTGATCCCATGTACAGTTTGTCAGTAGGATATTGAATGCAGTTGTTCAGGTCCAACTATTATTCACAAAATAAGGCCTATAGCGACATGTACATATTATATACCGTATGAAACAGAAGACCCTCTGCTTTCATAAGAAATAAACTAATACTGTAATAATAATAAAAATCACACCCCTGTGAAGTGAGCATTTCCTCATGAAGTTATCATAGCGAGTTATAAAGGTTTAAAGTCACAGAGATTGACAGGCAGATATAAACATAAATAAATTATTATCATATACATACTACACACTGAATGAAAGCCCTGAATGTCTACTTTTAGGAGGAAAACAAATATACAAATATATACAAATATAGTTTGTCAGTAATTGGCTATTGAATGCAGCTTGCGCCCACCAGAGAGGATTTCAGAAAATGCATGGACCAGAAGAACTATTATTCACAAAATAAGGCCTATAGCGAAATGTACATACTATATACCGTATGAAACAGAAGACTCTCTGCTTTCATAAGAAAAATACTTCTACTGTAATAATAATGAAAATCACACCCCTGTGAAGTGAGCAGTGCAATGTTGCATTGCACTGCGCACTTCACAGGGGTGTGATTTTCATTATTATTACAGTAGAAGTATTTTTCTTATGAAAGCAGAGAGTCTTCTGTTTCATACGGTATATAGTATGTACATTTCGCTATAGGCCTTATTTTGTGAATAATAGTTCTTCTGGTCCATGCATTTTCTGAAATCCTCTCTGGTGGGCGCAAGCTGCATTCAATAGCCAATTACTGACAAACTATACATGGGACCATGTGTATTTGTTTTCCTCCTAAAAGTAGACATTCAGGGCTTTCATTCAGTGTGTAGTATGTATATGATATTATTTGTGTTCATTTTTATATCTGTCTGTCAATGTCTGTCAACTTCAACCTTCCATATCTCTGCTGTTTTTTCAAAAGAGCAGCGTGCTGCGAAAAGCAGGTGTTAGAAAAAGGTCAATATCTCCAGAATGGAAGATGGTAGAATCATAATTTTTTTTTTAAATTGAAGTGGACTAGTTTGGCTTCCTTTTGATTTATGCGGTGTGATTCTCGCTATAAGAGGCCCCTCGCTGTGGGCCCCGAAAAAGTTCAGAAGTCCCAATGTTAATCGCTCAGCACCACCAAGCCTGAGCAAATAGAAAACTCTAGCAATCAATGTGTTAAGCTCTCTCCATTTTGGTATTTTTTCTTGCAATGCCCTGCTATGCATTCATCAAGTTACACACATTCACAATTGATGATTACAACCACAGTCAGCAACTCATGGTCACTGATCAGCTCTCCTGTCACATTTGATTAACTTCCGTGCTCAAGGGCACCTTAACAGTAGCGGCTAACACACGTGAAGAATACAGTATTGCTAATTCGTTTTCATGGCCCAGATTTGCCCAGCAATGGACACTCATATAATGGGGACATTCCGGGTAAAAGCTTGTCCATCCGTCAGTCATCATTATTTTGACATCTACTGTATGGCTATACCTGTTAATAGTCCTAGGTTCTATGCTCTTTAACCTCATTCTCGTCCACGGCCTTATCTCATCTCATGACCAGTGTTGGGTAACGTCACTTTTAACAGTAACTCGTTACGTTACAGAATTAGTGTAATCAAAAAGTATTCCATTACGTTAGAATATTACCTTCTGAGAAAAGTAACTAGTTAAGATTGTTTTTGCGTTACCGACAATTAAAACCCAGCTCTGAGGAAGTTTGGTAAACATAAAATGAAGAGTGCAGTGATAATCAATATTATTCATGTTAATATTGCCGCAGCTCCATATCTGCATGATCGTATATTATACCTTGTGAAGTCAATCACCGCTTTGGGAGAGTGCGTGCGTGCATGCGTGTGTGTGTGTGTGTGTGTGTGTGTGTGTGTGTGTGTGTGTGTGTGTGCGCGCGTGCGTGCATGCGTGCGTGCATGCATGCGTGCGTACCTGTTGACAGCAGCCTGGTTGACGTGGTGGTCCATGTGGGTCCACACTGCTCCAACGTTCTTGTTCACCTCAGTAACACCGATGTCTTCATGATGACTGGGCTCCTTCCTCCTCAACAGGTCGTTGACCTGGGAGAACACAGACAGCAGAGAGGTGGTCAGCCTTAGCTCAGAGGACACGGTGAAAGGCTGGGAGAACACAGACAGCAGAGAGGTGGTCAGCGTCAGCTCAGAGGACACGGTGAAAGGCTGGGAGAACACAGACAGCAGAGAGGTGGTCAGCCTTAGCTCAGAGGACACGGTGAAAGGTGCCAAGAGTACTTTCATTTCTCAGTTATTACATACTGTAGAGAATACAACTTTCTGATTAGCTTTTCCTAAATTAAAATTCATAATGAGCTACTTAGGCTAATGGATTTCAATATTTTTGAGGACACACACACACACACACACACACACACACACAAATGTATTTGTGTGTGTGTGTGTGTGTGTGTGTGTGTGTGTGTGTGTGTGTGTGTGTGTGTGTGTGTGTGTGTGTGCGTGCGTGCGTGCGTGTTGTCAGCTACCCATTTCTAGGTCATTACTACATCTTATTCCTTTTGCTGCAGTAGTTAAGTTAAAGCTTATTCCAAACTTGATCAAAAATAATGCCAAACGCAAAAGATTAAATCCAAATACTGCACTGCCTGAATAACTGATACTTTGTTTGTTTGTTTGGTAAGTGGCCATATGTTATAATCAGCAGTGCAAATTATGTGGAAAAGAATGCACTGTGTGGAAGCAACTTCCCCTGTGCCTCACATTGCAGGGTTATTTTATTACTAGCCTCCACATCATGCAGTATGTTCCAATAACCACACAGTTTTGATTATACAGTACATTATTATACAAACATTTCCTAGTGGAAGTGAACAATGGTCCTCCGGTTGTGAGTGGGAGGGGAGTAAGTCCAGAGTGATATTGTATTGTACAGTAGGTTACTGTACTCTGTACAGCAAAGACAAACAAAATTTGTATGTTCAAACTGTTTTAACTTTCTACCAATAAACATTCTCCTTCCAGTATGTAGGTTCGTGGGCATATGTCAGAATGTATAATTAATATGAAACAAGCTAGCACAATACAATGTATAGAGTTGTATGATCTGTTGCTGCTTGCGTGCGTGGGGCTAACCTTCGCCCCGACAGCCTTGCCCAGGTTTAGAGCGTTCTTCAGCCTCTGCTGGCCTCCAGAGGACAAGGAGTCGACGGAGTTGTTGTTGCCCATGCTGGGGTGAGTGGATCCTGGGGAGCGGCGGGACAGCGGCTGGCCTACCCTGGAGGTCTGAGGACTCTGCTGTTGAGCGATGGAGTTCTCGAACATACTCTGATCAACTGGGATGTGAGAGAGAGAGAGAGGGGGGGGGGGGGGGGGGGGCAAGGATGGACAATGAGGGACAGTGGGTGGACAAGGAAGGGATGAAAGGGACAGGGAGGTAAAGACAGGATTAGTGAACACATTCAGCCCAAATGCAGACATCTCTGATTTCGCGCCCCACACACACACACACACACACATTGAAGCACGGCTTAAGATAAACATTAAGATACATACCAAAGAAAACACACTACAAAACACAACGTTTAAACGGTACATGAAGAACCAAATAATGCCCGACAGAGAACCATGCTTTCATCTGGCGGTGTCTCATGTCTACAGCTCTGTACAACACTTTGCTGTCACATCTCCAGAGAGCGGCTAATTGAGATTTCATGACAGGATGCACCGACGTTAACAATATGGAATCCAAATGGCGTATGCCACAACCAATGTGTCGAGTACTATAATTATGCATCACAGCGTACTAAATAAGTCATGACAGTATAGTGCAGTACAGTAGCAACGCACGCATGCACATAAGAAAGCAGCCAATAACAAATGAAAGCTGAACTGGACAAAAATAAATGCAGTGTGTTATTAAAAGGAGCAGAACGGAAAAGAGGAAGTCGGCGTGATTGTCAATCCACGTGAGAAGACGAAGCGTCTTACCTCTTGAAGAGACATTTCTCGGAAGGCATTTGAGTAAGACATAAAAGCGCCTCGAAGTTTTATAACAGTTTATTGCTGGACTTTATTTCATCATTAGACACAGGGCAGTCAGTCACAAGACGTGCATTTCAATTGAATGGTAATACTGTACAGTGATTCTCAACCTTTCCTGGGCCCACTTACAGTAAGTGTTTGCAGGCTCTGCCTGTGTTTGCAGGCAGTATTAATTCAGTATCAAAATTAGAGCCTGATGGATATATCGTTTGGCTGATACATCGCCCATTACTTTTTAGATTATGGCCATGTCAATTTTCTAAAATAACAGGTCTACAAGCTCACAAAGCACACGGCCATGCATTGTGAGCTTGTACACCGGCTGTGTTTTTATATTCTTTTTGAATCGGGCTTAGTGGTTAAATAAAATATTTTTAGTTTAATCAAATGTACGTTTTGCCGTTTTTTTCCTTCATTGATAATCAGTAGTCTAGGACAGTGGTTCCCAAAGTGGGGTCCGGGGACCCCCAGGGGTCCTTGAGGGAGTTCCAGGGGGTCAACAGCTAAATGATAGTTTGGAACCAAATGGAGCCCTTATGGGTCTGTAACTCTGAGTGTACAAATGGAACCAAATGGACCCGTACATTCTCAGAGTTAAACTAACAGTGATTTTACAATATAAATTGCGGGTCCCAGAGATAGAAATGCCATTAAACTGGGGGTCCTTGAAATTAAACGGGTTGAGAATCACTGCTAGAGCCATAAATATGTTCTCTTATGGGGCATATCTTTTCAAATGGGGGTCCGCGGACTGATTAGTGTCAATTTGGGGGTCACTTGACATGCAAAAGTTTGGGAACCACTGGTCTAGGACAATCCAAAAGCATCTCCAAAACTCTGGCATTACTCCGGTTGGGGCTCTAATTAAAATGCCAGGCACATCGCAGAGCGGAACAAACTCATCCACTGATGAGTTGTTTCCACACCATCGGACAACTGCAGTGGAAGTGTAATAGCTTCTATGAGGAGACAAGTCAGGGGGGGGGGGGGGGGTAATGACCATGAGCACAGCTCCCAGCAACAACCCGGAGAGATTTCTCCTGGTCGGCTAAATGGAATCGCAGAAGCGAGGCAGAAGTGCGGTAACCTTGACTCCCCTTCAACACACTGTAAATATCCCACTAACTGTCCCGCGCCCCTTGAGATCTCTACTCACAAACCACATTAGGGAAATTGGTCGCATAGAAAAACAACATCGTGAAGGGGGTTATAAGAGAGTTTACAAGAGAGTTTAGAAGAGAGAAGTAAATGGAGGGAAAAGGGAGACACATATATGTACAGTAGGTGGAGAGGGAGAGACAACGCAAGAGAGAAAGCAATATAAATATAATGTACACTCATAAAAGACCAGATCTTACATCAAGTACTGGTATGAGAATGAGAGTGCTAAGAAAAGGCAGAGAGACATGCAACAAGTATACTTTTCAAATAAAACTTGTGTCAACGTGTACTGTACAGTATGTACGTAAGGTGTGTGATGATAGCTTTATAATATGCAAATAAGTCAGTGGACAAATAAAAAATGGAGGCCTTAAAGCTGCTATAAGTAATAATGTCAAAAACGCAAAGGGTAAAACGCTAAAAAGTCTCTGTGACACATCTAGGGGCCACAATCTGCATTCAAAGATTTTTCTATAGAAGCTTTGTCATTGGTCGATTTGCCCGTCTACTTCCTGATTGGTTACCGATAGTCATTTTGACCAGGGTTTTTTTTTTCGACCAATGACAAAGCTATCTAGGAACATCTTTGAATGCAGATTGTCACAAAGACTGCATTTTTTTGTGAGCCATTTACTCATTGCTGCATGGCTGTCTGAATACCAAAAAGTAAAAAGAGAAAAAAAAGGGCCATTACAATTTTGACATTAGAAACTTAAGCTAGCTTCAAGGTGCTCATGAATCACGTCAAAGTCATTTCAGTGAATGGGCTCATAGGGATTCCTGTCCAATAATTGGGTATCCCTTCAACTCGCAACGGAGGAAATGATGGACAGACTTTGTAATCTAATAAGCAGCAGTTGTCCTGCGAAGAGAATTTCAATGACATAAAAGAAACACTGCCACCGCCTTCTAGGCAAAAAAAATAAAACAAAACATAAAAAGTATGCTTTCAAAATGTACGACTCCAAAATGTATTTTCAGTGCCAAGGAAACTGTTCCCTGAACTATTCCCCCATAAAGAAAAGATGCCTTTACACAAGGGGAAACGGCACAAGTGATTTCTAACAACTGGACACCGGCCCAGACCCTCTATATGCTCAAATACATACAAGTTGTGATTTATCACCCCAATTTACGTCCATGCCCTTCCTGGACAGCTATGTAGGCCCCGTTTCATCCTCCTGTTATTTCTCCATTACCTTCATCCACTTAGAGCATAGAGGCTCTAAGTGGATTTGGCCGCAGACCCAAATCTGAAAATATGTTGTGCCAGGGCAGGGGGGGGGGGGGGGGACCCCAAAATTAAGGAAATGTCTTTATTATAGTTCCAACATTGTTGCAATCACTTCGGAAGAGGGAGAGACAATGGACATAAATCTTAAGGATTGTACTTCCAGCTACGTTTTCACATGTTAATACCGGAACATATGTAAATTTGACATGTAATTTATTCCAGAAATAGCTGTAATCTAAAATGTCTACTTAAACCACAGGGACCAGATGGTATTGTTTCTGCGCTGCACTGTCATGAATGTCCTTCACAACATGCAGCTGTTTAGCATGGTCTGGGCCGTGGCTCAGCGGTTGGCTGGTAATCCAGTCTGGCAGTGTGCCGCGGGTTCGACTCCCGATCCAGACGGCCTTTACTGTAACCCCCCATCTCTCTCCCCTTTTCCTGTCAGCCTACTGTCTGTCTCTCCATAAAAATAATAAAAAATAAAGGGGAAAGCCACAAAAAAAATGAAAAAGCATGGTAAAAACTGAGCCAGTATGAGTGTGGAATCAGAGAAAGCACCAGTCATGCAAAAACCTGACATTACTGTACAGGTTATATAACCCCAGTTACTGTACTAGGCTTTACATTTTAATGCACTCGCATTTTTGTTAGTTAATTAGTTATTACCAATGGGGGGAAAAGAGGTTAAAAAATGAATCAAAGTAATTATGTTTTAATCACAGTGAGTAATAATGCTAAAGAGCTCTTTCACATTTCACAGATCTCTCCCGAGGCCTGTTTGTATAATCCTTGAAGAGGCCGTACGTGCCACAAGCACAGCTCAGTGTGTGTGTGTGTGTGTGTGTGTGTGTGTGTGTGCATATGTATGTTTTCTTCTAATTATGAGCATGCCCTGGGGATTCCAGCTGCAATCATTATAGCTCATTAACACTGAAGTGAGGCTCTTCCTTTCGTCAGGCCTAGCGAGGAACAACGCATACAGACGACAATGAGAGCGCCGCGGCACTTAACATTTCACAAGAGGCAGTCGGTGCCGAAAAGCGAGGTTTGTGAAGGTTGTTTGACACATCTGGAATCAATTACCAAATAAACCCACCGTACTATTCAAAGTCAAAAGTATAATTTACTGCAGAATATATATATTTATTTAGTTTTTTATTAAAATATGGACTACCTCCAGAACTCTGCATTGGATACTAGGTTAAATTGTTCCAATTGATATTCATATTTCTCCTGTAATTCCAGTCATACGTTTTGAGAGGCGCTATCCCCTCCTATGCCCAGCTTTGAGTGTTTGTCTAAACACAGACATTGAAGACACGAGTGTGTAAACACAAACACTCAAGACACAAGTGAGGACGCAAACTGTGATTGGCCAGAATGAGATGATGTACGATGATAAGAGCGCCCCTCACTTCACACGGTTTTACGTTATCAGATTAATGTGCTCGTCCTGTAACCCTGTCAGTCATTTACAGAGAGCAACGACTCAACGAACGCAAGATAGGCGACCAAAATGAAAAAGTGCGGAATAAAACGCATCCATTTATTGAGTTAAGGCAGAGTGCAGTTTAATTTTCCCCAGGGTGCAGTTTTTACTGAATAAGCTGAGGCGGTAATCATAATCAATGTCTGAATAGGAGTTGTTCAGTTGGCTTTGATAGTACCATGAGTGATGTTTGGAGAGAGAAAGTATGAGAGACTGTATGTTCTGGAACTCCACTATTAATTAAACGTTAGTATCAACACACCATACCTGTCTTATTATGTGAACTCTGTGTTGGGGTGAAACTTCTCTATTTCGATCTTCTATTTTTCGTCTGACCGACGTTGGATTGAAATGTGATTTTTTAAGATTTATTTTGTCTTGGAAGATGTATCCATTAGTCTTTAACAAAATAATGAAAACATGAAGTTGTGTAAACTGTTATTTAATTTCCAATGCATTTACTATGACCCACTGCATTCAGACGATGTCGTACAAGGTTATATAAATGACAGAGATACAGTAGAGTACACAGCCCATCCCCTTCACTACAACATAAAAGGTAATACAGCTTTGACTTGGTGGCGATGTTCATGAACCTTGAAATGCTGTGAATGGTGTAAACAAAAGCAGAAAGTACATTAGTTTCTTTCTTTTAATGAGACCAAATGCACCACCATTCATCGGCCCTCTGCTGAGTGCCGACTTAATATCAGTTTTACAGTTGCAGCGATGTTGTATAGTAGAGATACACAGTAACATTCTGCATGTTAACTTAAGTGTACAAATGAAACCAAAATGAGACGTAATGGTCCCTCTAGTTTTGAGCATTTGAACATGCTCGGTTACAAATGGATATACAGTATTAACACTGAGGACTGTAGGACGTGTTCATGACGAGCAGGGGAGTACTGGAGGTGGCGTGAGGTGGAGCGCCACCTCCACTATAGTTCAGAGCCTTTGACTAGTTGGTTGAGCTGCACGCACGTCCATGAGAGCGAGAGAGAGAGAGTGCGTCTACCTCGCGTATCGAACAAAAACGACTGTTCTCACCAGTACCCGCTTACAAAAAGCTGCCGAGTGTCAACAGGGTGAATTAACATAGGAACGACCCTGGCTGGATGCATTATCAATGGTCCGTCGTCGTCGTCATCTGCTAACTGAGTACTAGACTGCAGGTGTTATGTATGCATACCGTCAGATGTTTTGAAGCAGTCCAAAGAGAACGTTTAGATAATGGATTCATGAATTCAATTACAGAGGTGACTCCTGCAAGGTAAATGTATAATGACAACACTAAAGTTTCCACATTAAGCAAGTCAAATAAATAGAATAACATTCAATATATATTCCGGGTTAATAAATGGGCCTACACATTAAAGAGGTTATTCCAGTCTGCAATCACTCGCGTGCAAGTGATTGCGAGTGTGCGTGACGTAGTAGCACTCCACTAGTAAAAAACAATCCACAGTACACTACTGATTACAGGTGAACTAGCAGAGTTGAACCCAGAGTAACGGAAGAAGATTTGAGTTTGAGTAGGTGATCAGGTGCTACCTACAAATGAACTTAACACATACATTGACCTCTTCATACCTACGCCAAATAATTTGCAGCCGGATACTTCACATGGCTTTCTGTCGTGTAGTGGTTGGTTACAGCACAAAATCTGCCAATTAATTCATTTAAGACTATAAAATGGCATACTAAACCATTCTATTGGGCATTTTCCTCATTAATCATAGTGAGGAATAAGGACTAATCATGATTCAATTATCACAATGCCTTTGTTCAAGTTGACCTCGTAAGTCTTTAAGTGTTTTGTAACTTGAACCGGACTCTGACAGAGAGTCGGAGTGAAGCCTGTAATTAGCCTGGCAAAATGGATCAAAGTGCCAATCCTCAAACCTAACTTTGTTCTTAGCTGAGGGTAACCCACTTCTGTCACAGAGATGAAGCGCACAGTACACACGCACACGCACACACACACACACACACACACACACACACACACACACACACACACACACACACACACACACACACACACACACACACACACACACACACACACACACACACACACACACACACATCCCTCGACTCTCTCGTCCACAGAAAATAACATTAACAATGTGATGAAAGCAGCTGTGATTGTGATTCCCAGGTGGCAGTGGCTTCACAGATAATGTTGTCACAGAGAGTAACGATAGATGAACACATGAGCGATGTACTGATGTACCCCCCCCCTTCACGCACGCGCACACACCCACGCACGCACACACACACACACACACACACACACACACACGTAATATCTGACAACTGCACAATGGATGATGAGATCCAATACTCCCTTAAACAAGCCTAAACATCATAGGTCAGAACAGAGACCAGAGTACGTATTTACAGAGCCGTGTTCATGTCCAGACTCTGTACTGGAGCAGTTCTCAACCTTTTCAGGCCGCAACACCCCAAAATGATCCCATTTGAACTGGGGAGTGGGACCCCAAAATGATCCCATTTGAACTGGGGAGTGGGACCCCAAAATGATCCCATTTGAACTGGGGAGTGGGACCCCAAAATGATCCCATTTGAACTGGAGAGTGGGACCCCAAAATGATCCCATTTGAACTGGAGAGTGGGACCCCAAAATGATCCCATTTGAACTGGGGAGTGGGACCCCAAAATGATCCCATTTGAACTGGAGAGTGGGACCTCAAAATGATCCCATTTGAACTGGGGAGTGGGACCCTAAAATGATCCCATTTGAACTGGGGAGTGGGACCCCAAAATGATCCCATTTGAACTGGGGAGTGGGACCCCAAAATGATCCCATTTGAACTGGGGAGTGGGACCCCAAAATGATCCCATTTGAACTGGGGAGTGGGACCCCAAAATGATCCCATTTGAACTGGAGAGTGGGACCCCAAAATGATCCCATTTGAACTGGAGAGTGGGACCCCAAAATGATCCCATTTGAACTGGGGAGTGTAGTGGGGACCCCCAGATCTAAAGTACACGCCTATTTTCACAACGTTTGCCTCTTTCTTCCATAATTTGACAATTTGGTTGATGTTTAATTGACCAGCTTTTATAGTACTCTACAGCGGTGCCCGTGTTGGGCACTGGCCTACTTGGAACGATGCAGTTATTGTCTGTGTCCCTTCTATGCCCATATATGGATTTATTATTATTATTATAATTTGTCAGGCATGCCCAAATATGAAGCCTATGCAGACCTCTACAACATTGTGATGTCAGCTCCATATATGGAGATCTAGAGGTGAACAGGTGTGATCAATATTGGCTCATTTGGGCCCTGTCCAGAGCCTACTTTGAAGTCAAGTCACATGGAACGACAGTCCCGGGAGAGACACGCTGCGATTGGCCAGTAGTCACTTTCAGTGGCAGCGTGCCATGCCTCCGCCATTTGTTATTCCAATACGGCGGCCTGAGGCCTCCATACGTGTCACTCCAATGAACTGCAGTGGCGAATGAGGCGTCTACCTTCCTATGTCTAGGAGAAGAAGTCCCCTGTTTCCTGCCGCAACCTCTGGTGCTCTCAGTCCTCACTGGGGGGGGATTTTTACGGGAAAAATCAGCGCACGTGACGCAACACAGACACGCCGTGAAGCAAAGAGGCATGGCTCTCACAAAGTCTCACACTCAGTCCCACATTTGTCTGTAACCGGGAAACTGTGGATCCAGGCTCTGACTATTACTGCCACCAAAAGACAGATAGTATAAGACGGATGTGATGTGACGGATGTGATGGACAACGAGCAAGCACACACGAACACGCACGCACGCACGCACACACACACACACACACACACACACACAAAGTGCCAATCCTCAAACCTAACTTTGTTCGGGTAACCCACTTCTGTCACAGAGATGAAGCGCACAGTACACACACACACACACACACACACACACACACACACACACACACACACACACACACACACACACACACACACACACACACACACACACACACACACACACACACACACACACACAATCTAAAAACAGGACATCCATCAATATTTCAGACAGGCTCATTATAGCTTGAATGATTTAAGTTGCTTTGGTGAGACAGTCTCACAGAATTTGATGCAAATGCGATTATCCTTTCTATGGTCTGATGATGAGACGCCACAAGATTAACTGAAAGCCTTCTTCACAAAGTTTTCCTGTTTCTCATCGAGCGGCTGCATTGTCTGATTTATACATAGTTGGGAGTCACGCACCTACAATAGCAGATCTGCAAGCTCTGCAACGTGTTGTGTGGTTGTAGATTGGCAATTAGTTTGGTGTCTAATAACTCAGGCGCTGATTTATTTTCTGTGGGATGAGATGTCATGTACGTCTAACTAAGCACTGTATCATGTTTGTTAATTACTTTTTTCCCCTCAGCATTTTGTGTTTTAATCAAGCACAGAGGGAGTCAGGACAAACTGGGTAGGCTACAGAGAAAATCGTCAGTGTGAATTCAACTTTGAGAAACCAAGACCAAATAGTCCATTCAGTTACATTTGTAGAGTTAAATGTAAAGAAAAATGTTCGTCGACTACCTTTTTCCACTGACGGAAACTAAATGGAAACTAAATAAAAACTAAGCTATGGTGACTAAAACTGAGACTAAATATGCTGACAATTTCGTCAACAAATAAAAACTAGACTAAAATGTTAGGAAGGGACTGGTGGACAAGAGATCCAATATAAGTAATTTTACACTGAAAATAGCAGATCTACAAGCTTGTAGATCGGCTATTTTCAGCAAGTGACAACGGCATCATTACGACGGCGTCAAGGCCCGACAAAATACATTTTGTTTGACTAAATCAACTGTACATTTAGTCGACTAAAATCTTATGACATCTAGTCGACTAAAACTAGACCACTACACCAAGACATTCCAGGTGATTAAAATGTTACTAAAACTAAATGAAAGCTATTCAAGAGACTATGACTAAAACTTGGTGCCAAAAACAACACTGCATAGAAGTGATGTGGCTTCATGGTTCACTTTGACAGAGGATGTACGTTCAAATAGTGCACTGCCAGTCAGTTCACAACGAGCTGAGCTAGCATGCACAGCCTCAACTCTGAACAGCCACACAATCCGAGAGGGCTTTACTTATAACCCCAACACAGAATTGGTACAAAGAGCCTCATCGTGCCCTCTCTTCCGTAGCACACCGATTTCAATTTAAAAGTATTACTCCTCAACCAGGCTTTTGATGTGGGACGGTGTTAACTGAAGAGCCGTTCGGCTAAAAAGCTTTAGTATAATCCTCACCTACGAGTTGTATCAAAGAAGAAAGGGAGAACACGGAGATCTTTTAAATCCCCTTCCAATGCATCCGTGTAGCCGTTTTGTCCTTCAGCGGCCCGAGTCTGTCACTCCTCTCTCTCATCATCCCAGGTGAGAACAGAGCACTGATCAGTGAGACATGATGAGACTTGATGAGGCTTTCAAGTCAAGCGTGAAGGAGGTCAAAGTCGTATTTTGGTACCGATTGGAAGCAACAATCTGACAATTATTTATTTCAATAAATAAACAAATCATTTAAATCATTATTTCAGTCAATTTTGCGGCGATTGCGTGTCTGAATGCTGTTGCCAAAACAAATCTACCACAGTGTGCCAAATTGTCCAGAAACTAACTTGCTGCTGTGCTTAAAGTTATTTTTTATAACACACAACTCTCTGCATTCCTATATTGTTGGATCATGAAGGCACATTTCCAACACATCCACATGTTGACACCTCGGAACTCCAGTCAATAATATGCCAGTTATATAAGCCCTATTCATCCTATTCCAAACTCTGTTTGCAAGATGTGCCAACATATTTTCACACACACTCAGTCATTAAATGAGTATAACCTTGCCTTTAACAGACAGTTACAAATAATTGACAAATGCAATATCGTATTCAATGCCCTCTCCAGACCACAAATGCAGCATTTACTATTGTGAAAGAAATTCAAATGCAACTCTTTTTCCATGCCATACTGGAAGGCAGCATTCAGGAGAATAGCTTTTTGTCCAAAGTCTCCTGAACTTGAACACAGTATTTTGCGTTGAACAAATTTGTTTAGAAATTCATGTTGTTACACTGCATCTCAACTAGCTAAAGAGTGCTGGGCTGCGCCCGCAAATAGATGATCTACAATCTCTCAACGCGTCGCAGCGCGACACGTTGAGAGCTTGTAGATCAGCTATTTTTGTCCAAAAGTTCCCTCTTACGGGATTTCAGCCCCTGCCTCCCTGACAGTCTCTGCACTGAATGAACACTGTCAAACTCAACAACACACAGGCATTTTGCTGACACTGGAAGCATCCCAGGTACAGTGCCTGAAGAATGTGACCCGGCCAGCAGAGCTGTCGAGGACTTCTCTGTCTGCATGTTCCATGAACCCGGACACTCAAACAAGAATGACACGTTTTCCTGGAACTGTCACAGTGTTCTCAATTGCTTTCAAAGTCTACCATGTACATTCTGAGTTATATATGCCATAGAACTGGAACTGTGAACCATACATGCATGGAGAAGGTGGTTAATGTTGGATTTGTGTTGAAATGTAAAATTGCCATGATGTGTGCCAATACATCTTCTCAGGGAGCATAGAAAATCAGAGTTGGCTCTAAATAGAGGCATTTTTTGGGGGGAAATATTCAAGTTGATTTCAAAGTAGGCTAAAGCCTACGACCCAAAACTTCCAAACAGGCTTCTTCAACTTTCAACACAATACGAGTCGACACCGACGAGAGCAAACATTCGGACTGAACCACTGGAATGTGCAGCCTAATTATTGCTACAAAAATCAAGGGAGAATTAACCCATTTAGGCCCGACGTAAAAAAAAAAGAAAAATGTCTTCAAAATCCTGACAGTTATGTTTCTGTATCACTGGTGCTCAATATTTAATGTCAAGAACCCCAAAAATATATGTATTTGGCTGCCGACCCCCATCTGAAAATATGTTGTTCCAGGGACCTCCCCAGAAGCAAATATTTGAGTTAAAAACGTTCACTCTGAAAGAATATATTCAAAGATTTGTGCCACATTTTCACGATTTTCCAAAAATAGCAGACCTACAGGCTCACGCCACTCGGTGGCACGCTATGAGCTTGTAGATCTGCTATTCTTCAATAGCTAAATTATAACAATGTTTAAAACACCAAAAGGGGTCCCCGCCCAAGCACATACATTTTGACATAATAGCAGACACAGAGTACAAAGACCAATCCAAAGGTGAGCTGTGTGTGTGTCTCCATTTCATTAATAATTAATTAATTAAGCAGAGGGCTGTTGGATTTGCTGCCAAGGCTGCCTGGCGCCACTGGAGATGGATCAATCTGTTTACCAGGGTGTGTGCGTGTGCGTGTGTGCGTGTGCGTGCGTGCGCGCGTGCGTGCGTGTGTGCTCTTCTGAAGCAGAGCTTCCCACGGGCTATGAATATACAACACATTGATGGAAAAGTGTCAGGAAATGTCTACACCTTTTTAGACACTGTGACACAGCTAATTGAGCTGTGATTCAGCTGTAGGCTATAGAGCGTTGCAGTCCCGCCCCCTTTCATGACGACGCCAGGCCCAGGAAATAATTCCCAATGCATTTTCCCCATAGACATTTAAAAAAGTATTTATTTAAAGACCTTTAAAGCGTCGCACGGCCAACTCGAGTCGTGACAAATCATGACAACACACACAATATTTTGTCTGTTGTCATGATTTGTCACGACAAGAGTTGGCTTTGTCCGCGGCGTAAACGTCTTTAAATAAATACTTTTTGAAAAGTCTATGAGGAAAATGAACGGGGAATTATTTTCCGCGTCTCTCGAGGGGGCGGGACGCCGGGACCACGACGCTCTATAGCTTCATGTCTGGAGCGCATGCACGCACACACGCACACACACTTGCAAAAGCAAATTGGCACCAATTGGAAGCTAATCAATCTAATGTTCTTCGCTCTGTCTGTGATTAATGGCTGCCACAATGCAATTCCAATGGGAGTCACATGGTTTGACCAAACACAGGGCAGCAATCAGCAATCAAACACAAGTGTTTGGTCACACTGCCACTATTCGACATGACACTAGACGAGGGACGCTTGCTGTGATTGGTCTAATTCTGTGGAGACTGTGATTGGTATAGCAGCGTTAGCTGAGCTGTGACTCATGCATACAGAGACAGACCCAACCTGGACTAGAGAGTGATTATTATGGTATGGCCCTTTGGTGTTCAAGACAACTTTAAAGGGCCGTAACAACGAGACGGAGAAGAAAGACAGGAGGAAGAGGACAGAGGAGAATAACTGGATGTTGTGGTTCCACATGGGTTGGTTCAACTCCACTCTCATCCATATCAAACAACATCACATCTATAATTGATTTGCTATTTTGCACACTACCGTCTGCCTGGGCCCATTGTGTGTGTGTGTGTGTGTGTGTGTGTGTGTGTGTGTGTGTGTGTGTGTGTGTGTGTGTGTGTGTGTGTGTGTGTGCGTGCACACATGCATGTGTGTGTGCGTTAGACACGTGAATGTAATTCCAAGGGGAAATTAAGTCGCTGGGAAAAAAAGATACATGCCTGTCCAAACCCCAGGAAATGTGCATCTTCGCTGTGGTGTGTCGTGTGCGTTGCTCCTGAGATATATATTCCGGTGCTTTTATTATCAACAGAGATGGGGATTACAGTACGTGCATGCATAAGCGTGTCTCTCTAATTGAGGCCATGCAGAGTATTACTGCGGAGGAACATTTTGGTTAGAGAAGCAACCTAATGATGGGGAGGTTGTTATCAATAACTGGCGATACACCCTAAGGCACTTAAGTCGACTTCCAGCTTCTCAGTAAACCAACAACTATTCCTTTGTTGCACCGGGCATTGCCCCCTGGATTGTGTGCCTGTGCAGTCAAGACAAACAATTACTCTCTTAAGCGCTTATGGGTCGGTCTGTTCCATACTGCCATACCCAGTGTTTGCTGCTGTGTTCCCTGTCTGTTGGTTCTCTCTCTCTGCTCTCTCTCTGTGGGTGTGTGTGTGCATGCGTGCGTGCGTGCGTGTGTGCGTTCCTCTAAAGGTGGTGCGCCACAGTAACCTACCTGACCTGGCAGAGACCTGTGCTCTGACGAGTACTTATTTATTCTATTTAGCCTTTTAAAGAGTACGGTATAGGCTGTAGGATTGTATGTTTTTCCTCTGTCTTTTTAAAACGCTCACCCTGGGAGCTCAGCTCCAAAATATCGATGTATGCAAATGGGCGAATTAATTCGATCCGGCGTACATACAGTACAGTACACATTTGTGTGCAAGATGGGTAGAGGCTGTTTGACAGAACGAGATGAGCTGAGCTGACTCTCTCTATGTGTGTGAGATCAGTATGTGTCATCATGGACCCTAAAGACAAACAGGCTACATGATCAGAGTACAGTATGTGTCATCATGGACCCTAAAGACAAACAGGCTACATGATCAGAGTACAGTATGTGTCATCATGGACCCTAAAGACAAACAGGCTAAATGATCAGAGTACAGTATGTGTCATCATGGACCCTAAAGACAAACAGGCTAAATAATCAGAGTACAGTATGTGTCATCATGGACCCTAAAGACAAACAACAGGCTAAATGATCAGAGTACAGTATGTGTCATCATGGACCCTAAAGACAAACAACAGGCTAAATGATCAGAGTACAGTATGTGTCATCATGGACCCTAGAGACAAACAGGCTAAATGATCAGAGTACAGTATGTGTCATCATGGACCCTAAAGACAAACAGGCTAAATGATCAGAGTACAGTATGTGATCTAAAGACAAACAGGCTAAATGATCAGAGTACAGTATGTGTCATCATGGACCCTAAAGACAAACAGGCTAAATGATCAGAGTACAGTATGTGTCATCATGGACCCTAGAGACAAACAGGCTAAATGATCAGAGTACAGTATGTGTCATGGACCCTAAAGACAAACAACAGGCTAAATGATCAGAGTACAGTATGTGTCATGGACCCTAAAGACAAACAACAGGCTAAATGATCAGAGTACAGTATGTGTCATCATGGACCCTAAAGACAAACAACAGGCTAAATGATCAGAGTACAGTATGTGTCATCATGGACCCTAAAGACAAACAGGCTAAATGATCAGAGTACAGTATGTGTCATGGACCCTAAAGACAAACAGGCTAAATGATCAGAGTACAGTATGTGTCATCATGGACCCTAAAGACAAACAACAGGCTAAATGATCAGAGTACAGTATGTGTCATCATGGACCCTAAAGACAAACAGGCTAAATGATCAGAGTACAGTATGTGTCATCATGGACCCTAAAGACAAACAACAGGCTAAATGATCAGAGTACAGTATGTGTCATCATGGACCCTAAAGACAAACAGGCTAAATGATCAGAGTACAGTATGTGTCATCATGGACCCTAAAGACAAACAACAGGCTAAATGATCAGAGTACAGTATGTGTCATCATGGACCCTAAAGACAAACAACAGGCTAAATGATCAGAGTACAGTATGTGTCATCATGGACCCTAAAGACAAACAGGCTAAATGATCAGAGTACAGTATGTGTCATCATGGACCCTAAAGACAAACAGGCTAAATGATCAGAGTACAGTATGTGTCATCATGGACCCTAAAGACAAACAGGCTAAATGATCAGAGTACAGTATGTGTCATGGACCCTAAAGACAAACAACAGGCTAAATGATCAGAGTACAGTATGTGTCATCATGGACCCTAGAGACAAACAGGCTAAATGATCAGAGTACAGTATGTGTCATCATGGACCCTAAAGACAAACAGGCTAAATGATCAGAGTACAGTATGTGTCATCATGGACCCTAAAGACAATGATCAGAGTACAGTATGTGTCATCATGGACCCTACAGACAAACAGGCTAAATGATCAGAGTACAGTATGTGTCATCATGGACCCTAAAGACAAACAACAGGCTAAATGATCAGAGTACAGTATGTGTCATCATGGACCCTAAAGACAAACAACAGGCTAAATGATCAGAGTACAGTATGTGTCATCATGGACCCTAAAGACAAACAGGCTAAATGATCAGAGTACAGTATGTGTCATCATGGACCCTAAAGACAAACAACAGGCTAAATGATCAGAGTACAGTATGTGTCATCATGGACCCTAAAGACAAACAGGCTAAATGATCAGAGTACAGTATGTGTCATCACGGACCCTAAAGACAAACAGGCTAAATGATCAGAGTACAGTATGTGTCATCATGGACCCTAAAGACAAACAGGCTAAATGATCAGAGTACAGTATGTGTCATCATGGACCCTAAAGACAAACAGGCTAAATGATCAGAGTACAGTATGTGTCATCATGGACCCTAAAGACAAACAGGCTAAATGATCAGAGTACAGTATGTGTCATCATGGACCCTAAAGATAAACAGGCTAAATGATCAGAGTACAGTATGTGTCATCATGGACCCTAAAGACAAACAACAGGCTAAATGATCAGAGTACAGTATGTGTCATCATGGACCCTAAAGACAAACAGGCTAAATGATCAGAGTACAGTATGTGTCACCATGGACCCTAAAGACAAACAGGCTAAATGATCAGAGTACAGTATGTGTCATCATGGACCCTAAAGACAAACAACAGGCTAAATGATCAGAGTACAGTATGTGTCATCATGGACCCTAAAGACAAACAGGCTAAATGATCAGAGTACAGTATGTGTCATCATGGACCCTACAGACAAACAGGCTAAATGATCAGAGTACAGTATGTGTCATCATGGACCCTACAGACAAACAGGCTAAATGATCAGAGTACAGTATGTGTCATCATGGACCCTAAAGACAAACAACAGGCTAAATGATCAGAGTACAGTATGTGTCATCATGGACCCTAAAGACAAACAACAGGCATGATCAGAGTACAGTATGTGTCATCATGGACCCTACAGACAAACAGGCTAAATGATCAGAGTACAGTATGTGTCATCATGGACCCTAAAGACAAACAACAGGCTAAATGATCAGAGTACAGTATGTGTCATCATGGACCCTAAAGACAAACAGGCTAAATGATCAGAGTACAGTATGTGTCATCATGGACCCTAAAGACAAACAGGCTAAATGATCAGAGTACAGTATGTGTCACCATGGACCCTAAAGACAAACAGGCTAAATGATCAGAGTACAGTATGTGTCATCATGGACCCTAAAGACAAACAACAGGCTAAATGATCAGAGTACAGTATGTGTCACCATGGACCCTAAAGACAAACAGGCTAAATGATCAGAGTACAGTATGTGTCATCATGGACCCTAAAGACAAACAACAGGCTAAATGATCAGAGTACAGTATGTGTCATCATGGACCCTAAAGACAAACAGGCTAAATGATCAGAGTACAGTATGTGTCATCATGGACCCTAAAGACAAAATGGTCACCTAAGTCAGGGGTTTTCAACATTTTTGGCTGGGGACCCCCGGAAATGCTTTGGCCATGTCTTGCGACCCCATATACTGACATCATACTGTATATCTGCAGTATAGTACAGTATACTGGAGTCATTACATGACACAAAAACAACTAATAAAGGTGCTCACAGGAATACAATTAAATATTAACTATGTTTGTTATTTATGAGAGTGCCAGAGTGCACTTTGTTATGTACGATATACAGAAATATGCGTTATTTTGTCCTCTTAAATCTTACGACTTCATCATTCTGCACAAGCAGTAAATTGTGAATTATTGCACTATTTTAGGATTAAGTTAGTGCTTGCATTGTGCACTTTTGCCTACATTTTATTAATTCATTTCACTTGGGATGACTGTTCCCATAACTGTGTCCATGTGATAAAGGTGGGCAGCACATTTTAACTTCAACTTGATGATAACATTTTACCGTTGCTGTCACTTTTATGACTTTGTCCTCAGTTTCCTGCTCCGGAATGCAAAAACCTCAAGTGTTGCCATAAAGATGAGTTTATTTCATAAGCCTGGTGCAGTACACTATGGAGTGCAATACACACAGTCAAGAGGAATATAGTCCTCTCATTCTGGTAGTTTGAATTACTTTCATACACTGTCTTTTAAATTCCCTGGTTGTTTTTTGTTCCCAGCTGAGCTTTGCCTACCCACATTAACCCTGGTGTCTCTGGTTTGGTTATGTCATGCAGGAATGGGTCAGTTAATGGTCAAGAAAGTACGAAAGCAGCAGAGCTACAGTCACAATGTGACGCTTTGTGAGCTTGTACTGTAAATGGTGCATTTATATAGCGCCTTTATCCAAGGCGCTTCACATAGATTGTGCATTACATTCACCCATTCACACACATCATTCATACACCGATGGCGGCGGAAACCATGCAAGGCACCAACCAGCACATCAGGAGAAATTAGGGGTTCAGTGTCTTGCTCAAGGACACTTCGACACCAACAGGGTTCAAACTGGCAACCTTGCGGTTACCGTCCGGCCACTCTACCCCTGAGCCTGTGCTTTGCTTACCCACATTAACCCTGGCATGGTGTCCCTGGAGGAGAATGTGTCAGTTAATGGTCAGGAAGTACGAAAGTAGCAGAGCTACAGTCACAATGTAGTACTGTATATCATGAAGTATATAGTATTATAGGGCTTGACATCGGGTTAACTATATGCCTCAGGTCCACTTCCAGATCTTTGGTCTCCATCCGCCCGCCTCGTTATGTTCTGCCAGCCTGCCTCAGCCTAACATCTTGCCAACCCACTTTCCCCAAATGACAGCTCAGTTCTCCCCCCGTCTGCTCTTCTGGTGCAGCTCATCATCAAACGCTCTCAGCCAATCTGCGTTAGAACCATTGCCAGCGCTGTGTGCCCGAGGTGTGCTTTCTGGGTCCCAATAACTAAACCAACACTATTGTAGCAGCAGTTAACAAGGAAAAATGTGTGTGACATTGTATTGTGTTATTCAATTTGCTTGCTTTAAATGAGGATGGGAAGAATTCGAATTGCCAATTATTTTATGCAGAGTGCTGACCAAGTCTTACAAAAAATCCAGCATGGAAGTCCTCGAAAAGGATAAACGATTCTTTCTGTGTCTTTCCAGAGTCTCTCTCCGCCTGCGTTCCTCACTGCTCGGTTCTCTTTTTCTGGCTCTCATTGTGGGGCTGCCACCCCCTCCCAATGCTTTTGAAGCCCAGCTTGTCGTTTGTGCGCATCTTTCCCATCTTATTGCATCGACCGGGTGTGTAAAGACTCGGAGGGCTTATGAGAGCTTAAGACAGAGATACACAGACGGGAAGGAACACTGACGTAAAATCCTCAGTGTTAGGATGACACAGACTGTTCAAATGAGGCAGCCAGCAGAGCGACAGATTCGCGAAAGACTTACAGTGTGCGACAGACAGGACTTTTGACATAACATGGCAAATGGTGCATTTATATAGCGCTTTCATCCGAAGCACTTTACATAGATGTGTGCATTACATTCACCCATTCACACACACCGATGGTGGAGGAAACCATGCAAGGCACCAACCAGCACACCAGAGCGTTCAGAGTCTATCTCGAGGACACTTCAACACTAACTGGGCGAGCCCGGGATCGATCTGGGAACCACCGACCACTTTACCCCATGAGCCACTGCTGCCCCCCACAGACATGAGAGCACTTTGTCACCGTAGCCAATAATTTACATTTGGGGGATATCTTTCACAATAATGAATAAAACATGTTCTAGACATTCTAATGATCACAAAAAAACATATATTACAATTATTTTACCTACTTTTATTAGGGTAAAGGTCAAAAGTCTTAGGTTAAAACATTTTCAAAATCCAGACATTTTTAATCTGTGTGAATTTCAGCCTCTGTGGGGGGTATTTATATGCAACTATCATGACCAATGGCATTGAAATGGCATTGCAATGAACATCACTGATGTCGTTTAGGTGAAAAAAGAACAGAAAAACATAATGATAATTTAGTACCGGTAATTAATTAAAATAAAATTGTTGCTAAAAAGCAACGCTGGGTCTTAGAGGGTTAAAGAAAGACGTATTTTTACGTTCTGGCACAGGCGGGTGGGGTGGAGAGTAGAACGGAATCCCACGTATCTGGCAATAATACGGTTAGATCTCATCTCTCTCCATGGCCTTGAGAGCCCATGCATCCAAACAGAAAATCTGATTTATGCACAATACTAACTTTATGCACAATACACACCCTCTATAGTCCTCCACTGTTGGACCAAGAAGGCACAGCGCCAACACATCCAGATGTTGACCCAGTGCAGAAATCCACTCCAATCCAATTAAGCCAGTTTTGCAAAAGGCCCATTCTATTCCAACATATGTTTGCAAGATGCAAGATGTGCCAACACATTTGCATGCACACGCACGGACACGAACACGCACACACCAAAATAGTTTTAGATTGGGGAATTTACAGAGTACATTGTTAGTTTGTTAGCGTTCTGTTTGTCCAGGTATAGGGCTCCATTCAATAATGGCTTGGGTCAGGAGATTAATAGCTTGGCTTTAAACATTCTTTATCCCCCATTTGCTGTTCTGTGTAGACACAGCCATTAACTTTACTGCTCCAGAGTGTGTGTGTGTGTGTGTGTGTGTGTGTGTGTGTTTGTGTGTGTAGTCAAAGCTGTAATTCCACATGCCCTTGGTCGGCATTATTTCCCAATCGAGAAGGCCTTACTTAGCCCCCACACAGTAAAACGCTCAATGTTGATTTGACTCGGAAAGTTTCAAAAGTTTCATCTGGGTCTATTAAAATACACAATTTTCCAGTACGAGTCTAATACTAGTAGATTATCTTTGTCTTTGTTCAGACTGCAGATTAATCTGATTTGTTCCTCAAACAATCTAAATTCTTTCTCTGCCGCTAGCTGTTAGCATAAATTAAGTTAGCCTCTGCTACCATCCACGATCACTTTAAGAGAAGGAGTTTGCGGTGAAAATAGCCCGTCTATACTCCCACGTTATGACAGTGATATTGGGAACTGGGAAGCTCCCATTGGGAACCGTATATTTATTTTAGGCAAGGGGCCACAATTGTAAAATGTGAATATTGTGAAGATTGACCTGGGTACAGCGAGTATTCTTATTTTTTTTTCTGCCACGTGTGTCTCTGACCGTCCCTATACAGCAGCAGGAGGCAGACCCAACGTATTGACCCTATACAGCACAAGCCCCCATAATGGCTGGGAAATGGGGCTGTCGCTCCTCAATCCGTTCTCTGGATACATTTAATTATAGCTCTATGATACAGCAGGAGAAGGCAGACGCTATAGGTACTGTATATCATTGATCACAGCGGCCGCTTGGTCGCCCCACTACTTAACCCCACTTTAAAACAGGACGATGGCCGGGAGCAGCAATCAATGGGAGCCACCGAACTCTGCTCTGTTCCAGCACAGACACCGCCTGCCAGCCGCAGGAAAAGAGAGAGAGATGGTAAATAGGTGCATTTATATAGCGCCTTCATCCAAGGTGCCTTAAAGGCACTTTACATAGATTGTGCATTACGTTTACCAAGTCACCCACACATTCATACACTGCTGACAGAGTGCAAGGCACCGACCTGCACATCAGGAGCAATTAGGGGTTCAGAGTCTTGCTCAAGGACACTTCGACACTAACTCTGTGGGAGCCCGGGTTCGAACTGGCAACCCTGCGGTTCCCATCCGGCCACTCTACCCCTGACCCACCGCCGCCGAGAGAGAGGAAACTCAGCAATCCTAATATACAACTTGAGCAAAAGGCTGTCATATTACTCACACAACAACACAACACCCTGCCACATCACTGGGAATACAGTAGATGTACACTAATTGCTATATGCACACTCGCGCACATCATGTGGTTATGATATGTCAAACCATGCAGGGACGGTGTTCCCACGGCGTTTACCGATGTTATCCTCCACTCAGATCCTGTTGATTTAGTTCCATAAATACACTCTGCTGAGTTAAATTAACGACTGCTAGATTGGACTGTGCCCGCGCTCGCGAGCACACACACACACACACACATGCACGCACGCACGCAGGCACGCACACACGGCACTCCCCTCTTCCATGCAAAAGCCCCATAATTCAAATCTGTCCAATGCATTACTTAGAGGAGAATCAATACCCACTTAAGATTGAGGGAATGAGTTCAAACCGCACAACCAACGTTCAAGCAGGCATGCTTGCACACACACACACACACACACACACACACACACACACACACACACACACACACACACACACACACACACACACACACACACACACACACACACACACACACACACACACACACACACACACACACACACACACACACACACACACACACAAAATAATCTTGGCTGTTGTCATTTCCTTCCATCAACACACAATGGCTGTAACAACAGATCCCAGTACAGGCACAGTATTCATCACTTTACAATATCCATAGAGATCGTCTGTCTTCCTCTACCATTGGGTCTGTATATGAGATCATTTAAATTGACCTTCAACTAAGAAAGCATCGGGCCTGAGGCCAAGAAGGAGAAAGCTTGCATTCATAATTAATGAGAAAAAAGTGATGGAATGAACGTTTATCACCCATTTCTGTGTTTATGTCCCCGAGGGAGAGGACAGGACAGGAGAGGACAAGACAGGAGAGGAGAGGACAGTTAGAGAGAGTGGCTTCTGGACTATTTTATTTTCACGTTTTTTACAAGTGAATAGTAATTACTGTAATTACATTTCAAAGATGACATTGAAGTCCTTGTTGTGGGACCATGATGTCATTATACAAATCACTGTTCTTATGTGAAGATGGATCTCTCAAAAGGTGATGTGGTTGTGGTATTTACCAAGTACATAACTGGAATTTACCCTCTGCATTTACCCCGGCCCCAATGGACGCTAATACTGCTTGCGAAGCAGTTAGTGTCTTACTCATGCACACTTCCGACACATATGACTGCTTGGCGAGCCGAGAGTTGAACCGACAACCCTCCCGTTCCCAGATGGCCCGTCTGCACCACTCAACTGTCTTCAACTGCCAGCAATAGCTATTACTGAGTTCAAACTGCATGTGCAGTTTACTGTTATTATTATATTCATTCAAATTGATTAACATACATGGCATAATGTTCCTTTAATAATGAGTAATATCACAAGTAATGCACCAAAGTGGTCCGGTTGGACAACTGTACCATAACCTCCCTGTGTAATATTATAAGGGACGGTACAGAAACATGGTCAGTTTACCAGGACAGTGCTTCATTTCCCGTTCCAGAAAATGTCTCATTTGTGAAGATTTTAAACCCTACTGTCCACCCTTATATTGATTTTATTCATATCCTCATAAATCTTTTATGTATATTTTAATAAAAACTACAATAGACTGAGGAACACTGTACATTACGTTTCCCACTGCTGTAAGCCTACATGAGAAGGGAACGACAGGAGACAGGAGAGTGCAGATTAACACCCGAAAGTACATGCTGTGCAAAGAGGCACAGCACGTCAAGACTGTGTCTGTCCCCGTCTGTCTGTTTTAAATGTCTGTCTGTCCCCGTCTGTCTGTTTTAAATGTCTGTGTCTGTCCCCGTCTGTCTGTTTTAAATGTCTGTCCCCGTCCCCGTCTGTCTGTTTTAAATGTCTGTCCCCGTCCCCGTCTGTCTGTTTTAAATGTCTGTGTCTGTCCCCGTCTGTCTGTTTTAAATGTCTGTGTCTGTCCCCGTCTGTCTGTTTTAAATGTCTGTGTCTGTCCCCGTCTGTCTGTTTTAAATGTCTGTGTCTGTCCCCGTCTGTCTGTTTTAAATGTCTGTGTCTGTCCCCGTCTGTCTGTTTTAAATGTCTGTGTCTGTCCCCGTCTGTCTGTTTTAAATGTCTGTGTCTGTCTGTTTTAAATGTCTGTGTCTGTCTGTTTTAAATGTATGTCTGTCCCCGTCTGTCCGTTTTAAATGTCTGTCTTCTAGTTCAAGACTGTGTCTGTCCCCGTTTTCTGAAAAAGCTATGTTTCTATGTCAGTCGTTCTTCGATTTTTCAAAAATAGCAGACCTACAAGCTCGTAGCTCTATGATCTGCTATTTTTCAATAGACTGAAGAGTTCTGCAGACGAGCCGAGCCGATGGCCACACAACGTGCACACATTCACTCTACAGCCCGATAATCAGTCCTGTAATTTAATCTGCAAATACGTACAAGCAAAAAAGTTAACATATAGGAGAGAACGCTGGTATTATATCGTTTTATCGTGATTTTGTTAATTGCTAATAATCTGTATCTGACCCAAAAATACAGTATTGGTATGAGTGTGACACTGTTCACTTGCATCCATCTCCACACATGAATTGTACGGTACACCACACACACACACACACACACACACACACACACACACACACACACACACACACACACACACACACACACACACACACACACACACACACACACACACACACACTCATCTGAGATCAAATTGTCAAGAATTGGCACTTCTGCCTAGATTGCCTCTAGTTAAATTGCTTTGATCACGTCATACAAAGGCTCTGCACAACATTTAGACACATGCTGAGATTTGGCCCATTTCATCATCAATCTCTCAAATCTGCATTTGCTATGCCAAAGACGATAAAAAACAGACTTCTCCATGGCTGGAGCAGACTGGCTTTGATACGGAAAAATGCTCCACTGCTCTATGCACTACACAGGCGGACAGTGTGCAAAACACTTTGCCTAGTACTGACCACAATACACAACAAGAGTTGGCTTTTAACAAAAGAGGCCACTTTTCAGACTGTCATCTGTGAGCCACTGTTCCGACACGTGGAGACTAGGGATTTGTTTACGCCGGTTGAAAACTATCAAACGGCGTTCCTCGAGATCTGCTTAATCCAGACTTTGCATAAATTAAAGAGCAGGGTATACGAGACGAGGAATGAAAAGAGTTAACGCATACAGACGCACGCCTCTGCTGTCGAGTTAAATGAGGACAGAACTCTGCCACGGCTTCACAGAACAAGAACAACAAAAGTTCAACTTTCTGAGATACAGGTGGATATGATAATTTGGCCTCAGAAGTGGCAAAACAAAAAAAGGCTCCCCAGGCAAGAACAGGCAAGGTATTATTTTCTAGTGTCATTCGTGGTGGAACGGGTCTCTGTGGGTCACACTTCAGTTGTACTTAGTTGTGTGCAGGTGTCATGCAATTGAGAATTAAACAGGCATGAGGCTTCTCGCACGACTGACAGTCTTTATCTCCACTGAAGGCATCCTCTTGAATTACACAAAGTGAAGGACTTGAGTGAGTGAGTACACACACATAACTGTTTGAAGAGACGTGGCGCAAAGCCTTGACATTAAGATATTTAGTCACAGTATGGGGTAAGACTGTCCAGCTGCCATTCCTCAATTGAATTAATGTGATTCTCTGTAAGCCTCAAACAACTAGCGTGTTAATTTGCAGCTGGAGGTCGTTAATCTGAGTGATGGTATCTGCGGGGAAAGCTATTCCAGGAGAGCTCAACGGACATTGGCAAAGAAAACATCATTAAAAACACCAGAATTCACCATTTCAAAGTTCGCCTTTGAGTCTGTTTGCAAGGCATTTTCTACATACCGTGTACACCTGCAAGAAGAGAGACAGAAAATATCTACTGTACGCACTGTAGGGCGGGGGCAGTCACAACGGCATAGTCTCCACACTGATTAACCAGGCGTGTGTGTGTGTGTGTGTGTGTGTGTGTGTGTGTGTGTGTGTGTGTGTGTGTGTGTGTGTGTGTGTGTGTGTGTGTGTGTGTGTGTGTGTGTGTGTGTGTGTGTGTACACATAAATGCATGTGAGGGAGACTGGGAGTGTGAGGAAAAACAGAGGGAGAGAAAAAGTGTTAACTCAGAGGATACAGATGGAACAAGATTGACCCGTAACTCTCACATACAGTACATATGGATGAATTCATACTGAGCAATCTACGGTGTAAGCGTTTGTGTGAAGTAAAGGAAAGGAAAACGAGAGAAAGAGTCATATAAACTGAGCTAGAAATACAAAGAGAGAAAGAGTGATATCAACTGAGCTAGACATAAGTATGTGTAGAGCTAGAATGCAAACAATCTTCTCCTGAGACACTATGTATGTGTGTTCAAGACAGTGAGAGGGACTTCATTATGTGTGCGCGTCAGACAGAGGTTAGTCTGCGACATGGTTTCCCGAAGCTGTCTTGGAACTAAGATTATCCACGTTTGAGTGTAACGGTGCCTAGTCTAAATAAATAAAGGATAAACAATGTACAGGGCATTAATTGATAAGATATGGTTAAAGGCTCTGAACTGACAATGATGCAAACGTAATGTTATATTATTGTATAACATACACATTTCCCCGTGTCGTGGTCAGAATTCTCTGCACCTCCGTTGTTCCCAAGGACGTTTGGGGGTTGAGAGGCAGCAGTTAGTGCACAATGTCACCTCTTAGTGCTAGTTTGGGGGAACAGGGTTGAAGTCTTACACCGCTATCTCATCCCCCAAGCAGTCGGGACGCACCCGGCTGTTGAGAACATTGAGCAGTCTCAGTGTCTCCTCATCCGTCCCCCAGCCATAGATCTCCATCTCCTGCCCCCCCTCGTCACCCCTGTCCTCCTCCTCCTCATCCTCCCTGTCATCGCTATCGTCCGTGGTGGACTCGTATTCCGAGGCGATCCCCGACTCGCGGAACCTGGCAAAGTCCAGGATGCCCGGCGGAGACTTGCCGCCATCGCCGGTGGCTGGCGGGGACATCGCTTTGCCCTCGGAGACCCCCCAAAGACCTCTGCCCCCCGACCGGTCGCCCCTCAGCGGGGGCGTAGGCGGCAGCGTGGGGAGAGGCCCGGGGGGTCCCGGGAGGAAGCGGAAACACTCCAGCTTGAGAAGACACTGGTCCCTACCTATGGGGCTTCCCAGCGGCCCGCCGGATGAGGAGAAGACGCTGCTGGTCCCGTCGCCCAGGATGGGAAGGTTCAGGGGGGTCTCCGAGGGCCTGGGAGTGGTGGGCTCGCACAGCACCGGGAGCACGGTGGAGCGGAAGGTGATCTCCAGGAGGCTGTCCTGGGACCCCACTGTGGATGAGAAGAGGAGAGAGGCAGAGGAGAGAGAGAGAGAGAGAGAGAGAGAGAGAGAGAGAGAGACCAGGAGGAATGGGCAAAAGAGGGAGGTAGGGAGGAAACCAACAGGAAGACATCACATTTTATTTTACACGTTGACATTCCATCAGGATCTCAACCAGCCATTGCACTTTATTTGAATTCACCAGTAAAGACCCAAGTATACAGTAGGGGATCCATTACTGCTCTCGTAGGAACAAGATATATTGTTAAGTGTCAATATGGAGAGCAGAACACATCCATTCAGTCTAACCATCAAACCCTATACAGTGCTTCGTTGACAGGGGTCTCCCCCGGGCTCTATAGGTTTTCTACTTTCTTTCCCCGTCCACACCAAATGTCTTCCCCAAAATGTTGATGCTTGAATGTCTGCCACAGAATATGGATGAGATCAAGTGGTTCACTTTTACAGCCACATGGTGGGACAAGACATTTGTAGTCGTATAGGAGAAAACTAGACTGACTGTGATAGGAATAAGATGGATTACTGGGGACTGTGAGTGAATGCATTTCATAATGCCTGCCACCAACGTAAAAAAACAAAAATAAAGTGTGATATTCAGAAGGCAATTTCAAAGCAATAATCATCTGCAATGAATCATTTCTGGCAGTGCAGGACAGTGGTGAGGAAGAGACGGTGGAAATGGGGGTGGATTGGACACACCCTCCAAAAACCAGGTGATAACATCACTTAGGCAAGCAGTAGCACTGGACTGGAATCCACAGCCAAAACACAACCGGACTATTGTATGTGGGCAGAAGAAAACTGTCCCAAGACAGAGTCCGATGGCGGGGTGTGATTGTGGTCCTACAGGAGCCTACAGGTCAGGAATAAGTCAACTAAGTCAAGGACAGTGGTGGCTCTGCTCCACTGTGTTTAGTTTTTATTATAAAAAGAAAAACACTGTCATTTTACACAGGTTCATGGCGTTTCGGCCATTGGTGGCCTTCAATAAGTGACATAGTTAGTGACACACACTACCCTAACATGGTACAGTATAGTATTATATCAAACTGTGGGGCCCTTGCAATGAAGAAGGTTGAAAATCACTGCAGTCTGTGAGCTCAGAGGAAGGAGAAGGTAAAAAGCCTCCCAGGGACAAAGTATTGAACCAGGATATTATAACCAGCGTGAGGTCTATCTCTCAGCAGCAGCCCACTAGGCACTGACATGCACCATACTGAGAGGGCGTGAAATGCTACTGTAAAGGCATTTCAAGACTGTAAAATACTATGTAAGGCTTAAAGAAAAAAAAAAGCACTTTACAAAGGGAACAGAGTGGTGACAGAAGGCAGAAGCCAGAAGTCAAAGCTCTCCGTCTACCGAGCAATCTTCGTTCCTACTCTCACCTATGGTCATGGAGTGTGGGTCATGACCGAAAGAATAAGGTCGCGAATACAAGCTGCCGAAATTAGTTTTCTTCGACGGGTGGCTGGCATCTCCCTTAGAGATAGGGAGGTCCTCGATGCACGTCCCACTGGGAGGAGACCCCGGGGCAGACCAAGGCGCAGTTGGAGGAAACACATCGACTCACTGGCCTTGGAACGTCTCGGAATCCCCCAGGAGGAAGTCACTAATGTTGCTCTGGAGAGGGAAGTCTGGAGCACACTGGTGGAGCTGTTGCTCTACGGATAAGCGGTTGAAGATGGATGGATGGATGGACAGAGTGGTGACAGAGCACTCATGCCAAACACCACAGCGGAAAGTGACACTTTCGCAATTGTAAATATAAAATATATAAACGATATAGATAAGATATGTAGATACTGTAGATAGTTGGATATACACTCGTGTTTCTGTCTTGTGTATTTGTATATGGATATGAAGAATCAACTGATTTTAATGTTTCTGCTGCTGAATTAGTTACATTTTCTCTAGAAACAAACTGTATCAAATTTGACTGACTAACTGACGGTCGTAACTCGTAAACGATACAGAGACACCTCCCTGACAATTTCGGCCGAGACAGTTTGTTTATTTTTGGACCACAATTCTTATATAAGACGATTTTAAGATGTTATTCTCCATGGAGAAATTACTTCCGTGAACCATGGGATGAGCGAGTGGGGCTTGGCGGACAGTGCAGCATGTGAGTGTGGCGAGCCTGAGCGGTCTGCCGAGCACATAGTTAACACCTGCCCCCTGTACAGACCTCCTTCGGAGGCCGGCCTCTTCCACGTGGGACCAGAGACACGGGCGTGGCTACTCGATACTGAGTGGGACATTTGAGGAAGAAGAAGCGAGTGACGTTAGGACTTCGCCGCTCTATTGTCTCTGCCAAAGCAGGGTTACCTTGTGGTCTCTAGACCCTGTACTCGTACTGTATGTGATTGCCTGAGGTTCCGACTCAAGATTCCATTCTACCCGCATTCCGTGTGTTCCGACCTTTTTTTGCACCCTTTGGAACTTTTGTTTGCTCGCTCCTTTCTGTTAGACTCTTTGTTGTGAAAGCCTTGTTCGTGCACCTTTAACTTTTCTTAAATACTTTATTTTGTATTGTATTGTCTGTGTGGAGAACTCCTTGAAACTCAACTTGCTCACGTAGCAGCTCTGCAAACGCTCTCTTTCAGACTTATTGACAAAATAGAGACAGCTACCTATTTGACAGCTACACAGTGGGGGCACTGTGGCAAATGTGAACAGAGCTGACTCATGTACTTTTCTTTGTATTTTTCTTTATTGTTCTATTTCTTGTTCCCTTTCGTTTTATGGGCTACTTTTCTTTTTTCCTTTAATTGTTTGCTTCTGGCTTCTTCTTCTTCCATTTGCAAAGTAATGAAAAAATAAAAAAATAAAAAAACCTAAAATACTTAATTTTAACCTGCTCAGCCTGCTTTGTTCATCTGCAATCGAGTCCTCTCCACAAAACGTTAATATAATGTTATATTTGGACATATTTTATTTTGACATTTTGGCATGTGCAGCACTGTTAGCCAAACAGTGGGTCGGGACCTGTTTATGGTCCGCGGACACATTTGTATGGGTCCCTTAGTTTTTTGTTTCCTGGCTACATTTCATTTTAAATTATTATTATTAATGTTTTCATGAATTAATACCAACAAAAAGTCATTTTTTTGAATAAATATTTCATATTAAATATAAATGTATATTAAATTTAAATATTTAAATTTCATAAATTAGAAAACAAATGCTTTGCACCGCGTTGTGAGCTTGTAGATCTGCTATTTTAACTAGTTTGGGTCCCCGGGGGCAAACGTCTAATCTCTCTTTTGGGTCTCCACCTGAAACGTTTGGGAACCACTGACGTACAGTGTACACATGTGTGCTTGACGCATGCATGCTGGCGTGTACATACATGCACACGCCTGTATGTGTGTGTGTGTGTGTGTGCACCATGTTGTGCAGCCGCACTCACTAGAGTTGGGTCCAGCGAACTTGACCTCCAGCTCCTGGAGCTGCTTGACCAGCAGGGAGATGTGCTGCAGCAGGTCCTTGTTCTGAAGCAGCAGCTGGTGGGTCCGCGCCTGGGCCTCCAGGCGGGCCGTGGCCTCCGCACTCAGCTGGTCCTTCAGCAGCTGGACCTGTGGAAGACAGACGGTCAGAAGATAAGCGGATAGCAATGGTGTCAAAACCAAGTAAAAACAAGAGAGACATGGTGGTCATCGATCCTCCCAAAGCCAAGCGGCTGACGTCATGTGGCATTCAAGTCAATGGCACAAACAAAAGGAGGTAGGAGCGCACACCAGTAGTGGGGAGGTGCTGACCGCAGGAGATAAAACTTTGATTAAGAAAGGAAAGAAACGTTTCGGCAACAAGTTGCCTTCTTCAGAGTATGGCAAAATAAACGTGCGCCCGCCGGCCAAGTGGTCCGGGTGGCGGGCACATGCCACATACTGTATAGGCTCTGGCCTGACTTTTGCTGCATCTCTCCCTCTCTCTCTTTCCTGTCTGTCTTCACTAATAAAGGCCCAAAAAGCCCAAAACTTCTTTGATCTTTCAGTCAGAACACCACAAAGCACCGACATTATAAACTGTCTTCAATGACATCTACTTAACACAGACAGGGGCAAAATGTTACTCTTTAGTCTTATTAGGCTATTAACAGACAGGGGCAAAATGTCACTCTTATTAGGCTATTAACAGACAGGGGCAAAATGTCACTGTTATTAGGCTATTAACAGACAGGGGCAAAATGTCACTGTTATTAGGCTATTCCTAGTTCTCAGTGCAGCATTGGTGTAACTGTAACCAGCACCACTGTGCAGCACCATTACGAATATTCATGAAAGATGGCAGGAAACCTGAAGTAGCGGACGTCGACGAATGACTTATTTTCTATTAATCACACCATTGATGACCATTAGCTACTCTGGTAGAGTCTCCTACTGAGCAGCTCCACCCAGTCAAACTATTGGGAATGTGACAAAAAAAATGAAAAAATCTCCATGAATTCAAGGCTTCACGGCATGTGTAATTGTAATTGGGTGAACTACGTACTCCATTAAGAATACATTTTATTTATTTATTTATACGTTTATTTGACAGGGACAATACAAAAAACAATGTATCAAGTTGTAAAATCATGAGACCGTTGAAATGTATATGGGTTTGTAGCCAAGGCTAATTTGCAACACCAGTCCCTGGTTAGGCCTTTCTAAAGTTCTATACCTCCACCTAAAACAATCCTTTACAAAATACCTATACTAAAACAATCCTTTACATACAAATACTAATACATCCAATACATAAGTACAATAACAGTTTTAAAAAAGTACAATTATTTAACACCTTGAGCGGCATAAACGGAGTTCTCCGTCCCATCAAATATAGTAACGCTCAACACTCAGGACGGAGATTAATCACAGCACCAAACTTTATTGATATCATAACCGATCGCATCGCTCCACAGGCTGGGAGCGCCTGTTGGGCAACATTAGATGTAATTTCCGGTTGGGATGTCATCCAAAATGTTCTCTCCCATGTTAGTGGATGAGATAACATCAAGGATTAAAAAAAACAAGCCCAAATTGATTAAATCAAGTAATTACTGTACCAGCTGCATTATTATTATTATTATTATCTGCGGGGGTCAGCTATAACTGCCTGTGTCAGTTTCAGCGCAGAAACCAACATTCTCTAAGGCGGAACTATTGGTGGTTGAGTTTGACGTTGAGTTTGACGTTGTTTAATACAATCAGATAGGACTTTTCTGCACCTTGCCATTAACTTATATGGTAAGATGGCCGCGGTCTGCATATGGAGAATTGCACAGCAGCTGGTAAAAAGAAAAGACACTTCAGTAGACTGGACTACTGTAACAGGGTTTTCACATATCTTCCTAAAACAAATAGATCAGAGAGCACTGCAGTTCAATCGGAACGCTGCTGGCAGGTTGACGGAGCCGCTGTCTGAGATGACTTGAGAGAAGAACCAGAGTTGGCAACACTGCATCACACACACACACACACACACACACACACACACACACACACACAGACAGTATGAGCGTGTGCGTGCGTGTGTGAGAGAGAGAGAGAGAGATCCTAATAGCCAGGCCTTAAAAATGCCCCGGCCTAGTCCGTGCACTGCAACAGCTTCTATTCCTGTGTGGCTGACATGAATCTGATGTAACCTTTAAGATTAAAGCAGGACCAGAATCTCCATAAAGCTTATATTGCATTGTGAATCATTTATCATGGAAGAGAGGCGGGGAGCGAGACGAAAGGCAGAGACCTCCTTCACTGCCCTCTTACACAGAGATTCAATCACAAATCCGATCACACCATGACACGCACGCACACGCACGCACGCACGGACGCACAAATAGGGGTTCCCGGTTGAAATGGGTTGAATGCATACGTTTGTGTGGCAAGGTCACTGAAAAAAAGGTGTATGGTTTTCAGAGCCAATAGAAACCGCTTTGCAGTGGTGTAAAGTAACTACCGGTAAGTACAATTATTTAACACCCTGAGCGACATAAACGGAGTTCTCCGTCCCATCAAATAGTAGCGCTCGACACTCAGGACGGAGATTAATCACAGAACCAAACTTTATTGATATCATAAACGATCGCATCGCTCCACAGGCTGGGAGCGCCTGTTGGGCAACATTCGATGTAATTTCCGGTTGGGATGTCATCCAAAATGTTCCCCCCCATTTTATCTGATGAGATAAAAATATATATTTGAAGACTTGTGAAAGGGGACATTGTGCATAATTAGTAGTTTTAGATATTACACATTTTGATACCAATACCTTTGTACTATTACTCAAGTAAATTTTGAATTCCGGACATTTCATTGTAAGAGAGTATTTCTATATTGCAGTATTGTAAGGATACTTTATACTTTTACATAACACTTCCAGTGTGCCGGAATCTTTCAAAAATAAAGGCGCTAGTGCCCACTGCCCAGCAGATGAGGCAGAGTTTACTCTGAAAAGCCCCGCCTTCCATTACCCCCCAAACTACCGTTACTACCTTGTGCTGTCACATCTGATCTCTCTCTAGAAGTGTTTTGTTTATATTCCAAACGAGATGCTTGGCTACGTCAGAAATGAGGACAGAACATTGCCGTTTTGATAAAAAGTAAAAAAAAGGAGACAGTATAGCCGGGCCGTAAACAAGGAAGTGAACGGCAGTGCGCTGCATGCACAAAACTATGTCTAGGAGCGCTGAAGAAGGCATGGCCAAGCAAAAACATTAATACAATTTAGATTTAGATTTTAGTGATCCCGTTTTATATCATTAAAAAAAAGTGCCATAACACTCTGTTTGACATGGTAGCATAGAGGCTCTATTGGCTGGTGGTGAAGACAGAGATCAAAATAAACACAGACAAGCATAATAAAAGGTTGTTGATACTACAACAATAACTCAAGGGCACAATTTATTGTTTTACAATAAACTGTTCAGTGGAAGCACTGAATCACCACATGGCCACTATGTGGCATGCTTGTGGCTTTTTCTTTTCACTGCTCTCATTTACTTTGGCTTCTTTTTCTCTCTTCTCCTCCACTCTGCTGCTTTTCGTGACCTGACCTCGGTCACCACTTACAGCACTAATGAAGAACCAGTGGGGTGTGGAGGAGACGCCAGATAGAGTCACAATTCACTGTTTCAGTCCCGAGGCCACTGCACTGTACATTCCTCTGCATCCTCCCAGTCAATTGTACTGTAGTAGCCTAAGAGAGAGTGATCTACTTCCATGATCCCCGCTATATAGGTGTGATTCCGGGCTGCATTTGGGCCGAGTGACTGCTAGCGCACATCATTGGCACTGCCCATGTACTTTACAGTCGTATATGTACGGCTCCTCACAGTGTCAGCCAGACATGATATATATGGAGGGTGAGAAGTGGACTCTGCATGCCCGGCGGGGGGGGGGGGGGGGGGGTACAACCCTACAAGTAATGTTAGTTTCTAGCAGTACATTTAGATTTTAGTTTTAGTCATAGTCTCTTGAATAGTCACATTTTAGTCACCTGGAATGTCTTAGTGTTAGTCTAGTTGTAGTCAACTAACTATCATAAGATTTTAGTCTACTAAATCTATAGTTGATTTAGTCGACTAAAATGAGTTTTGGCGGGCCTTGATGTCGTCGTAATGGCTGATTTTACACTTGCTGAACATAGCCGATCCACAAGCTCACAACGCGTCGCAAGTGTAAAATGACTTGTACTGGATCTCTCGTCCACTAGTCCCTTCCTAACATTTTGGTCTAGTTTTTATTTGTTGACGAAATTGTCAATATATTTAGTCTTAGTTTTAGTCATCATAGCTTCATTTAGTTTCCATTTAGTTTTCGTCAATGAAAAAAGGTAGTCGACAAACATTTTTCGTCATAGTATTAGTCGACGAAATCAACACTGGTTTCTAGCATCCCTATTCTGGACACGTCATAATAGGCAATATCTTGTGGGGGAAAAACAAGTCAACAAGATCCACAAGCTCACAAACAGCAGCTATCCAATGCAAGTATCCTAGTGCTTATTATACTGGATGCTGATCATTTGTGACACCCGTCCCTCCCTCAAAAGGTTAATAACGTCAAGCAGCATGCAGTGATGGAGAAAGAATAATAATGCTGAATCTGCAGTCTCACAGCATCAGAGCAAAGAGAGCTACAGCCACAAGGTGACATTTAAATCACTTTCTGTGTGACTGTCATCGTATTCTCTTTTTGTGATACATTTTTGCACTACATTAATTTAGATTAAAATAAATCGTGTCTGGTCCGACAGATAAGATGAGGTGATGAGAAAAAAAAAATGACAGACAGTCGAGTTGTCCTCGACTGTCTGCTCGACCCCTCCTCTCTCTCTCTCTCTCTCTCTCATTAGCAGGCAACAGTGCAGCACTATCTTTCTCTCTCTCTGTTTCTGACACAACAGCGCCCCTACTGGTACTCAGTCATATTGGTGCTCATAGTCACATAGGTAGGTTAACGTCACATAGGTGAACACGGACATTGCTGTTCCTTGGAGTGGTTGCACCACTCAAAAACATAAAAAAATGCTATGGTACAGTTACTACAGTAACAGTTACTACAGTAACTGTATAGATTTTTTTTTTAAAGATACATTGTATGTAGGCTGAGGACACTGTGGCTGGGGTTGGCGAGAGAAGAGTGGCTCACAAACCCGTGGGCGTAATAAAGCGGGTGTGCATGGCTCTGCTTTGGTGGGTTTGGTGTGTAACAATTTGGAGGGAGAGGGAGAGAGAAAGACTGTGAAATAAATATATTCATGTCCACTTGGCAGACTGAAATAGGCCAATTCCCATCAGGCATTGACAGAGAGACAATGCTTCATCATCTTAAAAGATCTTCTTCAAACAGCCACACTATAGTTTCACTGGAGACTTCATTAAAAAAGAAATTGGGACTTCTATACACGGTCATGGTTCCATGACGTGGCTTAAATACAGAGGGACAGGTAGTGCAGAAAACCACCTATTAACTCAGAAGTGGCTTGATACATTGTGTGGGGCATTTCGGTACATTTGCAACAGATCGGCACTTTGCCAGCCTGGATTGATGGGTTTCTTTCTATGGTGCTTGTCAACACAGTTGATATTCACGACGCAGCAAAAAGCTACAACCGCGGAGAGTTCGGAATGACCCCTTAGAGGTTGCTGCCACGTTTCTTTTCATTTGTATGAAACTGACCCAAGGACAAGCTAGGCGGGTGTCCATCGGCATTCTACTCCTACCACTATACAAAACTAGTCAGAGCACACTCTGCTCTAGTCAGCAGCACAATAGAATACGATGGGACCAAATCGACCCAAGGACAAGCTATAGGGTGTCCATCAGGCATTCTACTCCTACAACTATACAAGCAAAATAAATGAACTAACTTCACCGTCCTTGGTGAAAGATCATTGACCAACATTGTTTTGAAATAGTATGACAAACAATATCCAAAGACAAGATCACCGGTATCAGTCTTCTCCTTATCAAGACACAGTATGAGGAATACAGTGCTTGTTATGCACTATCCAGGTTACAGTAAGGTCTTATTCAGCATAATGCTATGCTGTTTGTATGCAGATTTAAGGAAGGAAGGAAGGAAGACAGGAAGGAAAACAAGGATGGACAGACGGAAGGACAGACAGACAGACAGACAGACAGACAGACAATTTGAGTCAAAGTACAACCTTGAAAGGGGCTGTCTGAAAAAGCTTTTACTTCCACCAGTAGTAGTGAATTATAAGTGTGTGTGTGTGTGTGTGTGTGTGTGTGTGTGTGTGTGTGTGTGTGTGTGTGTGTGCGTGTGTGTGCGCGTGCGTGCGCCGTGCTCGCTTACAGAATTCTGTAAGCCTTAGTTTAGTCTTTCTTAAGTGCTGACTTGCATCAAACATGAATAGTAATTTCTACTGTATATCTGTTTGTGTGGACTAGCTGTGATGCATTTCTATATCAACATCTCTCTTCCTGAATAGTAATTTCTACTGTATATCTGTTTGTGTGGAATAGCTGTGATGCATTTCTATATCAACATCTATCTTCCTCATAAATATCTGTAAGTGTTTCCATTGACAAGGGGTACATACATTAAGGATCACCCATTAAGTGAAGAAATGCGTGTGTGACAGTAATAGTAAGTAATAATCATCTGGTATATTCCTGTGGGATACTTTACACATTTACACATCAACGTCACCCACAGGGATCTAGAGATACAGTATACAGATTGAATAGTTGCTAATGTGTACCTTTTCATCAGCTAATTAATACATACAGGCAGCCAAATACATGTGGTGAAGAAGGCCCTTTTCTTGTATAAAGTGCATTCATGTGATGTGCATAATAATCACGTCCCTTCAAACATTCCTTAACATCAAATTAAACCAAAAATAAATAAGTGGTATACGTCCAGCATAGTTATTTTGAAAATGTTCAGTCCTCAAAATCAAGTCCTACAACTGTGCTGCCTATACAGTGTATACACAAATAAGGTTTTCACACAGCAGCTGCAGGATGAGTACTGTAGCTATACCGCTAGGAGGCGGCGGCCAGGGTGACTAGAGGTAAAGTATGACCTTTTCTGCTCGACGACATAGCAGACCTACACGCTCACATCCCGGCTTGTTGTGAGCGTGTAGACCGGCTGTACTTCCCTGTCAACGCCACAGATGATTTGACTGAGAAATGTTCCCAGATTGTCGGATTTGAAAACTGTAATCACTACAGTCCTTGAGAGACAATGATGCTTAACATAAGGCACTAGTTCAATGCAACATCGTCTTCGGAAGTAACTGGTAAATCAACAATACGTTAGAAGGCTTTAATCGACCACATAATGTCACCGCATCGAATCATCCACATCTGCATCGCAATGCATTTTAAAATCGATATATTTCCAGTGCATGTGTGTATAAAACAGGCATTTAATGACTTCAAATATGTTGCATTACTCCAGATGTACTACTCACTAATTAATCCAGCTTTACCCAAATGTTTTACTTCAATTTAATTCTAACGGGCACAGCGTTAACGGAAGAGGTCAATCAATGAAAATAGTTTGTAAAACAATATTGTCTCGGGCCGGAAATATAGCCGACTGACCTTGCGAGCTTTAGCTATAATTGAGACACCAGGGGAGGCTATGTGTTGTGTTGTGACTCTGAGTACTGTAACTCTGGCCCAGGGGAGGCTCTGTGATAGCAGAGAGAAAGCTAGCAGAGAGTAAAGGGCTCATGCTGCCTGTAGGTCACACAGAACCACCTCAGGGTCTGAAACATTTCACACTGGGTGACCTTTACTGCTCCAAAGCACACACGAATAACAAGTAGATAGATGGTAACTACTGTTGATCTGTCAAATAACACCAGTTTGCACCTACTATTGAGGCACACACACTGCTGTAAATGATAGAGTAAATGATACATTTGGTTACATTTTGTACACTTTTTGCGGATTTTGCGGCGTGTTGACGATTGCGACGGTTGGTAAAAGCAAAAGATAGAGAGCAGGGCGAGTCCAACAGGATGATTGAGTACAACGTTTAACTGTGGTTAACTTTTAATTGAAATACTTTTAGAACTACTGAAAGAATGGAAGTGAGGTTAAAGGGACCTCTTGTTCCCCTGTAACAAAACAACGGTGGAAAAGGTCCAAGAATTTTTTTTAATCCTGTAGATGGTGTTTGGTGGATATAGTGTCGTTTCTACCTTTGAAACTGGTCTCAGTAGAATGCAATGGATCGAGAGCTGGCAAGTATTTTCTAATTCTACCACATAAATGTCCAGCAGTATCTCACTGTAAGTATTGTTTTTATTAAAAAAATAAATAAATCATTACAAATCCCCGATCGCCCCACGCTCCCCAAGGTTCCAATTATCGTTGGAAGAAAAGACATTTCATCAGTTAGTTCGACATCTCATAACATATAGGCTGCTTGGCTGGTAGATTTAACAATACATACTTACACTTTAAGTATTGTTACATTATGTCCTGGCAAACTCCTCCTGACTAGCAACATGAGTTTAGGGTATAAACTTTATACCCTAAAAAACTCAAGAAGGGGAACACTTCATTTTTAATAGGGAATGAGTAGGGCAGCTAAATCAGGACCCCTGCTGTCCAATGACATATATCACAGTTAAATATCCTGTGACACTTCTGGGTTAGTTGTTGTTCTGGTGTCTGCGTGCGTGCGTGTGTGCATGCGTGTGGCTAAAACATTGTTTTTCCCAATCTAGTGACCTTTTCCTAAAGGGTACCTGGAAGTGTAGACATGTGCGTATGGAGATTTTATGTGCATGCGAGTTGTGTGCACTGCAAGAGTGTGTACACAACCGTGCAAATTCGCGACCTTATTCTTTCGGTCATGACCCACACTTCATGACCATAGGTGAGAGTAGGAACGAAGATTGCTCGGTAGACGGAGAGCTTTGCCTTCTGGCTCAACTCTCTTTTCGTCACAACAGTGCGGTACAGTGACTGCAATACCGCCCCTGCCGCTCCGATTCTCCGGCTGATCTCCTTCTCCGTCCTCCCCTCACTCGTGAACAAGACCCCGAGATACTTGAACTCCTTCACCTGGGGTAATGCCTCATTCCCTACCCTTCCCTACCCGGACTGCACAATCCACCGTGGGTGTGTACACAACCATGCAAATTCACATGTGTGTATGATTATGTGAGCTAGTTAATAACTGTTGTAGTGACGTACTGTATCACAGTGGTTAGACAGGCTTGGTACTGTAATACTGTAAACTGTAGACACACACACACACACACACACACACACACACACACACACACACACACACACACACACACACACACACACACACACACACACACACACACACACACACACACACACACACACACACACACACACACACACACTTTACTACAGTCCATCCTGCACAGTGCAGTGAGCGAACTCAACGTACGTACAGTATGTGCAGACTAGACTCACTAGAGAGTGCAAACGTGACTACAGGAAGCCCCACAAAGGTCCAATATGGTGAAAATGATTTTTTTTCTTTTAGTTTCTTTTATTTTCTTTCTGAAAAATGTGCTTCCTATTTTCGAAAAGGCCTGATGGAAAAACACCTCACAGAGCGTCAACTTGCCCACAAAATTGACTTTTTATTTTATTGTGTGCCAATACATTTGCATTTCGCTCAATAATAAAAATGTGTGTTGGAAATCTAAGGGCATTCAGTATGAAACATGACCAGTACCTGTTTCACATTTACATTTAAAAAAGAGTGGTCCCAGTACGATTTATGGTGCACCTAATAATTTCTAATAATAACAAACACATTATTTCTAATCACGCCGTATTATGTCTTATTAGTGTACCATAAATTGTGCTGACTGGGACCAAAAGATTTACTGTGGTGGGTAATGGGCAATGTTGGAGTATATTAGGTCCCAATATATTTATTGTTTTCTATGTAATATCTAATATATCGTAGGTAAATCATGAAATAACACTTTTCCATGGACAACTTCAAAGTATTACATTTGGGATTGGAATGATAGCATGTGTCTAATAGGATTTTGGTGGTGGAGCTACCCTTGTAGTTAGCCAATTATGCTATATATTTGGATTTGCGTGTGGGAGATGAACATGCATTGTGAATGAGTTATGATCACTCAGCGCAGTTGGAACGTGTGTGTGTGTGTGTGTGTGTGTGTGTGTGGGGGGGGGGGGGGGCTAAAACTCTTGGCACCCCCGCCCAAGGAACGCTGACGAAGACTAGTTTATAGGGTCTGGGATTCAAAGTGCAAGCAGGCATTTCAGACCGTTAACTTATTTTATGTAGCCTTCCTTCCAGTTCTTGCTGTTCCCAATGTTTCTGCCCCACTTAAAGTAGAGGTACTGTAAGATGCCAGTGGAGAAGCTGTTCTTTTTTCAAATATTTAACTTTATTTTCACAATGGATGTCGATGGGGTTCGGATAAGACTGAGACCTTGCCCAAATGTATAGCCTTACGTCATACATATACATGTACGTCACAAATGATTGACATTATGGACTGGCCAAAATAACTGGGAGATCCACATGGGTCCCCTCCTTTAGTTAGTCGTCCCCCCCCCCCCCCCTCAAGTGCTTTACAGTTTACATTGTAAACCACTTGTAAAGTTTACAGAGTTGAACGTAATCGAAGCAAGAAGCACTAAGCAACGGAGGGTGAGAGACATTTCAGTCTGCAGCAGCATCCCTACGGCTTTGTTTTATTTGTTTGGGTTATTGTTGATTTAGTTTAGTTAATTAAACATTTGTCCTTACTCTCCTTAATACACCTCTTAATCCATTTTTTGTTGCGGTTGAGGATGTTTTAAAATTCACCATCAAAGCAAGACTGCAAGTATCACCAACCAAGTACAATCTGTCAATCTGGTATCCCGACACCCACACTCCACTCTGTATAAACCATCATGATTCTGAACAACACCTAGAAGCCATCGCACACATAACAAATGGATGTAGTGCATGCAGAGTAAACTAGAATGCTATCTGGCCCTAAACAGAGAATACACAGTGGCAGAATACCTGAGCACTGTGACCGACCCAAAACAAAGAAAAATCTTAACTAGGTACAGACTCAGTGAGCACCGTCATAGGCAGACCTGTATCCCGAGAGAAGACAGACTATGCACCCACTGCACACTAAATGAAGTGGAAACCGAGCTACACTTCCTAACCATCTGTCCATTGTACCAAGACATCAGAGACACATACTTCCCACAGATTACAACCACACACGGAGATTTAGAAAACATGACCAATGACAAAAAACTCCCATATCTGCTGGGCGAAGTACAACAATGTGCAAACACAGCAGCAAGATTTGTGAGTTGCTGTGATAGGAGAAGGATATCAAATGGAACACAACCACCGTAAAGACTAATCATTGTGTATATGCCTGCACTATACCTGCATCGAGTGATCTTGAACATAGAAGTTGATCTATTGAAGAATCTGACAAAGTGCATAACTTTTGTTTTTGTTTTGATTGTATTGCTGTATTGTTGTACTGTTCTTTCTGCTTTGGCAATGTAAACGTATGTTTTCTCATGCCAATAAAGCCCTTTGAATTGAATTGAATTGCATGCAAAAACTTGTATATTGCTCACCATGACCGGATTGTTGACCTAGTGTCTGATGCAGTTTGAAAGTATGTGCCATCTAGTGCAGCAATGTATAAACATTCAAGAGTGTTACCAGATTGTTTTAGCTATGCATGCAATGTCTTTGCTAACATCCCCAATACACCTGTCGTTGTTGACACCAGTCACAAGGAGGTCCTGATTCTGGAGGTGGGCTGTGTCTTTGATTTGTACATGGACCAGGCATTCCAAGATAAATATTGTAAGTATCAACCATTACTTGGAAGTATAACAAACTTGGGGTATCGCTGTAGATTTGCCATACTGATATTCGGAAGCCTGGGCCATGTGCATAAACTGACCATGAGTGGTCTAAGAATAGCTGGAATGACAAAAAGCAAAGCCAAACAACTTGCCAAATACTGTTCTGTTTCGGCTGTTATAGGCAGTGCCATGTGTATCCTTAAGTGAACATGAACTGTCAACCCCGTTATATTTGTTTCCTTGTAAAATGTATTGTAATTTGTGGATTCAAATATAGAAATCGAAATGTGTGTGTGTGTGTGTGTGTGTGTGCGTGCGTGCGAGCGACAGACAGACAGACAGACAGACAATAAATAAAGCTCCTTTGAATTGAATTGAAATTGACGGAGACAGAGTGCGAGAGTGTGAGAGAGATGGCTAAAGGACACCTACCTGCGCCACGGCCACCTGTGTCTGCTGCTGTTGCTGCGTTAGTTGCTGCTGTAGCAGCTGTATCTGGTGGTGGATGGACAGGGGGGTGCTGGGAGGCACTACAACAACAGACGCAGGGAGCAGCATCCTAGGGGTAGCCAACAGCAGACAGGGCTCCTCTGGAACCTGGAAGCAGAGAGGAGAGACATAGGGTTAATGGGACATTTGACCGCTGGAAGACACTGCAGTCACTCAATGTTAATAGAGTCCTGATGTCACTCGCTCATCCCCTGGTTCACAGAAAAAATGCTTTGGTGTACTGCCCCTCCGTGTGGAGGGGAGGCTGCGTGGCGGTGGGACTTGTAGTCGAGGAAGGAAGTGAGACCACTTTTTCATGACAAATGTTGGTCATGAAGATGGCGCCATGACTACAATATCTAAAAACACATATTGCACACATAAAAAAACCACAGGAAAGTGTTTCTTGGGTCATCATTAAAAATCACACTTCTCCCCCCCCCCCCCCCCCCCCCCCTCTCCTCTCTCTCTCTCATTAGCAGGCAACAGTGCAGCACTAATACTATCTCTCTCTCTGGCACAACAGCGCCCCTACTGGTACTCATAGTCATTGGCTCATTAACGTCACATAGGTGAACAACACATAGGTGAACTGAACACGGACATTGCTGTTCCTTGGAGTGGTTGCACCACTCAAAAATAAGATCTGGTTGCAAAAGGGGTGAAGTGGCCCTATAAGGTAGGAGGAAAGGGGGAGGGAGGGGAGACCTTTGTTAATCCCCGTGGGTGAAATTCAGTTTCAGCTTCACACCGCCGATGTCTCTTCAGATGGTTATGCTGAACACATGCTCTCAGGGGAGCAGTTAGGCATTAAGTGTCTTAACTGGGGGAGGAGGGGGGGTGGAGGGGGAGGGGGGGAACCGGTGACCTTCTGATTATCAGGCAACCTCTCCAAGTGACAGCCACCCGAGGGAGAGCGAGAAAGAGTCAAGCAAGAGATAGAGAGAAAAAGAAAGAGCCCTCTCTCTCTCTCTCTTCTCATATCATGCACTTTACACATTTTGATTTTGAGATATCTTGTGTGAAATAAGGAATTCTGGCCTAAGGGCATAAAGGCACCACAATCAGTAGAATCCATCCTCCGAGGATCATGCAAGTGCCCAGAAAAATTCCAGTCAGTAGTCGGGCACACATACCCATGCTCTAAAAGACAATAATAAAAGCAACAATTGAAGAGAGATAGAGAAAGAAAGAGGGATTGAGGTGAAGAGGAGTGGTCCGTTGGGCAGGAGAGATTTGGAGGCACATTTACTAATTACCACCGGGGCCGTAAACATTCGTGACACCATAAATGTTCAATTTAGAGGGGTACTTACTTACTAAGACTGATGAGCACAGCTGCTTTAAATGCACTGTTGCTATTTAAAGCGCCTATAACAGCTTTTCTTAGTTTTTGATAACAACAAAATATGGGGCGGTTCTGTGGTATGCCGTCTAGAAAAAAACAACATTGGGCTGTTACTGTTGAAAACACTCTGTTGCTACTGGAACAGAGCATCAACCTTTTTAACAAAAATGTTATCACTTAATATACATCGCCTTTGAGCAGGGCATATGGATGCATTTTCAATCTCTCCTGTGGGAGTGGTCCAAAATCGGTGCATATTAAAAATACATAATGCATGAACACAATGTCGGCTATTTTCCAGCGACGCCACTTTTCTCTCGGCTCACAGCACAAAAGTACAGGACCTTAGTAAACATCGCCAGACACCATCTGTTTTGTTGGCGTTCAAAAGACAAATGAAATAGAAATAACCCCGATAATGTGGCCCCCGAGAGTCACGAGATAACGGATAAGGGTGGAGAGGTTATTAGGATTCAGATAAGTGAGAGAAAAGGTAAAGACAGTATAGGGAGGGAGAGGGAACGAACCGCGGCCCAGCGGGACAGCACCAATGTCACGTCCTCCTTGAGACAGCGTGATGTATGTCTCAATTCACAATGTGTCACACAGTGGGACTAGCGGAATTAATAAACCCATAATGGAAAAAAAGTTTCACATGGGGAGGAAAACCAAGGTTGAACCAACCAAAAGAAACATTTCTTCTTTGCTTTGCTTTGTATTCTTCCTCTCCCTTTGCGGAGAGAGTACACACCGGTACAATTCTGAGTGTTACACGTAATTCAACTAATTTCTATACTCGCACTCAGCAGACAGAGAGAGGGAGAGAGAGATATACTGTAGAGAGCATGTGCACGTGTGTGTACGTGAGCGAGATAGACAGAGAAATAGCAACAACTAGAAAAAGTGCCCCTCTGGGCACAGGTCTCCACCAGGCCAGGTCAGGTTGTGGCCTCCTGGTGGAGCTATAATAGGCCAATGTGAAAAGGGTGCCATTTGTTCTTACACCATTGATGGCAATTGGATGATTTGAGGCATTTTGTTCCAAAAATGTGTTTTGCAAAAATCCACCTGTTGGTGGCACTATAACAGGCCAATGTGAAAAGGGTTGGATATATTCCTCAGCCTAGTAGGAAAGTCTGTGAAAGATTTCACGTAAATTGCACTCTGTGTTCATGATTTGAGGCTTTTTGTTTCAAAAGGGCCAATCCTGCAAACTTTGAAAGCCAATTAGGTTAGCCAATTAGGATGGAATATGAAATATGGGACAGATCCATCTTGAACACATGATTATAGAGATAGTGTGTGACGATTTGCATGATTTTTGGACAGAATCTGGAGGAGTAATATCAAAAAAATTGTTTTTCAAAAGTCGGCATCCTGGTGGCGCCATTCTGGAAATTTTGGGGCAGAGGTTCATCGTTGGCATCCAGGGAGTGTGTGTGCGAAATTTGGCATCGACCGGGTTAACGGTGCCAGAGATTAGCTGTTCACAGACGGACGGACGGACGGACACACGGACGGACGGACGGACGGACGGACGGACAGAGTGCAAAACATACTCTCTCCCCATGCCTTCGGCCTGGTGGAGACAACAATGGCAAAACGAGATTAGTTAACCTAAGCCAGACCTTATCTGAGTTATTGTGCGACAGTGGAGGTTAAATTATGAATCTGTTCAAGGCTGATACTACGATTAACAAAATGTATGATTCTGGAGTTATCAATAATGTAGGGCGGCACAAAGCGTTGAATGGTGTGAAAAACTATCTGCTCCTGCAATAAGCTGGAGGAGTTGCTCTGTCATTAGCAATGCACCTTAGTCATTCCAAGAGTTCAGCATTCTCACAGTAACATTCTCAGAGTTCATGTATTCATTTTGTCAACTTACAGAGTGTACAAATGGAAGCAAATGGCCCTTACGAGTCCATTTGATTACATGTGTTGATTTCGTCGAATAAAACTAAGTCGAAAAATGTTCTACCTTTTTCCACTGAGGAAAACTAAATGGAAACGAAATAAAAACTAAGCAATGATGACTAAAACTAAGACTAAACCGTAACAAATAATCGTCAACAAAAAAAAACTAGACTAAAATGTTAGGAAGAGACAAGAGATCCAGTATAAGTCATTTTACATTGGTTGCATGCTGAAAATAGCCGATCTACAAGCTCACAACGCGTCGCAGCGCGACACGTGAGCTTGTAGATTGGCTATTTTCAGCAAGTGTAAAATCAGCCATTACAACTCCATCAAGGCCCGCGAAAAAACATTTTAGTAGACTAAATCACCTGTAGATTTAGTAGACCAAAATTCGTATGATATTTAGTCGACTAAAACTAGACTTAACACTAAAACATTCCCGGTGACTAAAATGTCACTAAAACTAAATAAAAACTATTCAAGAAACTAAAAGACTAAAACAAAAATCTAAATTTGCTTCTAAAAACAACACTGATTTGTATACTCCCGGAATAAAGCGTGCGATGAGCCACGCATTTGAGAAAAAGTTCTGTGGCAGCCACATTGACATGAAATAGTACGTACAATGATAGTTCATATAGTTGATAATGAAGATTCTGTTCAATCAGAACCTTTCCAGTGAACATGCACAGGAGCAGCACACTGACTCAGTTTGACCAAAATTGAGCACAACCTTAATTACTATCATTAGTATCATATCGCCTTCGTTTGATTACCCCCCCCCCCCCCTCTATTGCATCTCAATTGGCTTTGGCTGCCATGAAAAGGGTGTATTCATTCCAACCAGACAGCAGAAGTGCCAATTAGTGAAATCACCTCCTGGTACAGTTTTTGGCTGGAATGACAACCTGCATTGTAAAAAAGAAAAAGGGAGAAAAAAGCTCTTTCATGCAGAAAATGATTGGACCCAGGTGTTCTACAGGAGCCAAAACAATGACTCCGAGCTGGAACAGCACATTACTACACTTCATCCAACCGGCAAGGACTGGTCTGGACCTTCAATGTCCAGTACCAGAATGTGACATTATCTGCATTGGAGTGAATTATATTAACAATAACATTAATCCCAGTGCATGTTTTTTGCGAAAAAGTACCATGTGAGGCGGCATACGGCTCATTATAAAGTATCCCAGGCCAACATAAGTTAAGCCTAGATAAAAAAGAGTCTGCACACCTTTTTCTGATCCCAGAAAAAATCTTTACTTAACGTGGTAACGTTTCGGGTGGAAGCCGAGGAAGGGCTTCGGCCCTGAAACGTTTTTTTCCAAGGTAGAAAGCAAGGTAGACCATAAAACTGTAATTGCGAACGCAGTGAGCCACTTACTATGACAGCAAGGGCTGAATGTCTGTCTGTGTGTCTGTCCCGCTGTTACACCACCCGCCCACCACCAGAGGGCGCAGCTGTAGCACACACACACACACAGGGCGCAGCTGTAGCACACACACACACACACACACACACACACACACACACACACACAACCACACACACACGAGCTGCGTTCGCTTCACGTGTTTGCGCGTCTTACTTGTTACTTACAGCCGCTGGATCATTTACAGATCATTTACCGTTATTCTTGACGGTATATGATTATGCTTCTATGCCTTTTTCTTACACATTGTTGTTGCCAACATCTTATTTATCATTTGCTATTATTTGCTGCTCACATTCTAATTCATTTAGAAATAATGCATTAGAGAGAGAGAGCAATAAACAGAGTGAGAGAACAACAGCAAGGAAGGCAAAGAGCTAAAGAAGATATTGGAGATTAAAGGCATCACAAAGCATCTTGGTGCGGCGATGAAAGGTCAGTCAGTCAGTCAGTCAGTCAGTCTCCAAGAGAGACACAAACAGAAACCCCTCCTTCCCATCACTCCATGGCAGATGATGCCAGAAGACGACTCCGGGCTGTCAACCAGATGAGTCTGACGAAGGGAAAACTGTTGCAGCGTTGACAGTAGTGCACATTGCCAAGCTAAAGGGCTGGGCTGCCTGCAGAGTGAATAAGATTGAAGAGAAGTGGCGTGATGAAGGGCATATTGCTGCCTCTTAAGCACCGCAGAGTCTTGTAACTGTGGTCTCGAGGGACACTCACAGTCCCATAAACACATTATAGAGAGATAAATTCATGCTTTTCGGCGGGACCGGAAGGCCCACCCTATATCGGCGAATGTCAACGATTGACCGGCTGATTGACCGGCTGATTGACTGGCTGATTGACTGGCTGATTGACTGTTTGCCCAGTAAGCCTAACAATGAACTAGCCAATCACAGGTCAAATATCCCTCTAGGCTATAGGATGTAGTTTGCGGAGTACGAGCCTGTGGGCTCTGGCTCGTGAATGTGTAGGTCGGTTGCATGCCAAATCTGTAATAAACATATTGTATTACATTGCAGGTAACAGGTTATATTTTGTAAATTTTAATCTTATGAGGCCCGTTGGTCGGCAAATAAAACCTTGGTCTGAATAGAGATTTAACATCCTCAAACCGTCTATTTCAGTGAGTTTACTAAATCCATCCATGTACTGTACACATAATTCCAGAGATGTTCACTGCCTTTCTCATCAATTAAAGTAGAAACCAGATTCAAATATTTCAAATGAGCACCAACATGCAGGAAAACGGGCAATGGTAGTGGACGTTGGGTCGGGTTTGGGCAGAATTTGCCCAACTCTATCAAAGAATAAAAGTGAAACGACAGTCAGCACTATCTTCATAATAGATAAATACACAAACAGACGGCACAGAATTACTATTTTTATTATTACACAAAAAATGTAATATATATACTGTATATATATATATATAGAACTCTATCAAGCATGCATCCAAGCACCAACACAGCAAAGATGTATCAGAACACACGTGGATGTGGGCACGAGCACACGCGCGCGCACACACACACACACACACACACACACACACACACACACACACACACACACACACACACACACACACACAGATAAGTATATAGTAAACGGTACAAACCCACAGATAAGTATATAGTAAACGGTACAAACCCACAACAACGCACATCTGTCATCTGTTCATTTATTTTTCACTTCTTGGTGACAAAGAAGGAGGGAGGGATGGAGGGATGGATGGTGGGAGGGAGCAGAGGAACCAGGGACACGTTACAGATGAGAGAGAGAAGCTTGAGAGGCAGTTACTACTAGAGGGAAGAAAGAAACAGACCTCTAATGGATGGGAGGGAGGGTGAAAGAGAGGAGAGGTAGGTAAAGAGAGATAGATGAGACATGGGTGGAGGGACTCGTCTCTGCTCTCCTCCTCCTGAGGTGATTACACTAGCTTCTCCCTGCTATCTATCCTGTATATCTGACAGATGGTTCCCTCCCCCCCGACACACACACACACGCACGCACTAACACGCACTCACACTATACATACACTAGTAATAAAACAAGCAGAGGTTGAGACGACGTTTCTATCTCACTTGACAGCTGACAGCTCCAACAATCTGTGGCAGACAGACACCACATTAGATTTGCAACTTCATCAAGTGTTCTCTTTAGACAGGGACACATGAAAAGGCCCAGCTATGCCTCCTATCCACCATTCCCCTGGCCGGTTTACCCATTGATCAAATGCATTAGAAAGTAATGCACACTCCATAAATATCTTCCCCAGAAATAGCCAGTCTGCAACGCGAACAAGCCACAACGTGATGCGCTGTGAGCTTGGAGATCTACTATTTCCACACAATGTTGGCCCCCAGAATAGGAATGCTACAGTATGTAAAATACTTGTGCCCAATAGGGCATAGCAGTGGCGGCAATGTTATGGTTCCATTGTTCCAGACGCCATTCATTTTCCAAAAATCTATTATTTTAAGCCTAGAATAAAGCTAATTATATTTGTTGCTGTAGTGAGGAACCTCATAACTCCATTTTTGAGGTATCTTTGGCATAAATCAGTGCTATTGAACACCCTTTACGTCTGTGTGTTGTTTAAAAAATATTGAACCAATGGAAAGTAGTAAAAGAAACGCTTTGGAGAAAACCTCTTAACTCCATTGGACCCTCAAACTGTCTGCTAAAGCAACTAACTCAACCACCGCCTCCCCTCTCATGCAAGTAATTGACAATGTATAAACTCACAACACCAACTTTGATGGGGCAGTATTCATTTCCTGAAAAATGAACAATTTGGAGTTAAGAGGTTTCTTCCCGACTTCCCGAGGTTTCTTACGATATCTAACACGTCGTAGATGTTTCACTGAATCAAATGTTTTATGGCCATGAATCATCAGGATGCTGGATGGCTCCTGGAAATATTTTTGGAAATCTCTATGGGAAAAATTAATGTGGTCTGGAACGATGGAACAAGAAAATGGCCAACACTACTATGCCCTCTATACACTTTATTTAATGTATTTGTACAACAAATAGCAAACATACCGGTATCTAATCTAAAAGCTTAAAACGTCACATTGGGATCTTGCAGATCTGCTATCCTCACTATTTTCGCCAAAATAGGAATGCCAGATTACGGCCTAGTGGTCCGGGCACCTAGGCTGCTAATCCATTTTGACAGCGCATCACGATTTAGAATCCTGATCCCGATGACCTTTGCTGTCTCCATCTCTCTTCCTCTATTTCCTGTCAGCTTACTGTACAGTCAGTGTGCACTATCAAATAAAGGCAGAAAAAGCGGGCTGACAGTTTGAGAAGTCCTTTGTGGTGTACATTTTTGAACTTTGAATAAGTTAAAAAAGTTAAAAAAGCTAAAAAAAAAGACAGATCCCGCGGTTGCTGAACATAACATTTGACAGCTGGCTTTGTCATGTACAGTGTTAGGGTCCGGGAAGTGAAACTCAGATCATAATTATTTATGTTCTGAATTTATATCTGGCGCTCTCTCTTAGACCACGTACACGCCGTAAAAAGTAAATTTAACCAATTAAGACCTACAGTATGTACTAAAACAGCAGAAATATGATTCCAATATCCGTAATGCATGCACAGCTGCACACATATCGTTGTCTCTGCCGGGGTGGAAACCTCATATGTACTGTATGTCCAAAACTGGTAACTTTTCAGGATTCAAATGCAAAAGTAGCAAACGTAGCAGATCGACAAGCTGGCTGCGTGTCACTCCCCGTTCTCTCTCTCTCTCTCCCCGTTTCCTGTCAGTCTACCGTACTCTACCAAATAAAGGCATAAAAAGCCCCTTGTACAGTATAACGCTTTTAGTACCCAAAGACGCTTTACATGGGGGGCAAGAGGAGGCAACAAATACAAAGAAATCACACCCTGAGTGGTGCAACTCCCCTCTCCCCCCCTCCTCTCCTCTCCTCTCTCCCTCCCCCTCCTCTCTCTCTCTCTCTCTCTCATTAGCAGGAAACAGTGCAGCACTAATACTATCTCTGTCTCTCTCTCTCTGTTTCTGGCACAACAGCGCCCCTACTGGTACTCAAAGTCATTGGCTCATTAACGTCACATAGGTGAACACATAGGACACGGACATTGTTGTTGGAGTGGTTGCACCACTCAAAAAAACAGCTAAGGAATCAAATTATTAGAAACAGTGAAAGGAATTAGCTAGGGAAAGCAATATTGAAGAGGTGGGTTTTGAGGGCTGTTTTAAAGGTTTGGAGGGTGGGGGCATCTCTGAGCGTTTTGTGGATTGCATTAAAAAACTATGAATATTTCCACATAATCAGGGTGTTCGCAGTCACATTATGGGAGACACTATAAATATTTCCACATCAACCTCTTTACCCAGCTTGGTACACAACCGGGTTTTTGCAGTCACTGTAAAATTAACTACTGACCATCCCATGTAGAGGCAGTTCAGTCTATTACACTAGAGACAGAATTAAATTCACTGCCAGATTTATTTCTGGCTGGGTTTAGCCACTGCCAAGCTTTTTTGGTAGCCTGGACTGTTGATAATGAGAGAGCCATTCACCTGCGTGCTCGCAAAACATAAAATACTTGTAAATCCGTCCGTCTGTTCAGTAGTTTAATAGAGAGCCCAGTTTAAAATTGAATGTTGGTCGCGGCAAAAGTGGAATGATACAGGAAGAGAGATTTGGGCGTTTTCTAAAATTGGAAGTGGATGGTAGGCGATTTGTTTTGCTCGCTTCACTGGTAATCGAACGGTGGATCATATCATAGGTTAGCTAAGAGTGTAGTGTAAAAAACAAAAACTCAAAGCAGTGCATGTGGGCCTTTGCTAAGAAAGAAAACTCATCCAACGCCTCCTTGGCAGTGAATTCATTTAAAAGAGTGTTTCACATAACTGAATATCGTTGCTGTCGGGCAAAAAGAAAAACCTCTTATCTCCATATTTTACTCTTTTTTTCTTTCAATAAATGAAGGCCCCGCATAAATGAACACTTTTTTGCTGGGGAATTCTTCAAAATAATGGCGCTAGAGTGCCAGCAGATGAGGCAGATTTTATTAAGATTTTATTAAGCCCCGCCAATGTCCCATCTAAAGTCTCTCTAGAAGCGTTTATATTCCAAACTAGATGCTTCCTGAAGTCAGAAATGAAGACAGAACATGGCAGTGTGCATGCGCAAAACACGAGGAGATCGCCAAAAAAGATAAATAAAACTAGAAAAAGCCTCGGGACACAGGTCTCCACCAGGGCAGGTCAGGTTGTGGCCTCCCGGTGGCGCTATAATGTGAAAAGTGTGCCATATATTCTTATGCCTGTTGGTGGCGCTATAACAGGCCAATGTGAAAAAGGTGGGATATATTCCTCAGCCTAGTAGGAAAGTCAGTGAAAGATTTCACGTAAATTGCACACTTTGTTCATGATTTGAGGCTTTTTATTCAAAACTGGACAATCCTGCCAACTTTGAAAGCCACGTTAGCCAATTAGGATGGAATATGATCCGGCTTGAACACATGACTATAGAGATCATGTAACGATTTGTGGGATTTTGGGACAGAATCTGGAGGCCCCCTGGTGGCGCTATAACAGGCCGTTCTGGAAGGTTTGGGGCAGAGGTTCATCGTTGGCATCCAGGGAGTGTGTGTGCGAGATTAGCTGGTAACAGACGGACGGACACACGGATGGACACACACACGGACGGAGTCGGAGTGCAAAACACTCTCTCCCCATGCCTTCGGCCTGGTGGAGACAAAATGGTTTGATAACAATCAAAGATATCTAAAAACACCTATACACTTCCAAGGCACCCTGTGCTTTTCATTCTAAAGTCGTGTATACATAATTTTGCATAGTTAATCATACTAGCGTGTCACACAAAAGTATGAAAAGGAGCACATTCACAAGCTGGAAATGCGGCACAAAATGACACGTTTTGACCTCGTCAATCTGCTACTTTAGCTATTTTTGAATTTGAATGCTGAAAAGTAACTGTTTTCCACCCTCCAGAGACGATAAATTATGCACATTTTACCGTTTTACATAATGGTGCATCCTTTGTGTGTGAGTAGCTGCGTGCATGCGCGTATCCAGCATGCATGTGTGACGTGCGTGCATGCCTTGTCGGCAAGAAATGCAGGAGGAGAGTGGTTAATGTTCTGCTTACAGTATGTGGGGGTGTGTTGGATTCTGATCAGACAAGCGCCTAGCTAGGCGTGCTTCATACCAGCTGGTTGTGTGTTTACTGTTTTCACTAAGCCGCCCTGAGGGTAGAAGTGATGGACTATTGAGTTGAGCCTGGAAGGGGTGAATTAAGCTTTCTATTCCATCTCCAAACCTGGCTGCATGGGCACAAGGCTGCACACTCGTTAAAATTGAACAATATAATTGCCACCTTCCTGAAGGATATATAATCAGGTGATGTGGTAAGAATTAAAAATAGAAATCAAACTAATCATCTTGCAAACTCTTTTCCCTCACACACACAAATGGGTCAAAGAGTGAATGACAGTCGGCACACTCTCTCTCTGAATCTCTCTGGGTTGCTGTCTAGACTGCAGAGTTGACAAGCCAGCTACAATCATTACTCTCATCAAATGTTTCCACAAACTGCACCAAGCCAGCGCGGTCTGGGAACAGACCGGATCAAACGAGACCGCTGACAGTCCAGGCTTGGACTCCTGGGTCTGATCAAACGTCTGGTCAAGACTGAGGTAAGCTTTAGCCTGCTGAGTCCGACACTAAGCCCTGCTAATGAATGTCTCTCTGTCTGTGGTCGTTTCCAGCGAGCAGCCTTCAGACGCTACCCGGGGACATCCTGTTCCTACGGCTGACCTCAATCTCCCTGCACGGTAACACCCTCAGTGTTCAGTTCACTCTGTGAGAGACTGTGATGTGGAGAAGAGACAGGCCTGGGCCTGGGCCGTGGCCGTGGCTCAGTGGTCCAGGCACCTTGGCTGGTAATCCAGTCTGGCAGTGTGCCGCGGGTTCTGGGCCTGGGCCGTGGCTCAGTGGTCCAGTAATCCAGTCTGGCAGTGTGCCGCGGGTTCGACTCCCGATCCCGACGGCCTTCACTGCATGCCTTCCCCCAAGTTGCCCCCAACTCTATCCCCATTCCCTGTCAGCCTACTGTCTGTCCCTCCATAAAACAACTCTATCCCCATTCCCTGTCAGCCTACTGTCTGTACTCTATCCCCATTCCCTGTCAGCCTACTGTCTGTACTCTGTCCCTCCATAAAACATATCCCCATTCCCTGTCAGCCTACTGTCTGTACTCTATCCCCATTCCCTGTCAGCCTACTGTCTGTACTCTGTCCCTCCATAAAACAACTCTATCCCCATTCCCTGTCAGCCTACTGTCTGTACTCTATCCCCATTCCCTGTCAGCCTACTGTCTGTACTCTGTCCCTCCATAAAACAACTCTATCCCCATTCCCTGTCAGCCTACTGTCTGTACTCTATCCCCATTCCCTGTCAGCCTACTGTCTGTACTCTGTCCCTCCATAAAACAACTCTATCCCCATTCCCTGTCAGCCTACTGTCTGTACTCTGTCCCTCCATAAAACAACTCTATCCCCATTCCCTGTCAGCCTACTGTCTGTCCCTCCATAAAAAACAACTCTATCCCCATTCCCTGTCAGCCTACTGTCTGTCCCTCCATAAAAAACAACTCTATCCCCATTCCCTGTCAGCCTACTGTCTGTCCCTCCATAAAAAACAACTCTATCCCCATTCCCTGTCAGCCTACTGTCTGTCCCTCCATAAAAACAACTCTATCCCCATTCCCTGTCAGCCTACTGTCTGTCCCTCCATAAAAAAAGGCGAAAGCCACAAAAGAAAGGAAAAAAAAGAAAGAAGAAGTGACAGACAGTGAAACTAGAAAAGGTGCTCGTCGGTAGCCTGATTATCAGACTGTACTCACTGTAGCTTTCTTGAAGCTTCAGTCTGACATTGTCTCCTGTCTGAGCGATTTCAAGGGGGAGGGGATTAGAATTTCCCTCAACCAATAGTCATTGGTGTTGTTTTTCCCTCCTTCCTCATGTGATGGCGCTGAAAACGGGTCTCGGCGCTGATTGGTTGTTCGTTAGACCCACCCCCACCACCGATTCTCATTGGATAATACATTTTTGTACCGAAGAAATTATAGGTTCACAGTGCAACACCAGACCAAGAGATGCAGTCCACTCAGAGAGTGGACTGCACTGCGGGGTCTTTGGGCTGGATCCAGGCTAGCTCGTCGGGGCAACATGAAGGTCTCCGTCAGGTCAGGAAGGTTATTGTCCGGGGAAGCAATGTTTGGAAGTCGCCAATCAGGATGGAATAGGAAAAATCTGATCACTTGACTATAGTAGAGATCGAATGTGTACAGATTGTTTGGACAATTTTTTAAGGACCAATATAAAAAGGATATTTTGCAAAATTCTGCCTCCTGGTGGCGCTATAATAGGACCGTGATAAATGGGTGGCATTTGTTTCTCAATGTAGTGCAAATGTGTGTTTCACCACAATTGGACGATGCGTTCATGATTTGCACAATTTTTGTTCAAAACGGGCCACTGGAATATGAAAAATCAGAAAGATCCGTCTCGTTTACACGACTATGGAGATCATTCACGTGTAACGTTTTGTGTGGAATTTGGATACAATCTGAAGTATCTTCTTCCGACAGGCCCGTCTGCCCGTCTGCCCGTCTGTAGTTAATCTTGCAAACCACTGTAGCGATAAGTGCCCAATCTCTTGCGCACACAGCCAGTAGACCAGAGAAGTATACACACTGATGAGAATAGAAAGGAATAGAAAGTAAAGAAGCCAGAGAAATACTGTTTTAACAGAGAGAGACAGAGATATGAAGAGAAAGAGAGAGAATGAACAGATACTGTATGTCTATAATAATGATTAAAAAATGAGTAGATGAGTCAGAGAAAATGAGACAGAGCGAATATGAGGGCCAATAGAGTCAGGCCCTGTATGCTGCCGATACCATCTTGGCCTCCAGCCTTGTGAGACTGCGGTCTGAGCATATTGGTAACAACTTCACACATCTGCACGCACGCACGCACGCACAGGCCAAGACAAAAGGTCCATCGCAGCTAGAAAAACCTTGAATATTATCCACAGTAGGAATTACTGAGCCAAGCAATATGAGTCACATCACTTAGCTTCAAGTCGAGCCATTGCATTTTTATGATGGCTTTTCTGGAGAGGAGAAAAGTGTGTGTGTGAGTATGTGTGTGTGTCTGTGTGTGTGTGTGCCCATCGTGCATTGGTGGTACAGAGATCACAATTCTCCTGCCAGCATCAGATGCCAACAACAACTTCGACTTAAGCTATAGCGATGGCTGACTACACACACTACGCTCAACTTTGTCACCTGTTGGTACTCTAAACAGACAGACATAGGGACAGACAGACACACACACACACACACACACACACACATTGCTGTTCCTCGGCGTGGCTGCACCACTCAATAATGAAACACACACACACACACACACCTTTGCAGTTTGTGAATGAAGCAGCATAACTCGTAAATTGGTATGCGGGGAGGCAAAATGTGAGTGGCATCATCCCGGCATGGACTGCATGCCAAACTGCGGCTTTGGCCTCAATGGAAATAGCTCAGAGTTCAGCTGAAAACTTAGTATTATCTAACTGTGTCAATGTATTATCAGCTATAGCTACTACAGTAGCTTAGTTTAACTTTAACCTACAGTATACGTACAGACCCTTTTTAGGCTTCTGGATTTCAGACAGGCCTACTCACTAGTTAGTTAGTTACTTCATTGATATAATATAAACTAGGGATGTCCCGATCACTTTTATTTTTTGCTCCCTCAGATTTTGAGTATCTGCCGATACCGATTCTTCCCAATCCGATATTTATATTTTATAGAGCACGTTTATGCCATATCACAATAGTACAATATCCCAAATCACAGACGATATCCAGTCTAATATCATGATATGGATATAATATTGATACTAGGGATGGGAAGTCCCGATCACGTTTTTTGGCTCCCGATGCGATTCCGATCATTTGAAAATGACTTGATCACCGATCACCAAATCCGATCGGGACAACCCTAGTATAAAACATTGGGTCAAAACAATAATCGAAAAGGTACAATATCCCTAAAAATCCCTTTACAACAGGAGCTTTCTATTGTTCCAAAAGTGACAGGCAGGCATGTGAGCATACGCAAAGTTCCTCTTAGTGCACACAAAGAGTGAGCTCAAATTGATACACTTAGAGGACACACCAGTATGTGCTGTTCGTTGTGTATAGTATACCAGTCTCACAATGACAAACACGCTGCTCGGGTGGTATGCGACTCCATCTTCAAGCCAAACCAAGCCAAGCCTCACACCCATACAAGATAGCTGATGAGAAAGCAGCCTCAAAACCCTTACGTTTTACACAGGTAGTATAGTACCATAAAGGTATGGTATCGTACAGTATCATACAGGTAGTTGGTGGACAGGAATATAATCACTTTGTTTAAGTGCTCCTTTACCACAAGAGACAGGAGGGGTGTTCTTTCTCGTATATGTCTGTGTGATTTTATTCAATTTTGTTTGAGGCTGTCTTTACTGTGATGTTACTCTATTATTCTATGTGGTTAGTCACTTTTAAGGTCTCTTTTACTGGGAATCGCCCAGTAAAAAAATGTGTCCTGGCGATTCAGGTCTGGTGACGCTGCCTACGGGTGCCGTCGATCGCAGCAGCTGATTGGCCATCCGCCCTGTCACTCGACAGCGTCAAACAACAAACATGGCTGCCCCCACTGCAGTGACTCGCGACCGTATCAATCTGGCTATTAAATCGACCTATGATAAATAGTTTCTTTACAGAAACGACAGGTTTTATAAACATCATCATCCGACATATTTTACCACTTTTGTTTACATGCTAGTAGCGCTCGTTGGCTGTTTGTTTGGTTAGCAAACGGGTTAGCCATAGCCACATGATTGACAACAACGTCATCTGCTTTCCTACTATTCTGATTGGTTGGCACTAGTATGAACCAATCGCCGAAGACTGCCGCTTGGACAACGCCCCTCCCAGAAACTGCTGTGGTGGGGGAGGGCTTTCAGTCTGAATAATGAAGTGAAACGAAATGAAAATTCAGACTGAGTGTCAGGCTATCTCAAAGAAGGATGACAAGCAGATTTTATATATAGACAAAGATAGGGAGAAAGACTGGGACAAAGACTATGAGACACAGAAAGAAGAGCCATTGAGTGAGATGCGGGTAGACAGGAGTTAAGTGTTCTCAGACAGTGATGGCTTGGTTGGATTTCTGTCAACTTGGCCATCCCTGGCACTACATGAGGTGCATAAGAAGAGCACACAATGCAGCAAACCGAAATGTTCACTCACATTTATGACAATTCCAAAAAGACTCCCCATTGATGATACAATGTGTCTGATAACCTCAATATACAACCACCACAGGCATGTTAATTTTTGACCACTCCTTCACAGAGAGAGAGAGAGAGAGAGAGAGAGAGAGAGAGAGAAGCATTCAAAGCACATTTATGCAGTCTCTGTTCTTGAGTGACAATTACAGACATCAGTGAAGATTTAAATTGCATTCTGACTTGCAATTCACAATGGTAAATGGTAAAATGGTAAATGGTGCATTTATATAGCGCCTTTATCCAAGGCGCTTTACATAGATTGTGCATTACGTTCACCCATTCACACACAGATGTCGGAGGAAACCATGCAAGGTACCAACCTGCACATCAGGCGCAATTAGGGCCCATACTGTACATGATAACCATGTGGGGATATTTGCTTGAATGAAGAAAGCGTCAAGCTTAATTTTAGAAAAAGGATATCATAAAGTGTTTTTAGAACAATATTGCTTGCTAAGTAAGATTTTCGCTAGTCAATATTTCAAAGATTCTTCCACCTCAATTCATTTTGCAGTCCTCTACTACAGGGGTTCTCAACCCGTGGGTCGCGACCCCTCGGGGGTCGCCAAATTATTTTGGGGGTCCCCAAATGATTCTCTGTGTGAAGAGGGCAAACTGACTGACTTTGGTTAGTAGGCTAATCAATTGTCAGGTGTGGGGTTGCCATGGCAATCAATTGGCTGAGGCAGAGGCTGTAAATTGCACAGGTGGCAGAGCCTGACCAGAGCCTTTTGTGGTGGTTCTGGAGAACCGTGGGTCCGACAGACACCGGGCACTGCAATCCCTGCAGTGGTGTGGAACGCGTGCATTACCACGCACGCACGCACGCACGCACGCAGAACGCACGTCAGTTTGTATTGGTGGTGGGGAGGGGGGCGAGGCGGGGGTTGCGAGACATGGCCAAAGCATTTCCGGGGGTCCCCAGCCAAAAACTTTGAGAACCCTTGCTCTACTGTAGTGATCCACCCACCCCCCATAAGAGAATAGTTTATAATAGCAATAGTGATTCTCAACCTGTGAAATTTCAAGGACCCCCAGTTTGACATGCATTAGTCTACAGACCCCCCATTTAATGGCATTTCTATATCTGGGACCCCCAATTTATATTGTAAAATCAATGTTAATTTAACTCAGAGAGTGTACAAAATGGGTCCATTTGTTTCCATTTGTACACTCTCTGAGTTACACACCCATACGGGTCCATTTGGTTCCTAACAATGATTCAGCTGGGGACCCCCTGGAACTCCCTCAAGGACACCTAGGGGTCCCCGGTCCCCACTTTGGGAACCACTGCTCTACTGCAATGCTATTCATCTATAGAGCGTCGAGAGACCCGAAAAATTATTCCCCGTTCATTTTTCCTCAGACTTTAAAAAAAAGTATTTATTTAAAGACGTTTACGCCGCGGACAAAGCCAACTCTTGTCGTGACAAATCACGACAATAAACTCAATGTTTTGGGCCGAACAAATAATTAGAAAGAAGTTTACAACACTTTTTTGTCGTTTTTCTTCTTGTGTTGCGTTTGTTGTCATGATTTGTCACGACTCGAGTTGGCTTCGTATACGACGCTTAAAAAAGGTCTTTAAATAAATACTCTAGTCTATGGGGGGGGGGGAAACGCATTGGGAATTATTTCCTGGGCCTGGCGTCATCATGAAAGGGGGGGGGGCGGGACTGCGACGCTCTATAGCACAAGTCCTTCAGAGTCCTGAGTTGACCCCGTTGACACCACCCCCGGGGCAGCAGGAGAAGCGCTGTCAGTCTAACAGGGGCTGACAGGCCCAGAATGGACATTAACACTCACAGTCTGCTCTCCTTTCATATGAGCTTCCACCACAAAACCTGCAGCCAATGGAATCCCTCCGCTAACCGATCCACACAATTGTGTGAAACGAATGCATAACATACATGCATAACGCACGCACGCTCACACATCCCTGTGACTTCCCATCAAGCTGTGAAGTCATGGGCGCACACACGCACACACACACACACACACACACACACACACACACACACACACACACACACACACACACACACACACACACCCTCCTGAGCTGGCTAGTGCACTGACCTGAGAATGGAGGTCATTTCTGAGAAAAGGTTGTTTCAGTGATTTCACGGAGTGTTGCTTTCAATCAGGAGCCCCATTGAAAGGCCCCATAACCCTAATGTTAATCCATTTTGTGCGGGAACCCCTTTTGGTGTTTTAAACATTATGTTATAATTTAGCTATTGAAAAATAGCAGATCTACAAGCTCATAGCGCGCCACCGAGTGGCGCGCTACGAGCTTTTTGCAGGTCTGCTATTTTTGAAAAATCGTGAAAATATTTATTTATTTCAGAAAACTGGAGAATTTAGAAGATTTTCTGTACATTTTTAAGTCAGGCCAAAATTGGTTAATGGGGCCGTAGCATTGTAAAGCAGCCCATTTCCTTAAAACTATGGACCCTCTGGTGATGCGGCTCTGCCCTCTGAAAGGAGCACTAAAACCCTGGGTCTGATTTAGCTCAAAATTCACCGTTCTAGACCAGTGGTTCTCAAAGTGGGTGGTTCCAAGGGGTCACGAGCTGAAGTAGTTCATATAGAATATTATAGCAGCATATTATATCGCCCATTTGAAAATCTTTGAAATTTTGAAACGACACATTATCTTGTATCGGGTTCCCTGGGCACAACATATTTGTAGATGGGGGTCTGAGTGTAGCTAAATACGCGTGCATTTGTCCTTGAACAAAAGTCATGAAAAGTGTTTGAGAAGCATTGTTTCCAGTTCAAGAACAGATCTTCACAGCAGCAGTGAAGAGGGTAGCTAAAGGCACAAAACAGACAGCTGTCGGGAGGAAACCACCTAACTCCATTTTGAGGTTTTAGATTCTTAATGAGCGGTGCAACGACTCCCTTACGTAGCTTTGTTTTTTGGGTGGGTGGATGGGTGGCTGGGTGCATCTGAACACGAAAACAGCATGGTTGTTTTTCACCACCTGTGCGCAACCTAACACACACACACAAACACACGCACATATTAACTGTATATTTGGGTGTGCCAGTACAGTACAGTGACAGTACAGTGGCAGTACAGTACAGTACAGGGTACAGTAGAGGGACCCCTACACGGTAACATTTCTGTTAGTTTTCTTTTTCATTTCCTGAAAAGATTATGTCAAAAATTTCCTGGAAAATGAACATTTTAGAGTTAGGTGGTTTCTTCCCCGACATATATCCACCTTGATCTACACAGTTTCTGAAAAGATTTACAAAAACAGGAGCCATCCGCAGTGAACATTCCCGATGATGCTACGGTATGTTTAGTGATCAAAGACAATACATACAAATACAAAGAAACCTTCATGAAAGTCGCAATGTGTGCCCATGATGGATGAGCAGAGTAGGTGAAACCAAGGTAACTATTTCTTGAGTGCAAGGAATTAACAAAAATATGTCACCATAATAAAACAGCTTACAGAGAGAGCTGTCAACACATGAAAAAGCCTTTTCCGAGGCAGGCAGAAGAGCCTCCCATCTGTCCATAAGCACCACTCTTCCGTCCTATATAGTGCAGTGATGGAAAGCAACAGAGAATATGAAAAGATACAGAACCCATTCAGCCCGGGAATCCCAAGGTCTTTAAAAATGCAATCTCGGTGTGCATTCAATCTCTTCCCCACATATCTATCAATGTCGTACTGTTCAATATCAACTCCTCCATATCTTCTCCTCGCTCACTGTAACCATATCAAAAAATCCCTAGGGAAATAACATTTCTCCATTCCAGCTAATGGCAGCAATATACCGTGAGCCCCACAGGAAGATATAAAGATTAGACCCCAACACATTTCTCTGGTTATGCTGTAGATCGGCTCAGATCAGGAGCCTGTAGTCAGCCAAGCCTACTGTAGCTGTATGTATTGTATCAGATCTCTTGCTCCCCTGGGCCCTGATGCATCACTGATTAACACACAGAGGAATTGGCTGACTATGAAATGTTCATAAAAATTCAGCTGCCAAGTGCCAACCTGACGCTGAAAGACTTTCCTTTTTTTTTATAGAAAAAAAAGAAGAAGAAAGTCAGTGAGCCAGAGAGAGAAACCTGGTCAACAGGCTGAGAGTGACAGAATGACAGGTTTGCTCATTCCACACACAAGCACACATCGAGCGCTGATTAGATGTCCGTTTGAAAGCTCCATTTCCTACAGTAAATACAGTCACCGACAGGGAGCGAGACCTTTAATAGAGTATATATATTAATAGAGACGGCACCGGAGGATGCCGTGTCTATTAATATGAACGTGCTGCCGTTCCGACTATCATTGCACGCGTTCACGTATGAAAAAAGCGTTCACGTGTCATCATGAACGTGCGCAATGACATTCAACGGACCAGCGCGTTCATGTGTTTGGGCCAGCGCTGCAATACCAAATACAGCCACTATGTCCATTTCGCCTCAGGGTTTCCTTCTGGGTGCCGTCTCTATTAATATATGCTCTAAGAGCGAGACGCACCGATTTACATCAAAGGAAGCTTCACCCCTCTGTGTACACCCAAATAAACACGCACACACCCACACACACGGCTCCAGACTAACTTTTTCACAGGTAGCACTGGTGCCACCTACCTTTTCAGTTGGTAGCGCCACCACAAATTAGGGAGCACCATCTTTTTCTTTGTATAGCGTGGTATTAATACATGACCTTTTCACCAAGGCTAGCAAAGGTTTTCTTGGCTGAAGCATAAACGCCTTAACCCATTCTGACCGGGCACCCATTTTGGTGTTGGCATCATGTCATGCTTTAGCTATTGAAAAATAGCAGATCTACAAGCTCATATCGCGCCACCGAGTGGCGCGATACGAGCTTGTAGGTCTGCTATTTTTGAAAAATCGAAGACACTTTTAGAATCTGATCTCAGGTCAGAATGGGTTAATAATGAAACTGTCAGGATGTAATAGACATTTTTAGAATCTGATCTCAGGTCAGAATGGGTTAAATTAAGCACATAGCATGGAATATTTTATCACACAGACAGACAGACAGACAGACAGACAGACAGACAGACAGACAGACAGACAGACAGACAGACAGACAGACAGACAGACAGACAGACAGACAGACAGACAGACAGACAGACAGACAGACAGACAGACAGACAGACAGGCAGACAGACAGACAGACAGACAGACAGACAGACAGACAGACTATTTAGAATTAGAATATTTTATCACACAGACAGACAGACAGACAGACAGACAGACAGACAGACAGGCAGACAGACAGACAGACAGACAGACAGACAGACAGTTCACCTGGTCGTCTGTGTGGTTGTGGTCGGCGGTCTTGGCCGTGGCGTCCAGGTCCGTCACGCCTCGGTTCAGGAGGTTCAACTCGTCCACCGTGCTGTCGGCCACCGGTAACGGAATGGCCTCCTCCTCCTCCTCCGCGTCGATGTCCGTCTCCTCGGCAACGGTCGCGGCGGACGTTTCCGCGCCCGTCAGCTCTCGCGCTAGGCCGGACAAAGCACACATACACGGGGGGAGATGAGCACGCATGCCTGCAGACACACACACCACACCACACCACGCCAGGACACACGCGCACGTATGCATGAGTATGTAACACACACGCACGCATGGTGGGGAACACACAAAGAGAAAGGTATGGGCCGGTGAGAAGAAAGGATATGTGCATACAGTAGGTTGCATATACTCAGAGACACACGTGTAAACTGTGGCAAACGTATTTCACGTACTAATTCACATAGTATATGTGCATTTACTGTATTGTTAGTTATCAGGAGGAGAGACATTGTGAGCTTGTAGATCAGCTACAGTATCAATAAGTATAAGTCAGGTGCCGTAGGAGGTCAGAGTGCATGTCAGCCAACATGTGGCTGGCAGAGAAGTGGTAACAACTAGCATAAATGGGTACAGGCTTTATTGGTCCTGTCATTAGACCGACAACCTATCTCAAACCCTAACCTCACCCTAGCTCTGGTCCATAGCTCTAATGTGTTTCATTTAGAGCTATGTTACTCTCAACTTCCGCCGCTCGCATAAATGCAGACCAGCCTCTACTCTTTAGCGTAAATAAAAAGAACGTTTTTGCTACTGACCAAAACAAAGGCGAGGTGTGTCATTAGAAAGCCTACTTTCCTTAGTGGACGCACTCTGAGCTCCCCACCACACGTATAAACTGTACTTTTTGGCCAAAAGGGGATTTTGTTTCCACCGGGAAAAAAATACTTTTAGTTACTCTGCTGCGCCTTCTACCGATATTGCCCAGAGAACTGCCTCATAGAGAATATTTTTCCTCAGGTGAAAATAAATCCCTTTCTGGCCAAAAAGTACAGTTTATACATGTGGTGGGGGGCTCAGAGTGCTTCCACTAAGGAAAGTAGGCTTTCTAATGACAGCCTTTGTTTTGGTGAGTAGCAAAAACGTTATTTTTATTTACGCTAAAGAGTAGAGGCTGGTCTGCATTCATGCGAGCGGCAGAAGTTGAGAGTAACATAGCTCTAAATTAAACGCATTAGAGCTATGGACAAGAGCTAACTTAACCCTAACCCACATAAGCACGGAGCAGCGCATGTTCGACCGCATGTCGGTCCGTTGGTGTGTCTATGTCTGCGTGTTCAACCAGCATAAATACACACAGTGGTTCTCAAACATGTTCACATGAAGGGACCAGCAAACTGGTACTGAATATGGCCGTGTATGGGGGGCTGTGGACCCCCATATGAATACTTTGTGCCAGAAACCCATTAACCCACATTAGATGTTATTCTATCTATGATTTGAAGGTTATTCTTATACATTATGTCATCGGGCTAACTTCTTGCCAGTGAAATACTGAAATTAAGCAGTTCTTCATTTTTCTGGGGACCCCATGGAACCCCCTCAAGGACCCCCGGGGGTCCCTGGAGCTCACTTTGAGAACCACTGAAAAATGTATCAAAACAGTTCAACTAAAAACTATAACAAAACAAGTATAACAAGTATAGTATGCGCACGCACGCACACGCACAGTCGCACACAACCACCACCGCAAACACCCTGCTACATCAATGGGGATACAGTAGATGTGCACTAATTGCTATACGTAGTATACGGTATACGCACACACACATCATGTGGTTATGAGATGTCAAACCATGCAGTGTTCCCACGCGTTTACCGATGTTATCCTCCACTCAGATCCATAAATACACTCTGCTGAGTTAAATTAACGACTGCCACACACACACACACACACACACACACACACACACACACACACACACACACACACACACACACACACACACACACACACACACACACACACACACACACACACACACACACACACACTTCCATAACTAATTCATAGCTAACAAATTCAATCTGAAACATTCATTTAAAGTGACCAATAGAGGAGGTCTCGGCAAACTTCACATTACAATTTTATGACTAACATTTATATTCCTGCCTAATGACTAATAGAATATTCAGATAGCTACGGTATGGATAAAGGGTTGAAAACAGAGGGGTGGCATAATGCAAACGGACCATCTTTGACAGAGGTAATGTTCATCTCATTTTAAGTCTCATGAGCTACCTCGAGGATATACATTTTTGGATGGCACAAAACTTTCATTCAGGAAATAAAAGCCAGTCTTGGCACAATGTCCATCCTTGTCAAACACCATGAGGAACATGGTGTAGTTGGACCAGTTGTGCACAGTACATGCACAGTCACTTCCGCAGCTGTCACTGCCCTTGTTTTTCAGCCTTTTGTCTAAGTCACTGCAATAACTACAGTATCTCACTATACAAATGTTGTGTGCTATTAAAAAAGATTGGCTACTTTTATTATTGGGATTTCTGTCATATGCAAAAAGAAGAGGTGAAAAAAACGATGGTATTTTTTGTTTAGGAGCTCCTTTAACACATTTGAAAGATTCAATTGCAAATACTGTCGCAGCTACAACCACACAATGTTTAACTTAATACAATAAAGGATTATATATGGGTAGCTTGTTTTCACTTGCTGCTTCCAGACACCTGACATCTCTTTGCTTTGACGAACTTTTAAACAGGAGACCAGTTTCTGAACTAAAAACACATCGCTAGGATGCAACTGGGACGTATCCTCAGTGATGTATCCCAAGGTCATGGGGGTTTCGGGTCTTCCAATACCCCTCATACCCCTCACTCGGTTTGACCCATCCGGGGTGATCAAGTCCCGACTTACGTCCCAGTAGCTGCCCTCGATCAGTCCCTTAGGGAAAAAACAGGGACACACAAGCTTTTTGGGGCGTCCTCCTCACAGGCTGGGGCTAACCCAAACTGCTTACCCGGGTGCCGTCTACATTCCAGCTGCCAACCATCTCTCGGGTGGTCACCAGACTATTCCCGGTTGTCAAGTAGTCTATTCCTATGAGTCACTATAAATAGAAAACGAAGAACTAAAATACATCGCTAGGATGCAACTGGGACGTATCCTCAGTGATGTATCCCAAGGTCATCGGGGTTTCGGGTCTTCCAACATCATACCCATCATGCCCTCGATCATAAACCCTTAGGGAAAAACCAGGGACATACAATCCGCTGCTCCAGAACTACGTACTCTGCCGGTACTGGGAGAACATTATCTTCAGAATGTCGTTAATTAATAGAGGTCTATGTGTCACCTGTGAGTGCACTTTTTTCACAAATTATTCAGTGATGGTCAAAGACGAATAATACTCCAAATAAATAATACAGCTCAATACAGACAATTGAGCTCCATCAGTCACCTCAGTGCTCTAATCAACTGCAACAGAGAAGACAATAACTCGTTTTTTTGTTGTCGGTTCAAATTCTCTCTGCCATAGTATTCCTTGATAAGTTGATTTTTGGCAGGAAACGCCCGTCTCTTCTCAGAACATACTAAACTCAGCCATTGCCAGCATACATACTTTGACGAATCCCCCCTCGGAAATTATGGCTTTGGTGCAGTAGCTAGAACTGGCCTTTCTTGACAGCTTCATTGTGAGTTTCCCAACTTTTGGTGAATACGGAACACGTACTCCCGCATAGATATCTTTCTCTGTGCAACGTGTTGTTTGATGTTACATTCCTTTGCAAAAGCGAGTTGTTGGGAGCATATGAAACACGTATATTTGCAGCTGAACTCCTAGAAGAAAAATCAAGTAAAGTAAAAGAAATATTGACAAAGGTTGACTATTCAAGTTTAATTGGACAGCATTTTGAACCACAGCAGAAAAGTCTGTTATCAGTTTAACAGGTAAATGGTAATACTGAGTGCTGTACTACTGTGAATGAGGACATAGATGGAGTCCTGGCGGTGTGTTTCGACTAATACTATGACGGAAAATGTTCGTCGACTACCTTTTTTCACTGACGAAAATTAAATGTAAACTAAATGAAAACTAAGCTATGATGACTAAAACTAAAACTAAATATATTTTAACAAAATGTTAGGAAGGGACTAGTGGACAAATATAATCCAATATAAGCAAAAGACAAGTAATTTTACACTTGCATGCTTAACATAGCAGATCTACAAGCTCACAACGTGTGGCATCGCGACACGTTGTGAGCTTGTAGATCGGCTATTTTAAGCATATTACCAAGTGTAAAATCAGCCATTACAACGGCACCAAGGCATCAAAACAAATCAACAAATCAACTGTATATTTAGTCAACTAAAACTAGACTATCACTAAAACATTCCAGGTGACTAAAATGTGACTAACTAAATGAAAACTATTCAAAAGACTATGACTAAAACTAAAATCCAAATTTACAACGTCTATATGAAGTAGTACGTTTTAATTTTTCTGAAAATCATCTCGTGGGCCGACTTCGGTTCAGCATTTTGAGTTTTGACACCCCTGACCTAGACTGTGGCACAGCATTCTCCTCCCTGCCAGCTGTGCCTCATGGCTCCATTTAATCTAGTCTCAAAACTGTATACAGCACTTCAATGAGAGTTGTTTTTAAATCTGCTTTAGGGGTACATTTGACTTGACTTTAATCGCCTGCTCTCTGACTAGAAAAGTGGGCAATTTCTTCTCAGCTGACACCATTGGCACGAAGAAGAAACATTTTCTTCCCTTACTTGTTGTCACTTGCAATTTGCTAAGAGGCGTAACAGTGAATACATCACCTGGTGGATCAGAGATGAGATTACCTCCTCCACGGGTTGATAAAAGTATTCAGAAAGGGCGTTAAATGTTCCTTCTGTACTGTACAGTAGTGCCTCTCTCTCAGTACGGCTTCTCCCTTCTTCCCTCATTGTCAAATCCCCCGGCTTAGTACGCCCCCCTTGTCAGAACCGCAACCTCTGCCCTGCTACTCTGCTTCCAGCCCCGTCCTCCGCTCATTACCCCCTCCCCTCCTGTCCTGCTACAGGGACTGCCCTCCGCTCCCCCCTTCCGCTCTCTAATAGTCTGTCCCTGTGCCATCCACCTGCTTCCAGCATGTTCCTGCTCCAGTGCTCCCTCTCTCTCCCCCTTAGAAATGCTCCATGAAAGGCAAATAAAATATGTGGAATAGGCCTAGAGAAATGGATGGACCCACTTGAAAACAAGATGGTTCAACCTCCAGGGGTTTAGCCTTCTAATAACAAATGCTAAGCATTACTTTTCCACTTATTTTGTCAATTTATGAGTCCAAAGTTGTTCCTACATTTTTGCTCAGTGGGTTTTAATGACCCGGCTGCATCCAACATTTTTGCCATTGATTTGGCTCCTAGGAACGCAAACCACTGGCACGCACAAGGAAATAAATCCCAAACATATTATGATTTTTTGAGTGTTGTCCGCATATCTATGTGACGTTAACCCACCCACCCATGCACCTATGTGACTGTGAGCACCAGTATGACTATTAGTACCAGTAGGGGCGCTGTTGTGCCAGAAACAGAGAGAGACAGTGCAGCACTGTTGCCTGCTAATGAGAGAGAGAGAGGAGGAGGGGGGGAGGGGAGTTGCACCACTCAGTTCACACGGGTGTGATTTATTTTTGTTTTTGGCGTGAATATTTTTCATACATCTAGAAATAATCTCTGTATCTGTGGGTCTGTTCCGTATATCTCAAGAACCGTCAGACCGATCAACTTTAAACTTGGTGTGTGTATCGCAGAGGACCCAAGGGAGTGGGATCTTCATTTTGTTTCATCGTTAGTGTAGTTAGTAGGATCATGTTTGGTTTGTTCAGATTAGATTGTTTCTTGGTTCAGATTGTTTTTGTTTAATTGATTTCTTGCCACTGTCGGTTTTTGTTAATGTTTGGACCTTCATTTTTTCATTTTTTGGAAATATTTTTATTTTTGGAAATATTGAATTGTCTTCATCCATCAGTTTCCCCCCATCACTAGATATATGTTGCTGTCTTTTTACCCCCCCGTAGACCACCTATTAGGGATGTAACAGCCTAACCTTGAAACCAGAATCTGCCACAGGAAAATAAATTCCCTGGGGAGATTGGAGAGAGTTGTGGGTGACCAATCAGAGCCCTGCATTATTCAAAGTGAGACAATTAAGTCACACACCAATGGTGGCGAGCTCACACCGACCAACTCATTGGAGGCAATGTGGGGTTCAGAGTCTTGCCCAAGGACACTTCGACATGTGGCCAGGAGGAGGAGCCGGGATTCGAACCGCCGATACCAGGGATCATTGGACGACCCGCTCCTCCTGAGCCACAGCCACCCTAAACGGCTAATGTAATTTTAATCCGATCTTGTACTCTGGATAAGAGCGCCCACTAAATTCATAAATAGTAATTGTCATTGGAGAGACAAACGGCAAGTGGTTTGGGTTACGTATGCTGCAGTCAACAGAGCAGAAGGAACAAGAGCTTCCAGATGCACATACACTGACCTTTGACCTTCACACGTGTGCAGTGTGCACTATTTTAACCCATTTACAGCTGAGGACGATTCATGTCAAGGACCCCCAAATCTACATGACATCGGCCGACGACCCCCATCTGAAAATATGTTGTACAACATATTGTGGCACTCGGTGCCGTGCTATGAGCTTGTATATCTGCTATTTTTCAATAGCTTTAACACACCAAAAGGGGTTCCCGCCCAGAATGGGTTAAATGAGAAAGCCAAGGGCCCTTCACACGTGTGCACTGCTTTAAATGAGAAAGCAAAGGGCCCTTCACACGTGCAGCACTGCTTTAAATGAGAAAGCAAAGGGCCCTTCACACGTGTGCACTGCTTTAAATGAGAAAGCGAAGGGCCCTTCACACGTGCAGCACTGCTTTAAATGAGAAAGCAAAGGGCCCTTCACACGTGTGCACTGCGTTAAATGAGAAAGCAAAGGGCCCTTCACACGTGCAGCACTGCTTTAAATGAGAAAGCAAAGGGCCCTTCACACGTGTGCACTGCGTTAAATGAGAAAGCCAAGGGCCCTTCACACGTGTGCACTGCGTTAAATGAGAAAGCAAAGGGCCCTTCACACGTGTGCACTGCTTTAAATGAGAAAGCAAAGGGCCCTTCACACGTGTGCACTGCGTTAAATGAGAAAGCAAAGGGCCCTTCACATGTGTGCACTGCGTTAAATGAGAAAGCAAAGGGCCCTTCACACGTTTGCACTGCGTTAAATGAGAAAGCCAAGGGCCCTTCACACGTGTGCACTGCGTTAAATGAGAAAGCCAAGGGCCCTTCACACGTGTGCACTGCTTTAAATGAGAAAGCAAAGGGCCCTTCACACGTGCAGCACTGCTTTAAATGAGAAAGCAAAGGGCCCTTCACACGTGTGCACTGCTTTAAATGAGAAAGCCAAGGGCCCTTCACATGTGTGCACTGCTTTAAATGAGAAAGCCAAGGGCCCTTCACACGTGTGCACTGCGTTAAATGAGAAAGCAAAGGGCCCTTCACATGTGTGCACTGCGTTAAATGAGAAAGCAAAGGGCCCTTCACACGTGCAGCACTGCTTTAAATGAGAAAGCAAAGGGCCCTTCACATGTGTGCACTGCTTTAAATGAGAAAGTAAAGGGCCCTTCGAGTCCTTGCAGAGAGGATTCTTTGAGGAAAGGTCACACGATCCCTTGTGTATAGGCTTCATGAATACCATCATGTGGCTCTCCAAAAGGTTTGTATTGGTCAGGCGTGTATACAGTACAGCCAAGTCAAGGGGTATTGCGAAACCCCTTCCACAATGCCTGTTGACATCAGCACAGCTACGATACTGCCCCTGTATACCTCTCGCTCCACTGCCTGTGATCTGTACTCCATTTGAACATAGTCAGTATGAACAGACCTAGTGGGCCCAGTGGAGAGGAGCTATAGGGAAGGCATAGGGCTGTCACCATTAACATTTAAGATTCATTGTCACACAAATAATTGCGATTAACAATTTAATTGTCCCCCCCCCCCCCAATTGTCCATTGGAACGTTATAATTTGTTTACAAATCACTGACACAATTCATTCTTTTTTATAATTATATATTTTTTTTTACAAAAAATACAAAATAGTGGAAACAGTTGATCAGAGTTGATCATTTTTGAAAAATATATGGACATTTTTCAACATGGAAATGATTGACGATTATGCAAAAATATAATGGAGATTATCTCAACTAATTGCAATTGGCCCCATTTATGTAATCACTGTAACAGGCCTATAGCAGGGGACAACTTTATACTGGTCATTAGTGACTGTACCACCAGATACCCTAAGGCTTTCCCTTTGAGAGAGAGGTGTGCTCACCTCACCTCTCTCAGTAGCCTCGGTACCAGGCTTTCATTTTTGTTGGTGCAAAAATTGAAAGCCTGGAGGAACGCATTGGCCGCTCTGGTCTAAAAGTGGGAGTCAACCCTTCCGGGTGGGCGTCGCTCCAAATGATGTGACGTAGCGCTGCACTAGGGGGGAGAGGAGGGGCCGGGGGTGACGGACAGATCGATGAGATCCAATCAGGGCGTGCGCAAATCTGAGCCGCGACCCGCCCCTCTAGACCAGAAACCTAACACGTTAGCTCAGGCTACTCTCTCAGCAGTCTCAGCCTTGCCTTTCCCCTTGTACATTCTAAAAAGCACACCTGTGTGAACTGAGCGTTGCAACTATACATGTATTGTTATAGTTACTGTACTGCACTGTGCTCTGTACTGTATTGTAGTGTACTGTGCTTTGTACTGTACTTAGATTTTGTTTTGGAAAACATCTTTGAGAAATGACAGAGTTACCGTGTCGCGGTCCCCGGTGAGGTCCCCGGAACCTCCAGAGTAGACCCCCAGGAACGCGCCCAGGGGGGCGGCCCGCTCCCGGTTTACAGAAGTTACTTTACTTACAATTCTGTATTGCCCTTTAAAAATGCAGCTTTTACCTTGTTTCTTGTACATTATATGTATATATGTTTTGCTTTGTCTCATAATGTACCGGTAGTGTGCTTCACTGTGGGGACTATGGATGAAATTTAGCATATTCGCTAATTCCGGTGTATTTACGTTACATTTGGTTGTAATGTTCATGAATATGCTCGTCCCGTCGAAATAAACAAATAAAGTAAAGTAAGTAAACTAAAGCCTCAGACCAACTTCATTAGCCGCACGGTCTCACAGGCCTACTAATACCACCTTCAGACAAATGGCTTTCTGGAGCATTTAATTTAATGCCATTTAATGTTGTTTGCATACCGTGAAATCCTCCAGGCTTTTCACCTTTTTAGATGCTTTTACGCCCACCAGTAAAGTACTTTATGCGAGCAAAGAACAAAAAAATCCCACACGCGGTCTTCGCTTGCTCATTAAAGAAAAAATAGTTTTAGTCATGCGCAACATTGCAGTCAATTAAGGACCTTCTTTCTGGCATCTGTTCTTCAGACGCCTGAATACTGTAAGGACAAAAATGTTTTACGAGGAGAATTCCATGCTAGAAGGCTTTCTTACCTTTATTTGTAGTTGTTACTGTACGTCCTCACCAAAGAGGTCCAGGTGTTATTTTGTGCAAAAGTGCATTATTGGCTATTTCTCAAATACAAAATGAATAACGGTCTAGATATAAAAAGGGTTGAAAACCACTGTTGTAGAAAATCACTATTATTTTGTCATCACGGCTTAAGTTTGTCTGATTCCTAAGCGGTGAAGCACTTTATCATTATTCAAATATTCAGAGAGCTCTGCTCTAATCTCCAACTCCTGCATGCCCTTCTCCTTCCATTACCAGGATCATTAGCACAAAATAAATTAGCATCCATATAAGAGCCTGCTTGGCTCCTAATTGATTCCCAGTGCTCCCAGTTCTCTGTCATCTGGGGACCCCCCCCACAGAATCCCACCGCTTGAGAATCACTACGCTAGAAGAGGAGTCTGCATAGTCTGGGTCTGTAGAGTGTGTACTGTAGATAGTGTGATGGCACCAATGACTAGTCTAAACTAAGTATGCACCCCGGCGAGCCAGAGGTGCATACATGAACATACATATCCTTGGTGTCAGGCGGAAACCTTGGATGTCCAAAACTACTACTTGTCAGAAAGTTTTTGTTTCCCAATGGATCCAATGGAGTTATTATTAAGTCACAAGCTCTTGCTAATACTTTTCAGTTTTCTGACACGTTGTGAGTTTGGGTGACACTAGTATAATGAAGTAGGGCATTCATTCCCCCCCCCCCCCCCCCCCCAAAAAAAACCCATTGAAATAAGGAGATATGAGGTCGATATGTCTATAGCGGGTAGACACTTTTAAAATGATGTTTCATGAGTGCATTCCACTGTTATCTTGCATAGTCACTCCACTATGTCTGCACATCCACTGAAGCCTGCTCCATCTCAAATGAATGAGCATGCTGTTGTCACCAAATAGAAATGCCTATCAATCAACTGCAAAAGGTCACATTTTAAATCGTCTAACAGCTGCAAAGGAAATTAGAAGAGCACTTCTCCAAACCGCCCCCTTCGGGGTAGAGTGATAACAGTGACAGTGATTCACTTTGAAGTGAACCGCGTTCAACAAAAGGTCTCCAGCCATGCCTGTAGTTATGGAGAACTTCTAAGTGTACCCTTTTGAAGTTAGACTCGCGCTCATGCGAGAGGGAGAGAGAGAGAGAGAGAGAGCAAGAAAGTGAGATATTGTGTGCATGTGAAAATGGTGTGTGTGTGCGTGTGTGCACACGAGTACCTGTGATCTCATTGCATATCTTTTCACTGTTGCCGTCCTCCTGTCCATCGGCGCTCTGGTGTGTATGCTGCAGACTGAGTTTATGGCACACTTCAAAGGCCTGGCCCACCGTCCGCACGATCCGCATGGCCTGACTCTGGAGGACGAGAGACACAGGGGAGAGAGTGAGCATGGGGAGAAAGACAAGATGGAGTCTATGTTGCTGATAATGTCAGTTTTGCCTAAATATGGAGGGGTGGCATTACTGAGAACATAGATTATCAATTCACGAAGTGTGAAAAATATTGATGAAAGACATTTGGCATGAACGGTTCAGTGGGCGCGCACGCACGCACGCACGCACACGCACACACACACACACACACACACACACACACACAAAGTTGGCAGAGAAATAGAAAAATGAATAGAGAACGAAACAAAGGATGAAGAGAGAAGATAAAAGGGCAAAAGAGAGAAACGTTTAGTTCTTTGGAGCTGGATCTATGCAGGGTGTGCACACGTGCATGCTTGCGTGTGTTTCCATGCATATCCATGTTTCTCCTCTCTCTGCACTGCTATTAAAAGGCAGGTCGGGTGAAACCGTGTGGGTGACTCAGTCCGTTATCAAACCTTCTGCTGTTCAGCTCCTCCGGAGAAAGGCAGGAGAGGAAGGGAGCGAGAGAACATTTCATTACCGAGCATCGAGGCCTGGCCCTCACATGCTATTGATCCATGGCTTAACACTATTGTTGTTGAAGCCCCAAAACAGACACCTCAGCCCGACCCCCCGGGTACATTGCGCAGAGTTGAGAGACTAAGTCCAAACTATCACCAGAATGTTATCTGGCCCATTATCAAATAAGCAATACACTATATTCATCTGGGCTCCATATTAAATTGAAAACTGGGAATGCAGGCAGCAGGTGGTGCTACGCCTGAGACTCAGATGAGAACGGGGCATTGGCCTAAAACACCCAGAGAAGTTTTGGAGACTGAGAAACAACATCCTACACTACAGTATCAACTCTGGCATCTCCAGAGCAGCACTGAGGTTCTGCAGCAACATCAGAACATTACTGATCCCCAGTGGCGTGCACAGATAGACACTAGGGGGTGCTAGAGCACCCCCTGCCCTTTTGGCAATTTGTGTGTGGACCATGGTGACATGGGCTTGAGCTTGTAGATCTGCTATTTTTCAATAGCTAAAGCACCAAAATGGGTTCCCGCCCCAAAATGTGCTGCACAAGGTGCCCTTTTTTTCACTTGAGCACCTGCCCCTCTAAATGTCTGTGCACGCCACTGCTGATCCCGGCAAGGCCGTTTGGTATCGTGACCGGCCCGGTATTCACTCCAAATGACTTGATCGGTGATCGGGAATTTACCTGATCTGGATAAACCAATCATTTAAAAGTGGTATAAAAGCCAGTCAGATAAAGTATAATATTCTTTTGCATCTTTGTGACCGGGCCTAAACATTCTCCCCTTCCTCCCCACACACACATGAACAGTTTTGATGTGGGTTTTGAAAAGGTTCCCCTTGCGTACAAGATCGGTATTGGTATGGGCCGATTGAAAGACCTGATCGGAGCACCTCTACTGTCTGGTGCTGGATTGCCAGGCAGAGATGTGCCAGGAGTAGGACAGCCACCTGTCCAGGTGTTCTGCTCTGTGGTTAGACGGATTGAAATGGGACACGTGGTGAAACCCACAGCGTTCATGTAGTTCCACCCTGCTGGTCTCTCTCAACACCCTCTCATCTCCTCAACTCGCCACACATCGACACGTTCAATCCATATCGCGCGTGCAAGGACACTTCACATCTGGAGAGGACACTCCTCTGGTGTTCAATAGACTCCTTTGTTAACGTCTCCTCAAGGCTGTGTTACACAATTTAAGCTCTCGTTCGGCCACTACTCGAGCAGGCTTCAGCACCATACGTGTATGACTTAATGGAGAGAGTATTTAACCCATTCTGACCGGGCACCCATTTTGGTGTCAGAATCATGTTATGCTTTAGCTATTTAAAAATAGCAGATCTACAAGCTCATATCGCGCCACCGAGTGGCGCGATACGAGCTTGTAGGTCTGCTATTTTTGAAAAATCGAAGAGCGACTGACGTTTTTAGAATCTGATCTCAGGTCAGAATGGGTTCATCAGACCCAGTGTTTGTCCGGCGGAAACCTCGTATGAATCTGATCTCAGGTCAGAATGGGTTAACAGCATTTAACATTAGTACTCATAATCACATAGGGTTTGTTTATGGTTATGTCCGAGTCACAGTGACGTGGCCGTGGTCCAGTTTGGCAATTTTAAATATATGCCACGAAAACAAACGCCGCTGGAGATTTCCAGTTCCAGATGTGAAAGGGTACGTTTGGGCATAGTAGTGAAGCTTTGTCAATCCAATCAGCATTCATTATCTTCGCTGGTTAAATAATTCCGATGCCGATTTGCTTGAAAAAGCTTCAAAATGATACAATCTGTGGATGAGAATGGGATGCCTCTCTCCCTCCCTCTCTCCAATTATGCTCACAACACTACCCCTTGTCTCTTTGTACAGTTCAATGCTTCAGGATCAAGACTGTTTGTTTTCCACACGGCACTGGTTATCTCTCCCGTTTTGTTCTTGTTCTCTCTCTATTGTCTTCACTGTACATTCAATATTTCTACCTCACATTTGCTCTCTTGCCTGCAATAAGTGCTTTCCTTTGAGGCTGTTCCAGAAGCACAAACATAATGGAGACAGGTGTGCATTGTGTGAAGAAGAAAATCCAGACCCACAGGATCACGGCCAGGGTGCCGGCCCAGTTCCGGCGAGCCGCCCCACGTCCGAAACGGTAGAGAAATGACAGTTACCATGTGGGGGTCTCTGGGGGTCCCCGGGGAGTCCCTGGGGGGGTCCCCGGAACATCCAGACCCCCAGGAACGCGCCCAGGGGGTCGGGCCGATTCCGGCAAGCTGCCCCACGTCCGAAACGGTTGAGAAATGACAGAGTTACCGTGTGGGGCTCCCTCTACTGTACTGTACTGTCACTGTAGTACTGTACTGTACTGGCACACCCTAAATCATCATATATACAGTTAATATGCAAGTGTGTGTTTGTGTTAGGTTGCGCACAGGTGGTGAAAAACAACCATGCTATTTTCGTGCTCATACCCACCCAGCCAGCTACCCAGCCAGCTAACCAGCCAGCCACACACACAGCTCAGTAAGGGAGTGGTTGCACCACTCAAAAATTATTAAATTAATTTAGTTAGTTAACCTGGATATGTTGAGGCTTGATTCTGTTTTATTAAAGCAATGCCACACTAGTTACCATGGACTAATGCTGTGGACTTAGCCTGCTCGGGACCAGGCTAACAGCCAGGTCTAACCTAATCCTGATGTCTTTACTGTTCATTAAAGCAGTCAATCTAATTACAAACCAATACGTTTTTGCCCACACTTATTCAATTATGATGGGTTTATGTTGCCTCAGTCTGCATTAAAACATCATATTGGTACATTGCAATTGAAGAACTAATTTAAGCCCTATACAAAATCAAAGAACCATATGGGTTGCAAACCTCATGACAGCTTGTGAGCTTGTAGATCAGCTTTTGGTAAATGTTCCCCCAGAATAGGTTTGCGGTGGTGCAAGTTGTTAAGAAGAATCAAATACAACCCCTTATTTTTTTGTACTAAATGTTATACAACATATTTACCATTGTAACATTTCACGCACCAACGGCCAAGAAGTGCATCGCCCCAAGTCAGGATCAGATCCCATGACCCACGGTTCACCAGTCTGGGCAACAACCCCCTTCCCCAAAGGTAGCTCCCTCAGAGGAGGGAGTTATGGCCAAATATCACTCATCATCATCATCATCATTTTTCGACTGCGGTCGAGATCATGTATTCCACAATGCCTTCATTGCCACCCCCAGTTCCTGCCTACTGAAGCACCAGTCCTTCATTGCCACCCCCAGTTCCTGCCTACTGAAGCATGTATCCCTAGCGATGACATCAGGGAACGACAGCTTTCTACCTCTGGTCCGCCCTGAGGCAAGACTCCAGAGAAGAAGGGAAGATATAACCTCATTGTAAGCTCTGTAGCAGTGGCCGGCAAACTGCGCTCAAATATCAAATATCACTATGCTACAATATCAATATAATATATATATTACTGATATAAGTCCTTGTATCAGTAAGTCTGGAATAGATTAGTAAAGATACTAAGATATACAGAAGGGGGCAGTAATGCAACTATTAAGGATCAGTAAATCTGTGCTCAACTGAATGGGTCTAGTGAGGAAAAGCCAGTCTGTGCATTCAGCCGGGCTTTATGATCCTGCCTCGATAAATCCGCCCATTCTAAGCCTCGCTTGGCTTTAGTGAACAGAATAAACCAGGCTGTACAGAACAGGATTAAACAAGCCTGGTTTTGGCTTAAATACTGGATTAGTTAATCCAGATTTCTTTAAACAGGCCCATAATGGGTAGCTCCCAACATCATAATGGTGTTTCCTTTATCAATTTCAGCTGATGGCTGAATATATCCACTGCCAAAAGACTTAAAAATTGCTTGTCAAACTTTCTAACTGTCTATCCTTCACCGCTGTGTCTCTCTGTCTGTCTCTCTCTCTCTCTCTCTCTCTCTCTCTCTCTCATTCTCCAAGTCTCTCTATCCCCCACAACAATAAGCATGGCGCCTGCTGAGATCATCATTCACACTTTGTGATACAATCACATTTTTATCAAAAGCGCTCTACATTATATTCCTAGATTGCCCACAGATGTTTAGATACTTTCAGAGCCCATTCCGAGGCAAACAATAACAGCGCCAACAACACAGAGGAGGGAGAAAGGATCATAAGACACAAGAAAAGAGTAAACAAGGAGGGAAACGTTGGGGGAATTTGGTTCTGATTAGAAGCGTCGTTCCTCTCCCCTTCTTCACATGCCTCACTCTCTCCTCCATTTTGTTTAATCTTTCACTCAAGTTCACCACACTATACACCAGGAAATTGCAGGGAAAGAGAAGACAAAAAGGTGTTACGTAAAAAAAAGAGGCTGCAATGGCGAAATATTACCTCCAAATCTGTTAGACGTGGAGAGCAGTTGGCACAATAATGTCGCCCCTAATGTTCACAAAAGACTTTCATTTCTTCGAGAAGATTAAAAAGAGGCGGTGAGGTGGGGGTGGAGTGTGTGCGGCGAGATGGATTCCACCAGCGATTAATTAATATTAATGAATGGAAGGGTTTGTGTGTATTAAATGATGTGTATTGTGTATTATGACAGGGGTTGGCAGCCTTTTTGACATGCAGTGCCAAGTTCAAAATGCCTTGATAGGCAGTGTGCCATTATATAAACAGTGAGTTTAATTGTGACATGATATCAAAATGAAATATTTCCCACTGATTTTGATTGTCCATAGGCTGTACACCACCATGCAACTCCTTGGGAACAAACGTTTGCAAGGAGTTGCATGGTGACCCTTTGGTGTGGTTTGGGCCGTCGAATTCCCATGTGTTCACTTGGGACAAGTTGGGACGATGTGGGTCAACGTGCAACAGGACATATCTCATCACGCTGGGACAACGCTATAACCGTCTCGACCCTTTGGGGTGGTTAGGGCTTTAGACTCTCTCTCCAGTGAGAGTTAGGAGTTTGAATGAATGTACATAGAGAGTCATCACCCTCCCCTGTGCGAACGTCGGCACCGTTGCCAATGGTTGCCATATCATAGGCCTTATGATGTGTCACTATGTCAGTGACTCTTCTGAAGCATTACACCGGGGCTCCACCGGGCGCGTCAGCGTCGCGTCTCCGTCACCGTATGTTCCCTTTTTAATCAATAAAGGGTGGCTCCACTGCCCACGTTGCGTCGCGTCTCCGTCACCATTAAAATGGCCCGGTTCGTTTTTTGACGCACGCGACGGAGACGCAACGCGCCCGGTGGAGCCCTGGCGTTAGCTTGCTTCATGGGCTAAACACTAAAGGAGAGGACAACCCTCTCTCTCTCTCTCTCTCGCCCTTGTTCGAGGCTAGGGCCAACACAGCTAGCGGATGGCCAGCCCACATTGTCCTAATGACAAGCTTTGTCTGAAATTACTATGCCTTTGTACTGACACTGGATCCCACCGCACTCCCTCCTTCATTCAGCCTATGCCAATTAGCAAGCATTATGTTTTCACATACTGTCATTAGCAGTGACACGGTTCAGGTCTAACATATGAATAGAGAGAGAGAGAGAGAGAGAGAGAGAGAGTGCAAAGGATCGTTAACCTGAGATAGGGTTAGGACCTTCGCTGAGTCAGTGAAAACTCGTCTTCATCAGCAGCATGTGCAGAACAGCTTCATGACCCTTCCTTCCCAAGACCCTCACTAAGTATGAAAGTAGGTGTGGGCCACAGGCTTACAAGTGCAGTCCGCATGCAGCCTTATTGAGCTGAACTAAGAGTATTTGCATTTTTAAATACATTTGTTTTCTAAGAAAACAAATAAAACTATAGTGATACAAATAGCCTGCATCCTGCATGCTTAGACTCACTAAATTGAGAAAGGACGCAATCATGTCAACCTGCGAGGGTCCTGGGATGCAATACTGTACTCAGTACTGTACTCTAACGTCGTTTATACAATGTCCCTGGGACCCATCTAAAAGACCACCCCTGGGTCCCGGGACCCATTACATTGAAAACCTATTTACATCACTGAAACTATCTATTATAACAAGTGTAAAGTTGTCACGTGGGAAAAAGATGTGGCCACAAGCCAATGAAAAGATGTGCGCACAAGCCAATGAAAAGATGTGCCCAAACCCACAAGCCAATGAAAACCCTTCACACTAGCTCTCAGCCCCACCCCCTCTGCTTGCTGGGATCTGATCTCCTCCGAGTCCAGTCCGCAGAGACCCAACCTCACCGAAGGAGCAATTGTCGTCTCACGATTTTGCTTATTCCTTCTAAATCTCTGTATAAAAAATATAGCTCACTCAGCGAATCTCTTAGTTACATCAACATTGTTCTTCGACAATAGTTGTTTTGTGCCTTAGACAGTCACAGTTCGCATTGGCTATTTCGCCTGCCAGCCATACTGCCGAGTACTTTTCATTGCACACACACGCGCACACCTGGCTTGCACACACACATACACGCCTGCTCCCTCTCGGCACGCCACACACACACACACACACACACACACGCAGGAATAGCCATGCAGGCTATACACGGCAGCACCGCGGCAGCGAGACAGGAGCACGCCTGCTCTCTCTCTCGGCGCACGCGCACACACACACACACACACACACACACACACACACACACAGGAATAGCCATGCAGGCTATACACGGCGGCGCCGCGGCAGCGAGACAGGACGTTATAATCTTGAGTTTCATTAAATAACTGTCTTTCTCCGCACGCGCACACAACATTATTCAAGTGAAATGCGTAACGGCAATATTGGGCTAATATAGGCTACCAATACAAGACGTTATAATCTTGAGTTTCATTAAATAACTCTGTCTTTCTCCGCACGCGCACGTGCGCACACAACATTATTCAAGTGAAATGCGTAACGCCAATATTGGGCTAATATAGGCTACCAATATGTGGGCAGCCTACAGGGATTTACAGACGGAATGAATATACCGGTATATATATAATCATCTATACCAGGGGTGCCCACACTTTTGTTTACTTGAGAGCTACTTTCAAAACGACCAGCTCAACAACATATACCCACCAAATAAAACTATCATCCCATTGCTGAAAATAGTTACAAAATGTAATTGAGGAGCCTTTCATAGGCTACATACAGTGGTGTCTCCTTCGTCTGTACCAGGCTGACTTCTATAGGTTTTGAAAGGTACCTTTCATGTCAAAGGTACCTCTGGAAGCCACACCTCTGATGGGTGGGGTTTAGTCTTAAGGGGTGTGTTTTTTTCACCCACTGTGTAATACAATAAATGGACGGTAGGTGGCAGTAGTACAGAGGCCAGAGCAACTATAAGACAAACGCACATGGAATGGGAAATAGAGGGGGGGAAATGGTAGGGTTTTTATTTTTGGTATTTGACTTTGCTACTGATGATTGTACGCAACAACAAGTAATGCATTGTGTGTTTGAGCTGAAAGGCCCTTTTGATGTCAATCAATCAAGTCATCTCAAGTGGCAGATGCAAAAATCGTTTTTTATTAAATTATATATTTTTTTATGGCCATGTCATGTGGTCTACCTGCAAAGCCTTTGTGATCTATACTGGTAGATCCTGATCTACCTTTTGGGCACCGCTTAACGTCAGATCAGGGGTTTTGTCGGCCAGCGCCAAAAAAGCTCCCAGACAGCATAATCGGAGCAAATACCGGGCAGTGTGTACGAGCCATAACGTGTTGACTACACTACACTACACTAATAAGGACACATAATAATAACTAATAAGCCATCTGTTACTACATGTGGAGTCAACTCCAGCAATTTCCTTCTTCCCATAGTGCGCGGCAACGTAACTCTGGGATGAGCCACGAAATGTTAGTATAAATACATTTAAAAAAAATTATAAATAAAAATCACACCCGAGTGAAATGAGGGACGCTCTTATCATCGTACAATACATCATCATGAGCTTAAATAGACACTTTGCCGATTTGCTCAGACACTATGACGTAAAATTCTCCATTCATTGTCAATGGGAATTTAATGTTTGTGTAGGACGGAAATCTACTGTACACCAATAGCTGAATATACTGTAGGAGGGGCTGCCTAGCGCCCCTCAAAAAAGAAATAGCTCACTAAGAACAAGACGCTTTATCTTCCTTTAAACACCAATAGTCTGCTCACTGAGCCCTTTCAGCCACTCCTCAACTGTCTCTCTGACATTAAAAGTTGGATGGTCAATAGTTTTCTCACCCTCAACGAAAGTAAGACGGAGGTAATCATTTTCGGCCAACAGTCAGCACCTTCCCTTGACACTTTGACACCCCTCAGTGCTAATATCCACTCATCAGTAAAGAAATCTGTTTGTGATGTTTGACAAGAACCAGATCAGCTCCGTGATCAAAACTAGTTTTTAATCAGCTTAGGCTCGTGGCCAGGATTATGTGCTACCTTTCCTGACCGGACCTTGAGAGGGTCATCCACGCCTTTATCTCATCAAGGCTCGATTATTGTAATGCGCTATGTAAGGGATAATATCTGGGTAGGTGGACAATAATTCACAGACAGGGAGTTTAACCGAGGTGGTTAATCACCCTGAAAGTGAATGTAAGTGAATGTAGGCATGGACCAGTCTGCCCTCAGACGTCTGCAGCTCGTGCAAAATGCCACCGCTCGCCTCCTCACTGGTACGAGGAGGCGTGATCATATCACTCCCGTCCTTGCCTCACTCCACTGGCTACCCGTTAAATTCAGAACATATCAACCTCTGGAACTGTCTGCCCCCATCAACCTCTGGAACTGTCTGCCCCTACATATCAACCTCTGGAACTGTCTGCCCCCATCAACCTCTGGAACCGTCTGCCCCTACATATCAACGTGTGGAACTGTCTGCCCCTACATATCAACCTCTGGAACTGTCTGCCCCCATCAACCTCTGGAACTGTCTGCCCCTACATTATCAACCTCTGGAACCGTCTGCCCCTACATTATCAACGTCTGGAGCTGTCAGTCCCTACATATCAACCTCTGGAACTGTCTGCCCCTACATATCAACCTCTGGAACTGTCTGCCCCTACATATCAACCTCTGGAACTGTCTGCCCCTACATATCAACCTCTGGAACTGTCTGCCCCTACATATCAACCTCTGGAACTGTCTGCCCCTACATATCAACCTCTGGAACTGTCTGCCCCTACATATCAACCTCTGGAACTGACTGCCCCTACATATCAACCTCTGGAACCGTCTGCCCCTACATTATCAACGTCTGGAGCTGTCAGTCCCTACATATCAACCTCTGGAACTGTCTGCCCCTACATATCAACCTCTGGAACTGTCTGCCCCTACATATCAACCTCTGGAACTGTCTGCCCCCATCAACCTCTGGAACTGTCTGCCCCTACATATCAACCTCTGGAACTGTCTGCCCCTACATATCAACCTCTGGAACTGTCTGCCCCTACATATCAACCTCTGGAACTGTCTGCCCCTACATATCAACTTCTGGAACCGTCTGCCCCTACATTATCAACGTCTGGAGCTGTCAGTCCCTACATATCAACCTCTGGAACTGTCTGCCCCTACATATCAACCTCTGGAACTGTCTGCCCCCATCAACCTCTGGAACTGTCTGCCCCTACATATCAACCTCTGGAACTGTCTGCCCCTACATATCAACCTCTGGAACTGTCTGCCCCTACATATCAACCTCTGGAACTGTCTGCCCCTACATATCAACCTCTGGAACTGTCTGCCCCTACATATCAACTTCTGGAACTGTCTGCCCCTACATATCAACGTGTGGAACTGTCTGCCCCTACATATCAACTTCTGGAACTGTCTGCCCCTACATATCAACCTCTGGAACTGTCTGCCCCTACATATCAACCTCTGGAACTGTCTGCCCCTACATATCAACCTCTGGAACTGTCTGCCCCTACATATCAACGTGTGGAACCATCTGCCCTTACATATCAACTTCTGGAACTGTCTGCCCCTACATATCAACGTGTGGAACTGTCTGCCCCTACATATCAACCTCTGGAAATGTCTGTCCCTACATATCAACCTCTGGAACCGTCTGCCCCTACATATCAACTTCTGGAACTGTCTGCCCCTACATATCAAGTCTGCCCACTCCTTGAGGCCTTTAAATCTTTACTTAAAACTCATATTTTCCCCCTGGCTTTCAATGACCTAATTAACCTGTGTAATATTTGTGTTGCTTTGTTTGGTTGACCTTCTGGTCTTTGTAAATGTGCTCTAGAAATAAAGTTTGATTTGATTTGAACGATTATTCTGCTTTATGCAGTAAACAAGAAGAGTGAAGAGGAGTCTTCAGCCATGAAAAGCAATTGTTAAATTTAGAGGAAATTGCCTCTCTGACCACTAATTATAATAAATCCAGCGCTTGATCAGCATCAGCAGGAGGCATCATCGCCCTCACAACCTTCCATCTCCAGATTTCATCCCAGTTTTCTTTCATAAATGAATACAGGGTATGCGCATGCACAGGCCTGGACTGGCCACTTGATGTGCAGTCCAGGCCAGAGCCATACAGTAAGACAGAGTTACGACAACTCCGTTCACTTCATGGGGCCAGTCCAATGGTGACTCTTCTACATAGACTTCTATTGGCGAATAGTGACAAAGGCCTGAAGTCTATGGGCTTTATAATGACAGACGAGTTACATGAACCACGTGACCGGGCTGTTTTATTCTGCCCCCTCAATTTTGTAACTCTGTCTTACTTTATGGCTCTCTCTCTGGCCCCCTCTTGCTTTAAAAAAAGAAATGGCACATGGAGGGGTGTTTTTCAGTGTAAAAGTGGTGGTATTAGGGCTTGTTTGTTGTGGAGAGGTAGAGTATCTGCTATCTGCTTGCCCGTTGTGGCGGGCCGGTCTGGGCCAAATGTCAGGGCCGAATGTTTTGACCCAGTCCAGCCCTGCGCATGCATAAAGTGAGTGGAAAATTGACTGGCAAAGTGAGTTTAACATCATTTAATGCAATCAGATCAGAACGTTTCTGTTTGGATGCGTGTGCTGTCAAGGCCAGAGAGTAGGTTTTTTTGCACTCAGTAGACGTTTTATGGACTTCTCCTCTGCTTTTAATACGGTCCAACCCCATCTTCTCCTAAAACGCCTGTGTGACCTGAACGACAATTAGGGAGTTCCTGAGAGAGAGACCCCAGCGAGTCTGTATTAATAACACTCTGTCTGACTGCCTTGTCCTAAACACTGGCGTGCCACAAGGGTGCGTTATATCCCCTCTGTTATTCTCCCTATACACAAATTAGTTGAAATACAACAACAAAGACTTCTCTCTCATAAAGTACGCTGACGACATGGCCCTGCAGGTTGCCTGCCTGCAGGACGTTTCCAGTCCCTCTTACTCCCAGCACATCAACCGTATTGCCACCTGGTTTGACAGCAGCTTCCTTGACCTTAATGTCACTAAGACCAAGGAGCAGTGCTTGGGAGGGGGGTCAAGAGCAGAGGGCTATTTAAAGTCAGTGACTTTAAATTATTTAAAGTCAGTGACTTTAAATATCTGGGAACGACCATAGACAATAAACTCACCTTTCAGACCTAATGCAGATAACATCTACAAAAAGGCAAGGCAGCGGCTTTATCTTCTCAGGACTCTGAGAGGTTTTAATGCCAGTAAACACACCCTGACCATGGTCTATAGATCACTCGCTGAGAGTGTTCTCACTTTTAACATTGTGTCCTGGTTTGGGAATCTCTCAGTTAGAGATAAAAACAAGCTCACCCAGGTAGTCAACCAGGCAAGTAAGATCATTGGAGACAAACGATTGCAACTTCAGGACTTATACAACCGGTCCATAACCAAAAAAGCAATTCAGATTTACAATGATTCTACCCATCCTCTTCACTCTGAATTTGACTTGATGCCATCGGGCAGGAGGCTTAGGGCAAAATTAGCTAAAAAGAAGGGTTACAAAACTTCGTTTGTGATAACCGTTTTAAATAATAAATATACTGTTGCTGTGTTAATGTGAATGCATTTTATATAGTATTTTAATGCACCTGTGTATTTTTTGTAATGTTTTATTGTTGTAACTGACTGCCAAAGATGAATTTCCATTTTAATGTCAATGTAATGGACAATAAAGCTTTCTTTATCTTTATCTTTCCCACATAACTTCCAGGTATGATGATGATGTCACGCGTATAACCTCCATACCCTATTTTATAAGTCTCCATATGACAGTATTGCACAAGAGTAGCAAAAATAGCCGATCTAGCAACTCACAAGCTCAGTCGTGAACAGATTTTCACCTATAACTTTGGACTGGTATGTGCCCAAAATGGTATAGCCAGCTTGAAAGTGGTTATTTATGCGTTTGTGTTTTGTAAATATTGAACCAATCAAAACATATATAATATTTGTTGTAGTAACTAGTCGTTTTATTTTTCTCCCATTTTTTGAAAAGTAACCATTTAGGAATACAAACAGTACAGTACAGTACAACAGTACTACAAACCAACGATGCTGCTGTGAGCCGATGAGCTTGAAATGACCAGACTTTAAATTAGCAGACGTCACATTTAGAGTATCTGGTTACAGGGCAACCACCCAGAGGGGCCGACCCATTAAACCTAAGACACAGTCTCATCACCACATCACAGAGGAGACATTAACTGCTCCCATTAGAAGGGTTTATGTCGTCGGGTCACCCTGTAACCACTAAAAAGGACACTAATTCACAAAAAAAAAAAAAAAAAGACAACAAAACAACAACAACAACAATCTGAATTTGTACGAAGTAATTAACAGGCCACATGGTCACAAAAGTTGACGGCAGAGATATCCAAGACAAGTGACATATTCTCATTATCAGGTTTAATGGCCTGTACTGTGTCTCATCATTTTTATCTTAATGTGCATCTCTGTTCACACTCGGCCCGTTAATGTTTCCACGCCACATTGGTTAAGATACAGGATAGCGATTAGAGGGAGCGTGGAATTATATCCTTCAGCAATATACTGTAGCATTAGGATTCTGCAAGCCCAAAACACCGATGGACATGATAGCACTCGCAACATTTTCAATCACCTTCAATGATTAATGACTTGTTCACACGCTGAATGTGTATATTACAGCATAGTGGCCTCCTAGTGAAACAGAGGAAGGACATTCACTTCCACTAAACCTAAACACCAAGAGCTGGACTCAAAGCTGTCTCATTACCCCTCAAGGTAATCAACAGCTATTCTGACAGGTAACGATCTCATCCTTAATAGGCAAAGGCCTCAGGAAGGGATTTATTTTTGTTGCCAGGTTGCCTAAGTATAAGCCTTGTAGAGCCATGGGGGAATTTATGGAATTTATGTGATTAGTTAGCCGATTTGCTCGTCTACATACAGTATGACGTACATTTTCCCTTCATTGTCAATTGCATTTAATGTTTGTGTTGGCACAAATCCACGTCATATTTAAAATAAATTCTCCTTTCATTGTCAATGGCAAATATTGAGACGTGTGGGGACAAAAGCTGTATATAGGAGGGGCTAGCGTCCCTCAAAAAAGAAAACAAAAAAGGGGGAAAAAAGTACAATCTATCTAGGGGAAAGAATGATGAATCGTCATGACTGATGAGACGCATGTCGAATTGTTGATGCCACATGTAAGGAGAGGCTTGAGTCTAAGCTCCCAGTGTTGAAAGCTGAGCTGGCCAGATTCCAGTTTCATTCAGACTCAAGAGGACGTGCCATATCTTTCAAGAACAGAGAGATATTACATAACACAATGCACACAGCTCTCGGCCCAGACAATGATGTGTCCTCTGATTTAATTCCGCTGGTGGTCACTGACCCTCAAGTGTACCTCACGAAGGCCAGGTCATTAATTAGCCTGCTTTACACTGCCAAATGGAAAATGGGAGAATGAGAGCAAATGGCCAGCGAGAGAGAGAGAGAGAGAGGGAGAGAGGGTTGAAGAGTCACCACAAGGGCAAACATGAGACAAAAGCATCGAGGGAGAGATGAAGAGAGAGGCAGTAGGGCAGAGAATACTTTCAATATACCATATGATTTAAAGGCAAGCCCAACCATTCACTGCTGCTCATTACAGAGAATAAAATGTACTTAATCTCCTCCTTAATGTTGTACCTTCATCCTTATCCACCCTCTCCATCTAAAAACACTGCAGACACGCGCTGCTTTGAATGGCGTTCACACGTTTGGCATGAAATGTATGGCACAAACAAAAGCCATCTCATTTTCTATATTGCCTTTAAACTTTCACTATCGTGTACTCCCTCTCTCGTCTTTCTCCTCTCTGGCTACATCTCCCATTGTAGTGAATGGTGAGATTTTCCAGGCGTATTCCCATAGTAAGGAGGATGAAGTATTTAAATCGGATCATGTCCATGGCATGCCCTCCATCACTACTAAAACCCCTGAGTACGCTACCTCCACACAGCGCTGACTCCTTCTTAAGCCTGAGTTATATCCAGTTGCACACAGGTGTCGTGCACCGCTAATAGTCGATCAACAAGCTCATAACACGACGCAATGCAGAGCGGTGTGAGCTTCTATAGATCTGTTATTTTAGTGTGCGACACAGGTCCACAATTACGCATAAATCATGCATTACAAATAATCTAACGTGCATACACATCTATACAGAGAGGAGCACACACACGCACGCACGCAAACACACACACACACACAGTCACACACACACAGTCACACACACACACGCCTCTGGGCCAAATTTGCCCTGAGAGAAATCGATAGTAGGCTTTACATTTTGTCTTCTCTCTGGAAAGTGTGACGTGCCCGTGGGGTCTTTCTGCGTGAGTGAGTGTATACTATCTGTCAGTGGCTCAGTGCGCCTGTATGGATGAGCCTGCCTGTATGCATGAGCCTGCCTGTATCAGCGTGTGGATCTGACTGGCAATGATTCACCCGGGCAGACATGGGGCTTACGACCGCTCCGCCGGCCTTAGCGGCTGAAGTGGAAAACAGGGGACCCGTATATTTCTAGTGCTCCTGTCACGCATTTGAGCATTATTGTGACTTTGTTTCCACAACGCTGCCAAGAAGACACTCAGTCAACTGAGGACGGCTCGCTCGGGCCATTTCTTCCAAACCCTTCCAGGTCCAAACCACCATTTCAGGCCCACAGGTCTAGACTAGAGGAAGCATCATTCTTCTAGAGAGCAAGACGGCAGCATGCGCCGGCATCACACGGTGGCAGGGCCTGACAGGGCAGGACTCAGAGGGTCGAAGCTACTAACTTAAAGCTGCAATCTGTAAGATTTATGACTTACCGTGGATTCAGCATGTCTCCGTGCCAGGGCAGACATTTCTACTGATCAGCTAAGACAGGACGCACGCTCGGGCAAAAGGTGATATTACACTTTGAACTTCGGGCAATACCTCATGTCAACCAGTGAGGTTCCTAACCAAACACAGGATAAAATATTCTCATTATTTCAGTATCATCTTTTCTCGCCTGGTGAAAGTTATAGGAGTTCTTAATGTGGTGTGTGTGTGTGATATGAAATGTAAGATTATCACAATCACACTAATCATATTCAAGGGTGTTTGGAGAAAAATTTACAGACTCACTTTTAGTTTAGACTTCGAGCACTGCAGAGGTGTGTGTCTGTGTCTCGTTGACGCTTGATAATGCATCGAGGCAATAATGTTTCTGCACTGCCAAATGGGCCTACAGCCATTTTAAGATAGCGTCAAAGCCACAGAGTTATTACAAGCAATCCTCCCCGGTATTATAGATATGTTGTTTGAGCTGTAATAACTAGGCTAGGGAGCAGCAATGGCTGACAGGTCCCGATGGAAAGACGTGGCATCTACGATCTGGACGACAGTCGAAGGATGATGATGATGAACTAGGCTACACTTGGTTGGTAAAGTCCAGATAACAACAACATGAGCTTGTATAATTAAATTTTAATTGTTTCACATAGGGCTACAGTAGTGTGCTACAGTAAACTATAGTAGGTCAATGGGTTAACAATATAAAGATCAAAATGCAAACATTTTGGGGAACTGTGCAGTACGGCGACACATTTTAGCGTGACAGAGTCTAAACCGCATTGTGCTTCAAACTGCTTTGTATTTCTGGAAGTGTTTAGGAAAGTGCTGCCTGCAGATAACCGTGTGGCCCTACACTAGTTTCCTCCAGCATTATTGCAAGCAATTGCATTGTCTAGGCCTAAATGATGCATGAAAATGAATATCTATATGCCATTAACCCATTCTGAACGGGAACCCATTTTGGTAGCTCATAGCGTGGCACCGAGTGCCGCGCTATGAGCTTGTAGGGCTGCTATTTTTGAAAAACCGTGAAAATGTGGCACAAATTTGGAATATATATTCTTGCAGAGCGAACATTTTTAACTCAAATCTTTGCTTCCGGGGGTCACTGGAACAAGATATTTTCAGATGGGCGGCCAATTACATATATTTTTGGAGGTCCTTGACATGAAATACTTTGAGCACCACTAACATAGAAACATAGGTTTCTCAGAAAACTGTCAGGATTTAGAAGACATTTGTATAGAATCGATGGTAGGTCTAAATGTGTTAAATAAAATTAAACTCAACAGCCAAGCTACACAACCAACCTTTGGCGGCCGATGATGAGAGCCCCGTAGCGGAACTAAGAAGCCTCATGATGCTAGGATCCTCACAGAGGAGCTCTGCATATCGACCGCTAGGTCTCGTTAGTGTGTCAAAGCACCTCTGTAACTCCTACAAACTGCAGCTGTGCCGAACGCCGTCTCTCACAAGCCTGATGAATTGTATACTCTGCAGCATCGAACCAAACCAAACATTATTTATATACTAGTCTTTAACCCGTTCAAATATATTCACACCAAATGATGTACAGTGTGGGTAATGTGATTTAATAGATCATGTTGTTGATGCATGTATTTTGAGGTGTAATCAGTCTGCTCTCAGAGGCACTTCGGGCAAGTAGTACAGGAAAGGTGCAATTCTGGGGAAAGTGTGGTTGCCTCGATGGCACAGACACCTTCGGAAAAATAGCCAATTACAATGTCAAGTCACCCCGTGATCATGTTTTATCATGTATATAAGTAATTTGGAGGGGATTTATCCCCCAAAAAGCAACAAACGTTTACATTTTTCCGCATTTGCGGCTCCCCCTATGGATGAAAATGGACGTGATTGGTGGCATGTTTTTGTAAAATAGGCCTCTCCCACTAACTTCGGAAGCTGCTTACGGCTGAACGAGATGGACTATCAAAATTATGCCTGCTGTGTTTTAATCGGATAGGTCCAGAGATCATGTGTAGATTGTGTACCGACTTCTGTGAGATTTGGACAAAAATCTGTAGGTGGAAGATCAAAAAGTGTTTTGAACGGTGCAACATCTTTCTAGACGCAAATGGACGTATTATTGGGGAGATGCCATGACCCAAGGCATCCAGGAATCCAAGGAATCCATTAGAAAAAGGTAAAGTGGGCTGTTATAGCGCCACCTATTGTGAAAAAAAGGCTTTGAGATGCCCTGCATAACAGAATGGTCAATGTCTGTGTGAAACTTCAGATCAAGTGGTCACTGGTCAGAGGCAGTGAGGAGCAAAGCGGTTTAAAGAAGGAGACAGACAGACACTTTACAGATTATGTACAGCAGTGCTTTACATGGCTAAAACAATTCAAAAGCATCAAAGCAATTCAAAGCATCAAAGCAGACACTGACTCTGACACTCTGACAATAGCCGATCTACAAGCTCACGACAATCTGTGATGCATGATGCAACGTGGCGCGATAAAGAACGAGGCGACGCTGAGCTCACCTTCTTTTTGGACTTGAACACGTTGCAGCGGAACACGTTGCTCTGTCCATCCCTGGCGATGTAGCTGAAGATCTTCAGGTCCTGGGAGTCGTGGGATACGTAGAATATCCTGGAAGACGACAAGCATGTGAAATTACGTTTGGGATATATTTAAGAGAGTAATAGTAAAATTCACAAAATGTTGCGATGGATACAGGTGCAGGGTGACCATTGAGATGAGCTCATATTGTACATAACTTATTTCAGACATTGAAAAAGGCATGAGAACTTCCGTAAAGACGTAAATATACCGTAAAGACGGATACCGTGAGAAATACATATCTCTGCTGCAACGAACTCCAAAATGTTCATTTTCCAGGAAATGAAGAAAACCATATATTTTGAAAACAAAGCAATACTGCCTCATCAACGTTGGTGTTGTGACTTAACTGACTTTATATATTGTCAATTACTTGAGAGGTGGAGTTAGTTGTTTTAGCAGGTTTGAGGGTCCAATGGAGTTAAGAGGTTTTGTCCGAAGCACCTTTTACTACCTTTCAGTGGTTCAGTATTTTTTTTTAACCAACACACAGACGTAAAGGGTGTTCAATAGCACTGATTTATGCAAAAAAGAAAAGAAAAAAGAAACCTCAACAATCGAGGTATCTTTTCTCACTATATTATGCACAGTACGCCTTTACTATGGGTGATTATGTTGTCTTGGATCATGATGAAACTATTAAAAAGAAACATGTGACGAAAGAGTAAACCAAAGTATTACTACAGTAGTAAACAGACAAATAAACAATTATTACAGCACACAAAGGACAAACAATGAAGATAGTGGCTGAGGTAGAGTATGTGTGTTGTGATAGAATAATGTGGAAGGAGAACAGAAAAGAAATGAATATATAATCAGGAGACACACAATATGGCATGAGGTAGAGCAGATAGGGAGAACTAAAGCCAGAGACCGAAATAGAGTAATCTCTGATGAGGGGATTGAGTGCAGACAGATATGTAATATCCTACGGCCAAGAAGGGCAAGGGGGAGAAATGAGTTACTGAGGAATAACAGGCCGTCCCGCCAAGGAGAAATAGTGAGAAATAATAAATAATAATCTGCAGGAGGGAGGACATTATGTACAAAGATCTATGCTGTGAGTTGTACAAAAATTATGATGACATCAGAGGACCCTTAATTTATACTTTGTTCCACGACTATGTGTCACTGGACCAAAATTATGTGTTTTCAAATGAAACACATTTCAGAAAAATGTGCTCCTCGGGGACACAGGCCTCCTTCCCCCTGGCCAGCTTGTAAAAGTCAATCTTAGGGAATGAGGATGAAATATGAAGGTCCGTCTTGACCATAGAGATAACAGTAGTTCAAATTATAACAGGCCAATGTGAAGTTTCACGGCCATCGGTCACTCCGTGCGTGATTTGAAGCATTTGGTTCAAAACGGACCACTTATGCAAGTTTTAGATGCCAAGCTTAGCCAATCAGGATGGAATATGAAAAATCGGACAGATCCATCCTGGTCACATAACTATATGGTAGAGATAATGATTGTGTGATGTTTGGACAAAATCTGTAGGAACAATGGTAAAAGCAATGGCGCACGTACGCGCACGCACGCACGGAAAAACAGAAAACATAGTCTCGGCCACGCTTTCGGCCTGGTGGCGACAATATGTTTTTTTTTCTTTTACCCAAAGCAAAACCAAAGTCAGGGATGCATCATCGGAAGCCTAACACATGGTAACATACATTTGATCCAAAAAGCAAAGAAATTGGCCAAGATACAACTTGCATCTTTTTTGTTTTCCTCTCCCTCTCTTTTGGCATTGATTAGAATGATTACTAGTGTCTATGAGACGCCATTGAGACGGAATGGAAACAAACAAACAAACAAACAAAATGAGCTACATTGGAACGCAGGATGCAGCAATTATGTGGTACTGTATGCATACTGGCTGATTAGCTGTTTGAGACCATTTCAACCCCAAAACAGAGGCTGGTTGTACAGTACATTTGTAATGTGACCTCTTTGGGTATACATGCAGCACAAGAATAACATTAAAATGGAACTTCAGTTACTTCACACAACCTCAAATGTGTTTTCAGCTACATCCTAATTCAAACGGACTTTGGCAGGTCACATTGTGTGTGTGTGTTTGTGTGTTTAGCCTCTCATCCATGTGTGTGTGTGCGTGCGACTGTGTGCGTGCGTTTTGGCACCTTCGCCTCCGGCCACCCAGCTAGCATATGGATGATGTCATGATGACCACCAGCATTCTGTCCTGAAGTCGGTATAGAGCTATATGTACAGTACTGTACAGTACTACACCACACACCAAGCCTAAGATCGCTCAGAACTCTCCCTTTAAACTTGAGAGAGTGTAAAACAAAACAATTTGTCTCCTTTACCGATGAACGTGCCTACAGGGACAGCGAGAGAGAGAGAGAGCGAGAGCGAGAGCGAGAGCGAGATTGCAGGCAATAATAAAAGTTGGCAGTAAGTGCACCTTGCCAGTAGAGACATCATCAGTTGCCAGTAAGTGTACCTTGCCAGAGGTAAACCAGACAGAGCTTAGACTGGACTAGTTGACAACCCCCCCCCCCCACCCCCCACCCCCCCCCCCCCCCCCCAGCGGACGGTGCACACATGACAGCGCAGACACATTTCCATCCAACTGTCTTTGGCACCAAAGCATGCCCACAGATGTTATAGTTCATCTCCAAAGTGATCAACTTGTTTTGTGCAATTAAATGGTCACATTGGTCAGCTATTCAATGATAAAAAGTTGAGTATGTGAATACCAATGATAATTCAGGATATTGTGTACTAATGAATTACATTGTTCCGGTACGTTGGTGTTTAAACTTCAGCATTCCCACTTCATCTAGTGTAAACTCTCAACAACTATCCTCTCTCTGAAGGTGAAGTCAAAACTAAAATGCACTAAACCGCGGGGAGTCGGTGAACTGGCGAGTTCTCCGGTATCCCGTACAGCAGTCAGGGACGAGAGGAAGCTGTGGGGTGAAATAGAGTTTGTACGACGGATGGTGAAACATTGGTGCCATTTTCATAAACATTAGGCCCCGGGCAAACGTTTGTGAATCTAATTACAGGGCAGGGAAAACGATATGGAGAATGAAAACCTTGTTTGACCGCAGCCTTTCATTTCTCAGCGTCACACAAAGTCAGTCAGGATACAGCCTTCAGCTAAACATTATCTCATTTAGGAGCCAAAACCACTTTTATTACGTTGCTATTCTTTAGCTATAAATAGCTATAGTAGACCATTATTGATATGTGCTATATACTTATCTTTTTTGTGCTTTTTACACTTTATTATGTGCTCTATTTCACTCCTGCAATAGTTACAGTTGTACATATGTAAGTACGCAGTGCAATGAACAAACATGAATCCTTGAACAATAATAAAACCCTTGCTTATAAAACTTGTGAACTTGAACATGAGTAAGTAATGACAAAAAGAAAACAGTTCTTACTCACATTTTACTAATAACTAGGTATTTGAGAGACAGGGAGAAGGGAGAGCAAATCTTTCTGAGCAAGTGGGAGGAGAAAGAACAGAGCGCATGATTTATGACTCCGCCGCTCTGTTAAGCCCCATTTATATGACAAATACAATTGGCAATCTACAAACTCGCAAGTCAAGCGACACATTGTGAGCTTGTAGATCGGCTATTTTCATCAAGAACTGAATCGCGACACGTACTGGCTGGAATGGCCTTTGTCAGCAGAATGCTTTTGAAAAGCGATAAGCAGCAAATGCACACACATTATAATCACACACGCGCACACAAACACACTCTAGTCCAGGGGTCTGCAACCTTTTTCAAATTAAGTGCCATAATGTTTTTATTTTCTCGATAGTCAGTGTACCATGTCAACATCAATTTTAATGACACCACATCAACAATTCCAACATATTTTGATTGATATTTTGATATAAACATTTCCCTTCTTTTAAAATATTTTCTTTCAAATTATAATGATAATTAGACTCCCTCCCCAGTCAAGAGTTCTGAGTTTTAATGAATGTATAATTATGTGCAGGATGTAATTTACATACAAATGTGAGGGACTTCATTCATTTTACCATATTTTTAAGTAGTTTAATTTTAAACCAAATGTCCTCTCTTCACACACTGATGCCAGTGATCACCCTCCTTCCTGCCAATGTTTGCATCGGTGCCAAAAGTTGCCCACACCTGCTCTAGTCCAGCGGTTCCCAAAGTGGGGTCCGGGGACCCCCAGGGGTCCTCGAGGGAGTTCCAGGGGGTCCGCAGCTAAATGATAGTTAGGAACCAAATGGACCCTTATGGGTCTGTAACTCTGAGAGTGTACAAATGGACCCGTTAGGGTATCAAATTAACATTGATTTTACAATATAAATTGGGGTCTCAGCTATATCTCCGAGAAATAAGGGAGGGGATGGGGAGCCTCGCCCCCTCCCCCAACCCCTTCCCTACTGGGTGGGGTTTTTCCTTACTGGACTCTAGAAAAGCATTCCAGCAGCCAGCTCGTAGCATGCCTCGTTAGGCAATAGACTTTCAATCCATACCTCCTGGGTTGAGTGGGTTCAAATCCTCCTCAAATCATTTGTGTGTTCACCGCAAACAATTTATTTTTGCGGATAAAGTCTGTTTGCTTTGGTCGTGTTGCAAACTTGCGACGTGCTTGCGGTTATGTTTAGGCCTGGGGTTTGGGGTAGGGTTAGTAATAGTAATGTCCGACATGTTCATGCTTTGTTTGGTGCCACTCAAAGTGACTATTGGGTCGGGCTTTGTGTGGTGCCACTCAAAGTGACTACTGGGTTGGGCTTTGTGTGGTGCCACTCAAAGTGACTATTAGGTCGGGCTTTGTGTGGTGCCACTCAAAGTGACTAGTATGTCTGTCGGAATACGTTGACGGGTCATTTCACCCGCGTGCGTCCACTCACGCAGCTTTCAACAAGAGCCTCGGTGTGGCGATAACGAGGGGGAGACGTCACTCACTAATTGACCACACTGTACACACACAGTTACAGGTATTAATGAGCCCTCTGGTTAAGAGGCTGAATTTATCACGCAGCAGGGGGCTTCCATAATGGTGTCTGAGTAATTAAGTAGGCTTGTTTCAGAGGGCCCTGGCTGTTGTCCCTGTGATAAATGGGTGCCCATGAAATAAAACTGCTATAAATCACAGACGAGGCACTACACACGTGTGCGTGCGCACGCACGCACGCACGCACGCACGCACGCACGCACACACACACACACGCGCACACACACACACACACACACACACACACACACACACACACACACACACACACACACACACACACACACACACACACACACACACACACACACACACACACACACACACACACACACACACACACACACACACACACACACACACACACACACACACACACACACACACACACACACACACACACACACACACACACACACACACACACACACACACCACACACACACACACACACCAAGGCAGCAAGGAAAAGAACACAGCACACATACACACAGCGGGTCAGGGGTAGAGTGACCGAGTTGCCAGTTCGAACCCTGTGGGCTCCCCCAGAGTTTGTGTCGAAGTGTCCTTGAGCAAGACTCTGAACCCCTAATTGCTCCCGATGTGCAGGTTGGTGCCTTGCATGGTTTCCTCCGGCATTGGTGTGTGAATGTGTGTGTGTGAATGGGTGAATGTAATGCACAAGCCATGTAAAGCGCCTATATAAATGCACCATTCACCACACACACCAACACATGTATCCATGACCACAGCAGTGTTGCACTTTCGATGTCTAAGGAGGAGCTGCATACTTGCATATACTCGAACAAACAGTTAAAAGTTGATACTGTTTTGTGCGTGTGTGTGTGTGTGTGTGTGTGTGTGTGTGTGTGTGTGTGTGTGTGTGTGTGCACGTGCGTGCGTGCGTGCGTGTGTGTGTGTGTGCGTGCGTGCGTGTGCCAGCTTGTGTATTTTCAATTTATATTTAGCATCATGCTCTAGGATATAATAAAAAAAGACGAAACATTCTTGCATTAATATGATCTCGGAGCATTTGACATCCTGTTATTGGAAATCTATAAGAGGCCACTGCTAACAGCTCAGTAACACTATCCCCAGGTGGGATATCGTCTGAACGTGACCCTGAAAACTGAACCCAAGGATACTTGGAGGGGACAAAGACAGCCCACATCAGTCTATTGAGTCAGGGCGCCGCTGCTTCCTGGAAGGGCATTCTCTGGCCTCGCATCATTTCCTATGTGAGGAAATCCATCCATCCGGGAGGGAGGGTGTCCTTGTGGCTCGGCAGGCTGCGCTGCATATAGGCTATACCTATACCACATACCGCAATGTAATGCTTATGGAAGTGGGCAGTGGTGGATAGTAACCAAGTACCTTAACCCATTTTGACCTGAGATCAGATTCTAAAAATGTCTTCTACATCCTGACAGTTTTCAGAAAAAGCTATGTGTCTATGTCAGTCGTTAAAAATAGCAGATCTACAAGCTCATAGCGCGCCATAGCTAAAGCATAACATAATGCTTAAAACACCAAAGGGGGTTCCCGCCCAAAGTACCTTAAAAGGCCACTTCACCCCTTTTGCAAACAGATCTTATTTTAATGATTTTTAAGGCACAACTTCAACACTTTCTTGGGGTTTTCATGTTTGTAATATGCGTTTTCTAGATATTTTAGTCATGCTTGTGCATGTTCATCATAGATATATAGTATATAAGAAAGTCTCTCCCCATGCCTTCGGCCTGGTGGAGACAAAAAATATTTCTCATGTCAGAGTGAAGCTGGCAATGTTGACGCAGTTAAAGGGTCATCCGCACCCAGAATGATAACGATACCGATGAATGAACAACACAATCGAAGAGCAGGGAGACAACCTTCAACCACTGCAACTGTACTATTTATATTGTATCACCTCTATGATATACTATTGATTGCAATAAGAGCATCAATAAGAGCACACAAATCTGTATGATGGAATGCCAAGGGTGAGCCAGAAAATAGCAGCCAGGAGAATGGGACTTGCAGGACACTGCCAAAGACACCAAGAGCTGCCAGCCAGCAAACTGGTGCTGTGGGAACCAACACACAGGCATCGATCACGAGGACGTCCCACATTAACATACGTGGATGTACTCAAGAACGACGCAGAAGTGCAAAGTACCAACGAACTGGCCAGATGTATGGAGAACCGGGATGACTGGAAACGACGATGGAAGGGCTCGTCTGAGGACGACCTAGAGAGATTGCAATGAGATAGATTCTGATGGATGACAGACAACCCTTCTTGATCACCTTACTGTCACGCTCAGTCCATCATGGCTCCAGGATATTCCATCCTTGAAAACCTTTGTATTTATTCACCGAAGACAAAATGTGCCCAGTGTGATGGAAAGGTTATGCTAGGCCACACCACCAGTGCATGTACAGTAATACATACTGTATACGGCAATGCCTGGACTGGCCTTGACTTGAAAAGTTGAAGGATTACCAACAGCAAATTACTTTCTTTCTTACATTCAAGAACGTACAATACGTTTCCGGGGCCGCTTCAAGGTTTAGAAAGTACAGTATACACAGTGGTTGTGAGAAACAAAAACAAACCTCTCAGACCCCTCGGAAAAAGAAGCCCAGTGACTGTATATGTTATGACGTTGTGGAGTAGGAAGGAAGGAAGGCCGGCCGGCGGTCAGCCAGGCACGGAGGAAGGAAAGCAAGGTGGAAAGGTACGACTGGAGGAAACTGGACAGGACTTATAAAGTGGAGAGAAGAAAGGCAGCAACAAAGAGGAAAAGGGAGGGAGTAAGATCTAACGTCGCTGTAGGGAAGACAGAGAGAGAGAGAGATAGAGAAACTGGTCTGCTGGGAGGTGAATTGGAGGCTAGAAGGATAGAAGTGCATAGTGCTGCATGTTTAATCAACACGGGTCCAAGACACCGTCGCATGCTGTAATTTACACCCAGGTTGACCCAATTTAATTTGCTTTGTAGAATTGTTATAACGTTAAAATGTCATCTTGAGCTTGAAGGCAAAACCAACTCGGAAAGTACACATACGTGTGTGTGTGTGCGTACAATCGTACATCTGCATTTTTAATTAAAGACAAAAGTGGGGAATACAGGGCTCTATTTGTCTGTCTGGACCCAAAGCCTGAGAAAAGCAGAGGATCAGTGACAACAACAACAACAGCAGCGAACCTAAACAAAAAACCTGCAGCAGCAATACATCACCCAGACTGAACAAGACATGTCTACCAGCCGCATTAGGAAGGAGGAGATAAATCGGGGGAACGAATGAAACGGTGGAAGAAAAAGGAGAAAAGGACGGATGAGACCGAAAAACACAAGTCGTACATCACGGCTACGCAGTGTTAAATGGATACCAGCAGGGCTATTAAGACAAGACTGAGGAAAAGGGAAGCAGCACACAGTCAAATCTGGAGTGCTCATTTAACCCATTTTGGCCTGATGTCGAAATAAAAAAGATTTTAAATAGCAGGCCTACAAGCTTGTAGATCTGCTATTTTTCAATAGCTAAATTATAACAATGTTTAAAACACCAAAAGGGGTTCCCGCCCAAAATGGGTTGGTTAAAGGTTTCATGACATTCATTTTCATTTATTTTAATTTTTTCCTTTTCCTTTTTTATGAGATCAATTACACCCAAACAACCTGAACTTTGAACATTCAGCGGATTTCCTGTGGTATGGTGGTATTTTCTGTGTGTTCTGAAGCCTTTTGAGCTGCAATGAAAACAGGCAAACAGGCCTCAACAGTGACATCTGCTGGCAAATTCCTATGTCATAATATGGGATTTGTGGACTCTTACCTCACAGTCCACAGGCCAATCAGAGCACTTGTTTGAGCCAGAAAACCCCCAGACCACAGAAAATCTACGTAATGTTAACATTGTGAATGTTAACATTTGTTTGAAATGTACCCATTCTACATACTGAGAAATAAAAAAAAATCAATCAATCAATAGAACTGCCGGGAGACTAAGGTGTCAGGGCTGGTCCTCTCATCTGCACCACAGTTGTGTGTGAGGGCTTCTAATTAAGTCTCCTCTGATCCACTACTCCTCAAAACACAAACGTCCTAAACTGTTCTTGCTCGAGACTCAAAAAGAGAAATTAGACGTCTCCCCAGGACCCTATAGTGAAACTGGATCTACACGCTCACAACAAAAAGTACAGCAGATCTACAAGCTCACAATTGTGTCATGAGAAATGGGCCTGCAACCATTAAAACATTGCTCCAATACTTACAATTTAACTTACTGTGAACGCGACATCTCTATATCCCACATGTGTATTCAGACCCATGGGTGAATCACTCCAAAGGCGTGTGCTGGATGTGAGTCTGCATGTCTGCTGAGGCTTACTTAGCCTCGGAAACCCAGACGTTTTATTTAAGGCTTACTTAACACTGTGGGAGATGTGTGTTTCTAGAAGCAAAGCCCGAGGTACACAAAACACTCAAAAGTTAGCTTTAAAAAAAAAGGAAGAAATCTTTGGGTATGCCGCAAATCCTCCGTTTTGTGTGTGTGTGTGTGTGTGTGTGTGTGTGTGTGTGCGCGCATGTGCGTGTGTTCGTTCTTATTTATGTCCCACTGTATCTACAAAGGGTTCCTCCATGGTGAAACGTAGGGTTTATACTCAAAACAGCTTGAAGGGAAACTGCATGCTTTCAAAATGTGTTGCTTTTCAACTATGAATTGCACTGTGTGCATGTTATGGTCCCAAATGCACGTGTGCATGTGCGTAGCGTACGCCGCCCGTATGTGTGTATATGTACAGTGAGCCTACAGTACATCTTACCAGCTCATCCCAAGTGACTGTACTATATGGAAAACCCCAATAGTACAAAGATAATTGCCAAGAGGAAGTGGAAGTGTTTAGTAAAATTGACTGTACAGTCATTTGCACACAGTCAGGTAGGGTTACAGAACACACTGCCATATAACCACTTGCATCTGTATCTTGTGCCCATTATTTTCCTCGAAAACACACAAACACACACACACACACACACACACACACACACACACACACACACACACACACACACACACACACACACACACACACACAGTAACACATAAAAAAGGTGCACACACATAAGTATAAGCAGTGAAGCAAAAGACTGAGGAGGGAGAGATAGAAGGGAACAGATTGAGATGCAGAAAGAGAGGAGAGGACCAGAGAGACAATCCATTTTTTTTGTTTCTTTATCCGTGCATCAGTATGTTGACGCTTTGGCAATGTTATCCCGCATACAAAGTTTGTTGTATTAAACTGATCTGAAGTACCAGAGGGAGGAAGATGGCGATGGGGCAGACCAAGAGAAATAATAAAATCGAAGTAAAATGAAGTAAGTGGTGCAACTCCGTGTGGGGGTCCCCGGGGGGGACAGAGTTACCATGTGGGGGTCCCTCTACTGTACTGTACTGCACTGTACTGCACTGCACTGCACTGGCACACCCGAAATCACCATATACAGTTAATATGTGCGTATGTGTTTGTGTGTGTGTTAGGTTGCGCACAGGTGGTGAAAAACAACCATGCTTTTTTCGTGCTCAGACGCACCCAGCCCCACACAGTCACTTAAGGAAGTGGTTGCACCACTTAAAAATAAATCTATTTGGTTAAATTCAATGGAGCTCTCTACAACAGTTTAATAAGAGGATGAATAGAGGATGGGAACCTCATAACAAACCAAAAGAATGGAAATAAGGCTCCTCTCTGAAACATTTTTACGCAAATTGACAATATTGAACAAATCAATGTTCAATCAGCATGTTGCAGAGTGCATGATGAGCTGTGACCAGCTCTCAATTTGAGAGAAACATTGGATAGACAGACTGACAGGAATTATACTGGCTTGCGCTAGCTGAGTGGCAAATAGGTGCCTCTCCAATATTTCTGATTTTTTTTTAATATACAGAGACAGTCATGGCGGCAAGACTAACTGTTCAGGAGAGGAGACAAACAGATTATTTATTTTAGTGTAATGTTAGGTCACATTCATACCAGAGAGCTTTGCTGCGATTAAAACGAATCCTGCTGCGCATTGTCAGAAAGTGCGCTTCGTTTGGCAGGTGTGAAGGCTCATTCGAATCCTAATGCGCAGCAAAGAACCGCATTTTACTCCGCCCAAAAACGTGGGTTTCGCTTCGTTTCGAATCGCACTTGACTACGATTCGGTGCAGGTGTGAATGCAATCCGCAGTAAATAAAGGAAATTAAGCAAACATAATGTGGCGGGTGAGGAGCTGAACACAGTTGGAGACGGAGAAGGCATATTTTACGCAGCGCAAAGATGTCCCGTTACTGTGGATAGACGTGGTCGATTAAGGAGACTGAAGCCCTGATCGAAATGAGGACGTGTACATTAATCAATTGCTTAAGAAAACACATAAAAACACTGCAGTGTATTATAGCCTACATAATATTCTGTCTGTCTGTCTGTCTGTCTGTCTGTGCGTGCCGTAAACATGGAGTGCTGTCACTGTGTGGGACTGGGGAGTTATATCAGTGCGCTCATGCAGCGCTGTGCCTCCATGCCCAAAAGAACAGTGTGTGGCGGTTGCGTGCATAGATCTAGAGAGAGAGGGGGGGGGGGGTCCCAGGCGGCACGACACATGCACGTTATGAGTGTAATTTTATCACCATAGATTTCACTGTGTAGGCTATAGTTTATGAATGGAACACATTGATAAAGGTCCCCCCTGCTGCGTTTCCAATTGCTGCGAATGACAGTGTGAAGGCAAACCGCAGCCAATTAAATATGCAAGAATCCAATTTCCCCAACCCATACGGATCTGAGTCTACCGAAGTATTAGGTGAGAATCTGACCTTAGATAGAATCCACAGAAGTGAAGCTTTCAAGCCTGTTTTCTCAACTCGCCATGTTCTGCAAAACTGGTGGGTCAAACTGAACAACCAATGTCAATTTGAAGCTATGATTCTGTGTTTTCATATGACATGAAAAAGAAAAAATATTATCTCAATGGGACATTGTATAACATGACCTTCTGACAGCAGAAACTACTAGGCAACTTCAGTTTCACTTTGGCATGTCACACAATTACAGACGTGAAGATTGGGTCAACTTATGTTCTGTACAAGCTACCGTGAATAAGAATAGGAAAATAAAACAAAAAAATGTCAAATATAAATTGTGTACTAAGAAAACTAAAGCCAGAGAAGAGTAGTTACAGTAACTCTTGTGCAAGTAAGGGACTTCATTCTCATAGCAGCAGATATCAAATATGTATGAAGTGTGTGGGAATATATGGGAGTATATACTCACAGGAATATAAAATATGAGCTTATGACTAACATGGAAAGGGCTCAGTGCCTGCCAGCAGTGTGGCAGTGATAGTTGGAACATTACCCGATAGCGTTTGTGAATCATGGAGTTATAAACTATAGCAAGCAGAGCAGAGGTCAGCGGGACTTTGCTCTTTCATGAACTCAGAGCAGCTGAAACGATGAGGCCCCGCTGTTTTACAAACGTTTTGTCTGTGCAGTCATATTCACAGCAGGGGGGTAGCAAGGCGGGCCTTATTGCGGGGGAAGACACAGTCGGGGGTTCTCTGGTGCCAGTGTTTAAGTCTGGCTCATGTTATTTTTCACAACATTTGGGCAGCAGTCCAGCACTGTACTAAAACAGAGCAGTCGCCGGTTGGAATGTGGAGTTTTATCTCCTGGAATAGATACAGGACATTGTTCTCCTGTGTTTCGGTTTTCATACTTTTTTTTTCTAATACAACCCGACACGTTTGAGAAAAAGGTTTTCTGATTCCATTGAATAGAATAAAATAAGTACTTTGTTGAAAGTAACCTGTTGCTCCTGAAAGACTTCCAGCAATGTGTTAGCCATGGGCTTATTATGCTAATGTTTCAATTCTATATTTGGCACCTCATTATTTCTTGGCATGAAAGTGGTTCTTTTGAGATATCCTAATGCTGTGGTGTTCCTGTGGGAGAAGAGAGTATTGAATTCAACTGGACAGTCCAAACAGAAGAAGAAAAGCGCCCTGCTTAGATAGAGATTGCATAGGAATAAATTAGGTTCTGAGGCAGTTACGATCTATCTGGGCTGTACATTTCAATCTAGGACCTGTGTGTGTCACTGTGTGTGTGTGTGTGTGTGTGTGTGTGTGTGTGTGTGTGTGTGTGTGTGTGTGTGTGTGTGTGTGTGTGTGTGTGTGTGTGTGTGTGTGTGTGCGCGCGCACCCTCTATCAGTGACTGTGTTCCTTATCGCAGTGTATCAGGGTGTGCTTCGACTGCACAATCAAAAGATTGATAGTAATTGACTGTGTGCAAAGCCTTCACTAGTAGTGCCACGCACGCACGCACCCACACACACACGCACGGGAAGCAGCCAAAAGCCTCCGAGCTAACATACTGTAGTGTGGGCAGGCTGCTACAGAGTGCATGAGAGTAATTCGTTAAAAATGACATTCATGGATGCATACAGTAAATGTGTGTGACGTGTGTGTACACAAATTCTTGGGTAAAATCTCACTCTCACCAGTCACACACAGACACACCTTCTCTTTGACCTCACACTGACTCTTCCAGAAGGCAGCCGGGAGGCTTATCGTGCGTCTGTCAAGCTGTTTACTGGGCAGCCTAGTGAGCTAGAGTAGACTGGCCGAGCCTACAGTACACAGACAGACAGACAGACAGACAGACAGTATCACACTAAAAGCAGAAGGAAGGGGCCAGACAGCCAGCCTGCAGAATTACAGCAATCAGCCAGGCCTCCGAAGGGGAAATAACACTTCAAATAACATATGGTCTAAAGCAGCCACATTGTAAAATGTAAACCATCTGGAAATGTCAACTCTCGCCCCCAAAATCGTAAAGCGGAGAGCTGAGCCTTGAACCTGCTCAGCAGCATGCAAGCGTCCGATGATGTTTCATAGGAAACGTGTGTGTCATGTGTGTCCCATGTCCTTGGCAGTTCAAAGTGACTATCGATTGAGATACTCTTTACGCTTCGTCTGCTTTCTTGGGAGCAGAAAACCTAAGAGGGAAGCGTTTCATATTCCACAATACTTTGCAATTCGTTTTGAATGAATCCATTGCACCAATGTGGTAAAAACTGAAAAACCCTGCCCTTACAGTATCTTACTGACAAAACATTGTCACCACTATTCAGGTGACTTAGGTGGATAACAAACAATTTAAGACTTAAATGTACTTAAATGCCTGATTCAAAACAATGCTGGTTATGTAAATAAATAGTTTCCACTTTCCACCCCAATCATGTCAAGGCTGCGTTTCATGATGTCCTGGGGTTTTTCACTGGTTCAGAAATGTGTGCGCTTCATTGTGTGTGTGTGTGTGTGTGTGTGTGTGTGTGTGTGTGTGTGTGTGTGTGTGTGTGTGCACGCTTGTTGATCCAGAGAATTAAATATATTCCTGATATATTCCGTATTGAGCCAATCTGCTGGTTATGCCCCGAGGCTCTATAAAGAGGGCAGCTGTAATGAAACACCCACAACGTTACTCTGACTGCGTGTGTGTGTGTGTGTGTGTGTGTGTGTGTGTGTGTGTGTGTGTGTGTGTGTGTGTGTGTGTGTGTGTGTGTGTGTGTGTGTGTGTGTGTGTGTGTGTGTGTGTGCGTGCACGCGTGTGCGTGCGTGCGAGCGACGTTCATGCATGCACACACAGTGCATGCACGAACGAACAGTAAAATGCTTGTGCTTCTACTGTAACACCCCACCTCTACTGATATTTCCTGAATGGTGATACAGTATCTGTACAGTGTATCAGTTGCAGTGAACAGTTCCTGTAATCTCATCTCTGTCGCCTGGCATGTCTACAACAATATGAACCTTCTCACACAAAGATCACTCTGTCTGAGATCTTTAGAAGCAATCTACTACTGTGTGTAAAAAGTGCAGGACTCTTCGATTGAAGGGTTATATTGTAATGGTGGTGCTGTGCGTGCGTGCGTTCTCAAGTCAAATGAAACTTTATTAAGCTTATGTAGCTTATGAGCTTGTTGCCGTTAGTACAGTTACAGTAGAGCAGATGCAGTCAGATTGGTCTAAGGTCTAAGTTGTCAAATTAAGCAATGGAACACAAGAAAAGATAAATGGTGCATTCATATAGCGCTGTTATCCAAAGCAATTTGCATAGACTGTGCATTACATTCACACATGCACCGATGGCGGGGGAAACCATGCAAGGCACCAACCTGCAGCAATTAGGGGTTCAGTGTGATCCTCAATTAAGGACACTTATACACTACCTCTGGGGGAGCCTGGGACCGAAATGGGAACCTCACGTTCCCATCCAGCCACTCTACCATTGCCGCCCAAGGCCACACAAGAGTGTAAAGGGCGAGGTCGCTTCTCGCCCTCAGGGCGTCTTACTGTGAATTTGAATAACATGATTACAGTAATCTTATTTATTAAAACACACAACCTTGAATGTGCAGTTGCTTTCATACAACAGACGGCTCTACAGTACACAGCTTGCTTCATAATGTGAATTTAACACTGCAATTCTTCACATTTTGAAGAAGAATTACTTCTGTTGTTAATTTACTCCTAGCTGTGAATTTGCTATACCTGTGATGTTTTAGCAAATAATGTAACACACGCCCGCTCTCTGCCAATCATGGTGGCTCAGCCAGTCAGCGTGCAGAGTGGACCGACGAAAACTAAATAAAAAAAACAAGCTACGATGACAAGACTGAATCTCGTGACAATTTTGTCAACCTTAAGGCTCATACAGGTGACCACCGAAGTACAACATGACGTCACGAGCCATGGTGAAGAGCAAACCACCGCCATGCACCTCTCCAGCCCTTCTCTCTGTTTTTACTCACCACCGCTCAACGTTATTTCAGCTCCGGTGGTCAGCTCACCACCGGAGCGGTGGTCACCTCACCACCGAAAATCCAGACTACGAATAGGCCTTTAGTTTCGGATCGGTACCCAGGCTTTCATTTTCGTTCGCAATCTGTGTATAAGCTCTGTGTACACCTCCATACATGTGTCCTACAGGTGGTCTGTATTGTGTGCGTGTGCGTGCAAGCGCATGTGTGATAAGGTGTTTTTTCCGTCCCTGACAGTTTCCTTACAGTGCTGGTGTTTCATAATGTGCTGGCGGTCAGCAGATGTGACTGAGTTTCCAGCCCTCGACAACCATAGGCCCACAACATGCCCCGCTTCTCCAGTTCAAAGAGAATACCCATGTGGGTGATTTCTATAGACCTCCGGCTGAATCCTTCCAAAAAGATTAGCCACGCGTTGTCCATTTGCAGAGCGCCATAGGGAAAACCCACTGGGGAGCGTTTACAACAGTCCAAGACAGAAATACTCCTCTTTGATGTGCAGTCTGTGCTCTGCCTCTGGGGAGCTGGCTGAGCACACTGCATGTTAACACGTTAGCATTTGTAATATGGAACACGGCACTGCGTTTGGACTCTCACGCCCCGTCCGCTTATACGGCCTCTGGAAGTTCTTACGTAAGGCAGGGCTGATACCAAATGGATATCATGCTTATGTCTTTCTCTCATTATTACGTAAGGCAGGGCTGATACCAAATGGATATCATGCTTATGTCTTTCTCTCATTTTTTTTTTTTTTACTTTGATACTTTGTTTTGTTTTCTTATCCCTTTAGCTGTAGGCTACTTACTGTATCCTGTGCTTCAGATACTGACTGAAACACACAAAGAAAAGGAAAAAATACCTCTTAAGCCTTATTCAAGAATGGTCAAAAACTTCCGATCTGCAAGCTGTGTGTGTGTGTGTGTGTGTGTGTGTGTGTGTGTGTGTGTGTGTGTGTGTGTGTGTGTTTCAGTTTCGACCACAGTGGTGCAATGGCAATTGATTCATTCAAAACTAATTGCAAAGTATAAATATATAAAACGGTTACCTCTTGGTGTTTCTGCTCCCAAGAAAGCAGACGAAGCGTATAAGAGTATCTCAATCGATAGTCACTTTGAACTGCCTCTTTGATTCAAGGAAACGATTCGCACTCGCAGACACGGAATATGCACTTTTTATGTCCGAGAGCAACACGATGAATTCCTGAGTGTTCAAACGGGAAGACTTCTGAATTCATCCATGTGTTTCTATTGTTATGTTTTGCAGAAGATACTAATAATCTTGACCTGAATGGTTGGTTTGTATTAAATCCACAAAATCCTAAACGTGTGGTGTGTGTGTGTGTGCGCACACGCTATATATGAGTGGGCATTTTTTACCAAATGTGGTACACAGAAGTTTGTATGGTTTGGTCGCCTAGAACTGAGAGAGAGAGAGAGAGAGAGAGAGAGCTGAAACTCCACGTTAAGGTCAGATTCTCACCTAATACTTCGGTAGACTCAGATCCGTATGGGTTGGGGAAATTGGATTCTTGCATATTTAATTGGCTGCGGTTTGCCTTCACACTGTCATTCGCAGCAATTGGAAACGCAGCAGGGGGGACCTTTATCAATGTGTTCCATTCATAAACTATAGCCTACACAGTGAAATCTATGGTGATAAAATTACACTCATAACGTGCATGTGTCGTGCCGCCTGGGACCCCCCCCCCCCCTCTCTCTCTCTCTACGCACGCATGCAGCCGCCACACACTGTTCTTTTGGGCATGCAGCACAGCGCTGCATGAGCGCACTGATGTAACTCCCCAGTCCCACACAGTGACAGCACTCCATGTTTACGGCACGCACAGACAGACAGACAGACAGACAGACAGAATATTATGTAGGCTATAATACACTGTCACTGCAGTGTTTTTATGTGTTTTCTTAAGCAATTGATTAATGTACACGTCCTCATTTCGATCAGGGCTTCAGTCTCCTTATTCGACCACGTCTATCCACAGTAACGGGACATCCAACTGTGTTCAGCTCCTCACCCGCCACATTATGTTTGCTTCATTTCCTTTATTTACTGCGGATTGCATTCACACCTGCACCGAATCGTAGTCAAGTGCGATTCGAAGCGAAGCGAAACCCACGTTTTTGGGCGGAGTAAAATGCGGTTATTTGCTGCGCATTAGGATTCGAATGAGCCTTCACACCTGCCAAACGAAGCAAACTTTCTGACAATGCGCAGCAGGATTCGTTTTAATCGCAGCAAAGCTCTCTGGTATGAATGTGACCTAAGTCATGGTAGACTTGGAACAGCTCTATGATGAGGCTGAATGAGGAATTCTCACAAAGCTCTGTGAGCGACACCTGATGGACATCATGTTGGAAGCTGTCAAATGCTCCCCAGGTCATCCTTTAGAAGGCAGCCTTTCCAGTCAAGACTCAGCAATGCTTACTACCTTCTATGATCACATCAGCTACTGACCCTTCCGCAATAACCCAAGACTCCACACAGAGGTCCCTCAACCCTGCATCTTGTAATCAATTCCCTAAAATGCAAAGTAGATCGCAAATGGTGTGGAACTCCCCCCCATCACAGATGACATTACTGTTACCTTGACATACTAGATTACACACGCAGATTATTGTCTCCACCAGGCCGAAGGCATGGGGAGAGAGTATGTTTTGCACTCCGTCCGTCCGTCCGTGTGTCCGTCCGTCCGTCCGTGACAAGCTAATCTCGGCCACCGTTAACCCGGTCGATGCCACATTTTGCACACACACTCCCTGGATGCCAACGATGAACCTCTGCCCCAAAATTTCCAGAACGGCCTGTTATAGCGCCACCAGGAGGCCGCTTTGTGCAAAACAAGTTTTTGCACAGTACACCTACAGATTTTGTCCAAAAATCCCGCAAATCGTTACACAGTATCTCCATAGTCATGTGCTCAAGACGGATGTGTCTGATATTTCATATTCCATCCTAATTGGCTTAACATTGGCTTTCAAATTTTGCAGGATTGGCCTGTTTTGAACAAAAAACCTCAAATCATGAACACAGCGTGCAATTTCACGTGAAATCTTTCACGCACTTTCCTACTAGGCTGAGGAATATAGCCCACCCATTTCACATTGCCCTGTTATAGCGCCACCAACAGGTGGATTGTGCATGCGTGCCATCAACACGGATCTGCACCATTTCCCATATTCCATCCTGATTGGCAAAGATTGGAACAAACAAACAAAAAACATGTTTATATTACTCCTAAATATTCCTATCCTCCTGGTGGAGACCTGTGCCCAGAAGGGCACTTTTTCTAGTTGTCTTTCTTTTCTTTGTTTGTGTGTGTTCAAATGGCTTTTATTTACAGGGAAGGAGTAGTCCGCAAACAGTCTTTGTACCAACGGTTTTTATTTTGTTAAAACACCATTTAACTCAGGACACGACGTTTCGGCCGTGAACGGCCTGGGCCTTCATCAGGTGATGTTGTCACCTGATGAAGGCCGTTCAACGTCGTGTTATGAGTTAAATGGTGTTTTAACAAAATAAACACCGGACTACTCCTTCTCTGTATCCCTCTGTCCAGCACCAGCAAAGAACAGGATGTGCGCAAGCCTCCTGCTTTTTAAACCAGATGGCTTCGTTACCTTTACAAATGTGTTACTTGTCTTCAAGATTAAATATGATATTGACAGTTTGTGTGCTTTTTCGAAACAATGAATATGCTAAGGGCAACAAAAGTAGCCTAAATGTCCAATAAATATGACAAGCTACTCTTTAGCTATTACTTGTATCGACTCAATAAGCAATTTGGTATGTAAGATGTTGCCCACTGAAATGGCACCGATATCTGGTCTAGGCCTATAAGTGCTTACAATAAACACCCTGGTCAAATTCATCTTTCTGACAGAATAATTTCCAAAGCCTGAGCTCCCAAATGGGCTACTTGTGGAACGTCTGAGCCGTATGCGTCTCAATGAGAAATGTAGGAGTCATTATATGTACGTACATACTAAGTAAGTACCGTCTATGTGTCGACAACAGAACCGTATTCTCTACTCTTCATCTCCCATCTCCCTGGTATAAGCAGCAACACAGCACCATATATAGTACAGCCGTCGCCCCCCCACCTGCTGGAAGCGCGTCCATGTGTGCCAGCCAGGAGCTAGGCTGGACTGACTGGGGGGACCTCCACCCCAGGCCGGTAACGTGCTGTCGACTATACCCAGCGTTAGGTCTGTGCCACCAGGGACACAGTACCCAAACACACCGCTGCCACCGACGTAGCCTCGGGACCTATACTGTAAATCCTATGGCACGCACGTTACCAGTCGGCTAAAGAGCCATGGTCTGATAGGCAAGCAGCACCGTGTAGCCTCCATTAGGAGTACATCCACTACACTGCTAGCTTTGAAATGCAGAACTGCGACTGCATCTGCATGTATATGCCTATGTGTTGGAGTGTGCATGTGTGGTGTGCACGTTAGTGTGTCTGCTGGCAATTATGTATTTGTGTGAACTACCGTGTGTACATAATACATTGCACTGCATTTCTCAATATTTATCTCTGGACAGTCTCATTGTCGGAGCCTCCAACTCTCTACATGTGCTGTGTGTGTGTGTGTTTGTGTGTGTGTGTGCCAAGCTGCCAGCGTGCATGTGTTCATATAAGACCTTTACGCCATTCTGTCATCACACAGACATATAGGCCTTGTTTCAGTCCATCCATTTGGCTCAAGGATAATCCTCTGACTTGGACTAAAGCCACGGTCTCTTGCTAGCATGTGTGCTCACTCACAGGTGCACATAAGAACACACTTACTCTCTCTCTCTCACACACACACACACACACACACACACACACACGCACACACGCACACACGTGTGGTGGGGAGAATGTACGTTATTAAAAACATAGATCCATCTCTTGATATTAGCACCAGAGAGAGAGATGCGTCACCACCATAGACACATACACAACAACTAATACAACCTATCCACACCAAAACACAGACAGAGAAACTCATTAATCTCACCTACTGTATACGGATACACACACTGGTCCTGATTCTTCAAAAACGAAATGCGCCAGAGTGTAACGGTGGCGGAAACAGATATCGTATTTATCCGTCCGATCAAGCTAAGTTGAGATGACGTGTTATTCAGAGAGTGGTGTGTACCACAGGTTCGCAGGCGTATCGCAGGTGTATGTCATACTGAATGCAGCGGGTGCAAAGTGATCGGAAAAGCAACCGACAACCTCATCTGCATAGATCCACGCCCCATATCGTACCATAAAAGGCTTCAAGCATGACTCAGCAGACAGCAGTTTGTCTGAGATCCGTCTGTCAAAAAAAGAAAAAAGGCTTTGCAGCCGCAGACTATATAGCGGCTTCACAAATTACAATAAAAATGATTGCTGGAAAGAAATTACAGCCGCGGTCACTGCTATGAATATAGCCCGCACTCTATTAATTTAATAATTCTACACATGTAGGAGCAGGACAGTTAGGGCTTTTATGTTATGTCGTTTTTGCACCATTGTATATTACCACTGTAGGCTACTATATATGTACAAACCACTGGCGTAACATAAGGGGGTGCAGCCAGTGCAGTGCACTGGGGCCCAGCGCCCCCTAGGGGCCCATGAAGGGGGAAGAAGAAGAGAAGAAAACGAGTCAGGACGAGACGACGGTGAAAGGCAAGCCTGGTTTCAGAGGCTATCGGTCGCAGGAAGAGTAACACCAAGGATAAGTCAGCGATGTCACTGACTGACTGGTTTATAAACAGCTTCAAGTCCATAATACTTCCCTGTTGCATAACAGTGACATCACTGTCCTCTCCTTGTTATCTTTACCACCTTGTTTCACAGTCTATCTATGCCTCTATGGTGTGTATACTGTGTTCATGGCGCGCTGTCTGTGCCTGTCGTCAGCACAACAGGCTCAGCTGTAGACTATTTTGTCACGTTCCGTCGCGCTAATGAAACACTAGATGGGAATCATGGGATTATTATGTCATGTCAGCAGTCAGCACTATCAGAAGATAACCAAGGTAAAGTAATCTGTCACTCTGCAAGTTTAACTAAAGTTTGTCCAAAGTAATTTCTGATAGCCAGGCTGCAGCCCTGCAGTCCTACAGATTGATTGAAAGTGAAACATGCAAATACATACATACAGATTGAATTAATATTTATATATCAGATCGCATCACAACCCCCCCCCCCCCATGCCACAGATTTTGGGAGGCCCACACAAGATATCTGCACTGGGGCCCACTGTGGCCCAGTTACGCCACTGGTACAAACTATGTACAACGGTGCGTGCTCCGCTGAAGCAATATAATTATAATTTATTTAATTAAGTTCTGGACCAAGGCGGGTGCTCACTCACACCTTTGCAGAGGTAAAACATATCCGACATTTAAAATATCGGATATATGTCAATGCAAAAGAGAGAGAGAGAGAGAGAGAGAGAGAGAGAGAGAGAGGAGAGAGAGAGGGAGGGGGGCATGGGCCCTCGACACTGGTTTGCGCGATAAAGAACAGTAGCCGATACATTCATAAGTGAATAATTATAGGCCTACCTCGTAGGCCTGGGATCCTCTTGTCTGAAGAAATTATAATCCAGTGAGTTTATCCAGTGAGTTAAACTATTCTGTGTGTGGCATCCATGCATGTGATCAATATCAATAATATACATTATTATAAAGTCTGCCCGTCATGTTTGTGAACAAGTGCGAGTGCAGGTGAGCTGGCTTAAAACTATGATATGACTGGCCGACTTTCAAACACGCTGATGCCATTCATTAGGCTAATGTGGTCTTCTACACCCCCCCCCCCCCCACACACACACACACACACACACACACACACACACACACACACACACACACACACACGCACACACACACACCGACAGTCAGAGAACTGACTCACTAACTATACAACACTAACCAGGCCTATGTTCTTATTATAATTGTGAGTTTGTTTTTTAACATGCAGCGAGTCCGCGAGAGCCGATCTACAAGCTCACAACGCGTTGCACTGCGAGTAGAAAGCTGTCAAGTGAGCAGCCCCAATCGCGCATGATAGAAATATCCTAATGCATGCATTAAAGGCATACAAGTGCACTCGGCTTTTATATATATATATATATATATAGGCTATCATTTTTTTATGACCAATATGTTGGGGACACATGCCTACATATTTTATCTGAGATTTGGGAACAATTTATTGATTCAGCATGAAGACTAAAGCCTTCTGAATAAATCTATACGCAAGTGTATGGTTCCGAAAATTTCTCCGCCACCTAAAGAGGTGGCGGAGGATTTAGCGGAATTTCCGACAAACCAAAGGCAGCGTCAAGTTCACGGCCATTTTCATGAATTCCAAATTAATGTGGGAAATCCACGTAAATGCCTTTCCGCTAGCGTCACGTCAATATATAAGCGGAAGCGCGTTGAAGAATCAGGCCCAATGTGTGTACAGTATAATCTGGACGTGCAAACTAGAATCTCTAAAACCATTTGACACAACAAGCAGTCTAACTCACTATGGGTTCAATGGCCCTAAACATTGGTTTGTGTAATTGAATATGCAACCTCTACACAGGAACATCATGGAGAGGTCAGAACAACCATCACTTCATGCACAGTTTCACTTTTATAGTCCTAATTTCCCATATAAGGAGGCGTATAAGCTTCATCAAATGAGCTGTGTCCACACACGCTGTTATGCAATGGTGAAAACGAGGGTGAAAACGAGGTCTTTGATTTTCAAGTGGCTTCAAGTTGAAGAGTGACGTTCCAGGATGATTTGTACCAAATTTCACGCTTGTATCACCTTGTGAAATGGGCTATATGCAGCCAACACTTCCGCGTTCAGCTTCCTTGGTCTCAATTGCGCATGTTTCTTTTCTTCCAGGGAGCAACATGGAGTCCACCGTGCGGTCTTCGCTTCCCGTCTTCTTTTTTTTTAATATATATATTTTTTTATCCCACGATTTTGTAACCCATTTTTCACCCCTGTGTCAATCATCTAATGTGATCCTGGGCTCTACACACCCTCCACCAACCTAGTCCCCATATATGGGGACATGGGGAGAGCAACGGACTTGAACTCATGCTTCCTTCATGCCTGAGTGTCCAAGTTGCTCCTTTACACCTGACAGGGGGGAGTTTCCCTGGTTGGACGTAGCGCGTGGAAGGAACACGTTATTCCAACCAGTTCCTTTCCCCTCCATCAGGCGCCCCGGCTGGCCAGGGGGAGGCAGTTTAGTGACCAGGATTACTGCATGTTTTTTGTGAGGGTACCTACCCTAAGGGACACGGGGAGAACATGCAAACTCCACACAGAAAGGCCCCTTCGCCAACCCCGCCTTCGGGTATGGGCACTGATGACGCGGAGGAGGAAACACGCCGCCAGCACCCACAGCGTCCCGAGCGGGAATCGAACCCAGGACCTTCTAGCTGTGAGGCGACAGCACTACCAACTGTGCCACCGTGCCCTCTTCCTGTCTTCTTTTAATAGTCCTTGGTTTACGGCCCGACAAACTCCCCCATTTTCTCAGAATCTACGCTGCCTCTGCGCAGATTGATCATAACGGCAATGTTCTGTCCTATTTTCTGACTTCTCGGTTAGAATAGTAACGCTTCTAAAAAGAGATCAGACTTACGTTAGCTGGTTTTGGGGGGAAAATGGAAGGCTGGGGTTTTCAGAGTAAAATCGCCCATATCTGCTTGGCGCTCTAGCGCCTTTATTCTGAGAGATTGTGACGGCACCAGAAGTGTTTCAGGTCGTCCAATGATCCCTGGGTCGGTGGTTTGAATCCCGGCACCTCCTGTCCACATGTGGAAGTGCCCTTAGGGCAAGACACTGAACCCCACATTGCCTGTGTGAGGACGCTGGCGTTGACTGTTCGCCGCTTCACCTCCCAATGTATGAAGGAATGAACCATTGTTAAGTGCTTTGAGCACTTGGAAAAGCGCTATAAAAATGCAATTCATTATAAACAGCTTCCTTACCTATAAATGGGGTCCTGCATCACCATCATCTTGCTCTCATCCCATGTCCACTCCTTCTTCTGTGGAAACAAATAAAACACCAGTGAGTGACCAATGTGACCATCAACCTTTTTAAACACATGAAACCTAGACAGTTCCATAGCTCTACAAACGACGCATTGTCAACTATTGCAGTTTGTGTGTGTTTGTGTGTGTGTGTGTGTGGGGGGGGGGGGCAAGAACAGACCCCTGAGGAATCCCAGTCAATGAAGTTTCAAGGATCGCCAGTTTAAAGGTATATTCAGTGATTTCACTTAATTCAAATATCACTTATTTTTTTGTTTTGTTGTGATAATCCTCCCTACTATAGAGTGTGCTGGCCATATAAGGAGTTCCTCCCTGTCCCCAGTTAACCCCTGGGGGTCAAAAAACCTTAGGTTTCGTTTTTGACTCTCTATCCTGATTGGACGAAAGGCTGGGTCCCACAGCCAAAAACGAAACCTAAGGTTTTTTGAGTGAAATCACTGAATATACCTTTAATATGCATTAGACCCCCAAAAATGATACTGCGATCTACTCTCAAATCCTCTCTAAAGAAATAACATTTTTTTTTTAGAGTATAAAAGTGGAACCAGTTTGAGAACCAGTACCTTATACATTGTAAGGTACTGGTTCTCAAAGTGGTTCCACGTTATTGTAAGGCTCCCAAAGATAATACAGAAAGGTTTTTTTTTTTTTATGTACGTAAAACAGATGGTTGACCTTGGCTTGAGCCAAAATGAAATTATTCGAATAGATTTGTGCTGAACATCATGGAAGTGTGTTTGTATGCACTACTACCCATAAGCAGATACACCGTGAACAGATGTAGAGCACTTCTACCATGTCACAGTTTGCAACTAACTAACCCTGCTGCAGGTGTGATTAATATCCAGCACACAAGCAGCTGTGATGGGAGTACCCCACCCCACTAGACAACTTAATAACCCCAATTACACGTCTACTCTCAAAGTCACCTCTCCTCTCCAGTATCCAAGCCAGGTTCCTTCCTCGCTTCTGATCCGATATGGGTTCTGATGGACGAGAGACTGTCAAATCTTTACTGGTAAAATGAAAGCATTTCATTTTTATCATCAAAATTTGCCTAATATTAATATCCACATCATCTCCATCTTCATCCGTCTCTGGATCTCTCTCCCTCTCTCTCTCCCTGTGATTGAATCTACTTCAATTTAATGTTGCAAAACAAAATGTCAGTCTTCTATTACACAGCAATTATTCCCCTGTATTGATTTCCATCTCTGCTAAGCACCACTGCCATAATCGCTCCAATAGAACACACGCATGCACGCACGCACGCGACTGACGGTCATACTGACATTCGTGGCAGGGGAGAGAGAGCCACGCGACCCAGCCAAACAGGTGGAGGCTACACATGGTTCCTCTGTCCCACAACCTTTAATTCTGCTCATGCCATGAGCCTCATGGCACCAATTAGTCCCCACATCAGGCTATGGATTATTGACTTCAATTTACCCATGACTGCCAATAGAACAACAGACGGGGACATTAACCCCGGCCATCTATAGTCTCCCAAAGAGAGAGAGGAGAAAACAATTCACTGCAGTCCCTTTTGATTTATACACATGGTGTCCACAGTTGTTATCTAACTCTGAGAGTACAAATGGAACCAAATGGACCCGTCTCCAAATAGAGACATTAACAGTTCTTTACAGTGTATGGCACTATGGTCGCTCACTGAAAATGAAGTATGAATCAGTAGGAATTTGGTTGTCTCCGCAGGGCTGAAGGCATGGCCGAGACTATGTTTTGCACCCTGTCCGTCCGTCCGTCCGTCCGTCCGTCCGTCCATGTGTGCGTGTGTCCGTCTGTGAACAGCTAATCTCTAGCACCGTTGGCTTGATCATCACTGGCAAGACTCATCACTGGCAAGACTCATCACTGGAACAAGAACATCTGAACATATCACCCCGTACTGGCCTCACTACACTGGCTCCCTGTTCCTTTTAGAATTGATTTTAATACTGACTTTTAAATCTATGAATGGCCTGGCACCGCAATACCTAGCAGATCTTCTTAAACCCCACCAGCCTGTTCGCCAATTAAGGTCCTCTACCTTAGCCCTACTAGAGGTGCCTAAAACAAAGATGGTGACAAAAGGGGATAGGGCCTTTTCAAGCAGGGCTCCCATGCTCTGAAATTATGTATTATTATTATTGATCGCAGCATAACTGTGCCAATCTTTGCAAAACAACATTGATGGCCCACAATAACCTGCCTGCCCTGACGGAGCCCGACCTGTGCTCCAAGGAGCAACCTTTTCTAGTTTACTAGTGATGCACCGACACTGCTGCTCACTTTTTTTAGTAGTTTGTAGTTTGTACAGAGCAAAATAGTGTTGTACATGTACAAGGTCGGAAAGGTCCTGCAGTCGATGTTAAATTCATTACTCGGGGGTCCCGCAGGAGACGGCCGACCTCCACAACCCCACAACCAACCGCTGGATGTCTGGGGCGGTAGAAGAACAAGTGCCTCTCCTCAGAAAACAGCGAAGTGGTCGATGCAGATTGATGGAGTGGGATAAAAACAAGAAATGAGAAAATAAAAAAACTAAGTGTATGGGATATGGACAGGACTACAAAATAGAACCCCCGTAAACTCTTCTGTACTGGTTTTATCTCCTGCCACTTCCTCGGTGCTTCTCGTCGCTCTTGTCTTGTTGGCTCCGTCTCGGTGGATTCCAGCCGTGCAGCCTTCCTTCCTCGTTTCGCAAAACACTTGCTCGTGATCAAAGTCTCCCTTGAGGCTTCACCTCTCCTCTCTCTTCTTCTTCTCCTCTCCTCCTTTCACCTGCTTCTCTATCCCCACGTATAGCTTTCCTCGCCTCCTTCCCTTTCTTCCCTTCCTCTCCTTCTTTATCGGGCCTGAACCGACATATCTGCCGTTATTTGACTTAGTATGCATGTGATGCGAGTGGCGTGGTTTGGTTTGGAAACCACTTTTAACCGAATCTGGCCCAGAACGAGATAACTTTGTGGAAAGCTATTGTATCCAACTATGCCATTCACGAGATTTGATTAATAAGCATTCATCCAGCAATAAAAATAATATTTTAGATTTTATTTGATTTTATATATTTTTTTACTCACATGGTAGAAACACCTACAGTACATCCCGATCCGACGTGCACGTGGCCGCACGCACGCTTAATAGTCATTTTTCTGAGACAAACTGAGATCTTTGGGACCTTATAATACCTTAATCATTGATCGTGCTAAGAAAGTTAATCCATCACACGTTGCTACACAGCCTAGAATGAGGATTTGTCTTAAAAAAAATGGCTATCCGTTCCGGGTCAGTCGAGCTCTACTTTCATCCCTTCCAACTGATTTCTTTGGTCTCGTCTCCATCACCTTCCCCTCTGCTGATCCTCCTCTAATTACATTACGTCGTCACCTCCTCGTACCGCCAGCCAGACAATGACCTGAACACACAGCTTCCTGAAGACCAGGAGACGACAGGGCTTACATAGGGCTGTGTCGGAGACTTATGTGAGAAGGATAAAGACCAACAGGGCTTTGGGGGTCTGGAGAGAAGCATAAGACAGCGGAATTTTCATTTCCTGGTTTGTACCGGAAATGAAAACCGGAGCGAAACCGGAGTGTTACACAGAGGGAAACTGGATACCAAGCTGAGCACCCGAATTAATTGATATTTTAAAAAAAAGGCGTCATTATGGCATCAGTGGCAACGGGGCACATTAAAGAAAGGCGTCAGGAGGCGCCACGTGGCACGGAGTGAGTGGAGGACAATCCATGTTATTGTTAGGCTATGAAAGCAACAGCTAGTGGTGATTGCAAATCTGACATGACTGCACGACAGAAGGTTATTATAGTTAACTATAACTAACGAAAAAACGAAAACTAGAATTAAAAAAACATTTTAGTTAACTGAAACTAAACTGAAACTAAAATAAATTAAAAAACGATAACTAAACTAAAACTGTATTGTGTGTTCACAAAACTAACTAAAACGAACTGAAATGATAGACAAAATGGCATTCGTTATCGTTTTTTTATCAATATTTATATGCCTTACGGACATTTAGAATATAAACCTTTTAAATGAATTCGGTTCTTTTCCTTATTTCCCGAGCCGTTTTTACGGCACTTTTCAGCACCGTAAGGCAGCATGTCACAACGCTTTACGACCCGTGTTTACATTCTGCAGTGCAGCCCTTAGAGTATAGATATATAACTCTATGGTGCAGCCCCGTGGTCGCTTCAAGTTTTAATGCTGCTGCTTGCATCTCGCAAAAATGGCAAAAGTTGGCAGAAAGAGTGGCCAGACGTCCGGTTTCACGCCGGACAGTCCGGTTTTAGAACCACCTGTCCTCCTCCCAACTCAACCTCTGGCCGGACACATAATTGTCCGGTTTTGTGTGATATACAGTGCTTGTGTCATAACTGTCATTTACGTTGTCTCTGTATTAAAATCTCCGCAGAGCTGCTCAGCTCCGCAGCGAGCCAGCCACACTCCCTCTGTCTTAAAAAGAGAGAGGAGACGTTGCCATGTCCGCTTAATTATAAGCGACTTTGGCCTTGTTTTATAAAATAGCCTACTAAGCCTAGTCAGGCTTCTTTTGGGCTTGTTTTCATAGACATGGTTGCTTGTTTCTCTTCCAAAACCTGTCAACACTGCCAGTGGGATGGTCTGTTTGTTTTTTGTGGAATGTGTGTTCTCACAATCACTTTAGTATAGTTAATGCAGGGATAAATAAACCAAAAATGCAAAATGAAAAACTACATTTAATGAGCAATATGGCTCGACATCATAAAGAAAGGGAGGCTAAAGCACTGTGAACATAGGCTACTGGCTTCATTCTATGTCCCACACCGATGACCATAAGACTGTATAAAAAACCCCACAAGAAAGAGATTCAACATAAAACATATCTAAACATGAAATAAAATAAATTGATTATAAAAGGAATGACCTTTGTGGTACCCCATCATTTAAAAAGGTTAATTGAATTAGCAAATATATGTTCTCTGTGGACATACTGCTGGAGATGATGGTGGTGAAAATCAGGTGCGTGCAATAGTATAGTAATAATAATAATATCTGGAATTTTATAGCGCTTTTCTAAACACTGTGTGTGTCTGTTTGGGGGGGGGGGGGGGGGGGGCTGGGGAGAGAGCCCCGCAAAAGTGTCCTCCTTTCTGAGGTCTTGCAGGTGGCCACCACAGCCCAATATGGGATTTCTTCGAATATGACTGTGTGGGAGATGCAAGCAAGTGCCTTGTGGATGAGGATGGGAAAATATGCGAAGTATGTCATGGTTGATTGTCCAACAGAGACTGAATATATATACTTTTAAATGGTATCTTTTGTTGAGTTTTTATTACACAATACATGCTCTGATCTTTTTTAATCCTATACTTCGTTACAAATAAACCAAAGTACGAAAAAACTAAAACTAAACTAAAACTAAACTAAAACTAAACTAAAACTAAGCATTTTCACAAAATAAAAACTAAACTAAAACTAGCAAACCCGCTCTAAAAACTAACTAAAACTAACTGAATTAGAAAAAAATATGTCAAAACTAACTAAAACTAAACTATAATGAAAAAACCAAAACTATTATAACCTTGACGACACGACACGTGCACTCAGCGTAGGCTACACACACACACACACGTGCACTCAGCGTAGGCTACACACACACACACACACACACACACACACACACGTGCACTCAGCGTAGGCTACACACACACACACACACGTACACTCAGTGTAGGCTACACAGACACGTGCACTCAGTGTAGGCTACACAGAGTAGACAGAGGTGTATCACGATATGTGCTCCTCGTTTGGTCCATTAAAGAATTGTCAACATTGACTGGTAGCTACATCGTTAGTTTTTCTATGATATGAACAGGTTATTTTGTATCAGAGATGCAGGACGTGAAACAAATCGTGCTTTGCTTCTTTGGAGTATAATTGTCTGACCTTCATGAGCTCCACAATAATATGTCATGGTGATGCAATTCATATTTTGGCTCCATTGGTTTTGAAATGTTAATATTGTGGTGACAAGCGACACGGTGAGTACAGCAACATTTTCACTCAAGGAGGCACGGCAGTAGCTAACTGATAATTGCCATGTGTCTCTCTCTACACTGTCCTTTCAAAATAAAACAAAGAAAAAATATATATATGATCACTGACACTCACTTTTTTCTTTTTCCTCAGGTTGATTTTCACGCCATCCACCGATACCACAATGTTGACCTTCTTTTTCTTGATGTTTTTCACTTTGAACTCGTACTGCAGAGAGGGAGAGAGGGAGAGAGGGAGAGAGGGAGAGAGAGAGAGAGAGACATTAAGATTAGTGGAGGGTCATGGGGACAAGGAGCGAGTCACACCCGGCCAGGCAGTAAGCACAGCTCGGGGACATTCTGTAAGATCATTCAACCCTGGAAGCAGAGACAGACTAGAAAAAGTGCCCTTCTGGGCACAGGTCTCCACCAGGTTATCCACAGATCCGTGCAGTTAGAGGTAAAAACACTTTTCGGCCAGTTATAGCGCCACCTTGAGGCTGAGTTGAAATTGTTCATGTGGCATTTCGTCCTCGGCCTAGTGGGAATGTGCGTGCACAATTTCACGGAAATCACGCGATGTGTTCATGATTTGCAGCATTTTGTTTGAAACTGAGCACTCCTGTGAACTTTGGAAGCCAATCTTAACCAATCAGGATGGAGTCTGAGAAATCTGAAAGACCCGTTTGGTTGAATGGCTCTAGAGAGACTGTGTACCAATTTGCGTGATGTTTGGACAAAATCTGTAGGTGTACTGTGCAAAAACTTGTTTTGCACAAAGCAGCCTCCTGGTGGCGCTATAACAGGCCGTTCTGGAAAGTTTGGGGCAGAGGTTCATGGTTGGCATCCAGGGAGTGTGTGTGCAAAATTTGGCATCGACCGGGTTAACGGTGGCTGAGATTAGCTGGTCACGGACGGACGGACGGACACACGGACACACGGACACACGGACGGACGGAGTGCAAAACATACTCTCCCCATGCCTTCGGCTGGTGGAGACAATAACACGGTTCTATACAGAAGAAAAGAAAAAAAAGATATGTACCTAAACAGATGTCTCCATAACCACTTTTACTGTCCCCTATCACTTCCATAACATCCGTGTCAGTATGCTGTTTTGTACACATTGTAATAATAGTATTAGTGCTATACATGTCACCAAAAGTATGGCACCGACTGCCACACATTGTATCAAGGTTCCTGCCGCACTGTTATGCCACACCCAAGAGGACTTCCGTTGGAAAGTCCTACTATGCTGAGGAAGAACAACATGGGTGGATAAAAGGGGACCAGTAGCACTCCCATGTACACCAGTTAACAATCAGCCCCTAATCATTGCCCCTGCAGCGGGGCTACTTGGTCACTAGTAGAAGGCTGTGGTTGCACTGGGAGGCTCTCAGTTAAATACCATTTTGACCTGAGATCAGATTCTAAAAATGTCTGTTTGAAAATGACAGTGCTCTGAAAAGGCAATGTTTCTATGTCAGTCGTTCTTCGATTTTTCAAAAAATAGCAGACCTACAAGCTTGTAGCGCGCCACTCGGTGGCGCACTATGAGATTGTAGATCTGCTATTTTTCAATAGCTAAAGCATAGCATAATGCTAACACCAAAAGGGGTTCCCACCCAAAATGGGTTAAACTGTATACTGTAAATGTGGGGCAGGTTACACAGTTTGTTGTTGGCCATCTCATGAACCTCAAATGACGTCACATTGTAGGCTCTACAGAGCCGAACAGACTTTTATTTGGATCTAAAATAGGAGTATGAATGGGCCCTAAGGCTTGGTTGTAAAAAAGAAGCCTGTGAGGTTGGCCCAAGGCAGTGGTTCCCAAACCTTTTAGCCCGTGACCAAAACGAGATATTAAATGTTTCCCCGGGATCCAAACTAGTGAAAATAGCAGATCTAAAAGCTCACGACATGATGCTTCGCGTACCGTTGTGAGCTTGTAGATCTGCTGTTTTCACAATTAATTTGACTTTCCTTGATTTCTTCATGAAATTAATGGGAAATCATTGGATTTGTTTTTAATTCATGAAAGAAATGTGGGAATGTTTTTTGAGTGGTGCAACCACTCCAAGGAACAACAATGTCCGTGTTCACCTATGCGTTCACCTATGTGACGTTAATGAGCACCAGTATAATGAGTACCAGTACCAGCGCTGTTGTGCCAGAAACAGAGAGAGGGATAGTGCTGCATTGTTGCCTGCTAATGAGAGAGAGAGAGAGAGAGAGAGAGAGAGAGAGAGAGATGGGTGATTTCTTTTTTAGAGTTTGGAAATAATAATGAAAAACACAATGTAGGAAACAAAAAAAGAAAGGGGCCCATAAATATAAATGATATGAGATAAATGTGTCCGCGACCCACATATGGGTCCTGACCCACTGTTTTGGAACCGCTGGTCTAAGGAGGTCCATGGTTGGTCAATTCAACCAATTGTTTTGAGGGGCGCCATTCCCTCCTATGCACAGCTTTGTGTGTTTGTGTGTATGAGCACGGAATGTGCTCAGCTGATTGGCTGAGCATGGAATGTGATGTATGATGCTAAGAGTGCCCCTCACTTCACTAATGTGATATTTATTTTTCTTATCCATTTTTCAATAGTTGTGCTTCACATATTATTCCACTGCTGGCTGCAAGAGTGATAATGTGTTTAAAAAAAAAACTATTGTGTTTAAATGTAGCTGTCTGTGTGCTTTTGCAAACTGCGTCTCTGGAAAAAAGACATTTCCGCAAACTGTGTAAGTGGAAATGAACCTGCCAGAGTGGGTAAAGGAAATCATGTGGCTTTTCTCTGGAACAGTTTTCCTGAGATGTACTTTAATAAAGCACCAGCAGAACTTGATATGGCAATGAAACCTTCTTACATAAATGAAACTATACGAAGGAAGGATAGAAGGAGGAACAGAATAACAGCCAAATAGTGTCGATAACGATATAACTTTTCACAGTTCTGTATTAAATGACTCCTATTTTGCTGTGTCTAGGACTTTTGTAGAACCGTGAACTTTACAGCAACTTCCACGGAGCATATCTAACACACTGTGTGCTGACAACTCAGTCTTATTTACGGCAACAACAAAAGGCCTTCCCTCTAGACTCGCAGCAAGCGTATTATTTGCAGCACGCCTCTGGGACTGGTACTTACAAAGGAGGGGTACGGCAATTCGGTATCATTGAAAGAAGGAATTCTGAACTTTATGGACTTGCTGGAGGTGCGGTGAGGACAATAAGTGTACCGGGGGTACACTTATGGGAGTGCCCTAGGGTACAGAATAATCATTAATGCAAATCAGACCAGAATATTCCTTATACACCTGCTCTGTTTACTCTGGGTGATCCATCGCCATTAAAACTTCTCCCCATACTGTCTTAGTATACATATGCGCTTGGTCGTGTAAATTAATTTTAAATTTAAATAATTTGTTTTCTTTTTTTTTAATCTAGTCTATCCTTGTTTTATATTGTGTTTTTGTGCTCATACATAATCCATGCATACGTATTCTGTTGTAGCTTGTGTTTTTTTTCCTTCGTCGATTTGTTAAAAAAACACCTATACTACTACTAGGAAAGGGCACATTCGACAGAGACAGAAATGAAATAATAACCATTACTGACTGGCAGCACATTCTGATGTAGACACAGCTGTGGTCACTTGCACCTGTCTTCCAAGGTGTGTGTGTGTGTGTGTGTGCAGACAACTCTCCAGGCATGAATACAGGTCTTCCACCAGTGCCATTTTGCCAGCTAGGCTAAATCAATACAGCACTAACAAGGCATGAGCGCAGTGGTACTGGCATGTGAAAACCAGGCATCACTGTCACACAGGTGCTAAATCACCACACACACACACACACACACACACACACACACACACACACACACACACACACACACACACACACACACACACACACACACACACACACACACACACACACACACACACACACACACACACACACACACACACACACACACACACACACACACACACACACACACGTATTTATAGATGCATCCAACAGCGACAGAACACAAACTAAATATTGTATCGGAATGTGTGGAAGGCCACTGTGGGGAGTGTTGGAGACAGGACAGCTCTCGTAGTAGCCATTGATGTCCTGGGGCTCGTTATTCAGCCAATGTGACATGAAGCCATTTTTTTTTTACCCGAGATCAGATTCTAAAAATGTCTTCTATACATCCCGACAGTTTTCTGAAAAAGCTATGTCGCTCTTCAATTTTTCAAAAATAGCAGACCTACAAGCTATGATCTGCTATTTTTCAATAGCTAAAGCATAACCTATAATAATGCCAACACAAAAAGGGGTTCCCGCCCAAAATGGGTTAACACTCACAAGGTGAAAGGTGACCTCGTTAGGACCAACATGTCATAACCCAAACCAATGCCAGGAGGACATCTGTAAATATTTAGATACATATCCATTCCACATTGGTGTCGTGTGTTCCGTATTGGATACTGTGATAATCAGATATATATATTTTTTGAAGATATTTTTTGCGGCTTACGCCTTTTATTGGCTTTTTGAAGGGACAGACAGTAGGCTGACAGGAAACGGGAGAGTGATGGGGGAAGACATGCAGTAAAGGCCGTGTCGGGCTCGGGAGTCGAACCCGCGGCACACTGCGACTGGATTACCAGTCGGGTGCCCAGACGGTTACGCCACCGCCTGGGCGAGAATCAGAATTGTCCTCAGGCTATATAGACACCTCACTGACAATTCACACTAGAGCGGTTTAATGAGATATAATATATAATTTAATGTTCCACACTAATGATGAGCGGATTTGTCACAGGAATGACACGCCAGCCCTCTGCTGAACGAACACGGTCACAGTGTGGTCAGCGGACACAGTTCATTTAAAAAGCATAAATCAGAGCGCTCCTGTCCCCACGCTGCACTGTCCCTGCTGGTACGCTGAGCATTGTTCAGTTCAGCAGCAACGATAAAGACATCAAAAAGAAGAGGAAAAAATGCTGACCTATTAACTACCAGATGTACAGTATGTCTCGCTGCGTTTAGCTTCCGTCACGATCTTTTCAGAGGGTACTCTTATTTTGAAGACAAAAACAAACCAACTCACGGGCCATGAACCCGTTAGTAAAAACCTGGCTGTGGTAAACTGTCCCGCGATCTTATTTAACCCATTCTGACCTGAGATCAGATTCATACGAGGTTTCCGCCGGACACACACTGGTCTGATGAACCCATTCTGACCTGAGATCAGATTCTAAAAATGTCAGTCGCTCTTCGATTTTTCAAAAATAGCAGACCTACAAGCTTGTATCGCGCCACTCGGTGGCGCGATATGAGCTTGTAGATCTGCTATTTTTAAATAGCTAAAGCACGACATGATGCTGACACCAAAATGGGTGCCCGGTCAGAATGGGTTAAATTCACCCAAAACAGAAATGTTGTAATCGCGATCATGCCGACCATCAACGCTTTAGTTATGAGCCATGAATAAAGCTTGTTTGAGTAAAACACAGTTTGGGAAAATAATCTGTGTTAAATGGATAAGAACAAAATCAGTTAACCCACGGAGGCACTTTTTCACTCCCGGTTAATTTACTATCGATCGCCTAGCAACCCAGAGCTATTCATACAGTGGTGAAGAGCACAGTCTAACTTCATAAAAAAATATCCCAAAAGTCGTAAAAGTCGTCCTTGGCAGAGTGGGTGCGTTTGCATTAGGGTTGGGATTCGGAACCGGGTCCATTTCAGACCCGGTTCCGACATTGCGGATCCGGAGCCGGTTCCATCGTTTTTTTATTAACGGTTCCCCAAACGGATCTCATCAGTTGTCATTTAGCTCCGCTGTGTCTGTGCCTGCATGCAAGCAGAGCCTGGGGTGACGTCACCCCACCTACATGAGTGAGTGGGGTCGGGGAGGATACGCCCACTGTTCTGTGCATTCAGCGACCGCTGTGGAGCGAGTGGGACAGTATAAGTATGTCGCCAAAGTGTGGTTAACAGAGAGGGAAATGACTGAGGCTGAGCAGTGAGCATGCAAAGTGCAATAAATGCGAGAGTTGCTAGCAAAGGTTGTTGCAACTTGTACCACGTGAACATAGAGGAAACATCTCAAAATCAATATGCCTACACATCGCGTTTGAGAGCCATGCGGAAAGCCGTGCCTGCTCTCCCCGCAGCTTCACCACAGCCAGCGGGGGACGATCTGATGCAAGGCTGGTTTACTTTCCCCAGGCTAGTAACGTAATGGAAAATAAAAACTACTAACGTGCTTTTAATTTGGCTCTAAATTAATTGCGTGGCTGTTGAGAGCCCAGCGTTTAGGTGCATATACCGCCATAGATTGATTACTTTATAAACAATTTGCAGAAAAAAAGCACAGGAACGTAGCCTACAGTTCAATACAAGGTCTGCTATAATCCAAGAAAGCACTATGGCTTGTTTCCATTAGGGTAAGGGGTCCTTCATATTAAATTAATTTGAACATTAAAGACAACATTTGTCACTACAACAATATCAATATTGTGTACTGTATATTTAATATACAGTACAAATTGCAACAATGATATTGTTGTGGTGCCTAGCTGCTGCTGCTGGTGGTGGTGAAGTTTAAATAATAGTGCCACCTCATAATTGTAAAGTGCATTTTCAATAATTTAATTAATTAATTTGTGTTTATTATGTACTTGGTTAGGTTAGTTATAATATAAGCATAATCTATGTCAGAAAAACGGGGAAAAAAATAATATTAGGATCCGTTAAGGGAACCGTTAGGAACCGGAACCGTTAAGAGGGATCCGGGAAGGATCCGGAACCGTTAAAATCCTAACGAATCCCAACCCTAGTTTGCATGCGCGTGCAGACTGTGCACGAAAGAACAGACGGGTTCATTTTCCCCACACAGGTTCTCATAGGAATAAAGGATTGAGCAATTTCAAAATTCCCACAGTAGTTGGGCGAGGAGATCCCTCTTGGTCTATTCTACTGCCCAGTGCAGAGGTGAGTTGTGAGTTGAAATTGGATTCCATGGGAAGACCTGCCACTTTTACATTAAAGGTCACTCACATAGACACACACACTGTCTGGAAAAGAAATAACTTATGTATGGGGCTCTGTCCGTCTCTCTGTGTATCTGTCCATCCGTGTCTCTCCGTCTGTCAATCCACAGGCAATGGATTTATTTATTTATCTTTTATCCTGCCAATTTAGCCGGTGCCAATTCCCCCATGTGTCTAGCGCCTGTCACTCACTGCCAACTCGTACCGTTGTTGTGGGGGGGGAGAGAGGAGAGGGTAATCTCCCCTGACACACAGAGTCCTTAGTCTCTGCTTTTCACCCCCAGTGAGATGTTCCACTGTGAGGACGTAACGAGTGGGGGTAAAACATGCAGAATGCCAGAGTTAGGGTTTCTGTGTGGGGCCGTTTGGCCACCAGGATTAAATTAATTCGGCAGAGGAATAAACCTCGTTTCGACCAGAAATGTAATCTGGGACAAGGAATTGGAGATACAGGCGATCGAAAGAAACAGAGTGGCTGCAGGTGCGTGCAACATTCAAGATGGCGCGCTCCATTGCTGTTGACATGACCTAGCAGCAAGTAGCAACCCAATGCTAAAGTAGCATCATGAGTTGATCGATCATAGATTCATAAGCACTATAAAAGACCAATTGCCGTACGTCAATTTATTTATACGCCCCTTTATTCTTTGTTTCCTACATTTTGTTTTTAATCGTTACTTTTTCATTAAGACATTTTCAATAAGCATTCCCAAAAAAAGCAATTAAAAGTTTTTTTCTTCAGTAATTCCTTGAAGAAATCAAGAAAACGAAAAATCTAAGAAATTCTATGAATTAGAAAACAAACGTTTCAGAAGTAGTGAAAATAGCCGATCTACAAGCTCACAATGTGGCGCGAAGCAACGCATTGTGAGCTTGTAGATCTGCTATTCTCCCTAGTTTGGGGGGGGTCGGCAAACGTCCAATTTCTATGTTGGGTCTGGAGCTAAAAAGTTCACCTGTCCAAGCCAGAGGCACAAACTTCAAGCCCTCCTCCACAGCGGTTTAGCCCTGTGGCCTGTGCCACGCAGCCCGGCAGCCGGACACGCCAGACAGTTTATTTGTGGACAACCTGTGTTTATCTTCGCTCCCGTCTTTCTTTCGTCATTCACCAGGCTATATATTCAGGTATAGGACGGTCTGACAGTCTGATCCCGTCAGTAAATACCATCTGTCTGGCCAGAGCATGGTTGTGTTTGCAAATCAGCGAGCCAATCTGTCCATCCGTCTGTAAATGTCAAGACGTTTCTGTCATTCAGTCAGCATTGGTTTCCGACGGTCAGACTCGGTGTGGTGAGTGTGTGATGTTTAAACAGAGCTGAATCCTATTTAAAATGGGTTGTGAAATCAGATGACCCACCTCTAGTTCTCTACCAGGTGCAAAATGAGCAAAGCAGTGGTGAGAGGAGAGGAAACTACAAAAAAAAAAAAAACTACACACAGTAGTGTGTAGTTCTGGGTGTTAAGTTAAAACACGGGGTAATTTAATGTAGAACAGCTTCCCTCCCAATAACGAGTTACACGAGTTATGTTTTCATTGTTTAATTCGCGTTTATGCATTATAAGACTTACAGCCAGTTACCGGTCACCAGAAATGTCGGGAGCAATGCGGTTCAAACAGAGTCACAAATAACATCCAAACTTTGGACGGCTGACGATCAGCAAGGACAGCTCTCCTAGATTCCCACTGACGGCCAAGCTACACCAGGATTTTTGGTGCGTAATGGCGCAAAGATCGCCCAGTGTAGCCCGGCCGTTATGGAGGTTTGAAAATCATGCTTTGAACCGAGGTAAATGGAGAGGAGTTGTGACGTCCCATAGCTGGTGATGACGGAGGCGTTGCATAGCAACCCGGATCAATGTTAAAAGCTGCATTGGGGCTCAACCACTATATACACGGAGTATACGAGGGGGGTACGAACATGTACCTTATCAGCCATGTACTGGCTGATAAGTAACGTCCCATAGCTGGGGGGTGCGAATATATTCGTACCTCGCAGAGAAAGAATTAAGAATGCACAGCGAGATAGCCTGAAGGGTAGCACAGTTAAATATAAGATCATATTGAATTGCGCATCATTCACCATTGCAATATCATTGCAGCAGTCCCACTGCACCCATCTCTGTGCCCATGTCTTTCAGTCAGTTACAGCCTGTCTGACTGTGTGCTTGTTGTGTGGGTTTGCTCTACACGTATTATACAGTATAATGTACAGGATCCTATACACACAGGACAGCACATATTATTGTCATGCATGTCACAGCAACCACGCTCGAAACAAGCTGTCTTGCTGGCCAATTATAAAACATGCAACACTGCACTGCTGTAAGGTTAATGTATCGAGTCAATATGACAGGAAAACATGATGGGAGAGTAGCGAAGCGTACACTCGTGTGTGTGTGTGTGTGTGTGTGTGTGTGTGTGTGTGTGTGTGTGTGTGTAAACTCTTTCAGCTGTAGCAACCTTGAGTCAGTCAATTTAGTCGATGTGGGATATAGAAGATTGAACGAGATATATTCCAACTTCCAAGGTGTTCTCTTGTGTACAGTACGTGTGCGTGTGCACAGTTTGTGTTTTTCTGTGGCTACTACTTTAGCAAAAGACTCTTCTGGGGTTCACACAAAAAGGAATTGACATGAAAACATATCACATGACAGATGAAAACTTTAAATAATATGGCCATTATATCTATATTACATGTACAGTACTCTGATATGAGACTACCGGTAGATATTATCACAATATTGCTATTGCGGTATTTGGTCAAAGCACAATGTGATATTTGGTTTTTATATTTGATAGATCATCCAATTTTTTGTAAATAACTACTTGGAGCGTGCCCTGTGCACGTGTGGCATCATTGTACGAAGGCTGAGGTCAGAGCCCAGTCAGCATTGCTCCATGAGAGAGTGAGAGACGCATTAATACTGAGAGAAGCTGAGGTTAGCCAGCAATCCAATCACTTCCTTCACCCCACGTTACAACTATGTGCTGACCACAATACTCGCTGCTGCTGCTATGTGTGCGTGCGTGAGCGTGCATGTGCGACTGTGCGTGAGTCAGAAAAGCTATTCGGCTGACATGAACAATTACAATTTGAGAATAAAATCAGTTTAGCTTTTCTGTGCTGCTGATTGTGAGAAACAAGCTTTTATAGCTTGTATAGCACTTTTCAAAACAAAGTGCATGTTTTACAGAAAAGCAAAGCAGCAAGAACAGAGATAAATAATTAAATTACTTAATAATAGAGATCGACTATATGATCTGACCAGAAGAGGAAATAAAAGATTGTTCAAGGGAGGAATAAAACAAGACAATTAGGACAGACAATCAGGGAAATAAAATAGATCAAGTGGATAATAGATCAAATGTGGGGAGAAAAAGAGAGCGGGACAGAAATGCAATAATACAATGTTCTGCTCTTAGGAGAGTATGGCCCTGTCCACAGTCAAAGCAATCCATCAATAAACCAAGCAAAGCAAACCCAAGCGAAATGTGCCTTTCTTCAGAGATTTGTGTATACATGAGAAACTAAGATGGAGTGGGGTTTGTGCGTCTAAAGTACGTGCGGACAGAGAAATGCACTCGTCTTCTACAACACAGACATGGATGTATTCCGTAGGAGAAGGTGTCAGGACTCAGGACGTGGTGGTGTCTGCTGCTACACTGACTGATTGATCTCCTTGGAGATTACTTACCACAGCAGCTATTTACGTAATAGATCTCAAACCTAGGCTCGCCTCGAATGTGCCGTAATGTGACAAATAGCATGGGCTCGTCTGCTTGTGTGTGTGTGTGTGTGTGTGTGTGTGTGTGTGTGTGTGTTCGTTCAGTCCCCACCAACCGAACAAGCTGTCCATTAGGAGGACATATGACTTCATCTCCGTTATCACTTACCACAACTGGAAGCAGCCGTGAATGTAATCTTCATTACCAGTATACATCAAATGAGTAGAGAATAGAGATACCGTACAGTCGAATCCCCAGTGATAATTTATTACTCTCCAAATGGACCCGGTTACATTTTGTAAACTCAGGTTTAAGGATACATTTACGCTGGGGATTTTTACTGTGTAGTCCAATGGTGAATTACATTGCAATAGGCTACGCTACAAACTATTACAAATACACTATATAAGCAGCTAATTTATGGTAGAAGCATTTAATAAACTTGATGTACAGTATATAATCTGAGATAAGATGTTGCATTTGCACCTGCATGTTTATGCGTACACGTCATCATGGCATGAATATAACAAGCAATGAATATCCTGTGCATTACCAAGAAAATATTTAACTTAGGCAAAAACTAAGTCAAGTTTGTTTTTGTTATACCGTAAACAGGATTATGCTGCACCTGTGCCAAGTCTGCCAACTCACCACCAGCACTACTTGACACCGACAAGTAATGATGGGTTGGGGCTGTGTGTGTGTGTGTGTGTGTGTGTGTGTGTGTGTGTGTGTGTGTGTGTGTGTGTGTGTGTGTGTGTGTGTGTGTGTGCGCGCGTGCGTGTGTAAAAAGTTAAAAACACAAAGAAGATGAATAGTGGAGACCAAGAATAGACTCACCTGTCTTCCCACTCAACGTTCGTTTCCACTACAGTTCCATTATTTCCTGATAAACAAGTCATTATTTCCTGAAGGTCCCTGCCTCCAGAGCCTCCTGCAATCCATCACCACGCCAACAAAGAAAGAAAGGCGACGCTGCCGACACAATGGTGTCTGTCCTCCGAACTAAATGCTATTTTCACTCACAGAAATATCAGCACCCGGGAGCCAGGCCGCCACGTTAAAAAGGTCTTTTTGCATTCCCAATGATGGCTAGCAAACGCATTCAGAGGCAAAGTTCACGCCGTTGCCACATTATACTACAGAGACACACACACACACAGACACACACACATACACACACGCAGTCACACACACACACACACACACACACACACACACACACACACACACACACACACACACAGGCATAGAGCAGGGCCAGTCAATTATAGTATTCACACTGGTATAGACAGACGGAGACCTTTTCAAAAGGTGCCAGCTCCTGAATTACACAACCTATTATTTAGCTCTTTGACAACGGCTGTTTTAAAGTCCTTATGGCGCTGTTCTGTTGTGCGAGTTCCACTCCATCTTGTTTATGGAGAACACGGTCTCTGCCAGCCTCGCGTCTGGACCCTGCTAAATCAGTCAGACCTTTCCTGACCTGGGCGCACACACCCACACACACACACACACACACATGCACACAACATGCACTTAATGCGCGTGCACACACACACACACACACACACACACACACACACAGAGTTGTGCTCATTCAATCCTAACCAATGCCATTGCCATGCCATGCAAAGTGTTGTACCCTGCCCTTCTTTTCTTCTTTATAATTATTAGTTTGGCCCAAAATATTGTGTTTGTTGTCATGATGTGTCACGATCCGAGTTGGCTTTGTTCGAGGCTCACAGATCTCGAAATAAATACTTTTTGAAATGTCTATGAGACAAATGCATGGGGAATTATTTCCTGGGCCAGTCGTCGTCATGAAAGGGGGCGGGACTGCGACGCTCTATAGAGGGTATGCGCGTGACATCATCATACGTGAAAGTATAAAATTACTGGCATCCAATTGGAGAGCCTTGGTTTCTTCTATAATAGACAGCTGCTCTAAAAAAGCCCTGTCCATCCGCTCAAATAGTGCCCACCCACTCAGTTAATTAGTATAATTATGCTGCTGCCATCTGGCCTTCGCTTGTGTGTCCCTATAGGACAACAAAAATCACACCTGTGTGAAGTGAGTGGTGCAACTCCGTGTGGGGGTCCCTGGGGGGTCCCCGGAACACCCATACCCAGGGGGCCGGGCCGGTTCCGGCGTGCCACCATCCGAAGCGGTTGAGGAATGACAGAGTTACCGTGTGGGGGTCCCTCTACTGTACTGTACTGGCACACCCGAAATCATCATATATACAGTTAATATGTGCGTGTGTCTTTGTGTGTGTGTGTTAGGTTGCGCACAAATGGTGAAAAACAACCATGCTGTTTTCGTGCTCAGACAAGCCAGCCAGCCACCCAGCCACCCACACACATAGCTCCGTAAGGGAGTTGTTACGAAGGAACGTAGTGCCTCTCTGACATCACAAACGGGACGTCAGGGTGACATCACCCCTGACATCCCAACACCATAAATATCAATGCTTACGCAAGTTACGACAGATTAAGCTAAGACGGACCCAGATCACGTAGCAGACCTCGGATACCATATCAAGATCTGCTACCGACCGCCGGTTCTACACTCGCGCTCAAGGAGAGAGATTCCTGTCTCTATCTCCTCGGCATTATCCCCGACCAGACACGGCCATATCTAGGTCTCGGTCATAGGAGTGGTTGCACCACTCAAAAAACAGGTACAAATACTCCTTTGTCCCTGCCTCGATCCGAGCAGTAAATGCTGCCGAAAGAAGGTAAAAAAACTAAAAGAAAGCGATGACGACGTTGATGATGTTGTTTTAGTACCTAGCACTTTGCTCACTTTGCTCTTGGCACTTTATGATGATGGCACTTTATGATGATGTCACTTTATGATGCTTCACTTTGCACTGTACTTGGTTGGCTACTCTTATTCCTTATCCTTTTAATCAATTGCACAGATGTGCAATGTGTGTTCAAACCTCCACGATCTGCTGTAAACCAAATTGCCGGGGGCATTAATAGAGAACTCGAACTTGAACTACAGTTAAAATATGGAGATAAGAGGTTTCATGGCCAACAGCAACGATAGACGCATTAGACGGAGAGAGAAAAGGGAGTGCGAGGTTGAAAGAGAGTGCCAAAGAGAGAAAGTGAGGAGTAGACAGAAAGGCAAGAGACGGAGATAGTCACTTAATGACCGTCTGACAGGGTCAGGAGGGGTTACACTCGCGCAAACATATTTTTTTTCACAGCATTTAAAAGCCATGAGCAGATTACCAGACCACTATTTTCTGCAACATGAAATTGAAATACCTCCGTCTCTTTCACTTCCATCTCACCCTCTAATTGTCTCCGTCTTATCCTCCCTGGCTCGCTGGATGTTCAATGCCAAGCAACATTTTTCGCATTGGGACACAGCACACACACACAGCAGTAACTTTATCATTCACTTTCCCAATACACATTTTATGGTTTGTTTTGGGTTGTGTCATGTCCGTTTTATTTATCCATGGTTATTTTGCTCCGATTACATCACACAAGGGCCCATGTGATTTGATTGGATCATTAATGATGTGTACACAGCAGAGAGCAGAATGTACGATGTTGTGACATCCTCATTATTCACATTTTAGCCCGCTGCGACCTGTATAATATTCATATGGCAATTAACGTTCATATCACTATAAAGAATGAATACATCATGCATAATGCATAATGTTTTCTTGTCTCCATGTCATCTGCAACGGTTAATGACCATAGCAACTATAGAGACAGTCAGGATGATAGAAATAGTTCATGTCCAAACCTTGTACATTAGAATAGTGTCTCATTAACTCTTGTGACTTGACAGATCCTCAGACACAGAAGCACAGGAGCTCTTGAGCAGAGTGGAGTCTGAATGTGCCAAGGTTGGCCTTCGGCTGAATGCCAAGAAAACTGAGGTGATCACCTATAACATCCCTACGGAACATCCACCTCTCACAACAGGCACTGCTCTGAAGGAAGTCAATGAATTCAAGTACTTGGGCTCATGGGTCAACTCAACAGAGCCAGATCTAAAAGTGAGGAAGGCACTTGCATGGAGGGCCCTGAATGGCATGGCCAGTGTATGGAACTCCAACCTCCCCCGACAAACCAAACTCAGCTTCTTCTACGCGCCGGTAGAATCTGTTCTCCTATATGGCAGTGAATGCTGGACCCTGAAGCCAACTCTGCAAAGTACCAACGAGCTGGCCGGATGTATGGAGAACCGGGATGACTGGAGGAGACGATGGAAGGCTCGTCCCGAGTGCCGCGCTACGAGCTTGTAGATCTGCTATTTTTTTTTAATCGTGCAAATGTGTGCAATTCTTTGAAAATATATTCTTTCACAGTGAACGCTTCAAACTCAAATATTTGCTTCTGGGGGGGTCCCTGGAACAACATATTTTCAGACGGGGGTCCGCGAGCAAATACGGATAATTCTGTCGGTCCTTGACATGAAATAGTACATTGAGAACTACACTGAAATAGTACATTGATAACCACTGAAATAGTACATTGAGAAGCACTGAAATAGAAACACAGGTTTTTCAGAACACTGCCAGGATTTAGAAGTGAATGTTACAGATCCTCATACTGTACATTTAAATGTGAAATATTATGTGAGCAGCACTGATCGTCTGTTTTCTCGCCTTGCGAGATTTCTTTGAATTGGGGTCAAACTATAGTCAAGGCCGGAGTTGCAAGGTCTCCCTTCAACCGAGGCAACAGACCATGGTCAGTATCCGTTCAGTGCTTCAGCGTCAACGAACGACGTTTGAGCTCAATTCCAACAGGACCTTCTTCTCTCCCCCTGCCTCGTAAATGCCCCCAGAGAGCCTCCACCCTCTTTCCTTTCAAGCATTTATCTTAATCTTCCATTCTTTCACTTTTGTGCATTCAAGCCTATCACACAATATCTCCTCTCTCGCCCATCATATCCCATTTGACGGCCCTCTTTCCATGCTCAGTCATATATTGGTACAGAGCATAATACACCTCTCCCACCTCCGTGCTTTATCAGCGCCGTCTCTTTCACTTCCGTCTCGTCCTCCCTTGCTCTAATTCCCTCGTCTTATTCTCCCTCTCTCCCTGGAGGTTCAATGGCAAGCAACGTTTTTCGCATTGGGACGTTTCATTTAAAAAAAGCTAAGTGTTTCAGGAATAACAGCCTAAATAAAAGCATGCACGCGCGCACACACACTATCTTTGGATGAAAACAGAGACGAGCATGTAAAGGAATTAAGGAAAGCAGTTTAGTAACGCAACATAGTGCTTCAATCGTAATTTCATAACCCAGTGATTCTCCTTGACTGGTCATCATTCATAAGCCTTATTCCAGGAAGTCCCATATAGTGTGTCTCACACACACACACACACACACACACACACACACACACACAGTCTTCTGATTGTTTGTCATCTTTGCAGTTTATATTTATTTATTTATTATTTATTTACTTTTTGTGAATGTATCTGTCCATTCTGTGTGATTTTGGAAACGTGTAATAATATTTGACACATATGGGGACATGCACACGCAGGCATAGCATCCAAGATCCAAGAATATATGATCTTTCCGCTTGTCGGGATATAAGGATTAAGCCATTTCGGGCAGGAACCCCTTTTGGTGTTAGCATTATGTTATGCTTTAGCTATTGAAAAATAGCAGATCTACAAGCTCGTAGCTTGTAGGTCTGCTATTTTAGAAAAATCGAAGAACGACTGACATAGAAACATAGCTTTTTCAGAAAACTGTCATTTTTAGAATCTGATCTCAGGTCAGAATGGGTTAAAGTGATATTTTGCCTTGGTGTTACCTTGTTATTTCTCTGTCTGGTGTGTTTGAGCACGGAGGGACCACCATCAAGGTTTTCTTTCAGATCTGATCTTGTGTGCAGGATAAATAAAAAAAGACTGTCACTGATCAAATATGAATTTCACCAGGTTGCATGTCCTATGATACTATTATGAAATAGGCTGTGGAATCCTCAGTTCAGTGTTCTTTCATCTCAGTATGAAATTGGACCGGTATGGGGTATGAGGATTTAACTGAAAAAGTCCAATCCATTGTGTCCATTTATGCAGTACATCAGATTGTTTCAAATGTTTTGGTTACTATTTGTACTATTTCTCTCTCTCTCTCTCTCTCTCTCTCTCTCTCTCTCTCTCAACAGAACAATCCTTCCTTTTGCAAAAATAGAAATGCATAAAAATAATAGTAAGGGGAGCCAAGCCAAAGTTGCCAATTTAGGAACTGGATGTTTTTGACAGACCACTGGATTCATTTTCAGTGCCTTGCTACAGTATATGAAAGAATAAAAAGGTTGATTGTCTAAGCTATGTCGCTTTAGCTGTTGCATTAAGAAAGATCATTCACTGGAACGAAGGGCACCAATTAGAAACACCAATTAAAAATGGCGTCTCTGTACATCATAATTATGATGTTCAGAGACACTGGCACAATGAATGTCCCCTTAGATGAAGAGGTTTAAATCTATGTTATATTACACAGTCAAATATTTATCCATTATACTGTATAGCCGATAGCGTGTATGGAGTTGCACCACATTGTGTTTTTTAACACAGAGATTTTACGGTGTAGATCTGCATAAACAACAAGTGCATTAGTGGACATAGATTTCACATCGGTGTGGATGAGAATGATCAGAGAGTCATTAGCGGTCTATGTCAGAGCCTGCAAATCAAACACATGAACCGCCCAGAATGGGTTACTCAAATCGTTGCATTCAGGGGCTTCCCTGGAACAACATGTTTTCAGATGGGGGTCCGCAGCCAAATACAGATAATTCTGGGGGCCCTTGACATTAAATATTGAGCACCACTGATATAGAAACATGGGTATTTCAGAAAACTGTCAGGATTTAGAAGACCTTTTTAAAATTCCGACGTCAGGTCTAAATGAGTGAGAACGTGCACGTGAGAAAGTGAGAATGTGCACGTCGTGCAGCACTCTGTGCATGCACCACAGCTTGGCGTGTACATGTGTGTGTGCGCTTGCATAATTATGTGTACACTGGCGACTGGCGTGCATGTTAGCATGTGTGTTCACAAAGTGTAACCAGATAGACTGGAATCCAGAGAGAACAGTACTGTGGCTGGACTTTCCCAATTGGTGTATTTTTAGCCTACTTTAAAATGTCATGTACACTGAAGGACAGGGTGTTTTTTTTTGGTTCTGCGTGTAAGCCATTTCTTAGCCAATCTCCTGGAAGCTAACAGTATCCACTGCAGTCTACTCTACAGTACATACAGCACATGAAGTACGAGAGAAAAAGAGAGAACAAATAGAAAAGGAGCGTCTACTCTCCTCTCCGCCAGGTCAGGTAGGTTATTGTGTTTGTGGGCCAGCAATGTTCTGAATTCAGTCATGACACCATGTGTAGCAATTTGCGTGATGTTTGGACAAAATGTGTAATATATATATAAAAAAAAAGGTGTGCTTCACATGGATTGGCCTCCTGGTGGCGCTATGATAGGCCGATGAGAAAAGGGTGGCTTTCATGGCAAATCGGACGCTGCGTTCATGATTGCCTCATGATTTGAGGCATTTTGATCAAAAACAACATCAAATGCCAATCTTGGCCAATCAGGATGAAATATGAAACAACCAACAGATCTGTCTTGTTCACATAACTATAACTATTTGCGCGATGCACCGATTTGCGATACAGGCAAAATCTGTATGAGTAAATGAAGTAATATAAAAAATGGGTTTCGCAAAAAAAAAAAATTGGCCATCTGGTGACGCAGGACAATGTGAAAAGGGTGACATCATTCATCGGCCTAGTGGAGATGTGTGAGCAAAGTTTCACTGCAATCAGGATGGATTATGACAAATCTGACAGATTTGTCTAGAGAGATAAGAGAGCGCGCGAGAGAGAGAGAATGGCCGTAGGGCCGTGCATCAGTCATACCAAATCATAGAAGTTGACTTCAACTTGGGACAAAACGGTTTTTAACAGCCCTATCCCACTTCTATTTTTATGTATACTGTAGATTTCACACTCCCCATGTTGGTATCTGAGTTGTTTCTATTTCCACCTTTCTTGACACTGCGATGATGGAGCTTGCATTTATTTAAACCTATGATGTGACAATCAAGTTGAGTTGAATTAGGTAAGTTAGGTAAGTCCAGGACACATTCATCTATAATTATTCTCTGAGGCCTTTTTTTAACCTGGGACAAACAATATATGTTCCTAACTTAAGTTTAAAAAGCCTCAAATTCAATGCGTGGAGCACTGCATTGACAATCACTAAAACATGCACAGCCATGCTCCCAAACAAACAACAATATCTGATCCCTTACTTTATCAGGAATATACATACAACAATGCCCTATGCTTTAATGAAACACACGCACGGCGCACACACGCAAATTGCGTGAGTGCGCACACAGTGCAGACGCACGCGCAAACAAACGCAAACATAAACAGAATGGGAGTCTCCTGACAACCAATTAAAGATAGCACCCTTTGCTGTTGACAGGGTGGTTGGTTGGAATTTAATTACCGCGAGGGTACAGAGGGGTTTCTGTCCGCTGCGATAACGCTCTCCATGAAGACACTGCAGAGGATTATCAGGTCTTAACCTTTTAATTGTCCCTTTAATGAAGTTGCCCGTGATACAATTAAACAGCATCCGGTTCCAATGCCATAAGGATTAGGTTTGGTCGGTTGTTGTGGGACTGCATACAGTCAGGGTCACACACACACACACACACACTGAGCTGACATTCAACTCAATCTGTGTCATGAATGAATGTTAAATGATGGCTATATCCATATGGGCAATACTGAATCAGGGTTTAACACTGGTAATTAGCATCTTACAACAGTAATTAACATCAGTGTACAGCTGAAGGCAGGCTCATATATTTTCACCGCTGTGAATGTTTGTTTGTTTATTCCACATGCGCACCTGCACGTGCACAGGAGACACACACCATTCAGTTGAAGTCTATGTCTGATTAAAATAAACAAAATGCACCAGACTCAGAGATTGAGAGAGGCATTATCCATTTTGGATTAAAAAACATCAATTATCACCCAAAAAAAACAGCAGGTTTGAATGCCTGAAATGGGGAGAATGTTTTTGTCTTCTCTAAATTATAAATATTTTAAAAAAGAGGAAAAACAATGGTCCAACAACATGCAATTGAAAAACAAAATCTAAAGATGTTTATTACTTGATAGAGAAAAAGGATTGAGACACTGTTGATTCCCATGGCAACTTTTTTGGCAAAGACTTTAGCAAAACCTAAGCTACAAACAAACAAAAACAAATCTTCAGAACAGATTTAATATCCTTTCTGAAGATTATATCTCATATACGTGAAAATCTGCATGGTTCATTAAAAAGGTAGCAATGAGTTTACACTTCAGTGCATTCCTGCTGGTAATCTGGAGCCTAGAGACGGGAGACAATTAATTCATCTCACAGATCTTCCCCGTCTTCTATTTGTTGTGCATGCATTGCACACAAAATATGCATTGACAATAAAGCGTCGCAGTCCCACCCCGCCCCAGAGAGACCCGGAAAATAATTCCCCGTTCATTTTCTTCATAGGCTTTTCGAAAAGTATTTATTTAAAGACATTTATGATTTGTCACGACAAGAGTTGGCTTTGTCCGCGGGGACAAAGCCAACTCTTGACAATAAACACAATGTTTTGGGCCAAACAAATAATTAGAAAGAAGAAAGAAATGGCAGGTTACAACACTTTTTTTGTTTTTTTTCTTCTTAGACTTAAGAACTTTATCCCAAGGGCCATTAGACTATTAATCAATGGGGGCCGTGGGGGGGGGAGACGAGGAGGGAGGGGGTTGGTCAGTTTGAATTTGCTTTGCTTTTTTGGTAGCTATTGCCTTTTTCTACTGCTTTCTATGATATAATGTATTTAATTTTTTATATGTTCATCATGCTCTTTTTATTCTGTATGTATGTTTTTACACTGGAGCTGTTGGACAAAACAAATTTCCTTCGGGATCAATAAAGTATCTATCTATCTAATTATTTGTTTGGTCCAAAATATTGTGGTCGTTGTCATGACAAGACTCGAGTTGGCTTCGTACGACGCCTGAAAGGGGGGCTGTGATTTAAACACACACCGGGTCCGTTATATTACTCAAACACACACTTCCTCAAAGCAAACCACCTGAGGCCTCCATCTTCACATAACGACATAAGACACACACACACACACACACACACACACACACACACACACACACACACACACACACACACACACACCTTTTTCTAAAGTTAAGGGGACATGGAACTCTGGACGACGGCACTAATTAGACGCTTGGATCTTAATTCAAAACACTTGAGGTAAATGCTGAGTGCTGCATTTTGGATCTCACTCACTCACAGTTTTCATTAAGCACAGTGTGTAGCCAGAGCTATGCTGAAGGAGGTGCAGCGACCCTCTCTCTCATCCATCACACAGTGCTGGAACATCTGGACAGATATATGGCCAACACATATCTTCTCCTCTGGGCATCCAGGATACCACACACACACAGTCAAACACACACACACACACACACACACACACACACACACACACACACACACACACACACACACACACACACACACACACACACACACACACACACACACACACACACACACACACACACACACACACACACACACACACACACACACACACACACACACACACACACACACACACACACACACACACACACACGTTTCCTGGGCAACTAAATAAACAGCCTCTCACCTCTATTCCGACTCCTTAGAGACGTTAAGGTAAGGGATGTGACCTACTTCTAGTGGGTCACAGATTTAGCAACAGATGGAGAAGTCACTATGTATGTCACGTCACAAGTACGTTAAGCTTTCCTAAATAAATAAACACAATGTTTCAATGCATCATCGTCCATAGCAATGTGCATCACCGCAATTGATGTATTTTCAATTTGCTTCACTGGATTTTTAAAACTAAAAATGTTCACATTTAAAACGTCCAAAAGCTACGCTAGCAAATGAATAATAGTCCACGGAAGCTTCCACTCATGGCTGATTAATTTCCCATTGTAGGTCCTAGGCAGCAACGTTTTAGTGGTCACAGAGGAAGGGCCGTGGTTCCTCCTGGGTATATTATTAATGCAGCATAAACTTCACTCTGTAGGAAATAATGTTCCTCTTTTTCTATTATGATTAGTGTAGTAGTCATTTTGTCTCACTGCTCATCCATGAGCCATCAGTGGTGGAAAGTAACTAAGTACTTTTACTCAATAGTACTGTACTTAAGTACAATTGTGAGGTATTTGTACTTTTTCAGTACAATTTCCAGTACTTTTACTTCTATACTCCACTACATCTCAGAACCTTTTTTTTTTACTTTTACTCCACTACAATTATTTGAAAACTTAAGTTACTAGTTTAGTCCAGACAAATGGAGCTCAAACACTCCCCGAATTGACACTTATTAGCCCGCAGAATGATCCCCATTTGAAAAGATATGCCAGGGGACCGCATAATAGAAGAATGTTGTGGCTCTAGCAGTGATTCTCAACCATTTTAATTTTAATTCCAAGGACCCCCAGTTTGACATGCATTAGTCGTAGAATCAATGCTGATTTAACTCTGAGAGTGTACAAATATTCAAAAGTTTCCATTTGTACACTCTCCGAGTTACAGACCCATAAGGGTCCATTTAGTTCCTATCTATCATCTAGCTGGGGACCCCCTGAAACTCCCTCAAGGACCCCTGGGGGTCCCCTGACCCCACTTTGAGAACCAGTGCTCTAGACATGTATGAACTCTTCTACAAGGTGCTTTGGTTAAAAAACAAAATCTATATGCATAACACGATGCCGCACGGAAAGACTTTCCCCTCCATTACTTTCTGTATTTCTCTCTCTTTTTTTCTCCCATCAAAACTTCAAAAGCACTATTTATTTCATAGCCCCGTCATAAACACGGTATCCAACGACAGGGTCGGTATTTCTGTCACACATAAACACCGATGTAGCAGAGTCATGGCCAGCTGCAGCGTTCCCATTCTCTGCAGAATCAAAGAAATGGCGTTTTTATTTTACTGGCTTGGCACCGCATGCCACAATCTCAGAGGGAGAGACATGTGGCCCTGCGGCGAGAAAACCCACCGGGCTGTATTTTGCGTGTCTTAACCCATTCTGACCTGAGATCAGATTCATACGAGGTTTCCGCCGGACACACACTGGTCTGATGAACCCATTCTGACCTGAGATCAGATTCTAAAAATGTCAGTCGCTCTTCGATTTTTCAAAAATAGCAGACCTACAAGATATGAGCTTGTAGATCTGCTATTGTAGATCTGCTATTTTTTCAATAGATAAAGCATAACATGATGCTGACACCAAAATGGGTGCCCGGTCAGAATGGGTTAAGTACCAGGTCTTATTACTTAACTTAAGACCTGGAGGCGTGATCAATGCCATTTGGCTATTCTGAGTGGCCAAAGAGCATGTGGCCACGCCTCCAGGTCTTAAGATAAGTAATAAGACCTGGTACTTAAGACATGCTAAATAACAGCCCGGTCCATCTCTCATATCTCTGTACTGATGTAGGCATTAGGCAATAGGCATGTACAGTACACAGACACGGACACGCAACTAGGAAAGCAATCACGATAGAATTCTTTGAGGCTATTTATGGTATCCGATTTCCCATATTCATTAATTACATAATAAGGTGACCATTACAAGACCTTGAAAGGTTTACCAACCGCCAAAAAAACGGAAAGAAGAAGAAGAAGAAGAACCTTGCCTAGTATTTACATCACGTCTGAAAACTCACTTGTACTCCCTCGCACATCCACTTTATGTTGCCCTGTTTAGGTTTTATATATCGTTGTTTTAAATGTGCTTCATAAATAAAGTGGATTGGATTGGATTCAAACGCTGGAATAATGGTAACAGCTTTACGTTTATCACAGCTGGAGCTGTAGAGCTGTGGCAATGCACTGGCCGGGGGCTCAAAGTTCTACAATCTTATCAGCTGTAGCCTGTACCAGTAACAGTAGTTTCCCGGCAGGGAGAAACGTGTAATCAACTGGAGAATGGGAGTAAGGGATGAGCCACGGCAGGCATTCCTCAGGCCTAATGTCACGATAACAGCCACAAAAAAAAGTAATTTATGTACGATACGATACAACTTTATTGTCAGCTTTCACTGAAATTTGTTTTGCGTCCATGACGTCACCGTTCAAGATACAGACAGGACGTACACGATACATTACAAAAGATACATTACAGGAGACAAATCACAGAAGCAGACAGGAACAAGAGCAAAAGAACATATCCTCTTGGTTTACCGATTTTGGTTTAAAAGCAGAACAGTCTGATGTACAAAAGAGCCTGTTTTTATATATTTCGGTTTCGGGACTCTAAAACGCCTCATGGAGGGAAGCAGTTGATATTCATCATTTAAAATATGTAAGGGGTCAGAGGAGGTACTCCTCGCTAGTCTAAGCATGTGTTACTAGCATGGATTATGCACGATTGGCAAATGATTGGCTTTTGTTTAATCACTAACAACGCTATTTTCTACTTCATCATACTATGACGGCAGTATTATGTAGTATTGTATTTAGGACTTTACTGCTTGAATGGTGGGAAACTGGATGTTGTCGTATTGAACTGAATTTGGATTAATTGCAAATGGTGGGCCCTATTGTAAACAAGTGTAATGCTTTATTCACAGTTAACAGTTTTTGTATTGAGTTGTACTCGGAACCGTCATGGCTTTATTGCCGCCATAAAACGGCCTCCAGTGTATAACGAGCTGATCAATAAGCTCACAATGCATCACATCGCAATGTGCTATGAGCCTGTAGATCTGCTATTTCCATGTGAAAATATTTACCTATAATGACATGCCCCACGTGGTACGGTGGTACTACAGTAAGACATTCCGTCTAAAACAAAACAAAACAAGTCCTGGGGACTCATTTCCATTCACCAGCATAGATCTGGTTCATAGACAGTCACAGCATTACTGCCGTATCGATACGGTAGTCGCCTCGGTATCGATTTGCACATCAGTACTGCATATAGTAGCCTACTATCGATATGTTATCGCCACATCAAGCACACAGCCCACACTGCCATTGAATAAATCCAACTGAAGCAACCTTCGCGTCCCCCCCTAAGCTATTAGATGTCTAACATATGTCTAAATGGCCGTCTAAAACCAGGTTCACTTTTAGACCCGTTAATGGTCTAAACTCTAAAAGGTAACACTTTCTAGCAGTGGTCTAGGCTTAGAATAGACATTTCAACAGATATATAGGCCTATAGAGTCTATAGGCCTATATACCGTCTATAGTACTATAGACTGTCTTAGGTCGACATATAGATGGTCTATGACAGACGCTTAACAGCTCAGATATAGACGGTCTACAAGTGTGTGAATCCTTCTGCGATATAAAGCAAGGATTGCAAGAAAAATACATTTCTCCTAGTTACGACATATCTCCAGATTCTGAGGTTTATGTGTTTAGTCAGATAAACCTTTATTTATATTAAAAGCTGTAAAAACAATCTTCCCAATGTATCCCGTTCCCAAATGTTTTGAGGCTGTGACCCAAATTAAATCCTAAACTCAAGCTGTGTAGTTTCTGGACTCACAGAAAATGAAGGTTGATTACAGCTCTCCTAACTGTGGAGGCATGCCTGGTGTGGGGGCGATATTGGGCTTACTGCCTTAGTTTGCTAATAGTTAAAGTGAAATATATTTGATTGCTTACACTATGCTTGCATATATAGAGGCATTCATTTCAACACTTTCCTCTGTGGCACTTTATGAAACCAGTGCTGGATATTATTACTGTAACCTATAATGGGAACATTTCCTCTTCATGCAAATACTTTAGAATATCAGTGTAGACCTGTTCTGGGTCCTTCCGAAAAGGCTCAGCACCCACTCAAATGTTCCATTGCGCACTAAAACCGAAAATAACTTAATGTTAGCTGTCAAACTCTGACAACTCTAACAAGATACAGAACAGAGAACACTATAATTTCTCTACTAAATATGACCATTTCACAGAGATTTGAATGGTATGCAGACATGCCTTTCAATACCACTAATATGGAACATTTTACATTTATAGCCCTAAAAGAACCTTGACGGTGATGGAAACACAGTAACACACCCATGGTGAAAACGGTCCCAATACAGTATTTACACTGAACTGGTGTTCACTGTCACAAGGAATAGCAAAGATGTGTATATTATTAGCCCCTCTGAATCATTTTGAAAAATATATAATGTAGAGCGCTGCAGGGTCAACAAAGTAAAGTTCACTTATAAATATAAAAGGTGCACGGGCCCAGGCCGTAGCGTAACGGTCTGGGCACCGGACTGGTGATCCAGTCGCGGTGTGCCGCGGGTTCGACTCCCGGACCCGACACAGCCTTTACCGCATGTCATCCCCCCATCTCTCTCCCGTTTCCTGTCAGCCTACTTTCTATCCCTTAAAAAATCAATAAAAGGCGTAAGCCGCAAAAAAAATATCTTAAAAAAAAAAAAAAGGTGCACGCGATAGAGAATGACCTGCATGGGGAAAAATATAGAGGCTTAGAAGTCCGGAAATTACTAATTTAGTATTAATGCAGCAAAATGTGAGACAAGACATTCTGAAAGTAATTACAAAGGCAACATCTTTTTTTTAGGTTTTTTTACATCTTCACAGCTTTAAACACCATTGTCAATCACTCTTTAATTCAATTATTGGTTTTTTTCCTTCTTCCCAATAGGGTATCTGAGAGCGCTTCATTTCATTTCCACCCAGCCCGTTCAATATCCTGACCAGTACAGCAATCAAGATCCCTCCCAGCCTCATCTCGCACACCACCACCACGGACCACTTCCCCCGCCCTCCATGCTAATGCACCTCTTTGTTCAGGCACCCGACAGGTTGGCAGCCAAAATTGGATTTCCCACTGGTGTATTCTATTCAACATGGAACTGCTGGGGAAGGAAGCCTTCGACCAAACCAGATTAAAAATGCACACGAGCGAGAGAGAGAGAGAGAGAGAGAGAGAGAGAGAGATGGCGAAAGAAGAGATAAGGGGACGGCGGGACCCGTCGCTGTTTTTCAGAGAAGAGAATATTATGCAAAGGCTTGTCACTCAGTGGAGATGGCTGAAGAGGGCTGTGGGAGGACAGTGATAGAAAAGGGGGGGGGGGGGTGGAGTTTGCTTTAGGAAATGCCTGGGCGTGGTACCTAGAAGCCCAAGAGTTGCCGCCTGTAAAGTGTCCTCAGGTTTGATGACGTGGTGCGAGGTGGCAGAGGGAAAAGAAGTGAGAAATAATATAAAATTTAAAAAAAAAATACTCACTGGCGTCAGTGCGTGACATAAGTATTAAGTACAGAGAGAATGGGGGGGGGGGGGGGGGGGAGTAGAACTCAAAAGACAGAAAATGGGTGCCCTCTGCTGCCTTTCTTCTCGTCGTCTCCCAATGCCTTGTGGTGACGGGTAATATTAGATATGGAACAGGTAATATTATACAAATGTTACAGATCCATCTATATCTATTCCGCTGCCATCGGTGTATGAATGTGTGTGTGAATGGGTGAATGTATACACTGCACAATCTATATAAAGCGCCTTGGAGAAAGGCGCTATATAAATGCACCAGTTACCATTTATACAGTATTTTATTTTGAGCCGGTAACAAGTTGTGGTCCGCTGTGTCCCCCTTCTTCAGTAAGGCAACCGGGGCCATATCATCTGCATATTTGAACAAATGAAACATATCCTGGTCTAACTGGAATTAATTTATATATATATAAGGAGAAAAGTAACACACTGTGTGAGAATTGTGTAAACTCTGAGATATAGTCCTAATTGTGAGCAAAAATATTTATCTGTTTAAGTCACTGGTGAAAGTTGAATCTGCAGTCAGCTGATCATATATTTATATTAAAAGCTGTAAAAACAATCTTCCCAGTGTATCCCAAATGATGTTTTGAGGCTGTGACCCAAATTAAATCCTAAACTCATGCCGTGTAGTTTCTTGAAAATGAAGGTTCATTACAGCTCTTCTTTTTTACTGGAATAAGAAATAAAGTTGAAATTAGTTTCTATATTCAGTATATACACATTTGAGCCGGTAACAAGTTGTGAGCGCAAGTCATAAAGCATGCTGAGCAGGTGGAAGCTCCGCCTATGCCCGGTGTTCCACGAACACACACGTTAAGTAAGTACGTAAATTGTATTTATACAGAGCACAATTCACAGACATCAGAGTCACAAAGTGCTTCACAACAATAAAAGCAAAACATGTCAATAATAGATCAATAAAGCAAGGAGACAGACAACAGAACAATCGGCACTGGTGAGAATGAAGAAATCAATACAGAGGTCCACAGAGGCCACAGATTTCAGGTGGTAGGAGAGGTCGTTCTATAGCCTGGGGAGCGGAAAATACACGGACAGCGGACACATGGCGGATCGCAACTGCGGCGCACGCACACACGCACAAACGCGCGCACACAGACACACACACACACACACACACGTGGCACGGAGAAACAATAACAGGAGCGTGTGACGTTCTAGATGCTAGTTTAGTTCCAACTCCGAGAGTTGTTCAACCATTTTTAAGTCAGCTATGATTTAATTAACTGATGCTTTCATGCAATCTTCTGCAAAGCTCTCATCTCATTACCCAACAAAAGAATATCAAACTTGTCTCATAGTCGGAATGGAATTCAATTAGAGGAAAGGTATTGTAAATGTTTCCCCTACTTCCAAGAGTCCCCCGGTTAAGGAGTCACAGAGCTAGAGAACTTAATTAAAAATTCCTCCAACGCAGCTCCGTTACTATTCAAACTCTCACAGCGAGTGTATAAATCCATCTGCTATTCCATTGCCTTTTGGGGTTTTAAAACCCTTCTCTTCCTCCATTTAACTTTTCATCACACAGAGCTTCAAATGTGTTCCCTCATACTCGACGATGCTCACATACATACAGTATACGCTAGCCCCACTAGTCTCCTTCATTACAGAGCTGTAACTATGCCTGCAGAGCTGGCCAATGACCCATACCTGGGGGGGGTGTAGAGCGAAACTTCAAAAGGTTGAAAATAGTCAGGCTCCTTGGAGGAGACTCAAACACATCATCACCACTCCTGCCTTTGCTCCGAGTTTGTGTCACTAAGTGAGAGTGTATGTGCGTGCGTGCGTGCGTCAAAGAGCCATCTGTTGTTGCAGATATGAATGAATGCAGGTCCTCGAGCCACAAAGAAAATGAGTTGGAAGGAGAGTGTCTCTTCTCTGGCAGAAACATGAAATAAATTGTCCCTTCCCTCTGGTCCGACTCCTTTGTTTTAACAGTGTGTCCTCCCCATACACCTCTTTCCTTGGCAGACATCATAGACCTGTCACTTACTTTTGTGTCAGCATTCATGATGCATGGAGACAGCCTTGGACAAGCACTCTCTCACTCACACTGTGACGCACACGCACAGCACATTACAGACAGAAAGAGGCCGACCGACACAATGTTATGGCACAAACTTTGCTCTGAGAAAGTGTTTATCAAAGCCTCAAACTCTCCAGGAGATCGCAATCAAAGCCGACGACAACCGAACCGTCTCTCGTTCCACAGATAGCTGACAGTGGAGCTGTCTCACAGATAGACAGCTCTACTTGTGCTAGAGAAACTCCAAAGAAAGTTTTCACACGTTACTTACAATGTAAAAAAAAAACGGCAACGTAAGTCCTGCAATGTTACTGCTATATTATCTGATATGTGCAATAGATGATACATTTCTTGACCCAATTCTTATTAATCTAACTTTTTTCCCCATCTGCTGTAATGTTCTTTCTTCAGTCAAATCAAGTCAACTTCTGTGAGTAAACATACCTGACCAATAAACAGATTCTGATACTTTCGTGACATCTTTGTCTTCACCGTCTTGTGTGTATTTGTTTGATATTAAATGTTCATTTGATCGATTAGTCATGTAGTCATTGTGAAAGACCCACAGGTCTTTTTGAGTGAACACAACAGCTCTACAAGCGTGCATAACTGACACCAATTAACCTTTTAATTAACATCTACAATGATTCTTAATCTACAGTGGGACTGAAAATGGAGTCGTCTCTGATGGGTCTCTACATGACTGGAGTGCTAATGTGGTTTTATTTAATGAGTGTGCGTGCGAGGGCAAGAACATGGCTTCACAGCCGAATACATTTGCATAGCAATGGTAAATGGTGCATTTATATAGCGCCTTTATCCAAGGCGCTTTACATAGATTGTGCACCATGTGCACCACATTCACCCATTCACGCACACATGCATACACCGATGGCGGAGGAAACCATGCGAGGCACCAACCAGCACATCAGGAGCAATTAGGGGTTCAGTGTCTTGCTCAAGGACACTTCGACACCAACTTTGGGGGAGTCCGGGTTCGAACTGGCCCGGCCACTCTACCGCTGAGCCACCGCCGCAATGGAACTTTATCCCGGCTGACTACTTTAGGATATGGTATAGGTCAATACATTCTTCATCATAGCATGGTAAACACAAGACAAGTACAATATTATTTTGGCTTTTAGTTTTCTACCTTTTTATTGATATTACACACTACACGATAGAGATAGACAGGAAACTCTGAGAGAGTGACGGAGAGTGACACACTGACACGCAGCAAATGTCGTCGGGCTCGGGACTCAAACCGACGACTCTGTCAGGCTGCACTAGAGCCTGTGTGTGGTATTGTGCACCTTAAACCAATTAGACCTCATTTTCACGATTTTTCAAAAAATTATAATAATATTTTTCAATAGCTAAAGTACAACATAATGCTTAACTACTAGACTGCTATGCTAGTGGCTCCCCCACACTCTCTCTAGGCTATTAAACAGTGATGTCAATCTGTTACTAAGGTCTCTAAAGGAGACCGTGTGTGTGTGTGTGTGTGTGTGCAGCTTTGTTTTCATCCCTCTCCCTTTCTCTCTGCGTCTCTCCTTACACCTCTCCTCCACCAGCTCCAACCGTTACCCAGCCTAGTATACACCTATTCAAAGTAACCATAGTTACGCCCACCACCCACCCGACTGCGCTGCATCTGATCCTGATTTGCTCAATCGAAAGAATGGCACCGACGCTCGGAAGGGAGACAGGCTGCTGTGATTTCATGCATGGATTTGAGAAGATATTGAAAATGTAACATGTCTGTTCACTAGAAAGTGGTGTGTGTGTGTGCGTGCGTCCGTGCGTGCATGTCACAAGGATGGTGTCTTTGTCCCCATAGCCCGACTGATATACTACATTTCTGGGTCTGATGCCAATACCAATTTGAGAGAGTACTGTAGCTCCCTGTCGTGTTTGAGTGGTAATTGTCAAATAGTGCAAAATCTAATGAATTTGAAAACTTTAATTGTATTAGTTTCCATTTCAGAACATTTAACTTATGAACAGATTTAAAAAAAAATACGACTTCAGCCCCTGTCCAAACAGCGTGTCATTGCATGCACGTGCGTGTATGTGTGTACCTGTGTCTGGATTATGTTTGGAATGCGTTTTCTTTTTTCGTCCCCTCTACCAGATCCACGCTCTGACGTCTGCGAGAGGCCGCATGTCATTGGGGAAAACTTGTGTCAACCGCCAGTCTGTCACGCAGCAGAGCGGAACAGAGAGGTGCCTGTGGGGAACTCTCTTAACACATGTCTTCAGTCTGGTATCTCTGAGTGAAGTTTGGACTGGAGAGCTTGGCCCTTAAGGGCCACGTCTGCCACAAAGACAAGATAAAACAGAACAACTCTGTTGAGAAACAATCTTAACACCAAGAAAAGGGGAGTAAAAAAAAAGCCTTCTGGCAGCGATTCATTCATCACATCCAGACTCCAGAGAACAAGAGCAGACGTCTGGACACACAATGCACGGACAGACAGAGGAAGCATGTTAACCTATAGATCAACATGACTCTCAACATGAGTGCTTTTGAGGTGTGGTTAACACTCTTGATATTACCTCTCCTTCTCATATAAGGCCTATATTAAAAATATTCAGATATACACACATACAGTACACTAGATTGAAAACAAGGGTGGTGGTTTTCTGGCGAGCTACAAAACGGGCTTTATTCATGAAATGTAAGGGGAAAAAGTGTGTGCGTGCGTGTATGTTTGTTGTTTTTTAAACCAATCAGTCACGCCACTCCATGCAAATCTGTCTTTGATTCTGCTGGTATTAAGTTTCCACCCACAGGCTAATTGTGTTCAGTACAGGTGGTGAGTGGGAAGCGTATCCGTATAGAGAATATTGCATGCCACCGAGCTTCTATATGAACAGACATCATTATCAAAATGCCCAGAGTGTCTTGTCATGCTGCGTTGTTTTGTAGGGCTCACTTTCCCATCCCGACCACCTCTCTCCCCTGCATGTGTCACCAGAGATACGAGGCCAGAGCTCAGCTACATTGCAGCATAAGGGCTCTGTGCCAATATTGCTTTTTGTCACGTGTGTTTGTGTGCATGTGCAATAACCCCGGTTATGTGATATGATCATGCAGTCACACATGCACGCACACACATGCATTTGGCATGGAACATACACAGCTGCAATTCAAGTTTGTGTTAGTGAAGCTTGTTCAGTGGCTTGTTGCCGAAACCAACACCGACACTAAACCACACGGAAGGGACACAGGGAGGGCGAGTATGTATGTAAGGAACACTTTATTTATAAAAACAAGAGTTACAATGTGCTGTAGAGAGAGAGAGGAGCTGCCACCCTCCCTGAAAGAATTCCATTAGGGTCTTGGTCTCAGTGAAGAGTTGTACTGTCTAGTCGCTTGATCTAAATTAATTAATTTGTTCCAAACAGCTGCATAGTCGCTTCATCTAAATGAATTAATTTGTTCCAAACAGCCGGATAATGAATTACAAAGTGTTAATTTAATGCAGAGAGTGTGAAATGGACATTATTTTACAATGTCCGAGTTAAACACACTCTGGACTTTACTAGTGTTGGCAAGTGATAGGTAAATATTAGCACACGCACACGCGCACACGCACGAAAAACTCAGGAGAAAAACGCCACAAACTGGTTTTGAGGTTTTTCATTCTAATCTTGATCATTATCTATCTGCTGTGTGCACTGCAGGCGTGACGTCCCATCTGCCCAAGGCTATACTAGCGAAGCCAAAGGCATTTGTAGTCCTGGATGATATATGGACTCTGTTAATACCCCGGGAAGTAAAATTATTATAACTGTTCCATTATTAACAGCACATTACTTCCGATACACCGCTGTCTGACTGTGTAATGGATGGGCGCAGTCCAGGATCTAAATTAGCCATGAAAAATGTTGTCATTATATGTACCGTATAGCTCAGGACAAATGGAGTGCAGTGGGACCGGGTTTAAAAAAAGATTACGTTTGTCGGATACAGCAAAATGTACACATATGTCTATTCATTGCTGCATCAATAAAAAAAAAGTGTTAAAAAAAAAAAAGATTAAGTCATAAATAGGAGTTGAGAAGGTTTCAATTGGTATTCATTTGGGGATTTGAACAGTTCATTTCCGTGACTTCAGCTGGAAGGTTGCAGCCGTTTGAGTGGTGTAAAGAGAATTGATTATCACAGCTAGAGCAATTTACAAAGTAGTCATTTGACATGGTTTTCTGGAGCCAATTATATACTGTTAAAGCCGCTATAAGCAATAATGTGTCAACATTTTTATGACCTTTTTAGAACGCTCCCAAAAGAAATGTAGTCTCTGTGACACATCTAGGGGCCACAATCTGCATTCAAAGATTTTCCTAGAAGCTTTGTCATTGGTCGACATACCTGTCTGCTTCCTGATTGGTTAGTCACTGCGACTAACCACTGCAACATTCTACAAGCTTCAGAATGTTCCTAGCCAGCCTTCAGCTGCCTTTGCAATGCATATATGGCCTAATATAATGGCCCCAGGCAGATTAAGTCTGGCCCCTCTCAATTATGGGAGGACTTCACGGCCGAATGCATTGCATATTGTAAAATGCTTTGGATAGGCGCTATAGAAATGCGGACCATTTACCAAGGCTTTTTAAACAGCAATGTCCGCGTTCACCTATGTATGTGGCCATGAGCACGAGAATGACTATTAGAACCAGTAGGGGCGCTGTTTGCCAGAAACAGAGAGAGAGAAAGTGCTGCACTGTTGCCTGCTAATGAGAGAGAGAGAGAGAGAGAGGAGGGGTTCACACGGGTGTGATTTTTAATTGTGAATGCAAAACTGACTAGAATCCATGTACCTCAACAAATGTAGAGTAAATACATGTAGAGTAAAGTAAGATAGTCCGTTTTAGCAATAACTGTAGTTTTTACTCATTGAGACTGGAGCCAGAATCTCTTATATCAGCAACAAAATGACAACACACTTTAGTGGTCTATTTTATGACTCGACTCAATACTGCAAACCATAATCGATCAAAGAGAAGGGATGCCATAAAATCTTATGTCAACTTGTCAACTAACCCATTTTGACCTGAGATCAGGTAAGAAATAGCAGACCTACAAGAGCTTGTAGATCTGCTATTTTTCAATAGCTAAAGCATAGCACAATGCTAACACCAAAAGGAATTCCCGCCCAAAATGGGCTAAAGGGCCACGTCAAGATACAGGACTTTGGAGAAGAATTATGTTTTGGTGGTGTACATAATATAAATAATGTACAGCTGGCTCCTTGCCCGACATAGGTTCTATAACACACACATTCATATTCTCGCGTACTGCGTGTACATAAGAGCTTAATACGCTCGTATAACCACAGACAGGAACACCCACACCCTCATGTACACACAGCTTGTTTTTCTAGTTGTACCAGCATTTGTATCACGTCTAAACAGATGCCTCCTGGAGTTCAAACAGATAACGCTGACTATAAACAATGCATTGTCTAGTAAATCATCGAGGGGGTTATTCTTACATTCTCAAACACGTTTCCCCAATGACTTTCTGGGGACTTTCTAACCTTGATGCTACCGTTTTGCCAGTTAGCCTATATTGCCAATTTGCCGTTCACTTTAGGTAGGCCACAAAGCTACACTTCATAGAATATGCATTACTCTGCTGTGTGCTGTTGGCCTTAGCATTGTTATCATTATCAATATAATTTGCAATATAGTGCTTTTATCCAAAGTGCTTTACATTCACCCATTCAAACACTGATGTCAGGAGGAAACCATGCAGACACCAACCTGCACATCGTGAGCAATTACAGGTTCAACACACACTTCAACACCAACTCTGGGGAGGCCGGGATCGAACTGGGAACTGCGCGGTTCCCATCCGGCCACTCTACCGGCCACTCTACCCCTGAGCCACTGCCACCCCTATTCATGAATTCAATCCATTACCCACACAGCACGATGGGCTATAAATAAGAGTTGGGGGATTTCATTAACAAGAAAGAAAGAGCAAAATCTAATCACCATTTGTTTATTTGGCATCGTTAGAAACCATACCAAAGCTCAAAAACAGAGGGAGTATGCTAATTATGTGCTACTGAAAAAACAGAGCCAAGTTTTTCGCTTTATATCCCCCTGCACAAGAAAGAGATAAGAGAGAAACAACGTAAGAATTAAGAAAGTGACAGAATGAGAAATTAAATGAGATACTGTAGAAAGAGCCATTGTTATTTTAGAGCTATAGGAGAGAGGATGATAGATACACTTGGCTGAATAATTATAATATCCTGGCTACAACCACTTGCAAACCACTTAACTGTGTGAACACTTCTCTCATCTGTAGCCTACCCTACGTCTGTCAAAAAATACACGTCGTTTCTTCTGCCAGACATCACAGCTCTAGCCTGAAGGGCTATGAAGTCAAGAGTCCATGATTCGTTCCATCAACAACATTGTGTTGGCTAAACACATCTTTCCTAAATAATGTTTTCAGGAGGATGTTGGTCTCTCTCATCAGTTCCAACACCCCCGTCCTCTCCCCGAGGGAAAGAGCCAACGTACACAGGGGGACTTGGCATTCACTTCTCCGATTGGATTTCATTTAGGCTTGAGTTAAATACGGGCTGATTGGTTTTGAGAACAGGACGTGCAGGCCACGGAGAACAGGGAGGTAGTCTATGCTTATTGGACTGGAAAGTGAAAAGTAGAAAGAGGGGCAAATGTTTGACAAAATAATCATCCAGTCCAAAAAGAAAAAGTCCATTCACTCTAAAATTCTGCCAAGCAGGGATTGAAATATCACTACACAAAAAAAGATCCCGTAGTGTCCATTTGATGCCAAATTGGTGTACAAATATAGAACCAAATGCGATTTTTGTTTTGTTGTTGTTGCCAAATGAGAAATGAACACTGATGGTTTTACTGTGTAGCAGCATGCTCCACACTGTTCGTGGCACGTGGGACGCCAGGTTATAGATGAATCCACTGAGGGGTGCCCTGGGCGCAGCCATAGCTGAGGTGTACTATTAAGCGCAGCTTGACACCTGAGCATTGATTGCCTACACCTGGCCTACAGGGCACCGCTCCATGGATTCGTCTACTCTATAGGAGCGCCGAAGTCCTGATGTCACTCGCTCATGCCCTGGTTCTGCCTGGTTCATGGAAGTAATTTCTCTATGGAGAATAACATGGGGCGTCTTGAAATCGTCTCATAAGCATTGTGGTCCAAAAATAAACAGGCTGTCCCTGCGTTATTGTCAGGGAGGTGTCTCTGTATCGTTTGCGACAGTCAGCCACTCATACTGTATATGATATCGTCTGTTTCTAGCGAAAATCTAACTAATTCAGTAACAGTAACAATAGCGTTACGGTTTTCCCTCAGTCAGTTGATTCTTCATATCCATAAGAGTGAAACGGCCTGTGAAACGGCAAATAAAAAGTACATGAACCCGTGGATTTGAACCCTCTACCGATATTGACGTCAGACTTCGGTGCTCTATAGAGTGCCTACCATAGATTAAAGAAAATAGATGCCTCATTGGCCGCTGCAGTTCATTCGAGAGGAAGTCAAGCGGAAGTGCAGAAAGCATGCTCCGTTGCTGCCATTCAAGTGACTACTGGCCAATCACAGCGAGTCTTTTCCGGGACTTATCGATTCCATCCAAGGAAGCTTTATTGGCATGAGAAAACAAACGCCTTCGTTTGGCCTACCTACCGAACGAACGTCCTTTTCTGTGACGAACGCATGGCAAGCTTTCGCTCATGCTTCCACTATGCTTCGCAAGGAATCTTAGGAAAGCTTGCCTACTCTCGAGAGCACACGACCCAGAGAGGCGGAGGAGGCGTGCGTCTACCTTATTATCGTCTAGGACTATCGCCCTATACTGGCCTAGCCAATCAGACCTGCTCAAGCCCCCAGTGAGGCTCTCCAAAGTAGAAGCGCTCGGCCCTACTGGTCAGAGGTGGGACTGCAGGCAGACGCGTCGATTTATGACGAGGAAACCCCTTGCCACTGGAGTTTAACCCATTTTGGGCGGGAACCTCTTTTGGTGTTTTAAACATTATGTTTTAATTTAGCTATTGAAAAATAGCAGATCTACAAGCTCATAGCGCGCCACCGAGTGGCACGCTACGAGCTTGTAGGTCTGCTATTTTAGAAAAATCGTGAAAATATTTATTTCAGAAAACTGGAGGATTTAGAAGAATTTACATTGAGCGCCCGTTTGCAGAATAGTGGGGGGAGGGGTGCTTTCGCTTTGGTTCGGCCTCTATCTTTTTATTACTCTATGGACCTGCTGAGCTAGAGGCAGGAAAACAAAGTTCAAGAGGAACAAAACGATGTCACCTCCGCTCCCCACCGCAAAACCATGGAAACTTCATGCCTAAATGAACCAGTCGGAAATTCCTTTTTGACCTTCAGGTCAAAGATTCGGACAAATAAATAAAGAAGTCTTTTGAAGCTATACGGCGTGTCAGGCTCCATCCATCTACCAAAAGTCTTGTCAAACCATGAACAGGATTGTGTCACAGGTTGTGTCCAGCCTAGACGTGGGATCTAAACGGCTCATTAGAAGAGAACACCCCAACACCCCAATTGTACAAGTTATATTGTATTAACATACAGAGGGGTTGTCATACAGATTGGACGACATTACATTTTATTCACCAAAGAAATGACGAAATCGAGCTTTAAGTGGCTAGGTAAATTAATCCCCCAGTAGGAGTTCACAAGACAGACAGACTGGACCACAGAGTGACGTGCCGCCGTTACCTTAACTCTGAGAATGTACAAATGTAACCAAATGGACACGGAAGGGTCCATTTTGTTACATTTATGCACATTTGTTACAAATAAATTCATGACACTGTGGATTTTACTGTGTGTACTATCCCAAGGCCAGCGTGGTCGTCTCCTGTGTACACACACAGCTGGAGGGTATTAGTATTATCTGTACCTCTGCAGTCCAATCAGATAGCAGAAAGGCTGACATTTTTATTTAGTTTTGTGTTCTTGTCGCACAGGGTGTCAGGCTTTTTAGCCATGGAACCAAGGAGTAACTGCAGGTAATGATGTTGGTTGGTGCTACAGTACATAGTGCCGTCATGTCTTCACAGTGTCCATGGCTTTCTGCAAAAGCCATACCTATACTGTACAAACAGTGAAGGTTTTGTATTTGCCACAGCATGCACTTTCAGTGCCTGTCTACGATACTGTGACAGCTATAGGATTTAATGCCTCTCCAGCAATGTGGTCAAAAGAAAAAGCAAATCAAATACCATATTGAAAAACAGACAGACCACCACTCAAACAATCTTCAAAAAACGAGGCTACTGGAGATTGGAGAACCTGATTTGGACATGATCTGATGCAGGACAATGTCACTATGACAGAAAAAGAAGATGGGTCTGGCCACATTCATTCACCCCATAATCTCAGTGGAAATTGGGGAATATGTTGTGAAATAAAAAGTCAGAAAACACATCTGTGGGCTCTCTCTCTCTCTCGAAGAGACCCCCATATTAATCAATATCAGATAAAACTTATAACATTTTATATTATGCACATGCCATGGTCACATAACCATTATATGTTGAGTGTATGCTTTGATGGTTACAGTTTTATAATCAGTTTTGATGAGTAAACCTTTGTGGAGATCTTCTCAGTTCTCATTGTATGCTAGTTACTGCCATTCAGGATGGAAAATGAAATCCATTTGGATTTGGGGAGAAGTAGTTTCATAAGGGGCTGGTATGAAGTACTTGATATAAAGAGAACATGTTCAGTTCACTAGTCTACACTCTACTCTACACCTGCCTTCATTTCATCTGATTGTCTGTCTGGCAGGCACTTAACAACTATTGTTAACTGTGTCTGTTTACTCTGTTAGAGAGAGGGGCAGAGAAGACTTGATTTATACTTATATTCTCCACTCTGATGAAGGTACATGTTCGATATATCATAGCCTTACTTATTAGCCTATATTTTGGCTATTAAAAAAAAAAATATATATATATATATATTTTTTTTTTTTTTTTTTTTTTTGCTTGAGGCAGGCGGGCCGCAGAAGAGCGGCCCGCGGATCACCAGTTTGACACCCCTGCACTAGGGCATTCACTTCTAGTCAGTTTTACTAGTTGACCAGTTGCCTAGTTTACTCGTCGACTAGTTGTTTAACTACCTATTATGTAAAGAATATTTAATTTTTTGGGGGGAAATAAATATTTGCACATTTAAAAATGGTGTACATTGGTGACTATAACTATAATCTACCTGATCTTGAGGCCTACAAAATCAGGGGAATTTCTTTTTTAAATAAACTTTTTACTAGTGCCAACAAGGTTGACTAGTGGATTTACTAGTCGACTAGTAAACTAGTCGACTAGTTGCTTAATGCACACACACACACACACACACACACACACACACACACACAACGTCCTAGATATGTGCAAGTTATGCAACAGTGTATGTTTTGAGTTGAAGAGTTTTATGGCTTGGGGACAGAGCTGTCCCTGAGCCTGCTGCATTGGGAGTTTGGGACCTGAATGATGCTGGTACCGTTTGCCAGATGCTAACAGAGATGATCCTCAAATAAATCATGGTGACTTGCTTCTGGACATGAGGGAGATTTTCCGAAACAAAAGCTTATGTGTGTGTGCGCACAAATTTAAATTCAAAAGGGTTTTATTGGCATGAGAACACGTTACGTATTGCATTGCCAAAGCAAAAGGTGGAACAATACAATCACAACAACACACACACACACACACACACTGCGCTGGTAACAGTACTAAACTAGAAAAAGTGCCCTTCTGGGCACAGGTCTCCACCAGGATAGGAATGTAGGACATTGCAGCTTGCCTTCATCTGGTGGTTGGATAAAAGGGCAACAAAAGTAAATTATCCACAGATCCGTGCAGTTAGAGGTAAAAACACTTTTCGGCCAGTTATAGCGCCACCTTGAGGCTGAGTTGAAATTGTTCATGTGGCATTTCGTCCTCGGCCTAGTGGGAATGTGCGTGCACAATTTCACGGAAATCACGCGATGTGTTCATGATTTGCAGCATTTTGTTTGAAACTGAGCACTCATGTGAACTTTGGAAGCCAATCTTAACCAATCAGGATGGAGTCTGAGAAATCTGAAAGACCGGTTTCGTTGAATGGCTCTAGAGAGACTGTGTACCAATTTGCGCGATGTTTGGACAAATCTGTAGGTGTACTGTGCAAAAACTTGTTTTGCACAAAGCGGCCTCCTGGTGGTGCTATAACAGGCCGTTCTGGAAAGTTTGGGGCAGAGGTTCATCGTTGGCATCCAACGTGTGTGTGCAAAATTTGGCATCGACCGGGTTAACGGTGGCCGAGATTAGCTGCTCACGGACACACACACGGACGGACACACGGACGGACGGACACACGGACGGACGGACGGAGTGCAAAACATACTCTCCCCCCATGCCTTCGGCCTGGTGGAGACAATTAAGTAAAGGGTGGCTCAGGCAGTTGTGCACGGACCACAATCTGTTCGTGAGTGTTCAAGTTAAAATCTGACTCTCATCATGTTTTGCATGTCACACTTTTCTCTCCGACCTTCACTCTATCTAATAAAGCAAAACACATTTGTTAATTTAACTACAGTGTAATCCCTAATACAATTTTTACACCCTCATTTCACATTCTCAAACAAACACTATAGGATTGTCCTGTGCAGCATGACTTTGAATGTCCTTTTTCCTACCTCTAATATTTATCCACAGTCTGTGAGCTGTGGTTTCAACATTTGGGTATCATTAACCCATTTTGGGGCGGGAACCCCTTTTGGTGTTAGCATTACATTATGCTTTAGCTATTGAAAAATAGCAGATCTACAAGCTCATATTGCACCACCGAGTGGCGCGCTACGAGCTTGTAGGTCTGCTATTTTTGAAAAATCAAAGAACGACTGACATAGAAAACGGTCAGGATGTAGAAGACATTTTTAGAATCTGATCTCAGGTCAAAATGGGTTAAGTACTGCAAAAGGACACTGGTTAATGGTGGCAAATAATCTATGAGAATGAGAACGTTTATCATCTTGCCAGGCAATCCGAGAAAGCTGCTGGACCAGAACCCAACCGTTCTCTACCCATTACCACACCATCCGTAGAGTAGAGTTGAAAAGCCTTAACCCTGAGATAAATCTTCCACTGAAATTATACGCACTATACTACCCCCAATACTAGAATGTACTACCCCATTACGCATTCATATACAGTAGTTGAAGAAGCCAGTAGCTACTGGTGCATGCAATGAATAAAGGAATACAGCATCTGTGTATAGCATGCTCTGCGATCGTGCCTGTATGAGGATTTTGACATTGAACATTTTAGAGTATGCACTACAGTTTCACACCATTGTTTTACACAGTCTCCTTTTCCTGTTATGAAAGACAAGGACATTATGCTGCTGGTGGACAAAGCATTGAATGGCCAAATGGAAGGATATTATATGTATGTAGGCAATGGAGGATAAATGTATCCCCAATTCCCCATACATTCCACTGGGTGAAGAAGCCATACTGTAGCCATATATATATAGTATATAGTCCAAGAATTTGACCCAAACCAAAGTTTTTTTTTTTTGTGATCAAGTTTTTTATTTTATTTTTTGTTAAAAGAAAGAAAAAAGGGGGTTTCCCCCCACCCCACCCTCCCACCCACCCACCCACCCCACAGGTTGAACAGCTAAACAGACAGGGTCACAATACATCGAAAATAATCATAATAGTAATAATAATAATAATAATAATAATAATAATAATAGTAAACAAGGAAAGACTGATACTTCACAACCGGAAAAATCAAACCAAGAAGGGGGGAAAACAGTCATCAGAGACGTTGGCATGACTTAAGTTTTTCTAGAGCTGTGGACAGGACGTCAAGTGTGCTTTCTTGTGCCCCGTTGGATCGAGCTATAGAGAGTTCCAGAAAGATCATGTCCATTAATGAGAGGATCCATTGTGAGGTCTCAAGTTTATGGGGAGGTTTCCATCTTATGACAAGCAGTTTCTTTGCAGCTGTCAGTCCTAAGAGCAGGAGTCTTCTACGTGGCATTGTCAATGTCAACCCAATCGCTGAATCATCATTCAACAGGAAAATATTAGGCAAGAGGGGAATTCTAGTTCCCATTACCTCAGATAATACTTCTGAAACTTTAGACCAAAAACGATTGACCTCTGGACACTCCCACATCATGTGCATATACGTCCCCAGTTTGTTATTGTTGCATAGGGTGCAAATGGGTGTCGTACAGAGCTGGAGTTGGAACCGTTTTCTTGGAGTTAGATAGAATCTTTGGATAAATTTTAAATTCAACATTTGATAGTTATAATTTCGTGATGAGAGAGAAATATTTTCCCAAGTTCTTTTCCAATTGGTCGGCCGCTGCCAACTCTTTAGATCGACATTCCAGACTGTAGAGACACCCATTGGCGGACATGTAGATTCTCTTAACTTCTTATACAAATAAGATACAAAGCCTTCAGATTTAGGAATCTTGGTTATATAATCAAAAAGTGGGTGAACAGGTAGAGCATTTCTCCACGGCACCTCATGTGCTCGAAGAACTGCTCTTAACTGTAAATAGAAGAAGAAAGAGGTTGTTGGTAAACCATAGCTGTTCTTAAGGTCTTCAAATGATCTTAAACCCTCATTATTGAATATGTCAGAGAGAGTATGGATGCCACAACTGGACCAGGATGGAAAGACCAAGGGTTTGCGTTCTAAGCACAATGACGTGTTTTTAAAAATTGGTGTATGTATATGCCATTTAACATTCCATTTTCCAATTTTTTCGGCTTGTTGCCATATATGAATGGAATGAGATATGATAGGACCAAATTTATTTTGGCAGTATTTACTCAATGTGCCACTGAACAGAACTTCATTCAATTTGTAGGGTGTGACTATACTGCGTTCCATCAGAAGCCATGGGATATTCTCTTCTTGGGAAAACCATTTCTCAAGTGAGCGGATGGCAAAGGAGATGTGATATAATTCTAAATTGGGCAATTCAAATCCACCTTGTTGCTTACTTTGGTAAAGTATTGTATTCCTCAGCCTTGGTCGTTCCCCCTTCCAAATGAATTTTGTAACCAGGCCTTGTATCTGACTCCAGTAACGGGGAGGAGTAGGTAATGGAAGCATACTTGATATGAAATTGACCCTTGGTAATACGTTCATATTTATAATGGATATTCGACTGCTTAATGTTAATTTTTGATTGATCCATCTGTCTAGATCATTGCAAATGGAATTGCGTAAGGTGTTGTAATTAGTAACGGCAATTCTATCAATAGATGAGAGGATATTTATTCCTAGGTATTTAAAGGTCGAAACCTGAGGTATTTCGGTTTGCAGTCCTGGATATGTGACTGCCTTGCCTAGGGGTAAAAGGGCACATTTCTTCAGATTTATTTTATAGCCTGAAAAAGCACTATATGATGAAAATATTTCCATAATCAATGGTAAGTCACACTGTGTATTTCCTAGGTATAATAAAATATCGTCTGCATACATTGATATATGGTTGCAAATGTTCCCCACCATTATGGGAGTTGATGTTTGTAACTGACGTATTTTCTGTGCTAATGGTTCGAGTGAAATAGCGAATAGCAGCGAGGAAACTGGGCAGCCTTGTGGAGAACCTCTGCTAATTGAAAAGAGGGATGAAAAATGGCTTCCAGTCAGTACCTGGGCAAAAGGTGTATTGTATAGGGTGTTTAACATACTTAAAAATTGTCTGCCAAAACCCATACGCTTCAGTGTAAACCAGAGAAAGCTCCATTCTAAGCGGTCAAAGGCTTTGTCTCCGTCAATCGATACGACTGAAGGAGACAAAGTGGAGTTAGTTGCGGAGGATATAACATGAAGTAATCTCCTTACGTTGTCAGTAGCTAATCTGTGTTTTACAAAGCCTGTTTGATCCGGGTGAACTAATTGGGGTAGAATATTATCTAATCTTAAAGCTAGGGTTTTGGCAAACAATTTTTTGTCTGAGTTTAATAGAGATATTGGTCTATAGCTTGTACAGAGTGTGGGGTCTTTGCCAGGTTTGCACAGAAGTGATATGATGGCTGTCTTAACATCTCTATTAAAAGAACCTTCCTGAAGAGCTTTATGAAACATATTGAGTATTAAGGGTCCAAGGTCGTCCCAGAAGGTGAGATAGAATTCTGGTGGGATGCCGTCCAATCCAGGTGATTTACCCTTTTTCATTTGCTTTAATGAGATTAATATTTCCTCTATTGTTATTTGGGTGTCGAGATTATTTTTCTCCTCAGCTGAAAGGCTTGGTAGCTGTAAATCATTAAAAAATAAATTCATATTTTCTGAGGAGTCATTAATTTCGCTTTGATATAATGTTTGATAATATTTTTCAAATTGTTTGTTAATTAATGGGGGGTCATGTAAAAGGGAGCCATCTTCTGCCTGGATTGAAGGTATATCCGCTAGCCGGTCATTATTACGCAATTTGCTGGCTAATAAAAAGCTTGGTTTGCTACCATCAAGGTAGTGAGATTGTCTTGATCTATGGATTAGGAATTCTGACCTTTTTGCGATGATTCCGTTTAGCTGAACTTTAACCATTGATATTTCCCTATCTCGTTCGATTGAAAAACTAGCATGTTGCTGGTGAATTAATAATGCATAGGTTTGTTCTAGGCTGGTGATTTCTCTTAGTCGTGCTTTGTTTTGTGCTGATGCAAACGAAATTGTATTATTCCTTATAAACCCCTTGGTGGCGTCCCACAGAATCCGAGCGTCCGAAACTGAGTCTTTATTAAAACGTACAAATTCTTTGAGGGAGTTTCTAAACTGCTCGCAAAATGAGGGGTTCTGTAAGAGAGTGGTGTTAAACCGCCATCGGGTTGCACGGTTGGGGTTTTTATCAAGCATTACAGTGCATACATTTGCGTGGTGGTCTGACAGTGACATGTATACTATTTCTGCCTTGGAGGTCATGTGTGTTATTTGGGGAGAAACAAGCATAAGGTCGATTCTAGAGAAAGAGTGATGTCTTCCGGAGTAATAAGTATAGTCCTTTTTGTGAGGGTTGTGTTTGCGCCATATATCTACGAGGGCATACTGATGCATCAAATTCTTTACAGCACGAGTGCTTGGTGAATTAACATTAGTCCTGGATGTTCTGTCTATGGTTTCCATGGCTGTATTAAAGTCAGCCCCCAATATGATTTTAAATTCGTTCATTTCGTTAATAATCGAACACAACGATACGTAAAATAAGTTGTTATAGGTATTGGGCGCGTACACTGAAATAAATGCAATTTTTTGTCCATTAATAACAGTTTTCACATAGGCAATTCTTCCCTCTTGGTCCTTTCCCTTTTTAATAATGCTAATTTTAAGATTTGACCGAAACAGAATAATTACTCCTTTTGTTCTATTTTGGGCTGCAGAAAAAGCTGCTACCTTAAAATCAGCATTGTTTAATTTACAGATATCGTCATTTAGTAAATGTGTTTCCTGCAATAGTGCAACATCTACAGCTTTCTCCTTAAAGATGTCCAGGCATCCACGACGTTTTTTTGCATCATTGATGCCTTGAACATTCCATGAAAAAACATTTAATCTAACCATAATTCATGCGTATGGGGTATTCAATCAGAAAATTAATAAAAACATATCTGTGGCCATAGAAATATAAAAGGAGCAGATAACAAAATATAATAGAAGAAATGTGCAAATCAAAAAACAAACCTAGACTAATTGAATCCCAAATCCATTTGCTGTTCAACCTGCCCTCCCACCCCTCCCTCCCTCCCAACCCCGAATAGGACAAATATATCATTTTATAAATAAAACAAAAAATAATACAAAAAGGAATTGTTGTCCTACATTGACTCTTATAACTCCACCTCATCTATGTGGAGCTGCAGCACGTTAAAGTGGAGAACAGAAAACGCTTTTTTGCGCCGCTTCATGTCTAATTAATTTAAATGATTCCCCGCACATTGTCATTGACCATGTCGCATTTCTAAGTAGGCTATAGTACAATTAAATTATTCGATTACTGTGTAGGACAGTGGTTTTCTAAATAATGTGTTGTATAGCCTACTCGCTTTAAGAGGGGAACACCATAAAGGGAGAAAATAAAAAAGAACAAAAACGAAAAGGAAATTGCTTAGGCTGTTAGTGTGGCTATCATACCCGCAATTGATTGTGGGTTTGTTTAATCGGTGCTGTCGTCGGGTTGTTCTGTTGCGCTGTTTGGATTCGTTAGAGTGGGTTTCACCTGTTGATCATAGAACTCCATCGCCTCCGTGGCCGAGGTAAATGAATGTTTTTTATCCTTGAAAGTTACCAGTAGCTTAACGGCTGGAAAGGCGATGCCGTTCCTCAGGTTGGCTGATGTTAGAAGGGCTCTTACATCCTTGAACTTGGCCTGTAGTTTCCTCTGCTCGGCTGGGATGTCGGGGAAGATTCGTATTTCTTGTTCTTCGTATTGTAGTTTGCCCTTCGCGGCTCCCACCAGGCGCTGGATCGTACGTTTCGTCTCGAAACTGTATAATCGAGCGATCATACAGCGCTTTCCGTCTGTAGCTTCTGGTCCCGTGCGGTGGGCAATGCTCAGTAGCGGGTGCGGCCCCAGCTCCTCTTCGCCGAACAGGTCGTACAAAAGTTTGGTGACAAAGGCAGTTGGTTTACCTGCCTCCACTCCACGTTTCAGTCCAAGGATGCGCAGGTTGTATTTTCTGCTGTTGTTTTCAAGTGATAATGTCTTTTCTTTTAACCCTTCGTTCTCCGCCAGTAAGGTATTGTAGCTTTGTTCAAGTGAAACCAGGCGCTCGTCTGTGAGATTTGCAGCCGTCTCCAAGTCGCTCACTTTGGAGTTGCACTCTTGCTGTGTGAGATTTAGCTTGGATAACTCCTCTTGTATCGGTTTCAGCTTTGTGTCAAATGCATTTGTGATTTCATCTCGTACAATGTCTCTGATCATTTTTCCAAGTGTTTCGGAATCCATCCCGCTGCGTAGTTTGCTTGGCATCGATTTAGTCGTTGTTATTATTTGTAAGTTGTTGGTATTTAGAACACACAAGTAGCCTACCTATTTTTTAATTACATAATATAGAAGCGGCGGTTTGGCGTTCGGCGTTCTCACAGCATGCTGCCGGAAGTCACGTGACCCAAACCAAAGTTATATCTCTAGTCTTATACCGGTATAGTTGCAGTATTCAGTAAGTTTCTGAAAAAGTTAGCCTAAGGCATACTTCAGAATTTAAAACCATAGCCTCAGCCTGCTTATCTCAGTCTTGGACAAGACGAATGAAAGTATAGCCCCTGGCCTTCGTCAATGAGGCCAGCCAGGAAAAATCACTCCGTTTTACCTCCAGTTATGGATTCTGGAATTAAAAGTGACATTGCAATTGCCTTTAAATTGTATACATTTTCACATTTAATAAGCCACTTCAAAACCACTGCGATTGTATTGGTTATGAATATTTCACAGCTAGGTTACAGTGGCAGCCTTGAAGACTAGAGATATAAAACTTTAAAAAGCTGCAGCATGGTGCTCTTCAAGTCTGTCTTCATTACCATACCTCAGCCAAATCTACTGTGACAGTGTATTAAATTTGAATTGAATTCTATTCTATTGATAAGTTATCCAACAACAAATATGAGTTCCGAGGGGGTTGGGCTTTCATTTGGATGATCTAAGAAGCCTTCAACTCCACTGCAGCAAGTCCTACACTCTGAGAATTGAGGATTTACGATACTTGAATATTTCTCATAATATACAACACCACTTTTTATGTCTTCAGGAAATTATAATCCTGATCAGCATTGGTTTGTTCTATCCCATGTTCCGAATGGCATAGCATAGAGCATTTATCTGTCATATTGCATAATCAAAATGCTGACTAAAAACATTGGGCTTTCCCCACATGCCATTTCTTTATGATCAAAGCTTTGTTGGAGATTTTCCAATGCAAAAACAGTGGTGTCCTAATGTGTCCTAATACAGTCATTATCCAGCCAGATATCCAGTTAACCTTGTGTTTTTTTGTGTCCGTTTGACTCCCCCACGCTAGGAACAAAACGGACTATGTAGAGGCCTTTAGTCTCCAAGGTTCATTGCCACAGTCACTTCATAACACGAATTGAGGTCACATGAAGCAGCCACTGGTTGACATTAATGTGTAGTGGCCAGAAAGGTAGTCCCTCATTGGGACTAATTATCTTGAGTCCCCTTCCAAGATTATTCCACTTCCAAGGAGCTTAGACACACACTGTACCACACGTTGCATTCCAGCGGCTTAGTTCTACCAGACTGTCTGCACAGTGATGGGTTAGAACATCTCTTTGAACTTCAAACAGATGTTCTAGCAGATAAACTATTTGAAGCATGCAGAGCATAATTGGATACAAAAACTAAAAGTCACTCTCAACCACATTCAGAAATCGTATTCTATCCCATTTTGGGCTGGAATGGGAAGCAATGTTTGAGAACGACACAGAAACAGGGGTTTTTCAGAAAACTGTCAGGATTTAGAAGGCATTTGTAGAATAGTCCTCAGGTCTAAATGGGCTATTTGAACTGTACCAACAGACTCATTAGGTCCATTACAGCTATCATTGTCAGTATCTCATCTATGTTTAGAATATGACGTCACAATGCTCTTCGCCCATTTCCTCCCCTCCCTCCCTCCCCCCTTTTCTTCCTTCAAGGTCTCTTTAGTGGTTGTGTTGTGTTGTGTTCCTTCCTTTAGTTCAAACGTCTGGGTTCTCATTACTGAGTCACTGTAAACAAATATTAGCTTAATTATTTCTCTCCCATGTCCGTATATATATATACGTACGTGGAGGCTAGGTGGCGTCATATACCATACATATATACAGTCTGTATATATACACATACCCCAACGTGGACTCCGTCTATATAATGGTTGAGGCCTATGGAAGCCTTTAACATTGGTCTGGTTCCCATAGCAACACCCCACCGTTCCAACTATGGGAAGGCATATATATTTTCAGTTGAGAGCAGTGGAGAGGTGGATTTTCAAACTCATAACTCATTCTCAAAACACTTTAATTTGTGCCTTTTTCCTGCGATGCTGGCGCCCTGTTAAAGCTTCTGACGAGAGGTGAGGGTCTGGTTTGTGTTCTAAAACTGTGTTTTTTTCCCCCTGCGCATTTGTATGGGGGGGGAGGGGCGGGCAAACACAGTCTAGTTAGAGTGAAGTGAAGTGCTGGCACCCGGAGCTGTGGTAAATGCTACAATTAGCGCGCAATTAAGGAGTTAAGATGAGGCTTTAACATATTAAGCTTGTTTCAAGATATCCAGTAACATTTGTAAACAGCACTGGCAGCTAAATCAGCCAGTTTGAAGAAAATAGTTAGATTAACTTGGATAATGGATATACAATTATTTCAATACCATTACCTTTAGCTTGAAAGGAAAAATACTCCCATGATCCAAATGTGTAGCTTGACCATGATGATATTCTTGCAAGAAGTACTATAATGTGTATAGTGACATATTTTCTGAATCAGACTAATTATCAATGATGTCATGTATATTCAAAAAGGCCAGGTAAGTCTGGATACAAGATTAAGTCATCCGTTATGCTCATAATTTTTGTAGTGAAGGTACATTGTTGAAAAAGCCCTGCTGAAGCAGGTCCAGCCAAGCCCAGGCCTAACGTATTGTTCTCCCATTTCCCCTCCATGAAGGCCCCTTCCTGAAGCCAACACACGTCACACTCCCTGAATACAACCCACTTGCCAGTGATAAAGGGCCCATTCCAGAGTCCAGCTGAGAGGGGCAGGTCAGTGGAAATGTTGACTTGACACACATCCTGAGCATGAAATAGTTCTTCTTAAAAGAAGAAAAGCAGCAACAATCCCCCCCCCCCCCACACACACACACACACACACACACTTTGTGATTCACTTCCTCCCTCAATCAGATTATACCACCCATTCTGTTGAGACTTAAACCACTTCTGACGTGTACCATTTTTGTTGTTTGTGAGTCTGCACCTATACGGACAACTTCCACCCATATCCAAGATGGCATTCTTAATCCCATTTAGTTTCCGTGCTTTGAATGGATTACTCCAGGTTAATGTCGCTGCCATATCGGAGATACGCGACTTTTGTTTTATGTGTTTAATCCGCCGCAATGTAATAATTAAAAAGAAAATCCGTCTTCGCCGCAGAGAAAGAGTGTAGATGCATCTGTTTTGATGAGGAAACGGAAATCGTCACATGCTGTGGGCTGCTAGGGCTTCTGGGAAATTGAGGCCAATGTAAACGAATGGGGTTCAACGCCTCATGGAGGAGGGTCCTGTGCTGCGTCTTCCGGGTGTACCAAGATGGCGGGTGGTCCAGCCGTTCATAACAAACGGCGGAAGCTTTTTTCGCTCGATTTTCGCGGATTAAAAGCCCAAATAATTCAGCGTATGCTCTAAAGGTAATACAACAATCTCGGCAGTGAAGGGGGGTTGATTAAAAGTCTGATAAATCGTTTTCCGCAGTCAAACTGTTAAGATGGAGAGTGATAGTTGACAGTGTACAATTTCTATTCTACACATTCATTTGTTTAGTTTTTTTTGTCATTCTCTCTGTATTTCTGTGCTTTATTCCTGCCATATTTCCATTATATTTTACCTAGCCTCCCTCAGTAGTAAACATGTAGTCTTTGGAGCTGATCCCAGACTCCTACACAATCAGCAGAAAAACACTACACCCTGACACACTGACTGATGAGTTTTTATATCTCCACACTGGCCTGGGAACGCCTCGGGATCCCAGAGGAGGAAGTCGCTAATGTTGCTCTGGAGAGGGAAGACTGGACATCTCTGTTGGAACCGTTACCCTCGCCACCCGACTACTGTTGGCTACATTACTGTAGGCAACTGACAGTAATGTAATTGGTAATGTAATTGTAATTGGCAGTTTTCTGAAATACCTATGTTTCTATATCAGTCGTTCTCATTTTCACATTTATTTTCACACACATTTTCATGTCAAGGCCCCCCAAGATTATATGTAATTGGCCGCAGACCCCCATCTGAAAATATGTTGTTCCAGGGACCCACCCCCAGAAGAAAAGATTTGAGTTAAAAACTTTGGCTCTGAAAGAATATACAGTATTCAAAGATTTGTGACACATTTTCACGATTAAAAAAAAATAGCAGACCTACAAGCTCGTAGCGTGGCACCGAGTGCCGCTCTACAAGCTTGTAGATCTGCTATTTTTCAATAGCTAAAGTATAACAATGTGTTCACGCAGATCACAGACCCTCTCTGGGTCCAGTCCTTCAGGGCTCAAGCTCTACTGTGACACACTTGATTGATTGGCTCCACCTCTTCAGGGCGCATGTTTTACCCTTTGTCGAGTCAATTCACTCACTCTTTGCCTTTGAGTAGTCTCTCGCCCACATTTACCCCCCGGCACTCACACCCCTTTTTCATTTGATCTGCACAAATCACACAGGTTAGCTGTTTTAGATTCAAAACTGCACATTTCACCTTAAGGTGACAAGTGAACAAACATGCCAGATAAACTCCTGCTAAGTGATTGATGTTTATAGTGCCTTGTGCGAATTCCTGGAGGCTGCAATGTCTGCTTTTAATGCTGCATCAAGGCCTACTTTAACTCACTCAGTGCCACAGGATGCCTTTGGACGCCTCACCCTTTATTGCTGCATCAACAAGGCCAGATGTCTGTAATGAATTAATCAAGATTCCACTGCACAATTTTGTTCATAGCTCACTTGTGGGAAGTGTGTACGTGGGTAGATGAGCGTAAACAGAATGTGAAAAATATGCAGTTTTGGATCATTACTACTACTCCGCTCCCTCCATTGGCTCCCGGCCGCTGCCCGCTCAAGAGTACAAAACTCTGATGCTGGCCTTCAAAGCAACCAAAAGGTATGGCTCCCCCATATCTTCAAAGTATGATCGGACAAACACTCCCGCTCGCTCAGATCAGCCAACACTGGAAAGCTGGAAGAACATTCACTAAAAAACGCTGGGACAACGAACGCTCCACATGTCACTATTTGTATGTATTTGATGTAATATGTGTTGTTCTCGTTTACTGTAAATCGCTCTGGATTAAGAGCATCTGCAAAATGCCTAAATTGTAAATTGAAGGACAAAAGAACCCTCTGTCCACCAACTTTATTTCCCAGGGGCAAATTGTGTGATGTCATATTTGAAACAATCAATGAAAATAATTATGTTCAACACATTGGCCAGTGAATGCCAACTGACAAAAGTTTCCTAATCCCTCATACAAGCAAGGGAAAAAAGAAGAAGCTGTGGAGACGATGGGGAAATAGACTTTTGCCTGTTCCAATACGGATGCATCTGGTGGTGCACAATGCGCGTGCAGGGAACAAATAACTAGCTAGAAGTTAGAACATGCACAATTCAAAAAATGAGAGCAGAGGAGACGCATATACTGTAGTGTGATTCAATAATGGGGAGTCAGTAACCCCGCCAGTCAGTCAGTAAGAGACATCTATGAGACGGACTAAACACAAACTTCATCATGAATGGTAAATGGTGCATTTATATAGCACCTTTATCCAAGGCGCTTTACAGAGATTGTGCATTACATTCACCCATTCACACCCCGATGGCAGCGGAAACCATGCAAGGCACCAACCAGCACATCAGGAGCAATTAGGGGTTCAGTGTCTTGCTCAAGGACACTTCGACAGTAACTCTGGGGGAGCCCGGGGTTCGAACTGGCAACCTTATGGTGACCATCCAGCCACTCTACCCCTGAGCCACTACTCATCATGGGATTTGGCAGTTGCTGATGCTGACTCAATTCATCATGAACTCCTACAACAAATTACATGGGTCCATTTGTACACATTCAGAAATACATTTTAAATAAATCATTCTGAAATGTATTGTGTACTTTCAACAATACAAATAAATGAAGCAAATGTTTAGCTGAACTATTCAGTGAAACTGTTGTCAAGGAGCCATGAGTGAAAAATAATGTTCAATTTACCATCTAATCTAATCTCATCTAAATTAATCATCACTTGGATTCCTTGAATTGGAGACTGAAAGTAATTGGCTCATGTACCTACAGATGACAAGACACACATCAGAATATGTAAATTACTGTATTTACATAATGGTCATAATTTAAAACATTATTTCATAGTTCTCCCAACTCAAATGTTAATTTATTTTGTATAACTGTTCACATGCATGGTCACTTTTTTAACTTCACCCGGCAATGAACCATATAATTAATGATCATTATCAAAAGCGAACTCAAAGAAAGGAAGTTGTTCCCTGTATAGACGCGCTGTAACTGTTCCACATCACAGATGCTCCGCTTCTGAAATATTCTCGGTGGGGTGTAAGTGACAGAACGAAAGCACGTTGCAGATAGGGCCTTCACTTCTAGTGATTTTTACTAGTTGACTAGTTAATGCCTAGTTTACTAGTCGACTAGTTCACGAGTTGCAGCCCTAGTTGCAGACGTCATAGATCCGAGCTTTGTGGAATGCCGAGATTAGCCAACAGTGAGTGCAGCACAAAACCTGTCTATGCCTATACCAGGCTCTGTTCAATCACAGCTGATTGCCAAGCATAGTATGGCAGCGTTGTGAAGGCCTGTGCAATTTGACGTCCTCACCTCGAGTCGACGACGAACCTGAAAAGGCCACTCAAATAATTGGCTTCAAGTGGACTTGACTAAAATCTGAATGAACTATCGACCTGCAGTGTATTCTTAAAACACATTTGGCATCAAGACATGGTGGCTGACAAAACCATAGGCTTGCTGCCAAGCGAACACCTGCATTGCAGTATTGATACTTTTACTTAAGTAAAACAAGAGAGTACTTTTTTCACTACTGCAAATCTAAGCCAAATCAGACATTAACCAGATTTAATTTAAGGATCCTGCCAGCGTAAAGTCTGTTGGCGTGTCCGATCTCTACCGGAATGTTCCATTCATGCCTCTCCGTTTAAAGTCTGGAAAAACGTCAAGAATGTAGTGCACGTGTTAAAAAGGGACTAGAGAGAGTAAAAGAGGGGCAAATTAATGAAAGTCACTGACGACATAACAGATTATAGGACCAAAGCAGATGAAGATGAGAGTGAAAAGGGGCTGGGATTACAAAAAAAGCTACGATGGAGGAGCGACAGTGCACTCGGAGAGGCTTAGTGCAAGTGGTTTATCCGAACAAGGGGGCCCCGATCCATGCCTAAAGCAAGGCTGACAGCAGCAGACTGCTGCCCTAATGAAAGTGTCTGTGAGGAGAACGTTTCTTTAGAATCCTATTGGAGTGTGACATAACAGGTAACGTAATGTCCACGTGCGCGCGCACACGCACACGCACGCACACACACACACACACACACACACACACACACACACACACACACACACACACAATGCTCAGATTATTCCAAGGTACTAGCCCTCCATATGTGTAGATTCTAAACTGGTAGATCGTGATCTACCTTTTGGGCACCGCTTAACGTCAGATCAGGGGTTTTGTCGGCCAGCGCGAAAAATGCTCCCCGACAGCATTATCGGAGCAAATACCGGGCAGTGTGTATGAGCCATAACGTGTTGACTACACTACACTAATAAGGACACATAATAATAACTAATAAGCCATCCGTTACTACATGTGGAGTCAACTCCCGCAATTTCCTTCTTCCCATAGTGCGCGGTGCAACGGCCACGAAATTCTAGTATATATATATGATTTTTAATTCTGGATTAAATCATAGTATCTATCTAAACCCGATATTTCTTGTGCTGTAACAATCGGTTACCTCAGGCCCCCAGTAAGTAGACAGTTGGATATAGAGCAATTTACCATCTAAACTGAATGATGGATACAATGTATGTAACCTAGATACCATACCCTGATGGAAAATGCTGTTTTTATTAATGTTTTATATGTATGTACTTTACTTACTATGTTCATTAGTACTTTCAATACTAGTTTACTAATTACTTTTACAGTCTTGTACTGTCTGTCTTTGTTTTATTTGTCTTGTTCTGACCTTGATTGGGGGGGAGGGGGGATATTTACATGTCGGATACAACAAAATGTACACGTATGTTTATTCATTGCTGCATCAATACAAATTAAAAAGAAAGTGTTTAAAAAATATTACTGGTCTAAAGGCAAGTAAATGATTTGACACGACTCAAAAAGGGTAGAGGGAGTCCCCGATAAGACTTCTTAGCTCCTCAAAAGGGTAGAGGGAGGCCCCAATAAGACTCAAAAGGGTAGAGGGAGTCCCCAATAAGACTTCTTAGCTCCTCAAAAGGGTAGAGGGAGGCCCCAATAAGACTTCTTAGCTCCTCAAAAGGGTATAGGGAGGCCCCAATAAGACTCAAAAGGGTAGAGGGAGGCCCCAATAAGACTTCTTAGCTCCTCAAAAGGGTCGAGGCAGTCCCCAATAAGACTTCTTAGCTCGTATGGCGTCGTAAAGTTATAATGAGTAGGAATACGAGAGGACGCACCCGTTTAACGACTGGTGTTATGGCAATAATTTTCTCAAACACTGTTATTGCCAGTGCATAGTAATGACCTGAACCGCATGCTGCAGGCGATTGGGGCAGTGACACAGTACGGTTTTAAAACTTTAATGGTGTTATTATATCTGATCTTTAGTTGGTAGATTTAACAGCTATTCTAACATTATAACGGAGGGGATGAGTGCCCCGACTGTCTGTTCAATAAGTAAACTGAAGCCAGGCATCTTGGGAGTGCTGAGAGGGAGGGGAATTGATTAACCCATTTAGACCTGAGGACGATTCTACAAATGCCTTCTCTAAATCATCTGAAAAACCCTATGTTTCTATGTCAGTGGTGCTCAACCTTTATCATGTCAACAACAACCAGAATTATCTGTATTTGGCCGCGGACCCCCATCTGAAAACATGTTGTTCCAGGGACCTCACCAGAAGCAAAGATTTGAGTTAAAAACGTTCACTGTGAAATAATATACATTCAAGGATGTGCGCCTCATTTTCACGATTTTTCTACAAGCTCATAGTGCGGCACTCGGTGCTTGTAGATCTGCTATTTTTCAATAGCTAAAGTATAACATAATATGTTTAAAACATCAAAAGGGGTTCCCGTCCAGAATTGATTAATTGTGATGAGAGACAGCCTGGAAGAGGAGGAGGAGGAGGGCTATTTAGTCCAGTAATTCTCAACCTTTTTAATTTCAAGGGATCCCAGTTTGATATGCATTTGACCACGACTCCCATTGGATAAGTTTTATATTTTTATGTCCCCAACCTACACTGTGAAATCCATGATGCATGCATGGAACCAAATGGAAGGGTCCATTTATTTTGTACACATCGGAGTTAAGGGTCCGTTTAGTTCATAACCATCAATCATTTAGCTAGGGGGACCACGGCCTGGAACACCTGGGCAAGGCATTTGGCAGCATTAAGACACAGCAGAGGACAGGTTCTGAGAACAGGAAGGTTCCCCCAGCCTGTGGAGAGGAACACAGCGGCAGGGCTGTTCTGGAGTCTGATGGATGAGGGCATCTCCAAGGGCACAACAGGAGCAGCAGCAGATGACTGTATTAACGTCATCTCTCAGTGTGTGGGTGCGTATTTAGCAGTCTTTATTTTGCTCACAAATCATTAATTGAGTGTGAAAGTGGATAATCTTTTAGTAGTATATTATGTAAGTGTGTAGTTATACCTCCAACACCATTTTTGTGCACGACAGGTGTTGTTGTTGTCCTGAACCCGACACATTGTTCTTTAAAAGGTTTCATAACATTCATTTTCATTGATTTTTTTCGTTTTTCTTTTTAGGTTTTATGACCTCGATTACACCCACACAACCTGAACTTTGAACATTCAGTGGCTGTCTTGTGGTTTTCATTGTGTGCTCTGAAGCTTTTTGAGCTGCAATGAAAATAAATAACAATTTGTCAGCACTGTTGAGGGATGTCAATCAGGGCCTCGGGGAGAGGGGCCATGATGACACAAGACCTTGGCTTAAAGTAACGTTAAATGTCATAGTGTGCACAGTGCACTCTGTGCAGGATCACGTCTGGATTTCCCCCCTCAGCTAGACAAGCTAATATCTTGTGAAAGCACCAGGAAGCCAGCCGCATAATATTGTCACAATGCCGATATCGAGGAGGTATTTTGGACCAAAAACATTATTAGTGAGATTAGATTTTGTCACTCGGCCTTCAGCCGACGTGGACAAATGAGAAACTGGCGCTGATGGAAGCAGACAGTCCCAGGAGGAGCAGAGCTATGGCACCTATACTAAGCATGCGGAGCCAGAATGTGGGGAATGTGACCTCCATGAGTCACCGGTAGATCTGCCAACGCTGATCACGTGCTCATTTTGTGTCCAAAACAAATGGACACGCATTTCTACACTCAAAGTAGGAGCATGACACAGCTATAGGCCCGTCATAATTGATAATTGCAATTCTTTTTGTCATAATTGTTTCCATGTTGAAGGTTTTTCCACACAGAAACAAATGCTGAAATAGCAAATCTACAAACTTGTAGATCAGCTATTTCCGCTATGTTTTAAAAATAATTAATGTCAGTCATTTCAGTTATTTGACATATATGCCCTGTGCATTCTTTGATTAAAAGGCAATCAAAAAAATATATATGTTTTTTTTGGCTTTCGCCTTTATTTTATATATTTATGGAGGGACAGACAGTAGACTGACAGGAAATGGGGAGAGAGAGATGGGGGGAAGACATGCGGTGAAGGCCGTCGGGAGTCGAACCCGCGGCACACTGCCAGACTGGATTACCAGCCACGGTGCCTGGACCACTGAGCCACGGCCCAGGCCCAGAAATGTATTCTTTATTCATATGTTCTAAGTAACGTCCAATGACAAACGTGCAATTCATCTACAGGCTCGTAGCGCGGCCGAGCTTGTAGATCTGCTATTTTTCAACAGGTAAAGTCTAAAATGATGGTTGAAAGCTTTGAGTCGACACTGATGCGGCCTCAGGTCAAAAATGGGTTAATCGTCAATTTAAATGCCGAGACACAGCAGGTGAAGGAGGTGGATACGAAGGAGATGAAGATGGAGGGAGGAAGAGGGACAAGCTTGTATGGCCAGAGTTGGCCGCCTTTGAGTCAAAAAAATACCTCCTGGGCTTGGAGGGAATAGGCACAGAAAAGAAGGATGAGAAGGAAGAAGAGAGAGCTGAACCTCGGTTCGGTTGGTTTCTGCAATGCGTCGATTCCCCAAAACAAAAGCCCCCCTGTAGGTGTTCATATATAAACTACTAAATAGACTACAGAAGAAGGCAGCGGGAGGAAGGGAGAGAGGTGGCAGTCCCTGAGGATTGCTGAGGCCTAGAGTCTAGTAGACAGTGCTTGGCAGAGTGGAAAACTGGCTGTCAGAGGCATTGTGTGTGTGGTCCGTGAGCTGGCTGTAATCCTTTAATGACGGTGCTAGAGGTGCCAGCTCGCTGCATGCTGCTCGGTGTGTCAGCGTTTATTTGTCTGATGTTTTCTCGTTCACTCTTTGCATCGTTCGGTCCCACTGTCTCCCTTATATCACACACACACACACACACACACACACACACACACACACACACACACACAGTGTGCAAGGAATTGTGTAAAAGAGTGGGCCCAAAGTGCGGTCATTGGATAATAGCAGCTTCTAGCGACAAAACAACTACAAAATGTCAGCTGTCTTCACGGTTGTGCCCCAGGGGTACGACGTTAAGACTGATCCCTGACAGACACAAGCACTTAACACATGGCAAAGCCAAGCCCACAGACCACACTGGCTGGTAGACAGATAAAGCAGAGTAACAGAGACCACCATTGTTGGCCTGCACACAGCCTCAGGGCAGATCCAGGCACAAGCATCAAAATGTATCTCGGCCTTAAGTGCCGTGTAAGACACCGGTGGCAAAGATGAGACCATGACCGTGGCTTCTCTTTTGAACCTATCCACTTCATGCCTTGTGGAGTCGTGGCACATAAGGCCTGTTTTTGAACAACTACTGTACAACCACTGGGTATGGAGAAAGCTCAGAGTGTAAGGAACGTCATCTACTAAAACCCTTTCGATAAATACAAACGGTAGAGATTCAGCCAGCTCACGATCGATAGAGACAAAGAGACATATAGTGAAAATGAAAGAGAGGTTAGATATGAGAAAGGAGGGAAGAGCAGCACAGTATAGATATGCAGATCCAACAGAATGAATGCGTTAACAGTCTAGTGGGAGGACAACACAACAGACTAAAACCAAAATAATTAATAGAATGGGTCACGTCTCTCCATATGATCTCTCCAGGTTTCCATGGCATCGCTGTACAGCCGCAATCTCACAGCACTCAACCTCCTGCCATTCCCATCTGATTCCCTTAGCTAAAAGCACATCACAGCCTGAGTCAGCGTACCAGCCAGCAAACTAAAGGAGGAGGTAGAGGCAGAGCATGAACACACTTATTCTGGTGTGTGTGTGTGTGTGTGTGTGTGTGTGTGTGTGTGTGTGTGTGTGTGTGTGTGTGTGTGTGTGTGTGTGTGTGTGTGTGTGTGTGTGTTTCAAAAAGTATTTATTTAAAGACCTTTTAAACCTCGTACAAAGCCAACTCTTGTCGAGACAAATCATGACAACAAACACAATTCTTTTAATTATAAAGAAGAAAAAAACTTTTTTGTTTTTTGTTTTTCTTCTTTGTAATTATTCGTTTGGTCCAAAATATTGTGCTTGTTGTCATGAGTTGTCACAACTCGAGTTGGCTTTGTAACTATCTTTAAAAATACTTTTTGAAATGTCTATGGGGAAAATGCATTGGGAATTATTTCCTGGGCCTGGTGTCGTCATGAAAGGGGGCGGGACTGCGACGCTCTATACACAAACTGTAAAGATCACTGGATCAGGAGCCCACCCCCACCTAAAGGCTGATTAGGTGCAAGCATTAATTTGTTAATTCACCCGGAAATACATTCCCTTCCGTTACTATAGGCGGGATCGTGAGGCCAGTGCCAAAACTCAGAAGAAGAGACCACTTCCGCCCGACCCGGAAGTGATAGCCCTCCATATTTGAACCACATCCTCATTCTAGGCTGTGTATCAACACGCGATGGATTAACTTTCTTAGCGTGATCAAAGATTAGGGTAATGCTATATCTTCCACAAGTGAATAGCATCCGTCACAACACACACCGTTCCATAAATGCGGTTCCGTAATTTGCATTTCCTGTGGATCCTTCAAAGGGTTTTACTGAAAAATGCTGGCAGTTAATTACGCATGGTGTCGCACACCAAGAACACCCTAAAAGCTCACAGCTTGAGCTTGTACATCGGCTATTGAGCTTGTAGATCGGCAGGCGTGCGACATCGGTAAATTATACACGTGCACAGACAGCAGGTGTGTCTATCTATGTGTGCTCATCACACTAACTCATATGATCCACTCACTGCCATAGCCTAGGACAGACTAAAAGCAAATGTTAGCTAAAAACAGAGAAGTGAGAGGTTGGGAGATTTATAGTAATTTATACCCGGCCATATATCCTTATGATAAAATGAAAATGCCTAACCCCCTTTTTTAATGTATTAAGTGACTTCTTGGCTACAGAGACGAAATGTTTTTATAATCGTCATGGGGTCTTGGATGGTTAGAGCTGCGCGATTACATACAAAGTCAATGCAAAGACGAGAATTGCACGAACGGGCGCGGCGCGACCTGGCGCGGTACAAACGGGACGAACCGACTAGGCGAATATACTGTACATATTCAGGTCTAATTCATCATGGGGGCTCGAGCCCCGCCGCCCCCACGGAGTCTTCGTCACTGCTTAGCTACATGGGTATTATCAACCCCTTTCCCTGCCCAACCCCCAGGAGCAACCAAGAGGGCGTTGGTTCCTGGATATTTATCTCTGGGTTATTTAACGTTTTCAAGATTAAAATGTTAATAGAAACTCAGTGAAATGAGTTATATTTCCATGGACGTTAATTAAAAAGGAGGTGGGGTGGTCAAATTAAGACAGCGACTCCATTAATTACAGCTGGGGCTGACAAAACCCCCCTCCTCCTCCTCCCCCCTCCTCCTCCAGTTTCTGAGAAAAAAGAAGCAGTGAATAATCAGCCAAAGTTTCACTCCAGCGCTGATGAAGGGGAAGGCATCCATCCATCTTCAACCTCTTATCCGTAGTCGGGTCGCGGGGGCAACAGCTCTACCAGAGTGCTTCAGACTTCCCTCTCAAGAAGCAAGGGGAAGACAAAGTGACGGAATGCTGTGAGAGCAGGGACATGCAGTCGTGCACACATAAGACATCAAAAGGGGGCTACAGCCTCTGCCCTTTTACCCGTCTGTAAAACAACTGCCCTTTCCAGACCACAAATGCAGCATTTATACTATGGTGAAAGAAATGCAAATGCCCTCCTCTCCTTTCCATGCCATATACCGGAAGGCAGCATTCAGGAGAATTGCTTTCCCCCCCCCCCCCCCAAAGTCTCCTAAACTCGAACGCAGCATTTTGCGTAATTGAACTAATTTGTTTCTAAATCCATGTCGTACACCGAATCTCCAGTAGAGTAAAGACTGCTGGGTTGCGCCCTGAAAATAGCTGATCTACAAGCTCTCAACGCGTTGTGCTGTGAAGCGTTGTGAGCTTGTAGATCTGCTATTTTCGCAATTTGTGTCTAAAAGTGCCCTCTTACGGGATTTCAGCCCCTGCCCCTCTAACACTCTCTGCACGTCCTTGTGTGAGAGAGTACAGCAGGGGAAAAGACTGCAGGTGATAGGAGGGCAACCGAAGCATTAGAAAGAAAAATAAAACACAGTATGGCAGGGAACGAAATCTGGCACAAACACGGCCTATACGCTCCAAGAAATCCAAGGTAAAACTATATTTTTGATTGCATGACCTGCGGTTCAAGGGGCCTGGACCAAATCGTGAATCTGCCCATTTAAAGAAAATGTAGGGTGGCATTTCTTCCTTGGCCTATGGTGGGAAAGTGCAAAGTTTAACAGCAATTGGACGCTGAATTCATGATTTGAGGCATTTTGTACTAAATGGGTTCCTCCCGCAAACTTTGAAAGCCTATCTTAGCCAAACATTATGGAATATGAAACATTGGACACGAGTCACACGACAGCTCTGTTTTGATCATATTGCTATAGGGATAGTGTGTACCCATTTAAGTGATGTTTGGAAAAAATGTTTTTAGTAATTAATATCAAGAAATGTGTTTCTCCTGGTGGTGGCTTATGAATAGAAACACGTTGCGACCGCATGGCCTTGCTGACGTCGACCGATCCCAGGCAGGGTTCGAACCCACAACCTTCCGCATGAAAGGCATATGCTCTAACCACTACACAATACTGTAAGTGAAATATACCAAGAAACTGGTATTTTTCTTATTAAACTTAAAAAAAAAAATAGATAACATGCTTACAACAAAATAATTGTGATTATCTCAAATAATTGCCATTAGACGATTATGTAATAATTGTGACAACACTACTCACATACATACACACAACTCAAAACAAAAAACAAGACAAAAAGAGAGGAAGAAGAAGCTAGTTGTATTGTGGAAACCAGTCAAGTATGCAGTTGAGGTGGGGTGGGGGGGGTCTCAGTGATGCACAGAGCTGCGGTCAACAAACAGCTCTTTGAGGACAGAGAGCGAGAGGGCACTCTGACATGAAAGCTGTTGGCCTGAGTCTGCCACAAGTAGAGGGCTTCAAATAAGAGTGCCATGGCATGCAGGAATTCATGCACGTGCCACGCGCGCGCACACACAGGCTAACCATGCAAGAGCAAGTCATTTTCATAACAGGAAATTGATACCCACCAGCCAAAGTGGGAATGATTGCCATTGGAAGTTATATCGAGCCGACTGCCAAGTAGGCCCTTCTTTCCTTCCCTGTAGGTTCAAGAGGTCTTTTATTCCAAAGCACTTTCTCAGAAAGGAATGTTGAATTGAAGAATGGGTGAGGGTCCCAGGAATGAGGGAGTCATGTGTATCCAACGACACTACGGGATGTTTGTTAGCGCTGTTGCTGCAGTACCTCTTCAAAATGATACCCAAGACCAACCTAACACTAACAAGCCTGCTTTCATTAAATTGTTCATTTTACCACGTTGTGAAAATAGCCTATCTACTAGCTCACAACGCGCCACGTTGTGAGATTGTAGATTGTAGATATTTTAGAAAAATTGATTGGAAATTTTAAAGTGCCATTTCTCCCTCTGCCTAGTGGGAATGTGCGTGCATGATTTCACGGAAATCGCACGCAGTTCAAGATTTAAGGCATTGTGTTCAAAATGGACCAATCCTGCAAACGTTGGAAGGCCAATTGGAATAGAGCACCGAAGTCTGATGTCAATATCGGTAGAGGGCGCAAATCCACAGGTTTGTGTACTTTTTATTTGCAAAGTTATTTGTAATCCCCATAGGGGGATTTTAGATCTTAGACTGTGTTTGAAAAATAAACAAATCATCCAGGCAGCTTCACTCTGGATATGAAGAATCAACTGACTGAGAGAAAACATTTTCGCTAGAAGCAGACTGTATCATTTCTGAGGGACTGACCGTTGCAAACGATACAGATACACCTCCCTGACAATAACGCAGAGACAGCTTATTTTTGGACCACAATGCTTATAGTAGACGATTTTAAGATGACCCCATGTTATTCTCCATAGAGAAATTACTTCCGTGAACCAGGGGAATCGAGAGGATGAGCGAGTGATGCCAGGACTTCGGTGCTCTATATGGGAAAGCGGACAGGTCCGTGTTGATGACATGACTGTAGAGATAGTGTAAACCGATTTGCGTGATGTACTCGTAATATCAAGAAATGTGTTTTGCAAAAGTTGGCCTCATGGTGGCGCTATAACAGGCCGTTGTGGAAGAATTGGGGCAGAGGTTTGCCGTTGGCATCCAGGGAGTGTGTACAGTTTGGCATTAGCTGTACACAGACGGACGGATGGACACACACAAGGACACACACAGACGGAGTGCAAAACATACTCTTCCCAGTCCCCATGCCTTCGGCCTGGTGGAGACAATAAAAGCAATGTGTAATGTCTGATTTTATCATTTTACATGTACTTACAGTACATAGTACCCTAATCTGTTTTTACTTTTAGCATGTTATATTAAGTGTGTGAGATCGTGTTACTGCTTTTACTGCTGCACAACCATCAGTCCTCAGTGGACAAATTGAGTCGTATGATGACATGCCGTCAGTACTTGAACGCAGTGGGCGGACAAGCCAACCGCCTGTGTACTGTATGGATAGAGCCTACATGATCTCTAAACCCTGGCATTGTATGTAGTGCAATTGACTTGACATCAGCACTTGAACGCAGCAAGCCTACATGAGCCGCACAGACTGGAGTTTCCTCACTTGTGGTAAAAAGGGGGGAAACAAACACTATCCTTATAACCAAGCATTGTGCATCCAGTTTGATTACTGCTGACGGCAGGGCGCTTTGAAGAACTGAAGGATTGTTTCCCCATTTCATCTTCAGCTGTGCTACATACACCATGATGAAAGTGCAGGCAGGGAGAAAGTACTACTTTCACAAATCACAATGGCTACCGGCCTACCGCACGCAGTACTCATGCTGGAGCCTGGAGGGGCACCAAAACAGCCTATTGATCCTCATGTGAGTGCAAGTGACCATGTGAAAGTTTAGCCACATAAACCACACGCTGGGCAAGACCTACGCTGTATAGAGTGTATCGGCAGAGGAAGTGTAGTGGGGTTTTGGCGAAAGTAGCCTACCACTCAAGGAAATGACGTTGATGCTTTACAAATCTGTTTACATTCTCTGTTGTGATTGGTCGAAGAATATCTTATCCGGGGGAAATACATCAGACGGGATGTTTCGGCCCGACACTTCCGCCGATACGCTCTCTGCCATAGGTTGCGAGTTGTGACCAGGCTTTTATTTTTGCAGATGAGTAAGGCTGGGACCGAGGATACATAAACTATAGTGTCCAAATACTGGGTCGAACAGCCAACATTTACACAAAACACAAAAATAGCAAGCACATCTACAAGCTCACAACACGATACAGTGTGATCTTGTAGTTCGGCTCTTTTCAGCAACGAGAACCAAACAAGTCAACCACTTCTGACATGTGAAGCACTTTGGTACAATGAGAGTTGTTTTTAAATGTGCTATATAAATAACTTTGATTTGATTTGACCCTAGTGGTTATGGTTAACTTACTTCAACACTCAAAACAAGGTTGCATGTGTGACCATTTTGGAGTCTGGAACCATGCACTCATTGCACTGTTACACTGTTGCCTTTCTGTTGGTTTCTACTCTCTGTTGGTCACATCTCTTGTGACTTAATGGCTGGAGAATGACAACACTAGTTAACCATTAACCAGTGTGTATGCTGTTCCAATTTGAGAATTACATCCTGGACACACAGCTACAGTACAGCAATGATTGTATGAGTGTATACACCTCAATAGATAAACATGACTTTATTACTGCATAAGCAATTAACTTTAAATTAAACTACCGTAACTTGAGCTATCCCAATAGTTACCACACCCTTACAGGGACAAAGAGGAGGGAGATCGGTTTGAGTGGAGGCAATCATTACTGCAGAATAACCTGCGATCTGACCTTTTAAACTCTATGCCAGTCTCAAAGTAGGGTCCAGGGACACCGAGGGGAGTAAAATGTGCCCTTAAATGGCCCTTAAAAAGGCCTGTATACTCTGTAACTCTGAGAGAATACAAGGGGTCCTTGACATTAAAAGGATTGAGAACCACTGTTCTAAGCTGCCTCTTAATAACAAAAGGCTTCTGAACAACATCCCCAACTCCGAGCACGACAAAAACAGAGTGTTTGCCGTAGTGCAAAGTGATGTTTGAAAAGGCCATCCAAAGGTTCTGAAAGAAAAGCCTTTAATCATTCTCCACGTAACAGAAGCTGTTAAGGAAACCCAACTGAGACGCTATGAAGAGACCGAGTCAATATTCCTCCTGGAACTGGAGAGCCTGCGCTGAACCCATCTTCTCTCTATATTACTAATCCTGGCATCACTGACTCATCATGTCTTTCATTAAGCACTTATTAAATTCCACTTATTTCTTATTTTGACTGCCTGCTGGATTATCTTTTCTTGTAACTTCCCTTACTGCACGCGTAACATTCTTATCTATGCAAGCTTAATTTGTCATATGGAATTATTTAGCAACACAGTTTGAAGTCCACAATTATGACTAAAATTATAAACCTGATTATTTTTGCCGAATATTGTAATCACAATTAATGATTGATGTTCATCTTTGGTGGTAATTATTGATTTATAATATCTGTAGGCCTATGCCTTTGTTCTTGCTCAAATAGTATGACAAATGTCTGTGAACTAGTGGAGAGATAGGTTAATGTTCTGGTTGTTAATCCTTGTTTGATGTGTCAGGAGACAAAGGCAACATGCAGCACCAGACAAAATAATATGTGGATTAATTGTCTCACAATGATATTATAATTGTGAAACTGTAGGTATCCATATATTTTGTTGTTGAACCAAAAACATCTGAAAATGAGAACACAGTGTGTATGTGGACGCTCTTTTTAATTAATTGATGAACACATGGTACCTGCATGTGACTGCATGTTAATTCATGAATAAATCATTGAACGCAAGAAGCATGGATTTTGCTTCAGCTGTATATTGTGGAAAAGGACTAAAGGCCAAAGTGATGCTGCCAAGAAGAAAGACCTCCCGATTGTTGCCAGTAAAGATTTCAGTTCAAGGAAGACTCAGCTGTTATCAATTATTAACGATTTTGGCACCCAATGACAAATGAACTACAACTGAACTGCCGGCTGTTTACGGGTCAGTGAACCGGAATTGAATCAGGGAGGAAATGCAAAGCCACTCTCCAGCTCCAATTGGAAGGCACCTTCACAAAGTCTGTTCAAAACAGGTAGATTGTGCACATCCAGTCCCTTGCTGGTGCTGGACATCAGATAATAGCAGTATAAAAGGATGAGAGGTCTGCAGTGCACACAACTCTGCTGCTCCACACAGTATTTCGTTTATTGGATTTAAACACTGCCATTACAGGTTCACAACGTTTCGGCCATTGTTGACCTTCACTAAATGTACCATGTATCCACTTCGAAAAGGAGAATTTTCATTAAATGTTCAGAAAGATAATAAACGTTCTCGGAAGTAGTTAAATAGCAAATATTTCTCAGCAAGCTTAAAAAAATAGGTAGGTAGGTCAATCTTTTTCAACGTGTGTGTGGTGCATGCATGTGCGTGCGTGCGTGCGTGCGTGTGTGTGTGTGTGTGTGTTGTGGATACAAGGGCCAGACAGACTGTCATCTACAGTTGAAAGAGACAGGATTGAGCCTCCATTACTGTCTCTTCCTGTCTCTGTATGTGAAGCCTAGATTATTGTTCCTTTGACTTGTTTGAGTGAATTTCCCTTCAACAGACAGTGCTGCCATTTTCCTGAGGCCACAGAGTTTGTGGTTAGGAAACAGTTCTAGACTGAATTAAAGTCAGATGTGTTCACCAAGGTGTTGACAGACTGGGAATGGTTGTGAGCCAATGTGGGTCCCTGAGTCCAATATGCACTGGTCTGGTATTTCACCAAAGCTAAGTAATTTGCAGAATGCAGATGCATTTTGTCAAGCAGTAACTATATGGAGAGTAATCACAGAGGTAAGGTTGCCAGTTTGAACCCGGGCTCCCACAGAGTTAGTGTCGAAGTGTCCTTGGGCAAGACACTGAACCCCTAATTGCTGGTTGGTGCCTTGCATGGTTTCCACTGCCATCAGTGTATGAATGAATGTGTGTGTCAATGTCAATGGCTGAATGTAATGCACAATCTATGTTTCTGTATCAGTGGTGCTCAATATTTCATGTCAAGGACCCCAAAAAGTGTATGTAATATGCCTCCGCCCCCCCCATCTGAAAATATGTTGTTCCAGGGACCTCCCCAGAAGCAAAATTTTGAGTTAAAATGTTCACTCTGTAATAATATATATATTCAAAGATCTGAGGCACATTTTCACGAATTTTTAAAAATAGCAGACCTAAGTTCATAGCGTGGCACTCGGTGCCGCACTATGAGCTTGTAGATCTGCTATTTTTCAATAGCTATAATGCTTTTAAAACACCAAAAAGGGGTTCCCGCCCAAAATGGGTTAATGCACCATTTACAGAGTAGATGGGGCACCATAGTAATGGCATGCTTGTGAAATATGTCCCATGCAGTCACCACCAGGTATACAGGTTAGCCTTAAAGCTCACTTCACAACCTAGTAGTAGTGGCCATTTGTTTTGCTCTTCAACTGCAGTCTAGGTACCCGACAAAACTAAGTGCTAAAGGTGCTTTCTATGTGTGCATCCTGCACTATCAGATTTAACACAGAGCGTCTGGGGTGAGGAAGCCATTTACTAAACAAGGATGGATTAATTGGACAGGCGCCAAGCCTCGATACCCCGTTAGTGTTAATCAAATTGGTGCGCAAGACAAGTAAACCCGAGCTGCCACTAATTAAAAGCAGCGGGAGACAAGAGAATGCGGGGCAAGATGTTAGATTGAACAGGAGAAAGCACAGCCACAAGCATTTGTGCGTGCGGGCGTGTGCATGTGTGTACATGTCAGAGGACCTTTGACGACTTAATTAATCCAGATGGTTATCCAATGTCAACAAAGCTGTGGCTCTTATGTAATAACTGTAACATCACCTCAACATTGCGAATAGAAAAGAAAGCACAAAAACAGCCGCATATTATAAAGACCTATAAAAAGTTGTATGCTTACATATATATATACTGTATATATAATAAGAAATCATATAAAATATACTCAGATCAATAACAGATTTTATAACAGTATTAAAATATCTGTCAAATGGGTAGCCAATGGAGCATATTTAAATCAAGTTAGTCCATCCATGAGTAACTGTTGCAATAGAAGTGCTGTGCAATGCTTTCCTAACATTCTCTCATTCTAAAAACGCCACCAATTAGTTGCAGCAATACATATTTTAAAGTCAAAGATACCAACTCTATCGTTATCTTTAGAGTAATAACCGGTGCTGTAATTGGCCAGCATTCACTGGGAGCCAGGCACAAACATCTGGGCATACAGCAACACCCATTGAAAGCCAATATGATAATGTATAACAGAGAAGTAGACTCATCATACGACTTCCTATTGGTAATGAAATATATACAAGAAGGGACAGAATATCAGAGTGAATTTTGGGGTTTTGCATTGGACGCAGGGAAAAAACACAGCAGCGTGCAAACACTGTAACACTTTTGCCCATTTTCACATTGCAAGGTTGTTTCGTCAATTCAAAAGTTGTGAATTGGGTTGAAACATGGGCCTATTCTGAAACTGAATTAATGTACAATAGACCGAGGACAATCTCCCAGTACTTACTGTAAGATTATAAATTTTTTAAGAGAGAGTTTCAGAACCAATCCAATGTATTTAGGGCAGCCCTCCATATTTGGGTGCTGACATGATAAATTTCCAAATCAGATTGCCGTTCTGGCAACCACCATGCATTTAGAAGACGATTGGTAGGCGGAAATCTCTTGTAAAACAGTATAAACCTAAGCACTCCGTGAGTTGTTACTTGTTACCTATACAGGCCCAGCGAGCCTATGAAATAATGTTACACCTGTTAAAAGTCCAAACCACATAAAAGAATGTGAATCAGCCAATCCGATGATTTCACCATCGAATGAGGGGTGAAATGTGTGTGCCGGGACGGAGAGAGTTGTCTTGATGAATTAAATACATAGGACCACAATGGAAACAAGCCCTCGTGGCCTTTTCTGTTGAATCAAATGTAAAATATCAAGTTCGTCCAGCTGCACTTAGTGGAAAGGGGGCTCCCATATGATGTTGCCATGACATTTTTATTACAGACATTCATTCAGTGCATGCTTTCTACTTAATGTCTGTCGACCATCCATCAGCATGTTTTCAGACAACATGTCCATTTCAAGCACACAAAAGAAAAAATAGTACTGCAAAGGAGGATAAAACCATAAAAAGCACTAAGACTTGTTTAGAATGATCAGGGTCCTCTATTTTCAATTCATCAGAACATTTAAAGACGTACAAATATAGACTTCTAATGAAAAATGTAATGGAAATGATCAGTACTTCCTACGAGAAAGTATCACGGGAGATCTGTTGCCAAATACAATGCGGTCATTGATCAATGGGCCCCGATACTGGTATACTATACGGTCCTGATCTTCACTGGCTAGATTAACTAGCTGGGATCTTCCTTGATCTGATGCAATGATGCCCTTTCCCTTGGCTTTCCCATACCACATTATCCTCCCACAGTCAATTACGCCAGCAAAGGCAGATAAATGAGAAAATAATACCTTTAATTCATGGTAAAGGTCTCCTCTCCTGTTGAGCAGATAAGCTATGCCACTGTACTTCCCTGGATAACGATAATGGCAAATTTAATCTATAAAGACATTTTCATTACAGAGCCCATCTCATTACCTGTGCTACACAGTGACACTCACAGTACACACTGTATGTGATTGGTGAGTTTAGGGTGAGCCAAAGGTGAGCAGATAATCATTTCCGTTATAATTTGTCTCTTTCGTCTCCAGTCAAATCCCAGTGAACACCCAGAAGACGTGCTGCTTTTTTGCATTTAGCGCCAAAGAGGTGGCTTTTCCGATGTGATTAGTGTTTTACCGGGTCTTGGCTCACAACAAGGTGACTCAGGCACACAATGAACAAAGATACGTCTCATCAACAAGTTGCTTAGCAACCCACATGACTCCAACTGACTACAGACAAGAGAGGCGGAGAGAAAAACTTGGAAAAGGCCAGGCCCAGTGGGAAGCGTTGCATTCCTTAACCCCCACTCCAAAAGACTCCAGAGGGGATCAGAGTAAAATTAGTGTGTACACGTAGATAGAATGAGAGAGGACGATAGCCTAGGCCCTAGGCTATATCCTTGGTCCAGAAACAATGGCAGAATCTATTTTGGAGGAAGAAAGTGAAGGCGTTTTTTTGTAAAAGATATTAAAGCCTTGAATATGTTCAATTAAAAGATTAATCTTTTTTAGAAATACACGTTCAACAGCCGGCTAAAAGTAGAATGTGACATTCTTCTGGCGCAGCGTGCAGTCTGTTACAGTGGTAGGCTACCTGTGGCTGAGAGCGAATCAAGCCTGTGTTAGGCCATTTTATCACTAAAGGAGCCAAACCAAAGCTAGTTTTCCTGCCAACAACTGCCGCCATAGCAGCACACTCACAGGGGGGTCCACTTTATAGCAGGGGGTAGTACGGCCCAGGGTACTACAGTCTCTGACTATAAAATGTCAATAGGATAATTGTGCAGCTTTTGCTTGCGTGTGCTTTTATGCATGGCTGTAGCCATATACTCTGTGTGTGTGTGTGTGTGTGTGTGTGTGTGTGTGTGTGTGTGTGTGTGTGTGTGTGTGTGTGTGTGTGTGTGTGTGTGTGTGTGTGTGTGTGTGTGTGTGTGTGTGTGTGTGTGTGCTCTTGTAATGAAGTTTAAAGTTATCTGAGAGAAGTTGTAATATGCATACATATATGATTACAATAGAAATATTGTTTAAAACAATATGTGGTCCATTACGTGTGTTGTGTCAGGAACAACAAGATCTGGGTAAAGCTGCCAAAAGGTCAACTCTTTGCACACATTCTTAATGGCAGACAGTCCACAATAATTGGGAAGGTATAAACTGAGAGAGCATAGGCCTACAAGTATTTTCAATATTAGCTCGGTCTTGAGTTAGAAGAAAGAAGTGGCTTCTAATGCACCATTCCAGAAAAGGGAGGAAAACTTTCATTTTGGACACAGAGTGGGAGAGTGCCGAGGAGGACAGAAAGAAAGCGCCAAAATCCTGCATGTCTTCCAGTCCAGTGCACTGCTTCAAAGACCGAGCCCCATCTCTAAACGGAGCACATTGGGAGACCTACAACATGTCTCCTAAGGCTATACAATGTTGTATTTCTAAAATAATAAATGACAGCTACTATAGTTCGTGTTTCTTTCCCTTATAAGCTGCGTAGGCTATGAAACGCTCTTTTGTGGGGCTTTATATGGCAAAAAGGACCAACCAAGCACTGTGTCACAATCAACAGAACACAGCTAAATAATGAAATGATATCTATTCTGATTTCTGAACGTGACTAAGACTAAGACACAACAACAAGAAGCCTGAAAATAATTTCAAACCAACTCACTCGTATTCTCCTCATCGCAGCCACAATCTCCACTCGGCTGTTTGGTCGTGTCACATCCAGACTTCCGATGTACTAGAAAAAGATGACAACAAACCATTCATTAAAATGGATTCAATAATCGGCCCAAAGTCAAGTCTGTTTAAAAAAAAAAAAAAAAAAAACTATACAAATGTGTCACTATAGTGGAGCGGTTAATTACAGGCACACTTTGTGAGTTAAGTAGTAGCTATTAGCTACCAACTTGTATAACCTAAATATTTTGGTCAGCTAAACATCTGGCGAAGAGAAAAACAAAGTAAACATTGACTACACAATGTCTCTGACACACTGACACACACGCACGCGCACGCACACACACACACACACACACACACACACACACACACACACACACACACACACAGCTGATAATGTGAATTCACCTTTGCTTCGAAGTTGATCCCATGCTGGAACGCTTCCTCGTTGTGCAAAGGAATTCTTAAATCATGACCATCGTCGACAAGATTGTACTTCGTTTTTCCAGGCATGGTCGCGACAACAATAATAATCCTCCTTCAAGAAGAAGTGGAGAAAAAAAATACTATGTCGGGAAATTGAAAAACAAAATCCGGCGTTGTTAAAGAATAAATCCAGAGCAGTATATAGTCCCAAATAGATGGCTGCTAGGCATCCATCGCAGACAGACAGGCGTCCCGGGTCGGGTTCGCTACAATGTAAACAGTCAAAAAGCCAACAAAGTGGCAACTTTGTATCTTTTTGTTGTGCACACACTTGCGCTGTGCCCCGCTCTATCTCCACCAGGACGACTCACTGCGACCTGCCCGTCTGTGTGTCTGTCTGTCTGTCTGTCTGTCTAAACCCCAGAGAGAGCAGCTAACACCGGCCTGGAAGAGCTCCAAAGAGTCGGTGTCTGTGAAGGGGAACCGCGAGCCGACGCGCAGAAAGAAACGCTGTTTTCCTACTTTAGTTGCCCCTCCGTGTGTGTGTGTGTGTGGCGGAACTTCTTCTTCCCAGCATTGTGTCCACTCCAACCTCCTCCCTCCCTCAGTCCCTCTCTCTCTCTCTCTCTCTCTCTCTCTCTCCCTCTCCCCCGACCGCATGGACTCCACGGAAACCCAGCGTGTGATTGGCGGAATCTGGGAATTCCACCTGTTTTCATTGGAACACACTCGCATCATAAATTTGTAGGAGGGGTGAAACATTTTTTCTGGTACCAGCCCCCGGCCCGGGTAAGCCGCGAACCTCCAACCATGTGTGGCCGCGGCGCTGAAGACGATTATAATTAGTATGAATTCCATTTAACGTATCTCACCTCAGAGAAGATATATCGTTGGTTAAAACAGGAGCGTAGCAGGATTATCGTAAACTAAACAGACAAACAAAACTAATGTGAAAAAACAACAACAATGTACTTTTTTATGTGACGGAGACAGGGCAGGGGCAAAAAAAGGGCAATGCTACCAACTAGCGGCCACATCCAACATCTGCTTTTCAGGTAGGGCGGTATGGTCTACCTCTCTCTCTCTCTCTCTCTCTCTCTCTCTCTCTCTCTCTCTCTCTCTCTCTCTCTTTGTAACTTTAATTGCAATCAAATATACAGTAAAAAAATAAAAATACAAACACAATAACTGTGATTTTGCTAGAAAAATAGACAAATACATAGTATATAACTGAATATACAACTTGAGAAAATAGCAACAATAATAATAATCATACATATTTATATTTATAGAGTACCATGTAAGTCAATGTACTAACTACTCACATCAGCATGCAGGAATACACAGTCCGTGTCTATGATTACCAGAGTCCCAGCACCAGACAGTTCATTCAGGAACCATTGCCCACCACTCCTGAATGAACTGTCTGGTGCTGGGACTCTGGTGCAACGCACAGGTCCTCGCTCTGGTGAGAGCAGGAGTGGACCTGGTGAGACGTAGGAGGGGCCCGGACAGGAGACAACCCACAGAGCCTAGTCCCTCCATGTGCCAGAAGTGTACCTCCAAGCCCTGGCAGAGTAGTTCTGGAGTAGTTCCAACGGATTGTGTGCCCCTGGTTTTTCCCTAATGGGACTGATTGAGGGTAGCTACTGGGACGTAAGTCGGGACTTGATCACTCCCGGCTGGGTCGCCTGAGTGAGGGGTATGATGTTGCGAGACCCGAAACCCCATTGACCTCAGGATACATCACTGAGGATATGTCCCAGGTGCATCCATGCGATGTTTTTTTGTTATCTGTCACAACACAGTGTTTTCCACTTTGCTGTGCTTCACCCATCAGGTAGCAGCCTATAAGGGAGTTTTATTTGTTATCCGTCAAGTTTCCAAGCTCCCGTTGGGTGTTTGTTTGTGATCTGTGGGAAATAATATGTGTCTCTCTGATGTGGTCTTGGTAACAGTTGGCAGGTATAGTATATAAAAAGTGCAGCTCAGTTTCCACCTCATCTTGTGTGCAGTGAGCCTCTTGGGAGCCAGGGCACTGAGGTCAGCCTCCCTCAATTCAAGGATGCCCAGCATTTTGGATTTGCCACTGTGAATTATCTGTTTATAAATTTGCATTTTTATGTTCTCTGGTTTTAGGTGAATTCTTTCCAATATTCTCTGTATGTAGGCCTAAACATCTACTGATTCTGCTCAAGGAATACCTACATGCATGATCAATTGTGGTGCTAGAGTGAAAAACAGATATTCCAATTTAAGGCATGGTATTAGTGTGCCTACACGGCTACACGCCATTGCCTGGCTATATGTTCATACATATATAATGTAGTTGTTCTGTTGCATAATACACCCCATCTGTGTCAACTAGAAGGGAAACATGCATGCAATTCAAAATGGTGCATTTATATAGCGCCTTTATCCAAGGTGCTTTACATAGATAATGATGATTACATTATCTGATTAAAAAGAAGAAAAATAAATCCAGCATAACGTTGCTATCGGGTAGAAACCTCATAACTCCATATTTGTACTTTTTGGGGTAAATTAATGCTCTACTTGCCATACTACAGTGTCAACGCACAGGTCCTGGACCTGGTGAGACTGAGAGCAGGAGTGGACCTGGTGAGACGTAGGAGGGGCCCGGACAGGAGTCAACCTACAGATCCTAGTCCTTCCACGCGCCAGATTGATCTACCTCTCAGTCCCGGCAGAGTAGTTCCAGAGCAACTGATTGTGTGGCCCTGGTCTTTGGATTGTGTGGCCCTGGTCTTTGGATTGTGTGGCCCTGGTCTTTCCCTAATGTGACTGATTGATGGTAGCTACTGGGACGTAAGTTGGGACTTGATCACCCTGCGGCTGGGTCACCTGTGACCTGAGTGAGGGGTATGATGTTGCGAGGTCCGAAACCTCGATGACTTTGGGATACATCACTGAGGATACGTCCCAGGTGCATCCATGCAATGTAATTTTTTTCATTCAAAGCCTACAAAAGGAGAAAAAATAGAAGATCTGCTATTTTTGCTATAGACTACTTTTGAATTTGAATCCTGAAAAGTAGCCGTTTTAGACATATGATGCCATGAATGAACACATTGAAGAATATATCAAGTATATATCATTACAAATAAGACCCCCTGTAGTATCTCTGTGTACCCCCCAGGGATTTGCTACATGTACGCCCATTTGAGAACCACTGATCTAACTTAACAGTACACATGTGTCACTTGGTTGCTTGGCAGCCCCAGGACTTAGATGGTATTTGTATTCAGTCAGTTTCCCCTAGAGACCAAGGGCCCAAAACATGTGTTCCTCTCTACGACTACTTCACATTTTCACACATAGTCCAGGCATTCTAGCTCATTTTGGACCTAAAATCAAAAGTAATTGTAACAAAAGATTTTTTTTCACAGACCATTTCTATGAGGTCTCCAGAACAACATACTAAAAGTCCCAAGAAATCCCAGTTGGGGAAATATGTTTAATTGGCATCAATCCAAGATGTCCGCCGATAAGACTATTCTCAGAAACTGCATAGACAATTACCAATCTTGGAATAAATTCCTTACCAATAAGTAATTGAAACAGATTTTTTTTTCACAGACCATTTCTATGAAGTCTCCAGAACAACATATCAAAAGTCCCAAGAAATCGTAGTTGCAGAAATAGGTTAAATTGACATCAATCCAAAATAGCCACCAACTGGGACTATTATGAGAAAAATGGCCAATCTTGGAATAAATTTCGGACCAAGAGTTAATTGTAACAGATTTTTTTTCTTCACAGACCATTTCTATGAAGTCTCCTGGACAACATACTAAAAGTCCCAAGAAATACTAGTTGCGGAAATATGTTTCATTGGCATCAATACAAGATGTCCACCAATAAGATATTCTCAAAAGAATGCATGGCCAATTACCAATATTGGAATAAATTCCTTACCAATAAGTAATTGAAACTGTTTTTTTTCACAGATCATTTCTATGAATTTCTCCAGAACACAAAGTCCCAAGAAGTCGTAGTTGTAGAAATATGTTAAATTGGCATCAATCCAAAATGGCCACTAACTGGGACTATTATCAGGAAAAAATGCCATATACCAAGAGGTCATCATTTCCTTCTTCACAGACCATTTCTATGAAGTCATCAGAACACCATACTAAAAGTCCTAGGAAATCCTAGCTGTGGAAATATGTTTAATTGGCGTCAATCCATGCAGGATGTCTGCCAATTAGTGGCTCAGCAGCAGAGGCTCAGAGGTAGTGTGGCCGAATGGGAACCGCAAGTTTCCCAGTTCGAACCTGGGCTCCCCCAGAGTTAGTGACAAAGTGTCCTTGAGCAAGACGCTGAACCCCTGATTGCATCTGCAGGTTGGTGCCTTGCATGGTTCCCTCCACCATCTGTGTGTGAATTGGTGAATGTAATGCACAATCTATGTAAAACGCCTATGTAAAACGCGCTAATATTTACCCAAATTATGACGGGCACAATTTTCATTCGTCTGAGATTTCAATTGACTTCCAAATATATTTTGAGCTGAGGATATTCAGATACAATACTGTGTATTTTAGCCATTTTGAACCAATATAACTGAAGGCTGTTATTATCATGTTCTATCTAGACTATAGAACACGCTGCCATCAGTAGGCCTATACACGGTCATCATTTTGTTTAGCACTTTGTTCGTTATAAGCTAACAAGCCAAATGGGCATTACATTTATAACTAACATTAATGTTAGATTAAAGGTATATTCAGTGATTTCACTCAAAAAACCTTAGGTTTCGTTTTTGGCTGTGGGACCCAGCCTTTCGTCCAATCAGGATAGAGAGTCAAAAACGAAACCTAAGGTTTTTTGACCCCCAGGGGTTAACTGGGGACAGGAAGGAACTCCTTATATGGTCAACACACTCTATAGTAGAGAGGATTATCACAACAAAACAAAAAAATAAGTGATATTTGAATTAAGTGAAATCACTGAATATACCTTTAATGTTAGATTAATAATGTTAGATTAATAATCGTTATCATTTTTCCAGAAACACAAACAATTTAGTTGCCACTCACCTATTAATTACTTTCCAAAACTGAAACTAAATAAGAATAGTTACAAATATAATGATAATAATAATAGTAATAATAATAATAATAATACTCAGTTCTATTGACTTCAAAGGCATTTGACTCGAGACGGCATACCAAAGTAGTCCTGACAGACTGTTGTCCGCACAGACTAGACTAGGCTATGCGGACAACATCAGCCTGCTCTCCGACAACGTGGAACAAGCACACCTTTTTTCCAACAGTACTCCTACAGATGTTGTCCAAAAAACATGCAAATGACATCAAAAACAGCCGATCTACGAGGTCATGCTGCAAAACTGTGTGCACCAAAAACAGCCGATCTACAAGATCACGCTGCTATAGGAGGTTATCACCTATAACATCTCACCAGAACATCCACCTCTGACAACAACAGGAGGCACTGTGCTGAAGGAAGTCAAGGACTTCAAGTAACTGGGCTCATGGGTCAACTGAACGGAGCAAGATCTGAAAGTGAGGAAGGCACTTGCATGGAGGTCCCTGAACGGCATGGTCAGTGTATGGATCTCCCTCCAACCTCCCCTGTGAGATCAAACTCAGCTTCTTCTATGCAACGGTGGAGTCTGTTCCTCTATGGCAGTGAATGCTGGACCCTGAAGCCAACCCTGCAGAAGTCTCTAGACGGGTGCTACACCAGAATGGACCCTGAAGCCAACCCTGCAGAAGGTTCTAGACGGGTGCTACACCAGAATGGACCCTGAAGCCAACCCTGCAGAAGGTTTTAGACGGGTGCTACACCAGAATGGACCCTGAAGCCAACCCTGCAGAAGGTTTTAGACGGGTGCTACACCAGAATGGACCCTGAAGCCAACCCTGCAGAAGGTTTTAGACGGGTGCTACACCAGAATGGACCCTGAAGCCAACCCTGCAGAAGGTTCTAGACGGGTGCTACACCAGAATGGACCCTGAAGCCAACCCTGCAGAAGGTTTTAGACGGGTGCTACACCAGAATGGACCCTGAAGCCAACCCTGCAGAAGGTTTTAGACGGGTGCTACACCAGAATGGACCCTGAAGCCAACCCTGCAGAAGGTTTTAGACGGGTGCTACACCAGAATGGACCCTGAAGCCAACCCTGCAGAAGGTTCTAGACGGGTGCTACACCAGAATGGACCCTGAAGCCAACCCTGTTGAAGGTTTTAGACGGGTGCTACACCAGAATGGACCCTGAAGCCAACCCTCCAGAAGGTTCTAGACGGGTGCTACACCAGAATGGACCCTGAAGCCAACCCTCCAGAAGGTTCTAGACGGGTGCTACACCAGAATGGACCCTGAAGTCAACCCTGCAGAAGTCTCTCAACATGTTACCAACAAGATTCTGTAGCCAGTCGACTAAAGAGCCATGGCCCAATGGGCGAGTAGTAACGCAGCACTGTATAGCCTACAGTTGTCCGCCCCACCTGGAAGCGCGTCCACGCGTGCCAGCCAGGAGCTAGGCTCGACTGACTGGGGGACCTCCACCCCAGGGAGACTGACAGAGCTGCCGACTACTATAAAGGTCTGTGTCGCCTGCGGGAACATACTTGTAGAGGTTAACCATACACACCGCTGCCAATGATGAACCCGGGTTCCCCATTCCACAGGCACATACGTTACCAGTCATGGACGAATGAGCCATGGCCCAATGGGCGAATAGTAACACAGCACTGTATAGCCTACAATTCAGTATGAGGGGATACCACCCTGAGCCAGACAATGTCAGCCAGGAGAATGAGACTATACCTGTAGCAGGACATTGGCATCAAGAACTGCCAGCCAGCAAATTGGTGCTGTGGGAACCAATACACAGGCATTGATCACAAGGACGTCCCACACTAACATATGTGGATGTACAAAATAACTACTCAGGAGCGCAAAGTACCAACACCGGGACAATGGAGTCTGAGGAGATGTTCCCCGGTTCCCCCGTTAGTCTAGTCTCTAGACTTGATAGCACTTTAGTTGGTAGGTGGTATAGTTGCCAGGTTCTAATTTGTTTCCAATTTTATACAGAGGATTTACTCTCGGCAGCTTGAATTCTTGTAGGACTCTGACTAATACATTTGTAATATAGTTCGTCAACCAACAATTGGTATGGTGAAAAACATTGCACAACTTCCTATGAGCTGTATCCAATTAAACTGCAACCCATTTTGTATTAACCACTCTGTCCCAAAATAAATCACTTAAAATCATTCAAATGTATGCCATTTTATAATAATGTGGTGGCTATTTTGGATTGATGCCGAGTAAATGATGTGTGGTGAAAGAAATCCTGTTACAATTAGCATTTGGCCAGGAATTTATTCTAATATTGGCAATTTTTCTTATAATAGTCTCAATTGGTGGACATCTTGGATTAATGCAATTAAACATATTTCCGCAACCGGAATTTCTTGGGACTTTTAGTATGTTGTTCTAGACACCTCTAAGAAATGATGTGTGGTGAAAAAAATCCTGTTACAATTACCTCTTGGCCAGGAATTTATTCTAAGAATGGCAATATTTCTGATAATGGTGTCAATTGGCAGACATCATGGATTGATGCCAATTAAACATATGTCTGCAACTAGGATTACTTAGGACTTTTAGTATGGTGTTCTGGAGACTTCATAGAAATGGTCTGTGCAGAAAAAAATCTGTTAAAATTACCTGATGGTCAAAAATGTATTCCAAGATTGGCCAAATAAGCCCAATTGGCGGCCATTTTGGATTAATGCAATTAAACATATTTCCCCAACTGGGATTTCTTGGGACTTTCAGTATGTTGTTCTGGAGACCTCATAGGAATGGTCTGTGAAGAAAAATCTTTTGTTACAATTACTTTTGATTGAAACGCTAGTTTGCCTGGACTAACAGTCAACCAACAGTCTTTAATGGGCTTGTGAAACTGTCAACACAAATCGCAACCTCTCTCAAACGTAACACAACAAAGCTATCAGTTGTGGATCTAATAAAGACAGTAGAGATAATGTACACACACGCACAGCACCACATTACAATATTCCCCTTCAATCGAAGAGTCCCGCACTTTTTACACTCCAGTAGTAGATTGCTTCTAAAGATCTCAGACAGAGTGATCTTTGTGTGAGAAGGTTCATATTGCTGTTGTTGAGGCAGACGTGCCAGGCGACAGAGATGAGATTACAGGAACTGTTCACTGCAACTGATACACTGTACAGATACTGTATCACCATTCAGGAAATATCAGTAAGGGGGGGGGGGGGGGGGGGTACATTAGAAGCACTCGCACACATATGCGCGTGTATGTAAACATATTAAACTCTTTATTCTGTGTTTTGCTTTCTCAATTTTACTGTACACACTGTGTGTGCATGCACGCACGCACGCGTATGCGTACCCACACACACACACACACACACACAGACAGACACACACACGCACACACACACACACACACACACACACACACAAATCATGTTGTGCAAATATGCTTGCTTCATGCAAAAGTATGTTCATGTATTATTATTATTATTATATTATTATTATTATTATTAACTATGTTCCACAGGGAACGAAGAGGATTAAGTTTGATTTAGTGATTGAATACTTTATTAACAGTTTGCAGGAGAAAACAAAGCACAGGAAAGTAAGAGTAAAGTAAGTCTGCTAAGAGGATTTATAACCCAATAAAAGATACTATGGCTTTTCCATTGTGGTCTTTCATATTCAATTCAACCAATTAATAGGCCTAGTAATCGGTTTGGTGACTATTATATTATTGTCCTAAATGTGTGAGGGGGCCGTATTTTTTTAATTGCTTTTTTCCCCCTCCTTCATATTTTTTGTAATACTTTTCTACTAGAGATGACTTGATGCATGTTAATACCCGTACCAGGGGGGCCAGTCCATATTAAGGTATTACCAGAGGTAATGAGGTCGTCAGTGGTATCAGTGGTTCTCATTCTCAACCAGTGGTCAGGGCAGGGGACCACCAGTGTCCTTGAGGGGGTCCAGGTGGTCCCCAGTTAAATGATGGAATTGGTAACCGAATGGACCCTTATAGAGTTAAATTAGTACTTAAATACGCTCTCAAGAGTTAAATTAGTACTAAACATCTGCATTACTTAATTTACAAGAAGTCTACACAATATTTCTACACGCTACACACTATTTTGATCAACGTTTACCTGTTCTCTCTCCTAATGGTAGGCTACCACATCAATAATACAGCATGGAAAAACCTTATCCAATAATGGCAACAAAATATTAAAAGTTTTGTTTCTGAGAGGCTGATAAATCTCATCAGATGGTGGTCCGTGGCTCAAATGCTGCATAAATGGACCTTGATAAGAAAAGGGTTGAAAACCCACTGGTTTACTGTAGGGTCGACGACAGAGTACAGCATCTTGCAATGGGTCTGGTCCACAAGATTCGATACACCACCAAGATACCCATGTACCTGTCTAAATACTTCCTTAATGTAAACGAAGTCCACACCCACAACACCAGAGGGAGTGCAACAAACCATGTACAACCCAGATTCGGCACAAACAAGGGACTAAATTCTTTTCGCTCCTATGCCACCAAAATGTGGAACGCCCTACCAACAGTCATTAAGACATGTGAATCCCTTGACTCCTTCAAAACCGCTCTCAAAGGGCACCTACGGATGGCTGCATTTCGAAACTGGCCTCTGTAAAATCTGAATCCCCCCCCCCCCCCCCCATTTTCCCTCACTGTATATTGTATCTTTTCCCTTTTTTTGCTTCCCATATGATGAATTCCTGTTCTGTTCTTTACCTACAGAGAAATGTCTATTTGTATGTCTCTAAATGTTTGTATGTCTTTAAATGTTTTGATGAATTGAACAATGTGGACCCTGTTGTAAACAAGTGTAATGCTTAATTGGGTCGTCCACTCACAGTTGACAGTCTTTGTATTGAGTTCGTGCTTAAAATGTACTGTAAATTCTACAAACTGTTAATAAAGATTTCAATCAATCAATCAATCAATCAATCCTTATACTCTAAGATAATATCCAGTCATGGCCAAATTACATCTATTGCCCAGCAGATGGCGCTGCAAACCTCCCGATGCTTATCTCATGGAAACAGGAAATGGGTAAAAAAAGAAAAAAGAACTACATCCCGGAAAGGGAAAGGTAGTTATAAAAACATGAATTGTTATTTTTGAACATCTGGCTGGCAGTGGCAGTCAGTCAGTCAGCGTACCAAGAAACAGAAGAAACCAGGCAGTGTGTGTAGCCTACTTTACCTCGCAGTCGCAGGAGCACAGGGACAAGAGGACACTTGGAATTTCCAGATATTATAAACTTAAACTGTAAGTGAGTACTTTTAACAAAGCAATAAGGCAGCAGCCATGCAAGTCATTTATATTAAATTATCTCGCACGTTTCATCATTTATTATATCGTGAGAGAACATTGAAGCTGGTGAGTGAGTGAGTACGGTCATCCATGGCATGTTTCTGACTTGGTGGTACATGTTATATTAGGTGGAATTTTGTGGTGTTTGCAAATGAAAAGCACTGGGAATTATTGTTAATTTTAAGAAGAACCTTTTGTTTAATTCACGACTATCCATCCAGTCAGGAAAAACACGCAGTCCTGCTGTCCTGACACCAGATCAAACCTCAGCAGGTGTGGTGATATACTGATATATTTACCTAATTTTACGCAACCATTTGTGGTCACTCAGTGCGCGTGATAGTTTTTGTCTGGAAATCAGCTGACTGTGCGCGTCACTAGTCTGGACAAACAGAACATTTCCCTCGTCCATCTGTTTTTTTTCTTTTTTTCCCCTGCTCAGCTTCACTAACTTTGCATGTCTTTTACCACCATAGAGCTATAAAGGAGGTTAATACCACTTATTGGCAACTCATTTCTTGCTGGACACTTTACAAAGGAATATGAATATGATTCCTTTGTAAATATGTGGGGGTCATGCCCATTGTTGGGCAATATTACTCAATACTTAAAAGGTTATTACCGGTACATATATTACTAATTAAAAAAGTAATAATATTATATTACTTAGTACTTGGAATCAAGAGTAATAGTTATATTATATTACATAATCTGTTTAGTCAGCTTCTTGTAGAACTGAATCCAATCTTTTTTTTAATAATAAAAAGAAGAGTCACCAATCAGCCAAAAAGGCTATAAAATAAAGCAGCGATCTCCTGTTTTCAAACGGTAGCCAACAAATCCTGAGTAATATGTGCTATTTTGTACAAAGTAATATGGTATAATATTACAGTAATATATTACTAGTACTGCCGAACACTAGTCATGCCTGTGGTCATGCCTCAGTTGACCTCAGTTTGGGTTGCAGTGTTGTTTTTGACAGAACATAGGGCTGAGGGAACATGGTTTACGCTTATGTGTACGCTTCCATAAGTTACTGTTTCATAACTCATACTACCCAAGTGTGCGCACACACAATTTCTCAGGGAGGACAGACGGGATCGATCATTGAAGAGGAATTCAAATAAGGCCATTAAAGAATTAACTAAACTAGTGTCTCTGTAATCTAAACAAAATTGTGTTAAAAGGGCAGATCATTATGAAAGGCTATATTATCGACCTATCCATTTGCATGAAACCCTGTCCTCTAATTCTATACAGTGTCAGGTTGACATGTGTTCTCCTTGTTTTTTATTAAGGTGGTTCTAAGAGCCATGAATGACTTTGCGGTTCTCAACACAGGGCGGAAAATGCCCCTCATTGGACTTGGAACATGGAAGAGTGAGACAGGAAAGGTAGAGCCTCTTTCACTTTTATGGTCATTATTTGATCAAAGCGTTTGTTTTTGTTTTTTTTACAACATCACTCTTCAGGAGTCTAGCCGCCTATAAGAAGGTGCGTGCGTAAAGTAATCAATCAATCCACATTGGAGCCAATAGAGGGTATGCGCATGCATAAAGTGAATGGGAAACCGAGTGGCAAAGTGAGTTTAACATTGTTTAATGTCGTTTAATGCAATTAGATATGACTTTTCTGTTTGGATGCATGGGCTGTCAAGGCCAGAAAGTAGTTTTTAGCCACTCAGTGGGCATTCCTGCATAACTTCCTGGTTTGATGATGACGTCACGCGCATACCCTGTCGCGGACAAGAACACATAAGTAATTGTTTACTATTAATAGGCATTTTAGAGTGACCCATAACATTATCTTCCACCCCCATATTCTTGGATTACAGGTGAAGCAAGCAGTTACCTGGGCATTGCAGACTGGGTATCGTCATATTGATTGTGCTGCCATCTACGGCAATGAGGTTGAGATTGGAGAAGCGCTAGAGGACATGCTTGGCCCTGGCAAGGTAAACTAAAGGGCGATTCACACTATGGTCCCGGGTGCGCACTCGGGACCACTTGGCAGATGTTGCGGTAGTGTGAATGATGCGTACCGTTCCCGGGAGCGGATCGACCACCCGCCCCTGGGACCGCATGAGGACGGGTCTCTGGACCGTTGAAGTGTATTCGGATACGGATCGTTCCAATGTGAATGCATGCAACAACAAAAAAGAAGGAAGTGGACTGTTTTTTTTATTTTTAGAACGTGACATAATCTCTAGTCGACGAGCCAAGTGTCAACAAAAAAACAACACACAGATGCTGCACGACGCGTAACACATAAGCGCAAAGAGAAATTTGTGGGTCTGGATTGGTGTTCGGGCGGCTGTGGCTCAGGTCGTCCAATGACCTGTGGGTTGGCGGTTCGAATCCCGGCTCCTTCTGTCCACATGTCAAAGTGTCCTTGGGCAAGACATTGAACCCTACATTGCCTCCAGTGGTTGCCAACTTGCCACCATTGGTGTGTGAATGTGAGGACGCTGGCGTTGACTGTTCGCCGCTTCACCTCCCAATAATGTATGAAAGAATGGACCATTGTAAAGCATTTTGAGCAAGCACGTAGTGCATAGAAAAACGCTATAAGAATGCAATCCATTATTATTATTCTGTCCAATGTCTGTGCATCAGGTCCTGAGACGAGAGGATGTGTTCATCACGTCCAAGCTGTGGAACACCCGACATCACCCAGAAGACGTGGAGCCATCACTTCTGAAGACCCTGAAGGATCTGAAGCTGGAGTATCTTGACCTGTACCTCATCCACTGGCCCTACGCCTTCCAGTGAGCAGACCGCCTGTCACACCCTAGTCTCGCGTTACCAGACTGTTGCCTCCGCAATTTCCAAATGCTTCATCATACCAGACAACGGAAGAGCTGGCATAGTATAGAGTAAAATATAAAGCGGTAGTGGAGCCTCCTCGCCACTTCCGTTTCGTCTTTACAGTCGCGCACATTTATCCTAATATAAATAGAAAACATCTAAGCACATATAGCTTGTTGCTTAGCAGAAAAGGAAATAATAATAAAAAAAGCTCTAAAGATATTTTAAAATATATTTCCGTGAACGGAAATGGCAGCTTCCGTTACTCAGCTCTATATAGCATTCGGAGATTGTGGAATAGTTGTCTGGCTAGTGGCTACGCGATTCTAGTCACACCCAGACCAGGCCCACCACAAACAAACACACATTGTGCAACCAATGTCTTAACAATGTCTTATTTTGTGAGCACATTTTTGCTTGCTACAGCCGTCCCCGAGTACAAATAAACAAGCCTTGCTCACGCCTAAGGAATTGAGCTAGAATGAATGAAAACAGAGACATCTGTATCTTACTTGGATGTAGCTACACAACATTTTAAACATTTAAATTATATCCTTATTTGTATTAGATATGACATCTACATTTAATTGTTGTTTTTAAGTAGGGTGGTAGTAAATGTCTTTCCATGTTCAGTATTTTATTTTCTTGGAGGTTTTCAATCTTATCAAGCTTTCTCCTTTCGTAAACGTAGACGTGGAGAGGCCCCTTTCCCCAAAACGGAAGACGGCAAAATGCTGTATGATGACATCGACTACAAGGTGACCTGGGCGGCCATGGAGAAACTGGTGGGGAAGGGTCTTGTCCGAGCCATTGGCCTGTCGAACTTCAACAGTCGGCAGATTGATGACGTTCTCTCTGTTGCCAGCATCAAACCCACTGTCCTACAGGTGGGTGGGGTGGGGCAACTACCTCGAACTCTTAGAGTATAAATATAATAGTAGACGTCACCGAGAGGAAACCCTGTGGCGAAATGGACATAGTGGCCGAATTTGGTATTGCAGCACGAGCCAGCGCTGGGCCGCTGTCTATCATTGCGCACGTTCATGTTATTGGGGCAATGACACGTGAACGCTGTTTCATACGTGAACGCGCGCAATGATAGTCAATGGCCAGCGTGTTCACGATTTGGCCCAATCCATCCCAGAATCCACTCTGTTCCTACCCGGAAAGGAGGAGTAAAATCGCCTCATGCGCTTTTGAGCAACTTAATGCAAGTGGATGGGAGGAGAAATCCGGTGACGTCTCTATTAATATATACTCTAAGGTCACACTATGGTAGAAAAGGTGGAACAAAACGGCACTATATTACATAAAACATGTGTAATGCAGAAGGCTGAGTTAGCATAGATGGAAAAACTCACAACTTCAGGTCCACATAGCTGTGTATGAATAAATTATTGTTCATAAGAGTGTCCTGTTTTGCAGCATGCAGTAGGTCACTTTGTTAACCCCAGTCCTTCAGGGAATGTGAGACATTTGAGTGTGTGGTTGTCTCCATCTGTCTCCCAACGGGTGTGTGCGTGCGTGTTGTCATTGGCAGGTAGAGAGCCATCCATTCTTGGCCCAGGTGGAGCTGCAGGCTCATTGCCGGGACCGGGGCTTGGTGATGACGGCTTACAGCCCACTGGGCTCTCCGGACAGAGCATGGAAGCACCCAGACGAGCCTGTCCTGCTTGATGAGCCAGTTCTCGCCACCCTGGCACAGAAATACAGCAAGTCACCCGCTCAGATCATCCTGAGGTGACTTCAACCGGTTCTTTCTGCCAGAGCAATTGAATGATTAATAAATGCAACCCTAGAATGATGTTCTGAAATTAGTTGACTTGACTGCTAAGATAAAGTAAAGTCACTATTACCTACTATATACCAAAACTGTATGTATCGTGATTTGTGACTTATCGTCATTATCTTAAAGCAATGTTGAATATATTAAGTTGTATAGCTACTGCTATCTGGTTTTTATGTTCTCTGATGGGGGGACCGGAATAAGCAATTTCATTCGTTCACATTTAATGGGAAAGGAGTCTCGGAATCACACTTTTAGCACATAAGCGAAACAAACAAATTCAGATTCTGCCAAAGCGTAAAAGAAGTATATTTTTGTTGTGCAGCGTGAGAGAACTTCTGTCATTTTACACAAATTACTTACAAGGACTAACTTCTTATATATATTGACATAATATGTTGGTAAAAGTGTGATATTTAGACTGTTTCTTGCTCATGGCACAAAGTTCTACCAAGTTAATCATCACTTTATTAACAAAGCTGTGATGATACATCTTTATCAGTTTTACAATTTTATTTTGCCTTTATTGTATTGTTTTCTATCCATGCTAATTGTTTGTCTTCCATTGTTAGATGGCAGACACAGCGAGGAGTAGTGACAATCCCAAAAAGTGTAACCGAGTCCCGTATCAAAGAGAATTTACAGGTAGTTTGGGACCAGTAATTATCTGTTGATATGTATTGATGTGTGTATGCTCACTATGCTGACAGTCAATATTTAAAATGACAATTCACACTATTGACCACTTAGATTTCTAAATCACAAGGAAGGAAATTACATACTTTTTTTGTTTATCAGGTGTTTGACTTCACCCTTGAAGTCGAGGAGATGAAAAGTATAACACAGTTGAATAAAGGCTGGCGTTACATTGTACCAATGATCCAAGTAAGTGATATCTTAGTGCAGTGGTTTTCAACCAGTGGTCCTTGAGGGGGTTCCAGGTAAATTATGGAAATGTGGTAACCAAATGGACCCTTACACAGTAGATCTCTTGAGAGCATAAAATGAAACGACCAAATAGGGTTATGGTTTCAGTTTACACTCTGAATTAAATTATTGTTAAAGTGTTGATCAAAATAACAATTATTGTGTAGACTTGTAAATTAAGTAATGCAGATGGCATTAGTTAATTTACAAGTCTACACAATAATTGTTATTTTGATCAACATTTATCTATATTATCTCTGCTAACACCAACATCAATACAGCATGGAATTGTGGACAAACCTTGTCCAACGATAACAAAATATACCTTAGTTTTGGGTCTGCGAGGCATATCTCATCAAATGGTGGCCTGTGGCTCAAATAAAGAGAAAATAATGGGCCTTGACATGAAAAGAGTTGAAAACCACTGTCTTAGTGCATTCGACCATACTTTTTGTGTACTGCACCGTAGCAATGATTATCCAATATGTTGCATTTAAACAATTCACTATATTAAAGAAATACATTGACATTTAAAAATCCCAGGAAAGTAGAGCAAGCATTTATGCTTTTGCTGAATGAAAGACTACCTATTGATGTTCTTAGGGGCTCTCTTAGCTCAATGCTGCAATGTGATGCTAGCACTGCAGTGCTCATTATTTTTCAATGAGAAAGGCTAACGAGCAGTTTTACAATTACGCATACAGTGCTGCAATATAAATGAAGCTATGCTAAATGGCCTCCATTTCTCTCTCCATGAGCATTGTAACGAGGCACTTTGAGATGATTTACTAGAGATGCATTGTCCAACAGTGTAAATATTTACGGCCTTGGATTTGCATTGAATCATTTTAGGTGGAAGGAAAGCAGGTACCCAGAGATGCTGGACATCCACACTATCCCTTCAGTGACCCTTACTGAAGAGTCCCACTGTTGCCTGCTTCTGTGCCTTGGAACACCAACACCGTCACCTTGATCACATCCCCTTAATGATTCACAATGGCCACTGGGCCCAGTGTTGTTTTTGTCGACTAAAACTGTCAAGATCGGCTATTTTCAGTAAGTGTAAAATCAGTCATTACAACGTCATCAAGGCCCACCAAAATACATTTTAGTCGACTAAATCAACTGTAGATTTAGTTGACTAAAATCTTATGACACTAAAACATTCCAGGTGACTAAAATTAAACTATTCAAGAGACTGACTAAAACTAAAATGAAAAATGTTCTGCCAAAAACAACACTGCCTGGGCCCAGACATTTGAAATGGTCTTAAATTGGGTTATGTCAAATCCTGCACTTATCGTAAGACATTTCAGGTTACCAATCTGTTATGAAACATTGTAATGATTGTACACATACTGTTATTTTTTAAATAAACGTTTTTGTTACTTCCCATGCAAGTGCTTTATTATTTGACCACTTGACCCATTTGTGAAGTCCTATAGCACTGTGAATAAAAAGTTAACAATTGTGAAAAAACTGGGTTTCATGCTGTTCAATCAGTAGATTGCACGACTATGTGAAATGTCACAACACCCTTTAAGTATACCACCGAACTAATTAGAAATTAAGATCCATCCACACGGCCGAATGCTGGGAGGCCCCCTTTGGTTCGACATATCATTGGTTCGAAGGAGCATTGGTCCGACTCGAGTGATGCCACTGATCACATGAAGGGGGGGCCTTTAACACACAAGTTTTATTAAACTTAGTGATGACAGATGAATAATTCATAGTGAATATTTTCACAACTAATCATTTTGTCTGAGAAGACCTGTATCATACTGTATGTTCAAAGTTATTATAAAATAGTGGCATTTTTCAAAATGTCTTAAAAAACCAGTGCATGATTTCTTCACATAAAACGCTAATCAAGGATATGCACAGTAGGCCTAGTTAATTTTAACTTGTCTTTATAAAGTAGGTAAAGGTGGCGATGAGCTGCCCTTCAATAATAACAGTACTAGTGCTTCGCATGATTCTTATATGAATCTAGATTTGTCCACAAGAATTGAGATCACGATTCAAAAATGTATATGTAAAATATTTATTGTCTGTAGTTGCTGAACATTACAATATTCAAAATGTGGCACCTGAAGCCAACTACTGTGGCTTTAAACAGACATCAAAGTGCTTGACTTAAACCTCTCTTAAAGTCTCTTGTAGAAAAAACAACAGTAACTCAAATGAATTGGACAGCCAACTAGTGCTGCACGATTCTTGCTCAAACTTTCAAATGAAATACATACATGAAAGATACATTTATACAAAGCACTACTTTTAAACTTTTGGCCACCTTCAATGATTACCCGTATTCTCACTCAAAATTGCCTCTGAGAAAATAAATGTCAACACAAAATTTCTGCTAGACAGGTTGGCGCAGCGTAGTTCCAAAAGCAGATGGGACGTTTTGACCCCTCGTCATGGTGTTCACTGGTGACTGGCATGGTTAGGTGAGGTAGAACTGTGTTGGAAAGTAACTAAAGTAACGTATTACTTAAAGTAATATTACCTTTTTCCAGTAACTAGTACTATAACTAATTACTTTACATTCCGAGTAATAATATTGCTAAATATGTTACTATTTTCCAAAAGTAACTCGTTACTATTTTCACAAGCCCTGGTGGTACTGTGGGCTTGCATGTTTATTAATGGTAGACTGGGTTGGGAATGGGTGATACACCAGGTCTAAATGGGGTAGAACAGATACGGAAATTACGCACTTGTATGTACGTGTGAATTATCGGATTTGGAAGGGCAGGCATTTACCTGTCCGGAAAACAAACTGGGTAGTGTGAGACTTGGGGACAAAAAACGTAATTACTGGGGGCGAGAACAAAAAAGAAAAGTAATAAGTAACTAGTTACTTTTGGCAGGGGGTAATATGTAAATGAATAATATGCACCCAGGTGCATCCATGCGATGTATTTTTAGGTATACTGTTTTTGAGTAACGTTTCCAACACTGAGGTTGTAGTCATATATAATAGTAGTCCCTCATTTCCTGCAATACCTCTTCCAGGGCTTGTTCCACGGTCAGTGTGGGAGGTTTGTTTTTGCGGATGAACTGCAAAACAGAATCATTGTATTATGAATTCATTATATATTCTTAGATTCACACGTTTGTGTGTAATTTCAACACATTGTGTGTGGCGTGTGTGTGTGTGTGGGCCCACCTCCTTGGTATCCTCCAGTGTAGTGTACGAGTAGTCCGCTGGTCCCAGGCTCTGCACTAAACAGGAGTGCAGATGGCTGCTTGTGTGGATGAAATGTCGGGTCATAGTCAGCTGCTGTCTCAGCATGTCGTTCAGGGCAAACACAGCTGGACTGTAGGCACTAAGGGCTGTACACACGCACGCACGCACGCGCACACACACACACACACACACACACACACACAATGTAGAAGAATTGTTATTTTTGATCGTTTGCCAACAGCATAGAATTGTGTGTCAACGATAACAAAATATTATTTCGTTTTGGGTCTGAGAGGCTAAATGTCATCAAATGGTGGTCCGTGGCTCAAATGCTGAATAAATACTGGGCCATGATATGAAAAAGGTTGAAAAACACTGCTAGAGTACATAGAAACTTGACATACTGTATACATACGTTTTGTGCACGCAAGCACCAAAACATGCTGGAAAGGCCTGTAGAAACAGACCACTAACTCTAACATTCAACTGAAAACCAGTATCTGTGAAATTCTACTGAGCACGGCAACACACAGACTCATCAAAATAAGAGGAAACCGTGTGGGTGGGTGATAAGAATGGGGATTGTTGAGGTGGTCTCACCCTCCACAGCCTCTGCACTGACAGCGTGACTGGCCACAGGCGTTGGGTCCACATAGGTCATGCCCACCGCAGGCCTCAGTACAGCCATACCTAAACAATGTCAACAAGACGATAATTAATACAGCATGAACACATAGTAGTCAAACATCAGTCTTTTCCTGTCAAGTGTATGGCCTCATTAAATGGTCATTAAATCAGCGTCACAACGCTGAGGAAGGCCATACAGGCCGAAACGCGTACGTTCTACTCTCGTCAGAGGTAAATAAAATCATGCAAAAGGACATACAATGCTGGCATTTTCTTCACCTCAACTTGTATCTTCAAGCCTTGCACCTAGAAGGATTTTGTTGGAGTGCTGCGGGGTTGTCTGCTACGGAAGTACTTTTTTCTCATTGAATGGTGACCCTAATGGTGTGTATATGGTTAGTATCTCAGTATTTTCTTTTGCCCGACACAAAACCAAAAGATGCCAGATCGGACCAGAAAACCTGCCCTCTGACTAGTTGGCTATTGTAATGTTATGCATTGTAAGAATCTGCTTTGTTTTTGCGTCCGTTTGTATTCTGAACATCAGAATCAGTTTCAATGTGCAATGAAACATTGCAGAGAATATCTTTGCAAGATGCATTTTTTATAAATGGAGAAGCTATTTATTTACATGGCAAGGTAACCAACTCCACAACCCAAACCTCCACCACAGTGTATGTTACACTCCCCATTCTATATCCCAGTGGTTCTCAACTGGTGGTTTAACAAATTATTGTTAAACATCTGCGTTACTTGATTACCAAGAAGTCTATACAATTAGTTTTGATCAAGATTTTCCTCTTATCTCTCCTATGGTACCAACATCAATACAGCATGGAAATGTGGACAAAATCTTATCGAACAATAACAAAATATTCTTTCGTTTTGTGTCTGAGGCTAAATCACATGCTGAATAAACAAATGGGCCCCGATATGAAAAGGGTTGAAAACCACTGCTATATCCCAATGAAATGCCAAGCTCACCGGCTGACCCGGTGTAAGCCAGAACATCAGGCTGGGTCTGCACCGCGGCCTCTCTCACAGCCCTGCGAGGTGGTGATGTCACCGTGGCGGACGAGGAGGACCGCCGGTCGGAATGCGATCTGCCGTACGAAGCTCTGCTCCGCGACGTGAGCGCCCCCGACGCTCTGCTGCATCCCGAGGTAGGTGTGACACTGTTGGACCGGCGACTCGTGTCGCAAAAACTGCTAGAATAATCGTCTTCTCTCCTTCTCCCGTGGCGGGATCTGTTCGACTCCGACATCTCCTCCTCCTCCTCCTCCTCCTCTCTCACCTCCGACACGTCCTCCTCCTCTCCGTCTCCTCCCAGGCGCTCTGAGATGGCACTGTGCTCGTCTGCCTCAGTCTCACTCTCAAAGTCACTCGGGTAGTCCAGCAGACCCTCTTCTCCCACCTCCTCCTCCCGATGTACTTTTTGGAATTCCTCCTCATCGCCTGTCAGTGGCTGATCTGCAGTCCATTTTCCAGGACCTCTTCCACCTTTGTATTGAGATGTTTTGGTTTTCTTCTGTTTAGGCTAAACAACAATGAGTCTAATGTCACGCCTTGTTGTTTAAGTAATAAGTACATGAGTTACTCTCTGCATAGTTGCTTTACTTCGTCATTTTAAACACTCATGGGTACATTTTTACACTTTCAGAGATAAATTAACTTTCAGAGTTTACTTTGTAGAGCTGAAAGAGGTAGTGCTATGCTCTGTACAGTACATCTACTAATGTATATTACTAAAACTAGTCTATAGTACTATAATTAACATTTTCATTATGTTATATATACATTATTTAAAGATCATTCCAACCTGTTTTTTCTTTTCCTTGGTAACTTCGAGGGTAAGAGGTCCAAGGTCATCTAATGTCATGATGTTTATCTTGAAGTCTGCAATAACACCATATCTGTGTCACAATTCTGCACAATACTGACATCTAGTGGAATTTGTCAAGTGTAACTGTTAATGCTTGAGAGTGCTTTCAATGGCAAACAATGAGTGCAGATTTACCTCTCAGAAAAAGAACCAATAGCTGACTATGACATGAGTTGGTTTACAGTTAAATGTAATAAATTATGCACGTCCTTACTCCTTTCACATGCCACAACATTTTGGGCCAAAACGTCATTGTCTATTCACAGCTTTGGGAACATATCGTACATAAAGGGAACATAAAGCCATTCGTTCTTTCATTTTTATAGTTTGCAGTTTGTTTACATTTTTCAAGTCCTTAAAATGCTACTGGACATACCTGACATATTTGAGTAGCTTAATAAAGGTCTAGATGAACAAAACTGTGCAAGCATTTGAACTGTTCTCCAGTTATATGTTTGGTTAGACTTTTCAAATCAATATGCGTCTTAAAATAAATTAAAACATGACAATTTATCCTTGACAAAAAAAATAAAAATAGAATAACGCACTACAATTGTGTATAAATGTGTGGAACTCTTGTCCCAGCAAGACTTTCATACTGCACTGAAAAAAATGGAAAATGCTGGCTTTCTCAAAGAACAAACAAACCACTATGCTTAGGCAAACGATCTGCAGTAATTAAGCATAGCCAATAAGGTAAACGTGCCAGATGTATGGTCCTTTACCATCCTTAGTGTACAGTACATGCTTTCTATCAAAAGGCATAATAAATGCTATCACCTTCAGAGGAAACACTGCTCCTCTCACTTTGAGCGTCGTCTGAACCGGGAGCCACGGGGAAGAGCTCTTCCAGAGATCGCACCTCGCTGTGTCCCGAGATCACGTCGGAGAGGGAGAGTGGAAGATGCCTAGTCCTGGACAGAGAGCCCCGCGTGCTTGGAGATGGACTGGGGGAGGAGCCATAGGGGGGAAGAGATGGAGCAACCGATGCACCGCTGACGGACGCAGACGGGCTCAGCTGGGTCCAGGCTCGACTGGGGGAGAAGCCATGGGGGGAACCACGTTGTGAAGAAGGAGATGTGCCTCTATTGGTGGAGACTGTGGGATGGACAGCCAGTGGAGGAGTGGAGGAGGCCTTCAGGATGCTTTTGCTGAATGACTATGCAGAAGAAAAAGATTGTTAGACACAGAGTCCTTCCAAGTCAGCCATCCCACCCATGACCTAGGTTAAATCCTAAAGGTAAAGAATCAATAGAAATCAATAGAAAGCAAGACAAAAGAATTGCTTTAAAAGACATGGAGTGATACTGTCAGCCTCTCCGTGAGAGGAGAGCTTGACATGCATCTCGTTTACATTTGACCCATTCAATTACTGTGGGAGTCTGTATATTGACACTTTAGCTTTTTCAAGTAATAAAGGAAAGTCATTTGTGGAAAATGGAGAAGAGTAAAGGAGTAGACAGGTTAAAACTTCCTTGACCATATTTTTCCCGTCGATCTCTCTCAACCAATGATCTGTCATTTGTGTAAGTACCGTAGTATTATCTTTGACACACCTCAATCTAAACACAACCACTATTAAAATTTGCTGCATTGCTTTAACATCACGCAAGCTCCGCTTTTTTGGACTATTTTGAGCTTATGGCAGCAAACTCACAAAAGTGACCAAAGTTAAGTTTCCCTTAAAACAAATGTGTTATATACAGTATATGTCATATACTGTAAATAGATTTGGTTTGATACATGCAGAGTCTAATAACTATAAATTGAAATAATTTAAGGAATCAATCTTAATCTCTCATTCATGTCTGTTCCACCAATAAAAGCAAAACTACAAATTGACATCAGTAAACCCATCTACCTTACCTTTCCAGTGCTTTGCATGGTGGAATTTCCCCTCGGTTTTATCAAGTTGTCCTCCGTTGGATCCAGACTACTCGGGGCACTGAGGGCAGCACTCTGAGAGCTGCGCTGGGAAGACGATTCATACCTAAGTAAGTAGACAGGAGAGGACGGGTTGAAAAAGAGATCAGAGAGACACAAAGTATTGTATTATTGGTGAACATGGACATCTGATCGGAGCATTACATGATCAGTAATCTCAGTCTGTTAGTTTTGACTCCAACGGGACACATTCTACAATTTGACTCACAATAATTAATCTAATTAACACTTGTACCGGTGTTCAGAAAGGTGCTGCTCAGTCTGGTTCTTGATGAGGGCTGGAGCTGGGCTGCTGGTTGAGGCAGGAGGTGCAGTCTTCTTCAGGAACCTGCTCCCTCCTCCAAGAGAGGTTTCAGGTCTTGGATCCTCCTTGGATCAGACATTAAGAGGTCAGACACAGCCGTATTGCTTGCCTTTCCACCATAATGATACAAGCTAAAATCGTATACCCAACCATTTTAAAATATAAGTACAGTGATATTACAGTAAATTGGACTGGAGCCATTGACCTCTGAGCCCAGCAAGCATCATGTCAGACTAGCAGTGTAAATACTCGTCTATAGAGTATGCACATGCATGATTTTCCCATCAGGACATGCCCCCCTCATCTAGACTGAGTGGCAAAACATTGAGCAGCATGGAGTGTTGGAGTTTGGAAGCGCTCGTTGGAAATCACTCAACCGTCCTGCGTACCACCCGTTTCTAAATGTTGTGTTATTGAAAACAAGCACTTCACTTTAGGGGCACGGTGGCACAGTTGGTAGTGCTGTCGCCTCACAGCTAGAAGGTCCTGGGTTCGATTCCCGCTCGGGGTGCTGTGGGTGCTGGCGGCGTGTTTCCTCCTCCGCATCATCAGTGCCCATACCCGAAGGCGGGGTTGGCGAAAGGGCCTTTCTGTGTGGAGTTTGCATGTTCTCCCCGTATCCCCTAGGGTAGGTACCCTCACAAAAACATGCAGTAATCCTGGTCTCTAAACTGCCTCCCCCTGGCCAGCCGGGACGCCTGATGGAGGGGAAAGGAACTGGTTGGAATAACGTGTTCCTTCCACGCGCTACGTCCAACCAGGGAAACTCCCCCCTGTCAGGTGTAAAGGAGCAACTTTGACACTCAAGCATGAGTTAAGTCCGTTGCTCTCCCTAGGTTGGCGGAGGGTGTGTAGAGCCCAGGATCACATCACAGGATGATTGACACAGGGGTGAAAAATGGGTTACAAAATCGTGGAACAAAAAATATAAATTTAAAGAAAACAAGCACTTCCAAACTCTGACACTTTTCTGTTTGGATGAATGTAAGTAGTAAGTAGTTTTTTGCCACTCAGTGGGCGTTCCCGCATATCTTCCAGGTACGATGATGTCACGCGCATACCCTCTATTAGCCACTAAAGCTACAGTGGTCAGGACAGCTTATGGCACTTAACGTTTTCAGTGAGACTACAGAATAATTAAAGCCACTGCCTCCCCACCGTTTTGTCCCTAATTGGAGTAAGTTGTGAGCATGATTTAGAGCGAATTTGCTATGAAAATAGTCTAATTATTTGTTCAACATCAGTAAATGTTATTTTATAGACAACACTATATTCTACTATGGTATTGTCTAGGGATGGGCAGCATTTGTCTTTCCTTCTCAGCGTAGTCAGCGTAGAGTAGACCCAAAACATTGGACAATTGAATTGAAAAGTGAATGTTATAACTGCACAAATTTGGTTTAAAAAAAAGGACACTGGGCACAAATTGGGTCCTGTGTGACTGTGAAGTCACCTCAGCAGTCACAGTAAAGACTAAAGAGTCAGACTAATAGAGAAACATGTGAACATTCTCAGCTCAGAAGATCACACTTCTTTCTTCCTGTGATATGTGCTCCTGTTCAATTTGAGTGACAGAATTGGTCCGGTGTCTCTACTAATTAAGCCCTGGCTTAATGTGTGTAATGTTATAATAAATGAGCAAAAACATAAAATATTATAGACATACATAGGATTTATAATGATAAATGCATCTAATCTTTTTTTTATTAGGATTAAAATGGCCATATTATTGTCTCCACCAGGCCGAAGGCATGGAGAGAGAGTATGTTTTGCACTGCGTCCGTCCGTGTGTGTGTGTGTCCGTCCGTCTGAGTACAGCTAATCTCCGGCACCGTTAACCCGGTCGATGCCACATTTTGCCCACACAGTCCATGGATGCCAACGATGAACCTCTGGCCCAAACTTTCCAGAACGGCCTGTTATAGCGCCACCTGGAGGCCGACTTTTGAAAAACATATTGATATTATCTGTCTGATATTTCATATTCCATCCTAATTGGCTAACAAAGTTTGCAGGATTGGCCCGTTTTGAACAAAAAGCCTCAAATCATGAACGCAGTGTGCAATTTACGTGAAATCTTTCACAGACTTTCCTACTAGGCTGAGGAATATATCCCAGTCCCACCCTTTTCACATTGGCCTGTTATAGCGCCACCAACAGGTGGATTTTAGCAAAATACATTTTTGGAACAAAATGCCTCAAATCATCCAATTGCCATACAAGGCATAAGAAGAAATGGCACCCTTTTCACATTGGCCTATTATAGCGCCACCAGGAGGCCACAACCTGACCTGCCCTGGTACAGTCCTGTGCCCCGAGGGGCACATTATCTAGTTTGCTTGTTTTTGGAGGGGGGTTGACTTATTTCTCTCAAAAAGTAACACTAAGTTGCTCAAATACTTTTAGTCTTTAGTCTTTACTAAAATTACTAGGTTAGGTTTCTGGTTTAGGTTTATTCTAAGCGGGGAACAAAGAACCTTTTTTGCATGGTCGGGAACATAGAACCTGGGGAACATTATAGGTACGCTTACAAAAAACATCAGTCAATCAAACATCAAAAGTGAATTATCGAATATGTCAGGTTCATTGTGACATACCGGTTCCAGATTCTGGACTGGTTGGAATATAAGACATCAAATTACAAGGAAGTAAGGAACCTCTGACAGAGCCTTCTTAATTACCTTGGCTGGAGCCCCCTCTCTCTCCCACTTCTTTTCAGCAGCAGAAGCAGAGCCCACGGGGCTGAGTCCATGTTCACTGACTGATCTGACCCAAGACAGATCCCTCAGGTTCAGTGATGGAGTCTGTATATGTGGGGGAGCCGTACGCTTCGTGTCAGACTCACCTATGGAAACCTGGAGTAATGACAAGAAACATCTGAGGAGGTCGGATGCATTGATGATTTAATAAAGACAAGAGCAGAGCCTCCCCTCCGTGCATGCACGCAATGGCTGCTCCATATTCTGTGGGATGGTGTTGGGGGTAGCGGAGTTGGGTTAATATTTGTCACAAATGTACAACAAAGGGAAATGTAATAGATTTACAACGACCGTTTTTGTTTAGATTTTCTTTGCATTTGTGTATTCATGTTTATTAGTTTTTCTTGTTTATATGATATTGCTTGTGTTGGTACTTGGTACATGTAAATATTGTATTTGTCCAAAACTTTAAAGCAACAAAAAGCATTAATCACAACAAAAAAAGAAGAGTAGTGGCTACACCGGCCATTCACTGCAAATACTCTATGTCATGAGCACAATAACATCGAGCTTAATAAATGTATTGTAAGGAGATTTCGACACTGCAGCAAACGAAGAGAAATGTTTAAATAAGAGACTCACTGCTTCCCCTTGAGGTTTGGCTGCAATAAGCACATTAACGTTTGTTTTCCCAGCGAGCAGAGCCTCGGCTCTGTCTAAAGCTGCACTTCGACCACCGCGGTTCCACATTTTGTAACACAATTTAACACTATTCGATTCTTGATCTACATTCAATGAACATCTTAAAGACGCTACAAAGAGCCTGAAATGTCACTTTTAAATCGCATATCGGAGCGTCTGTCGTCTCCATGGAAAGGAGGAGGAGGTGCCATTGTTGTTGCTAATGAATGACATCATTAACATGCGTCGTCTACGGAAAGCAATAAGGACAATTTAGGATAGGTTGAATAAACTTTTGCGCAGCGTATTTGTGGAAAAGAAAAGTAAACTGACTGGAACGTGTAATTGTCTCCACCAGGCCGAAGGCATGGGGGGAGAGTATGTTTTGCACTCCATCCGTCCGTCCGTGTGTGTGTCCGTCCGTGTGTGTGTGTGTGTGTGTGTGTGTGTGTGTGTGTGTGTGTGTGTGTGTGTGTGTCCGTCCGTGTGTCCGTGAGCAGCTAATCTCGGCCACCGTTAACCCAGTCGATGCCACATTTTGCACACACACTCCCTGGATGCCAACGATGAACCTCTGCCCCAAACTTTCCAGAACGGCCTGTTATAGCGCCACCAGGAGGCCGCTTTGTGCAAAACAAGTTTTTGCACAGTACACCTACAGATTTTGTCCAAACATCACGCAAATTGGTACACAGTCTCTCTAGAGCCATTCAACGAAACCAGTCTTTCAGATTTCTCAGACTCCATCCTGATTGGTTAAGATTGGCTTCCAAAGTTCACAGGAGTGCTCAGTTTCAAACAAAATGCTGCAAATCATGAACACATCGCGTGATTTCCGTGAAATTGTGCACCCACATTCCCACTAGGCCGAGGACGAAATGCCACATGAACAATTTCAATTCAGCCTCAAGGTGGCGCTATAACTGGCCGAAAAGTGTTTTTACCTCTAACTGCACGGATCTGTGGATAACTTTGTATGCCAACTCCCTAGAGGCCAAGGAAAAACCTTTGCCTGGAATTTTTCACATCTGCTCTTTATAGCGCCACCAGGAGGCCGCTTTGTGCAAAACAAGTTTTTGCACAGTACACCTACAGATTTTGTCCAAACATCACGCAAATTGGTACACAGTCTCTCTAGAGCCATTCAACGAAACCAGTCTTTCAGATTTCTCAGACTCCATCCTGATTGGTTAAGATTGGCTTCCAAAGTTCACAGGAGTGCTCAGTTTCAAACAAAATGCTGCAAATCATGAACACATCGCGTGATTTCCGTGAAATTGTGCACCCACATTCCCACTAGGCCGAGGACGAAATGCCACATGAACAATTTCAACTCAGCCTCAAGGTGGCGCTATAACTGGCCGAAAAGTGTTTTTACCTCTAACTGCACGGATCTGTGGATAACTTTCTATGCCAACTCACTAGAGGCCAAGGAAAAACCTTTGCCTGGAATTCTTCTGCTCATCCTGGTGGAGACCTGTGCCCAGAAGGGCACTTTTTCTAGTGTTTGTATTATAATTTGTTGAATGTTCGCCCCCCTGGTATATAGAGATGCTAGTGTTTGTGTTATAATTCATGTCTACTGACTATGAAAACAAAGTTCATCTGTGGAGCCAAAAGTATAGAAAGTATACTCATTTTGTAGATTAGAAAGTCCCATTTTACAAGTTTTCAAATGTATTCAATGTGTACAAATCTTTTGAAAATAGCAGATCTACAAGCTCACAATGAATTTGTAGGTCCGGTATTTTAAAAAGGCCAAAATGTATATTTTACTGAAGGGCTGAAGTGGTCAATGTATGTTTTGTAATAATAATAAAAAATCTGCAAAGTAAACTAACTAAATTTGTCAAATAATTGTCGTGGAGTAAAGGTACTATATTTGTCTCTGAGATGTACGTAGTGAAAACTATTGCAAACCCTCCAGTATAAAAGTCCAATTTCCCTCAAAAGTGTACTTTAATGTACTTTACGCCACTGAGCACATTAATGAACCTTGAATCAAATGAACCATGTAAATACAACAAATTGAGCAGAGCACTGCAGGGAGTTGAACCCCATTCCGGTAAACCAGAAGTACCACAACCAGTGCCTTGGTTTTTGTTTTGTTTTACGAGGTCCATTCGTTGAAATGTAAATTTTGCATTTTAACAGTAAAGTAATTTCACAATTTACATTGTAGGCAATGATTAATTACGGTATGGCACCAGGCCAAAGCCATGGGGAGAGAGTATGTTTTGCACTCTGAGTGTGTGTGTGTGTGTGTCTGTGTTTGTGTCCGTCAGTTTGTTAACAGCTAATCTCCGGCACCATTAACCCGGTCGATGCCAAATTTTGCACACACACTCCCTGGATGCCAACGATGAACCTCTGTCCCAAATTTTCCAGGACGGCCTGTATAGCACCACACATTTTTTTATGCCCTCCGAGACTATGGACTTTAGCCTTTCGCTTTTCCGTGATTTTCACCTTTTTTCAAATCCTAAACAATGATGAAGAATCGCGCACTATAGCATGCCACTTAATGACCTTGACCAATATCAATGACCTTGAGCAGTATAAATGAACTTCAATAAGACTAGTAAATGACCTTGACCAGTATAAATGACCTTGAGCAGTATAAATGAACTTCAATAAGACTAGTAAATGACCTTGACCAGTATAAATGACCTTGAGCAGTATAAATTAACTTCAATAAGACTAGTAAATTACCTTGACCAGTATAAATGACCTTGAGCAGTATAAATGAACTTCAATAAGACTAGTAAATGACCTTGACCAGTATAAATGACCTTGAGCAGTATAAATTAACTTCAATAAGACTAGTAAATGACCTTGACCAGTATAAATGACCTTGACAAGTACAAAATGACCTTGACCAGTATAAATGACCTTCACCAGTATAAAAGACCGTGACCAGTATATGACTGTGACCAGTATAAATTACCTTCATGAGACTAGTAAATGACCTTGACCAGTATAAATGACCTTCATAAGACTAGTAAATGATCTTCACCAGTATAAATGAACTTGACCAGTATGCGGTCCGTGACCATGGACTATAGCCTTTCACTTTTCCTTGATTTTCACCTTTTTTTTAAATCCTCAACAATGATGAAGAATCGCGCACTATAGCGCGCCACTCAATGACCTGAGACCACAACAGGTATAAGAAAGACGTTCTGATCTTCATCAGGTCATGTGTACACAAAACATACACTTTTATACTAAGGGAGTGCCCCCATTAACCAATCAAAACACCACATTTTGGTGCCCCTCCCATCACTGCAGGTGTGACACGTCAACCCTGAGTGAGTAGGTGGGGACCCAGACATATTGATGTAAATATAGTCTGTTCAGAAATGTTAGTGCCTCTCATAGAGCTTGTAGGTGATGCAGAGGAGGGAAATGGGTCGGTAGCTCTTCAGGGATAATGGGTCTTTGCCAGGTTTAGGGATTGCAACCACTTTGGCCTTTTTACAGACAGAAGGGATGGTTTTCTGTGCTATGCATGTGTTCAGCATCCCCACAAGCCAGGTCTTTGCGTTAGGTCCCAGGTGCTGTATAATTTCTGCCAGTATGTCATCAATCCCTGCTGCTTTTCCGGGTTTCAACCTTCCCATTGCAGTTTCGAGTTCTTCTAGGTCGAAGGGTTTGGTTTGAGGGCTGGCTGATTGTGGTTGGTCTGATACCACTGTGCGATGGTATTCTATGTGGGTCGGTGGCGGTGTTGGTTACGACTGTTGGCCACCAGTTGTGACCAACACCGCCACCGACCCACAGGAGAATACCATCGCACAGTGGTATCAGACCAACCACAATCAGCCAGCCCTCAAACCAAACCCTTCGACCTAGAAGAACTTGAAACTGCAATGGGGAAGTTGAAACCCGGAAAAGCAGCAGGGATTGATGACATACTGGCAGAAATTATACAGCACCTGGGACCTAACGGAAAGACCTGGCTTGTGGGGATGCTGAACACATGCATAGCATAGACAACCATCCCTTCTGTCTGGAAAAAGGCCAAAGTGGTTGCAATCCCTAAACCTGGCAAAGACCCATTATCCCCAAAGAGCTACCGACCCATTTCCCTCCTCTGCATCACAAGCTCTATGAGAGGCTGCTACTCCAACGCCTCGTTGCCACTCAGATGCCAAGCTGACTAAAGACCAAGCTGGTTTCCGTTCCGGCCGCTCCTGTGCTGGACAGAGCTCAACCTCACCCAACACATTGAGGATGGGTTTGAGGGAAAACAAATAACTGGAGCAGCATTCAGAGATCTCTCTGCTGCCTACGACACTGTCCAACACCGCACAATGGTCAGGAAAAGCCTCCTCAAAAACAGACGCTTCTATGTCCAGTTAAATGACCAGAGGAGTAAATGGAAAGCCCAAAAGAACGGCCTCCCACAAGGTAGCGTGCTCGCCACCCTCCTTTTCAATATCTACACAAACGACCAGCCACTACCCAATGCCTAATGCCAGCATTTCATCTACGCCGACGACCTCTGCATTACAACCCAACAAGCAGACTTCCAGAAGATTGAGTCTGTCCTTGAAAGTGCCCTCAAAGAAATGTCAAGCTACTACAATACAACCACCTGAAACCCAACCCATCAAAAACCCAACTATACATTCGACATTCGAGGGTCGCCAGTCCTCTCGAACGGAACAGTTTAACGTCATGCCCAGGACGAAAAGATATAGAGAACACCAACATGACAAATAACAGCAGGAAGGCATGGGCCACAATCCACCGTCTTGGCAAAGACCACACCACCCATAATTCACAACGGTCAAAGCAAACTCTGTTGCATCACAACTGGTGTAGGCATTGGATGGAGCCCGCACACCACAGGTATAAGAAAGACGTTCTGTATTGAAATACTGACAACGTTTCGATCTATTTGATCTTCATCAGGTCATGTGTACACAAAACATACACTTTTATACTAAGGGAGTGCCCCCATTAACCAATCAAAACACCACATTTTGGTGCCCCTCCCATCACTGCAGGTGTGACGCGTCAACCCTGAGCGAGTAGGTGGGGACCCAGACATATTGATGTAAATATAGTCTAACATAACATCAGTAGCATTACAAAGTTATTGTGACAGTAATAATTGCTATAGTCAGTAAAAGTGTTAAGTGTTCAGTAACAGGAATATTCCTGTCTCTCCAGCTCTTTAATAAATAGAAAAGGGTTTAATCAGGAGTTGTAGTAGCCACAGGATAATCTAAGCGGTGGATATTGCTCTTGTCTTCATGTCTTCATGTATGTCAATTGTCTTGTTGTTTGTGTTATGTCAAATGCGTGTATATGTGTTCTGCATACTTGGCTGCTGTGTTGCAAGATAAATTTCAGTGTGAACTGACAATAAAGTACCATATCATATATATCATATAGTCACCTTATTAAACTAATGGCCTAAGTAATGGACCAATGAACCATGTAAATACAACACATTGAGCAGGGCACTGCAGGGAGTTGAACCCTGTTCCGGTAAACCAGAAGTCCGACACCAGTGCCTTAGTTTTTGTGTTGTTCATTTACAGGTCCAGGTGTGCATACGCATGTGCGCCTGTGCGTGTGTAGGTGCATGTGTGCATGTGTGTGTGCACGCTTCAATGACCACTGTTGGACCCCATGGGGATCAAGGACCTCTGGGAGCCACCCATAATTCACAACGGTCACAGCGAACTCTGTTGCATCACAACTGGTGGCCAACAGTCGTAACCAACACCGCCGCCGACCCACAGGAGAATACCATCGCACAGTGGTATCAGACCAACCACAATCAGCCAGCCCTCAAACCAGACCCTTTGACCTAGAAGAACTCGAAACTGCAATGGGAAAGTTGAAACCCGGAAAAGCAGCAGGGATTGATGACATACTGGCAGAAATTATACAGCACCTGGAACCTAACGCAAAGACCTGGCTCGTGGCGATGCTTAATACATGCATGGCACAGAAAACCATCCCTTCTGTCTGGAGAAAGGCCAAAGTGGTTGCAATCCCCAAACCTGGCAAAGACCCATTATCCCCAAAGAACTACCAACCCATGTCCCGCCTCTGCATCACCTACAAGAGAGGCTGCTACTCCAACGCCTCATGCCACTCATAGATACCAAGCTGAATAAAGACCAAGCTGGTTTCCGTCCCGGCCGCTCCTGTGCTGGACAGAGCTCAACCTCACCCAACACATTGAGGATGGGTTTGAGGGAAAACAAATAACTGGAGCAGCAACTGGAGGGCGAAGCAAGCACGCAGGCAGCTTGTGCCTGCCTGCCTTCCTCATGTGGAAGCTGCGTAGTTGAGTTTGTGTGTGTCTTTCTTTTTCTGTCTTTCTTTCTTAGGACGAAGATCAAGGTAGACGCCGTTGGAAGGCTCAACACAAGCCGATGCTCAGGGAGCCCAGGAAGCCAGCTAGACAGCAAGCCCGCTCAGTCAGCCAACGCAGCCAGCCAGCTCCGCCAGTCAGCCAGTGTAGAAAGTCAGGCTGCCAAGCCAGCGCACATCAGCCCTTGCAGTCAACCATTGTAGCCATACCAGCCTTGCTCAGTCAGCTCAGCCAGGCCTCTCTCGAAGCCTGGCTCTCTGTCTGCCTGGCCCGGTCTGCCCCGCCCTGCCTTGCAGCAACAGAACCAGCCTTGCTGGCAAGCCAGCCAGCTCAGAATACGAGCTCAGCAAGCCAGCGCAGCTGGCAAGCACGCAGTTAGTCTTAACCAGTTTCAGACCGGCAGGCCAAGGCAGACAGACAGGAAGACCGAGGCGCCTAGGCAGGCAGACAGGCCAGGAAGGCAACAAAGTGCAGGCAGGGGGACTATCCGGCCTAAGGCTGCGCTGCAAGGGTTGGAGCCTGGCTTGCTCCTGCTGATCTGGCTGAGTGGCTGTGGCTGCACAGTAAGGCTGCAGTAACCTAGTCTGGGCTTGTTGCTGCACTGGCTTGCTCAGCTCGCATTCTGAGCTGGCTGGCTTGCCAGAAAGGCTGGTTCTGTTGCTGCAAGGCAGGGCAGGGCAGACCGGGCCAGGCAGACAGAGAGCCAGGCCTCGAGAGAGGCCTGGCTGAGCTGACTGAGCAAGGCTGGTATGGCTGCAATGGCTGACTGCAAGGCTGATATGCTCTGGCTTGGCAGCCTGACTTTCTACACTGGCTGACTGGCGGAGCTGACTGGCTGCGTTGGCTGACTGGGCAGGCTCGCTGGCTAGCTGGCTTGCTGGGCTCCCTGAGGGAAGCTTTGGGATGGATCTCTAGGGGCATCGGTTTGTGTTGAGCCTTCCATTGGCGTCTACCTTGATCTCCGTCCTAAGAAAGAAAGACAGAAAAAGAAAGACACACACAAACCCAACTATGCAGCTTCCACCTGAGGAACCGAGACGCGAAAAAAAAACTGAGCGTCACTTGGGATGGTCACAAACTCTCCAACCATACCCACCCCATGTATCTTGGAGTTACACTGGACAGGACACTCTTCTTCAAAAAACACCTGGAGAACACAAAAGCCACGGTCAACACCCACAATAACATCCTGTGAAAACTAGTGAACTCCAAGTGGGGTGCAGACCCACAAACAATCCGTGCAACTGCCATGGCCCTGTCTTTCTCTACAGCAGAGTATGCCTGCTAAAGCTGGAGCCGATCACGTCACACCAAATTGGTCGACACAGCCCTAAATGACACCTGTCGCATCATCACGGGATGCGTCAAGACAACACCTGTCCCTGTCCCAGCACCTGTTTACATTCGAGGGTCGCCGGTCCTCTCGAACGGAACAGTTTAACGTCATGCCCAGGACGAAAAGATATAGAGAACACCAAAATGACAAATAACAGCAGGAAGGCATGGGCCACAATCCACCGTCTTGGCAAAGACCACACCACCCATAATTCACAACGGTCACAGCAAATTCTGTTGCATCACAACTAGTGTAGGTATTGGATGGAGCCCGCACACCACAGGTATAAGAAAGACGTGATGCAGAGGAGGGAAATGGGTCGGTAGTTCTTCGGGGATAATGGGTCTTTGCCAGGTTTAGGGATTGCAACCACTTTGGCCTTTTTCCAGACAGAAGGGGTGGTTTTCTGTGCTGTGCATGTGTTCAGCATCCCCACAAGCCAGGGCCTTGAGTTAGGTCCCAGGTGCTGTATCATTTCTGCCAGTAGGTCATCAATCCCTGCTGCTTTTCCGGGTTTCAACTTTCCCATTGCAGTTTCAAGTTCTTCTAGGTCGAAGGGTTTGGTTTGAGTGATGGCTGATTATGGTTGGTCTGATACCACTGTGCGATGGTATTCTATGTGGGTCGGTGGCGGTGTTGGTTACAACTGTTGGCCACCAGTTGTGACCAAGACCGCCACCAACCCACAGGAGAATACCATCGCACAGTGGTATCAGACCAACCACAATCAGCCAGCCTTCAAACCAAACCCTTCGACCTAGAAGAACGTGAAACTGCAATGGGAAAGTTGAAACCCGGAAAAGCAGCAGGGATTGATGACCTACTAGCAGAAATGATACAGCACCTGGGACCTAACGGAAAGACCTGGCTTGTGGGGATGCTGAACACATGCATAGCACAGAAAACCATCCCTTCTGTCTGGAAAAAGGCCAAAGTGGTTGCAATCCCTAAACCTGGCAAAGACCCATTATCCCCAAAGAGCTACCGACCCATTTCCCTCCTCTGCATTACCTACAAGCCTATCCCGTCACACCAAATTGGTCGACACAGCCCTAAATGACACCTGTGGCATCATCATAGGATGCATCAAGACAACACCTGACCCCGTCCCAACACCTGTTTACATTCGAGGGTCGCCGGTCCTCTCGAACGGAACAGTTTAACGTCATGCCCAGGACGAAAAGATATAGAGAACACCAACATGACAAATAACAGCAGGAAGGCATGGGCCACAATCCACCGTCTTGGCAAAGACCACACCACCCATAATTCACAACGGTCACAGCAAACTCTATTGCATCACAACTGGTGTAGTTATTGGATGGAGCCCGCACACCACCAAAAAAAAGAAAAACAACATACTATAGTATGCCCTCCGTGACCATGGACTTTAGCCTTTCGCTTTTCTGCAATTTAACCTTTTTTCAAATCCTCAACAATGATGAAGAATCGCGCACTATAGCATGCCACTTAATGACCTTGACCAATATCAATGACCTTGAGCAGTATAAATTACCTTCAATAAGACTAGTAAATGACCTTGACCAGTATAAATGACCTTGACAAGTACAAATGACCTTGACCAGTATAAATGACCTTCACCAGTAGAAATGACCGTGACCAGTATATGACTGTGACCAGTATAAATTACCTTCATGAGACTAGTAATTGACCTTGACCAGTATAAATGACCTTTAGAAGACTAGTAAATGATCTTCACCAGTATAAATGACCTTTAGAAGACTAGTAAATGATCTTCACCAGTATAAATGACCTTGACCAGTATGCGGTCCGTGACCATGGACTATAGCCTTTTGCTTTTCCTTGATTTTCACCTTTAAAAAATCCTCAACAATGATGAAGAATCGCACACTATAGCGCGCCGCTCAATGACCTGAGACCATGGACCAATGAATGAAATACAACACATTGAGCAGGGCACTGCAGGGAGTTGAACCCCGTTCCGGTAAACCAGAAGTCCGACACCAGTGCCTTAGTTTTTGTGTTGTTGTTCATTTAAAGGTCCAGGTGTGCATACGCATGTGCCCCTGTGTGTGTAGGTGCATGTGTGCATGTGTGTGCACGCTTCAATGACCACTGTTGGACCCAATGGCGATCAAGGACCTCAGGGAGCCACCCATAATTCACAACAGTCACAGCGAACTCTGTTGCATCACAACTGGTGGCCAACAGTCGTAACCAACACCGCCACGACCCACAGGAGAATACCATCGCACAGTGGTATCAGACCAACCACAATCAGCCAGCCCTCAAACCAAACCCTTCGACCTAGAAGAACTCAAAACTGCAATGGGAAAGTTGAAACCCGGAAAAGCAGCAGGGATTGATGACATACTGGCAGAAATTATACAGCACCTGGAACCTAACGCAAAGACCTGGCTCGTGGGGATGCTGAACACATGCATGGCACAGAAAACCATCCCTTCTGTCTGGAGAAAAGCCAAAGTGGTTGCAATCCCCAAACCTGGCAAAGACCCATCATCCTCAAAGAGCTACCGACCCATTTCCCTCCTCTGCATCACCTACAAGAGAGGCTGCTACTCCAACGCCTCATACCACTCATAGACACCAAGCTGACTAAAGACCAAGCTGGTTTCCGTCCCGTCCTGTGCTGGACAGAGCTCAACCTCACCCAACACATTGAGGATGGGTTTGAGGGAAAACAAATAACTGGAGCAGCAACTGGAGGGCGAAGCAAGCACGCAGGCAGCTTGTGCCTGCCTGCGTGCCTGCCTGCCTTCCTCATGTGGAAGCTGCATAGTTGAGTTTGTGTGTGTGTTTCTTTTTCTGTCTTTCTTTCTTAGGACGAAGATCAAGGTAGACGCCGTTGGAAGGCTCAACACAAGCCGATGCCCCTAGAGATCCATCCCAAAGCTTCCCTCAGGGAGTCCAGCAAGCCAGCTAGCCAGCAAGCCCGCCCAGTCAGCCAACGCAGCCAGCCAGCTCCGCCAGTCAGCCAGTGTAGAAAGTCAGGCTGCCAAGCCAGCGCACATCAGCCCTTGCAGTCAACCATTGTAGCCATACCAGCCTTGCTCAGTCAGCTCAGCCAGGCCTCTCTCGAGGCCTGGCTCTCTGTCTGCCTGGCCCGGTCTGCCCCGCCCTGCCTTGCAGCAACAGAACCAGCCTTGCTGGCAAGCCAGCCAGCTCAGAATACGAGCTCAGCAAGCCAGCGCAGCTGGCAAGCACGCAGTTAGTCTAAACCAGTTTCAGACTGGCAGGCCAAGGCAGACAGACAGGAAGACCGAGGCGCCTAGGCAGGCAGACAGGCCAGGAAGGCAACAAAGTGCAGGCAGGGGGACTGTCCGGCCTAAGGCTGCGCTGCAAGGGTTGGAGCCTGGCCAGCTCCTGCTGGTCTAGACTGAGTGGCTGTGGCTGCACAGTAAGGCTGCGGTAACCTAGTCTGGGCTTGCTGCTGCACTGGCTTGCTCAGCTCGCATTCTGAGCTGGCTGGCTTTCCAGAAAGGCTGGTTCTGTTGCTGCAAGGCAGGGCAGGGCAGACCGGGCCAGGCAGACAGAGACAGAGGCCTCAAGAGAGGCCTGGCTGAGCTGACTGAGCAAGGCTGGTATGGCTGCAATGGCTGACTGCAAGGGCTGATATGCTCTGGCTTGGCAGCCTGACTTTCTACACTGGCTGACTGGCGGAGCTGACTGGCTGCGTTGGCTGACTGGGCAGGCTTGCTGGCTAGCTGGCTTGCTGTGCTCCCTGAGGGAAGCTTTGGGATGGATCTCTAGGGGCATCGGCTAGTGTTGAGCCTTCCTATGGCGTCTACCTTGATCTCCGTCCTAAGAAAGAAAGACAGAAAAAGAAAGACACACAAACCCAACTATGCAGCTTCCACCTGAGGAACCGAGACGCGAGAAAAGAACTGAGCGTCACTTGGGATGGTCACAAACTCTCCAACCATACCCACCCCATGTATCTTGGAGTTACACTGGACAGGACACTCTTCTTCAAAAAAACACCTGGAGAACACAAAAGCCACGGTCAACACCCACAATAACATCCTGTGAAAACTAGTGAACTCCCAAGTGGGGCGCAGACCCACAAACAATCCGTGCAACTGCCATGGCCCTGTCTTTCTCTACAGCAGAGTATGCCTGCTCAAGCTGGAGCCGATCACGTCACACCAAATTGGTCGACACAGCCCTAAATGACACCTGTCGCATCATCACGGGATGGGTCAAGACAACACCTGTCCCGTCCGTGCCTTTATGCGCTAGCCGGCACCTCCCCCCGCACATCAGACGACTGTGTAACGCTCAAGATGAATGGAAAACACAGGAGATAGACAGTGAAGTCTGGAATGAAATGATAGAGAACACCTCACACACACAGTTTCCTTTCGTGGCCGTTTACATTCGAGGGTCGCCGGTCCTCTCGAACGGAACAGTTTAACGTCATGCCCAGGACGAAAAGATATAGAGAACACCATAATGACAAATAACAGCAGGAAGGCATGGGCCACAATCCACCGTCTTGGCAAAGACCACACCACCCATAATTCACAACGGTCACAGCAAACTCTGTTGCATCACAACTGGTGTAGGTATTGGATGGAGCCCGCACACCACAGGTATAAGAAAGACGTGATGCAGAGGAGGGAAATGGGTCGGTAGCTCTTCGGGGATAATGGGTCTTTGCCAGGTTTAGGGATTGCAACTACTCCAGCCTTTTTCCAAACAGAAGGGATGGTTTTCTGTGCTATGCATGTGTTCAGCATCCCCACAAGCCAGGTCCTTGCGATAGGTCCCAGGTGCTGTATCATTTCTGCCAGTATGCCATCAATCCCTGCTGCTTTTCCGGGTTTCAACTTTCCCATTGCAGTTTCACGTTCTTCTAAGTCGAAGGGTTTGGTTTGAGGGCTGGCTGATTGTGGTTGGTCTGATACCACTGTGCGATGGTATTCTATGTGGGTCGGTGGCGGTGTTGGTTACAACTGTTGGCCACCAGTTGTGACCAAGACCGCCACCGACCCACAGGAGAATACCATCGCACAGTGGTATCAGACCAACCACAATCAGCCAGCCCTCAAACCAAACCCTTCGACCTAGAAGAACTTGAAACTGCAATGGGAAAGTTGAAACCCGGAAAAGCAGCAGGGATTGATGACCTACTGGCAGAAATGTTACAGCACCTGGGACCCAACGCAAAGACCTGGCTTGTGGGGATGCTGAACACATGCATAGCACAGAAAACCATCCCTTCTGTCTGGGAAAAGGCCAAAGTGGTTGCAATCCCTAAACCTGGCAAAGACCCATTATCCACAAAGAGCTACCGACCCATTTCCCTCTGCATCACCTACAAGGCTATATGAGAAGCTGCTACTCCAACGCCTTGTTGCCACTCATAGATACCAAGCTGACTAAAGACCAAGCTGGTTTCCGTCCCAGCCGCTCCTGTGCTGGACAGAGCTCAACCTCACCCAACACATTGAGGATGGGTTTGAGGGGAAACAAATAACTGGAGCAGCATTCAGAGATCTCTCTGCTGCCTACGACACTGTCCAACACCGCACAATGGTCAGGAAAAGCCTCCTCAACAACAGGCGCTTCTATGTCCAGTTAAATGACCAGAGGAGTAAATGGAAAGCCCAAAAGAACGGCCTCCAACAAGGTAGCGTGCTCGCCCCCCTCCTTTTCAATATCTACACAAACGACCAGCCACTACCCAATGCCTAATGCCAGCGTTTCATCTACGCCGACAACCTCTGCATTACGACCCAACAAGCAGACTTCCAGAAGATTGAGTCTGTCCTTGAAAGTGCCCTCCAAGAAATGTCAAGCTACTACAATACAACCACCTGAAACCCAACCTATAGAGAACACCTCACACACACATAATTTCCTTTCGTGGCCGTTTACATTCGAGGGTCGCTGGTCCTCTCGAACGGAACAGTTTAACGTCATGCCCAGGACGAAAAGATATAGAGAACACCAACATGTCAAATAACAGCAGGAAGGCATGGGCCACAATCCACCGTCTTGGCAAAAACCACACCACCCATAATTCACAACGGTCACAGCAAACTCTGTTGCATCACAACTGGTGTAGGTATTGGATGGAGCCCACACACCACAGGTATAAGAAAGACGTTCTTTGTTGAAATACTGACAGCGTTTCGATCCATTTGATCTTCATCAGGTCATGTGTACACAAAACATACACTTTTATACTAAGGGAGTGCCCCCATTAAACAATCAAAATACCACATTTTGGTGCCCCTCCCATCACTGCAGGTGTGACACGTCAACCCTGAGTGAGTAGGTGGGGACCCAGACATATTGATGTAAATATAGTCTGTTCAGAAATTGTAGTGCCTCTCATAGAGCTTGTAGGTGATGCAGAGGAGGGAAATGGGTCGGTAGCTCTTCGGGGATAATGGGTCTTTGCCAGGTTTAGGGATTGCAACTACTCCAGCCTTTTTCCAAACAGAAGGGATGGTTTTCTGTGCTATGCATGTGTTCAGCATCCCCACAAGCCAGGTCCTTGCGATAGGTCCCAGGTGCTGTATCATTTCTGCCAGTATGCCATCAATCCCTGCTGCTTTTCCGGGTTTCAACTTTCCCATTGCAGTTTCACGTTCTTCTAAGTCGAAGGGTTTGGTTTGAGGGCTGGCTGATTGTGGTTGGTCTGATACCACTGTGCGATGGTATTCTATGTGGGTCGGTGGCGGTGTTGGTTACAACTGTTGGCCACCAGTTGTGACCAAGACCGCCACCGACCCACAGGAGAATACCATCGCACAGTGGTATCAGACCAACCACAATCAGCCAGCCCTCAAACCAAACCCTTCGACCTAGAAGAACTTGAAACTGCAATGGGAAAGTTGAAACCCGGAAAAGCAGCAGGGATTGATGACCTACTGGCAGAAATGTTACAGCACCTGGGACCCAACGCAAAGACCTGGCTTGTGGGGATGCTGAACACATGCATAGCACAGAAAACCATCCCTTCTGTCTGGGAAAAGGCCAACGTGGTTGCAATCCCTAAACCTGGCATAGACCCATTATCCACAAAGAGCTACCGACCCATTTCCCTCTGCATCACCTACAAGGCTATATGAGAAGCTGCTACTCCAACGCCTTGTTGCCACTCATAGATACCAAGCTGACTAAAGACCAAGCTGGTTTCCGTCCCAGCCGCTCCTGTGCTGGACAGAGCTCAACCTCACCCAACACATTGAGGATGGGTTTGAGGGGAAACAAATAACTGGAGCAGCATTCAGAGATCTCTCTGCTGCCTACGACACTGTCCAACACCGCACAATGGTCAGGAAAAGCCTCCTCAACAACAGGCGCTTCTATGTTCAGTTAAATGACCAGAGGAGTAAATGGAAAGCCCAAAAGAACGGCCTCCAACAAGGTAGCGTGCTCGCCCCCCTCCTTTTCAATATCTACACAAACGACCAGCCACTACCCAATGCCTAATGCCAGCGTTTCATCTACGCCGACAACCTCTGCATTACGACCCAACAAGCAGACTTCCAGAAGATTGAGTCTGTCCTTGAAAGTGCCCTCCAAGAAATGTCAAGCTACTACAATACAACCACCTGAAACCCAACCTATAGAGAACACCTCACACACACATAATTTCCTTTCGTGGCCGTTTACATTCGAGGGTCGCTGGTCCTCTCGAACGGAACAGTTTAACGTCATGCCCAGGACGAAAAGATATAGAGAACACCAACATGTCAAATAACAGCAGGAAGGCATGGGCCACAATCCACCGTCTTGGCAAAAACCACACCACCCATAATTCACAACGGTCACAGCAAACTCTGTTGCATCACAACTGGTGTAGGTATTGGATGGAGCCCGCACACCACAGGTATAAGAAAGACGTTCTTTGTTGAAATACTGACAGCGTTTCGATCCATTTGATCTTCATCAGGTCATGTGTACACAAAACATACACTTTTATACTAAGGGAGTGCCCCCATTAAACAATCAAAATACCACATTTTGGTGCCCCTCCCATCACTGCAGGTGTGACACGTCAACCCTGAGTGAGTAGGTGGGGACCCAGACATATTGATGTAAATATAGTCTGTTCAGAAATTGTAGTGCCTCTCATAGAGCTTGTAGGTGATGCAGAGGAGGGAAATGGGTCGGTAGCTCTTCGGGGATAATGGGTCTTTGCCAGGTTTAGGGATTGCAACTACTCCAGCCTTTTTCCAAACAGAAGGGATGGTTTTCTGTGCTATGCATGTGTTCAGCATCCCCACAAGCCAGGTCCTTGCGATAGGTCCCAGGTGCTGTATCATTTCTGCCAGTATGCCATCAATCCCTGCTGCTTTTCCGGGTTTCAACTTTCCCATTGCAGTTTCACGTTCTTCTAAGTCGAAGGGTTTGGTTTGAGGGCTGGCTGATTGTGGTTGGTCTGATACCACTGTGCGATGGTATTCTATGTGGGTCGGTGGCGGTGTTGGTTACAACTGTTGGCCACCAGTTGTGACCAAGACCGCCACCGACCCACAGGAGAATACCATCGCACAGTGGTATCAGACCAACCACAATCAGCCAGCCCTCAAACCAAACCCTTCGACCTAGAAGAACTTGAAACTGCAATGGGAAAGTTGAAACCCGGAAAAGCAGCAGGGATTGATGACCTACTGGCAGAAATGTTACAGCACCTGGGACCCAACGCAAAGACCTGGCTTGTGGGGATGCTGAACACATGCATAGCACAGAAAACCATCCCTTCTGTCTGGGAAAAGGCCAACGTGGTTGCAATCCCTAAACCTGGCATAGACCCATTATCCACAAAGAGCTACCGACCCATTTCCCTCTGCATCACCTACAAGGCTATATGAGAAGCTGCTACTCCAACGCCTTGTTGCCACTCATAGATACCAAGCTGACTAAAGACCAAGCTGGTTTCCGTCCCAGCCGCTCCTGTGCTGGACAGAGCTCAACCTCACCCAACACATTGAGGATGGGTTTGAGGGGAAACAAATAACTGGAGCAGCATTCAGAGATCTCTCTGCTGCCTACGACACTGTCCAACACCACACAATGGTCAGGAAAAGCCTCCTCAACAACAGGCGCTTCTATGTTCAGTTAAATGACCAGAGGAGTAAATGGAAAGCCCAAAAGAACGGCCTCCAACAAGGTAGCGTGCTCGCCCCCCTCCTTTTCAATATCTACACAAACGACCAGCCACTACCCAATGCCTAATGCCAGCGTTTCATCTACGCCGACAACCTCTGCATTACGACCCAACAAGCAGACTTCCAGAAGATTGAGTCTGTCCTTGAAAGTGCCCTCCAAGAAATGTCAAGCTACTACAATACAACCACCTGAAACCCAACCTATAGAGAACACCTCACACACACATAATTTCCTTTCGTGGCCGTTTACATTCGAGGGTCGCTGGTCCTCTCGAACGGAACAGTTTAACGTCATGCCCAGGACGAAAAGATATAGAGAACACCAACATGTCAAATAACAGCAGGAAGGCATGGGCCACAATCCACCGTCTTGGCAAAAACCACACCACCCATAATTCACAACGGTCACAGCAAACTCTGTTGCATCACAACTGGTGTAGGTATTGGATGGAGCCCGCACACCACAGGTATAAGAAAGACGTTCTTTGTTGAAATACTGACAGCGTTTCGATCCATTTGATCTTCATCAGGTCATGTGTACACAAAACATACACTTTTATACTAAGGGAGTGCCCCCATTAAACAATCAAAATACCACATTTTGGTGCCCCTCCCATCACTGCAGGTGTGACACGTCAACCCTGAGTGAGTAGGTGGGGACCCAGACATATTGATGTAAATATAGTCTGTTCAGAAATTGTAGTGCCTCTCATAGAGCTTGTAGGTGATGCAGAGGAGGGAAATGGGTCGGTAGCTCTTCAGGGATAATGGGTCTTTGCCAGGTTTAGGGATTGCAACTACTCCAGCCTTTTTCCAAACAGAAGGGATGGTTTTCTGTGCTATGCATGTGTTCAGCATCCCCACAAGCCAGGTCCTTGCGATAGGTCCCAGGTGCTGTATCATTTCTGCCAGTATGCCATCAATCCCTGCTGCTTTTCCGGGTTTCAACTTTCCCATTGCAGTTTCACGTTCTTCTAAGTCGAAGGGTTTGGTTTGAGGGCTGGCTGATTGTGGTTGGTCTGATACCACTGTGCGATGGTATTCTATGTGGGTCGGTGGCGGTGTTGGTTACAACTGTTGGCCACCAGTTGTGACCAAGACCGCCACCGACCCACAGGAGAATACCATCGCACAGTGGTATCAGACCAACCACAATCAGCCAGCCCTCAAACCAAACCCTTCGACCTAGAAGAACTTGAAACTGCAATGGGAAAGTTGAAACCCGGAAAAGCAGCAGGGATTGATGACCTACTGGCAGAAATGTTACAGCACCTGGGACCCAACGCAAAGACCTGGCTTGTGGGGATGCTGAACACATGCATAGCACAGAAAACCATCCCTTCTGTCTGGGAAAAGGCCAACGTGGTTGCAATCCCTAAACCTGGCATAGACCCATTATCCACAAAGAGCTACCGACCCATTTCCCTCTGCATCACCTACAAGGCTATATGAGAAGCTGCTACTCCAACGCCTTGTTGCCACTCATAGATACCAAGCTGACTAAAGACCAAGCTGGTTTCTGTCCCAGCCGCTCCTGTGCTGGACAGAGCTCAACCTCACCCAACACATTGAGGATGGGTTTGAGGGGAAACAAATAACTGGAGCAGCATTCAGAGATCTCTCTGCTGCCTACGACACTGTCCAACACCGCACAATGGTCAGGAAAAGCCTCCTCAACAACAGGCGCTTCTATGTTCAGTTAAATGACCAGAGGAGTAAATGGAAAGCCGAAAAGAACGGCCTCCCACAAGGTAGCGCGCTCGCCCCCCTCCTTTTCAATATCTAAACAAACGACCAGCCACTTGAAACCCAACCCATCAAAAACCCAACTATGCAGCTTCCACCTGAGGAACCGAGACGCAAAAAAAGAACTGAGCATCACAAACTCTCAAACCATACCCACCCCATGTAACTTGGAGTTACACTGGACAGTTTAACGTCATGCCCAGGACGAAAAGTTATAGAGAACACCAACATGACAAACCCTACACTTAAACCCTCTATATTTAATAAAAAACAATTCTGGACAGGAATCCTGTATTGCAGGGGTGCCCAAAAGGTACATCGTGATCTACCAGTAATCACAAAGGCTGTGCAGGTAGACCATATGGCATGCCCCTGTATATAATCTATCACTTGAATTAAGGTGACTTGACACCAGCTCAAATGTTGCACACAAACATCAGTAGCAAAAGTACAAAGTTATTGTGACAGTAATAATTGCTATAGTGTGTGTTCAGTAACAGGAATATTCCTGTCTCTCCAGCTCTTTAATAAATAGAAAAGGGTTTAATCAGGAGTTGTAGTAGCCACAGGATAATCTAAGCGGTGGATATTGCTCTTGTCTTCATGTCTTTATGTATGTAAATTGTCTTGTTGTTTGTGTCAAATGCGTGTATATGTGTTCTGCATATACTTGGCTGCTGTGTTGCAAGATAATGGGAGTTACTGATACTATGGGAGTGAATGGGAGTGAAAGGGAGGTACTGTTACTATGGGACTGATACTATGGGAGTGCATGGGAGTGGATGGGAGTGAATGGGAGGTATTGTTACTATGGGACTGATACTATTTGAGTGAATGGGAGTGAATGGGAGGTACTGTTACTATGGGACTGATACGATGAGAGTGAATGGGACTGAATGGGGTGTACTGTTACTATGTGACTGAATGGGAGTGAATAAAAGTGAATGGGAGTGAATGGGACTGAATGAGAGGTACCGTTACTATGGGACTGTGTTTAACAAAAAACTGGAGAGACCGGGAGACCTCTGTTACTGAACAAACACTATAGCAATGATTTTGTCACAATATAGAGCTATTTAACACTGTTACTGAACACACACTATAGCAATGATTACTGTCACACTATAGAGCTATTTAACACTGTTACTGAACACACACTATAGCAATGATTACTGTCACACTATAGAGCTATTTAACACTGTTACTGAACACACACTATAGCAATGATTACTGTCACACTATAGAGCTATTTAACACTGTTACTGAACACACACTATAGCAATGATTACTGTCACACTATAGAGCTATTTAACACTGTTACTGAACACACACTATAGCAATGATTACTGTCACACTATAGAGCTATTTAACACTGTTACTGAACACACACTCTATAGCAATGATTACTGTCACAATACAGAGCAATTTAATTTAGGTAACCAAATTGACCCCAATAGTAGATCTTTACACTCTCAATAGTTCAATTGTTGTTAAGCATCTGCTTAATTTCCAAAAAACTACACAATTAGAGAATGTAGAAGATTGCTACTTTTGATCCTTGGATTTTATAATGCTGATTGTAGCATAGCGATAGTGGTTAGTGACTGAGCTTTGTTAACATGAGTGCCCGGGATCGTTTCCCACCAATTTCAAAGAATGTTTGTTGCTTCGTGCCAATTTTCACAGAATGTTTGTCCTTTTACCTACCAGACAATACTCTTCTCACCTCTAGTCGATTATTTATTCAGCGTTTGAGCCACGGACCAACATTTGAGGCCATCTAGTCTCTCAGACCCATTTGAGCCACTGACCACCATTGTGAGAGTCTATTAATGTGAAATGGTGGTCCGTGGCTCAAACATGTTATCACCTTTTAAGTTACTTGTTGTGTTTAGATATGTAAATACTACTCTTTAAAGCCGTGTTTCGGTAGTCGAGTGGGTACTGTCGACGGTTAGTAAACATTGAGGCCGGGCATAGTTGTTTATAAACCTTCGACACTAAACATTCGGCTACTGAAACACTGTTTTACAGTTTCGTACAAACATCATATATAAACATCATAACAAGTAACTTCAAGTGATAGACGTTTGAACACACAAACAACAACAGCGTTAAGTATTAAATAACATTTATCACTTACTTGCTCCGAAGACCGATGGTGACGTGGCACTTCCAAACAAACACTGACCAAACCTACCTCCACGCGTCTCTTCCGTATTTGAGGGCGGCGGCACTTCCTTCCGGTGTGAGGCCACGCCCGCGAGATTTAACCGCGAATCATTGTAGTCATATTGTAGTCATATTGCCCCTACGTTACATCCGGGTCCCTTGGTCCCATCCGCTTCTAATGCAAAATAGCTACATATGAACGCGTGAATCTTTTTTTTTTTTTTACAATAACGTTATTTGTCAGAAAGGAAGCCATTGAGGGTTAAAATGGGTCTTAATGCTTCCAACTCATATAACTGTCACCAACAACACTTTTAATGATATTACATGAAGCAGACAGCCCTGTGATGAAACCTTTAGCATTACACTGTGGTTAATACGTTTTTATTCACAATGGAATGTTATTGTACTCTTAATATATCATGGTGTAGCACAGCACAGTAGATTCATATTTCAATCGATCTGGGATGTTAAAATTGTGCAAAACTCTGTTCAATGAATGGCCTCTTCTGCTACATTAAAATTACTAAACATTAAACGTTACTTATACCTGTTATTGAGACTCCTATAGAGCATGTTGACATGGATAGCTTGGTTAGTAGTATCTCTGTTAGTTAATGCAGTTTGATTGATTCAATTAATAGCCTATTTTATTAGACAAAAATGTAGAACAGTAGTGTCATAGAGTGGAAAATGCCATTTGGTTTAATGTCACAGAATGCAGTGCCACGTAGAGCAGCATGATAAATGGTTAACTTTATAGTGTGTTAAAAAATGGCAGATCTGCAAGTTCAGTGTCTTGAATGAGATGTGCTGTGAGTTTGCATATCTGCTATTGTCCAGCATAGGACCGTTGCACAGTGAAGTATAGACAAGGCTTTAGGATTTATAAGTCGTTTTTAGAATATAATAGAATATTCACTCCAGTGAATAGCATTTATCCATTTAGATAACTTTTTGATGTTATTTAATTACTTATTTTTACACAGAAACATAATGTGTGTCTTTACAATAACTGTAATGTAATAATAATACTAATAATGTAATGTAATAATTATTAATTAAATAACCTTATTTTATTCTGAAGGCAACCGGATGTCTTAAATTAGCTAGCTCTCAGACAGGAAGTTCTAAATTAGCTCAAAAGACGGAGCCGTGGTTCCCCCTCAACTCTATCTCTTTCCGCCCTGTGTGACCCCACATGAGGCATTCCACTAGCTGTGAACTAACACTGCCACCTATTGGCAGGTGGTGGAAACTATGGATGTAAACACCTATGTGACTTAAACAGGTATGATACACAGGTAAACACAATCCTTGTAGGTACTACATTCTCCCCTGCAAAATAAATGTTGTCCACAACAACAATCCACAACATGCATTCTCTGCAAAAGAGCTGCCAAATGATCTTAAGTCAGTGACTATGTGCATTCTAAAGCAATAAAGCAATATACATTCTGTTGTCATTTCCTTTTTTCAATTTCCATGTCCATGTCAAATTGTCAATCACAATCAACAATACTCAATTACAGTTTCAACCGTCAAATATTTTTATCACTAGGCAAGTATCACAGCCCTTCCCATTGCTTCAAAATAGTATCAAACCATTGCAATAACAGGTGAGTAACAAGTTATCTTTTGTTTCATCTCTTTTTTTCTTTCCTTTCTATTCACATCACAGTGCCACACTTTATTGTTCTCATTATTCCATATACAACTGTATGCAGAGATCAGTTCGAAAGGCTATGCGAGCCTCATATTAGTCCGTATGTCTGATTGCACTGTGCATGTAACAGTCTCTCCGAAGCCATGTAGGCTGTGTGTGCATGTGTAATAAGACAGTCCTTTGCCGGTCACACACCGTAAGTGGATTTCAATAATATCCAACAGGCACCGATATGGGGTGTATCATCTGAGGACCCCACCAGTATGGGACTGTCCAGGGTACTCCATATTGTCCACTGGCTAGCCTTGGTGCATCTACATACACTGGATTATTGTGCAGTTCTACAACACGGTGAGTAGGTTGACCTAACGTATCATAGGTCAGTGTCTCTTTGGGCCGACGCTCTCTTTGAGATCTCCGTTGTTGTGTTTCAGGCTGAGCTGGTTCCTGGTTACAGCTGTCACCTTCCAGTTCTACTGTCCCTGTCAGCCGTTGCATTTCAGGCTGAGCTGGTCCCTGATTACTGCTGTCGTCTTCCAGTTCCGCAAGACATTAACATATTGCGGTGGAGTATTCTGCTTCTCCCTGGCCCACACTCTGGTTTCACTTCATACACCGGACTGTCCTCTCCTTTCCTGGAGACTACAACATGTATTTGCTCTTCCCAATGGGAGCGTAATTTCCCAGGTCCTCCCCGCTCAGACATGTTTCTTACAAGAACCCTGTCTCCTGCTGTAAGGACTGATCTCTGTCTCCTTTGATCATAGTACCTTTTTCCTCTGGCTGTAGTGTTTGTGATTGTCCTAGATGCAATATCATATGCTTCCTTCATTTGCTGCTGCCATTTCTGTGCATATTCTTGATATGACTTCCCTTCCTCTTCTTCACTTAGCCCAAAGATTAGGTCAATCGGCAAACGGGGCTTTCTCCCAAACAGTAAGTAAAAAGGTGAATAACCTGTGGCCTCACTCGTTGTGCAGTTATAAGCATGGATTACTTTATTCAGATACTCACTCCAGTTGGGCTTTTTGTCTTCGTCCAAGGTCCTCAGCATGGACAACAAGGTGCGATTCATTCTCTCGGTAGGATTTCCTTGTGGGTGGTAGGGGGTCGTTTTTGAATTAGTCATTCCTGTATATTTCTGTAGTCTTTTGAACAGCTGGTTCTCAAATTCTCGACCCTGATTGTGGTGGATTTTCGTGGGAAAATTGAATTTCAGGGAAAAGTCTTTAAAGATTTTGTCTGCAGCCGTCTTGCCTGATTTGTTTCTGGTTGCATATGCCTGTGCAAATTTGGTGAAATTGTCAATGATCACTAAAATATACTCATACCCATTACCCTCCCCTGCTTTTTTCAAGATGAAGATAATCTATAGATACCATTTCAAATGGTGCGGTAGCATGTATGTGACCCATGGGAGCTCTGCTTTGAACAGTAGGTTTTTTTTGTTTAATGCACTTACATACTTTGGTTACAAAATACTCAATATCCCTCTGCATTCCGGGCCAATAAAACCTATCTCTGGCCAAGTTCACAACCCGCTATGAACCCAAATGGCCCATCTCAGCATGTAACTGTTGGTAAACTAAATCCTTGTACTTTTCTGGAAGCACCACTTGAGTACGGGACACAGTTTTACGGATCAGTAGGCCTTCTTTTGAGACAAGTAGCTTATTCCATTCACGTAGCAGGCATTTCATTTTGGTTGATTCTTTACTCAGTGTTTGTCGGTCTGGTTTTTCCAATTTATTTTTCATGTGCAGTACTGTAGATATGACTGGGTCCTGAAGCTGAGCTTGTAACAGTTCCTGCCGTGTCACTCGTATCCCTGACTGTTCCTGTGTAGTTATGATCTCTTGAATAGCTGGATTACAAGTAATGGCTGAGATCCAGTTCACATCCTCTTGTGTCGTGACTGCGGTTATGACTGCAGCTAACACTTGAGCACTGTTCCACACACTCACCCATGTAGTCCTCCATGTTTCGGGGTGTGCGAGACAGGAAGTCTGCATCAATGTTCACCCTTCCAGGGCGATATTTCAAGGTTATATTATAGTCTGCCAGTTCAGATACCCACCGGTGCCCACTTGCATTTAATTTAGCTGATGTCAGGACATAAGTGAGGGGATTGTTGTCACTGTAAATTGTCACTGCTGGGGCATAAAATGGGTAGTCTCTAAATCTGTCTGTAACTGCCCACTTCAAAGCTAAGAACTCAAGCTTTCCTGAATGTAACCTGTAGTTCTTTTCAGCAGGTGTGAGCGTACGTGAATTGTCTGTTGTTCTGTTGTCAGGTGGTCCAGTTTCACTGGTGGGTCAATACCTGTGCATTGGGCTTGATTTTCATCAGTGGGCAGTTCAGGTGCAGGAATCAGCAGGGGATTTTCCTCTGGGTGGACTGGATAATGGTCTGTCACTCTTTGTACACTGCCTATGACAGTTTTACTGGGTAGGGAGATATCATGTTTAGCACTGTTTCTCACATAAATATTTACTCTGCGTGCTGAACGTGGGACATGCACAAACTGACAGTTTACTTTCAACCCTTCGTCCCATGACAGCCTTTCATCTGGCTCAAATAACATTTCAGTGGGCACTGTGAAGTATTTTGTGACAGCGCAGCTGATCCGCTTTAACTGTCCACTCGGGACAACCGTGGTATTCCATCCAGTCTTCACAAGGAAAGTATCACTTTCATCAGCTGTATTTTGGATTAGGTTTAGTAATGTCTCTGCCTTGCCTGCCCCCATCCTCAATGCATTCCTCAGCATGGCCACATTGTCTCCATGGGACTGGGTGCCATTATCATTGTTGAATATTTCCTCAATCGCATTGAAACCAATGATGGGCCTCTCCACCAAGGCTTTGCTCACTAGCATGGGTACCAGTAGTTCAGTTGACCCTGCTGTTTTGGTCTTTGGATCAAACAAGCTGAGTTTAACCTCAACCCACCCTTGGAATGGTATTTCTGAGCCATTTGCGGCTCTCAAATTAAGTAGTTCATCTGCACTTAGCAGTTCACTGATTGGCTTCACCCCGACATCAGGTAAGTTTGTTTGTTTCCATTCCTCACTCATTATGGACACTTGTGCTCCTGTATCCCACAGCGCTTGAGTTTTCATTTTATTCATTGAACACCACACAAGGCACTTGTGTGCAACATTTCTTCGCTTGGTGAAGGGATTGAACGACATGGGAGCTGTCTTGTTTGGATTTCTCTCAGGTTTTCCTGTTGATGAAATTTGCTGCACTACTGTATTTATCTGGGACATTGGTTTTGTTAAGGTTATGGCCCGCCCCTCAGTCACAACCTCCGCCCGTTTCCCGACCCTCTCTGTGCATTCCCTACTCTACATCCCAAGGCAAAATGGGTGTCACTGATGGATATTTTCTTTGGTATTTGTTCACATCTTATTACTATTTTAAAAATGACCTTGTATTGGGTGTACAGGACTGCCCTGTCACCCAGTGATGTTATATCCATATTTGCATGATATTAATCCTATTATCAGCTCTCATCCACTCCAGATGGAAAAATGTGACGCATGACCTGACAAACAACTTTGCTCTAAAGATGAGGATATAAACCCCCTCTCACCCCCTGAGATAAAGAGTCAAACAACAGAAATCCTAATCACGGACGTGATTAAGTCAAAAAGAGGATTCAGACCATCGGACGCTCATGACACTGTACTCTGATTACCACCTATCGACCTATTGCAATGTGACAACTGAATTCTGTATCTATGATATGATTGCCAGTATAAATGTATGTGCAAAATGATGTAACGGGGTTCTGAACACTTACAGTACGGAGAATTCTCTCTCCTACTGGCTTGACATTTCTTGTAACCACATTTTGAACCGAAGACTTTACTAAAGATCTGATTGCTTTACACGGTTTCCTGTGTCAACTTCTTTCAGAGTCTCTTCCTCTCTGCTTTTCCCAGAGAGAAATACTTTTGGTTGAATACTTTTGGGTGTCTTGGTTGATGGAGGTTTCTCACTAATCCAGGAAGAATAGTTAAAGTGGAGTTACCATTTTAACCCTAACAGTCACTGCCACACTTGAAACAATGATTGCAATTGGGCACGTTCTACAACACGGTGAGTAGGTTGACCTAACGTATCATAGGTCAGTGTCTCTTTGGGCCGACGCTCTCTTTGAGATCTCCGTTGTTGTGTTTCAGGCTGAGCTGGTTCCTGGTTACAGCTGTCACCTTCCAGTTCTACTGTCCCTGTCAGCCGTTGCATTTCAGGCTGAGCTGGTCCCTGATTACTGCTGTCGTCTTCCAGTTCCGCTGTCCCTGTCTCCGTTGCCCTTTCCTCTTCCACGGGCTCCTGCACCAGATTCTCCATTGTGAATGTGAACTCCTCCACCCCAGGATTGAGTGAGAATTGTGTTCTTTAGTTAAAAAATAAAAAATAAAATAAAAAAGAAGAGAAAAAAAAAACAATTATACTTACGCGGCCAGTGTGGCTTGTTTATTATTATTATTATTATTATTATTTTCTCTTGTTGTTTATACTTTGGGAATATTATTATTATTTTTTCTATATTGTACTTCTGTTAATTCTTTGACTTGTTATGTTCAGAATAAAGTTTTTCATTCATTCTAGTTTCAGGAGTGACAACAGGTTGTCTGTGCTGAGAGTGTCTGAGCCTGTTTGCCCAATGGCTTTCCTCCTCCTCAGAGCTCTCAGAGTCCTCGGATATCTCTCTCGTTTCCAACTGTTTGCGACAGCTTCTCTGTTGAACCTGCGATTATTTTCTTACAGAAACAGGCACTGATTCCTCTAGTGGCAGAGCATTGCAAGACATTAACATATTGCGGTGGAGTATTCTGCTTCTCCCTGGCCCACGCTCTGGTTTCACTTCATACACCGGACTGTCCTCTCCTTTCCTGGAGACTACAACATGTATTTGCTCTTCCCAATGGGAGCGTAATTTCCCAGCTGCCATTTCTGTGCATATTCTTGATATGACTTCCCTTCCTCTTCTTCACTTAGCCCAAAGATTAGGTCAATCGGCAAACGGGGCTTTCTCCCAAACAGTAAGTAAAAAGGTGAATAACCTGTGGCCATACTCTCCCCCCATGCCTTCGGCCTGGTGGAGACAATAATAGTCACCATACAAAGAACAAGAATAGCAAAGTATAACAACACAACAAAAAGCTGCACAGTTTGGAACCTCTACGCTAAATAATAAATATAGACTTTGTATAGGTTCCAAGAATCCAATCTGAGCTAAAGTGGACACACTGGACACTAATAAAATGCAAGGTATGGGCGTTCGTTATATTAATTAGATTACGTGGCTAACTTGCATCATGATTCAATGTCTTGTATCCGTATTCCGTACGTGGTAACAATAATACAAATATTTTTTAAATGCCGTGACCCGGATTCGAACCGGCGGCCATAACACAGGATACTCGACGTGCACCGAGGCTACTCGACGTGCCACCTAACTGCTGGGAACCTGCTGGCGACCAACATGGAACTGCACTGTTTCCTCGTACCAATGAACTTTGTACATGTTTGTCACTGACTGTCCATCAGTGACAAGCCTGACAAACATCATGCAAACTCACAGCACATCTCATTCAAGACACTGAACTTGCAGATCTGCCATTTTTGCCATCCAAATGCATTATATGGTTAAATGGGCCCTAAGTTAAAGTGACCTTCTGGGCACAGGTCTCCACCAGGAGGATAGGAGAGTGTGTGAGTAATTTAACATTTAATTATTATACATTTAATATACCCTCTTTGTTTAAAAGTGTTTTTTTTTTTTCATTTTAATGTTTTCACAGAATCAAATGTTTTACTCATCAGGATCCTGAATGGCTTGATTCTATAGGCTTAACTAATTGATATAAATATTTTTGTAAATCTCAATGGGAAAAATGAATGGCCGATTACTTTTTCAGAAGCTGACCTCAGCTCACACAGCAGAATGAGCAGATGTGTTTTGTCGCCGCGGGACGGTTCCGCCCACCTCCGATCTGCACTCGATGTAAGCCGAGCGGTTCCGAACAGTAACTCGTGGTCTCATCTCATTGGCGAGGCTCTCGTCCAATGAGCCGCGGCCATCTGTGCAGCAGCACTAGAGAGAGAGGAAAGAATTCTCCACATTATACATACGTTTGGTTTCGGGGATAAAAACCAGATTTCAGAAGAAATCTGTTCACTTAACCCGAACAGTTATCCGGAGAAGGTCCGAGCATGAAGGTCGGAGTGGCAATCCTCGCGGTCTTTGCATCGATAGCTGTCACTATTGAAGCCGCTGAATTCTTCAAGGAACAATTTCTGGATGGAGGTGCAGTATTCATTAAAATGTTGTCCTGGTTGGGATAATTACTTGGTGAAAAGTATGGTTGCTTGCTTTGGTTTCTCTCTCATTTGATTAGTACTACTTGTCATTTATATTTACAATTTCAACTGAAGAGGAATTGAAATACAATATTGAGTTGTTATAACGGACTGTAATGCATTGTATTAGTATATGGTATGTATCAGGCCACGTATAGCTAAGCTCAAATAGCCTACTGTTGGAAATGAAAGGGAGAACAGGAGTCAAGCCCTGTCACTTAACTGTATCTACCGTATGTTAACTTAAAATAGTTTTGATCCTAACCTTTCAGGTTTGAATGGGATTATATCATACATTTTTTTATAGTTACACTTTTTATAGTTTATAGTTACATAACACATTACAAAGTAATAACATAGCATTAGCTCCTGTTTGAAGTGGTTTTGTAGGCCGTATTTAAATATTTCTATAGCTGACATGAAAATGAATCCCCTGTTTCAGATGCATGGAGTAGTCGGTGGGCCGTGTCCAAGCACAAGACAGACTATGGCGAGTGGAAACTAACTGCTGGAAAATTCTATGGGGATGCTGAGGCTGATAAAGGTAGCCTACTTAATTAGGTCTCACATTTTATACTGAACTCTGCCCTTATGGTCATGTTAATAATTAATTTACACTCACACTCAATATAAATCTTTTCTATTTTGTGTGGTTTTGTTGTACCAATACATTAGTACCCAGTTGACTTGATTTGCATATTGACAAATAAATACCTGCTTGTAGCTTGGCAATGCAAATACAGGTAATGGAACACTTGTGTGTGGCTAGTGCTTACGTTTTTAAGTTAAGTTTTTTTTTTTTTTTAAGTTAGCCATTTAAAAAAGCATAATAACAAGAAACTACACCACGACACATTCACACAATGCATGTAAAAGCCCTGAAGAGTTTTGGATTAGAGATTCCACTTCTAAATTGTCTAAATTCTCCTTATACAGGTCTTCAAACCAGTCAGGATGCTCGTTTTTACGCGATGTCTGCACGGTTTGAGCCCTTCAGCAACGAGGGTAAGACCCTTGTCATCCAGTTTACTGTTAAGCACGAGCAGAAGATCGACTGCGGAGGTGGTTACGTCAAAATCTTCCCCTCTGACCTTGACCAGGCGGAAATGAATGGAGAATCACAATATTACATCATGTTTGGTGAGTGAATGGGGAGAATAATTGTTTGAAGGACACTCATTATGATTTTACATTGAATTGCTGTCCTTCGTAGTGACTACTGCACTTTTATGAATAAAAAACCCCATTTAATCCGTTTCAACAGGCCCTGACATCTGTGGCTACAGCACCAAGAAGGTTCATGTGATCTTCAACTACAAAGGACAGAACTACCTCATCAATAAGGATATCAAATGCAAGGTAGTGATTGCATAAAGCTTGTGATACTTCAATTCGTAATCTTTACTTTGTCACCTTCAGCTGTGTCAATTTAAAAGACAATACCAGTGTTGTTGCAAGTTTAATTGACTTCAAGTCATATATTTACATTAACTTTACACTCATTTTCAAAGCGTACTGTAGTTTAATATACTGTATGCAACTATGCATGACTTGTAGCTAAACAAGTGCACAGTCCTTGAATCTCGTTCTCCCTGTTCTCCCTGTTCTTTATCTCCAGGATGACGAGATGACCCACCTGTACACGCTGATCCTGAACCCAGACCAGACGTATGAGGTGAAGATAGACAATGAGAAGGTGGAGTCGGGGAGCATGGAGGAGGACTGGGACATGCTGCCTCCTAAGAAGATCAAGGACCCAGAGGCCAAGAAGCCCAGCGACTGGGACGAGAGGAGCAAGATTGACGACCCTTCAGACACCAAGCCTGAGGTACCATATAGCAGTACCTTTAGGCTGTGCACACTGATAGTAATACGTACATTTATGTAGTACCGGGTACATATCGTTGCTGTCGGGTGGAAACGTGTGTGTGTGTGTGTGTGTGTGTGTGTGTGTGTGTGTGTGTGTGTGTGTGTGTGTGTCGCGTGTGGTCACAAAATGTAGTGCTTTTGCTGAAGTGACAGTCTTCCCTCGCCAAATTTAACTCGCAGAATTGACAGAGTCAACCAATCTCATCATGTCCAATTGTCCATTATACATTTTCGATGTGACAATTGTGTCACAAAGAACTGTACCAGGCATCATGCAAGTAATGGGAATACTTAGGGCTCCATTTTCGTCACCGCTAAACCCCTTATCACTAAACTTCTTGGAGCCCTTAATGCCCCAACAGCAAAACATTTCATATAATTTCATTTTATATTAACTTATTTTTCCTTAACTCTCAGTCACTCTCAAAACCCAATTCAATCACAATCAATCATACGTATGTATGTAATAAACCTGGCGAACACCTCTGCTAATCTGCCATTATACCATGCAATACAGCGACTCAAAGCAATGACAGACCACTCACTAGCTGTCACACATGCAGTATATAGGTCATTTGTTTTTCATAGTTTGTTGCACACAACTGAAGCAACTTGCACAACCTATCCAAATTATTACGCACAGTGCGCAGCCCCGTTAAGGCTTCTAAACTGATTCATCTAGTAATTTGTCAGTAGTAAAAATTAAATATTGCTAATATACCGTAGACTAGGTTTAATGCATGTCTGTGAAACCAAAGTAGTAGTTCTCAGTTCAAATATCTCCAGCCTAAATACATGAAAGCATTGTAGGTTTCTATTGTGTCTTTTGTAGGTGCTCAGGTTCTATGTATGGGCAAAGGCAAGCCTGCTTTACATAATAGCTAAAAATGTGGAGTAGGCAGGACGGTAGGTGTCCGGTTTCCCTTTCCTGGAGCCATTTTGTGTGACGAATGGCAGCCCCGAATGGCATATTGAAGGATCATTGAAATTGTAATTTTTGACAGAGATTTTCCTGTTCAGCTTTACCATACCCTTTTTTCACTGGATTATACTTTCTATAAGGGTCCTTTTAGTACAATTTTTAAATAAAACCAGCTTGTCATTTCAGTGTGTTTGTGTTTGGTGGCCTATACAAAGTTGGAGGTGCACGTTTCCTGATCTCCCAGACATTCTTTGTCTTGTACTGAATCTAATTAAATTAGTATTTAATGTGATTGATGATACAACTGATGTGTCTGTATTCTGACAGGACTGGGACAAGGCAGAGACCATACCTGACCCTGACGCCAAGAAGCCTGAGGACTGGGATGAGGACATGGATGGAGAGTGGGAACCTCCCATGATCACCAACCCAGAATACCAGGTACAGTCAGTGGGCGTGGGATTTCTCACAGTTTATTAAATATTAATGTAAGCTAAGGGCCGATTCATACTCCTATTTTACCGCTGTAGTGCCGAAATGATTTCGGCTCGTCAGAAATTTTCAGTAGCACCGAAGAGCCGACTTTAGCACGGTACCCGCCCCCCCCCCAACCTCAAATGACGTCACATTGTAGGCTCTACAGAGCCGAGCCGACTTTTATTCGGCTCTAAAATAAGAGTATGAATCGCGCCTTATTCTTTGCCATTCTTTAACCACTTAAACCTTATATACTACAAGCCTTGTGGAGCTCCTATTTTCTTCTGAATGTTCGCCTATTACGACCTTCGCAGAATGTGGTTAAAATGCGTTACCAGCACTTAATACATTTACAATGTAAGCCACACAATTATATCTCTATTGGTCATTCAGCTCTGGATTCATAATGGTGAGTAAACGGGAGCTATCACTACTACCAGCATTGACGCATCCCTATTAACACCATATCCTTGTCTCCTTTCAGGGCGAGTGGAAACCCATGCAGATAGACAACCCTGCTTACAAGGGAGCCTGGGTCCACCCTGAGATCGACAACCCAGAGTACTCTGCTGACGCCGCCATGTACAAGTTTGACAACATTGGAGTTCTGGGCTTGGACCTGTGGCAGGTACAGAGGAACATTCCTAGACCTGAATTGTTATAATTGCATTATATGGCCATAACTTGTAGGATAACTGTTGTCTTATGTTAATGTACGATTAATCTACGGTTACAGATGATTAAAACTCATGAGTAAGATTGTATCATGCGTATTGCTCTGTCCAGGTGAAGTCTGGAACCATCTTTGACAACTTCCTCATCACTGACGATGTCAAAGAAGCAGAGGAGGTTGGGAAGCAGACTTGGGGAGTTACCAAGGTAGCTAAAAGAACAAATATGTTTGAAGAGACCACTCCTCGGCCTCAGCTTTTAGAAAGTGGTAACATGGTGTATTGTACGAGTAAAACTTTCTCTCTTATTTTTCACCAGGGACCAGAGAAGAAGATGAAAGAGGAGCAGGAGGATATAGACAGGAGAGTGAGGGAAGAGGAGGAGAAGAGCAAGAAAGAGACGGACGGTGGTGATGGTGCTGATGAAGAAGAGGAGGAGGAGGAGGACGACGGCGAGGAGGACGAAGAGGAGGAGGAAGAGGAGGAGACCGAAGAATATGCTCCAACAGATAAAGAGGCCCAGGAGCTTGCACAGAAACTTGCACAGAAAATTGAGTTGTAGAGGACAGGATCTAAGTTCTCTCTGGTTGGCTCAGGAGGGAATGCTGTGCATGTCTCGTCCTAGTTAAAAACAAACAAACAGAAGGAAAAAAAAAAAAACCTATGGACTTTGGCCTTCCATATGGCAACCTTTTATTCAGGTGTGGGGAAGAAGGGGTGGAGGGGGCAGGTCTGTTTTTTATTGTTTTGTTCTAATTTGCTCTTGTTCGCTCTTTTTGTTTTAGATTCTTAAGAGAAGGGTTTACATTTGTCTTTGTGTCTGTGTCCACCTCAGAAATAATAATTTTATAATTTTGTGTGTGTGAGTGTGAGAGTGTGCTGCTTGTTTTTTCACCGTTGATTTTGTGTGTGAGAGAGAGAGAGAGAGTGCTGCTTGTTTTTTCACCTTGTTTTTGTGTTCAATCAAACCTTCAGCTGTGACATGTACATCTATGACCCTCGATTTTAAAGATGCCCTTCTGTTCTGTCACCTCTGCCCAAATGCCCAGCTTGGTCATTGTCGCCTCATAACTCATATTGTCTGTTTGGGGATGGACAGTTGATCAAGAGAAAACTATTTGTTTATTCTTGCACTTTTTTATCCCCCTACATGACTTTTCTTTCTTTCTTTTTTTTTCCAGTTATATGCAGTACCGTTCCTTTCATAATTTATTCAGTCTTTTGCTTAAAAAAAAAGATTTGTGTCCCAAAGGTCTCCAAGTTGTTGACATTATGCTCTCATTGTGTGTGAGTGTGTAAGAGAGAAAGTTTGTAAGAGAGACTGTATCAGACAAACTGTGATTCACAATCTTCAATTGCTGTGGTTGGTCTAAAATCATTGACCTTATCCCATGGCACACACTGTTTGAGTTACTTTAAATAAATAAAATGAAGCTTTTCTCTCAGTATAGACTGGTATGTGGCTGTTTTCAGGACCATGGAAAGTTGAGGGAACTGGATATTTGTGGTTTTTAATTTCAGTGGGACAATGACTACTTTTGGGGTTAAATATTGCAATGGGCTCAAATTCAAACTCATGCTCAGAGCCTAACCACAATACGGGGATTGGTGACAGAGGTAATGAGCCCAATAAAATCTGATAATTTCTCTAATACTGGCTGGTGGATCGATTAAAAAAAGCCACTTGACTATATGGAGGTGTGAACCATGATTTACAGAATACTAATAATCAGTATTACCTAAATTGATTTTACCAGTGATTATATTCACGGCGTGATAACACGTTCAGCTAATGGGACGAGGTTATTCTTGCTCTCAGCTCAGCAAAGGTCTGTCTGGGCTGTCTGTCTTGTCTCAAACGGCAAGTAGATGGCGTCTGAGTCCACTTCGTTCTTAACTCCACGCTACAGTGAGACAGCTGAGTCACACACGCACGCGTCGCATAGTGATACACACACTCACTCACTGGTGTGGGGGAAAAAGCAACTGTAAAGAAATTGCCGTTTTAGTCGTCCGCGTGACAGTCATTGAAATCGTCTTCAAAGATGCTGAAAATAACGCTGAAGACGCTCCAGCAGCAAACGTTTAAGATAGAGATAGATCCACAATGGACGGTGAGTATAGAAGTTACGGGCTGGAATAAGTAAACACGGTCAGACCATATAGGCTATAGGGTCTGTCTGACACTATACCGGTATATTATATTATAGAATGGGACTGAAAACAGGGCCTTGCTAATAAGGGTCGATTTTAATCCCGAATATGTTGTTTACATTAAGTTAAGTGTGTGGTTTCCTTTTTTTTTAAACAACCTTGGCCGTTGTAGCAGCTGTCTGTGTCCCGAATGTGTAACGGTTTTGGTGGCGCTTCACTGACTCACCATGAATGACGGTGCAATATTTTTCAGACCCCCTGTCTGTCTGTCTGTCTGACTGACTGTCTGACTGTGTATGAACTGTAGTAGTAATAGTAATATTAGCCTAATTAGTGTGCTTGTATTGTATTCATGTATTTGTTTATTAAGTAGGTAGTAGTATGGAGACTCATTCTTTTTTCAACCCATTTGCAGTGGAATGGGTGCACTGGATATTTGTGTTTACATTATTTGGGGGGTGGTGGTAGGGTTTTATAGGGTTCGTTTTTTTGTATTTTTACTGAAGGTGATTTGGTAAAGTTTATTATATCCCAAATAAAAATATAGGTGGTCATACTTGTCTAGTGCAGTCTATAGGCTATCTATAATATATATATATATATATATATATATATATACACACATGTATACAACATACAGTATATATATATATTGAGCCATATATTTTTTTTGTTTTTTTTGTTTTTTTTGTTATTATTATATTGTTAAAACGTAGGCCTATATTTGTGCTAGCCTAGGCTACATTTGGAGTCTCACAATTAATGTGACTTCATTCATTATGGAATTAGAAACATTAATAAAAAAAAAAATTCCACAGGTCAAAACACTCAAGCAGAAGATTGAGGAGGAAAGAGGCAAAGATGTCTTTCCAGCCACGGGACAAAAACTCATCTATGCAGGTGAGGCACATGAAGTTGTTGGTTTTATAGTCAGGTTTTGTTAATCAGATGAAGCGGTCCTCAGTAGCCTACTCAACTAAAAGTCAAAGAGAGTTCAGGTAATTGTTTACTTTTCATGTCATTGTCATTTAGGTCTATGTATGTTAGGAAATTGGTTTGGTTTTTATTGCTAGATTGTTCTTTATTATTTGTGCAAACAAACAGCACTGACTATTTAATGTTGCTCTCTTATGGAAATAAGTTTGGGTTTGATTCCAAAAATAGTAACAGTGCTATATATGACACCAGATTATTTGTGTGAGCACACCATATGGAAACTCTTTCAAACAGTGACTTGGGGAACGGTGGCACAGTTGGTAGTGCTGTCGCCTCACAGCTAGAAGGTCCTGGGTTCAATTCCTGCTCGGGACGTTGTGGGCGCTGGTGGCGTGTCTCCTCCGCGTCATCAGTGCCCATACCCAAGGCGGGGTTGGCGAAAGGGCCCCTCTGTGTGGAGTTTGCATGTTCTCCCCGTGTCCCCTAGGGTAGGTACCCTCACAAAAAACATGCAGTAATCCTGGTCTCTAAACTGCCTCCCCCTGGCCAGCCGGAGCGCCTGATGGAGGGGAAAGGAACTGGTTGGAATAACGTGTTCCTTCCACACGCTACGTTCCAAACAGTCAGGTGTAAGGAGCAACTTGGACACTCAGGCATGAAGGAAGCATGAGTTCAAGTCCGTTGCTCTCACCATGTCCCCCATACATGGGGACCAGGCTGGCGGAGGGTGTGCAGAGCCCAGGATCACATTAGATAATTGACACAGGGGTGAAAATGGGTTATAAAATCGTGGGATAAAATTATATAAAAAAAAACATGTTATTTGTCTTTAAAAAGTTACAAAATTATGAATAGAAAGACTAAATTACCCAGTGATTGTAGGTTACAAAATGCAAGTAATAGGCTGTCATTTACAGTACTAATTTGTGAAATGTTACAAGTCTGCCATTTTATTTAGACACCATGTAGTAGTATCCAAATTAATGATATGTTTTAATAGCAAAATACTTTTCTGTTTGTATCAACGTAACATAAATAGCTGTTATTCCATGTAATTTGGCTAAGTAATTACATAGTAACCTAAAGTTTTTAGATGTTTTCACTTGCTGTTGACTTTGCGATGTTACAGGAAAGATCTTGAATGATGACAGTCCTTTGGGAGACTACAACATTGATGAGAAAAACTTTGTAGTAGTCATGGTGACAAAGGTAAGATCTGTTAGAATTTGTGTTAACTTTGAGAGCGGAAAATGCAATTGTCAAAGTTTTATTTCGTACCTTGGCTAGTCCTCAAACTGTCTTGCTGTTATTATTGTTGAAGCTAGGATTTGTTGTATTTTTCTTTCTGTCCTTGTAGCCTAAACCAGCCACTCCTGCCCAAGTAACTCCCCAGTCAGCCCCTCAAACAGTCCCAGCCCCAACTCCAGCCCCATCTTTGACCACTGCCCCTACACAAGTGTCCTCCGCATCCACTCATATAGCGCCCGTGTCCACACCTACCCAGGTGTCCCCACAGTCAGCGCATCCCACACAACCACCTGCAGCAGCCTCGCAAAATGAGACAGCAGTTTCTCTCGAGAAATCCCCAGACAAGCGCCCAACCTCTGCCACAGATGTGACTCCATCCCCAATTTCAGCCCCTACCCAAGCCCCAAACCCATCACCGGACCTAGATGCTGCTCCAACCCAAACCCTGGGGCCACCTCTGAACCGTGGCCAAGACCTGACCCAGACCCCGGCCTCTGCCCCAACAGAATGTCCAGATTCTGCCAGCCAACCAGAGGAGAAGCCCAGGGAAGAACAGCAGGCGGAACCAGAAGCCGCTCCACCGATCCACTCTTCTGTGTCCAGGTTGGGGGAGATTCACTGCCACTCATCTACATCTTAATTACCGTGGTTGCCCACCGTATTAGTGATTGTATGCCCACCGTATTAGTGATTGTATGCCCACCGTATTAGTGATTGTATGCCCACCGTATTAGTGATTGTATGCCCACCGTATTAGTGATTGTATGCCCACCGTATTAGTGATTGTATGCCCACCGTATTAGTGATTGTATGCCCACCGTATTAGTGATTGTATGCCCACCGTATTAGTGATTGTATGCCCACCGTATTAGTGATTGTATGCCCACCGTATTAGTGATTGTATGCCCACCGTATTACTAGTGATTGTATGCCGACCGTATTAGTGATTGTATGCCCACCGTATTAGTGATTGTATGCCCACCGTATTAGTGATTGTATGTTCACCGTATTAGTGATTGTATGCCCACCGTATTAGTGATTGTATGCCCACCGTATTAGTGATTGTATGCCCACCGTATTAGTGATTGTATGCCCACCGTATTAGTGATTGTATGCCCACCGTATTAGTGATTGTATGCCCACCGTATTAGTGATTGTATGCCCACCGTATTAGTGATTGTATGCCCACCGTATTAGTGATTGTATGCCCACCGTATTAGTGATTGTATGCCGACCGTATTAGTGATTGTATGCCCACCGTATAGTGAATGTACTAATGTATTAATATAGTCTTTGACGTTTGCCACGCCAAAGTGTGTGGACTGGAGAATTCAGGAATTGCATGGCATAGTGACTATAATTGGAAGGAAGCACGGACGACTCCAATTTGTCTCAATTTCTCTGAGCATTCTTACTAGGTGCAAAGTAACTTTTCAGAAAAATCTCTTAAGAAGAGAATACCAGCAGCACTCATGGAACTGCACTTTGATAGAACGCTGACGAAGGCTACACACCGAATTTCACGTACGTCGTGCTGGCTGCTCCGCAGCATACCATGCCAATTATTAAATAATAAAGTCCCTTGGTTTAAACTAAAGGACAGTTCGGTGAGTGCTGCTATGCTCTTCTTTTTGAGAATATAAATTGGGAGATAAAGGGGGAAATCTGACATATTGCATACACATGCAATTTGCCAATTAGACACTTTTTATCTAGAATTGTAGGCTTTCTCCTTTCCAAGCGAAGAAGCAGCGGCTCTACTCCGAGTCTCTCTCGTGTGACTGAACTTCTTACCCTATCTCTGAGCCACCTGAGAAAACTCATTTTGTCCGCTTGTATCCGCAACCTTATTCTTTTGGTCCGTGACCCACACTTCATGACCATAGGTGAGAGAGTAGGAACGAAGATTGCTTGGTAGACAGAGAGCTTTGCCTTGTTCTGGCTCAGCTCTCTTTTTGTCACAACAGTGCGGTATAGGCTACTATAGGCTGATCTCCTGCTCCATCCTGCCCTCACTCGTGAACAAAGACCCTGAGATACTTAAAAAAAAGTCTTCTAAATCCTGAAAGTTTTCTGAAATACTCATGTTCCTATATCAGTGGTGCTCAATATTTCATGTCAAGGACCCCAAAGAATATATGTAATTTGCCATCGACCCCCCTCTGAAAATATGTCGTTCCAAGGACCTCCCCCAGAAGCAAAGATAGTTAAAAACGTTCGCTTTGAAAGAATATATGTTCAAAGATTTGCGCCACATTTTCATGATTTTTCAATAGCTAAATATAACATAATGCTTAAAACACCAAAAGGGGTTCCCGCCCTTCACCTGGGTGAGGGTCAAAGTCTCATTCCCTACCCGGACTGCACAGTGTTAACTTTGAGAGTTAACACTGTGCGCTGCACTGCGGCGACATGGGCATAAGGGCTACGCTTGCATGCGGGCCCTTTGTCTAAGACAAATTTCTTCCTCGGGAGACAAATAATAAAGAACCTTGAACCTTGAAAATTAATTTTTTTAACAATATTGATGAGGAAAAACTTGGTAGTAGTCATGGTTACAAAGGTAGGTAGTGTCAATCTTTTATTTATTTTTTTATTTGCCTCTGGGGGCACCGCTCAATTCCGTGTGTACGCACCGGATGTCGGCCCGTTCACCTTCTCCTTCAGCCCTGTTCTTCCGGTGGTCTTTGTCTACATACCTACTAACAACAAACTCTACATATTGTAACGTGAGTTGCCGACAGAATCAGCTGCGGAGCTCTGAATCCGTCTTGATAGATTATTACTTGAGTGTTATGTTTTCTAGTTCAATTAAAGTTGTTGAGGGTTAGCATGTGAAGAGCACACATTTCAAGATTTCCCCCTATTTCTCAATTGTCATTTCATGCAGCCACAACGTTTATACTACAGACACATAGGACCTACTGTATGTCATAATGTGGTACGACATGTGATATCATAATATGTGGTTTATAGTTTTGGACTTATTATCATCAGTTTGGATGTTGCACCGCCAGACACATACGCACACATTGGATCTTCACTCTAAGTTGGACAGATGTTTCTCTGGTACTTTAATTGTCAGACTCCTACAATTTGTATATTGCATAGATAGATTACCTTAAAGCGCATATGCTCTGCTGAATTCACATCATTGTTGTGTAGTTGATGTACTAGTCTAGTAGTAGATCATAGGTTTGGTAGATGTTTGTGGGATGCCATGTTTTACAAAAAACACTTCAAGATAGGATCTATCAAGATAGAGCGCACTGACAGGCACACTTTAACTTTCGAAATGTAACAGTACTATAGACTATAGACTATAGACTAATGCTATTTGTCACCACAGATTCCTCTGGTCACAATGGCTGCAACTCACGATTTGCGTCAGTTTATATTAAACACAATTTCCAATTTCCTGACATTGTATAATATTAGTTTGTTAATCCATTGAATGTTGTCAAATTGTTTTATAATTTATTGTTAATTTCTTTCTAAGCCTTATTGACGAAATGGGACTCCTTGAGGAAGCGGCATCCATACTGGGTAATCATGTTTAAACCTTCACACCTTTGCTAATCATTGAAAAGATACCAGCCTATATTCTATTGGTTATACTGTGTTTATTCCCCTCACCGATCAATCAGCCACTTTTCTTTCCTTAGTTCTATATTAGTTGCTAGTGCTATAGTTCTCTCCATTTCCTTGCTCAAACGATTCCTAATCTCTTCCTCCTCTTTGTTCCTCTTCTTGTCACCTCATCCACCTGTTACCTCTACTCTGGTCCCCTCCCCAGTGACAGGACAAGCCTATGAGAACCTGGTGTCAGAGATCATGTGTATGGGATATGACCGAGAACAGGTGGTCGCTGCACTGAGAGCCAGCTACAACAACCCGGACAGAGCAGTGGAGTATCTACTCATGGTAAGGTTGAACCAGAGCCATAGAGTAAGACAGAGTTACGCAAACTCTGTTCACTTCAAGGGGGCCAGTCCAATGACCCTCAATATCTCAACTCTTCTATTAGATGGCTCTGGGTTGAACCAGGAACGAGCGCAACCGTCAGCCTCTTTGGTTCACTTAATTTGTAACCTTCAACAGTCTGATGTTTGATGCAGATCTATAACAACCGTCATGCATTGAGCGTGAGATGCACTCAAATGACCCTGCTCACAAGTAGCAGCACTGTTCCGCGCTATGAGCTTGTATATCTGCTATTTTTGGATAGCTAAAATCTAAAATTTCACAGATGGTTTCCCGGTTTTGATGGGTTAAAACAAGATTTAACTATTTGAGTATTTTTTTTCATCTGCAACAGAGAAACGATATTTCTTTTTTTACTTTAGAGATACGATACCTGTGTTTGAACATCCCCATCTCACAGAAATACGGCGAAATAGCACGGAATTGCAATTCCATAGATACACACCTACAAAAACACCAAAAACCCGTACATGTTACACAACTACTCTTTTGCCTGCGACGGAGGCGTGGCTTGGCTTTCACTAGTACGGAAGTGCTATTTCACCGTGGCTGGGCGAGTTCGGATTTGACATTATTTGACTATTCTGTCCATAATCGTGTTACAACTTGAACTCGGACGGGGCTGAGTCGGCTCTACCGAACTTTGCAACGCTCGACGCGGCAACTTGCTGCGCTTTAGGGCCGCTCAGTGGTGTCTCCCGCGGCTCAAGTTCGGTATAGAGACGGCAGCCCCTCCGTCACAGTCTATGGGGAGGATTTCAGTGTCATATGTACGGATTTTGGCGGTTTCTATAGGTGTGTATGTACGGAATTGCAATTACGGGCTATTTCACTGTGTTTGGGTGATACTGGGTTTAGGTTTGAAAAACGCGAGAGTGTATCTGACTTGAATGTCTTTTCTTTGCCTTTTTCTTTTTGTCATTTATCTCCATCAACTCCTTCTGTGTTCCAGGGTCTTCCATTGGATCAAAGTGACCTCCCACCTCAGGAAACAGTCAGGCAAACTGTTACATCTGCCCCCACTGTCCCGGCTGCCCCCACTGTCCCCACCGTTCCGTCTGTCCCCACTATAGAAAGACCTCACCAGCCTCCTCCAGCTGCCACCAGTAAGAAAACGGACACCCACACACACACACACACACACACACACACACACACACACACACACACACACAGACACACACACACACACACACACACACACACACACACACACACCCACACACACACGTCCTGTGAGGCTGTGTGACCTGTATGACCCATATCTATGGCTGTGAAGGAGGTCAAGGCAGATGACCGCCCAACCTAGAGCCTATAGTGCTGCTGCTTGAGATTTATATTCAAGATGTTAATACTCGGCTTTCAAATTTTAAATTTTAAATCACAATTGCAGTCACGTATAACATCATGCAGATTAATCACGGGTCTTATCTGTGGGAGAACAAGCTTGAGCATGCCAGAAAAAGGGCAGCTGACCCTGTTGAGGGGCACTTAAAAGAAATGTGCAGGACTGCGGTACAGAACTACAGATAGCCCTAGTGGTTAAGCCGCATACCACATACAATATTAGGCCAGTAATATTCAACTGGTGGCCACATTCCTCCTGTTGGGAGTTTTCTTGTGGCCCTGGAACACATTCCATATTCCATTTTTGTATGTGCTATAGGTCTTGTAGGACGATAATGGACGTATTGGGCCCTATTTTCACCGGTGCGTTACCCCTAATCACTAAACAATCTACAAGCTCACCACGTTTAAAATTAAAAATGTTTTTCAAAATAGTAAAAAAAAAAAGGAAAAAAAAGGCAAAGGCGTTTAGTGATACGGGGTAAGGCACCGGCGAAAATATGGCCCATTATGTCCACATACTGTACTGCTTCACACTGCATTTATGCATTGTATTGTTGTAGAGGATAATCTCTTCAAAGGTCAAACCTTTGTATACTGCAGATGCTTTGATTCTGGATTCGAGAGAATAGGAATTAAGTCATGTAAATGTGTCCTGTGCACCGGGAGCCTGGCATGGAAGGGTCTTTGTGAGAAGAGTAATAACTTCACTGATTTACAGCCAATTATTTTCATAATAATTGGTTGTCACTATGCTCATTGTAAGATTGGACCATTTAGAGATCCTCCAAAACAAGGAAGAAGACAAAGAGAGAGAGAGACAGAGACAGAGACAGAGAGAGAGAGAGAGAGAGAGAGAGAGAGAGAGAGAGAGAGAGAGAGAGAGAAAGCATATAAGCTCTCATGATGAACCATTATTATTTGAGAGTATCATGATATGATATTCAGCCCGGGACACAATTGGATTATTTAATTAGATAGCTACAAATTACATAATGACATGCATAATGAGTTGGACTCTGATATTTTAACTCTTCCGTTTTATCAGTCTGACAGAGACATTTTCTCCAGTCAGTTTGAGTTGACTGTAGTGGACATTTTGTATGACGGTTTAGGCAGAGGGGCTATATGCTTTTACCACCTATTCGTGCAGAATATCTACTGTAAGCACACCAGTGTGATACTATGTTCAAACAAAGTCCTCTACAATTGTTAAACATCTGCATTACTTAATTTACAAGAAGTCTACACAATTAGAGAATAAGAAGAATTGTTATTTTGATCAACGTTTGCCTGTTATCTCTCCTAATGGTACCAACATCAATATAGCATGGAACAAAATCGTATCCAACAACAACAATATTCTACTCTCAGACGACAAACTTAAAAACATCATCAAATGGTGGTCAGTGGCTCAAATCGCGAATAAATAATGGGGCTCAGGGGTGTGCACAGATACACACTAGTGGTGCTAGAGCACCTGCCCTATTTCCCTCTGGACAGCAATGTGCCCATTTGAAAGTTTTTCTTTTTTTGTACAGTTTGTTCATTTAATTTTTGTTTTGTACAGTGTACTGTACAGTATGTGGCACGTGGTGACATCGATCAATTCTGGATTAAAAGCTTCTAATCTAATATTTATTATTTATGCACCAAAAAATCTATGAATCGCATACACAATTAAGGCAGCCGCCGGTTCCACAGTTCCTTTTTTCACTTGAGCACCGACCGGCCTGCCCCTCAAAATGTCTGTGCACGCCACTGATGGGCCTTGATATGAAAAGGGTTGAAAAGCACTGATTTAACCCATTTTGGGCGGCAACCAGTTTTGGTGTTTAAAGCATTATGTTATACTTTAGCTATTGAAAGAATGCAGATCTACAAGCTCATAACGCTCATTTTTGAAAAATCGTGAAAATGTGGCGCAGATTTCGAATATATATATTCTTTCAGAGCGAACAGTTTTAACTCAAATCTTTGCTTCTGGGGTTCCCTGGAACAACATATTTTCAGATGGTGGTTGGAGGCCAATTACATAAAATCTTTTGGGGTCCTTGACATGAAATAGTTTGAGAACCACTGACATAGAAACATAGGATTTAGAAGACATTTATAGAATCGGCGTCAGGTCTACATGGGTTTTAACGCATTACCTGTGTGTTGGCCAGCAGCAGGGGCCGTGCCTGCCACCACCCAGCCCCCAGCTGCCTCTACCGGAGCTCCCACTGGGACCCCTGCCGCCCCTGGAGGAGCTGGTGGAGCTCCCACAGCAGCCAACCCTCTGGAGTTCCTGAGGAACCAGCCTCAGTTCCAGCAGATGCGACAGATCATCCAACAGAACCCCGCTCTCCTGCCAGCTCTGCTGCAACAGCTGGGCAGAGACAACCCACAGCTGCTGCAGGTATACTGGAAGACACACTGGTTCTCAATCTGTTGTGAACCCCACAGCAACAACATTAAATTCACTTTGCCACTCGATTTGACACTCACTTAATGCATGCGCATACCCTCTATTCAGTACAGACTTATAATATTTATGTCTGTCGCGAGACAATACACTCCTTATTTGTTTCTTATTTATTGTGTTCGGATAAAAGAAGAAGATGCTTTTCTCTGATTTGTTTTGCAGCAAATCACACAGCACCAGGAGCGCTTCGTCCAAATGCTGAACGAGCCCCGTCCGGGAGACACTGGAGGAGACGCTGGAGGGGAGGAGGGTGCTGAGGCCCAGGGCCAGGGGTCACCACACACCAACTACATCCAGGTCACCCCACAGGAGAAGGAGGCCATTGAGAGGGTAGGACACAGTTATCCACTACTAAGGACATGGATGTCTTTTTGTCATGATCAGTCTCGGCCCACAAGGGCTAATAAGGCCCCTTTTTTCCAATTGAAATGGTTTTACAAAGTGTAAAATGACTTGTCCACTAGTTCCTTCCTAACATTTTTTTTCCAACAATGTATTTATTGATTTTCCTTTTTCCCCACACACATATGGGTAATGTTTTTGGGGCCCCTATAGCGCGCGAACACATGACATTCTTGTGTTTTTTGTCTTTTTTTTTTCTCGTGTTTTTACTTAAATTTGACTAAATCAATGGCCAATTTCAGGGCCTCAAACCCAGTTCTGTGCGATCCAGTTTCCTTGACCGGCCCCTGAGAGCCAAGGGCCCCTGGGCCATGGCCCCACTGGCCCAATGGCTAATTTGGCCCTGGTCATTCAGGCTTACTGAACGTGCGTTCTGTGTGTTTCAGTTAAAAGCGCTGGGCTTTCCTGAAGGACTGGTCATTCAGGCTTACTTTGCCTGCGAGAAGAACGAGAACCTCGCCGCCAACTTCCTGCTGCAGCAGACATGGGACGACGAGTGAACGGCCGCTCACGGCGTGACGCATCACCACTGAAAGAGAGAGGGCTGCTGGGGATTCCTAACAGTGCTACGAGATCTATTGCAACGACAAAAAATGAAGGCAATGTACGGTATATTTGGCATTCAAAAGTTATGATGATGGTGATGATGATGACGACGATGATGATGATTGTTGGGGAAAAGGACAGGATAATACACAGTAAAATCCTCAGTGTTAATGTATCTATTTGTAACTCTGAAAGTGTACAAATGGTCCATTTGGTTACATTTGTAAACTCAGAGTTGTGTTTTTTTGGGTTTTTTTTTTTTACTCTGTAGTGATGAAGTTTAAGAGAATGATGATGATTGTTGTGAATGGAATAATCGTGATGATGAACTTGAAAATGATGATGATGATGATGATGATGATATGCTGTGCCGTCTACTGTCATACTGCTGTGACGAAGAGCCTTGTCTCATGCTGCTGTGTCTCTCTCTCTAATGCTACCTGCTGCTTAGCCTGTGTGCAGTCAGTCACACTCAAAGAAAAGATCCAAGGTCAAATAATATACTGGCATGAAAGACAAAGTTGCATCACTATTCACGTTTCTTTTGTGGACACCCGCCACATGTTATTCAATGAATGGATGAGATTTAGTCCTTGAATTAAAGCACCCTACCAGTCTTCTTTTCTTTTTCTCTCTCTCTCTCTCTCTCTCTCTCTCTCTCTCCTAGCCGTTATCAGAGATTGCCCGTGTCTTTCAAAAAAAGAATGTGTGTACATAAATGTATTCAGTGATGTGTATACTTTAGCAGATTACTCAGCATAATATTGTTTATGTAATTCACTGCCATTCGTTTTATCTAAAGTCACTGTACGCTATACAAGCCATTCAAATTCACGTACTGTATCAGCGTATGTGCCTGGAAGAATACAAGTGCTGCAGTTTTAGCTTGAAGTGGGCATCGTAAGTTACAGCTAACATTTGACAGCAATGTTCGGGTGCATCTTGTACGGTTTAGTGAACAAGACCAAAATGTAAACAAACACCATGTCTCAAAAATTAAAGATGGAGAGCCGTGATCCCCCCCCCCCCCCCCCCCTAAAACATGATCATCAGTTACTATGATTATACTAGTATATACTATACTAGGAAGATTTCTTTCAAAAAAGTGTACAGAAAGTGTTAAAATTATGTTTTTATGTGGCGACACCCACCAGTTCATTAAGTATACCTGGTTTTCACCTTAGCACCATCCACCTTGCCCACAGCTGTTGTATGATAATGTGGGAGGGGTTAGGATTGTGATGTCACTAAAATGGTGTTATTTTGATTGGGCCTTTTGACCAAAGGCTTTCAGGGAGAAACCAAAAATACACAGGGAAGACATATTTGAATATTATAACTACACCGGGGGGTCTATTAGAGTAATGTTAACTCCATAGACACATGCAAAACAGAAAAAGTATCAAAATCACGGCACTCCATCTTTATGTAATTTTGGAAGGAAATGGTTAGGATTTATGTAAGCTACTGTATGTGGCTGGTGGACAATGACATGTACAGTAGTAACACTGCTACAGTCCTTTAAGGCTTCAGATGGATTGCCAAATTTTCTGTAGGTTGTTCTGTGGTTTTAGAGCATATTCAGTACTTCAGTAGTGGCAGGAGGTTCAGATCTAAATATCTATAGAAGCAAGGGAAACTCTTGGATATGTTCATATTAAGCACATTATGATACAAAATGCAAAGGTACTGTGTCATGATAAAGTTACGTCTGGGATTGCCCTGAAAATAGTATACAGCATCGTTTTTTGTGCTGTAAGTGTAATTTGGATAATTTCATTATCTACACATTGGCTTGGAAATAGTAAATCCCAGACCAGTAAGGTGTCAAGTAAGGTATATTTATAATAATACTAAAGCCACAAATTGTCATACAGCTCTGGTTTCAGAATGTGTTTGGTTTTCCATTGGGTGACATGCAGATTTCACCAAATCATACTATTGTGGTTCCACATTGGTTATAGTCTAGAATCTGCCAGATGATACACATGACTGGATTGCTGATTATTACTGAAAGTCTACCGGTATATTTCCCCTTTTTTTTGTTAATATTATAATAACAATTTCTTCAGCTAAAAAGGTTTCAGAAAATGTCAGTTCACTTTGTCTTAATATCCCAGGTCCTCTATGCATTTTGACATTTCAGAGTGAACATTTGCTCTATCATGCCTTAACAACTAAAGCCCTACCCTAGTACCCTTCTTTTCTTTGTACAAAAGAAAAGAAAAAATCTGAAATTAAGTGATTCACATTGCGATGTGCAGCATTGTGAGCTTCTATAGATCTGCTATTTCTGAGAATGAAAGTGAACCGTTTTGAATAATGTTTGACATCCAAAATGGGGACACCGCCATGCAGGGTGAAAGTGGTATACTCTATGCTTTGTTACACAGCGGTGTCATTGGCCTAAAATAACTGAATAACTGATCAAAGGGACAGTGAACAAAACATTATTTTCTTGAAAACATTTTCAATTAGTGACATTGTCATGCGACAAAGCAACAAAAAAAAGGGGCGTTACGCAGGGTTGTTAAACAACAGTTCATTTTACACTGTAGAGTAATATGTTACAGTGTTGTTTATGCTATGAGATATTTTTGCATTTTGTAATTGTGCATAGAGGAGTGCCATTGCTGATCATATTCATTAGTAGACCTTTGGATATATATATAAATATATATATATATATATATATATATATATATATATATATATATATATATATATATATATATATATATATATATATAAGTTAATCATGGGTTGTTTATATGCAGTAGAAAGCTGTTAAGGAGTGTTAAGGAGCTGTTAAGTGCTTGAAAGCCAATATAGACATTTCAGCACTGTCCTCTGCATTTGTCTATTTCAACTGGAGATGACCGGAGATGTTGTATTATACTGTACATGGGTAATATGGATTTAGCTTTTTGAAAAACTAGGCTGTTTATTGTGTGTGAAGATGCCATGTTTTGATCTGTAAGGGTTTGTTGGTTGCATGAGTTTGTCTTATTGGATTTATCTGTATAGCATGGCTGTGGGAACGGAATGCTAAAACCACAGTTGTGGTGTGTTAATTACTTTATTTATTGGTTTAAATATTTTACTACTTTTGTTGATTTTTTTGTTTGTTTATCGTTTTTCATTTAGGCCTACATGACAAGCAAAAGATGACTGTTTTGCTGACTTGTTGTGAGAAACTCTTGTTTCAGCATTGTATTAAATAAATGGCTTGTCACAGTCTTTATTTTAGCAGCTCACAGTGTCACATTCTTGAACCCATTTAGGCCTGATGTTGAAATGTAAAATAAAAATGTATTTTTAAAATGTGTGCCTCTGGGTCTGAGGTCTCACACCTCCACAGTCCTACAGATTGGCCTCTGGGACCTGGGTCTCACAGACTCACACCTCCACGAGTCCACAGTCCTACCTTGACTGATATATCTGGCAGTGGCCCCTCCCACTGGACCATACCAAATCTTAATTTAATCCACAATTACACCAGTTAATTTCACTATGTCCAGAGACATTACATTTCTCAACACACATTTTAGAGTGTCACACATTACTCAAAATATCCACATAATATAAACATAATTAGAGTACTAAATTTCTCACTATACTACAAAACAAATGTTGGCATGTTCCCCACACAAACCCACAGTTGGTATGCTTCCTACACTGGAGCCAACAATCAATTAATCATCAATCGTAATCGACACCAACAATCACACAATATAAATTCAAACAAATATCACTCTGCAACTAATTCAAAAGTTCAACCCATTTGTTCAAAGTTAGTGTCAGTGGCAGGGTGAACTGTCACAACAGCAGTGTGTATATATTGTGAGTTTTTTTATTTGATATTAGGCCCTATTTGACAATAGTAGTTTAGTTTGTTGATTACGATACAGCAATTGCCCTTTTCTCTTCAGGTATTAAAAAACTATTTAATATAAGTCCTTAAATAGTCACTTAAATTTTCACTTCACTGTCATCTGGGATTCTGGGATTAAAATAATCATGGTGGTCCCGACCCACAGGTTGAGAACCCTACGCGCACCAGCACCAGTTGACCCAACGGTGTCGTGAGCTGCTTTGTCCACCAGGGGGGGGTGCTGCGTTGTAGAGGTGTGTGTGTGTGTGTGTGTGTGTGTGTGTGTGTGTGTGTGTGTGTGTGTGTGTGTGTGTGTGTGTGTGTGTGTGTGTGTGTGTGTGTGTGTGTGTGTGTGTGTCGTGTGCTTGTGCGTGTGTCGTGTGCGTGCGCGCGTGTGCACGTGCGCGCGCGTTGTTCCCGCAGCAACAGGGAAGATGGCAGCTCTCACATCTTTCTCCCAGGTAAAGATATGGACATTTCAATATATATACAAACAGAAGTTATGGGCAAAGCAGCAGCTATAGCACGGGCTGACTGAACTGCGTACATCGATCATGGCAGCTAGTATTTAGTAGTCTCTTTAATTCCGTTACAAACACACTGCTGGTGGTGTGTTGAATGTATGTGATAAATAAGAAATGCATGCAGAGAGAAATCAGGCAAGTCAGACGAGACGGTTCGATAAGATATAGCAGGGCCTTATTGCATTTACCGTTAGATAGCGGGACCGTTAGCTTTAGCTAGCTATAGCTGCTCCATGGCTGATGTGATGATGACCACTGTTGTCTGTTGTTTTTACCCCCAAAACAAAACCACGTCGAGTTTTCCCAGACCACACACTTATTATATAATTATAACAGTTTAAGCACATGATTGTTTTATAGCCACATCTTTTCACCAATAATCCTGAGCCACTATAGTCTAGTACGAGTGAATGTTATGTTATGTTACGACGTGCTGGAACTAGCTAACGTTAGCTGCTCCTGCATGTAAGGATGCAGGATGGAGATGAGTGGTTATAAGGCTGTAATAATAACGTGCCTTTTGTGCGTAATTTATTTTATATTTTTATATTCGTCAGCCTGTACACATCCCCGAAACTAAATGTATGCTTGTGCGAATATAATGGTCATGCTGTTGTGATGATTTGACTGAGTTGGCCTGTCCCATTCGGCAAGTAGCCTATACAGTATACAGTACAGTATGCGGGACTGGCAAACGTCAGTTGATGGATGTACATTATAGTAACTACTGTACATAACATGGTATCTGCTTCTGCTATGGACGTTTCTCTAAGGTTACCTTATTATTGACGAGGCTATTCTTAGTTTGGCAAGCATATTATGCAGCGCAGCCCCGTGTTGATTTCATTAGGCTACACACCACAAGCAAGGTGCCATATGGATTGGAAGCAGATACCCCTAAGTTGGGATGGATGCTATTTTTATGTATTATGCATCTATAAACTTATCTATCTAAAATCTTTAATGTCTTGCTGTGTGATTCAAGGAAATACAAGTTGAATGATTTGAGTGTCAAGTTGATTTGACTTGATGCTTTCATGCACAGGACTTAAGATGTTGAGTACTACCAGCCTAAGTTAATTCTGCCCCTCTCTAGCTGGGACATGTGTCCACTTGTATCACTTTAAAAAGAAAGAAGGTGCGGACAACATGTATTAAATCAAATAAACCTCTTCCATCTATATGGAGGTTGACAGGTAATCAGAATTATCTGTGCTAGGGGAGTTGTGGGTCAAGATGTATGGCATAACCTCACATATAACATCCCCTCTCTCCCCTATAGTTGTTGTCAAGTGGGAACCCTGTCTATGAAAGCCTTTACAGACAGGTAAGATCACTAGGGCCCAACGAGGCTATAGCTCTGGTCCATATAGCGTTAAGTCAGGGGTGGGCAACTTTGACCATGCATGGCGAGGGCCAATATATTTCCACACTCACTCCAGAGGGCCACAGCTGCATATTACTGTCGTAGCAAAAAATATGTCATCAATATACAGATCTGACCTCCATGCCAAAGCACCAGCGCTCGCCCAGCAGTCTGCTGCCAACGAGGCGGATGCTTCTACAAGCTCAAAACGCGTCGCACTATTTTTTGCTATATTTGAATTCAAAACCTGCATTTTTTGCTATTTTTAAATTGGAATCCTGAAAAGTAACCTTTTTATTGAATTTCAAATGCATTTAGTTATAGTTATTTTAACTGTATGAACTGTTAACATAACTACATTGGACACAAAAAGACAATAACATTTTAATACTAGTCATTAAGTATAGTCATTTAATACTAGTCATGATGTAATTAAAGCGGGTTTGGAATTGTACCAGCTGAAATCAATACGATATCAGTATTCTGATATTAACATGCAGGCCGCATTAAGTGAAGGTGTGGCCCCCGGGCTGCCAGTTGCCCACCCCTGCGTTAAGTCCTTAACGCTATGGACCAGAGCTAGTATAGATGGAGTGATGCATAAAAGTGAGTGGCAAATCGAGTGACAAAGTGAGTTTGACGTCGTTTTCGTTCAACGTCGCTTAATGCAATCAGATAGGAAGGACTGTTCTGTTTGCATGTATGGCCTGCTATCAAAAAGGCCTGCTCAGTAAGTAGGCGTTCCCGCATAACTTATGGGAATGATGATGATGTCACACGCTGTGACACGCATACCCTCTATTCTAAAAGTAAGCCAGCACATTTCCAAATGAGGTATATATATTAACCTTACATTATTCCTATCCTATAAGCCATAACTTGTTTTCAGAGGAGAGTTTCAGTTCATGAAAAATAATCAGTTGATGCAGATATCACAGTATAGTTTGGACTGTGATTGTGTGTGTGTGTGTGTGTGTGTGTGTGTGTGTGTGTGTCCTAAGGTGGACCCTGGGAATACAGGGAGAGTAGGGCCGACAGAAGCTGCCTTGTTTTTAAAGAAATCTGGCCTCCCTGACATCACATTGGGAAAGGTGAGTACTATATAAACTTGCTATGCATCCCGTGTCTATAATGTGTTATAAACACACAGCATTATTATAATCTACTTAATAACACTGTACTTATAGTTACTAGTCCTTACCCGTTCGAATATATGAACACCAAATTATGCACAGTGTGGTAATGTGATTTAATAGATCATATTATTTATGTATGTATTTTGGAGCTTGGGAAGTTGGGGATGGGCACAAAATTAATATTATTATTAGGCATGTATTCCTCTGACTCACAGACGTCTCTCTCTCTCTCTCTCTCTCTCTCTCTCTCACACACACACGTTCATGCAACCCATCGTTGCAAGCTTAGAGTATATATTAATAGAGACGGCACCGGATTTCTCCTCCCATCCACTAGCATTAAGTTGCTCAAAAGCGCATGAGGCGATTTCACTCCTCCTTCCGGGTAGGAACAGAGTGCATTCTGGGATGGATTGCCCCAATAACATGAACGCGCTGGCCATTGACTATCATTGCGCGCATACAGAACGACATCTCTAAAATTATAGGTAAATACGTAAGGTACTCATAATCATTTATAACCACGACAAATTATAATAAAGCAAATACACACAGGCCTACTTTTTTTTTAAACAATATATTTATTGCATTTTGCAACAAATTGCAACAAACAAAAAACAAAACCAAAACATACAATACATACATATATAAATACAGTATAATAAAATAAGGGCACTTAGACAACAACAACAGAGTCCTTATGGCCACAAGACCAAACAGCTGCAGAGAATACAATTACACATTTTCAGTTTCCACCATTAAATAAGATAAATCATCTGGTTGAAATCACTGGCACTGGTCACATATACTTGGTCCCCACTTAGAATCTAAACGCGAGATTCTACCCACACACTTCAGTCAGTTTACAATAGAACATTTCTTTCAGTAATGGTCAGTGATGGTATTAATGGTCTGTTGATGGGCTTGTGAAGTCCATGTACAGTAAATGAATGAATATTGACCAAAGGGAAATGGTGCAGCTATTCAGCTAAGTAGGTCCAGTACCGAAGGAGTAATATCAATTCCCATTCACACACACACACGCACGCACGCACACACGCTAGCTCTAGGGGGAATTTAAACATAAAAGCAAAAGGATCACAATCTCTTACCATGTCTGTCTGGAGAAGATTACATCATGCTTTGCTTGCCTTGTCTCTGTATTATTAATGTAAACTAGTCTATATGCTGGGATGTAATGTGTGCTGTGCACTCAAACAAATGTGCAGGCTTGAGACTTGGGATTGCAACTGGCTCTACAAATCCCACATAGCCGGGTGTGTCTCTAGTCTCGCAGTCGCACTAACACAAGTCAGTGAGTTCAATACATTGTGTAATACATTATGGGTATTATTTATTTTACAGCTGTTTTTACTTGAATGTATTGCTCTGGTAACTGAGCATGAAAAAGTAACCGAGTGTCAGACTCTGTCAGAAGTTAAAACGTTTGGTACATAGCGTTGTTGTCTTGGATTTACCTTAAAACCTTTACAATTATAAAAGCTTTTTACTAAACATACTCTGCTCGATTTTGAAATCGAATTGTGACCCCAAGAATCGGAATCAAATCGACACCCAAACTCCCAAAGATTCACAGCCCTATAGTGTATATAGACTATGTGTAGCCCAGGCTGGATGGGTCTGCTGCTGCTTGCTTTGCGTTTAAAACTAACCTTAATTAAGCAATACCTCATCATGCTACTGATGTCAGTGTGTGTGTTTGTGTGTGTGTGTGTGTGTGTGTGTGTGTGTGTGTGTGTGTGTGTGTGTGTGTGTGTGTGTGTGTTTTTCAGATCTGGGATTTGGCCGACCCAGACGGCAAAGGCTACCTGGACAAACAGGTAGAGATCAGAATGTTGCAAATACATTGCTAATTATACCTTTTTTTGATAACATTGTAAGATGCACTCCATAATAGTCATTAGGCTGTAGTTATTTGGGTTTTTTGTGTATGTTTATTTGCATCAGTATTGTTTTGCTATAAATCAGTGTGGTAGTTGACATCAAACCTACATGTAGCAGTGTAGCACCTAACAGATGCTAGGTTTGATCATTACCTGGTATCCTAGTTCTTGAGTCACTACATTGTACATACCGTAGTTCTGTACTCTAACGTTAATATTATCTGTGCTGTCTGTTGACTATGTTTCATGCTTACTCTGCTCATTCTTTCTCTGATCTCGTACTTGTAAGTACAATAGAGAGTATGCGCATGACATCATCGTACCTGGAAGTTATGCGGGAACGGCCACTGAGTGGCAAAAAACTACTTTCTGGCCTTGACAGCCCATTCATCCAAACAGAAAAGTCCTGTCTGATTGCATTAAACAATGTTAAACTCGCCACCATTGCAGCTGTACGAAAAGCTTGAATTATCCTCTTTCTATCTGCAAAGTTTTTGTTTCATAAAAATCCACCATAGAAACGTTATGAGCTACTTTCTGTCAAGAAATGCCCTGCATTTGATTATTTTTTTAAGTGTCAGAGTTTGGAAGTGCTTGTTTTGAATAACACAACATTTTGCTGCCTCCTGCATTATGTAACATTTAGAAACAGGACGCAGGACGGTTGAGTGATTTCCAACGAGCGCTTCCAAACTCCAACACTCTGCACATGCTGCTCAATGTTTTGCCACTCAGTCTAGATGAGGGGGGCGTGTCCTGATGGGAAAATCATGCATGTGCATACTCTCTATTTAGAATGTAGGCATTTTGCAGACGCTCTCAACCCAGAGCGATTTTACAGTAAGAACAGCACATGGTAAGTCACTCTGGGTATGAGCGTTTGCTTAATGACTAAATTGTAAATTGTGCACGACAAAGTTTAAGTGACTCTGTGCTCTGGAATTAGAGCTTAGACTAGCCCCTCTCGGAACCCTCCATAAAGCTTTTCTGAAATTTTGATGTCGCTTTATTGTAGGGTCCCTGTTCATAACTATATTTTCGTTTGGGAATTTTGGAACGCGGACATAAATATGCTCACTAACATCGTATCTGCGCCGTTTGACGGCCTGTTTTCCTTTGAGGGCTTCTGAAATCGTGAACTATAAGTACCTATACAAACCGCTGCGAATATCTCCTGTGGCGCGGAAGCCGTTAAGTATTTTTACTTTGTTTGACCGATTTGGTCGCTTTATTTCTTCTTGTTTGTTTACCGTTTATTGTACCGCCTCCCGGTGTGCGGTTGGCTTGTGCGGCTACGTCCCTGCCTCTGATCTGCTCTGTCATAGCTATAGCGCCACTAGCTAGCCAGATAGGCGGTACAATGAGGTGTCAATAAACAAGGAAGGAAGAGAAGAATCAAAGCGACCAAATCGGTCAAACAAAGTACTTAAAAAAGTATTAAAAAAATACTTAATGGCTTCCGCGCCACAGGAGATATTCGCAGCGGCATGTATAGGTACTTCTAGTTCACAGATTCAGAAGCCCTCACACGAAAAAAAGTCGTCAAAGAGCGCAGACAGGCCGTAAGCACGGTGTTTATGTTTTATTATGTCCGCGTACCAGGTGGCAGGATACTGCTGCAACAGGACCCCCTGGTCTGTGTCGTCAAAAATGTCAGAAACGTCAGTACCATTGGGTTCTGCTTGGAGGGCTAAGCTTAGACTAGAGTCTGCTAGAGTCTGCCTAAATTGTAAATTATTTATGTGCAAAGTGTGAGCGAGAGGGAACGTGTTTGCTCTGTTTCTAGGGGTTTTACGTAGCTCTGAGGCTGGTGGCATGCGCTCAAAGCGGACAAGAAGTCAGTCTCTCCAGTGTCAACCTCACAATACCTCCGCCCAAGTTTGTGAGTATAATTCATCCTTCCGGACCAATCCAGAATATTTGGCTGTGTGAAATTAAATAATGTTGCTATATTTCCCGGGTATAAGACTGCCTTCTAGGAAAGACTGACTTTCACTTAACAATGTACTTCCAGTATTGTATGTGAAATAAAATCATTTATACCTCAGTTTATGCTGTACACGTACAACATTTATTTTCAGCAGCAAAGGCCAGTCACTTTGGGGAGGGAGATGCATCCCCTGTCCGGGTTCATGTGTTTGGTCCGACGGAGCATTGGTTCGAACGAACAACCTACCTCAAACCCTCACCCTAACCCCAACCTCCCAGCACACCTAAACCTAACCCCCAACCTTCTCCCGACCCCCAACGCACCTCGGACCAATGCTCCTTTGAACCAATGCTCCGTCGGACCATAGTATACCCCCTTGCCCTTTCATGCATTGAATTGACAGCCATGTTTGGGATATGGTAGTCGATTGACCGACTTACTGGCTTGGATTGTTTTGTTTTGTAGAAGGACACTAGCAGCCCTTCTCTAAGCAGCACAGCTTCTGCCCCCAGTGAACCACACTGGGCTGTTCGGGTGAGTCATTCTGTACATGCACTCAAGTATAGGATACCACTCAATATGGTCTGGTCTGACTGCTGTCCAATTAATGTGTGTAAACAAATCCATTACATCTTGATCATGTCACCAGTTACAGTTGGAAATAGGAATGCAGTCCGCACGCTGTTTAGCAGCTCCCAGAGGTGGTTTTCTTAGGATGACAACGTTTCGACCCCAAATAGGTCTTCGTCAGGTATATGACGAAGACCGGTTACAGTTGGCCCTCTTTCTTTTTTCCCTTCGCAAATATTGATTGGGATGTATTTTTGTTTCCCACACTTCGCCATGAAGCTTGATACACACTTGAATAAACTATTAATTCCTTTTATGTATTAATTATATCATTGACAGTGTTGGGACGTAACGTAGCGTAAATAACCAGTCGTTATTTTCGTCAGTAACTGTTGCTGTAACGCTTAATTTTTCCAGTGAATTTGTTACCGTTACTACATGGTGCGTCATGCCGTTATTCTTCCGTTATCTTTCATGTCGTCTCGGGGGAGAATGAGAAGAACTGTCAGTCTGCTTGTATGCAGATTGCCTGCAGTGTTAGACAGTGCGGGAGAGAAGGGGGAGGAGGAGGAGTGTGTGTGTGTGTGTGTGTGTGTGTGTGTGTGTGTGTGTGAGAGAGACGTGTGCGCCCGTGCGCACATCATGTGAGCGAGTGAGCGAGAGAGAGGGACAGACAGACAGACACTGAAAGAGGCTGTACGCGTGCGTTCGTGTGTGTGTGCATACATGAGAGTGAGAGAGACAGACAGATACTGATGCAGGGCGGCTCGCCGGAACAGGCCCGACCCCCTGAGCGTGTTCCTGGTGGTCTGGATGTTCCGGGGACCCCCACACGGTAACTCTGTCATTTCTTGACAGTTTTGGATGCGGGGCGGCTCACCGGAACCGGGCTGGCATCCTGAGCGCGTTCCTGTGGGTCTGGAAGTTCCGGGGACCCCCACATGGGTGTGATTTTTTTAGTAACGAAAAAGTTACTTTTCACAGTAACGCATTACTTTTTGGTTTAAGTAATCAGTACAGTAGCTAAATTATTTTTGAAATGACGTAACTGTAACTAGTTACTTTTTAAAAGTAACGGTCCCAACACTGATCATTGAATATATCAATATTTCATATTTTATCGCTGGTATATTTGAAGCCTTTTTTACTTTCACAACCACAATATTCAGATTTGTTTCACTTCAGATTATTTACTTGTATAAAACCTCTACCTTGTTCAGTTAGTTAATGTTAGTGTTTGTGTATAAAAATCAAAAGGCCACTCTAGGCTGGTGATAATTCATGTTCATAGGGATCCTCGTTGTCACAATTACAGTACATCAGCGCTTAAACTGGTTACGTTTTGGTGTTGTTCTTCGTAGCCTGAAGAGAAGAGTAAATTCGATGGGATATTTGAGAGTCTGGTCCCTGTCAACGGACTGCTATCAGGAGAGAAGGTCAAGCCAGTGCTCATCAACTCCAAGCTACCTCTAGACGTCCTTGGAAAGGTATTGGTTTATTGCATAAAATGTGGGCCACTGTTCTGTCCTCGTCTCTGTATTAGGCTTGAGAAAACATATTAGAAAACAGTAATAATTTCTATGTACCCTTATATTTTATTTTTTAACTTAACCGATTTTGACCTGAGATCAGATTCTAAAAATGTCTTCTACATCCTGACAGTTTTCGGACAGTTTTCTTTCCGTCAGTCATTGTTCGATTTTTCAAAAATAGCAGACCTACAAGCTCGTAACGCGCCACTCGGTGGCGCGCTATGAGCTTGTAGATCTGCTATTTTTCAATAGCTAAAGCATAACATAATGCTAACACCAAAAGGGGTTCCCGCCCAAAATGGGTTTAAACGGCAGAATGCCCCGATGATGACTTTCACTACAAAGTGAGACATTAATGGCTAATTATGATGGTTGTTGACTTGGAATTAGGTGTCCTCTCTTACATAATGTACATGCATAATGTACATAATGTTTTGGTTATTTAACAATGATGTAAATAATGAACAGGTTATTTTCTTATCTTGTGAAGGTCTGGGACCTCAGTGACATAGATAAAGATGGCCACCTGGACAGGGATGAGTTTGCAGTGGTGAGTTTAATGTAAAGAATTCCTTGCCATTTTGGCTTTAAATTTTCACACCAGTGTGACACTTTAGCCCCGCCGGCAATATGCTAAGTGATTTAATTCATAGGTTTCTGTGGGGTATGTTGCAATATATATATAATATAGCAGGAGCTCCCATTAGCATGTGTCAGCATGTCAATGAGGGATTTTGGATTTGAACCTCTCCAGCGGCTACGATCTGAAGAGCTGTGGGGTTTTAATTAGGCTGTGTCAGTTTGATTGAACCCATTTAGACCTGAGGCCGAGTCTACAAATTATGCCTTCTAACAGTTTTCTGAAAAACCTCTGTTTCTCGTTCTCAAACATTTTCATTTTTGGACGCCCAAAAATATATGATAATTGGCCTCTGACCCCCATCTGAAAATGTGTTGTTCCAGGGACCTTCCAGAAGCAGATTTGAGTTAAAAATGTTCGCTCTGAAAGAATATATATTCAAAGATTCGCACCACATTTTTTACGATTAAAAAATATATCAGATCTACAAGCTCGTACCGAGTGCGCTATGAGCTTGTAGATATGCTATTTTTCAATAGCTAAAGTATAACATAATGCTTAAAACACCAAAAGGGGGTTCCCACCCCCAGAATGGGTTAAAGTCACTAATTTCTTCACTGTGTCGTGTATGAGAAGTACGAATGCGGAACATGCCTTTTTTAGGTATGCATGCAATGATGCAGAGTAATAAACCGTTAGCTGTACTAACTCTCCCCCTCAGGCCATGCACCTGGTCTACCGGGCTCTGGAAAAGGAACCCGTTCCTGCCCTCCTCCCCTCTTCCCTCATCCCTCCGTCTAAGAGGAAGAAGAGTCTGGGGTCAGTGCAGGTGCCGGGCACGGCGCCCGGCCTCCCCGCTAGCCCCCCGCCGCCCAAAGACTCCCTGCGCTCCACGCCCTCCCACGGCAGCATGAACTCCCTCAACAGCACCGGCAGCCTCTCGCCGAAACACTCGCTCAAGTCTGCACAGGTAAAATATACCTAAAATACGCATGAACAACAAACACAACACAATAGCTACAGTATTCTCTTTGCAGAAGGAGGAGAGGACACTGGAGCAGCACGGACATTTTAAGCCTTTTATTAGGTGCTTGTATACAAAAAACGACTAACGTTTCGACCTATGCGGTCTTCATCAGAGTCAGCTATTCGCTTTCTTTTGTGCTCTGTGTCTCTCTCTCTCTCTTAGCATTCAGTCAACTGGGTGGTCCCAGTGTCAGAATGTCTCTGTGTCTCTCTCTCTCTTAGCATTCAGTCAACTGGGTGGTCCCATAACGTCTCTGAGTCTCTCTCTCTTAGCATTCAGTCAACTGGGTGGTCCCAGTGTCAGAATGTCTCTGTGTCTCTCTCTCTCTTAGCATTCAGTCAACTGTGTGGTCCCAGTGTCAGAATGTCTCTGTGTCTCTCTCTCTCTTAGCATTCAGTCAACTGGGTGGTCCCATAACGTCTCTGAGTCTCTCTCTCTTAGCATTCAGTCAACTGGGTGGTCCCAGTGTCAGAATGTCTCTGTGTCTCTCTCTATCTTAGCATTCAGTCAACTGGGTGGTCCCAGTGTCAGAATGTCTCTGTGTCTCTCTCTATCTTAGCATTCAGTCAACTGGGTGGTCCCAGTGTCAGAATGTCTCTGTGTCTCTCTCTCTCTTAGCATTCAGTCAACTGGGTGGTCCCATAACGTCTCTGTGTCTCTCTTAGCATTCAGTCAACTGGGTGGTCCCAGTGTCAGAACGCGGGCGATACGACGACATATTCCTGAAGACGGACGCTGACCTGGACGGTTTCGTAAGCGGACAGGAGGTCAAGGACATCTTCATGCACTCTGGACTTCCACAGAACCTCCTTGCACATATATGGTAGGGAATCATTTCCACGGACGCTTATCCCTTGATTCTGACACCCAAAGTGGCATAGTCATCATCATGGGTTATTGTTGTCAGTAAACAATCCACTAAGCTGTGACCAGCACCTGGTTTTCACTGATTTTGGAGAGCGGCCAATCCCTGCTCTTTCTGAACTCGTTTAGACAGTCAGGATATGTGATCGCTGAGTGCAAGAAGGTTCTGAGACTGCCTATCGGAAGATTTTGTGCACGTGTCAGTGTCTAAGCTATACAAAAGCATAGGTAAATACAAATTGCAAATTGCAAACATTTCCTCCTTTAATCTGTCATTAGGTCCACAAACTCCACGTGCTTGAGTGTACTTCCGGTGAGCCCACACAACCTTTCAGAATAAAATCCTTTCCGTCCCGGGGTACGTTGGGTTACAGTACCTGCTTTTGAGCCGTCAGGTGTTTTTATTGTTGCAGGGACAACTGACTTGCATCATCTTTAACTGTCCACATACCTTTTTGCTGCTTTAAACACAAATATATTGAAACACGTTGCTTGTCAAATGATGTTTGTGTGTGGTAATCATTGGTTGCTATGAATCCTTACACTGAATTAAACACCAATTTACAAGTTTAGAGCTGAATGATGAAATAGAAAATACATATTTTAGTGCACACCGAGCAAAGCTTTTATTCATAATTCACCACAATCCCTGTACCTGTTTGTGCAAAAATATATATTGCAACATAATAGCACACGTACGTAGCCTCAAATGCCAAACACCTTATTGTTCAACCAGGCAAACTATTATCATTATCAGGATGTCTAATTGGCTGCAATGTCATATTCGATAAGATGGCTAGATGGAACTTTGCGGGTTTATTAATATCAATATCACCCCATACTATATAACATTACCCATCCCTAGACTGCTTGGCTTAAGTGGAACATTAGTATTATGCAACGTGACATGAGTGCATCTGTTTTGCGCATGGATGGTCATCATAATAATACGAAGCGATTGCCTCGAGCTGAACTGAGCCACAGGCCACGTGCGCAGATTACCTGACAGTGCTGGGACCGTCACTGTGTGTGCCTCTGTGTGTGTGTGTGTGTGTGTGTGTGTGTGTGTGTGTGTCAACCCGCAGGGCGCTGGCAGACCCCAGATTACCTGTCAGTGCTGTGACCGTCACTGTGTGTGTGTGTGTGTGTGTCAACCCGCAGGGCGCTGGCAGACCCCAGATTACCTGTCAGTGCTGTGACCGTCGCTGTGTATGTGTGTGTGTGTCAACCCGCAGGGCGCTGGCAGACACCAGGCAGATAGGGAAGCTCACGCGGGAGCAGTTTGCCTTGGCCATGCACTTCATCCAGCAGAAAGTCAGTAAAGGCGTCGACCCTCCGCAGGCCCTCAGTGCCGACATGATCCCCCCTTCAGAGAGAAGCACTCCCGTACCGGTGGGTCACGCACGTACACAAGCACGCACGCATGCACACGCATGCATGTACGCACACGCATGCATGTACACACGCTCCGTTGACTTAGACACATGGAAATGAATGCTTACACGTGTAGGTCGTATTTGTTTTGTATTTATCTCATAATTGCGTGTGCTTGCATTTCCAGTGTTTGTCCGGCTACATGACTCCCGTGGGATCAGAAATGGCCGCTCTGTCTGAGATGAGGCGGGTAAGCGAACACGACCTCCACTTGTTTCTTTGACATTCTTTGCTTCTTTACCTCTTGCAGCTTTTTGTCAGATTTGAATAAGTGTAAGCGGTAACCAAGCTCCTCCAGCTGCCTGCTGTCTAGCCCCATATGTGCCCTCTCCCTACGCTCATTCTGTAGCTCCGAGATGAGGTCACACCCTGGGCCCCTCCCACCGCGGTTCAGAAACGGCGCATGTTTCCACAAGGAACGCTTCTTACCCTTTTCTGCACAATGAATCCAAAAAGTGAAGGGCTAAAAAGGTTTTACACTAATTCAAACTTAGCAACGGCCAAGAAAATTCAAGTTTAAACAGTTACACGAGCGTTACAGCGGTTGTTTAGCATGTTTTTCAAGGAAGTTGAAAAGCTTTAGCGCCTCCCCGGTGCCTCCCCTGGTCGAACATTTCCAACTGACTTCAGTTCACTCGACATGCACTCGCACACGTACGACTTCCTTGATAAACATGGATTGGAGCGGCTGACTAAACAACCGCTGTTACGCTCGTGTAACCGTTTAAACTTGGATTTTCTTGGACGTTGCTAATACTTTTTGGATTCATTGTGCAGAATAGGGTAAGAAGCGTTCCTTGTGGAAACATGCGCCGTTTCTGAACCGCGGTGGGAGGGGCCCAGGGTGTGACCTCATCTCGGAGCTACAGAATGAGCGTAGTGCTGAGGGAACATACTGGGGCTACCTGCTGTCCAAATTATGTTCAATTCTTGCAGTTACTCAGTCTGCTCTACTACAGTATATGAATAATTATTTATTTTATAATTAATTGTGGGAGAGGGAGGCACGAATATATGCAATGCTTTGTTGTGACTCGCTGTAAAATGTCATGCATTATGTGAAGGTCTCCCGAACCTATATTATATTTGCCTATAAATGCTTTCCACGGCTTTGGGGCCTTCAGTATTATGCCAGACGTTCATTCACTGCACACTGTTTTTCTTCTCTTATCCGAACTCTTGGGCTGCTGATGTGTCTACCCGACCCCACGCCCCCGACTCTCTATCTCTGCTTTCTTATGCAGGCTATAATGTTCAAGCTGTGGGTAGGTAACATGGACCCGAGTTAACTTAATGCTTTCAGTGGCTGGCTGCTATGCAGGCAATATGAGCAGAAAGAATTTGTGAGAGATTCTCTCTTGTTTGGCCCAGTGCAGTTCAGTGGCCCTCTGTAATATCACTTTGTGACCTTGCTTTGAAAGGTGTGATACAAATAAAGTGTATTGTGGTCACTGTAACATAACCTCCACCTCTTCAGTTCTACTAAAAGGGAATGTTCTATCGATAAGCAGAAAATAGCAGATAGTGAAATGATACCGTGTAAACAAGCTCACAACGCCTCGCATCGTGACGTGTTGTGAGCTTGTACATCTGCTATTTTGTTTGTTTCAAACTTTTTTGGGGGAAAATCATTCATTGAACATTTCCGCCTATGATGACATGCCCAAAACAGGAATGGCAGGTTCAAAGTGGTTACAAAGTGGTAGTAGTGGTCACATACAACACTTGCATATGAAGTAACTAAGCCTTGCCGAGCCATGAGGCCCATATAGGGCAGGACCGCAGGAGCCTAGCTCCTGTTTCTGTAGCGTGAGGCAGCTTGATGTACAAGTACACCCCTTGGACATGATGTGTCGCAGGGACCAAGGGAATCCAACCCTTGGTGCTGAGTGCCAAGCAGGGAGGCATTGGGTCCAATTCGTATGGAGCGCATCTGTCCCGCCCCCTTTCATGACAACGAGAGACCCGGAAAATATTTTTTTTTAAAGACGTTTATGTCGCGGACAAAGCCAACTCGAGTTGTGACAAATCATGACAATAATAACCACAATGTTTTGGGGCCGATCAAATAATTAGAAAGAAGAAGAAAAAGGCAGGTTTACAACACTTTTTGTTTTGTTTTTCTACAAATTATTTGTTCAGCCCAAAACATTGTGTTCATTGTCATGATTTGTCACAACTCGAGTTGGCTTTGTCCGCGGCGTAAACGTCTTCTTAATAAATACTTTTTGAAAAGTAGGAGGAAAATTAACGGGGAATTATTTGACGGGTCTCTCGTTGTCATGAAAGGGGTGAAAGCGGTGAAACGCTCTATAGTCTTTGGTACGACCCGGCCAGGAATCGAACCCCAACCTCCCAGTCTCAGGACGTACACTCTAGTCTAAGGCTTCACTCACACCTTTGCATCTAGCATACAACATTGATGCATGCTAGATGTATACAAAAGGTTTGTTTACATCTTGCCCCAATGCATTTCCAATGGAAGTCACATGGTTTGACACAACATTTGTGTTGTACGGCTTTCGGCTGTGTTTCGACTGCCCCCCTCCCCCTACAACAAAAATGTTGTGTCAAACCATGTGACTCCCATTGGAAATGTATTGCGAGCTTGCATCAGTAAACAAGTCTCATGCATCAGCTATACATCAATCTGCTGTGAAGGTGTGAGTCAGGCCTTACCACAAGGCCACTGAGCTGGTATACTTATACATAATAATCTTGTGTCTGGTGTGAAATCACGTTTAGAGGGCTAGTTAATCATAAATAGGACGACCCTGAAGCGCTCCCTTTCCCTGATGAATGTCCCGGACCCATCCCTCAGCCCTCCGTCCTCTGTGGTGCTCCTCTTATTGACTGGTGGTTTCTTTCCTCTCTCTCTCTCCGTCCTTCACGTTCTCTCCTCCTCCCTCTCCCCCTCGATCTTCCTCTCTCTCTAAATCAGGCCGGCCCTTGCTTGATTTAGTTTGGCCTTCTTTTGGTAGTGTGATTCATGATCTTACAATGACTTAATCAAACCAGATTCACTCTGCTCTTTCTCTTCTCTCTCTCTCTCTCTCTCTCTCTCTGCCCGTATACCTGTTGCTTTCCATCTGTCTCTCGCTTTGTCTCCCTGTCTTTCTCCCATTTATCTATTTCTTCCCCTCCTTCTTTTCTTCTATCGTCCTCCCTTTTTATTTTCCCATTTGTTTTTTACTTTTCTCTCTATCCATTCCTTCTCTGCCTGTCTGTCTGGCTGTACAGGACAGCTCCAGTTCAGTGGGCTCAGGGGAGTTTACAGGCATCAAGGAGCTGGACGACATCAGCCAAGAGATCGCTCAGCTTCAGAGGTAAGTAAGGTGACATCACGCTGACATCCCTGTAGTGAGTGACAGACAGGCACTCATTATACAACAACAGCTGAACGCTTTCAATTAGTTCTGTCAGATAGAGCAAGAGGAAGAGAAGCTTATAGTACATTGATTCATTGAAAATCTCAACATAAAACTGTTAATGACCATAATAGAAGGCAAGGAAATCCGACAAGCACTGCGATAATTGTGAGGCATTGAGGAGTTTGGATCACGGAGATAGTTTTGTGCTGTTAACCAACACCCTACCGTACAGCTATGTGAAATCAACCCTGCAAACCATTAGTATGCATAGTCTTTCTTCGTTAGATCCTGCTTAAATATCCCTTTGCTACAATGGCTTTTAGAGCTTAGATTGTTTGTTAGTTTAGAAGAAAGTGATAAAATGATAAAATGCACACTTAAAAAAGGGAAATGTAAAAAAGCAAAACAAACGGATGAGTGTTTTTACATTTATCTCAGCTTCATTTTATTTGGCTTTTTCCTCTTTATTTTACCCCCCATCCATTCATCTGTCCCATCTTTTTATTTATCCATCCATCCAGTCTTCCTTTAATGTGTGTATTTTATCAATTTCTGTGTTTGTGTCACCACTTACTCTCCATGCTGCGTCAGCACTCTTGCATTTACCCAGTGGAATACTCTCAGGTAACGACCAGAGCAGAATACTTAAAGGTGTCAAGCTGGCACTCTGTCAGACACACAACCCGTTCACTTCACACTATACTACTTACAGTACACAGTACAGTCACACAGACGCTTTAGGCCACTGGTTCTCAAAGTGTGGTCCGGGACCCAGGGGTCCTTGAGGGAGTTCCAGGGGGTCCATAGCTAGGATAGGAAACAAATGGACCCTTATGGGTTTGTAACTCAGAGAGTGTACACAAATAGAACCAAATGGACCCGTTAGGGTCCCATTTGGTTCCATTTGTACACTCTCAGAGTTAAATCAACATTGATTCTCCGACTAAAGGGCCTTTCAAACCTGAAGCGATAAAACGCACCTATAGTTGAGACCTGCGTTTTTTGCGCGGAGAAGTCGCGGTGCGACAACGCAAGCGTATTTACGTGAGCGCGGTCCCGTGGATTTATTGCGCGCATGCTGGTTTCGTGCACACGCCCGCGACTCACCAGACCTGGATTCTGTTTTTTTACACTTGCGTTGTCATGCCCCTCTTGAGCAGACCTGTAGACCTGTCGTTGATCCAGGCAACAACGCCTGCGTTCCTCGCTTCCCGTTTGAAAGGCCCTTAATGCATGTCAAACTGGGGGTCCTTGAAATTAAAATGGTTGAGAATCACTGCTAGAGCCATAATATTCTTCTATTATGGGGTCCCTGCGTGCATATCTTTTCAAATGGGGGTCCGCGGGCTAGTAAATGTCAATGTGGGGGTCCCTGACATGAAAAACGTTTGAGAAGGAGTGTTTTAGGCCACTGGTTCTCACATTGTTTCATTTCATTCATTCATTTGAGAAGCAGTGTTTTAGGCCATTGGTTCTCACATTGTTTAATTTCATTCATTCATTTGAGAAGCACTTTAGACCAAAAGAGCGATTAGAAGTTTGCCCGTGACTCAAACTAGTGATAGAATTAATAGATAGGCTATTTTCACTACTTCTTAAACATTTGTTTTCTAATTTATGACATTTCTTAGATTTTTCTTTTATTTCTTCGTGAGATACTGGAAGAAAAAAAAAATCAATAATAATTGAATTTGTTTTGAATTCAAGATACATTTTGCTCTTTTGGGAATGTTTTTTGAAAATGTTTTGAAATAATAATAATTAAAAACAAAATGTAGGATAAAAACTAAAGGCACCCATACAAATGTGTCCGCGACCCACAAATGGGTCATGGTGCAGTGTTTGGGAAACGTTAGCATAACGAGCACCAGCATGGTGAATTGGACACGCGGGCAGCCAATCCTGACAAAATGCTTCTTGTACACAAGGGGAGTCAGTGCCAATAAGCAGCCGATCCTGTGCCAACATGCTTCTTAGCCAGAATGCAATCAATTCAATTCAATTCAATTCAAAGGAGCTTTATTGGCATGAGAAAACAAACGTTTACATTGCCAAATGTACAATAAAAACAGTTGAAAATGGGGAAAGTATATACAGTTGGAGGGGGTACAGCATTTTGTAAACAGAGCTATGTCACATTGCATCGTTATAACAGGGTATAAAGCTTTTTTTGAAACAAATAGCAGCAATTCTTTGCAGTCACTTTGGGACAAATGGCAGCATTCTTTGCTCAGGACTATTTAAATAGTATACAGGAAACACTCAGATTTAAGATCTGTTTAAAGGTAGCAGCTCTGTTTACATGTGCAAGGTCCAGATAGTAGTCCTTAGGGTGGTTGTATTCCATTGACTATCCTACTTTTGGCGCAATCAGGCACTCGCAATATACCATTTATGTTGGAGATTATACTGTGTGTGTGTGTGTGCGTGTGCGCATGTGCGTGTTCTAGGGAGAAGTATACCTTGGAGCAGGACATCAGAGAGACTGAAGAGGCCATCAGAAACAAGACCGTAGAGGTTCAGGTGAGAGTAGCTTCTGTGTCTTTGGTTTAACCTCTTTAGGACTGAGGCCCATTCTAAAAAACATTGCTTCTAAAACACTTTTCTTCTATGTCAGACAGTGGTGCTCAACCTTGTGCGGGCGCATGTGTGTGCGTGTGTGTGCGGGTGTGTGCGGGTGTGTGTGTGTGCCAGGAGATGCAGAACGACCTGGACAGAGAGACAGCCAGCCTGCAGGACCTGGAGGCCCAGAAACAAGACGCTCAGGACCGTCTCGAGGAAATGGACCAGCAGAAACACAAACTGGAGGACATGCTGAACGAAGTCCGGATTAAGTGTCAGGAGGAGTCTCAGATGGTGAGAGAGAGACAGAGAGAGAGAGGAGGAGAGGGGAGGTAGAAACAGAGGGATGGAGAGGAGACAAGGAGAAGATCGTTGAAGGTTGGGGCTAAGGATGTGACGGTTTGAAAATTACAAAACCAGGTCGATATTGAATAAAAAATCGACCGAAACGGTAAAACCGACTTTGGCCACTGGAGGGCGCACTTGAGTCATTTTCGTTTTTTTCCATAGTGGTGTAAAGACCATAATTTGAACAACAAAGTGACAGATTTAACACATTTGTCTTTATTTCTCAATGCTCACACAAATCCATAGTGTTTTCTTGCCTACTTGGGATCAATTCTTTAAGCATTGTATTTGTATTAAAATATGTCCAAAGTCCAAATGCATCGTGATGCATCTGCACCAGGCCAGCTATATAGGGTCCATGAGAGTCCAAAACATATCGCTGTCGTGTCCAGTGTCCAGTCCAAATGTGAGCAACTGTACCTACTCTTTAAAGCCACTGGCCGCTTGACTTTTCGCTGACGAGAAACCCCTCTCCCCTGTCGCAGGGTAAACAAAACGTCATATATAGCACATGGCTAATGTGCCAGGGAGGAGGAGGAGGCGGCGCGGCTGTAACTTTCTCCAGGCCAATAATGGATTTAATCATTCCAAATAGGTCTCTCTATTCATTGCTACGGTCGACATGCTCGTCTCGCTGTCTGTTTAGTTTTGACTAACGCAAAGCTACTGCTGCGCTGTGCAGAAGAGCCATTGAAGTTTAAGACTCCCAGATTTGCGACATTGAGGGGGCAGAAAACTGAGCGCTCGAGCACTGTTCATGCAGCCTGGAGTTAAGCGGAGTGGGACTAGCTGGAGTTTAAGAGTTGAGATTGTAGAGCTTGTAGATCTGTCTGTTTTTGCAGCACCGGTGTCAGGGTAACAAAATAAGAAATTACAGGCAGAGATGAAGGAACTGCCAAGCAGCAGCAAGCTACGCTAAGCTATTAGCTAAGTTAGCTAACATCACCACCACCATGGCTGGTGTTGTGTTAGCTTAGCAGCTAAGCCTTAGCTTCTTGCAATGCTATAGCATTCTCACTGTGCGGTCTCATGGTGCGGGAACTGTGGGCTGCTGCTTGGGGAGATGAGGGGTTTCTACAGGCGGCTGCTATGACCAAATTGATTGTGTGTAACATTACAACTGTTTTAAATGATTGTACAGTGACTATTGAAACTTTATTGTAAACAAACATCACTGTGTGGTCCACCCAGCTCCACCCCCCTGCCCCCATTCACTTGAAACCTGACACCTGGTGTGTGTGTGCTGGGCTGCTGGCCGCTCTGCAGGCTACAACAGGCAGCCAGCAGTGAGCCTGAGCAAACGCTTCCGTCGGCAAACATAAAAACATGGTTCGGTCGGTTTAAATAAATGAATCCGGTTTACTAGATGAAACCGGATCGTTCCGGTTGAACCGGAAACCGTCACATCCTTAGTTGGGGCAAGGGTTAAAGTTTCCCGTCCCCCAGGATGGATGTCCGTCTTGACGACTTCATATGGGCCATTTATGAGATCAGTGCAGATCTGCAAAAAAATAAATAAGAGGGGTGGGGGGTGTATGTGGCCAAAATGGAGCATATACTTGCTACTAGTCAAGAGATCTCTCCAAAGTCCAAACTACCAAGCATCCGTTCCCACTCGAATCATTGTTACATCGTTCAGCTGCTCAGACACGGCGACACTGAAGCGTTGGCCTCGGCTATAGGTCTACTTTGTCGCGCGGCGGTGTCGTGCACAGTAAATGCCAAGATCAAGGTGTGTCACGAATTCTACGCGCTGTGAGCTTGCATATCTGCTATATTTACTGCAGGCAACACCAATGCGCAACTATGTCCGTTGTGCTTGATTCGATTTCCCCCTGCCACTCTGACTTAAAAGTAGCATAGATTTAATTTACCACTGTGAAGTTATGGAAGTTTCTCCATATGGATCATGGCAGTGTCCGAAAGACGAAACCACAGGAATAATGGAAGTCACTGGAGTTCTAAATCGAAAGTTGATTACACGTAATTGACAATAAAAGTGCTTATGTTCGGTTCTCTTGCATTCAATTAGACAGCGGAACACTTGCTATGTTTGTTGAGAGGATTTATTTGTTACCCATACGGGCGTGCCAATGCAAACACTTCGGGTGGTGTTTCATCTCATCTTTTCTTGACGGTCACATCCGAGCCTTCTTTAGGTTTCAAGGCGGTCGAGCGATGATCATGGAGGCGTTGGTAGTGAAAGAACAGGCTCGGACGTCAGGTGCTCTATAGTGCTACCGGGTGTATCAACAACAAGCGAGGATGCACGCCAATCAATGACCGAACGTGTGTGCAAACTGCAACCATAACGTGGTTAGAACTTAAGGGAAACACGATTTTACCAATACCACCTAGTAATTAATGTATGGAAAAACCGACGTTGGAAAAACACATCTATAAATCCGAAAAATGCTGTGTTGCCCCTTTCCCCTCTCGCAGGCATCAGATATTGGGTCATAGTCTTTTTTTTTTGCTTTAACCCCTGGGTTGGGGAGGTAGGGAGAAAGGGATGGATGAGAAGGATTTAGACAGCGGGAGGGTTGGACAGGGCCTCCATTTGCCACCAGTCTGTATGGGGGGAACATTGAAGAAAGTGGGAATACAATATCGAGAGGCATCTCAAATGGTGGCGAGAGAGAAAGAGAGAGAGGGACATCAGGAAGGACAGAACGATGAAATGGGAGTAGGGAACGAGAAAGACCAACCAGCAGGAAAAGAAAAGAAGTAACAGAATGTTGGATGAAGTGGTGATTCAATAATAATCAGAGAACGAGTGTCAGGTGAGAGGATGGGGAAGTAAAGTCACAGTAACAGTCAGGGTGTCAATTAATGATGTCAATTGATGTCATGAGGATTGATGTCGTTCATGTGTCTCTCTTAAATGACGCATCTCCAGTGGTGTAACTGTAAACTACTGTACAATTATGATATTACTTTACTACTACTGGTATTTCCAATTTTTTTATACTTTTACTTTTACTCCACTACATCTCAGAGGCAAATATTATACTTTTACTCCACTACAATTATTTTATAACTTTATTTAACTAGTTCCTTTATAGACATAGAATATTATTACAAAACACATTAACCACTTCTTCAGCCCTATACGTACCGGTATAGACATTTCGGCCATTTGAAAATAGCCGATCTACAAGCTCACAATGCGTCGCAAAATGTGTCTCCCGTGTCCAGATCTCGTCCCTCCAGAGTCAGATCCACTCCCAGGAGAACGACCTGCAGAGCCAGGAGGAGGAGCTGAGCCGGGCCAAGGCGGACCTGGGCCGTCTGCAGCAGGACGAGATCCAGCTGGAGCAGAGCCTGGCCGCCGGCAAGATCCAGCTGGAGACCATCATCAAGTCTCTGAAGGCCACGCAGGATGAGATCAACCAGGTACCCAACCAGTCCAGGGGTAGGTTAGTTAGGACGAGATCCACCTAGGTACCCAACCAGTCCAGGGGTAGGTTAGTTAGGACGAGATCAACCTAGGTACCCAACCAGTCCAGGGGTAGGTTAGTTAGGACGAGATCAACCAGGTACCCAACTAGTCCAGTGGTAGGTTAGTTAGGACGAGATCAACCTAGGTACCCAACCAGTCCAGGCTTAGGTTAGTTAGGACGAGATCCACCTAGGTACCCAACCAGTCCAGGGGTAGGTTAGTTAGGACGAGATCAACCTAGGTACCCAACCAGTCCAGTGGTAGGTTAGTTAGGACGAGATCAACCTAGGTACCCAACCAGTCCAGTGGTAGGTTAGTTAGGAGGAGATCAACCTAGGTACCCAACCAGTCCAGGGGTAGGTTAGTTAGGACGAGATCAACCTAGGTACCCAACCAGTCCAGTGGTAGGTTAGTTAGGACGAGATCCACCTAGGTACCCAACCAGTCCAGTGGTAGGTTAGTTAGGACGAGATCAACCTAGGTACCCAACCAGTCCAGTGGTAGGTTAGTTAGGACGAGATCAACCTAGGTACCCAACCATTCCAGGGGTAGGTTAGTTAGGACGAGATCCACCTAGGTACCCAACCAGTCCAGTGGTAGGTTAGTTAGGACGAGATCAACCTAGGTACCCAACCAGTCCAGGGGTAGGTTAGTTAGGACGAGATCAACCAGGTACCCAACCAGTCCAGTGGTAGGTTAGTTAGGACGAGATCAACCTAGGTACCCAACCAGTCCAGTGGTAGGTTAGTTAGGACGAGATCAACCTAGGTACCCAACCAGTCCAGTGGTAGGTTAGTTAGGACGAGATCAACCAGGTACCCAACCAGTGGTAGGTTAGTTAGGACGAGATCAACCAGGTACCCAACCAGTGGTAGGTTAGTTAGGACGAGATCAACCAGGTACCCAACCAGTCCAGTGCATGGTAGGTTAGTTAGGACGAGATCAACCAGGTACCCAACCAGTCCAGTGGTAGTTTAGGTTTGGTAAAAATTACCATATAAACTTTGATGTCTTCAATCACGTAGTAATCCATAATCAAGGGCGGACGCTTTTGTGGAGTTTGCCGGCCCAGTAAAGGTGAACTCCAACTGTTGTTGCTGCTCCAGGGACTGCTGAATTCCTAACAGAAACTTTGCAGTAGATGTTTGGCATTGTGCGGCTATCATTTAGGCCACCCTCAGAGAGGCTTCTCGTATTTATAATCATAAACAAAGATGCGGTTTCTGGGGTGAGGAAAAACTAATCTGCTGCATTCTAGAAACGGCAAATAACACAAGCAAATGATAGATTCAGGCATCAGGCATGGCAAATCAATCTATGCAGGCACAGAGGGACAGACTAGGGTAAGCAGTGCCACTGGCAGAGCCTAGAAATGGCGAATTATACGCGCAATACACCCACTGCCATATTTAGCCAAATGTAATGCAGTGATCGCATCCACATTATGTTGTGTTATGTAATGATTACTGTTATCAAAATTGATTAATATGATTTATAATAATATTTTTCATATTTCACCAGCCCGAGCTTGTAGAGCTGCTATTTTAGATAAGTCTTGAAAATGAGTGCAAATCTTTGAGTATATATATTTGTTCATTGTTTAACTCATATATTTGCTTCTGGGAGGTCCCTGGCTGGAACAACATATTATCAGATGGTGGTCGGCATTTTTGGGGTACTTGGGGACGTGAAACAGTTTGAGCAGCACTGAGCATCAGAGACATAGGAAAACTGTCATGACTTAGAAGACATTTATATAATCTGGTCCCAGGTCTCGATGCGTTAAGGTAAACCAGCAGATGGCGGCAACGTGCCACATTTTGCAGTTGAGCTGCATGAGATGGAACACATCAGTGACATGCCTTTCCTGTAGTTGTGTGTGTGTGTGTGTGTGTGTGTGTGTGTGTGTGTGTGTGTGTGTGTGTGTGTGTTGCAGGTCACATTCGTTTGGTATCAGCATCTGTTTTTATTTCCATCCTTGCGGCCAGATTTATCTCACACACCGCTGAACTTGTCACCACACTTTCCCACAGTTAACACACAAAGCCACACATATACACACACACACAGACACACACACACGCTAAAACACCCACACGTACATTATACAGTACCTCACTTGGGGCAAGCTTATTAAGTATGACATGTGCGTGATGTAGCCTCCTCTCTCCTCCCCAAACGCAATTATGTTGGAGCGTGATCGAATAAATCCTATTCACCTGCTTCCCGAGGAGTGACCATATACATCATACGCACACGCACACACGCACGCACACACGCACGCACGCACACACGCACGCACGCACGCACGCACACACGCACGCACGCACGCACGCACACACGCACGCCATAATTGCAACAGTCTATTTTGGGGAACTTGTGATTGCATGTGATGGAGCAGCCTCTAACCCATTGAGACCTGGGACCTACAAACTATTTCATGTCAAGGACCCCCAGCATTATCTGTATTTGGCCGAGGACCCCCATCTGAAAATATGTTGTTCCAGGTACCCCCTCCCCCGCACAGAAGCAAATATTTGAGTTAAAAACATTCACTGTGAAAGAAGAATATATATATTCAAAGATTACCACATTTTCACGATATTTTCAAAAACAGCATCGATCTACAAGCTCATATCGCAGGCACTCGGTGCCGCGCTATGAGCTTGTAGATCTGCTGTTTTTCAACAGCTATATGGGCGACACGCGCGGATAGTCGTCCTCGGGTCCAGATGGGCTAACGCTGAGACACAGACACGACTAAACGGTCTTATCGTCTGTCACTCCTCATTCACCTCAGGCCCGGGGTCAGCCAGACCCTCTCTCTCCACTTGATCATTTCCTCATGCTCACCTGCAATAATATAGTCCCCCCTTTATTGGTTCCAGGAATGTTCGTGTTGATTTTCTGTGCCTTATTCGAGGATAGGAACTGAAGTCATGGAGTATATAGTAGTAATCACCCTGTTCTCAAGATTTAAAACAAAGAAAGAAAAGAAGATGTATTCTTTTAAATGGTCTGCCTCTTTTTTTTCTTCTTTTTTCCTCTGCATTAGACCTGTATCCACACTGGTTCTCAAAGTGGGGTCTGGGGACGAAAAAAGGCTATTCAAAAATGTTGACAAATCTTCTCTTATGGCGGCACTTAAACCTTTTCAAATATACTACGTATCAATTTTATCAGGGGTCCATGACTTGAAAATGTACGAGAAACACTGCCATGCTGGTAGCACAGCGGAGAGAGGGCTGTCAGCATTACACATTTAATTTGACGATTAATTAATTGGCACGCAAATAATTACGATTAACGATTTAACACCCTGAACTCCCATAAACGGAGTTCTCCGTCCTATCAAATAGTAACGCCCAGCGCTCAGAACGGAGATTAATAAAAGGACAGAGATTTATTGATGTCAAAACCGATCGCATCGCTCCACAGTCTGTTGGGCAACATTCCATTTTAGTGGATGAGACAGAAAATCTTAAAAAGGGGAATAACTCTTGATCTAAATCATTGCGTCCAATTCTAAGCAAAGATTATATTTTTGACGGCCCATCGCGGCACCTGGTGCACCTTGAAATGTGCTCCGTTCGCTGCAAATGGCTGGGCGCTCTGATTTAATGGTCCTAAATACCCCCGGGCGTTCGGGGGGTTAATTGTGTTAAAGGCATTGAACATTGGAACATATGAATACAACAATTATAGTTTTCGTTTTAGGTTTCATGATCAAAAATTGCACAAGGCAGAGATAAGATTGCAGATCAGCACTATTTCTGCTATTTTCAGAAGGTGTTTCAAAATGTGTGAACATTTCAACATGGAAACGATTATGATGATTATGCGAAACAGTTGCGATTAGGCAATGATATAATAATTGTGAGGGGCCTCGGCTGTACGGTATGTACTCCTTACTGGCCTAGCAGCATGCGCACTTAGCTCCCTCCTCGCCACGTTCCAGTTCAAGTTCACCTCTCACACGCCACGTTTTTCCATTTGCCAGGCGACCGAGATGCCAAGAACCGGTAAGAATGATTCTAGCGATGCTGAATGCATTAATATAAACTGAGTTGAGTGAGTTAAGCCTCTCCAGAATGCCGCAGGCACGCCTGATCTTCCAACCAGCCAAAATTCTCACATGTCTTCTCACTGTGGGCTTCTCCACTCCCTCCATTGGCTCCCGGTCACTGCCCGCACAGAGTACAAAACACTGATGCTGGCCTTCAAAGCAGCCAAAGGTATGGCACCCCCATATCTTCAAAGTCTGATCCAACCCTACAACTGAACCCCTATACCTTCGTAAATCTCTCTGGATTAAGAGCGTCTGCTGAATGCCTAAATTGTAAAATGTACCGTACGTGTAATATGGTCGGTTTGAACAGCCTTCGTCTCCGATGCATTTGTTTAAAAAAAAAATTGTTTACACAATGCACACAGGCAACTTCTGAACCAGAACAAGAAAGTGCGTCATTTCACGTCATCGCGCCTAGTATATTCCATAATATCGAGGACTTATCTGTGAACGCTGCTATGTGACTGAGCTGTCGGTGCGTGTGTGTGTGTGCGTGTCTTGCAGGCTCGCAGTAAGCTGTCTCAGATCCAGGACAGCCAGCAGGAAGTGTCTAAAAGCATGGAGCAGTACAACAGCACCCTGAACGGAACGCACGGAGGAAGCATGACCAACCTGGCAGACATGGGAGAGGGCTTCAGCGACAGAGAGAACGGAGGATTCCCTCCCATGGTGAGGACGTGTGTGTGTGTGTGTGTGTGTGTGTGTGTGTGTGTGTGTGTGCGTGCGTGCATGTGTGCGTCACACGTGAACGTGCTCGTGTGTGTTTTTAAAAGTCAAAGTACGGGCCTTACTGATTGCTATGGCCTCTAATTTAGTGCCACCATTAGGGCCAATATTTCTAATTTCACACAAGATCCAATTACACACAAGATCTCTTTAAATCTAATGGGAGGATTATATCATGAAACCGGAGCAGGTTCCTTTCCTTTAACAAAATGTCAGCTTTTCACACCAGATATCCGGTGATCTAGCCATGTGTATTGAGGGATAAACCCTCTTGATTTTACTGACCCCATGGCTTTTCCTCTAGCGCCACCCTATGGTCAGAATGGCCAGTTGCACGATTCTTGCTCAAATGTGAATCTCAATTTTCCTTGACAAGAATTGAGATCATGATTCTCATTTTTTCCATGAAATTATATGTATTGTCTGTAGTTGCTGAAAATTACACTACATTCAAAACGTGGCACCTGGAGCCAACCACTGTTGCTTTAAAACAGACAACATCAAAGTGCTTGACGTAAACCTCTCTTAAAGTCTCTCTTGTAGCAAAAACATAAGAGTAACTAAAACTAGAAAGCTGCAATTCTGGGAAAATTGCAAAGTGTGGTTGCCTCAATCGCTAATATAGGCCCCTCCCACTAATTGTGTTAGCCAATTACAATGTCACATCACCCCTGTGATCATGTGTAAGTTATTCAGGGGATTTATCCCCCCCCCCAAAAAAAAAGCATTTGCGGTGCCCCTTATGGATGAAAATGGAATTACTTTTTGCTTTGTGTTGATGCCATCACCCTCGACATGTGATTCAAACAACATTGTGTTTGTTGTCATGATTTGTCACAACTCGAGTTGGCTTTGTCCGCGGCGCAAACGTCTTTAAATAAATACTTTTTGAAAAGTCTATGAGGAAAATGAACGGGGAATTCTTTCCCGGGTCTCTCGTCGGACTGCGACGCTCTATTACGGCAAAACGATATGGACGATATCGGCCTGTGGCGTTTTAACCGGATAAGGTCCGGAGATCATATGTACCGATTTTTGTGAGTGAGATTGCATACAGTATGGTGTCTGAATCCAGATCGCAATATCTTTTCAATGAACGGTGCAGCACTAAAGAGGACTACAGCATAGTAGTAGTGGCTCCTATAGTGGGGCTTCTAGACTTGTTGGGCTTGTTTTCCCCACACTTAACGGTCGTTGTGTGATCGTAGAGATTCCTAAATCCCCCAGAATCTGCTCCCCTGTCAACCTTTAGCTCTTCATAAGTCAAGTCCCCAGAGAATCAACCCACTGCAAAGCTTATTGGTATTAAGTTAACCTGTGTATGTTGGCTCAGCTCACAGCTGCACTCACTTGCCCTGGAGCACTTCATGCTTTTCCCCTCTTAAAGGATAAGCATGATGTTTTTTAATTTTTTTTACCTGGGTATTTTCCCCCACTTTATCAGTTATGCACTTGTCACTTGTCTGAACGTCTTGATTCACATACACGAACCACCGCGTTATGGAGCTCTCCGGTGCAATCCGATGGCCCAACAGAAGAATCTTATAAAGTGTTTAAACATGTCCTTTTTCCAACAAACCTGACTTTGCGTTATTGCGTTGGCCCCCGAGGGACACCGGTCCCTCCTTTCGGGTTCGTAGAGTTACTGAGGTTATAAAGCATGGGCTTAATGTCCTAGAGCGGTTGTTTTCAACCAGTGGTCCTTGAGGAGGCTCCATTTAGTATTTGGGTCAGCAAGTCTAAATATCATCAAATGGCGGTTCCGTGGCTCAAATGCTGGAAAGACAAATGGGCCTTGATATGAAAAAGAACTGAACTGGCTACAGATTCTACAAATGTCTTCTAAATCCTGACAGTTTTCTGAAAAACCTCATGTTTCTGAGAAGCAAAGATTTGAGTTAAAAAACGTTCGCCGTGAAAGAATATATATATATTCAAAGAATTGCACACGTTTCCATGACCTTTAAAAAATTAGCAGATCTACAAGCTCGTAGCGCCGCACTCAGTGCCGCGCTATGAGCTTGTAGATCTGCTATTTTTCAATAGCTAAAGTATAACATAATGCTTAAAACATGTTCCCGTTCAGAATTGGTGTTTCGCGATTGTGCTTTTATTAGCCTGGTATAATGTGTGCCGTAATCGGAACTTCTACTGGTATATCCATACCTATTTCTATCTCTTCTCTTTTCAATCCTCTCCTCTCCGCTCCTCTCCTCTATCACCTCCTCCCATCCACCTCATTGAACTGCCTCATTTCTCAACACGGAGCTTACCAGCAGTGCACATAACATAACATAACGTGGCACGCCAAATCCTCTGTTATCATTTCTGTCATTCTATACATCTCACAGAGAACCCCGGCTGTTATTTCCCTCCCCTCACACTCTGCTGCCAGTACTGTATTTACCCTGAAGACTGTAATCCTACGGTTTACTTCTTCTCCTATTATGTTCATCATAATATCATTGCCTCAGCTTGATCCTTCAGACACCTGGCAAAGTGCTTATCCCATTATCCCACTTTTCTGAAAAACCCCTGTTTCTTCTATATGTCAGTGGTTCTCAAACTATTTCATATCAAGGACCCCCAAGATTATATTTATTTGGCTGCCGACCCCCATCTGAAAATATGTTGTTCCAGGGACCCTCCAGACGCAAAGACTTGAGTTAAAACGTTTGCTCTGAAAGAATATATATTCAAAGATTTGCACTCAACATTTTCACAACCTACAAGACCTACAAGTTCATAGCGCGGCACTCTGTGCCACGCTATGAGCTTGTAGATCTTGTAGATATGTGTGTGTGTGTATGTTCATGTACTGTCAAATAGGTCTACATCTATTTAAAGGTAGCATATACTTGTATGGACATATATCACCTGTGCTCATACTGTGCACAATGTATTAAATATTTGTGTGACAGTAACCCTTGGTGAATTCAGGGAAATAAAGGCCTGTAATTATAGTACTAGAATAGATTCATAGGAAACTCCGTTATTAACAACAGCCATATTTTGTACAAATACTGAAAGAACTGTCAAAAGGAAGAAGGGGTAATACATGTGAGTTTAGATTTAAATTGGATTATCTCTTGGGAGCTTAATTAACTACAGCACTTTAGAGCGCCGCCATCCCACTTCAGAAACATGTACAAACCTATTCTTCCTGCTCCGGAAGCTCAGGGTTGAATGTCTCTGTAGAAGGAGAGACAAAGCTTGGACCCAGTCCAGCAGAGGGCAGGTGTGCACGCGTAGAGGAGAGGGCAGGTGTGCACGCGTAGAGGAGAGGGCAGGTGTGCATGCGTAGAGGAGAGGGCAGGTGTGCATGTGTAGAGGACAGGGCAGGTGTGCATGCGTAGAGGAGAGGGCAGGTGTGCATGTGTAGAGGACAGGGCAGGTGTGCATGCGTAGAGGAGAGGGCAGGTGTGCATGTGTAGAGCAGAGGGCAGGTGTGCACGTGTAGAGGAGGGGGCAGGTGTGCATGCGTAGAGGAGAGGGCAGGTGTGCATGCGTAGAGGAGAGGGCAGGTGTGCATGCGTAGAGGACAGGGCAGGTGTGCATGTGTAGAGGAGAGGGCAGGTGTGCATGTGTAGAGGAGAGGGCAGGTGTGCATGTGTAGAGGAGAGGGCAGGTGTGCATGCGTAGAGGAGAGGGCAGGTGTGCATGCGTAGAGGAGAGGGCAGGTGTGCATGCGTAGAGGACAGAGCAGGTGTGCATGCGTAGAGGAGAGGGCAGGTGTGCATGCGTAGAGGAGAGGGCAGGTGTGCATGCGTAGAGGAGAGGGCAGGTGTGCATGCGTAGAGGAGAGGGCAGGTGTGCATGTGTAGAGGAGAGGGCAGGTGTGCATGCGTAGAGGAGAGGGCAGGTGTGCATGCGTAGAGGAGAGGGCAGGTGTGCATGCGTAGAGGAGAGGGCAGGTGTGCATGCGTAGAGGAGAGGGCAGGTGTGCATGCGTAGATGAGGGGGCAGGTGTGCATGCGTAGAGGAGAGGGCAGGTGTGCATGCGTAGAGGAGAGGGCAGGTGTGCATGCGTAGAGGAGAGGGCAGGTGTGCATGCGTAGAGGAGAGGGCAGGTGTGCATGCATAGAGGAGAGGGCAGGTGTGCATGCGTAGAGGAGAGGGCAGGTGTGCATGCGTAGAGGAGAGGGCAGGTGTGCATGTGTAGAGGAGAGGGCAGGTGTGCATGCGTAGAGGAGAGGGCAGGTGTGCATGCGTAGAGGAGAGGGCAGGTGTGCATGTGTAGAGGACAGGGCAGGTGTGCATGCGTAGAGGAGAGGGCAGGTGTGCATGTGTAGAGGAGAGGGCAGGTGTGCATGTGTAGAGGAGAGGGCAGGTGTGCATGCGTAGAGGAGAGGGCAGGTGTGCATGCGTAGAGGAGAGGGCAGGTGTGCATGCGTAGAGGAGAGGGCAGGTGTGCATGCGTAGATGAGGGGGCAGGTGTGCATGCGTAGAGGAGAGGGCAGGTGTGCATGCGTAGAGGAGAGGGCAGGTGTGCATGCGTAGAGGAGAGGGTAGGTGTGCATGCGTAGAGGAGAGGGCAGGTGTGCATGCGTAGAGGAGAGGGCAGGTGTGCATGCATAGATGAGGGGGCAGGTGTGCATGTGTAGAGGAGAGGGCAGGTGTGCATGCGTAGAGGAGAGGGCAGGTGTGCATGCATAGAGGAGAGGGCAGGTGTGCATGCGTAGAGGAGAGGGCAGGTGTGCATGCGTAGAGGAGAGGGCAGGTGTGCATGCGTAGAGGAGAGGGCAGGTGTGCATGCGTAGAGGAGAGGGCAGGTGTGCATGCATAGAGGAGAGGGCAGGTGTGCATGCGTAGAGGAGAGGGCAGGTGTGCATGCGTAGAGGAGAGGGCAGGTGTGCATGTGTAGAGGACAGGGCAGGTGTGCATGCATAGATGAGGGGGCAGGTGTGCATGCGTAGATGAGGGGGCAGGTGTGCATGCGTAGATGAGGGGGCAGGTGTGCATGCGTAGATGAGGGGGCAGGTGTGCATGCGTAGAGGAGAGGGCAGGTGTGCATGCGTAGAGGAGAGGGCAGGTGTGCATGCGTAGAGGAGAGGGCAGGTGTGCATGCGTAGAGGAGAGGGCAGGTGTGCATGCGTAGAGGAGAGGGCAGGTGTGCATGCGTAGATGAGGGGGCAGGTGTGCATGCGTAGAGGAGAGGGCAGGTGTGCATGCGTAGAGGAGAGGGCAGGTGTGCATGCGTAGATGAGGGGGCAGGTGTGCATGCGTAGATGAGGGGGCAGGTGTGCATGCGTAGATGAGGGGGCAGGTGTGCAATGTTTTGGTTTAATATTAACGGCATGTATTTCTAGGAGACATTCTCGTGGACGTGTGTCTTTAAGTCTGACGTCTGAACCCCACACACACGTGTGCCTGAGTGGATACTGTTGTTTGGATAAACGGAGTGTATTTTGATTATACGCAGAGCCCATGCACTTAGACATAAAGCACATCATCTCCGTGTGTGTGTGTGTGTGTGTGTGTGTGTGTGTGTGTGTGTGTGTGTGTGTGTGTGTGTGTGTGTGTGCGTGCGTGCGTGCGTGCGTGCGTGCGTGCGTGCGTGCGTGCGTGCGTGCGTGCGTGCGTGCGTGCACGTGTGTGCAGGTGTGTTTGAGTCTTATCTTGTCTAAAATATGACAAGGATACCATGTGGAAGTAACGTTAACTTTTTGCCCCGAGACGTAGTAAATTTATATTTATTTTTACATTCTCTCTCTCTCTCTCTCTCTCTCTCTCTTTCCAGGAGGATCCCTTCAAAGTGAAGCCATCTGTGTTCCACAGCCAGCCTCAGGAGATGCATACTGACCCGTTCCACTCCGAGGACCCCTTCAAAACAGATCCCTTCAAAGGTCCAGATCCATCTCATCCTCTCTTCCCCCCACCCCCCCGTCTCTCTCTCTGTCAATCCCGTCTCCTGTTCTTTACCTCACGACCGCCCGTTCAAGTTCTACAACATCTCAGACATCCTCATGCATTAACCCATTTAGACCTGAGGACGAGTCTTCTAAATCCTGACAGTTTTCTAAAAAAGAAATATATGTCAGTGGTGCTCAACCTTTTTCATGTCAAGGACCCCCAGAATGATCTGTATTTGGCTGCGGACCCCCCCATCTGAAAATATGTTGTTTCAGGCACCCTCCAGATGCAATTTTGCAATTTTCTAAAATAGCAGACCTACAAGCTTGTAGCTATGAGCTTGTAGATCTGCTATTTTTCAATAGCTAAAGTATAACGTAATGCTTAGAACACCAACAGGGGTTCCCAACCCGAGAATGGGTTAAAGTTCTCAGTCTCCACGACTGATTTCAGTCATCGGGGGATTCCACAGCGGCCAGTGTTGTGTCTTCTGGACGGATCTAGAAATCAAAAGTATATCTTCCATAAAACCGATAATGCTCTCGTCGGATACATCATTATAATTCAAGCCTCAGTCTAGAAAGATAGAACGACCACTATCTAAACATCACAGTCCTACATAATATTAGTTCATTCTTTAGGAAACTTTCACGCTGTTTCACAAATCACACGTTCGGACTGACTAAAAAAATCCTAATCTGATTTCAGTCGTGAGATTTTATTTAAAGCAATAAACCACAAGAGGTGTCAGGTAATATTACCGGGTATTTTATAATGGCTGAGAGGCGCAGTGAGACACGACGCGCAGCGGAGTGTCTCTGACCCTTTCAGCCATTATTAACCTCATAAAACTATCCCTAATTCACAAAAGTAACTACACTTTGTGCCGCTTTTCCCCCACCAGAGTGAGCCACACTTCCTTGGTTTTACTCAGACGGGGGAATAGGAGGTGCTTGATGTTTTTACGAGGCCGCCCAGAGGCAATCAAGTGCTCCCCTTCCCCCAGTTCAGCTACAGAGCTGCGGGATCAATGTAACGCAGCTGGGAATGATGTAAAGTGATTGAAGGTGTGGATTATCGTGAGATTTATCATGGCAACCAGAATCAAGTATTGGGACTAACCATTTGGATTTAGCTTTATTCCATGAGTCCTCTCTACTCCTCTCATCTCCTTTCCACTCCTCTCCACTCCACTCCTCTCTTCTCCCCCACTGCAGCAATAGTCGGCTATTAGACGCCCGTCTAAACATGAACGTTATTTCTTTGGCTTTTTCTGCCTTTTTATTGATAGGATGAAAGTAGTCTGACAGGAAATGGGGAGAGAGATGGGTGGGAAGACACACGGCAAAGGCCGTCGGGATCGGGAGTCGAGCCAGGTGCAAGGACGGTTGAGCTAAACGTCTGGGCCAACATTCTTTTAGCGGTCTAAGCTTAGCCTAAACGTTGATTAGCTGTTTTTTTAAACGTCTTATAGACCGTCTATATATATCTATAGACCACTTATAACCCATTTTTAGAGGGCCATTTAGACGTTGCCTGAAAAATGCTCAGTGGGGTGGCTTGGCTGATTTTGGGTTTACTGATAGGCCTGTCACAATGACATAATCGCACTAGTTTTTTTGCAGTCATTTCCATGTGGTATATCATCTATTTCCACTATTCATATAAAGTAAAGTTAAAGGTATATTCAGTGATTTCACTTAATTCAAATATCACTTATTTTTTTGTTTTGTTGTGATAATCCGCTCTACTATAGAGTGTGCTGACCATATAAGGAGTTCCTTCCTGTCCCCAGTTAACCCCTGGGGGTCAAAAAACCTTAGGTTTCGTTTTTGGCTCTCTATCCTGATTGGATGAAGGTTTTTTGAGTGAAATCACTGAATATACCTTTAATTTATTAGATTGATGTCGACGATGATGTCAGTGGTGGACGCCGGGTTTCTGAACTGCCCACAGCCCTCCTATGAGACACAGACTGAGTTGAAGAAAATTGTGCCATTTTATCATGATTATTAGTGAGGAGCTACTATATGAAGATAGGTTGAAAAGTGGTGAAGTGGTCCTTTAACTTTGCGGAATGTCCCATTTCAAGTTTTCAAATGTATGAAACATGAACATAGCAGATCTACAAGCTCACAATGTGTCGTGATGCCACACATTGTGAGCTTGTAGATCGGCTATTTTCAAATGGCCGAAATGGTTTCTTATTGTGTTAATAATCAAATAATCAATAACGACCGCCAGTAACTAAAGTAGAAGTAAAAGTATTGGAAATACTCAAGTAAAGTCCAAATAAATACCTCAAAGCTTTACTTAACAGTACTTAGGTAAATGTACTTAGTTACTTTCCACCACTGCAGAAATCACATTTTTATTCATATGTTCTAACGTCAAAAACACAATTAAATTGTTAATTATTATTTGTGTGACAATTGGTCGTCAAGCTAAATGTGTAATGGTGAGTTGGTGACAGCCATTTACTGAGTTCTCTCTTGTTTGTTTACTTACAGATGCATTTAATCTAATTCATGTTCTGTCCACCTCCCGTCTGGACAAGCTTATTTATTTGTTATATCCTCAACTTGGACTAGTTTCTGACTCTCCTTATCCCCTCCTCTTCTCTTCTTCCTCCTTTTCTTCCTGCTTCCTTCCTGCCTGCCCCCCCCCCCCCCCCCCCCCCTTGATTCCTGATAGGAGACCCTTTCCAAAATGATCCCTTTGCAAAGCAGCCGCCCGCCTCCACAGGTATTTATTTGGGGGAAGAAGAGACTGGTTTATTTTCAACATGCACACGCATTCTATACACAGTAAAATGGTACTTAGTTCAACTCTGAAAGCATACAAAGGTAACCAACTGGTCCTGTAAGGTTACATTTGTAGAGTGTGGGTAAGAATACGACTACATTTGACTGTGTAATAGAATATCCATAGCTGCTATATAATATTTGTCATTAGTGGGCAGTGGATCCACGCTTCTGTTCTCATGCTCACAATCTAACAAGTATATTGTTGCAAATAGCCTGCATCCTGCAGGCTATTTGCAACAATATACTTGTTAGATTGTGAGACAGAGCATCAGCTGTGATGCAGTAGTTCTAGTCTGTAGTAGGTGTGGATGCTTTCGATGGTGCGAAGTCTGCGAGCGCCGAGCGGTATGGGTTAATCAGAGTCTAGTTAGTCTGTGAGCGGTATGGGTTGATCAGAGTCTAGTTAGTCTGTGAGCGGTATGGGTTGATCAGAGTCTAGATAGGCTGTGAGCAGTATGGGTTGATCAGAGTCTAGATAGGCTGTGAGCGGTATGGGTTGATCAGAGTCTAGATAGGCTGTGAGCAGTATGGGTTGATCAGAGTCTAGATAGGCTGTGAGCAGTATGGGTTGATCAGCCTCCGCAGAAAGAAGAGACATTGATGGGCTTTCATTGTCGGGGTAGAGGTGCATACACAGAATTGCATCACTCTAGGAGGGCAGAAACGTCAAGTAATTGGAAAAGGAACCTGTTCCAATGGATGCAATGTGTTTATTATATTGTCACAATCTCTTCTTTGTACTTTTCATTTGTTAATAAAAGACCCACGGATAGACTTAAAGGGTGACCAATAGCATGAATCCATCAAGACAAGTACAGTAGCCTTGTGTTGTTGTTTGTAAACTGTGGTTTCCCGTCTCACACTTCCCTCTTCAGTGATATTGAGGAGTTTCACTTCTCTAATCAACGCTGGGAAACACTAGATTGATGACAGAAATCAGCCTTTTTCACCCACAGTATTGCTCATGTTGAACGTGAATGAAAATAAGTTTGTCTTACACGGATAAAGATTTGTGTTTACGGAGAAGTACTGTCAGTATAGATTTGCGTTACCAGACTCTTGCCTCCACGATTTCCAAACGCTTCATCATATACAGTCTGGGCCAACAGAAGAGCTGCCATGAGTAAACTATGACGCGGAAGTGGAGCCTCCTCGCCACTTCTGTTTCGTCTTTACAGTCGCACACATTTATCCTAATATAAACAGAAAACATCTAAGCACATATAGCTTGTTGCTTAGCAGAAAAGGAAATACAAAAATTAGCTCTACATATTTTAAAATATATTTTCGGGAACGGAAATGGCAGATTCCTTACTCAGCTCATGGGGGCTATAGGTCCAGACTCTATATAGCATTCTGTTACTCAGCTCAGGGGGATTCAGAGATTGTGGAATAGTTGTCTGGCTATGTGAGACTACTGTCAGTATAACACATGATTTTAACAGGATAATAGATGCTTGTTGCTCACAATTATCATGAAGTTATTTTCAAGTGGTTCTGAAACCTCTCCCCTTTTCTGTTACCTATTGGAAGTCCCACTAGCACAAACTCTCCTCAACCCGTCTTGCATTCCAAGACGACCAGAGTAAATATTCATAAACGGCAACAGCAATATTATTGAACACGTGAGGTTAAAGAGACTGATATTTGCTTCCTGACCTCTCACCCATGCCTGCGTTTACATAGACTTTACTCTGACCCTTAGCATAATTAGCTGACCCAGCTGGCCCATAGAACAACATTAATGAGATGCGTAATGTTGCTACAGTATCAACCGCCTGTTTCTCGTTAGTCCCACATAATAACACGCAGACGTTTGTTAAAGTGTTTGTCAACGTTTGCAACCTGGAGATTCGTTGAGCCACTTCAGGACTGTCGTGGGTTCATGATGAATAACCCTCAACTCTTTTATTGCTATGTACGAACATATTCGTACAGACCTTACACACGTTTCTAAATGGGGTCCTAGGATCCGTTGTGGCATTAACACCCTTGTCGCCATGGCCCGTGGCACCGCGGGTTATCATAATTACCCTTTGATCACCGAACCCATTTTTTTAATGTCATCTAAATCATGACAATTTTCTGAAAAACCTCATGTTTCTATGTCAGTGGTTCTCAATATTTCATGTCAAGGACCCCAAAAATTATATGTAATTGGCCGCCGACCCCCATCTGGAAATATGTTGTTCCAGGCAGAGTGTAGAGTAGCGACACGCTTTGATCTCACCGCAAAGCGGGTGCCTAGTATGGGCTATAGTTCCAAACATTGCTCCTATGGCTGGAACTATCCCATTAAGATAGAATGAGCACTTCCGCATTCCATTGTTACAATGGGAGTCAACGCTAGTGTTGCCACTCTCTTACTAGATTACTCTGGTTCCAGGGACCTCCCCAGAAGCAAAGATTTGAGCTAAAAACGTTCGCTCTGAAAGAATATATATTCAAAGATTTCCATCACATTTTCACGATTAAAAAGAAATAGCGAGTAATATCTGAACACCAGCTGACTGACGTCTCCTCTCTTTCCCTCAGATCCTTTCGGGGGAGATCCCTTTAAAGAAACGGATCCCTTCAAGGCCTCGTCGGAAGATTTCTTCAAGAAAACCACAAAGCCAGATCCGTTCTCCACGGCGGACCCCTTCAGTAAAAGTGCTACGTTACCCCCTAAGGTCTGTTTGTTATGTGGATCTCGGACAAGAATTTTGAATAATTGGACTGCATGGGGTATAGTCTAGAAGTTAGAGAGGTGCGTCTGTGAGAAGAAGGGAAAGTGAAATAAGAAACAATTGATACTCAATCATCAAGTAGCATTGATGGGCTACTGAACAAGACACTGGACTCCTAGCATATTCAATCATCAAGTAGCATTGATGGGCTACTGAACAAGACACTGGACTCCTAGCCTATTCAATCATCAAGTAGCATTGATGGGCTACTGAACAAGACACTGAACTCCTAGCATATTCAATCATCAAGTAGCATTGGTGGGCTACTGAACAAGACACTGGACTCCTAGCCTATTCAATCATCAAGTAGCATTGGTGGGCTACTGAACAAGGCACTGAACTCCTAGCATATTCAGACACTCTTCAACCATGCAGCACTGCAGCAGTGTTGTGGTTTCACACCAGTAGCTTCCAGGTGTGAATGTGAAGCAACATGTTTTCGTTTAGAGAGCATGTATGGACGCAAGCCTCAGTGTAGAAATGTCGTGCGCCTGTGGCACACTCTAATAAATCGGCTTCCCGTCATCATGCACCTGTAACCCAACATGCATTGCACTAGTGTCATGTGATTGGCTAATGGCGTTGGCTTCCGGAGGGCTCGGGTGTGTTTTTCTGCACACGCGAAATGGGGCAAAGACAATACATATGGCAGAGATGGTATAGGGAGCAATGCCAATAGCGTGTGTTATGGAGCTGGTGGCTATACTGACGTGTGATAATTAGAGATGGAATGGGCGCAACCATAGCAATGCAAAGTGGAAAGAGGGGGCAGTGATAGCGGTTGCGCGATAACTCCACTTCTGCCACTTTCCCCTTGTAAGATAAGATTGTAGTTAAAGGTCCATACTGGTCTAAACATTTCATTATCTAATCACAGCTTCGCTCTTCTGTTAGTGTTAATTGTTTCATTTTTAGAGGTAGTGGTTGTCGTATATTTGCTAGTATTCTGTCCTCAGTCACTAAAATGTTAACAAACATACCTGATTAATTGATTCAATGTTAGCTTAACAACACTAGTGCCGTTAATAAGTCACAGACATTTGAATTTCTTTTGAAAAAAAGCAATCTTATCCAGTAACTGTCAAATCAATGAGATACAATCTGCTTTCTAACGCAACAATAGCGTAATGATGCAATAAACTTTAGTGTGTTGGATTAGCTATTTGAAGCAGGTTTCAAATCTCTGCAGTTAAATGTACTTACTACTTACGACGTACTGAAATTAAATGTACTTCCACGAAGATTACACAAACCACAGTATGTCAAGCATAACGTGAGTTGTTGTCAGAAAGTTAAGCATGCCAGACAACCAGTGTGTTCCTTTAACTTCAGATTGCCTTTCAGTAGGAATATAAAAAACGTTGAATATTACGTGTGATTATTTGCAATAAGCTATTGCTAACACATCTTCCGATGCTTCCCACAGCCGCCCGGTCACTTTACAGGCGGTGACCCGTTCTCTTCAACCAGTCCAAAACCCAAAGGGCCAGGTATGACGTTTTCTGTTAATCCCTTTTCTACATACACTGTACAACATGTCTGTCTGCCACTGGTTTTCTGCATACACTAACACAATGCACTATTCCCCCTTTCATTCAGTCTATCATCAGAGAATAGACCACCTATTTACATGGTTTACATCCATGAGTATTATGCATTTCAGAATAAACATAATTTTATGTGGGACCTCCCAACCATTCATGCGTTTTTTACACCAATTATTTTACTGTAACAGGGTACGGGTTGTAGGCCTTACGGTTAATGTGATGAGTTGGTGTCCGTTATTTTTAGAAGTGTTATTTTCTGTCCGCGGGACATGGCCAAAGCATTTTGGAGGGTCCACAGCCAAAAACGTTGAGAACCCCAGGCCTAATGTTTCCATTTTCACAAGCTGTGTGTGTGTGTGTGTGTGTGTGTGTGTGTGTGTATTTTTTTGTATCATATCCTCAAATGGGTAGCCCACCTCTGCAGAATGAACACAGGGGAAACCCAGATGCCTGGCATCAGTCAGAGCGCCGGGCTGCTCGTAAAAATAAAAAAAGGACCAACCAACAAAGTCTCAATCGGTCGCCTGTGCTCCACTCGAGCGCAAGAAAAGCCCTTTCATTTTCCCCAGGATATTAATCTAGTCCACACAAACACATACACACTGGGTTCTGTAGGGGGGCAACGCGGCAGCGCTGGAATGCCGCTCTGTGATTGCAGGAACACTATAGCCTCTCAGTACAGAGACAGCACTCACTGTTTCCACTGGGTCGGGTTCCCATGTTGGTTTGCCTATTAAACCATGCATGGCCGCAGAGGAAAGGTGTCATATCCGTTGACTCTGTGTCATTATTTGTTCTTAAAGGTCAACCCCCCCCCCCCCCACACACACACACACACACACACACGTACACGCAATGACGCACGCACTACAGATTCATACTAAAGCTACTTTTCATTTCCTCCCAGCGAGCACGGTCAAGACCTGGGCGAATTAGTGACGTCTCGATTGGGGGCGAATTAGTGACGTCTCGATTGGGGGCAAATCAAGTCAAACCAAGACTAATCACATCTGACCCAGAATATGACCTGATTTCAACCGACATACATTTTACCCACTAAGATGGTCGTCCCTGGATGAACCAGAGAGAGTCTGATCGAGGCCAGATCAACTTAAGTCGATTCATAACTAGTCAGATCTGGCCCAGAATAAGCTATATTATTAATCTGGTGAAGACGTCCTGGAAATGATGTAAAGATCATCCCCATGTGGGCTGTGATCTGGCCTAGTCCTGAACGTAAAGATCATCCCCATATGGGCTGTGATCTGGCCTAGTCCTGAATGTAAAGATCATCCCATATGGGCTGTGATCTGGCCTAGTCCTGAACATAAAGATCATCCCATATGGGCTGTGATCTGGCCTAGTCCTGAACATAAAGATCATCCCATATGGGCTGTGATCTGGCCTAGTCCTGAACATAAAGATCATCCCCATATGGGCTGTGATCTGGCCTAGTCCTGAACATAAAGATCATCCCATATGGGCTGTGATCTGGCCTAGTCCTGAATGTAAAGATCATCCCCATGTGGGCTGTGATCTGGCCTAGTCCTGAATGTAAAGATCATCCCATATGGGCTGTGATCTGTCCTAGTCCTGAATGTAAAGATCATCCCCATATGGGCTGTGATCTGGCCTAGTCCTGAACGTAAAGATCATCCCCATGTGGGCTGTGATCTGGCCTAGTCCTGAACTTAAAGATCATCCCCATATGGGCTGTGATCTGTCCTAGTCCTGAACATAAAGATCATCCCATATGGGCTGTGATCTGGCCTAGTCCTGAACATAAAGATCATCCCATATGGGCTGTGATCTGTCCTAGTCCTGAATGTAAAGATCATCCCATATGGGCTGTGATCTGGCCTAGTCCTGAACATAAAGATCATCCCATATGGGCTGTGATCTGTCCTAGTCCTGAATGTAAAGATCATCCCCATATGGGCTGTGATCTGGCCTAGTCCTGAAGGTAAAGATCATCCCATATGGGCTGTGATCTGGCCTAGTCCTGAACATAAAGATCATCCCATATGGGCTGTGATCTGGCCTAGTCCTGAATGTAAAGATCATCCCCATGTGGGCTGTGATCTGGCCTAGTCCTGAATGTAAAGATCATCCCATATGGGCTGTGATCTGTCCTAGTCCTGAATGTAAAGATCATCCCCATATGGGCTGTGATCTGGCCTAGTCCTGAACGTAAAGATCATCCCCATGTGGGCTGTGATCTGGCCTAGTCCTGAACTTAAAGATCATCCCCATATGGGCTGTGATCTGTCCTAGTCCTGAACATAAAGATCATCCCATATGGGCTGTGATCTGGCCTAGTCCTGAACATAAAGATCATCCCATATGGGCTGTGATCTGGCCTAGTCCTGAATGTAAAGATCATCCCCATATGGGCTGTGATCTGGCCTAGTCCTGAACATAAAGATCATCCCATATGGGCTGTGATCTGGCCTAGTCCTGAATGTAAAGATCATCCCATATGGGCTGTGATCTGGCCTAGTCCTGAACATAAAGATCATCCCATATGGGCTGTGATCTGTCCTAGTCCTGAATGTAAAGATCATCCCCATATGGGCTGTGATCTGGCCTAGTCCTGAAGGTAAAGATCATCCCATATGGGCTGTGATCTGGCCTAGTCCTGAATGTAAAGATCATCCCATATGGGCTGTGATCTGGCCTAGTCCTGGCCAGGAACAACATATTTTCAGATGAGGGGTCGACAGCCAATTACATATATTTCCGGGGGTCTTTGACCTGAAAATATTTGAGAACCACTGACAACAGAAACTTTTTCCAGAAACCTGTCAGGATTTAGAAGACATTTGTATAGAATCTTGTTCTCAGGTCTCATACATTCTTCTTTTATCCCATTCTGACCGGGCACCCATTTTGGTGTCAGCATCACGTCATGCTTTAGCTATTTAAAAATAGCAGATCTACAAGCTCATATCGCGCCACCGAGTGGCGCGATACGAGCTTGTAGGTCTGCTATTTTAGAAAAATCAAAGAACGACTGACATTTTTTAGAATCTGATCTCAGGTCAGAATGGGTTCATCAGACCAGTGTGTGTCCGGCGGAAACCTCGTATGAATCTGATCTCAGGTCAGAATGGGTTATATTACTTATTATTTTCCAGATCTCTTTGGAACGTTAGACCCGTTCGGCAGCAGTTCGTTCAGCAGCGGCAGCAGTAACAGCACGGGGGGCTTCGCAGACTTCAGCCACATGTCCACCAAGCCCAGAGGAGACCCTTTCGAAGGCGGCCGGGCCAGCTGGCTCCCAGATTATCAGAAGGTACGCCGACCCATCCATCCAAAAAAGATTTTGAAAACACGTACTGACCACCATGAAATAAACTGACCGGGATGACCGGCTTTAATGCCATGTTTAGTTTTGCTCTCGTTATGTCTGTGTCAGTTGTGGTCGGAAGATATAAACGAGGGTCTAGTCTTTGTTTTAAGCATTGTGTTATACTTTAGCTATTGAGAAATAGCAGATCTACAAGCTCTGCTATTTTTTTTTTAATTGTGAAAGTCTTTGAATATCTATTCTTTCAGAGCGAACGTTTTTAACTCAAATCTTTGCTTCTTGGGGGTTGTTCCCTGGAACAACATATTTTCAGATTGGGGTCGCGGCCAATTATACATATAAGTTTGGTGTTCCTTCACATTAAATAGTTTGAGCACCACTGATAAAGAAACATAGGTTTTTCAGAAAGCTGTCATGAATTTTGACCTCAGGTCTCAATGGATTCAAATAGAATTCAAGGGACATCCGGCTATAGCGCAGAGGAAAGGTTCCTGCCCTGTGCCGCAGGTATTTGAACCGTCTGCGGTGCATCCGGCTTGGCTCGGCGCTTCAACAAACTTAACATTTGGGTGTGTTCTCGGGGGGAGCCGGGCGGGGAGGGGGGGTGGCAATCTCTGTTGCTGCACTAGTAGTCTTGTGTGGCCAGACTCGCGTTGCCTCTCACAATTTCCAAATGCTTCCGTCATACAGTTTGGAGCAACGGGAGCTCTGATCATGAGTACAATTTACAATTTAGGCATTTAGCAGACGCTCTTTATCCATTAAGCAATAACAAAAGCATGGCAATACATCACATACATAAAAGTAGTTATCATGAAACATGCGTAAGCTAAGAACGTAACAGTGGAGTATCTATATAATGAAACTATATATATAAACTATACTATACTATACATATGTACTATAAAGTGCTATGACTACATAAAATGCAATTCTAGTGCTGTCTACGTAACATGCTATAAGTCTGTATAAACTTATAGAAAAAATTAAATAAATGAAAACATGAAATATGAAAAATATGAAGCAGAAGTGAAGCCTCCTCCCCACTTCCGTTTCGTCTTTACAGTCGCACAAATTTATCCTAATATAAATATAAATCATCTAAGCATAATATAGCTTGCTGCTTAGTAGAAATGGAAATAAAAAAATAAGCTCTAAAGATGAAGAAATTATAAACAGATTACTAGTAATAGTTGTCTGACTACGTGAGACTACTGCACTATAGCGACTCCCACAAGTTGATTCAGGGGCGTCTGTTTAGCACGATGCGGAACTATGCTATGCCTCCCTATGCCTCCTCCCTATGCCTCCCTGTGAAACAGTCAGGTGAAAAAGGCATGTGTATCAAAGGATACAGGGAAGGGTTGCAAGGACACCTGGCTCACGAGAGGTTTGCCGCAGAGGGGGAGAGAGAGAGAGAGGTCCTTGTCAATCCTTGTCAAACCAACTGTCCCAGTCAAGGCAGGCCTCCTCAGCAGTTCAAAGAGAGTACGTCTTCCTCTCTCACTGCATGTGTGTCGTCTTCTTCTTCTTCTTCTGCAGCCAGGGTTTGTGGACGACCCTTTCAGCAGGAAGAATGACACGCCGGCTCTACCACCGAAGAAGAGTGTTCCTCCTAGGCCCAAACCTCCTAGTGGTGAGTCACAGAGTGTTCATCCTATAGACCCAAACCTCCTAGCGGTGAGTCACAGTGTTCATCCTATAGACCCAAACCTCCTAGTGGTGAGTCACAGAGTGTTCATCCTATAGACCCAAACCTCCTAGTGGTGAGTCACAGAGTGTTCATCATATAGGCCCAAACCTCCTAGCGGTGAGTCACAGAGTGTTCATCCTATAGACCCAAACCTCCTAGTGGTGAGTCACAGAGTGTTCATCCTATAGACCCAAACCTCCTAGTGGTGAGTCACAGAGTGTTCATCCTATAGACCCAAACCTCCTAGTGGTGAGTCACAGAGTGTTCATCCTGTATAGACCCAAACCTCCTAGTGGTGAGTCACAGAGTGTTCATCCTGTATAGACCCAAACCTCCTAGTGGTGAGTCACAGAGTGTTCATCCTGTATAGACCCAAACCTCCTAGCGGTGAGTCACAGAGTGTTCATCCTGTATAGACCCAAACCTCCTAGTGGTGAGTCACAGAGTGTTCATCCTGTATAGACCCAAACCTCCTAGTGGTGAGTCACAGAGTGTTCATCCTATAGATAGACCCAAACCTCCTAGCGGTGAGTCACAGAGTGTTCATCCTATAGACCCAAACCTCCTAGTGGTGAGTCACAGAGTGTTCATCCTGTATAGACCCAAACCTCCTAGTGGTGAGTCACAGAGTGTTCATCCTATAGACCCAAACCTCCTAGTGGTGAGTCACAGAGTGTTCATCCTATAGACCCAAACCTCTTAGTGGTGAGTCACAGAGTGTTCATCATATAGACCCAAACCTCCTAGTGGTGAGTCACAGAGTGTTCATCCTATAGACCCAAACCTCCTAGTGGTGAGTCACATAGTGTTCATCCTATAGATAGACCCAAACCTCCTAGTGGTGAGTCACAGAGTGTTCATCCTATAGACCCAAACCTCTTAGTGGTGAGTCACAGAGTGTTCATCCTATAGACCCAAACCTCCTAGTGGTGAGTCACATAGTGTTCATCCTATAGATAGACCCAAACCTCCTAGTGGTGAGTCACAGAGTGTTCATCCTATAGGCCCAAACCTCCTAGTGGTGAGTCACAGAGTGTTCATCATATAGACCCAAACCTCCTAGTGGTGAGTCACAGAGTGTTCATCCTATAGACCCAAACCTCCTAGTGGTGAGTCACAGAGTGTTCATCATATAGACCCAAACCTCCTAGTGGTGAGTCACAGAGTGTTCATCCTATAGACCCAAACCTCCTAGTGGTGAGTCACAGAGTGTTCATCATATAGACCCAAACCTCCTAGTGGTGAGTCACAGAGTGTTCATCATATAGACCCAAACCTCCTAGTGGTGAGTCACAGAGTGTTCATCATATAGACCCAAACCTCCTAGTGGTGAGTCACAGAGTGTTCATCCTATAGACCCAAACCTCCTAGTGGTGAGTCACAGTGTTCATCCTATAGACCCAAACCTCCTAGTGGTGAGTCACAGAGTGTTCATCATATAGACCCAAACCTCCTAGCGGTGAGTCACATAGTGTTCATCCTATAGACCCAAACCTCCTAGTGGTGAGTCACAGAGTGTTCATCCTATAGACCCAAACCTCCTAGTGGTGAGTCACAGAGTGTTCATCATATAGACCCAAACCTCCTAGTGGTGAGTCACAGAGTGTTCATCCTATAGACCCAAACCTCCTAGTGGTGAGTCACAGAGTGTTCATCCTATAGACCCAAACCTCCTAGTGGTGAGTCACAGAGTGTTCATCCTATAGACCCAAACCTCCTAGTGGTGAGTCACAGAGTGTTCATCCTATAGACCCAAACCTCCTAGCGGTGAGTCACAGAGTGTTCATCATATAGACCCAAACCTCCTAGTGGTGAGTCACAGAGTGTTCATCCTATAGGCCCAAACCTCCTAGTGGTGAGTCACAGAGTGTTCATCCTATAGACCCAAACCTCCTAGTGGTGAGTCACAGAGTGTTCATCCTATAGATAGGCCCAAACCTCCTAGTGGTGAGTCACAGAGTGTTCATCCTATAGATAGACCCAAACCTCCTAGTGGTGAGTCACAGAGTGTTCATCCTATAGACCCAAACCTCCTAGTGGTGAGTCACAGAGTGTTCATCCTATAGATAGACCCAAACCTCCTAGTGGTGAGTCACAGAGTGTTCATCATATAGACCCAAACCTCCTAGCGGTGAGTCACAGAGTGTTCATCCTATAGACCCAAACCTCCTAGTGGTGAGTCACAGAGTGTTCATCCTATAGATAGACCCAAACCTCCTAGTGGTGAGTCACAGAGTGTTCATCCTATAGACCCAAACCTCCTAGTGGTGAGTCACAGAGTGTTCATCCTATAGACCCAAACCTCCTAGCGGTGAGTCACAGAGTGTTCATCCTATAGACCCAAACCTCCTAGTGGTGAGTCACATAGTGTTCATCCTATAGGCCCAAACCTCCTAGTGGTGAGTCACAGAGTGTTCATCCTATAGACCCAAACCTCCTAGTGGTGAGTCACAGAGTGTTCATCCTATAGACCCAAACCTCCTAGTGGTGAGTCACATAGTGTTCATCCTATAGGCCCAAACCTCCTAGTGGTGAGTCACAGAGTGTTCATCCTATAGACCCAAACCTCCTAGTGGTGAGTCACAGAGTGTTCATCCTATAGGCCCAAACCTCCTAGTGGTGAGTCACAGAGTGTTCATCCTATAGACCCAAACCTCCTAGTGGTGAGTCACAGAGTGTTCATCCTATAGGCCCAAACCTCCTAGCGGTGAGTCACAGAGTGTTCATCCTATAGGCCCAAACCTCCTAGCGGTGAGTCACAGAGTGTTCATCCTATAGACCCAAACCTCCTAGTGGTGAGTCACAGAGTGTTCATCCTATAGACCCAAACCTCCTAGTGGTGAGTCACAGAGTGTTCATCCTATAGACCCAAACCTCCTAGTGGTGAGTCACAGAGTGTTCATCCTATAGGCCCAAACCTCCTAGTGGTGAGTCACAGAGTGTTCATCCTATAGACCCAAACCTCCTAGTGGTGAGTCACAGAGTGTTCATCCTATAGACCCAAACCTCCTAGTGGTGAGTCACAGAGTGTTTATCATATAGACCCAAACCTCCTAGTGGTGAGTCACAGAGTGTTCATCCTATAGACCCAAACCTCCTAGTGGTGAGTCACAGAGTGTTCATCCTATAGACCCAAACCTCCTAGTGGTGAGTCACAGAGTGTTCATCCTATAGACCCAAACCTCCTAGTGGTGAGTCACAGAGTGTTCATCCTATAGACCCAAACCTCCTAGTGGTGAGTCACAGAGTGTTCATCCTATAGGCCCAAACCTCCTAGTGGTGAGTCACAGAGTGTTCATCCTATAGACACAAACCTCCTAGTGGTGAGTCACAGAGTGTTCATCCTATAGACACAAACCTCCTAGTGGTGAGTCACAGAGTGTTCATTCTATAGAGCCAAACCTCCTAGCGGTGAGTCACAGAGTGTTCATCCTTTTCCATCTGAAGGCCCATTATTTATTGGGCATTTGAGCTACTTGACCACCATTGCTGAGTTGATGTTGGTACCATTAGGAGGGATAACAGGCAAATGTTGATAAAAAAAAATAACAACTCTTCTACATTCTCTTCTCTTCTACATGTGTAGACTTCTGTTCTTGTAAATGAAGAAATGCAGCTGTTAATTAAACTCTCTCTCAAATGGACCCGTGTGGGTCATTTTACGCTCTTGAGAGTTAAAGATCTAATAAGGGTCCATTTGGCTACCCAACTCTTCCATCATTTAGCTGGGGGGACCACCTGGAAACCTCCTCAAGGACCACTGGTGGTCCCCGGACCACTGGTTGAGAAGCACTGTCCCAGACCCCGGCCGAACCTCCTAGCTGTGAGTCAGAGACGTTTAGAGGTTACAGGAGGACAGGTCGTTGAGGGAGTCAGTAACAGCCCCGTTGCGTAACAAGCGAGGTTCCAGCCAACCAATCAAACAGCTTGGGCCAAATCAGCATTCCAACTGTGCTGCATGCATGAGACTGTTAACTGTGTTCTTCATGATACTAACAATACCAGTGGCTTACTAGTGGTGGTACCCAGGGAGCCATTCAGCCATCTTTCTTTCTTCATTTCCCCTGGCAGTTCCCCGTCTCCCGTATTGAGATGATTTGGATCATGTTTTCAGGCAGTACACATTATGTGGGTTAAGATGTTCCCAACCACTGGTACTAGTACCACTGGTGGTACTTGAGCCCCACTCTGGTGGCACACAGAGGAGTCGCCCAAAAAAGGAGAAAAAAAGACAAAAGTGCAATGAAGTATTTATATAACACAGCACACCTAGACGTTAATTGATTTGAGAACAGATTAATCACATTAGACTGATTAGTGATTAGACAGAGTTTTGTCAGAGCAGTGCAGCATTATTGGCTTAGGAATGGAACAAGAAGGGCAGGTCTATGCTCCTGTATTTTAACATCGGTTAGTGTGTCATAATATCAGGTAAGCCGAAAAAGGAAAAAAAAGGGTTCCATATTTAATCATCATTGCATCTTTTTTGTCAAGTGATACATACAACCCTAATATGAATTGGTCTTAATGGTGAGTGTTTTTCCACTCTGTAGACATTGCATTGGGCAGAAACAGGGCGGGACAGTGTAAGTATGTTAAACCACCACGTGACGTGACGTGACGTGGTGTGACGTTCCCTAGCCATAGTAACCCTGTCTGCACATTTGCTTCTGATGCACATTTTGTTGTTCCACAAGATATTACTTACAAAACAGAGCTCTGATAGAATTCTCCTTTAAACTTTATATATATATATATATATATATATATATATATAAATTTTTACCTTTATTTCTACAGGGGAATTCATGATAGCATCTCCCCTTGCTATACTATTTCTCCTACATCATGTGTTGTGGTACAATAACATGTGCAAGGAATCCCAGTGAAATGTATGCTTCTCTTAGGACCTGTGATTTGAATCCCAGTGAAATGTATGCTCCTGTTAGGACCTGTGATTTGAATCCCAGTGAAATGTATGCTCCTGTTAGGACCTGTGATTTGAATCCCAGTTAAATGTATGCTCCTGTTAGGACCTGCGATTTGAATCCCAGTGAAATATGCTTCTGTTAGGACCTGTGATTTGAATCCCAGTGAAATGTATGCTCCTGTTAGGACCTGTGATTTGAATCCCAGTGAAATATGCTTCTGTTAGGACCTGTGATTTGAATCCCAGTGAAATGTATGCTCCTGTTAGGACCTGTGATTTGAATCCCAGTGAAATGTATGCTCCTGTTAGGACCTGTGATATGAGAGTGGCTTTTGCAGATACACAGTCAAATCCTCAGTGTTCGTTTATCCCGAAGCCAAACAGCTTGTTTCGAAATCAATCAATCAATCAATCAGTCAGTTTGTGTTGTGAATCTTGATTTACAAAAACAAAAATCATTTTGCTACATTTGAACAAGAGATAGGATATGCACTTGCTCAATGTTGGTTCATTCGTACAAATGTATTGGGCGATTTGGTTACACTTGTACACTCTCAGAGTTAATCTAACAAATGTATTGGGCGATTTGGTTACACTTGTACACTCTCAGAGTTAATCTAACACTCAGGACTTTGCTGTGTATAGAGTCATATAAGGAAGGCTGTTTGTTGCAGGAGTAGTGGATACTGAATGAACTTTGACATTGTATTGGTAGAGTTTGAGAATTACACACTAAATACTGCACGTTACAGGCTGATGTATTTTCATCCATCGTACTGTATAGGCAGATTAGACACCGTAGCTCAACTGCACCTCACTATAAACCTCAGATAGAGTGAGTGCAGTGAGTGAGTGAGTGCGTGTGTGCGTGCGATTGTGCGTGCGTGCGTGAACAGAACCGCTCTCTTGCTCCATGTTATAGATATTTTTCTACACTTTCCTTTCCACTCTAGTCTGGGCGCTCTGATCTGTAAACAGGAAACCGTGTCATTGTGGGCACAGCGTAGATTGAGCAGCATTTACTGCCAACGTGACTTACAGATGTACCAAACTGACAAGTCACAATGAACCACATTATATAGTACTTTCAGTGATGATTACCCCATTTTTACCTGGGAATGATTCTACAAATGTCTTCTAAATCCTGACCCATGTTTCTATGTCGGTGGTTCTCAAACATTTTCATGTCAAGGATCCCCCAAAATATATGTAATTGGCCACCGACCCCCATCTGAAAATCTGTTGTTCCAGGGACCTCCCAGAAGCAAAGATTTGAGTTAAAAACGTAAAAGATTTTGCCACATTTTCACGATTTTTCTGTAGGTCTTAACAGACCTACAAGCTCGTAGTGCGGCACTCGGTGCCGCACTATGAGCTTGTAGATCTGCTATTTTTCAATGGATAAAGTATAACAATGCTTAAAACACCAAAAGGGGTTCCCGCCCAAAATGGGTTAAAGACAATTATAGAAATATTCATGAAACAAATATCACATTCAGCCCTATTTAAAAAAAGGGGGGGAAAATACTTAATCTGTGTTGCTGTGGATTGTAGTTTCTATTTTCAGTTGAAATGGCCATGAAAGTGATATAACTGGAGCCACATGGGGTTTTTATGAGTTGATTTGTAGAGTTAAATACCCATGCCTTTATAAAAGTTAACAGAGTAGTGGTGATCTGTTAAACAAAACAAAGAAATCTAATTTTAGAAAGGGCCGTCGCACCCCACTCGTAGTTGTAGAAGCAATGGCAATAACGCAATCTTGTTAAATAAACACCACTATATAATACTGTAACCACAGCCATTGCTTTTGTACAAAAGGAGGCTACAGTATAGCCTTGCTTTGGCTTTATTTCCAACAGTGATCGCTCTCAGGGTAGGAGAAGCGAGGCTAGAGGGTAATATCTCTACAGTGATCGCTCTCAGGGTAGGAGAAGCGAGGCTAGAGGGTAATATCTCTACAGTGATCGCTCTCAGGGTAAGAGAATCGAGGCTAGAGGGTAATATCTCTACAGTGATCGCTCTCAGGGTAGGAGAAGCGAGGCTAGAGGGTAATATCTCTACAGTGATCGCTCTCAGGGTAAGAGAATCGAGGCTAGAGGGTAATATCTCTACAGTGATCGCTCTCAGGGTAGGAGAAGCGAGGCTAGAGGGTAATATCTCTACAGTGATCGCTCTCAGGGTAAGAGAATCGAGGCTAGAGGGTAATATCTCTACAGTGATCGCTCTCAGGGTAAGAGAATCGAGGCTAGAGGGTAATATCTCTACAGTGATCGCTCTCAGGGTAGGAGAAGCGAGGCTAGAGGGTAATATCTCTACAGTGATCGCTCTCAGGGTAAGAGAATCGAGGCTAGAGGGTAATATCTCTACAGTGATCGCTCTCAGGGTAGGAGAAGCGAGGCTAGAGGGTAATATCTCTACAGTGATCGCTCTCAGGGTAAGAGAATCGAGGCTAGAGGGTAATATCTCTACAGTGATCGCTCTCAGGGTAGGAGAAGCGAGGCTAGAGGGTAATATCTCTACAGTGATCGCTCTCAGGGTAGGAGAAACGAGGCTAGAGGGTAATATCTCTACAGTGATCGCTCTCAGGGTAAGAGAAACGAGGCTAGAGGGTAATATCTCTACAGTGATCGCTCTCAGGGTAGGAGAAGCGAGGCTAGAGGGTAATATCTCTACAGTGATCGCTCTCAGGGTAGGAGAAGCGAGGCTAGAGGGTAATATCTCTACAGTGCATATGCAGCCTTTGGCCTGGTGGACGTATTCCTGAACTCACTGTCTGTCATTCAGGTGTTCTGACTGCTCAGTGTTCAGTGTTCACCATTGTTGTGTTACACACAACGTATTCCACCATCCACTCTGTCGTTGTATATGGTTGAAGTGCATGCAGCGCGCAACCACCAAGCCTGTCCCCCCCCCCCCCCTCTCTGAGTTCTGCCAGCAGTGTTGTTGTCAACCACACCCTGATAAACAACTTCCTGTGTGTGTGTGTGTGTGTGTGTGTGTGTGTGTGTGTGTGTGTGTGTGTGTGTGTGTGTGTGTGTGTGTGTGTGTGTGTGTGTGTGTGTGTGTGTGTGTGTGTGTGCGTGCGCGTGCGTGAGCCTATGTGTTTGAGAAAAGGTCATGGCCATAAGTCTTGTGGTGGGGAAAAGGTTGTGTAAATGAGGTCACTCATACCCTCATCTTGCTTTTTCTCCCCTTTACTCTTATACTCTCTCTCTCTCTCTCTCTCACACACACACACACACTACTCAGGTCCCCTCTCATATGCTTTCAAATAACTGACACACGCATACTGTATTCTCTCACGGTGTTTGTGTTTCTCCCACACTGACTGGACATGATGTGACAATAATGTACTGATCACTATCAGCAACAGCTAAAAACAGACTGTGTGGACGTGCACAGAGGCACTTCATGGTTACAAGTATGAATGCGTTGGGTTATTTTTAAACATCGTGTGTGTGTGTGTGTGTGTGTGTGTGTGTGTGTGTGTGTGTGTGTGTGTGTGTGTGTGTGTGTGTGTGTGTGTGTGTGTGCACGCGCGTGTGTGGGGGAGATTTACCGACATAGCGACTGATTGCCAGATAATCAGCTTTGCTCAGAATTCTGGGTGTGAAATGCACAGCTAATAAACCCTGGTGGGTTTATATCACAACTTCGCTGTGGTTAGCAGCACCTCCTTTGTACTGTCAATGTTCCCACGCTGATGGCAGAGACTTTTAAGACGGATACCGTATAGATGATGATGATGAAAAAATAACAATATTTATTATTTGTTTGATGAGCCTGATCAGATACGCTGCTACACTATTCAACCACATGTGTGTTACTGTCCTGTGGCCGCTCTCTCAGTTCATACGTACCAGTTAAATGTCATAATATTGTCTTGTATTTCCCCGGTTCTGTAAAGCGCTTTGAGGCTACATCTTACGTAAAAAGGTGCTATTACAAAATGAAGATTTTTTTATTTTTTTATGGTTTAATACGACATGCATTTGCCCATAATAATATCAAAACCCTTTGTATGTGGAGATGGGTCTGCTGTGCCTGCATGGTGAGATGGTGAACCACACTGTGGGGAGAAACCGTAGAAGCCACTGGGTTCATGCAAAGTCTAAGTGGAAAGCACCACATACACTATTATGTTGGTTGTGGCCTCGTTCAGTTATTGGCTTTGGGTGTAGTGCAGTGGTGGAGAACATACATTAACCACTTCAACCCTATACATTTCAGCCATTTGAAAATAGCCGATCTACAAGCTCACAATGCGTCGCGTTTATTTTCTACACATTTTGAATTCGTGAAATGTGACATTCTGCAATATGAATATTGAATACTTTTACTTTTAATGCTTTTTACTACTTTTCATTGGTTCAATATTTTCGAAAAACAACACACAGACATGAAGGGTGTTCAATAGCACTGATTTATGCAAAAGAAGAAAAAAATAATAATCAAAAAACAAAAAAATTGAGTTAGGTGGTATCCTCCCAACAGCAATGAATACTGATGCGCAGCCATGCAATTCTGTTTTGTCACATAGTAGGCGTGTGATCGCTGAACAGGCAGGAGGAGTTCACGAGTGTATCTTAGCCTGGCACGTGTGCCCCTGAAACCAGTGTGGTTTTGCAAAGGTTCCCACAGCAGGGGGAAATTAAGAAAGGAGGGCGAGATATGAGAGACAGAGCTCGAGTTTAGAGAGAATGTTATCTTATTTAGAACCTGGAAACATCAGATATGGAACCTGGGGTGCTGTAGTAGGGCTATCAACACAAACACATAACGCAGGATGTGAGAAACTATTCTCACACTAATTCCATACTTTCACCATCTCTCCGCGGCCCGCCATCAGTGGAAATATATGAACTGACTTAACTCATATCCAGCTAGAATGTGCTCTCCCAGAAACGTGCAGAACAGTGATGTTCTGCTTTAAACGGATGCTTTGACATTTATTTATGAAAAATCATTTTTATTCAGCTAACCCTTGTAATATGTGTAGAAAAAGGTAATGACAAAGACATGCCTTATAGCATTTAGAAGAGAAATGTTGGCAATGTTATAAGTACACTAGTACAGTATACACATTGCATACTGCATATAGACCGGTAATTATTAATGAGAATAAAAATGGTTCAAAGTGAAAATGTCACTGGGTCCTTTTAAAAAGGCCACCAGAACGAGGCTGTCCTCTGTCCTGTCTCTGGGTGGGATGGCTGCAGTGTTGTTTTCGTCGACTAAAACTAAGAATGTTCGTCGACTACCTTTTTTCACTGACGAAAACGTAAATATATTGACAATTTCGTCAACAGATAAAAACTAGACTGAAATGTTATGAAGGGACTAGGCCCGCCAAAACACATTTATTCGACTAAATCAACTGTAGATTTAGTAAAACTAGACTAACACTGAAACATTCCAGGTGACTAAAATGTGACTAAAACTAAATGAAAACTACTTCAAGAGACTATGACTAAAACTAAAATAGAAAAACAACACTGGATGGCTGTTTGTTTAATAATTGTTCTTCTGTTATGTTTCAGGTAAGAGCACTCCGGTGAGCATGTCCGGTGTCAACGACCCGTCCAAACCCTGCGACCCTTTCCAGCCGTTCGGGGGCGAAGCCGTCGACCCGTTTCAGAACAAAAAGAACCTGGCGGATCCATTCAGTGGCAAGGACCCTTTCGCCCCGCCCACAGCGTCAAGTTAGTCTTATTGTACTATAGAGCGCCGCAGTCCCTTGCATCCCCTTGCATGACCACGCCAGGCCCAGGAAATAATTCCCAATGCATTTTTCCCCATAGACATTTCAAAAAGTATTTATTTAAAGACCTTTTAAGCGTCGTACGAAGCCAACTCCAGTTGTGACAAATCATGACAACAAACCAAACAAATAATTACAAAGAAGAAAAACAACAAAAAAAGTGTTGTAACCTACGGAGCCCCTGAATGGCCATGCATTCAAAATATATTTTATCTCGTCCGTACAAGATATTATCTTGTCGTCGTCGCCCGTCGTCCCACCCCCCCCCCCCCAAGTCTCCTGAACTTGAACGCAGCATTTTGCGTTGGAACTCATTTGTTTAGAAATCCATGTCGTGCACCGCATCTCCACTAGCTAAAAGCTCTCAACGTGTCGCAGCGCGACGCGTTGTGAGCTTGTAGATCTGCTATTTTCGCTATTTTTGCCCAAAAGTGCCCTCTTGCGGGATTTAAGCCCCTGCCTCTCTAACACTCTTTGCACGTCCCTGATTCTACCACTAGTATATGGGCAGAGCTGGCCTGTTATTGCACCATACTCTTATGCGTACACTGTGCTTCATCATCGCATGCCCGTTTAGCAAAGCCTTTGAAGTGTTTTTTTCAGTAGGTGGTGAGAGAGTGTGCAGAGAGATGTAATGCAGGCTGCAGAAGTGGTCTTTCTCTGGGGCAGGAAAGGGTGTTAGCCCTTTTTGTGGTTTTTAGATACAATCAAGTAAAAATAGTAATGAAAGATAATAGACATAAGTTTGATACTTTAAAAGATCAAATATACAGTTTCTCATTTTCATTAGGTGGTCGGAGGAAATTTAAGTTTATTCACAGAGAAGAAGGCCCTAGTGGCTGACTCTGAGATATGACCCTGCAAATAATCGGAGATCGGATATCATAATTTCATAATCGTGCACCCCTACTACTGAGGCCCCTTTGGTTCCCAATGGGAACCGGTTCAGTTCTTTTTGGTTCTTAGTCCATGAGCCAGAGCTCCAAAATGGGAACGTTAATTGTGCAAAACCATACCTATATTAAATTGTTATCACCATGAAACTTCCCCAGTTGATTACGTACACGAAGACAATGATTTATTGTATTACAAATTAAAGAAAATAATAATATGCAAATTAGGCATTATATAGGAAAATATGCAAAAAAATTAAAATATGAGAAAGCTACTACTGTGGAAGGGTTATCATATATTCATTTACATATATTGATCCATATAAACAATTTAATATAGGTAATTAGGTATTGTTTAGCCCACTCAATTCATAATGAACGTTCCAATTTTGGTTGCTCTGGCTCATGGACTAAGAACTGATCCGGTTCCTATTGGGAACCAACCGGTGGAAAAGGGCTCTGAGTTAAGTCTGTTCTGAGTCCGTCTACAGAGGTGGTTTTCAACCCTTTTGTGCCCAAGAAGAAGGCACACAGATGGACAGGTCAGAGTCTCAAGGTCCACCTGTATTCCTATATAAATACATTCATAAACGCAAATAGCTCACAATACATACACTAATTAATTAATGGACCTTGATGTCCCAAAAGGATTGAAAACCGCTACTATAAATAATAGGACATCCTCTTAATTTCACTATCTTTAATGCAGTGATATGATGGAATTTCTTGTTTATAATGCTGTTGTTTATGCAATCCCCTTCTCTCCCAGGACCTGACAAAGTCAAGGTAAGACTTTTTGAACAAAGTTTAAAAAGAAAGATTCTCTGTTATTTTTTGCACTAGACCACTTATCACAAGTCTCAACACAAATAGGGCTGTCACGATTACAGATTTAAATTGACGATTACATTTTCCCACAAATAATTGCGATTAACGATTTAATTGTGTTTGTGGCATTGAACATTGGAACTTAATGAATAATATAAAGAATACATTTCTGGTTGCCTGGTAATCAGAAAATGCACATGGCAGATGAGGGCTTTAAGCAACTAGTCGACTATTCAACTAGTCGACTAGTAAATGCACTAGTTGACCTCGTTGGTACTAGTTGACTAGTTGATAAGAAAAAAATCTCCCGTTTTTGTAGGCCTCAGATCAGGTACAGTTTTTAAATGTACAAATATTATTAACAAAAACAAAAACAGTTTTTGGTGAAGAGGTGACCACTGAAACGGTTGTTAGTAAAAACCGAGAGATGTGTTGTGTGAGTGGGTGGTGACCACCGCGCACGGTGTGACGTCACCTTGTAGATTTTTGGACTATGAATAGGCCTGATGTTTTTGGCAGCAAATTTTGATTTTAGTTTTAGTCATAGTCTCTTGAATAGTTTTCATTTAGTCTTAGTCACATTTTAGTCACCTGGAATGTGTCGACTAAATATCATAGGATTTTAGTCGACTAAATCTACAGTTGATTTAGTCGACTAAAATGTATTGAGGTGGGCCTAGATACTGTCGTAATGACTGTTCTTACACTGTTTTTACACTTTTACACAAAATAGCCGATCTACAAGCCCACAAGAGAGTGTGAGCTTGTAGATCTGCTATTTTCAGCATGCAACCAATTGTAAAATGACTTATACTGGATCTCTTCTCCACTAGTCCCTTCCTAACATTCTAGTCTATAGTTTTTATTTGTTGACGAAATCGTCAGTATATTTAGTCTTATAGTTTTAGTCATCGTAGCTTAAGCGTTATTCATAGTTAGGATTTTCAGTGGTGAGGTGACCATGCACCGAACGACATCACTGAGCCGCGGTGAAGAGCAAACCACCGCTCTCCCCATCCCTTCTCTCTGTTTTTACTCACCACCGCTCCACGTTATTTCAGCTCCGATGGTCACCTCACCACCGGAGCGGTGGTCACCCCACCACCGAAAATCCAGATGAATGAGCCTTTAGTTTTCATGTAGTTTCCATTTTGTTTTCGTCAGTGAAAAAAGCTAGTCGACGAAGATTTTTTCGTCTTTAGTTTTAGTCGACGAAAACAACACTGGCCTGAAGTCTTAGTCAACAAAATTAACCTCTCTCTCTCTCTCTCTCTCAGTTTGGGAACGAGGCGCAGCAGCTGGAGTGGGCGAAGAGGGAGAGTGAGCGAGCGGAGCGCGAGCGTCTGAAGAGACTCCGGCAGCAGGAGCAGGAGGACCTGGAGCTGGCCATCGCTCTCAGCAAGGCCGAGATGTCCAACGCGTGACCTCTGACCTGAGCCTGTCTGTCTGTCCGCCATACACACAGTACTATAGAGACACACAGCACAGCACGAACACACACACACGCACGCACGCACGTACACACACACACACACACACACACACACGCACGCACGCACACACAATACATTCTTAGACTACATTCTATACTAGTCTCATTATTCGGATGCATAGACTGATACTGTACACAGCCTCACACGCAGACACACACACACACACACACGCCTCCTCTACATACATTCCCCACACTGAATCACTTAATGAACAATGGGAAGAAAAAAATATATATAATTATAATAATAATAATACTAAACTGAGGTGGGCTGAGCAAAAAAAAACTAAAATTAAAATAGAACTGTCTCCCCACTATGGGCCTCATGGAACTGAATCCAGAGCTTGAGGTTTGAAACAAACAAAACAATCACCCATATGATACTCTCCTGTTGACATGAATGGACAGAATGTACGAATAAGGAGAGGTTAAAGGAGAGGAAAGGTGAGTCTAGAGAGAGAGAGCTGCTGGATCCATGCACTGCGTACATGCACTACAAGAGAGGGAGGGCATACAGTATGTGACCCAAATGACGGGCCGTCTTATGTCGGAGTATATGCCTCCACTCACTGGACTGGCCGGACGACAGACTATAGCTGACTCATGTCTAAGCAGTGCTTTCACATTTTTTGGTGCTCGGTGTGATGTTTTCTTTCTCTTCAAGCTTTAGTCACACTGTGGGGAGAAACATTTCTACTATTATGACACTTAACTGTACCACTGCGTGCGTCCGTCCGTGCGTGCGTGCGTGCGTGCGAGTTTCAGCATACCTCTTTGCAAGGTGCCAATATAGAAATATTTCCCCCTCAGTGAAATGTGAGCCTGATGACGAAAATGATCACGCTGCAATCCTAAATGCCAAGTTATACTTTTAAGAAGGGATTTTCTCCCCCCCCCCCCCCCCCCACACAGTATTGAATTGGAGAGATATATGGACGTACCATTGAGTTTGTGATGTTGAGTTCATATCTGTGTATATTCAGTATAGAGGCTATGCGCATGCTTAAAGTGAGTGGCAAAGCAACAGGCAAAGTGAGTTTCACATTGTTCAATGCAATCAGATAGGACTTTTCTGTTTGGATGCGTGGGCTGTCAAGGCCAGAAAATAGGTTTTTGCCACTCAGTCCTACATAACTTCCGGGTTTGATGATGATGTCACGCGCATACCCTCTATAGTTGAGTTGTTATGCTTATAATATGAATCAGAATGTGGTGTGATTTTATCAGGTTTTATGAGTGTATAGAGCCATGATTGGGAGCCCACAACTTCTGTTGGCCGCTTGTAAAGACTGAGATCAATTCTCAAGTCTTTAACAAAGAATCTACAGTGATATTTAAGAGCGTTTATTTTATTTTTTAAATGTCAGTTCTGCTTTCAGACAGTCAGTGTCGTGAGTGACGGCTCCTCTCCCAACGTGGCTCATCCTGGTGTGTGTGTGAGAATGTGAAATGTTGTACTGACATTTGTTTTGTCTTGGCACATGTCACACTGTGCGGGGGAAAAGCCAAAAGAAAAACGGCTGGTTAGCGTTCCTGATTGAAGCTAATAATGCTACATTAGCTTCCAGGCAGTGGTGGGAATTAAGTAACCAAGTACATTTACAAGTGCAATTTTGAGGTACATGTAGTTTACTTTAGTATTTCCAATTTCCCCAATACTTTTACGGCCACTACGTCTCGGATCCATATACGCTACATACGCGACACATTGCGAGCTTGTAGATCTGCTATTTTCAAAAGATGTTTATTTACATTTGAAAACGTTTAATAGGAAATTCTGTATAATGAGTACTTTTACTGTTGGTACTTCAAGTACATTTCCATGCCAATACTTTTGTACTTTTACAAGTACATTTTGACTTCCGGCCATTTACTTGTAACAGAGTATTTCTATGTTGCGGTGTTGATACTTTTACTGGAGTAAACCAACTTGAATACTTTTTTCCATCACTGCTTCCATGTCAAGGCGACCCGGGTCGGGTTATGCCGTAAATGCAGAGAACGCTAACAAGAGTGCTAAAAAACACGCAATGTGACAAAGTGGTCTGGCAAATGAAAATAAGTAAATAACAAGCCTAAAATTATTACGTCAGTGTATAATTTCAACTGATATATCGAGAAATTGTACAGATATATTTTCTTTGGCCCCCGGTGAGTTTGAGAGACGGTATACTGCGTAGACTAGAGAGGTTATAGGTGTGTGGTGTCGGTGTTAGTACAGTGCGTTTCTCTCTTTCACTGGGCTCTACTGTACATACTGTAGGTAAAAGGAGCTAACTATGCCTCTTCTCTTGACAGCTGTACATTGATCATAATGCTGTGACATACACACACCACACAACACCAACTATAGACTGTACACAATACACCTGAAAGTAGGGATTGCACCGGTGTATGTATCGGCCCACATAGCGCTGGTATCGGCCGATATTTGCTGTTATTATCGGTCAATATCGGTATCTGCAAAACAAAACTGACACTAACCGATGGCAGTATAGTATAGCCGATAGTATAGCCGATATTTATCTGTTGCTCGTGTTGGTCATCTGCATCCTATACCGAGCTGTAGATTCCCAACATTTATTTACTTGTATTTGTTTTCCTGGCACAAAAGGGGGAAATAAAAACGAAATACAAAATCAACATATATCGGTATTCAGTAACCGTAACGGCTATCGGGCTAAATTGTTATTTTAAACATCGGTATTGGGCCAAGAATTTTAATATTGGTGCATCCGTAGCTGAAAGTCAAGATGAGGGAGTTGTTTTTTGTTTGTTTTTTCACATTTTACCGTTTCATTTTGAAGCGCAATGATTCTTCTTTTTTTTTTTTACAAGAGGCTTATTTCAAGTCTTGACAGGTGTTATTTCATTGTTTCTGACTTTCTTTTTAGTTTCGTTTCTTTTTAAGAATCTCAGAAAAATATCAGCTTTCTGTTTCCTGTCTAATTTGTAGTTGAAACTAGACATTTGGGTTCTCCACAGTCAGACCAGCAAGCACAAGCTGCAGAGAGAGGGCTTAATTAGGGACGATTTGAAATGATGTGGCCTGCTGAATAATTCAGGTTCTACCACACACTGTCACTGTTATTATTACTCTATAACTGGAAATGTACGTATGCCATTTCTTTTGTTTGTCGGTTGCACGGTATGTCAGACTTTGTTGTTACAACAACATAACAGGTTAAACCACTTTTGTTTTATATTTATGTGAATTGTTCCTTTACTTGAACTGCTACCCAAGGGTTTCTGCTCCCCAGTGAACTTATCCTGTGAAACGTTTGTGTCATGTAATGAATTCGGAACGCAACGCCGGAGACTATAACTTTGAGACGAATCAGTATTTTATTTAAAGGCCCTCCTCTGTTGTAGGGTCGTGTTCTGTTTTATATATATATGTGACGCTATATAATCTTTGTGTATTTCTCCATGACCAGAGTCGCAAGCTTCAGTCAGCGTTTACTGACTGAAGCTTACTTAAATGTTACGTAAACATTACTTCCATTATCTAAAGTTAGTCGCACCGTTTACATTTTTTTATTTGTTGCTTTTTTTTTAATCACTGGGCACCTTTTACGCAATGTAAAGAAACTGGAACTTAATTTAAGAATAATAATAAACAAAAGGATATGCAGGCATTGTTGCCATTCCTCATTGATAGTACTAGCTACAAGGTTATAGCCTATAAGGTCTGCCGTATCTTTTGGTTTCAGTTAAATGCTAACAATCCGTTTCTATAGCGAACTAAAGGACAAGCAGTTTTACCGGTTCCATGTGATAAAAGTAACGGGCTAAAAGTGTAAATGTCATGGTATGACATTTACTTTCCTTTGGGGTTGCGTTCATGGTAGCCTTTGCAGAGGAGACTGAAATGCCAGACTAGGGCTCACACGTAATGTGTGTCCTGAACAAATGTAGCTCCCGAGTCCACTGTCCTTAATTGTCACAAATTATGAGATGGTGCACAATTCTGCATCTTATAATATCTATCATAAAAACTGTGACTTCCACACATTAATTTGTATTTAATTGCTTTCCTTTGAGGGGAAAAAGTCCAATCGTTGTAGTATGCATTCACTCTTAACCGGGCAGAGATACTTGGTTAGATTTGATGTTTAGTGACTAATGCTGCCAGCTAGAAATGCAAACTGCCTCTTCCTTTTGTTCTTGTTTACATATCATAAAATATAGCCATTATGAAGATGTATTAATGTATGAGAGATGTATCCTGGTGCACAGCCCAATTATCCTTTGTCTCAGCTGTACTGTACATAGCTTTCATAACGTGCAGGCCTCTAGATCTGTCTAGCTTTGAACCTTCAAGTGATATGTTGGACATTTTGAATAGTATAGTCTGATTTTCTTCAGTATGCACTTGTGACTGTCACAGTTGTGTCGGGGGGGGGGGGGGGGGGGGCACATCATTTTGTCCCTTTGCTACCCAGAAAGTTCTAAATCAGCATGTGCATTTTTCATTGAAATTGGTACTGCATTGATCTCCATTTTGTTGCTTAAGTACTGATTTGTAACTATAAAAAGCATTCTCTCTCTCCGTGATATTAGATCCGGAGAGTGACTGAACATTGAGTTTGTTTGTTTGATTTGTTAATGCTGTCAGCATTTTTCAATTTAGAATGCTAACCGCATTAGCCAGCAGTTTTCAGGTTGACTTAAGTGCTTTTTAAGAAGCCCCCCCCACACACACACACACACACACAAACACACACACACACACACACACACACACACAACAATGTGACGGATGCTTTGCGAAGAAAAATGTCAGACTAAAGTTTTAAAATGTCCAAGTATCCTTTTCGATGTAGGCCCATGCAGTCTGCCTGTGGTGTTCTAATCACAGCCAGATGTCTTGGCTGTGCTCAGAAAGCATAAACATTGTGAAACGTTCAGATAGGAACAGAAATTGATCATGTAGAACAGATGTGTCTTTAGCAGGACTGAGGAGTCAGTAATACCTGTGGCTCTAGTGGGACGAGAGTCTGTCTCTGGCCCTCTCCAGTTCTCAGTGTGTTTCGCTTAGTCTTCTTGTTAAGCTGTTTTGCACACATTCTCCTGGACAGCGGGGTTATGACAATGTGTCAATGTGAAGAAATGAAAGAGACATGGCAAGACATTCAGTTTAAATGGTATTATTATTCCATATTTATGAGGCATAATCTGTTCTTCAGTTCGGTTCTGTTTCTTTAGTACCTCAGCTCCACTTCCTTTACCATGTACTGCCTAGGGTTGTCTGTTACATACTTGTACCGTTCATGCTGTATTAGTCTTTGATACTACCATTGTGCAATAGATTTTTATGTTTTATTGTTTATTGTATCCTGATACCTGTGAATCCAAGTCTGATTTTTATTTTATTTTTAATGATTATTTAAGTACGTCCGCCGCCACTGTCCTGGTACAGAAACTGTATTTTTAAGTGTTTCACTCCAGCACACACTATACTTTTATGCTTTATTTGTTCATTATTTAAACTGTTTGAAATGTTAACTGTTCTGTTCAATGTTTCACAAAGCGAGTCATGTCAGCTCGTCTGAGGTTTCTATTCTTCAAACGGTGGATATATTTACTTCTGGAATGAAGCCCTTGACCTAGCTTGTTCCCCTGTTGCTTGGTATACACGCAGATGCTTAGTAAGCAACCAATACAGATAGTTGAGGACATGTTTTATAATTGTCATTTTTAAGTTCTGTTTTTACTTGAAAGAGTTTTTTTTTTAATCTCAAAAGCTTGATGCATTCCTGTTTCCATGTTTGGTCTGCCTTAGACTGCGCCCTCCCTTCCCACATACAGTAGGTGAATAATCCAAGCTGTCTTTAATAAGATGCATACAATGTGTATAAAATCTGTATAGTATCATGTATGTTACATTTTGTCCTATAACAAAGTCAAAGAGAAGAAAAATAAGTCTTAACTTGATTTAAAACGCTATTTGGAGGATTTACTATGATTACACTGAAGTGTAATCGGTAGATGGAAGAAAGAAAAAAAAAACAGACGCTCTGGTTTATTTTGAATAGTGATCCTCTCTCTCTACATGGTCTGTGCTGTTTACTAGAATAAACATTTCAGTTAAATGAGAAGAGGGCTTGATTTGTTTGAATTGATTTGTTTCAAGTCACAATCAGAATTTCTATCTATTTTGCCATGTTAGTACAGTACATGGCAACATATAACGGGCGGTGGCTCAGGGGTAGAGTGGCCGGATTTAGTGTCGAAGTGTCCTTGAGCAAGACACTGAACCCCTAATTGCTCCCGATGTGCTGGTTGGTGCCTTGCATGGTTTCCGCTGCCATCGGTGAATGAATGGGTGTGAATGGGTGAATGTAATGCACATCTATGTAAAGCGCCTTGGATAAAGGCGCTATATAAATGCACCATTTACCATAACTCTTACAGCAACAACCTTATACATTCACTTGAACCTGAGATGGTTTGTGAGAGGCTGCGGATGTCATGTGTGAGGAGGCCAGAGGTTCAGGACCCAAATGCAACAGAGTTTATTAACAAAACTCAAAAAGGAACAGAACACTGGTGACAAGTTACTATAACAATCTGACAAAGGAAGTGGAAAAAAAAACAAAAAACAAAACAGTAAATATAGACACAAGGATAACGGGACACAGGTGAACACAACTGACAATCAACACTGGGATAGGCTGGGGAACTAGGAAGACACAGGTGGAAACACTGACAAATCACAAGGTTAGACAACACAGGTACAAAAGGGTACTGTTTATATGTCTATGGGTACTCTGGGCAGGTACAGAACTACAGGGGCAGACAGGAAGGCACAGAACGATACTACAAAATAAAGGTACACAAGTGTAAGGTCAACTCTAGTCTTGAGTAGCCAGACAACTATTCCACAATCTCCCAATGCTATTCTCCATATTCAGACCGCAGCCATCTTGCCATCAAGGTGATGACACTTCCCATAGACAGCCCATTCATCCATCAAGGTGATGACACTTCCCATAGACAGCCCATTCATCCATCAAGGTGATGACACTTCCCATAGACAGCCCATTCATCCATCAAGGTGATGACACTTCCCATAGACAGCCCATTCATCCATCAAGGTGATGACACTTCCCATAGACAGCCCATTCATCCATCAAGGTGATGACACTTCCCATAGACAGCCCATTCATCCATCAAGGTGATGACACTTCCCATAGACAGCCCATTCATCCATCAAGGTGATGACACTTCCCATAGACAGCCCATTCATCCATCAAGGTGATGACACTTCCCATAGACAGCCCATTCATCCATCAAGGTGATGACACTTCCCATAGACAGCCCATTCATCCATCAAGGTGATGACACTTCCCATAGACAGCCCATTCATCCATCAAGGTGATGACACTTCCCATAGACAGCCCATTCATCCATCAAGGTGATGACACTTCCCATAGACAGCCCATTCATCCATCAAGGTGACACTTCCCATAGACAGCCCATTCATCCATCAAGGTGATGACACTTCCCATAGACAGCCCATTCATCCATCAAGGTGATGACACTTCCCATAGACAGCCCATTCATCCATCAAGGTGATGACACTTCCCATAGACAGCCCATTCATCCATCAAGGTGATGACACTTCCCATAGACAGCCCATTCATCCATCAAGGTGACACTTCCCATAGACAGCCCATTCATCCATCAAGGTGATGACACTTCCCATAGACAGCCCATTCATCCATCAAGGTGATGACACTTCCCATAGACAGCCCATTCATCCATCAAGGTGATGACACTTCCCATAGACAGCCCATTCATCCATCAAGGTGACACTTCCCATAGACAGCCCATTCATCCATCAAGGTGATGACACTTCCCATAGACAGCCCATTCATCCATCAAGGTGATGACACTTCCCATAGACAGCCCATTCATCCATCAAGGTGACACTTCCCATAGACAGCCCATTCATCCATCAAGGTGACACTTCCCATAGACAGCCCATTCATCCATCAAGGTGACACTTCCCATAGACAGCCCATTCATCCATCAAGGTGACACTTCCCATAGACAGCCCATTCATCCATCAAGGTGACACTTCCCATAGACAGCCCATTCATCCATCAAGGTGACACTTCCCATAGACAGCCCATTCATCCATCAAGGTGACACTTCCCATAGACAGCCCATTCATCCATGCGTACCACCTGTTTTGAATGTGCAAATAATGGCAGCAGGAGGTTGCTTTACTGATAACGAGCGCTTCCATACTAATCATCTGCAAGGAATTTCTTGACAGGAAGTAGCTCATAAAATGTCTACGGTGGATTTTTATTAAACAAAAACTTTACAGATTGAAAGAGGATAATTCAAGCTTGTTGGTGATTTTGACGTTGTTTAATATAATTAGAGAGGACTTGGATGAATGGGCTCTCTGTGGGAAGTGTCACCTAGGCATCACCTTGCTGGCAAGATGGCTGCGCTCTGAATACGGAGAATAGAATCTACACCTCCCGAAATCTGTGTCATCTGTTTGTCATTTCCGTTCACAAAAATATTTATTTTATTATCTTATTTTAAAATATCTTTAGAGCTTATTTTTGAGTGGTGCTACTGTGTGTCCCTGGCTGGCTGGCTGGGTCTGTCTGTCCGTCCGTCCGAGTACGGAAATAGCGTTTGTTGACCACCAGGTGTCACTGTTGTGCAGCCTAACACACACACACACACAGTCACAGTCACACACACAGGCCAGGGAGGAGTACAGTACAGTACAGTACAGTACAGTACAGTACAGTACAGTACAGTACAGTACAGTACAGTACAGTACAGTACAGTACAGTACAGTACAGTACAGTACAATCATTAACGCAGCGTCCGATTGCGGTGAAACTTTGCACGCACATTCACAACACGTTGAGGAACAAGCGTCACCCTTTAAACATTGCCCTATTATAGCGCCATGCCACCAGGAGGCCAAGTTTTTTTTTCCATGTTTTATTTTTATTTTATTTTATTCCTACAAAATAAATAACACAAATCGCTACACATCTATAGTCAAGTGATCAATCAGATTGGCGAGTTCTGAACAATAATGCTCAGAGGAGCAATTTTTATATTATATTTTATATAATTTATTATTCAGTTAGCTAGTAGCCTGATTATCCCTGAACGAAAATACATCGCATGGATGCAACTGGGACGTATCCTCAGTGATGTATCCCAAGGTCATCTGGGTTCTGGGTCTCGCGAACATCACACCCCTCACTCAGGTGACCCAGCCGGGGTGATCAAGTCCCGACTTGCGTCCCAGTAGCTACCCTCGATCAGACCCACTAGGGAAAGACCAGGGCCACACAATCCGTTGGAACCATTCCAGAACTACTATGCCGGGACTGAGAGGAACTCCAGCTTGTATTATGTCTGGCTGGAGGAATAAAACTAGATTTCCCCTCCAAATACTATCTACATTCTACTGCGTCTGAGTCCTGCTTAAATAGGTCAAATTCATACAGATTGATCGAGTTATTCATGCCAATCGACCATGTAGTATTGTAGTAGGCCTACGGCATTGAGCTTTTCATCATAACACCAACTTGTTCAGAGCGTGGAGCACTTTATTACACAGCAATTTGAATTGAAAGCAAAAAACGACCCAAATGTTAGTAGCCATTGGCAGGCCCAATTTGTAGACGCGGCTGGTGTTACCGTCAACCTGTGTGCACAGCACAAGTATGTGTAATCACGGCTGCACGTGTGCCTGTGTGTATTCAGTCTCAGGAATATCCCATTATTTCCAGGAATTTTCCTGCAAAAAGGGGGTGTTGGCTCTATTGCTTCCCGTTGAAAACACACTGTAGCGGGGGAACATTGGCCTGACATGGCTGAAATTGACACCACGCAGGCTGGCTGGGGGCTGCAGTGTTTTCTTCATTCTCTCTGGAGGGTAAATGGTCTATTACTACATTATGATGTAAGTGCCTGATAGGGGGATGCCTAAATGGCAAATGTAAACACGAGAGGAGAAAAGATCATCTGTGAGGCACTCGCATTATGATCGGAATATCTTCCCAAAGTAAACCCAACCGTCTCCCCCCGAAGAGTGCCTTGATCTTAATGTAAACAGAGAGAGTTTGTGTAAGAGAATGGAAGACGTAAAGAGAGAACCCAATAGAAAGACGGGACAGTGGAGGAGTAGAGGAAGGGGGAGAGATAAAAAAGCGTGCGAGAGAGAGAGAGAGAGAGAGAGAGATATTAAGTTGTCGGTGAGGCGAAACCTCCATTTATCCTCCAATTCTCCCTGACCCACATTCCCAGTTAAAAGCCAATAGCCCTTTTCATTTCCTCCTCTCCATTACCATAGGGTAAACACAAACCTACCTAGGAATTTCCTGTTATTCCATACGGAGACAGTTAGCATTCCCTAACGCAGTGGATTGCTTGGGTTTCAACTAATACATCCAGAAATGACTGCTCTGTTTGCACAGCATTAATTTCACACTACACAGCTGTATCCTTGGAAATATAAGTGAGTGTAATTCATTGCACATTGTCACTGTCTGAGAGGAGCTGCACTGTGTAAGCCTCACTCAGGCCTGCTGAAAGCACGGGCGTGCTGTTTGGTTGCAATGTTTACAAGTGGGCATTTCAAAGATTCCTTTTCAGGCAAACATGTCCACCGTAAGATGAACCTAAATAGGTTTGAATGGGGTTTCTAGGTGTAAGTATGTAGGACTAGTAGCATGCCAAAGTTTGTGCTATTGCCATAGATAGAGAATGCATTGGGCGTTTAAGTTAAATAACTCAGAAACTACAAAACATTTCAGTAAAAAGTTCCAACATGTGTCTCCACAGTAAGCTGAATTATAAAAAGTGTGAATGGAGTTTCTAGGTGAAAGTGATTTTTGACGTGCCACTATCTGCCATTATACATTTCTCAAATTTGAAAGCACTATATTTCTAAAACTATGAAACATTTAAAAGATTCCTTTTCAGGCAAACATGTCCACCGTAAGATGAACCTAAATTGGTTTGAATGGGGTTTGTAGGTGTAAGTATGTAGGACTAGTATAGCATGCCAAAGTTATACATATCATATTTGGCTTACATGATTTTGGAGGATTTGAAAAAAAAAAACATGAAAAAACAACATACTATAGTTCAGGGTTTCAGACGGCATATTATAGTATGTAATATTATCATGATTTTGGGACACTATGTCAGAGCCAGGACTTGAACCTGCGGCCTCCAGTTTCCCAGGCAGGCTCTGTACCCAGTGAGCCACTGTGCATGCTATTCTCAAAAGGCCGAATAGATAATGACAGAAGAGCCAGAGACTTGTTTCCATTGTGGTTTATAAACATTCGAAGATAAACAACAGCAAAAGAAACAATAGACAAATCTCCTGTTATTTATTTTTTTGTATTTTATTTTTGTATCAATGTTGTTACTCAAAAGGAACAGCAGACTGCATGGTAGCAGGTAGCAAGTAGATCTGTGACTTAGCACACTGGCTGCATGATCTGGATGTTGTGGGTTCAAACCCCACTCAAATCTTTACTTGCCAAAATCTGCCATTGACCCCCATTCTGAATTTCTCAAATTTAAAAGCACTATATTCCTTTCCAGGCAAACATGTCCACTGTAAGATGAACCTGAATAGGTTTGAATGGGGTTTCTAGGTGTAAGTATGTAGGACTAGTAGCATGCCAAAGTTTGTGCTATTGCCATAGAGAATGCATTGGGCGTTTAAGTTAAATAACTACAAAACATTTCAAAGTAAAACGTTTCAGCATGTGTGCCCACAATAAGCTAAATTATAAAAAGTGTGAATAGAGTTTCTAGGTGAAAGTGATTTTGTGTCTGTACACACAGACTGATGATTAGACCATTGCACCATCAGTCAGACACACACAGTCAACGTCTCCTGGTAATTGTGTGTGTTAGCCTTCAGTTAGTAAAGTTGAAACACTTCAGCATTAAGCTATAGGAGAACAGGGATTTGAACATGTAGAGGTGTATTAACTGAAGGCTATTGTAAAGCAGTGGCTCACAGCCTCAGCCTGATAACCTCAAAAGTCTCATATCTCCCCTGAGCCATAGGCAGTTGCTTTGGCTTAGTGGTTAAGACGTTGGCCTTCAGTGCAGGGGACCGGTGTTCAATTCCTGGGTGTTACAACTCTTGAACAGCACTCAAAGCATCTGATGAACAAGATGCTATGTTCAACTCTCGGTTATTTTAACTGAAGTCTAACATACAAAAGATCGCTTCAACAGTACGAAGAGGCAGTTGTTACTAAGGTCACATTCATACCAGAGAGCTTTGCTGCGATTAAAACGAATCCTGCTGCGCATTGTCAGAAAGTGCGCTTCGTTTGGCAGGTGTGAAGGCTCATTCGAATCCTAATACGCAGCAAATAACCGCATTTTACTCCGCCCAAAAACGTGGGTTTCGCTTCGCTTCAAATCGCACTTGACTACGATTCGGTGCAGGTGTGAATGCAATCCGCAGTAAATAAAGGAAATGAAGCAAACATAATGTGGCGGGTGAGGAGCTGAACACAGTTGGAGACGGAGAAGGCATATTTTACGCAGCGCAAAGATGTCCCGTTACTGTGGATAGACGTGGTCGAATAAGGAGACTGAAGCCCTGATCGAAATGAGGACGTGTACATTAATCAATTGCTTAAGAAAACACATAAAAACACTGCAGTGTATAATATTCTGTCTGTCTGTCTGTCTGTGCGTGCCGTAAACATGGAGTGCTGTCACTGTGTGGGACTGGGGAGTTATATCAGTGCGTTCATGCAGCGCTGGTGCTGCATGCCCAAAAGAACAGTGTGTGGCGGCTGCGTGCGTAGAGAGAGAGAGAGGGGGGGGGGGGTCCCAGACGGCACGACACATGCACGTTATGAGTGTAATTTTATCACCATAGATATCACTGTGTAGGCTATAGTTTATGAATGGAACACATTGATAAAGGTCCCCCCTGCTGCGTTTCCAATTGCTGCGAATGACAGTGTGAAGGCAAACCGCAGCCAATTAAATATGCAAGAACCCCAATTTCCCCGCCCATACGGATCCGAGTCTACCGAAGTATTAGGTGAGAATCTGACCTAGGTGAGTTGAAGTCCACTGTAACCAGCATATAACATGCATGTGTCCTACAATTCTAGATGTCCCACCTCTGCCCATGCATCTGTCCTGTTCTCATAGCCTACTGTGCACAGTAAACTCTTCATTCAATTTTAATTTAACCACTTGAAGTTAGTTGTACCTCAGACCTCCCTGCTATATCTCTACTAATTCCCTCTACACCAAATACACCTTTGCTGAAAATATTCCATCAACAATTAAGCTCTCAACGAGTTGCAGCTGGGAGGTTGTAGATTGGCTAACGTTCAACCCCAGGAAATGTAGAAATGTACAATTGTCCATGTTTATCACTGCAACGTGAATACACAGAGTGTACTGTAGATGGAAACCACTATCCAGCCATGGCCATTCAGTTTTAGCAGTGGAGTGCGTTTCCAATTAGCACCTGCACAACAACAACAACAACACATGGATGCCAGCTTACAGGACATTAAGCACCTTTGCTATAAAGAAATTGATGCCGTGATACGATATAGTTTTGATGAGTGATAGTTAGGCGACAGTGACGGCCTGAGTGCGTAAATAAATCACACTGCATGTGATCCTGCTGTATATTACGGATGCCTTATGAATGTTTTGCGGCGCATTGACCAGTGGCGTATGCAGGAATTAATTATTACCTTGGCCTGGGAAAATTTGCCTGGGCACACAGAAATGTTGAATTAATTAATTAATTCCCCTCATTTTTAATTAATTAATACTCATGTTTGCCTTCAATTTCCTACAAATATTTAGTCAGGTGTCTTAGAGATTGACCGGTGTAATGTCAGGCTGCTACAAGACAAATGTAAACTAAAAATCGCACCTTCGTCTTCAATGTTTGTGTTTACACAATGTTTGTGTTTACACAAACATTAAAAGCTGGCCATCCATTGTCAATGGCATTCAATGTTTGTGTTAAGTTAACACAATGTTTGTGTTTACACAAACCCTCAAAGCTGGACATAGGAGCACTCCTCATTCCTCAACAACCATAAAACAACAACATGCACACTCTCCCAGACAGCCTACTAGTATTGAAGTATTAGTGTTGACTATTGAAGACTGCAGAGAGTGTAACAACAGCTAGTTTCTTACAACTCACTTCCAAATTACAAATTAGCAAGATAGCACCAGCACCCCATAGCAGCAGACAACATGGGCACCCATAGCATAGCAGCAGACAACATGGGCACCCATAGCATAGCAGCAGACAACATGGGCACCATAGCAGCAGACAACATGGGCACACATAGCATAGCAGCAGACAACATGGGCACACATAGCATAGCAGCAGACAACATGGGCACAATCAATGAAAATCCATTCAGCAAAAATTACAATTCAATTCTGACCTTTGATGTCTTCAAACACGTAGTAATCCATAATCAAGGGCAGACGCTGTTGTAGAGTTGCCCAGTAAAGCTGAAGTCCTCAGGATACAACTGTTGTAGGCCTACAGTAGGCTAGCTACTCTAGGGACTGCATGCTGACTTCCTTTCTTTACAAAAACTTTGCAATAGATGTTTGGCATTGTGAGGCTAACATTTAGGATACTCTCAGAGAGGCTTCTCATTGATATTTAATCATAAACAAAGACGCAAGTTTCTGGGGTGAAGAGTAGACAAACTAATCTGCCACATTCTAGAAACAAGCACATGATGACAGGCATCAGGCAGGCATGACCAATCAATCTATGCAGGTACAGATGGACAAACTAGGCAGTGCCAGTGGCTAGGATCCAAATAGGAAAATTTATAATAATAATAATAATACACCCACTGCCATATTTTGCTAAATTGAATGCAGAGATTGCATTCACATTATGTTATGCAATTAACTCATCTCATCTCATTAACTTTTACCATGGAAATGTCCAATTTAACATACTCTTACCACCTCTCAGTGTGCCCTTTTCCAACTGGCCTGTAAGCCAGACATAAAAGAGGGACTTTCCCACAAGTTTTGTGCCATCAATCAGGGCCCAGTATGCAAATACACAGACTATTCTCTCAGATGATGGGCCAAAATGCATTGCTATTTTTATACGTTTGACCTAATTCTTATCGGTAAAATGTTAGGTGGACAGGGTTCTTTCTGACATAAGCCCCAACAGTTACCTCTCAGGAAACAGGGGGAGAGAGCACCGTCTCCCGATGGTCCTCCAGCACCTTGATGACATTGGACTTGAACCTGCCAACTGTCTGTAGCAGAGGCAACCGATCAAGCACACCACACCATTGAGCCAAGGCACCTTTGGGCATTCAGGAGATTTCTCCTGGTGCTTTTGAGTTTTTATTTTGTATTCAAGCCTTGAAAAGTTCAAATTACTGCAGCATTGATCTGTGGGAGGAATGGGACTTGAACATGGAACGTCTGTACTGAAAGCCTGTTCATTAGACCACTGCGCCATCAGTCAGACACTCTCAGCCAAAGTCTCCTGGTAATTTTGAAGTGATCTTGAAGTTAGCCTTCAGTTAGTAAAGTTAAAATAACACAGAATCATATTAATCAGATGTATCTTAGAACTGTTGAGGTCTTCTTTTGTATGTTAGTGTAACAGCCAGGAATCGAACCCTGGTCTCCCACGTGGAAAGCCGACATCTTAACCACTACGACAATTAGAGTTTTGAGGTCGTCGGGCTGAGGCTGTGAGACACTTCTAGAATAGCAGTAAATTAAGCTCAATAACTAGCATTAAACATCAGGAAGAGTGGGATTTGAACATGAACTCTCTGTGCTGATCAACCCCTACTACACCATCACTCAGTAACAACGGCCTCTTCGTACTGTTGAAGCGATCTTTTGTATGTTAGCCTTCAGTTAAAATAATTGAGAGTTGAACATAGCATCTTGTTCATCAGATGCTTTGAGTGCTGTTCAAGAGTTGTAACGTCCAGGAATTGAACACCGGTCCCCTGCACTGAAGGCCAACATCTTAACCACTAAGCCAAAGCAACTGCCCATGGCTCAGGGGAGATATGAGACTTTTGAGGTCATCAGGCTGAGGCTGTGAGCCACACTGCTTTACAATAGCCTTCAGTTAATACACCTCTACATGTTCAAATCCCTGTTCTCCTATAGCTTAATGCTGAAGTGTTTAACTTTACTAACTGAAGGCTAACACACACAATTACCAGGAGACGTTGACTGTGTGTGTCTGACTGATGGTGCAATGGTCTAATCATACAATTAAAATTGTGGAAGGAATGGATGGAATATGTATGAATGTATTATCTGACACTGCACCACAACAACTGTTACTGCAAATGAACGCACAGTACAGGTAATAGTCTGACTCCACCACTACCCATCGGAGGATTTAATGGGCTAATCGCACGCACGGCCGCATGCATGCGCACACACGCTCGCTCGCACACGCGCTCGCACACAATTTACTGCTCGCTTATGGCAGTCGATGGATGTCGATGATGACATTGCTACAGCAGAATATGTTAGGTTGATTACTGTGGCGTGCTTCGCCTGTGCATAGCCAGGTGGCTGCTCAGACTGATGCGTGGTCCGCGGAGAGACACACACACACACACACACACACACACACACACACACACACACACATACACACACACACACACACACACACACACACACACACACACACACACACACACACACACACACACACACACACACACACACACACACATACACATACACACACACACACGTCACATTCCCCAAGGGCCATTTGCTCTACTCTGTAACCATTACACTAATCAGTAAAAGGAATCTGCTGCGTGCATGAGCCCCCATCTGCAAGTTCCTTCTTTGGGGTCCCCCTTCTCCTCTGTCAGGGCGAATCTGATGCCTGCCTGGGGGCCGCTATGTTTTACAGACACAGCACCGAGGAGCTGTGCTGGATATAGAAAAACATCTCTGTTAGCAATTCCAGGGCTTGAGTCAGAAAGACTTTGGTCACTGGACTCAGAATAGACTGACATGAAGTCACGTATAGGCCTACTCGACACTGTGCAATCCTGCACAGACGTTCACAGTCACACACACACACACAGTCTCACACACACACACACACACACACACACACACACACACACACACACACACACACACACACACACACACAGTCACACAAACACACACACACACACACACACACACACACACACACACACACACACACACACACACACACACACACACACACACACACACAGCAAAATCCTGAGTGTAAATGTAACCACATGTCCCCATTGTGGGGTGAACATTCTAGGCTGATCTTCAAGCTAGATCTGCTATATATTTAGTATAGGAGGCCTTTATTGACCCCTGGGGGACCTCGGGTCAACATGGGGTCTAAGTGGTTAAGAGAGCTACACTCTCAGATATATGGATAAATGAACACTGAGGATTTTACTGTAACCAATCAACTATAATAAGTGGGATGATAAGCGGGCCGGCGGTCATTATCGACAAATAAAACCCCTTCAGGATGATTGACCATCCTAGCTGTCGGGAGTTTATTTCTTGATAATAACTAACAATCACAACACAATGGTTACTAGATCATCTATAGATGTCCCTATAGCATATATTTTTTTAACGTAAGAAGCATTACCCTGTATTGTTTTAATTTATATCCAGCGATGCCTTTTCCACATAGCAGAAATACCAACATAGAAGAAATGCCCATAATAAATCCATAAATGTTGCTCTCACATGTTTCTCTCACATAAATGTTGGCGTTCAGACGCCATCTGAACGCAACGCGACACGTTCTCAGGCTGGGCACACCTGAAGCTGTCTGGCGGCGTCTCTTTTTACGGGTTTTTTAGACAGCTGGTGGATGGAAATGAAGCTCCACCCACCGCGGGGGCAAGCTTTTCCGGGAATCTGGCCGACGCTGCAAATCTGCCGCGTGGGTGAAGCTTCATTTCCATGCACCGACCCAGCCGATCACAGTGCTTGCGCGCTCTGCAAGTACATAAACCCACGTCATACCAAACTCTTGAAAACTACAATAGTGAGTCTTTATCCGTTTCCAGCTTTCCACAGTATACTAAAACATATCAATAGCAAAAGCACACCCCCTCCCCCTTACATCCTAGGTCTTGGTAGCGACTCTAGTCCAATCTACTGAAACACACCAGCCAGGTACTGTCTGTTAAGCATTTCAATCAAACTCTACAACAACACCCTCACACTACAAACATTTTGCACTCTCCATATTGCACTAATAATGAATTGCATTTTCCTAGTGCTCAAAGCGCTTTACAATGGTTCATTCATTCATACTGGGAGGTGAACTGTGCAAAATACTTAAAGTGCAAATGTGCTGTGCAAATGTCAACGGTTATAATGTGAAAACATGAGTAGAGGACCTTTGTTACGTCATGTTTAATTACAAAATTAAATGTTTATCAGCGAGATGTTTGTTTATGTCTTACATAAACAAAACATTAAGTCCATATAGACTTGGCTGGCATAAAACTACATCATAGTTGACCCTAAACATTAAAGTCCTGGCTGGGGGACTTGGCTGGGGAAGGGGAATTATATAATTGGGCTATAAACAAACATTAAAAGTTGATAGACTTGGCTGGCCTATATTACTCAATTTCGGATAGCCATGCATTGGAAGGGCTATAGCGCCCCTCAAAAATGTTTGAAGGTCTGAAGAAGCTTGAAACGTTACTGATGAAGTAAAAGAAATGGAGGCAGAAACTGGAAGCTGAAACTGGTGTGCAGACTCTTTGTCTTGTAGTATCACTGTATAGTAGCACCTAGCCTAGTAGGTTTTGTGCGTGTCTTTTGGCTGTTTTTCAGCCAGCTCTTTGGCAACTTTTTAGTTCAGCAGTTCAAAACCTCTTCTGGATCAGGGCCCACTTGAAAATGTCGAAAGTGTTCGCAGCTCACCCATCTGACCACATGTTAAGTGGTCAGGTTGGTGCGGGAGCAAGCGGTAGCTTAGAAGATAGATTAGAAGTTCATATTGACATGAAGTCTGAGTGGAGCCTGTAATTTTTTTGTCCATAGACTTGGTTGATTTTGGGGGGCGCATGAATAAGACGAACATTAAAAGTCCCTAGATTTGGCCGCGACATGACGTATGCATGTCTGAAAGCCAGACGTTGGAGGGGCTAGTAGTGCCCCTCAAGAAAACACCATGCCTTTCTATTTCACATTATGCTGTTTTAGTTCATAACGGAAGCTCCCCTCCCCCACTGCCCTCAGGAGCAATAACAGACATCAGATGTGAACAGCTGGTGAGAGGGAGGTATATATGGAGGGATGGAAAATGGGTTGGAGATAAAGGGAGTCAGGAGGTCAAAAATAGGAGATGGATGGATGTTAGCTGCAGCTTTGGCAGTATGTGTGTGTGTGTGTGTGTGTGTGTGTGTGTGTGTGTGTGTGTGTGTGTGTGTGTGTGTGTGTGTGTGTGTGTGTGTGTGTGTGTGCACGGGTGTGCGTGCGTGCGTGTGTGTGTTTTGATGGAGGAATGAATGTGCAAGTCAGTGGTTACAGGTGTGCATGTCGCGTTGGTGCGCTTGGTTGGTCCACTGACTGAAGGATTATAATGAACCAATACATCACCCCCCCCCCCCCCCCCACACACACACACACACACACACACACACACACATTATTTTTTTCAGATTACCAGTATTGAGGCAGATGATTGGGTATTTGTCAATCATGATAATTTAGGACAAACTTGACTTGACTGTGGGGTGTTGCCTTTCCCAGTCATCAACAGTGGATATTATATTCTCCCAGTAGATGGCATCCTCGTCCCATGGAATTCCCACATTTCGCCTGCTCTAGTGGCTCTATATCCCAGAGGGTTTTCCCCTGGCATGGCTGATATCTGCCTTTTATTAGGAATGTCCATGCATTTAATACAGTTGTCTTTATAGTAGGTAATAGGTATGCTTTACTCGTTAATTAAAGTATACCTAATTTAGTTTGAGTTAATCCATCCATGGCTCCTATACTGACTGTTAGAATGTGTGTTGTGGGGCAGTTGCAGTGCATGCACAGCAGAATCTGTGTTAATGTAACTCTTGAAGTGTAAAAATTAACCATGGATTTGTCTGTGTACCACCTCCTTTCCATTTATATAAAACAATTATGATTTTCTTCCACATTTAAGTCACCTGTCCCACAAAGACACTCTGATCAGAGCTTCTCGCAGCTATAACTTACATGAAAGAATTTCTTTAGTATTGGTTTCATTGGAAATCTTTAGTGTCATGGAGTCTACATTCTGTTTTGAAAGCCTTTACACCCAACTGAGTGGAAAGCTCTGGGGAGAAACGTTGTTATTCTGCTTTCATGGATCAGTTTTCATCTTTCAATATGCCTCCCTCTACATTTTTCTCCCCTCAAACTTTTGATTTTTGCCTGTTAATGTCCAGCTGCAGTCTGAATAGTTGTATATACACTATATGAGGAGTTCCTGTGTGATCGGCTGATCAACTAAATGTACAGCCACACTGTGTCTATAGCTAAAAGATTGTCAAAGTTTCTTTTGCGTGAAGAGGAGACTTCCGCACACTCGGTTCCTTTTCAAGCAGGTGCCTATAGGTGATTATATGGCCGTACAGGTATAGAACACAACAGACCTGCACATGCACTGGCACTTGCTGGTTCAAGAGAATGTTTATAGTCAGAGCCTGAGGAAGGTCTCACGACCGAAACGTTGCTGCTCTGAATACATTGATTTAATTAGCGTCAATTTGGGGGTCCCTGACATGAAAACGTTTTATGATTCTGTCTCAAATGGAAGTGTGTATGCTGTATGGGATAGCCGACAGCGAGTTCAGCTGGAGTCCTTGCTTCTCAGCTCAATAAATGTTCACTGATGTTATCTAAAACAGAGGAGTTTATGGAGTGCTATGGCACGGAGCCAAGCTGTCCTCTCATGAATGCTTTTATGCACAGATATAAAGATATACAAACAGCAATAAACCGAGATTGAGACTGAGATTGTGTTGTATAAAATGTCAAGCTGTTTGCAACCATTGTTGTGAATTGATTTCACAATGAACACATGTGACATCTCTATACGCACAGGACATTCATCCTCAGAAACCAAACCGTCTCCATTTGGAAGGCACCACGGATGGTCACATAAAACATGTGACAACTTGACACAACCAACGTTTACACCATCTGACCCGTCTGCTCTTGGTTCAATCTTCCCACGCACAGGTACAGACACAAATATTACAACTACTGTACAGAGCAGAAAAAGGTGAAATGAAAATTGTTTGACTTTTCACTTGAGCAGATGTGCTAATGATAGAGTTGGTGGTTCCTCTTTTCTCCGCGCTGCCACAGTACAGGCCACCCTGAAGATGACACGGGGCCGAATATATACCCATGTCCTCTGATCACTTCATTATTTGGAACATTGGTTGCTGACTTAATTTTAGTTGTCCATCTGGCATATTCTCCTCTATTCCACTCTGCATGCTGTTGCAGGTGCTTCTCTTCTCAAGGAAAATCTGACCTTCCAACCTTTCACAACAGGGCACGATGAGAGTGCCTTCAATTCACTGTCTGTCTGTCTGTCTGTCTGTCTGTCTGTCTGTCTGTCTGTCTGTCTGTCTGTCTGTCTGTCTGTCTGTCTGTCTGTCTGTCTGTCTGTCTGTCTGTCTGTCTGTCTGCCTGCCTGCCTGCATGCCTGCCTATCTGTCTCTCTCTCTCTCTCTCTCTCTCTCTCTCTCTCTCTCTCTCTCTCTCTCTCTCCCTAAGGTCCCTCTATGTATAACTAGGCAGGCAGCACTCAGCTCATTCCAATCGCAACAAGGCTTTTATTCTGAGGTCAATTACATCTTTATAGCCTCTGAAAGTAGTCAACTGACCAGAGTAAAACCAACCAAGGAGTCTTTATCAGGTGGACAATTAACACCAGGAATAGACCTACTGCGTTTGGAAAGAAAAATGCACAGCATTTCTCTCTGTCAATGTCTCTCTACGTATCTCTCTCTCTCCCCCACCCTTTTTCTCTTCCTCATTCCCTTCCAACCTTCATCTTTTGCCATTCCATCTCTCTCCCTGTTTCATCATGCGTGCTGTTTACCATCTAGTTGTCTCTGTTGACTCTCTTTTCCCTAGAAAAGAAAAAGGTCACATTGTGATCCTCTGGAGAACATACATACACAGAGCCCGTTTGAAGTTGTACGTAAAGAATGGCGACACTCACGTACACCCCGTCTTTCTTTTACGAGGCCTCTGCCTGGAAAAAGCTTTCTCTCAAGATGCGTGACCTTTCATTCAGTTCAACAGATTTTCTCCTCATCCCCGGTGAACTCTGCTTCATCCCGGCAGGTCCCTTTGGTTTATTTGACACTGGGTTTCTCTTTTCTCCCTCTCTCTCTCTCTCTCCCCGCACCCCCAACCTCCCCCCCCCACGCTGCGGTGCGCCCCTATGCCCAGACGTGGCCTATATCTATATCTGGCCTCTGTAATTATGTCAATGTAATGTTTGTATTTATAGGCATCTGCCACCGCTTACTGGCAGCGGCTCTGTCACAGCTGGAAAACATTGCTCCTCACTTCCAGACTGTGCAGGAGGCCAGGAGGCCTGTGTTGGATGCAGTAGGACGGACAGGATGGGATGTTGGTGGAGGACAACCTCATTGATGGCTCACCTGCACCACAGAGGAGCCTCTGCTTTTGTCTCAGTAACCAGTGGATAAATAGGCATGGTCAATGGCTTTGTGTAGCTTGATGCCTATGACGATGTAGCTTGATGCTTGTCTTGTCTTGTTTAGGTGTGTGTGTGTGTGTGTGTGTGTGTGTGTGTGTGTGTGTGTGTGTGTGCGTGCGTGTACATACACACACAACCTTCTATCCATTGTAAATCACGTTCAGTAGGCAGTAATAATGTAGTTCAATTAGTTTAATATGTACATTAAAATAAACTATTTACATTATATAAAAAGATACTATTTACAAGGCAGTACATTTACTCAAAGACAAAACACATTCGTCTTAACGCCAAAGACCAAGGTATTAGCCCTTTGACAATCACGTCGCAATGAGATGGCATGCACTCTGTTAGACTTCCTAAGTTTAAAAGACCCTGACTTCAAATGTTATTTGATGACAGATGGATGCACTCACAGACAGAACATTCAATTCAAGCCTCGGGAAGGAGGAGACCGTAAGGCAGTTTTAGAGCAAAACATTGTCTCAAAGCTTATTTCATGTGCTGTTTTACAGTTACAATATAACACATATTATATAAACTTTGATTGTCTTTAGCCAGTGGAAAATATGGCACTCGTAAGATGTATAATAATATGGTATAAGGCACTAATTGTGACAATACATCAGTTTTTTTTTGTATCAATTGTTCAAAAACATTGTCTACTTCCAGTTGCTTCAGTGGTGTGTGCGTGTAGGTCCTGCCTGACATTGTGAGTGGAATGCATCTTTGGTGTTCTTACAAACATTATTCCAAAAGTAGTACCAGCTACATATAAAAACTTGTCCAAACAGAATTCAAAAGTTTGTCAAAACTTGACTGGTTCGCATGTTTTGATTGTTGTCACGTGTTCCTTTGTTGTCATTCTTATTCAAGAAATATAACATTTAAATAAACCCCCCAAAAAACAGGAACAAAAAAAAATACATTTTTTTTATGACTCTGCTGGTGGTCTTGGTTTGGTTCTCAAGTGTTCATAGAAGTCCTTCAGTTTTTTTTCGTTTTTTTCTTCTTGTGTGATTTTCCTCACATGTGTCGTTTCATGTGCAGAGCCAGGTGGTCAGAGCGAGAGAAGGCGCGTTCACAGAGGTGACACTGAAACGGCCGGTGTCCAGTGTGCTTGCGGAAGTGGCGCGTCAGCTCGTCCGAGCGGGCGAACTTCCAGCCGCAGCCCTCCCAGCTGCAGTGGTATGGCTTCTCACCTGCAACAAACAACAAGCGGAATATGAGTACTACTGATAAGTGATGCTGATAACCTCACAAGCCAAGTGTCAAGGCTGTAATCTTGACTTATAGACCCACTTGGCAAAGACAGCTGACTGACTGCCAGCTGTCATTTGGGCTACTACAGTGTAGGCTACTCCATTTTGGCAAATTGGACAATAAACATATATGGCTCATTAAAACATATTGGGTAAAGGCTCTTATTAAAACATAATGCGTATGAATACAAAATTGTCAACATACAAAAATACAACAACTTTAAGGACATAATGAATAATATGCCTACCAGTGTGAGTCCTGTGGTGGGCCTTCAGATGGGAGGACTTGGTGTACGTCTTGCCGCATCCCGCGAACGTGCAGGTGTGCGAGGCGGTGCGTTTCCTCGGCCAGGACCGGCGACCTCTCTTGGGCTTCGAGCTGTCCATCATCTCCAGCGGGGAGGAGGGCGGGGTGAGGAGCACTCCGCCCCGCTGCTGCTGCTGGCTGCTGGCCGTCTGCTGCTGCATGCCCATGGCCGCCGCCTCGTCTCCTATGTAGCCCGGCGCAAACTGGTGGTGCTGGTGATGGTGATGGTGGTGGTGGAACGGGAGCTGCATCCCGGGGTGGTGTGGAGGAGGGTACGCGGCGCCGTTGAGGCGCTGCTGCTGCTGGTGGTGGTGGTGGTGCGGGTGGAAGCTCTGCTGCTGTGGGGGGAACGCCAGGGAGGTCGTGGAGTGACACATGATCTGCTGCGGCTGGTGGCACTCGGAGCTCAGCAGCTCGTCGTGGGGGCTGAGCGGCGGCGTCATGCTGCCGCCGCCCGCCGCCGCCTGCGGGGAGTTGGCCAGCCGCGGCTGCTGCTGGTCGAAGGACATCATGCAGGACACGCTGCCCTCCAGCTTGATCTTAGTGGTGCAGCTCTGAGAAGGCACCATGCCCACGGCGGGGCCGTACGTGTCCAAAGGCTCCACTTTGATCTGATGCTCCGAGAATACTAAGTCCTGAGAAGAGGAGGCGGTGGTGGTGAAGGGCGAGGAGCTGAGCAGGAACCTGCCCTGGACGGAGGGCCCGCCGCCGGGCAGCTGCTGGCAGAAGCTGCCGGTGTCCACCACGTCGGAGCGGAGCAGCTCGGCCATCAGGCTGGTGGTGTTGTAGGGAGGAGGAGGGCTGCTCAGGTCCGCCACGGAGCCGTATAATAACATCCCGCTGTGCTGCTGCTGGTGATATATGTCCTGTAGCCGGTACGACTCTCCCCCGGAGGAGGGAGAGCCGTGAGAGCTGTCAGAGCCGGCCGTGTTGGCCAGAATAAACTCCAGGTCCAAGAACTTATCGAGGTCCTCGTCGTCTTTCCTCCCCGCCAGGCAGCCGGTGGCGTCCAAGTCGGACGCACCGCTGTCCATGTTGTCGGAGTGCTTCCACCTCTGGAAGGACACGAGAGAACAAGTTGAGTTACCTTGATTTAGACTGAGTGGCACAATATGAACACTACTAACACACAAGTTACACAACTTACTACAACCATTGCTGATTTATTAAAAATATGTGCAGCACAAAAATAAAGTAGGCTATTTAACGTTTTATGAATGTACAGAAGTTTTAACATAATATTCAAATTGCGTTATGCAACATAAATATAGTATGCGGCTACTTACGTCTTCCCAGCATTTTTCCTTGTGGTTCGAGAATGTGGCTATCGACGGTAAAATGGTTCCACTCAAAGCCATTTCCATGCGTTGTTGTGAGAAGTATAGATATTCCAATAATATAAAAAAGTCAACAGTTGGGTCCAAACACAGCGGCAGAAGCTATTGAAGAAACAGCAGCTTCTTCTGTCGTCTGGAGAAGTTCTCCTGCCTCAGAGTCATGTGCAGCTATGCCTGGTTAGGAGCCGTTCGCTATCTTATAAATATATCGCAGCTGCATAAAAAAAATAGCTGAACCAATGCGAGGCAAAAGGAAGCGCGTGTGTGTTGTGTTGGGACGACGCGCTGCGCTACGCACCAGTACTATGGTCTGGGCTCCCCTAAATTTAGCTCCGGTATAAAAAGGCAGTGTTCGCTGCTGCGAGAAGTAGTCAGAGAGGAGAGGAGAGGAGGATTGCATCTCTCGATGTGTTCACCCGTGCTGCTTTATAAAGCTCTCCGTCCGACTCCTCCGGATAGATACCCGCCCCTCCAGCGCAGCTCCGCTCCTCCGCCAAACCTGTCCAACAAGTACACTAGCAGTACAGCCGAGAGAGAGAGAGAGAGAGAGAGAGAGAGAGAGAGAGAGAGAGAGAGAGAGCCTCCCCCCAAGCAGGCAATTAACACATTGTTGGGACATGAAATGTATAAAGGCACGTGCTACATGAATAAAGAAATATGTGGTGCAATGCCTGGGCATATCATTAATCCATTGCGCAATGGGAGACAGCCAGGCGGTCGGTCGCCCACACATTTTTTTTAAGTATAGCCTTTTGATTGATTGATTGATTGATTTATTATCAGTTTGCAGAATTACAGTACATTTCAAGTACAAGTTCAATAAATACTAAAAAAACTGTTAACTGTGAGTGGACGACACCAAAGCATATGCACTTGTTTACAGGGTTCACCATTTAAGCCTATAGGCTACGTTCTCTTTATATGAACAATAATGCCATCACACGGCTAGCACTCTCAAAATCGCTTCTTCAACCTCATGCCATCAGGACAAAGATACAGAACTCATGTTTTTGTATTTTGTCTTAGTGTAATGTTTTTCTGTACTATGTGCTGCTTTTGTTGTTGGTGTTGAACAGACCTGTGAAGATGAATATCCTTCGGGACAATAAAGATTATTATTATTGTATTGGCCCAATTTGGCCACATATTATATCCCCCATATTGAGGGATTCTTTTTTTTTTAGAAGAACCAGCTGTTGCATCCTTTAATTATAACTGATCACGCACATCATGTTAGTGTGCGCTCCGTTATCACCGTCACTATGCGGGAGCGTCATTCCTTTAATTGTTATTAAACTGGCCTCGGGGGCAATATCAGCCTTTCCTTCTGCATGCAGGACTCAGTCAGTCAGCCATCAGGCGCCAGGCTCCCTTTCTCCACCGCAAAACAACCACAGAAGCCTCATTCAGGTGCTAATTAATAACTCCACTCTCAATTGAACGCAATGAAGCCTGCAGCGGCAGAGCAGGTCCCTCTGTTGTCAAGATGCATGCTGTTGATGTTGGTATCGACTGCGTGAGACGGTGGTATCCTCTCTGGCCATCTTCGATCTCACTCCAGGAGGGAGGCTATTCATTTGTGTGTGTGTGTGTGTGTGTGTGTGTGTGTGTGTGTGTGTGTGTGTGTGTGTGTGTGTGTGTGTGCGTGTGTGACTGTGTGTGTGTGTGTGTGTGTGTGTGTGTGTGTGTGTGTGGCGCATAAACTTCTAAAGTTAGGATAGGCAACACTAGACCAAACAAAGTGCAAATTGGTTTCATTGCAAATTTATGTCATGTTAAAGAAACATTCAACCACGTTATGTTAAATTATTCTGTCATGTGTCAAAACAGCGTTTTGTGTTTGTGTGTAGCTATGGGGTCTACATGTGCTATATACCTTTATGATGGGCAGAACATATGCTGTGAATTTGAAAATCACCATCATAATAATAAATTATAATACAACTTTATTTGTATAGCACCTTCATGACATGAAATGCAGCTCAAAGTGCTTTACATAGCAATGGAGAAAGAAAGAAAAGAAAAGCATAACATTAA